>NC_138539.1:81469087-82669087 GCF_964234715.1 Podarcis melisellensis
ACGCCACTGCTTAGGCCTGGCTATTCCAGGAACTGAATCTGTGCCGGATCCATGAATTAGAAGGGGACTTAGACATACAGCCTACCCGACCCCCTAATCTCACAGCACTAGCTAGTCAAGAAGTGTCCTTATCACCAGTGACTACTATGAGTGGTCAATGTTCTTATTTTGTATGCACAGAGTTTTGCACAGAAACATCAAACAGATCTCTGACTATTCGTGACTTTTTGTCCTCAATGTTTACAATCCTGGCCCACACTCCAACCCGTACTTGTGTGTTTCTGTATTAGCCAGCTGACGGTAACATTTCTTTTGACAACATTGGCTCACTAGCCCATCAAAGTATATGACACAATGCAGATGTTGGACTTCAATGTATCACAAGACTCTTTGCTGTTTCGGGTGCCAAACGGCTGTTTCAGGGGCTACCTTTGAAGGTGACCCGGAAAGTGCAATTAATCCAGAATGCGGCAGCTAGACTGGTGACTGGGAGTGGCCACCAGGACCATATAACACCGGTTCTGAGAGATCTCTGCATTGGCTCCCAGTATGTTTCCGAGCACAATTCAAAGTGTTGGTGCTGACCTTTAAAGCCCTAAACGGCCTTGGTCTTGTATACCTGAAGGAGCGTCTCCACCCTCATCATTCAACCTGGACACTGACATCCAGCACCGAGGGCCTTCCGGTGGTTCCCTCATTGCGAGAAGTGAGGTTACAGGGAACCAGATACAAGGCCTTCTTGGTTGTGGCACCCGCCCTGTGGAATGCCCTCCCACCAGATGACAAAGAGAAAAACAACTACCATACTTTTAGAAGACATCTGAAGGCAGCCCTGTTTAGGGAAGTTTTTAATATTTAATGCTGTATTGTTTTTAACACTCGATTGGGAGCTGCCCAGAGTGGCTGGGGAAACTCAGTCAGATGGGTGAGGTATAAATAAATTGTTGTTGTTGTTGTTTAATCGTTTAGTCGTGTCCAACTCTTCGTGACCCCATGGACCAGAGCACGCCAGGCACTCCTGTCTTCCACTGCCTCCCGCAGTTTGGTCAAACTCATGCTGGTAGCTTCGAGAACACTGTCCCACCATCTCGTCCTCTTTCATCCCCTTCTCCTTGTGCCCTCAATCTTTCCCAACATCAGGGTCTTTTCCAGGGAGTCTTCTCTTCTCATGAGGTGGCCAAAGTATTGGAGCCTCAGCTTCAGGATCTGTCCTTCCAGTGAGCGCTCAGGGCTGATTTCCTTCAGAATGGAGAGGTTTGATCTTCTTGCAGTCCATGGGACTCTCAAGAGTCTCCTCCAGCACCATTGTTGTTGTTGTTGTTGATGATGATGATGATTTTTTAAAAAATAAAAGCCAGAAGGGGCATGGAAAAGCTGGGTGTCATCAGCATAAAAGTGACACCTTGCCCCAAATCCCTTAATAACAATTCCCAAAGGCCTCTTATATAAATACAAATCCAGAATGGAGTCCCTAAGATAGCTGGACGGCATCTTGTACGCCAGCAACTCCTGCAGCCAACTAGTGCTAAATATATTGCTCTGCTCTCCTTTGGGCTACATCAGCAAGACTGAGAGTGGGGTCTAGTCATCTGATCTCCATGCACACTACCCAGACTTGCACCCTGATGATGTCTCTTCAGCACTGCTAACACATCAAAAACAATGTGGAAGCCAGCAGTAATGAGTTACTAGTCTCTGCAGTCACAACAGATGCTGTGATTTTCCAGTGGTTTGACTGCACCCCCGAAGGCACACTCCATTGTCTCTCGAGACAGACAGATGCCAACAAAGTAAGTCTTTTAAAAACATGATTCAGCTACCTAAATCTCATCTTCTACCTTCTAAGCAGAGCAGGGATGCCAACTTGAATAAAATGGGGGGGCAGTTAAGTCCCACCCTGCATAATTGATCACAAGACTCGGCACACACAAACCATTTGAATGCCCAGCCCCCTCAAATATTTGAGGAAGGTGCGAAAGGACCTTGGCCCTTAGGAGTTGATCCCTATGAAGCAGAGATGCACCATATCTGATGCTGATTTGGATCCCTGCCTTAGCAGAGAGCACGTGGAAACTGATGGTTATGCACTGTGCAATACTCTCCTATTACTTGTTGTGCCGCTATTGTATCTACACTGCCGTCACCTAATATGGTTGCACTGGTAAGGGCTGGTGGGACATGTAGTCCATCACAGATGTATTTAACCTGTCCCAGCATCATAAACCCAAATAACTTGTTGTCATAATCCTGTCCTCTCATGCCTTCCCAATAACCTTGTTGTTGTTTAGTCGTTTAGTCGTGTCCGACTCTTCGTGACCCCATGGACCAGAGCACGCCAGGCACTTCTGTATTCCACTGCCTCCCACAGTTTGGTCAAACTCATGCTGGTAGCTTCGAGAACACTATCCAACCATCTCGTCTTCTGCCGTCCCCTTCTCCTTGTGCCCTCCATCTTTCCCAACATCAGGGTCTTTTCCAGGAAGTCTTCTCTTCTCATGAGGTGGCCAAAGTATTGGAGCCTCAGCTTCACAATCTGTCCTTCCAGTGAGCACTCAGGGTTGATTTCCTTAAGAATGGATAGGTTGGATCTTCTTGCAGTCCATGGGACTCTCAAGAGTCTTCTCCAGCACCATAATTAAAAAGCATCAATTCTTCGGTGATCAGCCTTCTTTGTGGTCCAGCTCTCACTTCCATACATCACTACTGGGAAAACTATAGCGTTAGTGCCAAAAAGAGTATTAACTGCTCCATAGCATCTTTCAGAATGCATTCCGGGTGTCACTGGGTGTTTATGGAGCACAGATAAAGGGTCAAAGGAGATGATCTTCTTCTTTTGCTTCTCCTTCAAACTGAGATGAAGAGAAGTTTTAGATTTTCCAAGAAGTTTTAATTGTCAAACTCCAACCCAACTTCCCTATTTCTGCTAGAGTTCTTTCCAGATTTGCGCCATCTAGGAAATGAGACTTGCTAATGATATTCTTCCTTTGCCAGCTGTTTGTTCTGTTTTATTTCTTTCAACAGCCATCAATGTTTTTGATGCCACAAAAGTTGGGAGGGAGCGTTCCCGGTGCAGAGTGGCCTAAATCAGTTTCTGATCAAAGTTTTAGCACCACTAACAACCTAATAAGAACTAAGTTTACCTAGAAGCAAGTCTCATTGGTGTCAAAGAGATTTCCTTCAAAATAAACAAACTTAGGATTTCAGCCTTAGTGCCAAGACAAGCATTCAAGAAAAAGCTGTTCTCCATCAATTAATGAGAAAATAAATTGTAATTGACAGTTATCAACATCAGCAACATTAATTTTCTTTACAGCTCCTTCTCCTTCCATCATGGATCAGTGTGCATTGGCCAGACCTGCTTTGGTTCGATGAGTTTGCTGCATTATGTTGGGACCCAATAGTTATTCAACGTGTAGAATTAGTGAAATATTGGTGTCCCTGAAGATTAATCAGAGATGCTCTGGAATCTTGGGGTGTGTGGAGCTAAATGGCACCTCTGATAGAACCTATATAATAGCTCCATAAATATGTACCTGATGTGAAGCCTTTTTATATTTCACCCTCCTTATTCAAATTTCTGATTCTCTAAGTGTCTGGAAGGCCCCTTCGCTATCAGCAGAGTTAAACTGTACTCTTCACAACCTTTCTATTCTACTGTAACTTTGTTTGATTGTTTTCATCTTGACTCCTATTGTTCTCCCTGGGCCCACAGTTCTAAACCTCACACACAGATTTTCTTGATCCTCCTTATCTTGCAACTGATTGTACCAGTTTGAGGGTTTGTAAACGGAAAGGCTTACACTAAATAATGTTCTCTCTTTGGTAACATGCTGATCTGATAGACCTAATCAAGAGATCAATGAGGGACCGTCTTTGCTGTTGTAATTAGACAGAGGTAGAAGTTTTGATGGAAGTGCAAAGAAATTTAAATTGCCAAGTTGCCATTTACACTGGCCTCTGGAAACATCAACCCAGCTTTGAAAAAGTCTAGCTGTGCAAATATGGGGGCCCTGTAAGCAGCAGCCACTACAAACATATGATAATTAAAGTATTAAAACAATAGGATTCTGTTGGGACTCTTGCATAAAGGAGACCTTGAACTTGGAGCATGAGGAATCTCCAACGAGGATTGAGCCTACATACAAACACTCTTGTTAATACTGCATAATACTGATCTACCTTGAAATTAGGGTATCCGGTTGCACATCGTCAAAAATAGGAGATGCATTGCCCCCAAATAAGACATATTTGCATATGCTAATTTATATGTACAAACGCAAATTTAGAAATTATCATTTGAATAAAAGTACAGTGCATCTCAGCACATGGAGCAAAACTGAGGAGCTGCATATCTGCTCAGCCTTGCTATTCAGATGCCAAACATTGCTAGGTAATTTTAAAACAGACTACTCCCCTCTTGGGGTTCTGGGCCATTAAACAGAACTTGGACCAATCAGACTTTAAACAGAGGACTGTCCTCTTTAAAGTAGGACACATGGCCACCTTACTTTAGATTTGCTCTATAACTCTGGAAGTGGTATTTTCCTAATTAAGTTGTGTACTGAACCATCTGTAAGTAAACTTCTGATACATCTACTGGAAAGAACCTTTCCTTTAAGCCTTCATCCTTTAATAAATCTTGTCCTCCTCCCAAAAAATGGCCACGATGGCCTAATTACTGCAGTCAGTGAATCTACATGAATGCATAATGCCTTGCTCTCTACAGAAATAAATATTGATAGGAGATGCCTTCAGTTCAATTTGGCTCTTTCTGGATCATTCACATTCTCTAGCAGGTAAATGATTATAAATGCTGAATCTGAAAAGTTTCCATTTTCAATTAACCATTAAGAATGGCTGTAATTAGTGCTGTTAATTTCAGCTGCAATGTGCTCCTGTGGCCCAAAAGGCAACTCATGAGTGATGGTCCAACAGAAGGAAAGCCACACAAAGGGGCAGAGCTGGCCCAAGAGATTTTGGCACCTGAAGTGAACCACAAAATACCATCTCCCTCCCCACCAGGGAGGGACGCGGGTGGCGCTGTGAGTTAAACCGCAGAGCCTAGGGCATGCTGATCAGAAGGTCAGCAGTTTGAATCCCCGCAACGGGGTGAGCTCCTGTTGCTCGGTCCCTGCTCCTGGCCAGCTAGCAGTTCGAAAGCACATCAAAGTGCAAGTAGATAAATAGGTACCACTCCGGCGGGAAGGTAAACGGCGTTTCCGTGCACTGCTCTGGTTCGCCAGAAGCGGCTTAGTCATGCTGGCCACATGACCCAGAAGCTGTATGCCGGCTCCCTCGGCCAATAAAGCGAGATGAGCGCCGCAAACCCAGAGTCATTCACAACTGGACCTAACGGTCAGGGGTCCCTTTACCTTTACCTTAACCCCATCAGGGAAGAATGGGTGAGTGACGATCTGCATCAGGAACAGGAGATGAGGGAGAGCTAAAGATTCAACTTTGATAGTTGAAGAGGGAGACTTCTACATCAATCCCTCTTCCCTCCCATATTACACACCCATTCACTCTCCCTAGTCTGGAAAGGGCTTATGTGACTATTGGCTGACTATTGGCTGGGTGGACAAAGTGACCTCATAGTAATACCACAATATGGAAGTGGTAGCTGTGGTAGCTCATTAGTCTATGCAAGTCACTCTTGGAAGGTTACATTAATCAGGGGATGGATATTCCCATTGGGTGGGTAACCATCAGGTTAGCCATGCTGGTCGCCGCCATATTTTGTTGGACTACAACTCCCATCATCCCTGACCGTTGGCTGTGCTGGCTGTGGCTGATAGGAGCTGGAGTCTACAAATCTTGGAAGGCACCATATTGACTAGTCCTACAACCGATCCATTAATTAGTTCGAAAGATGCTTAATTTGCAAGCATCCCTAGCTTTGATTCAAATAAATATTTTTTACATGTGCCTTTGGGGGGAAGGCAATTGTTGAAGACACACACACCCAAAATGAATGAGCAAGTTTGGCTTAAATTGCTGCATGTAATAAATACTCCTACACATAAACACACACACACTATACAGTGAAAAAGGAAAAGTGTAACTTCCCCATCTACCAGCCTCTTTAAATTCATGCCTCTGAGGCAGCAGAAGTATTAAGTACCTGACAAATAGTAACAAGAATGGAAACGATGTGTGCTTTCATGTTTCAGAGGCAATAATGATCTTGTTAGACAGCTTCTACCATGTTCCAGCCCCCCCAACCCCCTTTCTCACTCTCATCTAGATTTTATTAAATAGAGTATCAAAAGACTTTGGGTTTCTTTTTCTGCATCTTAGCTTGTTTCTTTGTATAAGGTGGGGCATTGAGAATGTTTAAATATTCATCATACTGGATAGGCAAACATCCTCCTTTAATGGACCTACACACCAACCGTCACCAATATGGGGCATGCAAACTTTTTTTGGTGCTTAACAACTTGTTAAGCTTACTTCTCACTCTTTCCGCAAGAAGCTCAGAGCAACATTTGTATGTTCCCACGAGGTCTCCCATCCAGGAAGATTATGGAGCCAAAACATAATGGTGTTGCTTCCATATGAAACATTTAGTGGGGGATATGGGCTCACTATCCCACAGGAATGGGCTCCGCCCCCATCGTCCATATACTCTTCTTAGTGGCAGCTGTAGGGAACTGAAAAGTGCTTCATTTTATCTAATTTATTTGTGCCTCTATCCCAGTACTTTTCGAAAGGACAAGGAAAGTGGAATTTCAGGTGAGGAGGAGAAAAGGAAATGAAATTTAAAAAATTAAGGTCATTGAGGTCATTCTCTCTGTCTCTCTGTCTCTCTCTCTCTCTCTCTCTCTCACACACACACACACACTATACATATATATATATATATATATATATATATATATATATATATATATAATGTACCAAGCAAACACGTACATAAATATATAAACCACATGTCTGAAGCAGCACAGGAAAACCATTCTGACTCCCAAACTGACCAAATATTTTCTGTCTGCAAGGTTGAAGGGAAATGGAAAAGCCTCCCCATTGTCTTTTCCTTCACAAATCCTGTCTTAAGGGTATGTCTGTGTGAGCCTGTGACCTGGCTCAGGAACTAAGTATTTGTCATTACAAAAGACTGGCCAGGCTCCCCAAGGTATCCAATCAAGCGACCATTAACATGTCTGCCAGACAGGAGATAAACAACGCGCTCAGATTTCCGTTGTAGACCGTCCTTTCTGTGATGTAGGCATGATGTATCTGGGGGGGGGGTGATCTTGAGCTACATCCCTTTCAGTGATGTAGGTATGATGTGTCTGGGGGGTGGTCTTGAGGTACAGCCCTTCTGTGATGTATGTATGATGTTTCTGGGGGGTGGTCTCGGACTCCAGGGTAGGCAATTAAAAATGTCTATATAAGGGTGGGCACATTTTTGTTCTGGGTTCCTCCTCCCTCCTGCGTGTGGTGAGTGAGGACCCTGTTGAAACAGTTCAATAAAGATCAGGCTTACTAGCTGCTTTGCTTCTCAGTATTCTCTGGTTGGCCTCTGTTATTTTCTCCGACTGATGGAGAACCTACAAAGGACTCTATAAGGGCTCTTGTGTCCCCCATAAGGGAATAAGGGCAGATTTTTGTTTATTACAGAAGGTATGTGGAAGTGGCGAAACTGACTGCAAAAACAAGAGACCAAAAAGAAGAAACACTTGTAGAAGAATTGAGACCCCTTTTCGGATTATCTGAGAAAATACTAGAGTCAAATGAAATCGCAGGCAGGATTTGAAATAAAAGCAAAGAAATGAGAAAAGGGAATGTAATGTGGGATATATGCTTTAGAGAAAGACTACATTTAAGACAGTAGAGGAATGATTTGAATAGAAACATCATGGAAGCAAAAGGAGATAATGTATTGAAATTGAATTGAATTTGTTACATTGTTGAAAACCAATAAAAAATTATGGCAAAAAAGAGAAGAAAGGTATGCAGAAAAGTGTGTGTGTGTGGTGGGGAGAGAACTACTATTTAAATGCATATCTGATTGCACATTCCATTGTGTCATATCCAATGAAGTTGTCCTGTTGGCACAAAGACTTCTGCCTCTGCAACAAGATTTCCTCTTCCTCTCCTCTCCCTACCCAGAAATCAGTTGGGTTTCTCTCAACCCACTGCAGCAGACGGGTGGGATAATCCATGGATAGAAGAAATTTCATTCTGTGGGTGTAAGTCCTTGCACTAATGGTTCTGCTAAGTTGAATCCGTCTAGAGAGTGGTGGATCTGTCAGTCTCAATTCTCTTGATTTCTCTTTTTTCCATTCTTAAAACCATTTCTGCAGCAATTTGTAATTTTGAAGAATCCTCAGGAAAATCCATCAGCTCGAAATTTTCCCATGAAACGCACTTCTGAATGCAATTGCGCTTACTATGCAAACGTCTACAAAGTGATTTCTCCTATAACATTTTTGCACATTATACTTACTAATATATTTGTTTTTATGTCCAGCTAAGGCTACGATATGCAATTTTGCACGCATTAATTGACTGGAGAACTGCATTGCAAAATTTGGAGGTGTGCGGATTTCAGAAGATGACTGTGTTTCAGTTTGTTTATTGCTTCAGAAAGTGTGAATCTGGTAGGTTTTCTTCCAATGTGAAATGTAATAAATGTTCCCCTCCATTCGTCCATACAACCGATTGAAATCAGCCCAGTGTGGAGGGTCTATCCACACCACAATGTGCAAATGGTTGCACATTGTGTTTGCACTAGGGTCAATTTGGATATGGGGAGTTGGAGAATTCTTAGTACTGACATTTGTGAGCCCCCTTGATGGCCTTGATGGCTGAAGGCAGCAGGCAAATAATAATCTAACCATTAGGTTCAGTCATGACTGACTCTGGGGTTGCGGTGCTCATCTTGCTTTATTGGCCGAGGGAGCCAGCATACATCTTCTGGGTCATGTGACCAGCATGACTAAGCTGCTTCTGGTGAACCAGAGCAGAGTATGGAAACATCATTTACCTTCCCACCAGAGTGGTACCTATTTATCTACTTGCACTTTGACCTGCTTTCGAACTGCTAGGTTGGCAGGAGCAGGGACCGAGCAACGGGAGCTCACCCCGCCGCAGGGATTCGAACCGCCGACCTTCTGATCGGCAAGTCCTAGGCTCTGTGGTTTAACCCACAGCGCCACCCGTGTCCCTCTTTTGTGGGTCTATACTTGGTGTAATTACTGTTAATACAGTCAATGGGGATTATGGTCATGAGCCAGACAAAGTGAAGCACTTTTAAGCTCAATGAAATCAATGGGGAATAAAAGTACTCAGGGTTTTACCCTTTCGATATTAAAGAAACATGCCTTTCTCTTTTATCTGATGATTAATGGCTGTTGAATTTTCTTGGGCGTACAAAATAAAAATAGCTGTAATGTTGGTAATTGAAAATTAAGAAAGGATTTCTTCTGGTTTTAAAAAATGCATATGAAACTGTGCTGCAGTAAATATTCTTATTTTCCCTGGCTGGACAGACAGACAGACAGACAGACTGGCTGGCCCGCTGCCATGGTGTTCTTATTTTTGCTCCCCCTGCAGCTCATTGATGCTGAGTCGGTGCTCCTGATAAAATGCCCCCAAGAAGCTTTACAACTCAACTGGCACTTACAGAGCAGATAAGTCTCACTGATACTGGAGTAATCTTTCCACATGGATGAGCAGTTCTTGAACAATTTCTCCAGGGAACAGTTTAAGGAGCCAATAGGCTTACTTGGCCGTCAGACTTGACATTCAGCAAACAGGCAAAATGAAGTATTGCTTAATACACACAGGAGGGAAATTCATTGTTTTATTCTGCTTAAGAACCGAAAAAAATAACCAATATATTTCATCGCAGTCTATACAATCTATAGTATGGTGAGTTATGTACGGCATATGACTTTATTTGTGCATTTAATCTAAAAACAAATTTATGGACCGTCGCTAGGGTGGAGCCCAGAATATGGGTCTTCTCAAAAGGTGCATGGCTCTGTTCACGTACCAGTTTATAATCAGTGTAATTCAACTGTTTTCATGGGAGTTGTTCCTGGATTAAATCAACGCAGGTAAAAAGGAAAACAGGAAAATGCAAACATACTTCTGTTATTTTGGAAAATAGTCTGATTCCCTGTGCATATTGGGTCTTATGTTAGCTAGAGCTGCATTAGTTCCTAATCAGTTCCCCATATGTGTGAACCCTCTCCAAAGAAGCAATAAATGTTCTGTATCATTATTGTTCCTTCACTAAAATGACTGATTTCATCAACTCTGTAGGTGAGCCCCTTTCTGGAAGAATAAGCAGGTGCTAACACAGCCATATCAAGGACTGGGAGGTTGTTTTCAGGTTCATGTTCTCCTCCTTTGCAACTTTGCTCAGAACATTATTTGATCAACAGGTGGCAGTTTAATAAGCATAGTAGCCTGGTACTTTTAAGTCCTTATAACTCTGGCAAGAGCCAGATATTGGAAGACAAGAAATTGGGGGTGAAGCTTAGGGCCGTATGTACCTGTACTCCTTTTTAAAAATATTTTTATTAGGAATTTCAACATAACATTTTATCAAAAACATATCATCTTCACCCCCCTTATTTCCCCCTCCCACCCCCCAGATTTCCCTCAGCTCCTCTCTATGGTTTTTCAGCACATGTTATTCTCTGCATATTATAAAATTGTAACGCTCCTTAATTTATCTATCTATCTATATGTTACCAAGAATAAATTTGTGTATGTTTATTCAAAACCTGCCGAGGAGTCCAGTTCATTTTGTTGTTTCTTTAAGTACTTTGTAAAAGGTTCCCATTCTTCTATAAAGTCACAGTTGTCCTTATCAGGCAGTTTGTGTGTCAATTTCGCCAATTCTACATAGTCCATCAGTTTCTCCTGCCACAGTTCTTTGGTCAGGATTTCTTCATTCTTCCATCCTTGTGCTATTAAGACTCTTGCCACCATTGTCACATACATGAAAATGTTCTTCAATTTCCTTGGCATGTTTTTTCCTACAATCCCTAACAAAAATGCTTCAGGCTTTTTTACAAATGTTAATTGGAACATTTTCTTCAACTCATTGTATATCATTGCCCAGAATTTTTTAATTTTAATACAATCCCACCACATATGGTAAAAAATCCCTTCTTTCTCCTTACATTTCCAACATACATTTGAACTGGTTTTATACATTCTTCCTATCTGTACTGGTGTTATATACTCCTGTACTCTAGATCAGTGTTTCCCAACCGGTGTTCCGCGGCACACGAGTGTGCCGTGAGACGTTGCCTCGTGTGCCGCGAGATGCCTGGAGGGAGGCGGGCGAGTCGGGCGGCGAGAGGCGGGGCGGCGGCGGCGAGGAGAGGCCGCGCCTCCTGCTGCTGCCTGGCGCTCCTCCTCGCAGCCGGCAGCGCTGCCTGGGCGCCTCCGCGCGACTCTGCCTCGCTGGGTTTGGTCTCCCAGCAGAGACGGGTCACACGCGCCCCTCCCTCCCTCCCTCAGCCTGCGCGGAGGGAGAGCCAGAGAGAGGCATCGCTCCTGCGCGGCGGGAGAGGGAGCAGCCGGAGCGATGCCCCAAACGAACGCATGGGACCGGAGGGGAAATCCTCTCCGAGGCGGATTGAGCGCAGCTGAGAGAAGCCTTTCGAGGAGCTGCCGTGTCCCCTGGAAACCCCCTTCCCAGCTCTGCCTCAGCCGCCGCCGCCTCAGTTGCCGCCGTCCCTCAGTCCCTCGCTCTGCTGCCTCCTCCCACCCCCAAAGCTTGGAGGTTCCCCAGCAAGGGGGAGGGAAAAAACTTTCACTTTTGTGCGTCCCTCCCGGCGTGACGCTGCGCGCTGACGTCACGGGGCGGGGCTTTAATGGTGGTGTGCCGCGAGATTTTTTTTCAGTAAACAGGTGTGCCGTTGCCCAAAAACGTTTGGGAAACACTGCTCTAGATTTCAGTGGTGTGGAGAAGTTGACAGCTGAAGGAATAGCAGGGAGAAGGTACAGTAGTTGGTCAGGCAAAAGTAGGACGGCTCTTTATATTTAAGCTGACCCCAAAATTCCAGATACCCCCAAACTGATGTCAAAGTTTAGTGCTAAGTCTTCTTTAAAAAAAAGTTTTTATTCATTTTCCAATAAAATCTTCCAATTATTAACAAATCAAATCATATGAAATCACATACAATATTACCAATTATATATTCCAGATTCAAATAATTTCAAAGGGGGGACTCCTCGTGTCCTGGGTTTCGGAGATAATGTCTTTTATTTATTTTCTACTTTCTTGTTTGTTGGTTTCCAGTTTCCTAATTCTGATTAACTGTCCTCATCTTCTCAATCAATCAATTGCCGGTATGTGACTCCCAATCTTATTTTGACAGAAGTTTAGTGCTAGTCATGTGCCAATTTGTGCCGTGAACAAATTTTGTGCCACCCCCGCCCAAACTAAGTAATTGGCACAGCAAATTGGGGTGACAGGTTAATGCCTAAAATCCAACTTTGTCCAATTGACAGTAAACAGGTGCCAAAAGTTAGCGCTAGTTTTGTGCCATTTTGTGCTGCAAATGCCACGTTTTGTGCTGCCCCCCAAACTGAGTAATTGCCGCTCAAATTGGGTCCACAATAAATGACGAAAACTCTAACCTTGTCAACTTTTGTAAAAACAAACCCAGAAGCTTTTCTTTTAGGAATTTTGGGTCTGGAGTTACCTAAACAATATAAAAATGTATTTATGTATGCAACCACCGCTGCAAGAATGGTTTTTGCCAAAAGATGGAAGGGGAGAAGATGGCCTGTCGAAAGAAGAATGGCTACAGAAAATGCAGAAATGGCAAAACTTACTGGAAGACTAAGAAATCAAGATAACAAAGTCTTTAAGGGAGAATGGAAATCATTTATTGAGTATTTACAAACTCATCGTAAACAAATTAAGACATTAGCAGGATTGATGTAAAAACATGTAGTATTGAATACATGTATGAAATGGATGGAAATAAAATATAAAATAGATTTAGTTTGGGATTTGCAGGAAAATAGAGTAAATATAAGGAACCGCAGACAGAGGAAAATCAAAATATGATATGTAAAGATGATTCTGTTTGAAGTGTTTTTTGTCATAAATGAAAGCTATAAATAAATAAATCCCTAACCTTCTCCTATTGATTCCAAACTGGTGCCAAAGTTGTATCTAGTTTTGTGCTGTTTTGTGCTGCAAACTCTGCATTCTGTGCCACCCCCCAAACTGACATTCAAACTGGGGGCCATATGTGCACCCCAGTGACCCCGATTTGCTTTGTCAATTACTCATTTGGGGGGTGGCCCAAAACATGGCACAAAATAGCACTAAACTAGCACTAAACTTTGGCATCAGTTTGGGGGAGATCCAAAATTTTAGGGTCACACATTAATGGAGCTTAGCAGGCTTAGCCAAACTGAAGCTTCATATTCCCTGCCAATTGTATGGGTCACTGTTACAAATTCCTGTTCCCTTCTAAGCCTGAAGAAGTTTTCAAGACCTGAATGTACACCAGACCCTCCAAGTGTCCCTATTTTCCAGGGACGTCCCTGATTTAGAGTAGCCATTCAGGTTCCCCAATATAATGCATTTTTCTTCATCCCCCCACTCCCAATTTGTGCATTTTATGCACACTTTCCCCTAATATACAGTGCTACCTCTGGCTGCAAACGGGATCTGTTCCGGAGCCCCGTTCGCATCATGAGCAGAACACAACCTGCATCTGCGCATGCACGGGTCACAATTCACCGCTTCTGAGCATGCACGTGGCATCATTCTGAGCCTCTGTGCATGCGCAAGTGGCGAAACCCGGAAGAAGAAGAAGAAGAAGAAGAAGAAGAAGAAGAAGAAGAAGAAGAAGAAGAAGAAGAAGAAGAGTAGTAGTAGTTTGGATTTGATATCCCACTTTATCACTACCTGAAGGAGTCTCAAAGCGGCTAACATTCTCCTTTCCCTTCCTCCCCCACAACAAACACTCTGTGAGGTGAGTGGGGCTGAGAGACTTCAGAGAAGTGTGACTGGCCCAAGGTCACCCAGCAGCTGCATGTGGAGGAGCGAAGACGCGAACCCGGTTCACCAGATTACGAGTCTACCGCTCTTAACCACTACACCACACTGGCTCCATTACTTCCGGGTCGCCACGGGACTCAACCTGAACCAAATGTAACAAGAGGTATGACTATATACATTTTTGTACACATTACTTGGCTTGAACTTCATTGCATTGGAGAGGTTTGAAAAGATTGGAAGGAGGGCTGTTTTTCAGTTCACGCATTGTTTCCAAGAGTGTGACTTCAGTAGGCTCACCTTTCAATGCAAACTGACTCCAATTCCTCCCTCATTCCTAGTCATGAGCAGAGATGCATAAAGGCAGCCATTTCAATTCCAACTTGCATTCATCACAGCCAGCGCCATTTCCATTCTGCTGCAGTTTAGTTTCTGCCAAATACGGTTATTCAGATCACAGTCTGCTGTTTGACACAATTTTCATTAACGTCAATGTAAAGGAAACATCAAAACAATGTTAAAAAAAAGTTAACTAATTATGTCTCATTTCCCAACTTAAAAACAAATCTGAGGCACAGATCTTTATGGATCCTCATCATTTTTACAACACGTCCTACAAACACCATCTATGTGACTTCTTGATTGTCTTCTTATTGCTCCTGAGCTTCCATAGCTTGTATCAATAGTTTTGCAGTTTTGGTAAGCATCAGCTTTGTGATTTTTACTATTTACCACTGTGAAATTTAATGTGGTGGTAATATTCTGAGGGGCCCATGTTGCAAAAACAGGAGCATTTGTTTTATTCCTGCTGGATCTGGCTTTTACTGAGAAGAAGCAAATATATATGGGTGTTTTGTTTGTGGAAGATGAGAAGCAAGTCGGGTCCTCCATCATGGAGGGCACGTGTTGTGGTGAGATCACGAGAAACTGCCTCCCTGTTGTGGGGCAGGACTGTTTGTATGGCCACAACACCCCATTGGTTGCCCCTCTGTTACTGGGGCAGAAATTTGTTCAGTTGGGTTGGCTATTGGCTGCTGAGGGGCTACTTATAGCTGCTGCACATCGCTGGAGAGTTTCACTTTCTTGTCACGTGCAGCGGATCACCCACCCTGCTCTCCCTATATTTAGGGTTGTTGTTATGGCCTTGCTATGCCTGTCAAGGGGTCGTCTGTTTTGGAGCAGGGGCCCGGCAGGAATTTTGCCATTTGGCTGATTGGCTGGTGCCAATTGGTTTTTGCCTGCCGTGTAGCAAATCATCACAATTTTGTAAGGTTAGCAGTTAGGCATTTGGTTCAATGTTTGGGGGAGGGGGCGTGGTTGGCTGTGCCTGCCCCTCCATTGCTGCTACTAGGGAATTCCGTTAAAGGAATCCAGGGGCTCGCCTTGCTTTTGTCCGAACCCTGTCAAGGGGCTAGGGCCATGCCAGAGCCCCTGGGAGCATCTGGGGTGAGCTGTGAGATCGAAGGAGTTCTCGCTCCCCCAGGATGCTTTCCCTTACTGACAAATAGTGGTGCCCAGTGTCAGTCCTGTTCCTGCCACCGTGCAGGTTCAGGTCGTCTGGAACCAATGCCTAAGCAACCACTCACATGCTGTAATCCATAAAGCTGTGGCCAAAATTTAATGCCAAAAACCTTAAACTAAAATCTGTGTCTATTGTGTTTCATTTGGGGGTGGTTTTGGAGGTCTTCACACACAACCCAGGCGAGGGAAACAACCTATGCCATTCTCATAAAATTCCAAATGTGGCCAGAAAGGCTGGCGATCCCTGCTGTCAGTGGCGTAGCGTGGGTTGTCAGCACCCGGAGCAAGGCAAGTAATTTGCGCCCCCTAACCCGTGGATTTTAGTAGGGGCAGAGAGCTGCTAGTGTGAGCGTGCCCCCCCCGATGTTGCGCCCGGTGCAGCCGGCCCCCCCTGCACCCCCACGCTATGCCACTGCCTGCTGTAGCAAATACGCTGTTTGCTTTTCAGCAGCACAAGCAAACTAGAAGGAGGAGGAAATAATAATAATAATAATAATAATAATAATAATAATAATAATAATAATAATAATTTATTTGTACCCCGCCCATCTGGCTGGGTTTCCCCAGCCACTTTGGGTGGCTTCCACAAAGATGAAAAATACACTAAGATGTCACACATTAAAAACTTCCCTGAACAGGTTCAGGTAGTCTGTAACCAATGCCTAAGCAACCACTCACATGATTTAATAAGAGTGTATATTGGATGTTATGTGCTCTACAGCTTCCCTGCCCAAATTAGTGAGGAGCTCAGGCTTCTGTTGAAGGTAAAGTCCATGACATGGCACTCACAGTGCTTGTGATTTCATGACAAAACAATTTCTCCACACACATTTCCTCAGTGTACTGACTGGATTAGAAGTCTCTCTCTCTCTGTGTGTGTGTGTGTGTCAAAGAATGTGCACGGTTTATAAAAATGATGTCTTGAATAGAACTGGGTGAGGAGTATATTCCTTTTGATTGTTGTCTCTTGCTTTTTTTAATGTTCTCAGAAAATGGCTGTATCTTTCAGAGTCTCTCAAGGATTTTCAGATAAAAAGAGAGGTTTTATCTTTGCATGTCTATAAGCAGGGGAAAACTCCGGAGACTGAAACCTACAGGCAATTCAAATAAACTAAATCCGATCAAGGTAATATCAATGCCAGAATTAGAAGAAAACCCAGAGAGAATATCAATAACAACATTAAAACAGCAGGTTTCAACTGGAATCAATAGGCAGTATAAACAGAAAAAATTAAGTCACAAAGTGATAGTAGATAAAAGCTCCCCACTCATTAAAATTCTGTTTGTCTTTGTGCCTCTTTATCAATGTACCTATATATCTATGCAACTGTATCAAAGTTTATAATGTAAAAGAATGATGAAATAATCTAATTAATTTCCGGTGTCATTTCACATATTTCTTTCAAGTTAGAACTGCAATATTAATAATGGTTTGCAGTTTAATAAAATATCTCTATGTCCTATTAACTTCTATATCTGCTTGTTATAAAGCCTTTTTTTTTTATCAAATAGCTAAACTTCAAAAGATTCCTACTTTGATCTGAAATGAAAAAAATGAGGTTCGCTCCATTTGTACTGAATAACCTCGCTACATTTTACAGAAAGACAGTTGTCTGTTATTGCCTTTCTGTCACAAAATACATTTTAACTCGGATAAGTGAAGAGGGAAGAAGACTGAGGAAGAGATCAAGCGTTGGGAAGGCACAATTTAGAGGGGGACTAGACTTTTTTGCCTTAAGAGTTAGACATACCTGGGCAAATGAGATCTTTCCCTGCCGGCAAATACATTATGAATTTGAAACATGATGGGGACAGGGGCTCTGCAGCGCCTGTGTTTGATGCCCCCATGGTGAGCTCTCCTGGTTTATTTCTGCCTCCACAACAGAGAGCATAGCAAGTCAAGAATCCATTGTTCTTTTCCATTTCCAGAGGAAATATTTCAGTAGGGAGCATAAAGGAAAGGGGAGAGGGGTGTGTGTGAATACAATGCAAAAGCTTATTAGGCTGGATGGGTAATATCGCCACAATATTTACTTGCTTCGTTTATTTCAACTTAGAGCCAAAATGCACATCATTCTCTCTCTCTCTCTCTCTCTCTCTCTCTCTCTCTCTGTGTGTGTGTGTGTGTGTGTGTGTGTGTGTGCGCACAAGGGCACATAGACTCAATCTATTCTAGGGATCCCTAAAGGGCACAATGCATGCAGCTGTGCATTCCACACTGTGTCCTTTCTGCCTCCTTCCTCTTGAATCAGGCTCCTGGTTTGAGAGGAAGAGGAGTGTGCAGAAATAAACCAGCTAGCACATTTGCAAAGCTAAGCAGGGTCTGCTATGGTTTCAAATTGGATGGGGGACTGCCTGTTGAGATTCCTGCATTGCAGGTGGTTGGACTAGATGACACTTGGGCTCGCTTCCCTCGCGCCGAGACCACATAACACCAGACCTACATTGGCTCCCAGTACGTTTCTGGGCACAGTTCAAAGTGTTGGTGCTGACCTTTAAAGCCCTAAATGGCCTCAGTCCAGTATACCTGAAGAAGCATCTCCACCCCCATCGCTCAGCCCGGACACTGAGGTCCAGTGCTGAAGGCCTTCTGGCAGTTCCCTCACTGCAAGAAGTGAGGTTACAAGGAACCAGGCAGAGGGCCTTCTCAGTAGTGGCACCCACCCTGTGGAACACCCTCCCACCAGATGTCAAAAACAACTACCAGGCTTCTTTTAGAAGACATATGAAGGCAACCCTGTTTAGAGAAGCATTTAATGTTTGACAGACTATTGTATTTCAATATTTTGTTGGAAGCCACCCAGAGTGGCTGGGGAAACCCAGCCAGATGGGTGGGGTAGAAATAATAAATTTATTATTATTATTATTATTATTATTATTATTATTATTATTATTATTATTACTGTATATGATTCCTGAAAACTTGGAGCTGCCTTCAGAATGGGAAAGAGGGACATCACTCCCTCAAGATACGTATAGCTATTGCCAGCGAATGAGCCAAAGGCAGGCATTTAGCCCTATTGTAGAGATCATGACTGTGGCACATAGACACATGCAAAAATTGCAACAGCAGTGAGTGGCAAGAGAAATTGATGAACTATGCTGAGATGGTGAGAAACCGGGAAAATTCGGAACCAGCAGGACCAGACTTTCCTAAAGGAATGGAAGAAGCTTTTGACGTATTTGGAAAGCAGCTGTAACCAATTGACATCGCTTGCAGGGTTAAAAGAAGTTTTGTAAGGAGTAATATATAAATTATGCTGAAAAGAGTTAAGAATAGGTATTAAGATTTGAATTTATAGCAATAACTGTAGTAACCAGTGGCGTAGCGTGGGGGGTGCATGGGGGGCCGGACGCACCGGGCGCAACATCTGGGGGTTAGGGTTAGGGGGCGCAAATCCAAGGGTTAGGGTAGTAACAAAATGCATAATTAGAAAGGATTTTAGAAAACCATCTGTTGAGGTTGAAGGAAGTCTTAGGCTGTGATAGCCAAAGATTTTGAAATGATGTTTAAAAGGATGATATGCCGGAAAATATGTGTAAAAACCAATAAAAAATATTTTTTTTAAAAAAAAAAATTGCAACAGCAGCAATAACAAAAACCCACCTGCAGTTCTGTTCTGCCTTCGCTTTCTGCTGCATATATAGATCATGCCACAGTCATACTAGAATGTGCTGCTCCAATGTGATGGATTGCTAGGCACTGGCTTCTATATATATCCCAATATTTAACCTTTGGTATAGCATGCTGAAAAGATGAGGGGGCTAATAAAATCAACATCACATGAAGCAGCGGAACTAAATCACTACAAAATAATTACCATAGATATAATGATTGCCTGCTGACAACAGCAGGCTCAGGTAAATAAGGGAGGGCTGCTCTGCCATTGGAAAAATAATGTTCTTTGTGCCACCAGCGGGATGGATGAGCCTTGGTCCCCACCTCTATCTCAGCAGCAGGGATATAAGGAGGGCTTAGAAGACCAGGCCATATAAAGAAAGAAACAACAACAATAATGTTTGTATTGGCATCCATCTGCCTCAGGAGGCAATGGAAAAGTAGGCCTTCGGGGGAAAGTCAAACCATTGGAGTTACAGCGCCTGCTGTGGCTGTAGAGAGTGATACAGGAGATGCTTGTTTTGTAGCAGCTGGGACAGATGAAGGCATCCAGTTTTGCTGCTCCAGGGGCTCCATGGTGTTTCTTCTCTCTGTGCTCCATTTCTCCTCTGGTCACTGTTATGGATACATGACCTGACTGTCTCCAGTCACTGTGGTCATCTGCAAGGGATACCCACACAGTGGGGTTGATGTTGCCAACCTTCATGTCATGTTTGCAGACAAGGAGTTGGTTTACCAATGGTCCTGGCTCCTGAAGCCAACTCCCAATAGAGCACATCCTTGGGGATCCTGCCATCTTCCATTGTGTGGGCATGCAGTCAAAGAAGGTACTGTATTTTTCACCTCATAGGACGCACCGGCCCATAGGACGCACCTAGTTTGGGGGGGAATAAAAAAAAATTATTCCCCCCCCCCCCAGGCACAGGGCTAAGGCGGGGGAAGTCTGAGCTTCCCCAACCCCCAGAACAGGCAGCTCTCCACAAGCCTTGGGAGACCGGCACAACTTCCCGCCGGGCTCCCACGCCTTGTGGATATCTGCCTGAAGCCCAAACCAGGTTGGGGAACAGCGGGATGGCGGCGCTCCGCCTACCCGCTGTCCCCCGAGCTTGTGGGGCTGGTGGTGGGGAGAAGCGCGCTTCTCCCCGCCGCCAGCCTCCAAACCAGGTCAGGGAACCGAATCCCGGCTTTGAGATGCAGGCTGCTATCCGCAAGCCTAGGGAGCCCAATGGGAACTCGCGCGGGCTCCCAAGGCTTGCGGAGAGCTTCCTGAAGCCTGGAGAGCGAGAGGGGTCGGTGCGCACCGACCCCTCTCGCTCTCCAGGCTTCAGTGAAAGCCTGCATTCGCTCCATAGGATGCACACACATTTCCCCTTCATTTTTGGAGGGGGGAAAGTGCGTCCTATAGGGCGAAAAATACGGTAAGTAGGGATTTGAACAAATTACAAATCTCTTGGTGTGCTCAACTCATTGGAGAAGGTTCTGCTATGGCTTCCACTGCCTTCAAGTGTACAGGACCAAGCCAGTGTAGATGCTGCTAAGACAGGAGTGTGATTACTAGCACATGATTCAAATGGATTTTCAGGATTTTATACTGCAGGTAGAGCTTTCATTTCATACCTCCTAAAGCACAATGATGTTTTAGTGTAGCTGGTTTTTAAGATGTACAGCAGCCAAGCGTAGAAAAATCAAGTAAAGGACATACATGTGTGATCAAGCCCTCAGGTCAGGAGAGAGGAATCTTTGGTCCTCCAGAACTACAGCTCCAATGAGGCCCTGCAGGAATGGCCAATGGCTGGGATGAGGAGAACTGTGGTTCAGCAACATCAGGAGAGCCAAAGGTTCTTCACACCTACCTTAGTATCTGCTTCACAAGCTTGCGATTGATGCTGTTGTTTGTAGAACAGGAATCCCATTTCTGTACTGCCGTTTAGTTTTACAAGCTGCACGGTGGAACTCTGCTTTGGTTTCCTGCGATACTGAGTGGCTTCATATCAAGATAAATTAAGGGAAGACAAGGGAGGTCATATTTATTTTTCAATTTTCTCTGAGGCAATTTGATCTCTTCTAATTAGGACATATGGGCATCCCTGCAAATGAGCCCTAGGCTACATCGCAATGACCGCTTTGGTTAAACTGTCTCCCTGATATGACTTCTCCCAACCTTATAAAGCTTGGTGAGATGAAAAGCAAAGATCTAGCACTCCTGGAGTTAATCTGAAGTGTGTGTGTGTGTGTGTTGGGTGGGGTGAAAATAGCTGGAAAGGCTGTTTTCTTCTTACAGTTAATTGTTTTCACAGCCCTTCAGAACCTTGCAAAGAATCCTATCTGTTTACACTTTCAGAGTCTCATTAGCTTCTCATGCTAGGTTTACACTGGTGTAATCCCTTCATCACCTACCAGGCCATCAGTCTAGATTTACATCAGTTTCATTAGAAATGGAGCTGGATTAATTGAGATCAAAGCACTTGCAAGCAAGTGTGGAGGCAATTAGAAGTTTAAAGATCCAGAATGATTTGTGTTCTAGGGCCCACAAATAAATATTATTCTACAATATCAAATGATTTTTATGAGTATTATTGTCTGTGGTTGTTTTTTAACTGAATTGAAAGCAGATGCAGAATAAACAATCCATTTCCCTTGTGCTCCTTTGAGACGCTTGTGATTTAAAGTCCTTGGAATTTTCATCGGGATTTTGATTTTCTTTATGTTACATTTGCTACCAAAGCAACAGCTGGAGCTGTTCTTCATTTGTATGGCATTTGCATTGTATAAGCCCTTTCCTCCCTAAATTTAGGAAGCTGGGATCTCTAATACATTCTCTGATGCCTGATTAGAAGCCCTGCTTCTTGGGGCCAAAGTAAGCATTATGGGACTGTCATCAAGAAAAGTGTCTAGCAACCCATCCTCTCTAAGAAGTAGTAAGAAACTCATGTTGTGACATCATCACATTGCACCTCCGGCACCGCTGCTCCATTGGCTGCCCTCTAGTGGGAAACACATGACATCATGATGACATCATGTCAAAGTTTCACTATGATACAGTATTGGTGAGAGAAAGGGGAAGTAGATTTTAGGGTGCTGTTTTCAGTCACGGCCCGTTTTGTTTTTGTGACAACTAGTTCCACCCTCATTGTTTTATGCTGAAATGTAGGGAATCCTATTTTGGGAGATTTCCTTTTTCCTTTGGCACAATGAGCTCACAGCTATTTGTCTGGTGAAGTAATAACTGGTTTAAATCAGCGCTCATGCTGAAAGACATTTGATTCACATTGCATTGCCAGATGTTGTGAGGCATTCTTTCCTAATTCTCAGCTATTGCTTCAGTCAAACAAGTAAACTAGCCATTAGTGCACACTTCAGAAATCAATAGAATTCCCTGTGTCCAACAACTATTTAGTAATTTGTGGGTATTGAGTGCTTGTCTATACATTCCTTGCGTTGAGTGGTCAATATGTTTATTTAATTCTTTGCAAGATCCCCAAGATCTATAACCTGCTCGTATCTCAAAAACATGGTGTTCAAGGGCTTTGGGCTGCTATAGATTTTACCTTACTAATGTTAGTCTTGTTTTCTCATCCATTATTATTAATAATAATAATTATTAACATCAGCAGATAGTGAAGAGATATCAATGTACAGATGTGACAGTATGGTATTGCTCAGTTATTAAAAATTCTTGGTCGTCCTGAAAATATATAGCACAGTCTAGCCAGTAGTAAGCACTTTAAGCCTTATGGATTTCAGGGGGAGATAACTAAGCGCTTGCTTAATTTCTCCATTAGAATAAACAGAGCTTAAAGTGCTTAACTTTGCCAGGATCTTGTGTGTTACTGTGTGCTGCTCAAAGCAAGCCAGTACAATCTGCATCCGACTACCAAGCTAAAGACAAACCATCAGAAGTTGAAGAAACCACATTTTGCTGGGCTGCAAAAACAAGGAAGTTGTCTAGCATCAGCCAGAATTTGCCCACATCTCTTGAGCTGAGTTTTCTTTGTGGGTCACAAGTTCCACAGGTCTGGCTCACAACCCTCATCCCCAATTAACAGTTTACCGTGATCAGAACAGAGATAAACAAACATTTATTTTAAATTTAGAGCCTACTTTATGGTCCTGATCGGATACACATGGTTGTGTCACACACACGCACAGGCACACACAAAATGTGTGTGAATGATCACACTAATACAACCAGTTTTTAAAACCAGAATATACCATATTTTTTGCTCTATAAGACTCACTTTTCCCTCCTAAAAAGTAAGGGGAAATGTGTGTGCGTCTTATGGAGCGAATGCAGGCTACGCAGCTATCACAGAAGCCAGAACAGCAAGAGGGATTGCTGCTTTCACTGCACAGCGATCCCTCTTGCTGTTCTGGCTTCTGAGATTCAGAATATTTTTTTTCTTGTTTTCCTCCTCCAAAAACTAGGTGCATCTTGTGGTTTGGTGCATCTTAGAGAGCGAAAAATACGGTACTTCTAGAAAGCTTTTTGAATAATGAAAGGCTAACTCCTAAACCCAGAGAAGTACTGAGAGACCCAAGCGGTTTTATTTAGGAAGGACCAGTAGGAAGGTGCCAAAGTTAAGAAGTCGCTGCCGTTTCATGGTCAACCACCTACCCTTTGAAGGCAGTGGAACCCAGAGCAGAGCCTTCCCTAATGACATGAGCACACCAAGAAATTTGTGATTTGTACAAATCCCTGATTGCATTCTTCTACTGCATGTACACAGAACAGAAGATGACAGGATCTTCCATGGGGTCTATAGGCTTCACACACTTGGACTGTTGGCAGAGCAGCTTTAGGTTGCAAATATGAAATGAAGGATGGCAACTTCTACCCTGTTGTATGGAAATCCCTTGCAGATGATCACAGTATTTGGAGATAGTCAGGTCAGTATTTGGAGATAGTCAGCAGTCACCAGAGGAAGAATGACCCCTGGGAGAAGCACAGAGAGAAGAAACACCATAGTTCACCTGTAGCACCAAAACCAGATGCCTTCATCTGTCCCACCTGCAATGAAACATGTCTCTCCTGTATCAGTCTCTACAGCCACAGCAGCCACTGTAACTCTTCAGCAGATTGACTTTTCCCCTGAAGGCACATTCTTCCATTATCTCCTGAGACAAATGGATGCCAACTACTGGGATTCACTGATTCACTTTGAGGCTCACTTTAAAATGCCGGCCTAAAGTTTTTGAGACATTTGAACAATCTGGGATGAGGTTACTTGATGGACCGCCTTCACCCTCATGAGCCTGGTCAAGCCTTAAGATGGGCCAAAGAGGCCCTGCTCATCCTTAAGATCAGTGGTGACTATATATATATATATATATATGAATTATGGTGCTGGAAGAGACTCTTGAGAGTCCCATGGACTGCAATAAGATCAAACCTCTCCATTATGAAGGAAATCAGCCCTGAGTGCTGAGTGTTCACTGGAAGGACAGATCCTGAAGCAGAGGCTCCAATACTTTGGCCACCTCATGAGAAGAGAAGACTCCCTAGAAAAGACCCTGATGTTGGGAAAGATGGAGGACGAGATGGTTGGATAGTGTTCTCGAAGCTACCAGTATGAGTTTGACCAAACTGTGAGAGGCAGTGGAAGACAGGGGTGCCGGGCATGCACTGGTCCATGGGGTCACGAAGAGTCGGGCACGACTAAACGACTAAACAACAACAACTCCCAAAGAAATAATGTCTTGCTCCATCCTTGTTTGCTTTGAAGCAGACTTTGAAGACCTTTGACAACTAAATTTTGAAATGATAAGCTAAAGATCACAATTTAAAATGGAGGGAGGTGGCACTTCAAAATTCTGCCATCGCTCTCTTTTTTAAAGAAATTGTATTTTTAAAAAAAGATATTGGATTGGATTTTCAATATTAGCATAGAACAAAAAAATGCACTCGATACAAATATAAATTGTAATATTTTTTTTTATTAGTCTGATTGTAAGTTGTTTAACACAGCCGTACTAAGTTTAATTGCTTTTAGTGACTGGTTTTAATTGTAAGCTTCTCTTGAGAAAACATTTGTTTTTAAAGGGCAGCAGATAAGCTCCTAAGTAATAGACACACCTTGCAACAACCCAAACTCTCTCCACACCCAGTTCAAGTGTCTGCTTTGTACGGTGCTGAACAGCACCTTTAAAACTCAGAAATTCAGCCTAGTATCTCAACAGAAAGTGAATGGAGCCAAGCATATATAAGAGATGTGAAATATGAATAAACAGAGACAGCCGTGACTCTGCTTCTCTGTTAAAAAAAAAGCTGGTTTTAAAAAAAGAAAAAGAAAAAAGAAATCTGTTTATTTTGTTGTTATGTTAAGTAACAAAAGTGTAATGAGTGATTCACCTCCCATTACTACACCTGCTAGTACAGTTGAAATTAAAACCAAAACATTGCAAATCCTACTTCACAATGCCTTTCAGTGTTGAAGACTTTGCTTTAAAGGGCCTCATTGTTTAGGAGGATTAGTCCTTTGCTTTTACTGGCTTCAAAGAAATGTGAATCTTCACTCACTTTTTCTATTGATCCCCCCCTTGATCAGATTAACTATGTTTTGGGTTCCTATTGAAAACCGGAGACAAACAAAAGCATTTTTGAAACACAAGTGTGTGTGTGTGTGTGTGTGTGTGGAGGCAGGAGGGGGGGTTTCTCCTCTCACGACTCTCTTCCACCTTTTGCAATTGTGCAAAGATGATGGCTGAGATGTCAAAACAGAATAAAAGAAAATGCAGCAATTTTTGTTATTTAAATAGTAACATTTCCGGCTAATTATTTCAATTGCGAATCATTCTTTCCCACCCTATAATTAGGGTTTAGTCGATGCAAGTAACAATATAGCTCCTGTTTAGGCTGATTTTTATAAAGGGTGCTGCTCTTGCCGATGCCCAGAGGGCTTTGGAAATGTGAGCACGGGATGCTTAATCCAGTTAAGGAAAAATACTTGGATTTAGATTGTTTCTCTATAAACCAATGCATGTGTGCATGCACACTCTCCCTCTGATGCTTATGCGTGTGAGCATAATTGAACCTATCACAATAACAAGATGCAATTATCCCCTTACCTTTATATCCCACCTTTCTTTCACCATGGAGCCCAAGGTGGATCACAGACCTGCATAGCTTCAGTCTGGTGGTGGCCTTTAGAGCAGAGTGCTTCAAGCAAAAGTAGTGGGGGTAGGGGTTAAACATCTCACCTTGCCTCATGGGTGGGCCAGCCTTGCACCCAATACACTTCTGTTGGAGGTGGGGCGGGAATCCTGGCCTCCTCTGAAGGCCACGGCACATGGGTAAGCTCATATGAAGGAAGGCCCCATACCATCTTATCTCGGTGATTTCCTACTAGTGCAAGTACTAGAAGATCTCACCTTGGAGTTTTGGTTCTGTGCTCCATTAGTGCCTGTGCTGGATTTGACC
Source organism: Podarcis melisellensis (assembly GCF_964234715.1). Taxonomy (NCBI): domain Eukaryota; kingdom Metazoa; phylum Chordata; class Lepidosauria; order Squamata; family Lacertidae; genus Podarcis; species Podarcis melisellensis. The sequence goes on from NC_138539.1 coordinate 81,495,632, forward strand.
CTTTGATGGGGTATTTTTTATGGGCCAGGGGTCTAATTCTGAGGTTACAGCTTTGTTGTTTTAACAACAGGTTCCACTGCTCTGTAGATATGCTCTGGAGTAGGTAAACTGATCAAATTCCCTAACACTGTGCAACTACCCTGAACTCTTCACATGTGAACCTGGGTCCATTGTTACTGACAACTGCACTTCTAGCTTCTGGGTATGCTCTCTGTCTCCTGCATCTGGTAGACTTTCAACCACCCAGAAGTTGGAGTACAGTGGTACCTCGGGTTACATACACTTCAGGTTACATACGCTTCAGGTTACATAACCTTCAGGTCACAGACTCCGCTAACCCAGAAATAGTACCTCGTGTTAAGAACTTTGCTTCAGGATGAGAACAGAAATTGTGCTCTGGTGGCGTGGCAGCAGCAGGAGGCCCCATTAGCTAAAGTGGTGCTCCAGTTTAAGAACAGTTTCAGGTTAAGAACGGGCCTCCAGAACGAATTAAGTACTTAACCCGAGGTACCACTGTAGTCATCTACTGTAGTGAAGTATAACTTTCCTTTAAAGATCTCTACACCAATCTTCCCTCATGGTCAAGTGGGGAATTCTTGCAGCAGTAAGGTCTTTTCCTGTTGATGGTTGTCATAAGAGAAGTAGGTCTCACACCGTTCCATACATGCCCTCAGCTGTGGCCTCATTCCAGGCCAGTATACACACTCGCTAGCCTGTCACAGGCCACTGTCAACCCCCATAGGTGAGGCATGAATCTTTTCAATGGCTCTCTTGCACAAAGAGGCTGCAATGGCATGGGTCTGCTCACAATATATGAAACCACCTTGGGCAACGAGTTCTTCTTTAAACTAAAAACCTGCTTCTGCTCCTACAGGAACTTGGTTTTTGTTTGCAGGCCATCCATCCAGAATAGTTTGCTTGACCCATTGAAGCTGTGCATCCTGTTCTGTAGCTTCCTTAGTTTCCTATAGCTTGGTTGTTTTGAATGGGACGCCTTGGTTGACTCCATGTCCCGATCCCCTTATACAACTGGACCATCTAGTCCATTGGCCTGGTTGGGCTGGCTTTTTTCTGGCTACATGTGCAGCAAGGAGTGTTCCCTGAACTTCGAGACATTTTTGCCTGGTTTTGAAGGCCTCTGCAGCCCAAGCTATATCCAGGCATTTTGCCCAAGGTAAGATCACTCTCTCAAAGCAGGTGTCCATGCAACTGGGGATCTAGTTTGCCATTCACAATTTTGTCCCTGATCACAGAATCTTCTAGCTCTCCAAATGTACACGTGCTCACTAAAGTTCACAGCAGTGTCACATAGCTATCTAATCCTTCTCTTTCCTGCTGATTTCTTGCAAAGAATTTATCTCTCGTTGCATTTTGGATAACAGTAGGCCTATAAAGCTGCCAGAAGAGCAGAGAGTGCTGAGAACCGGTGCTGAGCTTCAGGCTAGTTCACAGCTTTCAACTTTGCTCCCCAATAAGGTAAAATAAAAGTTTCACTTTCCCAATTTCTTTTTCCTTAGGCATGGCCAGACCTATATAGAGCTCAAACTTCTGCTTCCAACAGGTCAATTCCTGAGCCAAGATCTTAGCTGCAAAATCTGCACCCACTCGCTCGAGAGACATCAGTACATATGGTATATCTGTGAGTTGCAAAAATCTCTCCAGAACGGCTGCCACCAAAGACAAGATATTTTCTGAGTTCTGTATGGAGTCACACACCACTGTCTTCTCAATGACCGGCTGCTGCACACTTCCGTTTGTGCCTAGATTTCTAGGAACAGATCCATGATTTGTAGGCACAGTCTGAGTGGCTTTCCTCCCCTCCCCCCACCACTTTCCCTGGGGGAACCCATTGAATTGGAACATACCATATTTTTCGCTCTATAAGACGCACCAGACCATAAGATGCACCTAGTTTTTGGAGGAGGAAAACAAGAAAAAAAATATTCTGAAACTCAGAAGCCAGAACAACAAGAGGGATTGCTGTGCAGCGAAAGCAGTGATCCCTCTTGTTGTTCTGGCTTCTGGGATAGCTGCGCAGGCTGCATTCGCTCCATAAGACGCACACACATTTCCCCTTACTTTTTAGGAGGGAAAAAGTGAGTCTTATAGAGCAAAAAATACGGTATATGAATCTGATGAAAGTCCAATAGCTGTTTGTTCTGATTCAGTGGTAAACAGTTGGTTTTCCTGGGGGGAACAGTGGGACCAAAAAGGGGAAATGAAATTCCGTTTGGACCCATGCCTACAAAATGCAGACTTGTGCCTAGAAATCATGGCACAAACGAAAGAGTGGATGATCCTCAGTTGTATTACTCATAATGGACCTGCAAAAGAATGTAGTGTGGAGTTCAGGAAACTCCAGGCCAGCCCCCCTCTCTCTGTAGCTCAGTGGTAGAACATCTGCTTTGCATGCTGAAGGTCGCAGGTTCAGTCCCCAGTATTTCCAATTAGGGCTGGGAAAGATTCCCTGTTGGAAACCCTGGCTATCCACAGCCAGTCAGTGGAGATAATATTGAAGCAGATGAACCAGTGGATGTGACCAGGCCCTCTCAGTTGCCTAGGCATGGCTAAGCCACTTCTGGCTTTTGAAACCCCAAACCATAATAAATGCAGCCATGGAAAAACGATGTAACATGATAATAAAATCAGGCGCGCACACACACACACACAAAAGATGAGTGGAGCATAATTTGAATATTTTTTATTTAACAAATGGTTTTTCTGTGCAAATCTTGAGGGTTAAATCTTGCTTTCATGCAATATCACAGCTGATGTTAAGCAGGCGATAAAATCTGTAGCAGTTAACAAAAAAGGCTTTGTCTTTTACCAAATCATATCTCTTATTTGCTTACATTCGCAGCTCCAAGTTGAAAGAGTGTCTTACAACTGATCTGATGCGCTACTTAAAAAGTTGCAGAACTTATATATTTTTAAACCAAAAGGGGCCCCTTTAGCTTGAGTCACTGGGCCAAATGCCCTCCTGCTCCACCCCTGTTTGGCCCTGGGTCTGACCCAATGTAAAGCAATCTCTTCCATTCCATCTACCCACCCACTGGGCTGTTTTTGGATCTCCTTCACCCTTCCTTTAGCCACTTTTGACTTAAAAAATATTTTGCCCTTCTGGAAACCTTGGAGTTAGAATTGAGGCTTTCTACCTCACAGGAGAAATTCTCACACCAAATCAACCACATCGGTTCCTATTGAATTTAAGGGGTATTATTCCCAAGCAAGTGGGGTTAGGACTAAAGCCTGAGCAACCAATTCGAAACAAGGTGAACTCCTAGATTGTCCTTAATAAATAACACTATATCATGTCGGGGAAATTGCATTATCATCAGTGGCTCATGTTAAAAATACAATCTTGAGGTAGCAATATGCTCTGAGGAAATCAGAAGACCTAAAGAAAAAGATTCCAGTTTTGTTTTTTGGTTTTTCCCCCTTCTGTGAGACAATATCCCAGGGAATGGCCTGGATAACTTCTGGCTTTCTGCAAGCTGAAGGCACCTTACCAGCAACTATGAGTAGTAAAGGTAAAGGTAAAGGTAAAGGGACCCCTGACCATTAGGTCCAGTCATGGCCGACTCTGGGGTTGCGGCGCTCATTTTGCTTTATTGGCCGAGGGAGCCGGCGTACAGCTTCCGGGTCATGTGGCCAGCATGACTAAGCCGCTTCTGGCGAACCAGATCAGCGCATGGAAACACCGTTTTACCTTCCAACCGGAGTGGTACCTATTTATCTACTTTCACTTTGACGTGCTTTCCAACTGCTAGGTTGGCAGGAGCAGGGACCGAACAATGGGAGCTCACCCCTTCGCAGGGATTCGAACCACAGACCTTCTGATTGGCAAGTCCTAGGCTCTGTGGTTTAACCCACAGTGCCACCCGCATCCCATTAACTATCAGTAGTAGTCCTGAGGAATTCAGTGAACTTAACAACAAACATCAACATCTTCACTGTCATGACAGGATTCCCAGAGACATTACATAGGGGAAAGTGAACTTCCTTTTGGGACTGCAAAACTAAATGGCTTTTCAGGCAAAGGACAGACCCTCATACAACAGGAAAAAAACATGGCTGACAGACTTTGCATGGCTTGGTGGATCAAAAGTTGTTCAGGCCTGCACTGGAACATGAAAATGGCATGTTTAAATATGATTCCAATTTTTTGTGACTTAATAACAGAAACGATGTCTTTATAACAGGAAACTCGATTCTCCCTTCTTTCACTGCTAGGTCTTTCCAGCAAACTCCACTTGGCTTTTCCATTCTGACGTAATTTTTTCCATCTCTATTTCTCCATGGTCTGTGGAGGAAATGGGCCACATTGGAACAGGCCCATGTCTTAGACAGCACACATCTCGTATCACTCATTTCCTCTCCTCTGCCTTGCAAATTACTAAAACACCCCACATGGTGAAACATTAACTTTATGATTTGAAAGGGCTCATTTGGTTTAAACTACAACAGCTTTAGTAGTGGTGGTGATGTGAGGGGAGCACAGCTGCACTGTGATGTAATTAAGTCCCAGGCAAGCTGCTTTATATTTGACTGAAGAGGATTAGGAAGCAAACTTGCCACAGGGTTTGTTACTTTAAGGCTGGGTTGCTGCAACGCACTCTTATGTGGGGCTTCCCTCGCACTTGAGGCTGTAGTTAGTGCCGAATGCTGCAGCACGATTGCTGACAGACTGTCTCACCAGAGTGGTGCATACTCTAGTTATCTCCCGATTGGACTACTGTAATGCACTTTATGTGGGGCTACCTTTGAAGGTGACTGTCACAGTCTGGTCTACGGGCGATCGAAGTCCCGGCTGAGGACGTCAGGACCGGGGGCAAGATGGCAGGGTGGGAGAAGGAACGAGAGTCCAGGAGCCAGGGGTCCGAGGGTCAGGAAGCAGGGAGTCACAAAGTCAAGGGTCCGAGGGTCGAGAAGCAAGGAGTCAAGAAGCCGAGGTCTGAGGATCAGGAAGCAAGAAGTCAAACACAGCAAGGCAGGAAATGTGTTGCTGTGGAAAAGAGCCGAAGGGCAATGCTGACCTTATATCCCTTCCCGGCTCTAGCCACCAGGAGAATCCCTTCTCACAAGACAAGTTACCAAGCAGCCTCATCTGTGCGGCCGTGCCTTGCCTCTCCAGAACAAATTTAGGAAGGCCCCAGTCCTGCAAAGCCCTACTGGTCACAGGGCCCGGCTCCTGCATGTACTCCGGACAGTGACTTGGAAACTACAACTAATCCAGAATGCGGCAGCTAGACTGGAGACTGGGAGCAGCTGCCGAGACCATATAACACCAGTCCTGAAAGACCTACATTGGCTCCCGGTAGGTTTCCGAGCACAATTCAAAGTGTTGGTGCTCAAGTAATGTATACCTTTTACAAAACTAACTAAGGGAAACTGGGGAATCCCACAAAAATATGGGCCAAGTTAATTGTGAAGGACAACAGACTTGATGGGGCAAAAACACCATGTGAGTCATATTGAACCATAGATGTTCTACCGGTGATTTGTAATCAACATAGCAGTGCAACTATCCTTTTTTATATACTTCTTATAAAAGAAAGAGAGAAAATTGGGGAGAAGAGAGGGAGTGAAGCAGCGAAAGAATAGGAGAAAGACAAATAAAAAGGATGACATACCTACACTACAAATGCCCCCCTCCAAAAAAAACACCACCCAGTTGAACTGCCAAAACTTCTCTTCAATAAATCCTGGGGATGATAGATGCATGGAGGGTTTCTTAGTTAAGAACCCCGCCTCGCAAGACAACTGCTCCCACAGCCCCCTGAAGGGAGGACATTCTTATTAGTTTAAACAAAGTTGTGGTTTGGGATGAGGAAATACATCAGCTCTGGTCTCCCTCTAGTTTCTTCCAACCTTATGTTCAGTTCCCCACATTTCCATATCAGTTTGTGGGTTGTTGTTTTTTTAAAAAAGTCTCATGAAAATTTATGAACATTTTAGTGTGAACGTTTCATGTGTCTTTTTGTAGGCAGCTTTGCCTGACTTGCATATTTTTCAAAAAGAAAGTTCCCTGGTTTTGGTATGTTTCATTCACTACTATATGCATTTATATGCACAGTTTAGCCTAGTATTTGCATTTTTATTTTTTTTACTGGCTGCAGAACTAGAATTGCAAAATTCAGAGGCATGTGAATTTCAAAACTGGTTGTGTTTTGGTTCTTGGACTATTTCGGAAAGTGCTAATTTGGCACGTTTGCCTCCAAATGTGAACTGGATTAAATTTCTGAACTGCACGCTTTGCAAAGGTCGGTCTTGTAGCACCTTGGTCTGCTGTTCATGATAGGAAGAGATTGTATTATTAAGTGGTACTCATAGAATCAGAGTTTTGAAGGGACCCCAAGGGTCATTTAGTCCAACTCCCTGCAATGCAAGAATATTTGCGATGTGGGGCTCTTTTGCCCCATATACGGATCAAACCCATGACCCAGAGATTAAGAGTCTCACACTGTACCAACTGAGCTACCCCAGTCATACTTTACCCTAAAGTATGCTGCACCTAAGAGCAAATTGTCCTGGCCAACACAGCTTCCCAAACCTGTATCGGCTAAAGCATGGGAGGGCAAACTAAAGGCTCTACTGGGAGTGCTGGAGCCAGCTTAAACCCCCTATGAAGCAATTTGTGGAAGGTCCTTCTCAGTTGTGGCACTCCAATCGCTGCATTCTCACCTCTGAAAAATTGATGGGTAGGCAATCTAAGGCCCGGGGGCCGGATCCGGCCCAAACGCCTTCTCAATCCGGCCCCCGGATGGTCCAGGAATCAGCGTGTTTTTGCATGAGTAGAATGTGTCCTTTTATTTAAAATGCATCTGTGGGTTATTTGTGGGGCCTGCCTGGTGTTTTTACAAGAGTAGAATGTGTCCTTTTATTTAAAATGCATCTCTGGGTTATTTGAGGGGCATGGGAATTCGTTCATCGCCCCCCCAAAAAATATAGTCCAGCCCACCACATGGTCTGAGGGACCGTGGACCGGCCCCCTGCTGAAAAGGTTTGCTGACCCCTGGGCTAAAGTATTTGGGGGAGAGTATTTGTATGGTAGGTTTAAGTATCTGGAATGGGTGTTTTACTCTGTCCCTTCTACTGCATCTCCCTCAAAGAGCCTCCCCACCCCTCTGGCCAGGTGTCCTCCTTGCTGGGTTTATGCCCAGTCTCAGAAGACAGATGAACCCTATCAAGTGATCTAAGGAAGAAAGCGATAAATAAATTCATAAAATGCATACGTCCACTACAAAGCGGCAGGTGTTGCTTGCGTCAAGCAGAACCACCCAGTTGTCAAGGGCCAGTGAGAATGAAATGCACATGTCTCCCAAGTTAATAGCAAAAGCCCCCATTGATTTCAGTAGATGTGGATTGCACCCACAATAGCCCCATTGCAAGTGTCCCTTGGAAACACAGCAGCCCAGAGAACCATCCGCTTTGTGTCTTGGAGATAAAAGGAGCAGTACTGGGCAGAGTGTTACAAAGGGTCAAGGTCAGGTGCTGGTCATCTTTTGTTTTTACTGCTATGGCCTTCAAAGTAAGCGAGAAAGACTGACTCATGGCTAGCACTGCCACTCTATAAAGCATGGTTAACAGTGTAATGTGGGACAACCCAACGAAACACAAGACCTTGGCTTGAGACCAGTTTCCCCAGAAAGAAGCTTACAAAGAGACTGACTGACACCCTAACATGTTCATTGGAAAATATATCCAATCAGTTTTATCTGTACAGTACCTTGGGTTAAGTACTTACCGTGTTTTTCGCTCTATAAGACGCACCAGACCATAAGACGCACCTAGTTTTTGGAGGAGGAAAACAAGAAGAAAAAAACTCTGAATCCCAGAAGCCAGAACAGCAAGAGGGACCGCTGCGCAGCGAAAGCAGTGATCCCTCTTCCTATTCTGGCTTCTGTGATAGCTGCGCAGCCTGCATTCACTCCATAAGATGCACACACATTTCCCCTTACTTTTTTAGGAGGGAAAAAGTGAGTCTTATAGAGAAAAAAATACGGTAATTCATTCCGGAGGTCCGTACTTAACCTGCAACTGTTCTTAACCTGAAGCACCGCTTTAGCTAATGGTGCTTCCTGCTGCTGCCGCGCCGCCGGAGCACAATTTCTGTTCTCATCCTGAAGCAAAATTCTTAACCTGAAGCACTATTTCTGGGTTAGCAGAGTCTGTAACCTGAAGTGTCTGTTACCTGAAGTACCACTGTAACCTGTAACCTGAGGTACCACTGTATTTGGCTTAAGCCCGGCTTAACTAGATTCTGAAGCAGGCTTTAGAAGGCCTGTCCATTCAATCTGCAACAGGGTTTAAAGACAACATTCAGAGCAGAATCTCTCTTTGTGTGTTCCAGCCACACACTCAAAAGGCCTGGTGCCTTTCTGCTCTTCCCTTGTTATGCACAAATGAGCATGTGTACACTGCAACGCATTGGCCATGATCCCAAATTTGAAGCCAGCCTTCTCCTGATTTCCCACATGCAGGCACATCCTCTTCAATAAAGGTTTCAGATTCCCAAGTTCCATCAGCCCAAACCAGCTTAGCCAATGGTTGAGGTTGTAGTCCAACACCTTCAAGGTTGGGGAAAGTTGACATAGGCCACATCCGCACTTTCCATTTAAAGCACTATGTTACCACATTACCAGTCTTTGTTTCCCCCAGAGAATCCTGGGAACAGCAGATTGTTAAAGGTACCGAGAGTTGTTAGGAAACCCATAGCCAACCTCCTCGTGGAGCTACAAGTTTCAGTGTAGTTTAACTATCAATCCCTCGTTGTGGGAATTGTAGTTCTGTGAGATGAATGGGAGTCTCCTAACAGCTCTCAGCACTCTTAACAAACTACAGTGGTACCTCAGGTTACATACGCTTCAGGTTACAGACTCTCCTAACCCAGAAATAGTGCTTCAGGTTAAGAACTTTGCTTCAGGATGAGAACAGAAATCATGCTCTGGCAGCACAGCGGCAGCAGGAGGCCCCATTAGCTAAAGTGGTGCTTCAGGTTATGAACAGTTTCAGGTTAAGAACGGACCTCCGGAACGAATTAAGTACTTAACCCGAGGTACCAGTGTACAGTTCCAAGGGATGAAGCGTGACTGTTGAAGTGAAATCAGAGTGCTTTAAAGGCATGGTGTGGCCATTCTGTAACATACAAGTTTTACAGAGTAAAAAAAAGGGGGGACGTGGGTGACGCTGTGGTCTAAACCACTGAGCCTCTTGGGCTTGCCGATCAGAAGGTTGGCGGTTCAAATCCCTGTGACGGGGTGAGTTCCCGTTGCTTTGGCCCAGCTCCTGCCAACCTAGCACTCTGAAAGCATGCCAGCGCAAGTAGATAAATAGGTACCGCTGCAGTGGGAAGGTAAACGGCATTTCCGTGCACTCTGGTTACCATCACTGTGCTCCACTGCACCAGAAGTGGTTTAGTCATGCTGGCCACATGACCCGGAAAGCTGTCTGTGGACAAATGCTGGCTCCCTCAGTCTGAAAGCGAAATGAGCACCGCAACCCCATAGTCGCCTTTGACTGGACTTAACCATCCAGGGGTCCTTTACCTTTACCATTTTACCTTTACAAAGAGTCTTAATTCCAAGAGAAGCCCAATTTCCACGATGTTGCTTTCTTTAAAAAAAAAATGGGGATGGGGAGATATCATGCATGTGTTTCTATTGACTAAGGCTCAAGTACAAAAAAGGAAAGGTTGAAAGAATTTAGCTCTAAATGACTGTGGGTCTTATATGTTTGTATATGCTTAACAGTGCAGCTCCACCTATGTCTACTCAGAAGGAAGGCCCATTAAATTTAATGGGTGCTTATGCCCACAGAGGTGGGTATAGGATTGCAGCCTAAGATAACCAAAGAGTTAAAAAATATATAAAACCATAAAATGATATTTTTTTAACAATAACATTCCTACGATAGAAGTTCTTATCAGCGTGTTGCACTGTACTTGGCAAACAAGCCTTTTTACCTTTTAAACAAATAATTCATTAGGTAATTAAATTCAAGTGAGATTACTCTAATTAAATATACACTGCAGTGGAATCATAATTTCTATGTGGCCTAGTTAAAGATGAACGATCTCTTATTTCTGACAAGAGAGAGAGAGAGAGAGAGAGAGAGAGAGAGAGAGAGAGAGAGAGAGAGAGAGAGAGAGAGAGAGAGAGAAAGAGAGAGAGAGAGAGAAAGCTTTAAAAGAATTCCCCAGTGACTGGAATAATAGATTTATACACCATCGTGCAGAGGTCACCGCAAGAAAGGAGAGACACCAAACACAACATAAAGAGACTTTTCATGTCTGGAGATACTAGAATTTCAGGTTTTATTGCTTGGAGTTCTATTAAAAGACTTTGTGGAACCTAGGAGGGAATCAAAATTATCTCTCCAGAGGCGATAAGTTATATAAATATGCGCGCAAACAGAAATGTATCTCTGAAGGTATTAGTTCTGCGTAATTTCCAGGGAGTAGCCAGCTAGGCCTCAGAGGAAACAGCACATCTTAAAATGCTTGGAAGGCTTACACTGGCCAAAATGCAGCAGGACTTGAGTGAAATTAGAAGAACTTTGTAGCTTGTGCTGTGCTCTATGTCCTGGTTCCCTTTAATAGCATTAGGAGTTCAAACCATAAAGACTTTAATCTGGAGAGGAGAAGTTCCAGCTCTGGGCTTTGATCTCCTTCCTCTCGGCTGTTTCAAAGTGACAGTTTGGCTGAATGGCATTCGCCCCTTCCATGTGTAAGACACGAGTCCCCTAGTGTCTGGCAGCTTGCTAGGAGCTACACCTGTACTGCAGGAATTTATGTCACATTGCTCCAGGGTGGCATTGATCTGTAATGGCCGCCATGGCAATGCAAACTAATTTTTTAAAATGCATTAGGAATCCCAATCAGAATGATGGAGCAAAACAAATATTACCAAAAAAAAAAAAAAAAAACCCTAGCCCACCTGTTATAGCAATTGTGTGCCTCTGGCCCAGAGAGAAAGAAAGCTGTTGGGGACAGCAGATACATTTTTATTTTATTTTTAAAGCTAAGCAAAAAATATTTTTAAAATGTTCCAAACGTAGCAGAGATAATTTTAGACACGGAATGAAAATTACGTTGTTAATTAAAATGAGGTCTACAAAATAGTCACAGGGGTTTTTTTAGATGAGTAGTCATCTAGCTTTAACTGATTAATTGATTGATTACATTTTTAGAAATGTGCATCTTAAGAAAACCTTGGTAGGTGTCCTTTTTTTGAGATACTGAACAAAGTTCCCAACTATACCTGCCCACCCCCACCCCCCGATTGTTAAGAAGAGTGGCCATTTTTCATAGTTCCTTTGTGCTTGTTATTACAACAATACACTGCGACCAAAATTAGATACGCTACTGAAATTCTCCTGATCCGAATTTGGAAGCCTCAATTTACCTGATCTTGTTTCTGAACTGGAACCAATGGATTGGGAAGGAAACCTCAATTGTTTCATTTATATATACAGTATATATATTAAAAAGATGCCTAGATATTGAGCTCAATACCGGTTTCAGTTCCTTCCATTTGTGTGTGTGTGTCATGCACTCCCATTAGTTAAGCAAATGTATTGATAAAGCAGTCTCCTAAAATAATCCTTATGTGATTATAGATTGTATCCAATCAAGGTTGCATATGTACAAAGGGCTACTTCCATTCACAGAATGAGCTGACATCTAGCTGTTTTTGGATGGTTTCTCAACCCTCTGGAGCAGTTTTTCATGGGCACATGGAAGACTCCAAGAGGAAGAAGGGATGGGGGGGGAATCACTACACTACTCCTTCTTCAGTCACATCAAGATTCCTTAAAATAGTTTCAAAAAACCAATAAACAAGTTAACCCTTCATTCAGCTTCACCAGTTTAAATCTCCCCCTCCCCCAGCGATTGATCAGCTAAAGCTTTAGTTTATTAATCTACTGATTATGGCAATTAAAAGTTGGAGCCAAGCTAGGGAGAAACAGAGGCTTTCTGTGGCATGCAGTTCACGCTACCATTTTGAGGAACAGAATCACTAGACATTAAAATCTTATGGAGCGATCCACCAGGCGATTCTCCACCATAAACCCCAATGGTTTGTGCTGATAAGCTCCCATGACGTCAATGAGACTCACTCAGGAGAAGAGCCAGTTGGGCTGCACCACTGGTGTTTATTTATTTTCTTTCTTTCTTTCTTTCTTTCTTTCTTTCTTTCTTTCTTTCTTTCTTTCTTTCTTTCTTTCTTCTTTCTTTCTTTTTTTAAGGAGGATTTTATTATTATTATTTATAATTTTTTATTGATACAGCAAGAAAAAAGAAAAAAAACACAAATACCAAATCACACACAGTAATAACCATAGACACATAATTTTCTTAACAAACAATAAAACATATATTGGTCTTAACACTAAAGACCCAACCTCCCGTCTATTCCATATTTCAATTTCATATTTCTTATTGCCAATACACACCTTTATCATAATTAAACTTTTTCTTAATATATCTAATTTCTTGCAACTATTACTGAAATTCCTAGAATGCTGCAACAGAATTTAAACAACTATATTTTTCAAATATTCTTTGAAAACCTCCCATTTTGAAACAAATTCCTGTTTTGATTTATTCCTTATTTTTTCTGATAGACCGTCTAATTCGGCATATTCTGTCAGCTTTTGCATCCAATCTTGTATAGAGGGGATTTCATTACTCTTCCATTTTGCCGCGATCAGAACTCTTGCTGCCGCCGTCGCATATAAAAAGATCCTCTTTTGCAGAATATCCAAATCTGTTATTTCCAGGAGACTTGTCCAGTCAAGGAGGAGTTGATAAGTTTTGGAAAGAGTTTTTCTTTTAGAATTTACAAGATCAGATTCGAATCGGGAAATTTCTGTTGAGAACCCCTTTTGTTTGTCAGATTTAAATTTTTCAAATAACTGATGATATTGGAACCAGTCTGAAATGTGTTCTCTTATTTCCGCAAAGTTTTTTAATTTGAGTTGGTTGTCTTCATTTTTTAGAAGTGTTTTGTATGTTGGCTAGCTTTCCTGGGTATTTTTCCATTTTACTGCTATGGCTTCTATTGGAGAGGTCCACCACGGGACTTTAGGCTCCATCAGGTCTTTATATTTTTCCCATACAGCAGAGAGTGACTTTCTTATTATATGGTTGGTAAAAATTTTGTGAATTTTCACTTTTCCATATATCAGGTAGGTGTGCCATCCCCAACGGTTGTCAAAACCTTCCAGGTCCAGGAGGTCCGGATCCTGCAACGTGCACCAATCTTTTAGCCAGGTGAAACAGGCTGCCTCGTAGTAAAGTTTTAGGTCAGGTAGAGAAAAGCCTCCTCTCTCTTTTATGTCTATTAAGATCAGGTGTTTATTTTCTATTGCTTACTGCCTTGAATGTTCTGTAGAAACTTTACTAAAAAAATTATTCATAAAAAAACCCACAGATAAAATTATGTACTGAAATTGATAGCACAAGTCAGAGCAAGTCAAACATACCTTAATCTCATTGGGGAATTGGTGCTTTAGTGCGGCAGTTTGGACCATGAACTAATTCTTGGACTATGTGTTCTTCAACAGCAAGCCCACTGTTCTCTCAACCTCCCAACTCACCACCCTTCTGAAATCATGAAGATAAGACAATAATAGTACTGTAGCCTAAAAAAACAGATGACAGTCTATCAGTGGACCTGTTGTTTCAGATTTCTCTGGAGAATACTGGAATAGATGGATACAGGACTAGCAACTTATGTTCTGATAAAAAAGAGAGGATAGGGTCATTTAAAAGGGGTTAGTTATACACTCCCTTGCTTGGCCATTTCAAAATGCATTTGATGGAACATATGGATTCGGGACATGGGTGCTGCTGTGGGTTAAACCACAGAGCCTAGGACTTGCCAATCAGAAGGTTGGCGGTTCAAATCCCCGCGACAGGGTGAGCTCCCGTTGCTCGGTCCCTGCTCCTGCCAACCTAGCAGTTTGAAAGCACGTCAAAGTGCAAGTAGATAAATAGGTACCGCTCCGGCGGGAAGGTAAACGGCGTTTCCGTGTGCTGCTCTGGTTCGCCAGAAGCGGCTTAGTCATGCTGGCCACATGACCCGGAAGCTGTACGCCGGCTCCCTCGGCCAATAAAGTGAGATGAGTGCTGCAACCCCAGAGTCTGTCACGACTGGACCTAATGGTCAGGGGTCCCTTTACCTTTACCTATGGATTCTGCAGAAGTAGACTATGGGAGCGATCCTATACACAAGAAGCTGGCATAAAGCCAGACAGTATAAATTAAGCTGGTATAAAGTTTCATGAGACCCAAACTCCATTCAATGTTACTGGCTGAACCACCCTAAGCCTGGGAGAGGGGAAACAAACCTTTAAAATAGTGTTGGAGTTGCACCAGCCATTTTACCAGCTTAATATATGCCATGTGGAGGATTGGTTATTTCTTTATTGCATTTAAATCCCACCTTTTATACAAGGAGCTCCCCCTCTCCATTTAATCCCCACAACAAGCCTAAGAGGTAGATTAGTCTGAGAGGCAATGTATGGCCCAAAGTGAGACTAGCTGCTCAAGTTTATCTACTCTTATTTTCAGATTGAAATGTATGGTTTGCTGTGATGGAAGTTTCCTGTGATGAAAAATACTTAAGATCAAATACCGTATTTTTCACTCTGTAAGACACACCAGACCACAAGACGCACCTAGTTTTTGGAGGAGGAAAACAAGAAAAAAAATATTCTGAATCTCAGAAGCCAGAACAGCAAGAGGGATCGCTGCACAGTGAATAGTCATAATCTAATCCACATTTACTTGGAAGTAAATTCATTGAACATACTTCCAAGTACAGTTCACCCTATGAATGGAAACATAGCCAAAAGTTTGATATAAGGACATTTTTAGAGACAAAAAGACCATCATGAATTTTTCCCCCATTTCCTATTATTGTGAATGCCAGACTAGTCCCCACACAAAAACAAGTGTGCTTTTAAACCATAGTTCCCCCAAACAAATTGTTGGCACTTGCTAATTAAACCACCAGCACACAGCTGCATTATTACATGTTTAAAATTCTTAATATACTGATTTCAATCAGTTAAGGTACACATACCTGAAAGGAAACTGCACTGGACTCAGTGGGGCTTCGGAGAACACATACACTGTAAGACTGTCATCTCTGATTTTTTTTTTTAAAAAAAGATCCAATTGTCTGTGTTTGGAAAGGGCATGCAAACAGCAACATTTCTAGGTTCAGCCTCAATCAAACCCTCTAGGCACGTTTGCCTGTAATGTCTGTTAGTCGCCTCATAATCTGGATTCCCTGGGCAGTGAACAATTAAGCAATTTAAACCAATTTTGAAACATAAAATCTGTATCGTGCAATTAAATGCAATGCTGAGATCCAGTAGAACACAGAACAGAACCAGAATAAGCATGATAGCAACCTGGTTGTCATATAGCGCTAAAGGATCTTTTCTTAAGATGCAACACAGTGCCAGAAAACCAGGTCAGTGGTGATATGGCATTGGAGAAGTGTGACCAGGAGTGGCAATATGTGGTAAAACAGCCCAGAAACTGGCAGGAAAACATAGACTTTTGAAAAGATACCCATGCAACGAGAATCACCATTGCCCATCAATTCGTAGCTCTCTCTGTTGGGTGACAAAAGAAGAATGTTACAGATAGGTAGCCGTGTTGGTCTGCCATAGTCAAAAAAAAAAAAAAATTCCTTCCAGTAGCACCTTAAAGACCAACTAAGTCAGTTCTTGGTATGAGCT
Organism: Podarcis melisellensis; assembly: GCF_964234715.1. Lineage (NCBI taxonomy): Eukaryota > Metazoa > Chordata > Lepidosauria > Squamata > Lacertidae > Podarcis > Podarcis melisellensis. The sequence continues at coordinate 81,511,391 of NC_138539.1, forward strand.
TTCGTGTGCATGCACACTTCTTCAGATACTGGAAGGAATTTTTTTTTTGTTTTAAAAGAAGAATGTGTCATCATTTAGATCTCTCTACCTACCACACCAGGATCTCCTTATCAGATATCTGAGTAGACTGGTAACTTGTCTTCCACGAAGAAGGGCACCTAGGATGGAATATACAATTAGTAGCAGGCCCCAGCTTTGTGCCGTGATGCTCCACAAGCCCCGTGGGCCCCTGTGTAATTGCAGAAGAGGAAACTGGCAACGTTCTACAGCAGCAAAGGAATCAGCATCCCTGTTGAAAATGATCGGAATTGGACGGACCAGTTGAAGACCTTCATGTCCTGAACCACAGAACAGACCACTTGAGCCTCTCAGATTATTGCCTGAGATGCCTGAAATAAATAAATAAAATGCATTCCAATGTGTTAGACCAAATGAGCTATCCAGCCACTCAACAACTTTGGCCACAGACTCTGAGAAGTTATCACTGGGTGTGACTGTCTATGGGAACATATCCTGTGGCTGAGGGGTTCTGGAGCAAGGATGGGATACTTTTTTGTGCTGGTGGAGCACATACAGCAGTGAGTAGGTGAACGGGGACTGCATTCTGGTGGACATGGGTGGAGCCAGTCCTGAGTGGGACCTTCCATCTCTGATTCCCCAGGATCCCCACCACCGTCGTACTTCCTACTCGCCACCCACAGTACTCCAAGCAGCTCTTTGGCAGACAGTTGTTGTTTAGTCGTTTAGTCATGTTCGACTCTTCATGACCCCATGGACCAGAGCATGCCAGGCACTTCTGTCTTCCACTGCCTCTCACAGTTTGGTCAAACTCATGCTGGTAGCTTTGAGAACACTGTCCAACCATCTCGTCCTCTGTCGTCCCCTTCTCCTTGTGCCCTCAATCTTTCCCAACATCCGGGTCTTTTCCAGGGAGTCTTCTCTTCTCATGAGGTGGCCAAACTACTGGATCCTCAGCTTCAGGATCTGTCCTTCCAGTGAGCACTCAAGGCTGATTTCCTGAAGAATGGATAGGTTTGATCTTCTTGCAGTCCATAGGACTCTCAAGAGTCTTCTCCAGCACCATAATTCAAAAGCATTACTTCTTCGGCGATCAGCCTTCTTTATGGTCCTGCTCTCACTTCCATACAACACTACTGGGAAAACCATAGCTTTAACTATACAGACCTTTGTTGGCAAGGTGATGGCTCTGCTTTTTTTTTTTTTTCACGGCAGACAGTAGGAAATATAATTGAGCTGAAGCTGAAGTTCTAGTATCTGGACTAAATATCCTGGTTGGAGAAGAAGAAACAAATGTGTCAGATGTGATGAGACTGAAGGCAACCACACTTACATCCACACCTGGAAGGTGGATTTCGGTCAAGAGGATTTGTAGCTCCTGTCGGTCACAAGGGCTGAAATTTCACATCCCTATACCCTTCTGCAGCTGAAGATCTGTCAGGCTCAGGTAGGTTAAGTTCCAGCCTCAGACCATGATGTTGAAGATCAGGGAGTTTTAGGTGGGAGATTCTAGCAGTCAGCTTGAAATGTGGAATATTCTGGTTGCATGCCAGTTCAACTTTTTTCAGTTCCTCGCTTTTAAGTACAGTGGTACCTTGCAAGACGAATACCTTGTAAGACGAAAAACTCGCAAGACGAAAGAGTTTTTCGGTTTTTTTAGTTGCTTCGCAAGACGAATTTCCCTATGGGCTTGCTTTGCAAGATGAAAACGTCTTGCGAGTTTGCTTCCTTTTTCTTAAAACCATTAATACTATGGGAATCCGTGCTTCGCAAGATGAAAAATTCGCAAGATGAAAAAACTCACAGAACGAATTAATTTCGTCTTGCGAGGTACCACTGTAATGGCCTTAGAGAATGGTTTGTTGTTGTTGTTTTGCATTAAGCAAGTTGGACTTGCAGACACACTGCATCATGGGTTGCATAGTTTCACAGACACAGAAACCTGACATTCTTGTGCATGTGTGCTTTATTTGCAAAATTGGGGTGGGGGAATAGGACAATGAAATATGAGAATGCAGATAGCATGATGCAAAGGATTTGAAATATAGTGAGGGTTCAGATGTCGTGAGCATGCACAAAACCTACCTATATATGCACGACTAATTAACAATTTCCTTTAAAGTATGTCCAATGCCAGAGTAGCCATCAGAATTTAGAAATGATGGAAATTCAATATTCAAACTTGTTCAAGTCCCTCCCTTGTTGCAGCTTTGCAGGCCCACTCAGTGTTTAATGGCCAGTCGTTTTAAGTTTTTGGCTTCTACTTATGTCATATTCATTCTTAATGTGCTGTATATGGCCTTTTTTATCATGCATGCTGCCTGGATATTTTACATTGCAGGAAGTAGATAAATATGTTCTAAATTAATAAGACTGCAAAATACTATAGGAAGAGGGTTTCATCAGCTTGCATAAAGTGGCAGAGTTTGAGGTTCCATGAAAATGGTAGTGGCATTATTGCAAATGCCATAAAATATAAAGTCAGACTGGATGGGCTCGAGGGTTTTCTCCTGTTTCCACTAGTGGTCAGCAAAATGCTTTGAGGACCCATCAAGTGAAGGCAATGGCTCCATCGGCTGCTTCTCAGTAGCTTGTATTCAAAAGTGCTTTGCCTCTGAAGCTCGTTGTTCCTTTTAGCTGCCATGCTGAAGAGCTACTGAAGGATCTCTGCCCCAAGATATGATACATGTTCTTTACTTATAGTTGCACGCCATGGCATTCAATAAATATAAAGAGTAAATGTCAACATTTGATATTTGTACATTACTTTGTCATGCTTTTAGTAGCATCTTCTACTGTGTTTAATGTGAAATAAAATATTTGGCACACAGGCACACACATACTTTTGCAAACCAGGTTGGAAAGGCAAATAGTGATCCACAAAGTTTTAAAAATAAATATGAACAATGTATACTTGAAATATTGGCCTTCTATATCCCTTCACCATCCCTCCTAAACTGCCACCCCTGGGTGGAGGGAAGAGTGGGATACAAGTTTATTATTAAATTGCTTCACTGTACTCTTTTTGGTGCCAGCTAGAAACATTTTTGTTTAGAAAGGCCCTCCCCCCCACCTGTAGAATGCAGATGTGTGCTTTAGTCTGTTTCTGGTTTACTGCTGATTTTATCTTTCAGATGCTTAAAGAGCTGCTGTTATGGTTTTCACTGACAATTTCGTTGTCTGCATGAGATTGTAAACCGCTTGGAGTTTTCCTTTTTTACAATCGAGTGGTGTTTCAATTGTATGAAATGAATAAATAGTAAAATATAAACCGTGAGCTCTTTGTGGAGCAGCAAGTGAACTTTCGGCAAAGGCACCAAAACATTTTTTTATACCCAGAGAAAGGAAAAAGAACTATATACACCCAGAGAGAGAAAGAGAGAACCATCGGTGTACACGTAGGGAGCAGTAGCCCCTTTGGTCACTATAAGAAAAACTGTTAAAGAATTGGTAGCGGAGTTTCGTTCTCCTCCACTTTCCTCCCTGTCCCTTCCTCCATTGAGTGGCTTGTTGTTGTTTTTAAGCTTATAAGACGGCCTTGCTTTAATCGATTGTAAGCCACCCTTTTCGGCTAAAGAGTAGGGGTCAAATAAATATTCGCACACAAAATTCGCAAACGCCCGCCCCGAGGAGCTTACAATCTCATTCCAGAACAGGGGCGAGAGAGGAAACAAGGAGAAAAAGCTGGCGAGGAGGACTAAGGCGAAAGAAAGAAAGAGAGAAAAAGAGAAAGAAAGAAAAAGAGAGCTCCCCCTCCCTGGCGTGCTCACGGAAGCTAGTCTCCCCCGTCTGCTTCTCCACGTGGTTCCTTTTTCCTGCTCCGTCTCCGCCGCTGTTCTCGGTTTCTCTCCGCCGCCTCCTCGCCTCCTGCCGGCTCTTCCCAAGGCGACGGTTGCGCGAAGTCTCGGCAGCGGCCCGCGCGCAGGTTGCGCGACGGCGCACACAGCTTTCCTTGGCTTAGGGCTAGGCGGAGCTGCGGCTGCAGCAGCGACACCTGTGCCGCAGGAATCTACGCCGCCTTGCTCCGGGACGCCCGCGCCCGCGCAAGTAAACGCAGCCTAATTAAAATAATACTAATAATTACACACAGAGAGACACAGGCATAATGCAGCCCCGCAGGAACAAGACGGCAGAACAAATAAAGACAACTGCAGCTGGCACAGCAAATGGGGGGGGGTCTCCTTCGCCTCCTCCCTCTCCCCCACCTCTCCAAAGACACACAACCTAGGTTGGTTGGGGTGGGAGAGAGACGGGAGCGGCGAGTGCATCTCCAAAGTCGCCTCGGAAAAAGAGCCGGGATCGTCTGCTGGGAGACAAAATGGAAATCATTTGGTTAATTAAGGCTGGATCTATAAACATTGCTGGCTGGAGAGGACGGATAGATGGATCTAGATAGATGAAAATAGATAGATATATCTGGAGTTCTGGTGCGTCTTTAACGCTGTGAAAATAATTGTTATTTACTTTGGAGCATGGGGCGAAATACCGCCGCTTAGAAATAGAATACCGATTCACCTTGGGACAAAAAGGCAATTTATAATAATAGTAGTCCAGAAACTTATGTTTCAACTTTAGTCCATTCGAATTCCCAGTCTGTGGTTTAATATTTATTTCTTCGCCACCCATGCAAAGTTAGATACCCTTTTCTAAAGTATTTTTATTTAAATGTGAGATGAAGAGAAAACGCGTCATTTTGAACTCTCCTGCTAAAATCAAGGGTGGGTGGGAAAGTCCCTAACGAGCTGGATCGTGACCTCAAATTTGAATACATTTTAGCCAAGGAGATAGATGGATAGATAGATAAAACTATATAGAAAAAACTCTCTGTGAAATATTAAGGTGGATCGAAGAGACAGATTGTTTTGTGCGTGTGTATACACACATTTAATTTCTCTCTGCCTCTCTCAGATTTCCTGGTTGTGAACTACAGGCTATCCAGGCTTGGCGAGAAAGGATCGGGGTGGGCAGAGGAGGGGGGGGGTATTAAAATCTTGTTACTGTTATAAAAATATTTCCCAATGTAGAAATTCCGCAGGCGCCCTCCTCCCCGCGCTGTGTCCCTCTGTTGGAAGAAAGTTCTACCAACACCGCCGCCCCCCCAAGCTTGGTTGGAGCTCCTCGAGGCGGGCGTTGTCTGGAGCGCAAAAATCGGACCCCTTGAAGTTTTGCAGAAAAGGCCTTGTTTGCCTTGAAAGACACCCGCGCGGGGAATTAAAAACGGGTGGGTGTGGGTGATAGCGGCGGAGATGTCTGCCTGGGATTGTTTGACACACGCCTTGTGTTGTCTGCAAGGGTGAGTGTGCGGGGGGTGGGGCGGTCAGCCCCTTTCTTGGGGTTGGGTGGGGGTAGGGAAGAGAAAGAGAAAGTGTTAAGTAATAATGCGCCTTTAACAAGCCTCATAAATCCGACCGTGATGAGAAGCGCCCTCCGCTCAGCTCGGGCGCGGACGCAAAAGGAAGCCACCGTCCCCCTCCCTCTGCCTCCTCCATCTCCAGCAATGGCGGGGGGGGGGGGGGACACGGAGGGCGGGGAGCCATTAAAAAAAAATGGAAGATAAACCCGGCCCGATCCACCGCCCCAGTGAAGTTGGGAGCGCTCGGGTTCTTCGAGCAGATTCGGGCACGATCCTGCCCAATAGACCCACACTTGGAAAGCCTCGCTGAGACCGGTGGGACAGAGAGGCGAGGTATCTTATTTCTTCCTTGGGCACTCAGCTGGCAAGAGCGGAAGGCGAAGCGCTTTCTTTGCAGAGTAAGGCCACAGCCTTCTCTCCACACTTACGTGCGGGCAAGTGCTAGTAAATTGCCTGTTGTTCTGCGTAGACACACGCGCGGGATGGAGACCTAAGAATGCTTTTGGCGGATCAGTCATTATGCATCCCTTCCTGTTAGCATGATGATGATGATGATAACAACAACATCCTTAAGGGATATTTAAATCTAACCACAAATCCCACACAAGAATTCCGATCCAAAGAGATGCCACTCCTAATGACGTTTCCTTCGAAGCACCACACACCCCTATTGAATAGACTCAATTTCTTAAAAAAACCTGAATTTTGGAAGGATTTTTGTTGAAGGAGATGATCCTGAACGTTCATTGGATCAGGTTTCCGCTGATAAAACTTAAACCCTTATTTTCGGGGTGGGGGTTGGGAAAGAGAGAATTAATTTCTGCGTTTGTTTATAATAATAAAAAAAGTTGTGGGTGTACTAAGGTGTATGTAAAAACGTAAAAAGCACATGTATATACACCTAGCCTCCCACATCATATAAAAATTACTGGAATTCTAAGGACACTTTGCAAATGAGTGCGTTCCTTTCTTTAACAAATAAATTAGACTTAACTAGACTCAGAGACTTTTTGGAGGGGTGGGGCGAATTTCGCAAAATCGTCACCTCCATGGGATGATGATGATGATGGTAGTAATAGTAAGATAATATAAAATCAGGAGGAAAATATATCTAGAAAAAAATACCGCGCGCGTGGTCCCCAGGCCCAAACGCGAAAAGGCGCTTCTGGCTCCCATTGGTTTCAGCAGTGCGGAGAAGGCGCATGGGCTTAAGTCTGCTACTGAAACCAATACTGACTTCCATTAGGCTGGATGGTGCTTTAGGTTTTCGCGAGCCAGACTTAGTTCCCGCCTGGAAGTGCTCAGCCCACAAATCACCCGCGTGTTGCTTGGCGTGAAAATAGGGCGGGGGGGGGGGCGGATTGGGAATGGCAAGACAGGCGCGCTTCCTTTTCCTCTCCCATCCCAGTCCCTGCTAGGGATGGTGTCCCTTTCGCCATCGCTGCTAGACACCACCTCTTCGCCACCCGCCTTTGCAAGCCTTCACAAACCCCTCCCTTTCCCAGCGGTTTATCACTGCCACCTCCAGCCCTGCACGCCGGCAGCAGGTTATCACAACTGCCAGCTCAATCTTGGCTGGCGTCTTCCGCCGTCATCGGCAAGCCGGGCTCCCTGCGGTGGAGCAGCCGCTCTGGAAAACATCTGGAGAAGATCAGAATCGCCGCGTGGATTTTATTTTATTTTTTAATTTAGGAAAATGGGTGTTATAAAACAATCCCCTGCGCACATCAGTCCCGCCAGACACCTTCTAGTCCTCCCTAGGACTCCCCCTGCTTAGGTAAAATTCGACCAAGCAGCGACCCCTAGGCCTGGATTTACATGGTTTATCGAACCCTTGCCGGAAATACATTTCTTAATTCGTTTTGTTTTAGTTATTTGTTGGTGGCAAGCTGTCTGAACCCGGGGGGGTTGAACCAAATAATTGGACAGGTCCCTTAAGTCCACAGCAGAACTATCCTTTCTTTCTGTGCGTCATGGCTACCTCTCCATTCTCAGAATTCGAGATTTCTTAATTTGAGGGAGATGCCCGGGTAGTGGTTTTGAGAGGAGCTCCGGTGAAAAGCTGGGGGGGAAATCCCCATTCATTTCGATGGGGGAAACAGACAGAAGCGGGCCCTCGCCAAGAAAGCGAACCCCGCTGGACTTAGCACCGACCCTCCTTTCCGAATCCGCGCGCCCAGGATCCGGCTGCTCCGCGCGCCCCTTGGCCTGGATCGAGCCCCCTACTCGCTTGCCGCCGCCTCCTCACCTCTCTCATCCGTTACCCGGAGAGAATTTTCCGGGTGAGAGAAATATAGTCCCCTCCCTCCCTCTCTCGAACCTTGAAACTTCCTTTTATTTTCTTGCCCCCCCATTCAGGTGTGCCGCCCCCGCTACAGTCTCGTTTTATACTAGCACGTCACGGGAGCGTGGCCAAATTGTCCCCGGGGGATCGGGCCATCTTTGCAGTAGGGGAGTGTGTCTATGTGCGCGGAGTTTGGGGGGGGGGGTTAAGAATCGATTTGTATGTCCAAACTGGATTCACTCCGCATCAAGAGCTAAAAATCTTCGGTTGGCAAATCCAGGGCACCTTAATGTCACGCTTACAACGGCTCCGGATGCTTCATGGAACTTTTTAAAAGCTCCATTGAATTTAATGGGAGTTCAGCATATGCGTCCATCTTCCCATTGGAGTGTTTCATCTCCATTGGGAATTTGCTGATTCTCTTGTCAATAATAATAATAATAATAATAATAATAATAATAATAATAATAATAATAATAATAATACCAATGATCCAGCCACGTTTAATTCGCATTTATTTCCTTGAGAGGAAGTGGAGCAATCCACTGAAATGAACGAGACCGGGAAGAGTTCCGCGGTGTCTGCATCAAGACTTTTCTTTCTTTATCCCAATGGATTATGACACTTGAGAGATCGGGGTCCCTGGATGAAGGAGGTGGGGCGGGGGGAGGTTTCAGCAAATTCGTGAGGGGGGAAAGGTCGTGAGAATGGAGGACAGCAGGACTAAGAAAATGCGCTGCGCTTGGTTTTGTTCTTGAGAGCGTCGAGAAGCCCCCGTGTCATGGCAAACAGTCTATCTTGCTTCCTGACAAATATACCCGTATGATCCACGTGTTTCGCTACACCCGTTTGTTCCATTCACACTTTGCTTTGTTAGGTGTAGAATGTAAACTGGCTGGGGGGCGGGGTTAGGTAACGTCTGAACAGGACTTGAGAGGCCAAGAATTGCCCACAAAAGAATGTCTGGTGTTTGGAATACATATAGGATGGCAAAAAAGGGTGGTGTGGAAGAAAAAACAGCATCTGAAATATTAATTAAATTACCCAAGAAGACAAAACAATTGCCAGTATCCCAGTATATTGTTAACACTTTTTGTTTGTTTGTTTGGGGAGGGTAATGAAACCAGTTTCATCCCCAGAAGTAAATCTGACAGTGCAGAGAAGGCTGCTCTGTGTTGTCATTTTATATTTTGAATTTATATCGGCGTGCTTTTATAGATGTAAGCCGCCTTGGGAGCCCCTCAGAGGTCTGAAAGGCGGAGCATAGAGTCACAAATAAATCATGGGTGCAGCGTTCGTTCAGCTTCACGGCATTTAAAATCTAAGAGAAGTGAGTGAGCGTGCTTTCTTGCTACTTCTCGATGGCTGGAAAACCGACGCACAAAAGAATTGCAAGTCTGCCGAATTGAACGGGAATTACGTCCGAGCAAACGTGGGCCGTAGTTCTTCCTCTGCTACTTGATGGGCTGGGGTGGTTATTGTGCTTTTTGAACAACTAGACGTTGGTTAGACGACCTGCCGGCGAAGGGTGGGCGGCGCCTCGCGGGGTCTCCTTTCACCCTAACCCGGGAGGCGCAAGGAAGCCTCTCCAAGCGCAGCGTGCGCGGCCAGCCATGCCGGTTAGGCTCCAACCGTCGGAGAAAGAGCGGCAAGAAGACCAGGAGGAACTGTCCTGGAAGGCACGCCTGGAGACCGCCAGAGAAAGAGGAATCAGGGGAGCCTTCAAACCGGAGCTGAGCCGTAGCAAGTTCACGCCGTGGCCGGACAAGCGGCGGCAGCGCGCCCTGAGACGAAACAAATGGCCTGACCTCCTCCTCCGAAATCAACATCTCAGGGTGTGTTTCAAAACTCCGTTGTATTTTCAGAGATATTGCTTTATAGCCCCCAGAGGATCGTCTAAATAGGGGCGCACTCCCCTGCGCTCCTTTACAAAGAGCCACAGCAAAAGCCAGGGCAAGAATTGCCCACACTTAAAACTAAAACAAAAAAGGAAGAGTGGGGGCTACTAACAGAATCTTCCACTCACCCCCCCCCCCACTTGGGAAGATGAAAAGGACTTTAAAAAGTTTTATTTGATGAGAACTCGGAAGGGAGACCTTAATTGTCTTAGAGGGGTGTGCATATATTGTGAATATTTCTTAATATGCGTCTATTTGTGAAGCCTGCGCTGACACAAGGGGATGGTGGAGCGAGATCTGGAGTGGTTCCGAGCGTGTGTGGTGTTTGTGCAGGTTGCTGTAATTAAATAACACACAAATACACACACACACACACACACACACACATGCACATGGGAGAAATTACTGGGAAGCTGTAAGCAGACTAGGTCCATCCTCTACAAAATAGAGGATAAAGGAAAGAAAAGGGGGAAAGTCCCATTCGCTGGCTGGGCCACTCGCTCTCCAAATAGTCCCCGAGCTGAGGAGGATCCCGTGCTAATGGTGGGAAAAGACCAATCCCCTTGATTTTCCTTTCTGTTTTTTATGAAGGGGGCACACCGAGGCTGCAAAACAGCAAAACCCCAATGTTGGACAGCTGTAAAATCGTGTAGACAGGTTGTCATACAGCAGCGGGGTTTTTTCCCCCTGAAAGTAGCCCATTGCTAAACATTAAATACACACACACACACACACACACACACACACACACAAAACACAGTAGACGTACACACACACACACACATATCAAGGCAAAGTGGCCCGGGCAGGATTGCTTAACCACGTGCTCCTCCGAAGGGGGGTTAGGACGGGACGGGGGTGGGCGGGGCTTGGCGCTCAAGTGGGTGCCAATCAAAGCATCAACTTCAAATTGTATCTGAAAGATCAGCCGAGGACCTTAGGGCAGGCGCATCAGTCGGAGCTCAATTGTTGATCAGATCACATCTAAGGGATTTAGGAGCACAGGCGAGCCGAGAGTTGAGGGAAGACGCCCCACCGAGTCCATCCACACGCGCTGCCGCTGTCTCCTCCTCCTCCTCCTTCCTCCTCCTCCTCTTCCACATGCAGATGACAAGATCCGTCTGAGAGAGAGAGCGAGAAGGCGAGAAAAGAAAGCACAGCCCGGAAAGAAAAAATACCCAGACGGGGGCTCCTCTCTTCGCCCGGCAGCTGGAGAAGGAGAGAAGGCAGGCAGGCAGGGGAGCGCAGTCGACAGCTAGCTAGCGAGCCAGCCAAGCCATCCCGGGCTCTCCCGCGCCGTCCCAGACCCGCCGAGCGCCGCTGCCCCCGTCCGCCTCGACTTCTGGCTCCGTGTCGCCCCGTCGGCGGTGCGTCTCGCTCCTCCTCGCCTGCACGCCCGGGATGTCCTTCCCGCAGCTGGGCTACCCGCAGTACCTCAGCGCCAGCCAGGCCGTGTACGGCGGCAGCGACCGGCCCGGGGTGCTGGCGGCCGCCGCCGCTGCCGCCGCTGCCGCCGCCGCCGCTTCGGGCCGTCCAGGGGGCGCGGAGCTCAGCAGCGGCTCCACCGCCGCCGTCACCTCGGTGCTGGGCATGTACGCCGCGGCCGCCGCGGCCGGGCCTTACAGCGCGCCCAACTACAGCGCTTTCCTGCCCTACACCGCAGACCTCAGCCTCTTCTCGCAGATGGTGAGTTCGCATCCGACGGGGCGGGCCGCGGGAGGGAAAGGGCGCCCCGGGGAAAACGCTTCCCCCAAGGCCCTCGGCTGCTGGGCGCAGGATTGGGAGGGCCGGAGGAGCTGCCTCGTGGCCCGCTGGAGCGCGACGCGCCGGGAGCTTTTCTTCCGAGGGCTCCCAGGGCGAAGGGCTGAGCAGGCTTTTCTCGTCTCCTTAGGGGCCGCAGCGAGCTCACCCCCCCCCACCCGTCCATTATTATTTGCTTCCAACCCCATCCGGAGAGAAAAGAAGCCTCACCGGTAACTCCGACCGCCGGTTATTTCTCTCGCGCGCTCCTTCTACAATTGCAGCCTCGGGCTTGGAGGCGCCTTCGCCTCGCCGACCCGCCGCCGGAGCCGCTTGCCGCGGGAAGTTTCCAAGGTTTTAATTAATTTGCAGCAATTAAAGCGCGGTTAAGAGAGGAGGCGCGGAACAGCGCCGAGGCTCCCACCCCCCCGCAAAAAATCTCCAAACAAACGAGGCGCGCGTTTGCCCTCCCTTGGTCCCAGATTTCTTTTCTTAGCGGGTTCGCCGTATGATTTTTCTTTCGATCCCACGAACTTGAGCGGAAAAACGGAGTTGTTCTTTTGAGCTCCCTGCCCCCCTTCACCTCCCCGCGCAATATTTATCCATGATTGCAAATCCCTCCGGATTCTCCCCACTTTCAGAACGGCATATTGATAAACTATAGAAATGATTCTTGGGATATTGTTTTAAATCCAACAAGCAGGGTATTAGTACTGCTGTCGCTTCGGTTTTTGTGGTGGAAATATTTTAAGGGCATTTTACGCAGACTTGGTTAACTTATTTGTTTCGTTTTACATATTTCTGTTCGGAATGTAAATACTAACAGAGAATCAGTAACGATTTTCCAAGAAGTAATTTCAGCAGGAATCCCAGGGGGGATTTTGCTATCATAGCAGCAACAATAACAAACAAATACCTTATCAAAATTAAGGCAAGGCAAGAAACTCGTCCTATGATGGTTTTGTTTTTTAAACCACGCTTGTGTTTTACATAGGCGTGTGTTTCTTTGTGGTTTGTGCAGATTGTGGTAAGTTTATTCAGAATAAGTAAATTTATTTGGTAAGGATATGCCCTACTTCCCTACAAAATAAATATGTTGGGGTTAGTTGTAGTTTTTTGTTTATTTATCCGTTGTTTTTTAAAAAATAGGAATTATTTTTTGCCAGTTGAAATTATAAAAATAAATCATATGCTAAGGTATATGGAATGATTGGAATAATATAGGAAAATGAGAGGCTGAAAATGAGCTCTCTCCATTCTCACTTATTCTATGCCAGTAAATGAAGAGTAGAAGCAGTAATGATTTTCAAGTAGCTACTTCAAAACAATTCCCAACAGGGGAATACAAAATTTATCATTTCAGCCACAAGAACAAAAATCGCTCAACGAGATAAAGGGAGTGTAACACGCATGCCCGGATAGAGTTATTATTAAATATTACATTTTGCCCTTTCCAGATGGTGTATATACATTGTTTTTTTCTCTTACATTTTCTCTTGTGAGCTTGCTCCAAATAAATCCAGTTCTTTGCAAAAGTGTATCAGGCTTTTTCACTCAAATGGCTTTTTGTACACACACATTTAAAGCAAGCAAACAAAACCTTGGAGGTCACCAGGAAGGAAAAAAAATTAAATCTATCTTTAAAATAGGACAGATTAAATGACTGGCCACCAATAAGATGAAAAGCAGAAAATTCTTTTGACTGAGAGGAGGGGGGGAAATGCTACTCATAGGTCGCTTTGCAACCTTTGCTCCCATCAGCAGTTCATAGAAAGCAGGTCTCAGTTCTAAATAGGTGCCTAGACTTTGAGGAAGTTTGAGGAATGGAGTCATAAAAGTGTGTGTGTGTGTGTGTGTGTGTGTGTGTGTGTGCAATTTGCAGTAATAATGAGGCCTAATGAGGTTGTTAGAAAGATAAAATGTTATTTACCAAAACACCTGATGGGCTAATTTGACTTCACTGTGTTTTACTGCTGATGATAAAAAGTATATTGATTGAAAATAAATCACCTCTGCTAAAGGCTTGCAAAAAGGAGGGGAAAAGGTGTTTTGTCCTCCGAGGAGGAAAGGATTATTGAGGAAGGCAGGGATACACATATCCCAAATAGAAAGGTCTCTCTCTCTCTCTCTCTCTCTCTCTCTCTCTCTCTCTCATGCTACCAAGAGCACCATGAGACTCTCAACTATATGGACAAAGGCCAACTCAAGTTTAGCATTTGAAAGTCCCACTGTTTCCAACGGGAGAGAAGGAAGTGTGTGGTGCCTCTTCCCTCCTGAAATAAGTGAGCTTTAATGTGCTTAACTCTGGCTTGGCTTGGCTTGCGCCTTGTCGCTGCCTGTACAGTGTTAAGAGGGGATTCAGAGCGCAATCCCTCTCTCGTTCCCATCATTTCTCTTTTGTGAAGCCCCTCTTTAAAGTGCTGCTGGGGCTGGGCAGGAATCGCCCTGCTGTCTGTTGCACCAGACATGCCCCAGAAGCCTGTGATGCGCTGATATTATCTTTCTCGATGTGGGTCAGTGCTCCTTTAAGGGTGCCTGCTTATTTTTAACAGCACAATAAATATTGGCTCTTGGATGCAGGCTTGGAAAATGAGGCTGGATCAGGGAGTGAGGGCACTTTTTGATTATTCTTTTAGCTTGGTGCAAAGAGACCTCTCTCCCTCCCTACCCACCCTCTGGAAAACCATTTGGGAAAGCTCCCGATTTAAAACAGAAAGGCAGGGCTTGTGCAATGGGAGGACCTGACCTCACTCTCTGTTTCTTTTTTGCCTTCTCTGAATGTGTTGCAGGGCTCCCAGTATGAACTGAAGGACAACCCTGGGGTCCATCCTGCGACTTTTGCTGCTCATACCACCCCTGGTTATTATCCATATGGACAGTTCCAGTATGGGGACCCAGGGAGGCCCAAGAACGCCACCCGGGAGAGCACCAGCACCTTAAAGGCCTGGCTGAACGAGCACCGCAAGAACCCCTACCCCACCAAAGGCGAGAAGATCATGCTGGCCATCATCACCAAGATGACCCTCACACAGGTCTCCACCTGGTTTGCCAACGCCAGAAGGAGGCTCAAGAAGGAGAACAAGGTCACTTGGGGATCCCGGAGCAAGGACCAAGATGACGGGAACCTCTTTGGGAGTGACAACGAGGGGGACCCTGAGAAGAATGAAGATGATGAAGAGATTGACCTGGAGAGTATTGACATAGACAAGATTGACGAGAACGACGGGGAACAGAGCAATGAGGAGGAGGAAGAGAAGGTAGAGCTTCTACGACAAAGCAGCGAAGAAGAGCATTTGGAGAAGGAGAAGGCCTTGACGCTGTCAGGCCCTGAAGGACTTAAACCCAAAGAGGCCCTGTCCCTGGTGAAGGAGGCCTCGGACAATCCCACCCGAATCCTCAGCCCCAGTAGGCAAAATACTCTACAAGGCCCACTTCACAACAAGCCCAAGATCTGGTCTTTGGCAGAGACGGCCACCAGCCCAGATGGGGCCCTCAGCAAGCCAACTCCTCCTTCACCCCCCGCCCAGGTTAATCACACCTCTTCCCAGCTCCAGCACCCGGCTTTCCTCCCCAGCCATGGACTGTACACCTGCCAGATTGGCAAATTTCACAACTGGACAAACGGGGCGTTTCTGACCCAGAGTTCCTTGTTAAACGTGAGGTCCTTTTTGGGAGTTAATCACCACCACGCTGCCCACCACAACCACCACCTTCAAGTCCAGCAGCAGCCCCCCTCGGTGTTAACAGCTCTTAGCACTGAAAAGTCTTCAGAGAGGACGAGCCCTAAACACATAGGTAATGTGAACAATGGAGGGAGAAGGATATTTGGCGGGTGGGCTGTTTGTTGTGTACTTGAAGGTAAGTCCCATGGAGTTGGGACTTAACTCGGTCAGCCTGATCCAGATTGAGGGGGGTGGGGTCCCAAAAAGCCTTTTGTAGGCCTTGGCTGGAGCTATCGCTTATTGATGGTCAGGTAGCTTTTGAAACCCTCCTGCTCTTTCTAAGGGTGGTGGTGGAGACACAGTCCCTAGTGTATAAAATATAAGACTCTTCCAAGAAGACTCTTGATACCTTGAGCTACCCATAGTTTTGCAACAGTTTTCCGCTTTCCTTATTTATTTTGACTTCTGTAAAGAGGATGGCAGGGCAGACACATCAGTCCAGACGATGCATGTTGACCCAGAAGTAAGATTCTGTGAGTTCAGTGGGACTTCCTCTACTTCCCCCTTGGGGGGAAACAAAACAATCATGAAATTCCTTAGGACCCCATCCTGTCTCCCCCCCTCATTTTATTCAACTTTTATCAATAGTGGGTGATACAAAGTAAAACAAAGAAGTAATGACTTAACATTTATGTTACACTTTTGGCTGGTTCAAAGTTCATTTCCTTAACAATCCGTACAACAACCCTGTAAGGTAGGTGTGGGTTATGGTGCTGATGGAGAGCAGGGGAAGTTGACTGTTTTGCCTAAGGCCCCCTTGAGTTCATGGCAGAGGCCAGATTTGAAAAGGGGTCTTTCTGGTTCACAGCTCAGTCACTCAGCCACGGCATTACACCATGAGATGAGGGGAGAGAAGGAAGGAACATGACATGAAACTTGCAGATATGGCGGAGTCGTTTTATTGCATGTTTGTCTCTCTGTATAAGCAAACTTTGCTAAGACATTTCCTCCCCTTCCCCCTTTCTTCTTTTCTTTCCTCATCAGAAAGAGAAAACGTACCAAGAACCGACTCTCCACCTCAGCAGTTAAAATCTCCCTTTCAGCCTGTCCGGGACAAGTGAGTTCTTGTTCACTGAAATTTACTTAAAGGAAAGAAAGTGCCTGGATAACACAGACTAATCCAAGCACACCCTCATTATCATAAATCAAAGCAACAATCAAGCAATTTTGTAAAGCTTTTCAAAGTGGCATAAACTTACAGACCATATACTTTAGCTTGAAAGTTTGGGGTGTGCTTTTTAAAAAGAAACTGAATCCCCCCCCCAGCCACCGCCCCCAATGTCACCGTTGCATTTCTATTGTGTAAAAATATATATTCCTAGTCTGTTCCCTAATGCAGATGGGCGAGCGTAGCTGAGCTTTCACTGATAGATGGTTCTGTCTTTTCTTTCCAACAGCTCTTTGACTCAGCAAGAGGGAACATCGTGAATTTTAACAGCTCTCCCTTCTGCTTGATTAAATGGCGTGTTCTTTCCCCCCCCTTTTTTGGTGGAAAAGAAAATTTCACAGACTGGTCTAAAGGACAAAACAAAAAAAAGTGGAAATTATCTAAATGACTCCCACCAATCTCATTTTTGCAATAAGGTGGTATCAATCCCATTTCAAAAATATATATATCCCAACTCCTCAACCTGGACTTTCCCCTTTTCCTTTATTCCATTTTCAGAGCGTGTAATTCTAACCACAATTGGATTATTGGTTTTGGTAAAGATTTCTCATGTGTTTGTGTTATTTTTTTTCTGTATATAAAGTGATTTCGAATTGTAAATAATGCCACAGCAAAAACTTGTCTAAATCGTATATTTTTGTCTAATAAACAAAATGAAATTATGACCTCTCCCTGGACAAATGAGTCTTGGTGTTGCTCAAAATGCTTCTTGACAAGGCTTTCAATATTCGTAGGACTGCAAGTATTAATTGATTTAGGTTGGTAGGTTAATCAACTAAACCTTGGGCTGATTAATCCTGGGAGAAGTGGCTGGGCCTGATTTGAAATCATTGGGCCTATGAGTGAATTCTTGCTTCTTTTTGAGAGCACTTTGATTCTAGTGTGTTGCTGTGATAGAAAGGAACGAGAAAGAATAATCTAGAGAGATTTCCTTCCAGCACAGAATGATAGCTTTTAATGTACAAAAATGCTAAGTTATTTCAAAAATATTTTTGTTCTGAAAATTCAGGAACATGCAGATATCTCTGAATCATTGAATCAATTGTTTTAAAAAGGCAGATGATAAAGGGGCTAAAAATTCTTTAAATGCTTATGAAAATTTCCAGTGAATTGCACCTTATTTATTGGCACATTTATTAATTTTTTGCCTTGATCCTGGGAGGGAAATATCCTGTCTCATATCGAGCTCATACCAATCTGTATTTTTATACTATATTTATTATTAATATTATGCACAATGCCCACAACAGTTTGGCTGCCTGCAAATTTCTTGCTATTTTGCTAGCTGGGAATGAACTCTTCCTCTGATGAGAAAGATGGTTGTTTTCCCTCTCTGAAGGGGAGGATAGGACAGATTGCAGCGTAATAGTTTTCCAAAACAGGCCTGGTGTCCAACTGGTCTGTGTATTCCCAACTAGTAAGTAAATCTCCACTCTGAAGTATTGGGATAGGTACGGAAGGAAGGAAGGTGTTTTCTCTTTGGTTGTGAGGCGGAAAAACTGAGGTCCAGAGAATAAACTGGGGCTGCAGGGATTGAGTTTCTATCTGGAGCGGGCGGTTGGGATCTCCCCCTCCCCTCTTTATGTGGAGTTTCGGTCGAGATCCTTGTAGCAAGTGGAGAAAAAAGAGATTTATTTTTTTTAAGTCACCAGCCTGTCCGGCAAGAAGAGAGGAGGAGCGCTATGGTCTCCATCCCTCTGCTTCAGGAGGAAAAAAGGAGACGAGAGCTTCTCAAAGCTCGGCTAATCTCTCCAAGAGCAGCCCTTGAGAAAAGTTGCAATATTTTTCGAGTGGCTTCTACACGCACCTCTCTCTTTCAGTCCCCCCCCCCCCCGGACTTTCCTCCCCTTCCTAAATGAGAATGCTAAATGAGCATTGAGGTGCTAATCAGATACCAGATGGTTGTTGACGGTGGAAAATGGAAAGAAGCAGCTGGGGAAGTCATTAAAAAATCATGCTGGAGACAGCCTATCCGAACTGCGCCATCCTCGGAGCAGGACTTGTCGGAAACCAGGACGAGATTTGAAATCAAATATTAATAAATTCCCCATCAAGGGTGACAATATTGATCTGGTCTCCCCCACCTTTTTCTTTCTCTCTTTCTCCTCCACTCCCTTTTCTTTAACTGCAATAGCACTGAACACTGAAGAGAGTGTCTTTCTTTCTTTCTTTCTTTCTTTCTTTCTTTCTTTCTTTCTTTCTTTCTTTCTTTCTTTCTTTCTTTCTTTCTTTCTTTCTTTCTTTCTTTCTTTCTTTCTTTCTTTCTTTCTTTCTTTCTCTCTCTCTCTCTCTCTCTCTCTCTCTCTCTCTCTCTCTCTCTCTCTCTCTCTCTCCCCTCCTCCTCCTCCTCTCTCTCTCTCTCTCTCCCCCCCCCCAGTCAATTTGCCGCGGTTGTGGATTTCTTTTTTTATGGAACAGCGAGCGGCCGGCTGTTCCTGCGAGCAACTTTCCGCTCCTGCGGCTGAAACCCAGGCAGGGCCAAAAGAACCAGGCTGGTTCCAGTCCTTTGTAAAATAGGCCAGGATTTTTTTGGGGGTGTGTGTGTGTGTTCCTGTTCCTAGCTCTTCAACACTTTTAGACCCTGTTAAGCGCCACGCAAATCCATCCCCTGCGCCTTTAGAAGGGAGAAAGTCCCGCTGAGTTCAGTCGGGCTTCTTGCCGAGTAACCGTTTACTCAGAGCAAGTCCGATGGCGTCCTGCATGAATTCTTCTCAGGTTAAGCCGGCCTAGAATCGCAGCTGAAGTGCGGAAGAGGCTCAGGCACCTTTTAAATTATGAAGTGGGAGCGCAACAAAATGCAGAGGCGTAGCGCGATCCTAAACATATTTACTCAGAAGGAAGCCCAGCTCGGTTCTAGGGGAGACTTGCTCCCTAGGAAGCGGGTAGCTTCCGATTGCAGCTTGAGGTGTGCTTTAAGTTGAACTGTGAGACGTCTTTACTTGGGCGAAAACACCGCGGGAACCGAATGGATTTGCTTTTTCAGTAATCATGCTTTAGGATCCAGCTCTAAGGTCATGGAAACAGAGGGCATTAAACGTTACCAGATTTCCCCCCCCCCCAATGAATCCGGGGACACTTTTCAACTTCTTACTAAATAGACTGAATTTGTCAGGAGGGGACTGGTTTGTAAATCCGGGGACTGTCCCCGGGAAACGGTGACACCAGGCTTCCTTATTTGGCCTGTCAACCTCGGAGTAAGTCCCAATGATCTCCATTTCTAGGCGCCCGATGAGGATCGCGCCCTAAGTGCGCACACCCAAACCTGACAATGAGTCTCATTGAGCGCAGCGGGATTTACCTCTGAACAATATCCTTTGTTGTTGCATTGCTTCTTCCGGAAAGAGATTTCGTTTTTATTTTTTGCAAACTTTAAAAATCTCTCTTCTCAAAAACCTCCTGCAAATGGATGTTGGGGAGGAGGAAAGTTTTCGCATTTGCGCAGCATTAAACCTCTCGCACATTTGCGAAGCGGTCCGGTTTCCAATCGGGTGGGAGACTCGAGTGTTTGAGAGTGCTGCGTTACAGCGGGGTTGGACTAAATGACCCTCGACCCTCCTTTTCCAACATTACGGTTTTATGATCCTGTGAAAGGGAAACAAATAAAAGCGCAGGGGAGATCGGAAGACCCAACGTCTCCCGGACTTACGCGCACAGCCTAGCGAATGAGCTTTTCCCCACCTGGGGTTCAGGGCTGATTTTCAAAGCAGGGCACGGGTAGGGCTTTCTCTTGGCAAGCTCTCCAAAATCTGGCCAACCCACTAGCTCCGAAAAGTGAACGGCTTATGTTTCCAGGGTCCGGGATGGGGATCTTGTGCAGGCAGAGAACACGGTCCCACATGAGCTTCGCTTCCCAGTTGAAAGCAAAAACGGGGCGGGGGGCTTTCGGCGTCCTTGGAGTTGCGCGTCTATGTCTGGGTTGTGTTTTTTTTTACGGGGGTGGGGGGCTGTGCGTTGCAAGAAGCGGTCGCGCCGAACTCGCGGTTCTTCCTCTCCTTTGGCAAGGCTCTCAGCGCCCTCTGTAGGCTCGAGGCGGAATGGTTCCCTCCTCAGTCCCGAAAAACACACACAAAAAAACACGAAAGCAACCTCTCCAGTTATTTATTTTTCTCTAACCTCTTCCGCGGTGCCCATTGTGGGGGCCCGACAACCTTAGTGCAATAATGAGATGCAGAGAAGGCGCTGGTATTTGCAGTCCTGTTTAGAATTAACTCTCAGCCTGGGTGCATTTAACTGCGGCGCTTTGCGCAAATCGGTGTGGAATCCATGCAACAGGTCTGTTCAGGGGGCTTCGTTCAGCGTGAACTTCGGGGGTTTGCGGGCAGAGGAGCAGGGAACGTGGTGATCCAAACAGAGCGAGGCGCTTCTGAAATCGCCCCATTGATTTGAATGGGGGAAATCCGCCGCATGAATCCTATGCAGGATTTATCTATTATTATTATTATTATTATTATTATTATTATTATTATTATTATTATTAATAATAATAATTAGATCGACCACCTCTCCAGCACTTGAACCAATGAGGGCAACAAAAATCCTTCGCTTTCTTGATGGGGTATTAAGAAAGTTCTGTTTTGTAAACGCTGTCAGTGGTGATGCATAACGTAGCAGTCATTCCAACAGACTTTCAAGGTAGGCCAATAGCAGCAGCCCTAATACTGAGCGTGAGAGGTCAGTTTGTCTAAAGTACGTTGGGCGACCCTTCCATTGAGCAAAATTGCAATCTCCATCCTTGACTTGGGAATCTAGGGAGATAATTATGTGTTGTTGTTGTTGTTTAATGTCATTTTGTCTTAATCCAGCACTTGCGGAACAGTAAACATATATTAATCTGATTATTTCGCTGTTCCGCACGTGCTGGATTTAAAGGAAGAATATTTGTCGTTATCCATCAAACCTTAAGGAATAGTTCCGTCGAAGTAGGTGTAAAATCTTCTGTTAAAAACAAAACAACACCCCCCTCCAAAAAAACCCCTCCATTGAAGTTTGCAGGCTAGAGCCCTAGGCATATTTACTTGGCGAGTAAATCCCATTAAAATGAGTGTGAGATTTTTCCGAATAAACTTGCATTAGCCCGGGCTCCCAGCGATTGGGTTTATCCAGGTCTCTCCAGACCACATTCTTGTCACAATTTCGGCCTGGAAAAAACCTGGTGCAATGATTCCCCCTTCCATATATACATATGGCAAGAGGCAGCAAACATGCATGGATCTGTGCTGCTAAATGCTGGAAGTTTTCTGTCATTGAGGAAATGGGAACATCGAACTAGATTAACCTGCTTGTTTTTTGGCAACCGTTTGAATTCTTACTCTAGCGAAAAAACAAAACTTCCATTCATCTCCTCCGAGGACGGGCTGCCTACTTCAGCCTTTTTTTTAAAAAAAAGCCATTCACAAGCGCCCCAAACACTTCCTCTTGTAAACCCAGAGGCAGCAGCACAATAAACATTTTTTTCTCCACGTTTTAATAAATTCAGTCTCCACCTCGCCTTCTTTGCAGGAACCCTCTCCCGTAAACGCCTCTATTCTTTTTATTAGGTATTTCCTTTAATTTTTTTTTAATCTCGACTGGCTTGCGTGGCAAAGGGAGAGAATTCTCCCCATGTACCTAGATCGAGAGTGGCGCTCCGGATGTTGTGAGGATTCGAACTCGCCACATCCTTGACCCCCCTGGCCAGGCCGGACCTTAGAATCCTACAGCAACCGGGCCGGGACTTTAGAGTCCGATTCTAAATAGGTTTAATCAAAAGCAAATTCGACTGAGTGCCATTCCATGTACTGACCTGCTGTTTAATAAGGTTGGCAAGGTTCCTGCATAGGGCGCTTTCCTCCAAATCACTGCCTTCCCAACCTTTCCCCTCCCTTGATCCGGAGTTTCTCTTGCCAGCTAAAAGGAGACGGCCTGAGAAAATCCGGATCGAGGGAAGTTTGGGGAGGCAGCGATTTGGAGGAGAGTGTCCTCTGGACCCGGGAGAATTACTGGATAACAGAGGAAGCTTGCATACTAAACAAGAGCATGGATGAGTCCTAATTTTCTTGGACGCATGTTTGGGGTAGGACTGTAGCTCCGTGCTAAAGCAAGCGCCTTGCAGGCAAAAGTTTCCTGGGTCAAATCCTGACATGTCGAGGTAGGGCTGGGAAGGACTCTGTTCTGGCTGGCACCTTGGAGACCCACTGTCTGTCACTGCCAATACTGAGTCCGATCCGCTAACATGACGTTACTCCGAAATAAGTCTCGGTGCGGAACAGATAAGCCTGCGTAAAACTGCACGCCATTTATATGATAACGTAACGGGCTTTGTATATTCTCATTCTCATTAGTAGCAGCGGCAGATCTCGTCCCGCACCGTCAGTTCGTGGTGCTTTGCAGAATACCAAACGCACCAAAGTCTCTGCTCCCCAGGAACATACAAACCTGCATCTAGGCTGTGGGGAGACGTCCTATAAAACAAACGCTGCGATGGGGGGCGGGGGAAGAGGCACCGCAGCGCCAGATCCTCCGGTTTCCTTTCAAACAGATGTGCTTAGCAACGGGTGCCAAAAGTCTGAAGCGCAAATGAATCCAGAAGAACTGGGAAACGGGGGAGAGAGAACAGTGTTATGTCGACCGCCTGTTAAAATTGCTTTAAATGAAAGCCCAGTTCTATGACAAACCACTAGAAGAGAGAAAGTCGCGCGTCCGATCCTTGCTGCTCCCCAGGAAAGGAGATTTGGGGCGGGAGGGGGGGCGCGGCGGCAGGAGAAGATCGAGGAGTTTTCCAGATTAAAAAGCGAAATGTCTGCTTAGCGTTTACATTGGCAGACCGAGCAGCTGTTCCCTTTCCCTTATTTATTGCTCTCTGCTGGGAGCACTCAGGCGACTTCGGAAAAGGGGGCCAGGCGTGCCGCGGCCGCCGATCCGAATTAACCCCTTGTCAGTCGGCCCTACAGCTCCGTTCTTCACTTTTGGCCCGGTCCGTGCAGCTTTCGCTGGAGCGAGAAGAATTGCGCGAGGCATCGACGCGTCCCTCGCCTCACCCTGCTTTCTTCTGCTAGGGGAGGAAAGCGCACACCCACACGCGTTTCGGTCTTGCGTTGGTTTCCTCCTAGGCAGTAAATCCTCCGAGTTAAGCAGGATTACTCCCAGGTAAATGTCTAGGGGATTGCAGCCTCGCAAACCTGCTGGAAGGACCCCTGGTCGATTTTGTGTGCGCGTTTAGACCACATTCTCTCTCTCTCTCCCCCCCCCCGCAACCTCCGCCCCCCCAATCCATTGGCTCCCTAACCCATTTATCTCCCCCTTGTGCCATGGAAGATGGAGAATTCATATACACGTCCCTCTTTGAGTAGCCTGACACTGATTAATGTAATATGCGCCCCCCTGGCTCCGAGAACAGATCCGGCCTATGAATCATGCGCTATAAAGTTTCAATCGTCCTTGTTGGATGAGAGACTCTTACAAAGAGAGTGTAGGGGAGGGAGAGAGAGAGAGAGAGAGAGAGAGAGAGAGAGAGAGAGAGAGAGAGAGAGAGAGAGAGAGAGAGAGAGAGAGAGAGAGAGAGAGAAACCAGGCCCTTTACTGTAGTGCTTCCACTCTTAAAATGAGAGGAGCCCAAAGGAGGGGAAGAGGCAACTCATTGAGCAACATTTTGCACAAGAAAAGGTCTAGATCGATCTGGTCTAGACTCCTATCCTCCTCATCGTCCAACCAAATACAGCTCCCCCTCCCCCAGTGTTTGCCCACCTCCACCAGCAATTGCTCTTTGTTGGCAGACTGTTTCTGAGCATTATAGTTTTATCTAGCTATTGTGGCTCACAGACAAGAGCAGAGCTCCTTCTCGCTGTGAATTCATCTTAACCATCTTGGAAAGCTTTAAAAGCTGGTGGCTGTCATCAAAGGATGTGTTGTGTTCCTCACCACCCACCCCAATTTGATTTGGGCCAACAGACGCGGGTGGTGCTGTGGGTTAAACCACAGAGCCTAGGACTTGCCGATTAGAAGGTTAAATCCCCGCGACGGGGTGAGCTCCCATTGCTCGGTCCCTGCTCCTGCCAACCTAGCAGTTTGAAAGCACGTCAAAGTGCAAGTAGATAAATAGGTACCACTCTGGTGGGAAGGTAGATGGTGTTTCCATATGCTGCTCTGGTTCACCAGAAGTGACTTAGTCATGCTGGCCACATGAGCTGTACACCAGCTCCCTTGGCCAATAAAGCGAGATGAGCACCGCAACCCCAGAGTCGTCCGTGACTGGACCTAATGGATCCCTTTACCTTTACCTCTACTTCATGCCCCAGCCCCCAGCCGAGTTCACCACACACCATAAACGTTTTTATGAAACACTATCAGATGTGAATGCAGGTGTGTATCCGAATGCACCTCAGTTGAAAACGATGGAGTGTGTACCCAGTTGAAAATGATGGAGCGCAAATGAACTCATGCTGGGATAGCTCAGGCATGGAGCAGGAGACTCTTAATCTCAGGCTGGTGGTAGGGCAAACAATTCCTGCACTGCAGGGAGTTGGACTATATGAACCTTGCGGTCCCTTCCAGCTCTACAGTTCTATGATTCCTTGCTCTTCTTTAAGCCCTAGTTCCCAATGCTAAAAATCAGACAGGCATGCAAGTTTTACTTGCTTCTGGGTGCATTTGAATGGGGTTGGCTGGTTAAAGAAATCTGGTAATGGATATTTTAAACAAACAAGATGAACTTTAACAGGGAGAAATGTAAAGTATTGCACTTGGGCAAAAAAAAAAAATAATGAGAGGCACAAATACAAGATGGGTGACACCTGGCTTGAGAGCAGTACATGTGAAAAGGATCTAGGAGTCTTGGTTGACCACAAACTTGACGTGAGCCAAAAGTGTGACGCGGCAGCTAAAAAAGCCAATGCAATTCTGGGCTGCATCAATAGGAGTATAGCATCTAGATCAAGGGAAGTAATAGTGCCACTGTATTCTGCTCTGGTCAGACCTCACCTGGAGTACTGTGTCCAGTTCTGGGCACCACAGTTCAAGAAGGACACTGACAAACTGGAACGTGTCCAGAGGAGGGTAACCAAAATGGTCAAAGGAAACGATGCCTTATGAGGAACAGCTAAGGGAGCTGGGCATGTTTAGCCTGGAGAAGAGGAGGTTAAGGGGTGATATGATAGCCATGTTCAAATATATAAAAGGATGTCATATAGAGGAGGGAGAAAGGTTGTTTTCTGCTGCTCCAGAGAAGCGGACACGGAGCAATGGATCCAAACTACAAGAAAGAGGATTCCACCTAAACATTAGGAAGAACTTCCTGACAGTAAGAGCTGTTCGACAGTGGAATTTGCTGCCAAGGAGTGTGGTGGAGTCTCCTTCTTTGGAGGTCTTTAAGCAGAGGCTTGACAACCATATGTCAGGAGTGCTCTGATGGTGTTTCCTGCTTGGCAGGGGGTTGGACTCGATGGCCCTTGTGGTCTATTCCAACTCTATGATTCTATATTTTAAATGTTAGATTCAACCCTAGAGAAATTGTAGATCTCCAGATGTCATCGTGTTCCCCATCAGCCCCGGCCAGCATGACCAGTGGTTAGGGATGAAGAGTGTTGCAGTCTGGTGACCTCCTCTCTGGCTTGTGTATGCCCAACATGGTGAAGATCTTTGGTGCTCCTCCCTTTCCGCTTTCTTTTTCCACCCTACAGCATCATCTCAGCTGAAACGTCACTGAACTATTTACCTCACTTGACTTGGAGGTGGCATGGAAGTTCGGTCTTCAGGGGATGTTTTTAAGGGTGAGGGTGAAGAGAAGGACCTTTTGGGAGCAATCTGATCCACAGGGATAAGCAAGGGTAGGATCCTGAGGAGCCACACTGAGCATCTCCACATCTGAGCAGGAGGCTATTCTGGCATATCTTATCCATTTTAACCAGTTACTACACTGGGGTCTCGATTTTTAACCGTTTAATTGTGTTAGTTGAACGGGAAATAACAGAAATATTGAGAAAGCCAACTTCCTCTGCTGAGGCAGATTAGGGCAGCACAACTCCCAAAGCCTAGTTAGTACTTGCCCAGCTTGGGGAAGAAAGTGGGAAAGGTCTAGGACTCTGCTAAAACCTCACACCTTTTCCCCAAAGCCCAGTGCCTAGCTTAGCTGACTTTGGGAAGGTAGCATGATGGCTGTGGGGGGCAGGGGGCAGAAATCAAATTTGGGCCTCACAAAAGGGCTCCATGTTACCAAAGTCTGCCCCTGATGTGTGTTTGTATCATACATACATACACCACGAAATCGGCTTCAGTAGGCCTCAGGTTTGTTTCAAGGCTTGACCCATCTTTGGTCTTGGGGGCTTAGCCCACCTGAAGGAGCGTCTCCACCCCGATCGTTCAGCCTGGAAACTGAGGTCCAGCGCTGAGGGCCTTCTGGTGGTTCCCTCACTGCAAGAAGTGAGGTTACAGGGAACCAGGCAGAGGGTCTTCTCGGTAGTGGCGCCCTCCCTGTGGAACGCCCTCCCATCAGATGTCAAGGGAATGAACAACTATCTGACTTTTAGAAAACATCTGAAGGCAGCCCTGTTTAGGGAAGTTTTTAATGTTTAGTGTTTTATCGTGTTTTTAATAGTCTATTGGGAGCCGCCCAGAATGGCTGGTGAAACCCACCCAGATGGGTGGGGTATATATATATATATATATATATATATATATATATATATATATATATATTATTATTATTATTATTATTAATTATTTATTACAGTGGTACCTTGGGTTAAGTACTTAATTCATTCCGGAGGTCCGTTCTTAACCTGAAGCTGTTCTTAACCTGAAGCACCACTTTAGCTAATGGGGCCTCCTGCTGCTGCCGTGCCGCCAGAGCACGATTTCTGTTCTCATCCTGAAGCAAAGTTCTTAACCTGAAGTACTATTTCTGGGTTAGCGGAGTCGGTAACCTGAAGCGTATGTAACTCGAAGTGTATGTAACCTGAGGTACCACTGTGTTATTATTATTTATTTCTACTTTGAAGTCAGTCCCATAGAAATCAGTGGGGTTAATTTATGAGTAAACAAGTCTCTCAATTTCTCTGAAGTGCTTTGTTTATTTTAAGCACAATATATATGCCCTACTGCTAGGATTGGGGTGAAGGCTGTTGGAGCCTTTGTTCCCTTCCCTAATCATTCTGAGAATTGCTTATATTTCCGTTAATGTATATATGGGTCTTCTCATGCAATCTAGATTTTGTGGGTAGGCAATTTTTAACTGTCCAAGCCTATTGCATGCTTATGTAGAAAGTAAGTTCTGTTTTCTTCAGTGGCTTTCACTTCCAAGTTAATGTACATAATCCTGCCAACATGGTGGCAGTAAGCCACTTTGCACTTGTTGTTGTTTAGTCGTTTAGTCGTGTCCGACTCTTCGTGACCCGATGGACCAGAGCACACCAGGCACTCCTGTCTTCCACTGCCTCCCGCAGTTTGGTCAGACTCATGTTTGTAGCTTCGAAGACACTATCCAACCATCTCGTCCTCTGTCGTCCCCTTCTACTTGTGCCCTCCATCTTTCCCAACATCAGGGTCTTTTCCAGGGAGTCTTCTCTTCTCATGAGGTGGCCAAAGTATTGGAGCCTCAGCTTCACGATCTGTCCTTCCAGTGAGCACTCAGGGCTGATTTCCTTAAGAATGGATAGGTTTGTTCTTCTTGCAGTCCATGGGACTCTCAAGAGTCTCCTCCAGCACCATAATTCAAAAGCATCAATTCTTCGGCGATCAGCCTTCTTTATGGTCCAGCTCTCACTTCTTTGCACTTACTTCCAAGTAAACTTAAACAGGAGGACTGAGCTATACAGCAAAGAGTCATCTAGCCAACTCAACTGGCATCTGTCTATAGCCATCCAAGACCCACAATCTATCTTCTTCATCATATTCCATAGAACAGATATACAGTAATACGCAAAGGTCACTTTTTCTCTCACTCCCCATATAAATTTATGTGCAGCTGGATCCAATGCATGTTTATTCAGAAGTAATTAAGTCTGACTGGATTCAACAAGACTTGCTCCCACACAGACTTGCTCCCACAGACTAGTTACATCCCACTGGCTCACATACTAACCACCTTTTTTGAAAACACACAGGTAGGGAAGGGTTTGGGGGGGGGTGCGTGAGTGAGAGAGATACAATAAGAGAATTAAAATCATTCCCCAGCCAGCACAGTATTTCACTGCATGTCTATGTGTGAACTGGTGATTCTAATGGATGTCAGCGACCTGAATTTATAGAGAGAAGGGTTGGTGGTTATTCCAGATTAATTAAAAGCAATGTAAAAGGGGTGTGCGATTTCACCTCTCAGGGCAGCAGACTCGACACTGGTTTACACACAGGTTAATTTCTTCTCAACAGATTTCAAGAGCTCTCATTGAAGAGAGGGCAGACTTCCCTCCTCAGTTTTCAATAGCAGAACTGTGGCTAAATTGGTGTTTTGAATCCTCTTTACTAAGGGAGATTTCATCAAGAGGTAATGTTATTTTGTTGGATTCATTATAATTTGGACTGAACAAAAGCAACACCACTGTGTGCATCCCATCTCATCTGAAGTAGGTGTCCAGTATTTCAGAGCCTGCCCCAGCTCACTCTGGATTTCTTCCAGATACTCCGAAAAAATCTGCTCTGATGGCCAAAATCACCACCAGAGACAGAAAACACCAGGAATCACCATTCTGAAGTAAAGACTCCTGCAGTGTAAAACTAGGCTCAACGCTCCATCCCTGTAAATTAAATAAAGGCTTTGTGGATTTAAGAAGTATCAAGAGTTTAATGGCTCTGACTCATTGCTACTATTGATGATGAGATGAGCAAATACCAATTGAACATATATTTGGGAACATTCACCACTTACCCTTCCAGCCCACCCCCTCGTCCTGTTTGCTGTGCTCCCCCCTCCTTTTCCTGTGCCCACTGTCCAAATTTAGGGCACCATTGAGACAAAATAAACCCCATGCACATCCCTCACTGATTTCAATGGGTAGCTTGAGCAAGTCCCTGAAATCAGTGGGACTCGCTCTATGTTGTGGTTTATATTTAATGATCTTAATTATACCTAGTACTGTTGTCATTTTTTAAAAAAATCAGCCCGGGTACCACCTGGTGGTGAAGGGCAGCCTAAAAATAGAAACAAATACATTATTAAGTGGCTGAATTGTATCACTAATGTCTTAAGTCTTAGGATGCAATCCTACACCCACTTTAATTGTTGGCATGTAAGCTCCTTTCGGGATAGGCATTATATATATATATATATGGTAAAGGGACCCCTGACCATTAGGTCCAGTCGTGGCCGACTCTAGGGTTGCGGCGCTCATCTTGCTTTATTGGCCGAGGGAGCCGGCGTACAGCTTCCGGGTCATGTGGCCAGCATAACCAAGCCACTTCTGGTGAACCAGAGCAGGGCACGGAAACGCCGTTTACCTTCCCACTGGAGCGGTACCTATTTATCTACTTGCACTTTGACGTGCTTTCGAACTGCTAGGTTGGCAGGAGCAGGGACTGGGCAACGGGAGTTTACCCCGTTGAGGGGATTCGAACTGCCGACCTTCTGATCGGCAAGTCCTAGGCTCCCACAGCGCCACCTGCATATATATATATCCCATGTTTTGTGCCACTCCCCCAAAGTGAGTAATTGATACCGCAAACTGGGGTTCCAAGTCAATACTCCCAACTCCAACATTGCCTGATCCTCTCCAAACTCATGCCAACGTTATGGGCTCATTTTGTGTCACAAAACCCATGTTTAAGCTATTTCAAATTGCTACCTGTTTGGAGTGAATCAGACAAATTTGGATTAGGAGGGGGATACCTATGGCCCCCAGTTTGAGTATCAATTACTCACTTTGGGGGAAGATGCCAAACGTGGGCTTTGTGACACAAAATGAGCACAAAAAGGTGACATCAGTTTGGAGGGGATCCAAAATTTCAGGGTTACAAGTTAATGAAGCTTACATTGGATATCGCTCAACCTATTCTCACATAAGCCCTGCGGAATAAGTTAGGCTGAGAGAAAGTGTCTGGCCCAAGGTCACCCAGTGTGCATCCTGACTCAGTGGGGATTCGAACACTGGTCTCCTAAGTCTTAGACCAATGCTCCAAGTCTTACACCACATTGGCCTCTTGCAGGAAAAATCTGACGTTGAAGGCTGATTCCAGGACTGACCCATCATAAGCAGCAGTACAATGGAAGTCCTGGTTGAAGATCAAGTTAGAGGGGAAAAGATGTGAAAATGTTAAATATGTGAGAGAGAGAAAGAGAGGTTTAAAGAAAGGTACAGTGGGACGTGGGTGGCGCCGTGGGTTAAATGACAGAGCTGAGGACTTGCCGTTCAGAAGGTCAGCGGTTCATATCCCCATGACGGGGTGAGCTCGGTCCCTGCTCCTGCCAACCTAGCAGTTCGAAAGCACATCAAAGTGCAAGTAGATAAATAGGTACCGCTCCGGCAGGAAGGTAAATGGTGTTTCCATGCGCTGCTCTGGTTCGCCAGAAGCGGCTTAGTCATGCTAGCCACATGACCCGGAAGCTGTACACCGGCTCCCTCGGCCAATAAAGCGAGATGAGCGCCGCAACCCCAGAGACGGCCACGACTGGACCTAATGGTCAGGGGTCCCTTTACCTTTACCTTTACAGTGGTACCTTGGGTTAAGAACTTAATTCGTTCTGGAGGTCTATTCTTAACCTGAAACTGTTCTTAACCTGAGGTACCACTTTGGCTAATGGGGCCTCCAGCTGCCACCGCGCCGCCACCACACAATTTCTGTTCTCATCCTGAAGCAAAGTTCTTAACCCGAGGTACTATTTCTGGGCTAGCGGAGTCTGTAACCTGAAGCGTCTGTAACCCGAGGTACCACTGTACTGACTGTGGGGAATGCTAACCAGTTCACACAATGAAATGATTAACATGTTTATGAATCAAATTAATCACACATTAACTCCATAGTTCAGTGAAACCAAATGCCAAAAATGGCAGGAAGGCAGCCTTCCCTCCTCCAGCCCCAAATCTCTTTCTCCGCAGCACAGTTTGGGGTTGGGGTAGTGATTAGATTGCAACTGGACGGAGTGAAAGTTGGCAAAATGCACAAACAGGGTTTTTTCTCTCTCTCTTTGTACTTCAACAGACACTTAAAATATGCCAGAGGAGTCAATGCCAAAAGGGGGGGGGGGGGAGAAAGCAGCTGAAGAGAACTCTAGGAAAACATGGTGTTTCAGGGGACGATTCAAAAATTCTGTCTGTCTCATCATCTGCAGACACTGAGCAATGAACACACATCTGGGAGCCAGCCCTCAATGGCGTGCGCCAAGTGGCAACTTGCATGTGTGAATGGGACAACTACAAATCAAATGCTGTAAGATAACAATTTCCATAGTGCTTTACACCAAACCAAATCGCTCACTTTGTTTATTTTATTTTATTCACTTCCTGATTTCTATACTGTCATTTAGGGCACCATATATTAAGAAGACAATACACGAGCAAACACCAACCAGTAAAAGCCGCATTATATCCTTTGAAACAGAACAACAGCAGTCAAAACACCAGTGACAATTAATAAAAAAGCAAATTGAAATAAAAATGTTTTGGCGGGGTTTTCTTAGAAGTTTCCACTGATTGCGTGTGTAGGGCGGTGTCACTGATGTTTTGCAGGAAGACAGTTCTGGAAGTGTGGGGCGGCCACGGAAAAGGCCCCGTCCCAGGCACCTGTCAACCAAATGTCTTTTATAGATCTTATATGATCAATGGTTGCTAGTCATGAATCATGCATTACCTCCATGATTCGAGGCAGGTAGCATGCCTCTGAATGCCAACTTCTGAGGAACAGGAGCAGCTATCATGCTCTGGGAGAGCCAGGTTCAAATCGTCACACAGCTATAATAATAATAATAATAATAATAATAATAATAATAATAATAATAATATTTATTTATATCCCGCCCTCCCCAGCCAAAGCCGGGCTCAGGGCGGCTAACAACAATAAAATAGTACAACATTCTAAAATCATTTCATTATAAAATTAATTCAAATCAAATTGATGGCAACCATTGGGCTAGAGTTCTGTGAAGATTGCCAAGGGAGGGAGTCAGGCTGTGCCCTGACCAAAGGTCTGGTGGAACAGCTCTGTCTTGCAGGCCCTGTGGAAAGATGTGAAGTCCCGCAGGGCCCTAGTCTCTTGTGACAGAGTGTTCCACCAGATCGGAGCCACAGCCGAAAAAGCCCTGACTCTAGTTGAGGCCAGCCTAACCTCTCTGTGGCTCGGGACCTCCAAGGTGTTTTTGTTTGAAGACCGTAAGGTCCTCCATGGGACATCCCAGGAGAGGCGGTCCCATAGGTACGAGGGTCCTAAGCTGTATAGGACTTTAAAGGTTAAAACCAGAACCTTAAACCTGATCCTGTACTCCACCGGGAGCCAGTGCAGCTGGTATAGCACCGGGTGAATGTGATCTCGCAGCAAGGACCCCGTAAGGAGTCTTGCCACGGCATTCTGCACCCGCTGGAGTTTCTGGGTCAGTCTCAAGGGCAGTCCCACATAGAGCGAGTAACAATAATCCAGTCTGGAGGTGACCGTCGCATGGATCACAGTGGCTAGATCAGGGCGAGAGAGGTAAGGAGCCAACTGCTTAGCTTGGCGGAGATGAAAAAATGCCACCTTTGTTATAGCTGCAGTCTGCGCCTTCATGGAAAGGGAGGTGTCAAAGATTACACCCAAACTCTTAATGGACGGTGCTGGCACTTAGGGAGTTGTAGTCCAACAACATCTGGGGACCCACAGGTTGAGAACTGCTGGACTAGATGGACTTTGAGCATTCTTCCAACTCTAAGCTTTTATGAGCTCCAGATGCTGGGGACAAACAGTCTTGCTTAGTTCTGACCCATGATAGCAATTGTTGCTTCTTAATCTGCATTGGCTCACTTGCGCACAAAAGCCGATTCTTGTAGCTACAGCCAATGAGCTAAGAACATGCTGGTGGGAAGTGGTTGGATTTCAGATGAACACGTGAAAAGCCCCCCAGGAAACACTCTGTCTTTGAGTCAACATGGGGGCTGATAAGGAGATGACATCCGTCATTCATCTGCGTTGATGCTGGGTGAAATGAAAACAATACTGTCTGTGGCAATTAATCTGTAGTGGCTCACACGCACTTGGAAGTCATCCCTTGATAGTGTTTGCTCCACAAGTGAGGAATTTAGTGCTTAGAGGGTCAGATTTGGAAACACCGGTTCTGATCCACACTCAGCCATGAAGTTTGTTGGGTACCACCATCGCTGAGTCACTGCCTAACTTACCTCACAAGATTGTTGTGGGGATTAAACGAGGAGGGAGAACTCCACAACCTTGGAGAAACAGGTGGGATATAAATGCAATAATTAAGAACAGTAGTAACAGTACATTCCTGCTTTTCATTCTTCCAGCTTTTCTGGACCTTTAAGCCGCACGGAGAGAAACTTCCCCATTGTAAAAAATTCCCTACCGTGTCAGATAATCAAATGTAATTTCTTCCTGTCTCTCTGTGTGTATATGTTTTCTAATCTCTTGCCACCATGGTTTTTGGGCCTGTTCCAGCGGGTTGTACAAAGGAAAGCCGAGGCATCTGAAGTGTCACTCCACAGCTGTGGCAAAAGAGCGGCATTTCCATTTTGTTGATGCTCCTAGCACATGTGTGCAACAGAAGGTGATATCAAAGGAGCCGTTCCCCCTCCGTTCAGCACATTATTTTTTCACTGCTGTGGCGAATCTTCCTGAGCTCCGTGAACCAATAAAACAAGAGCCCCTGTTTGAGTTGATATATTAATATTTGCTGAGGATTTGCAAGGTCGGGGCGAAATGTCAGCAGATTGCTGGGGCAGGACTGTGGGGAATAATTAAACAAATCTCCCAGCACTTCAGCCTCCTGAACATCTTTATTAATCTTTTGGAAACAGTAACGCTGAAAAGATTCCTGCTTTCGCAACCGTAAGCAAAGAATCGGGAGAAGCCACCTTAATCAACTCCTTGGATTGGCGATGTTTGCTTTCTGACAGTTTCTTGGCCCCCTCCCTGGCAGATGTTAGCAAGCCAGGCAGGCTGTGATGGGTGAATTATCGCCAAGTTGCTGGGATTCTCACCTCAGTTGCAACTCTAGCAAGTGCTCAATGAAGTCAACGATGAGTTCAGAGTCAGCACCAAAGCTCTGGGTGCTTGTGGAAAGATGGAGGGAGTTTGCAAGGCCTGGCTCCCCTCAGCTATATTCGACTCTTCTTCCCCAAGTTCATTTTTTTTTAAATGGAAACCCCCCAAATCCTTTCAAAACTATGTGTTTTAGCAAATAATAACAATATCCATTAAGGTTGTAACACAGCACTATAGTTTTTATTCCAGCAATCACCACACCAGGACTGCTTCTCTCTCTCTATTTACTCTTCTCACCTGGCATCTAAGAAAAAGAGATGTCAGGATTCAAGTCTACCTGGGAATGTTACCTGGAAGTTCATGGATGTTACCCAGTGGTGAGGAAATGCACTCTGCATCTGCTCAGGAGCACTTGAACCAGGTCTTACTTCCTAAGTTTGAGGGCTGAGTCTTCACATAAAAAATGGGTGCCAGGGGGTGAACCCTGGTAAGCTAGTCCTGGCACAAATTAAGACCTGTTTGGTATTATACTCTGATCTAATATAACTGGTTAGTATGGTAACTTCATCATGTCCTTTCCCCTGAATGTCCCATTTCCATTTAAAGGAATGGAAAGCAAGGGGTGGAGGAAAGACTGTTGTCCTTTTGTTACATAAGGGGAAATGTGCAGATTTTTATTATTCCTGATTGTTTTGTAAGCAATGGGCAGCAGCTTCTCAATGAATATGATTTTATCATTTATTTATTTCATAAAATTTATACACTGCTTGATAAAAAAAACCTCAAAGTGGTTTACAAAGACTCTAAGCTGTAGGTTGCCGTTTTGTATTGGGAAACCTTCTTAAAAGCCCTTGGCTCTATCAGCCAAACAGCCTTTCCCTGGCTGGGACTTTGTATTTGCCTCTTAGGGACTTGATACAACCCCATCTCATCATCATCCCACAAGGAAAAACACTGCCTTAATGCAGATTTCTTCCAGATGTTTTGCTCTGGGGTAGTGTTCTTCCTGACATTGCTTCAGTGCAGCAGTTTGCTTAAAAAAGAAGAGACAGCTAACACAAGGATGTTAGCATGACTTTTCATTCTATAGGGTGCCACTGAAAACAAGACCCTGCTTGTCCAAGTAACAGCCAAAGCTATATGCTGCTGCAAAGAACAGAAGCAATGACAATCTGTATAGCTATAAAACAGGCTTTTCCAATTCCAAGAGACTGTGATCTGCTCCCACTATAAAAAAACTGGCTGTGATCTACCCACTGCCTAGACCAAAGTCACTGAGCTTTTTTGGGGGAAGTCAAAGCTGTTGAGCTTTCAGGGCAAATCTAAGTTAGGGAAATTAAAGGGGGTGGGGTGGGGGTCCCGCGATCTACCAAGATCGACCACGGACACCCTGTGATCTACTGGGAGCAGTGGCGTAGCGTGGGTTGTCAGCACCCGGGGCAAGGCAAGTAATTTGCGCCCCCTAACCCGTGGATTTGCGCCCCCTAACCCTAACCCTACCCCCCATATGTTGCGCCCGGTGCGGCCGGCCCCGCCGGCCCCCCCTGCACCCCCCACGCTACGCCACTGACTGGGAGACTACGATCTACCTGTTGGCCACCCCTGCTATAAAACAGTGTTTCCCCCCTAGAAAAATAGGTGTCGGTATTCATCATGAAGTTGCTACAGGAAGTGTCACACTTTTTAACCCCTCCAAAAAAGAGGAGCCAGTACTCACCATGAAGATGTTACAGCAAGCGTCACACTTTTTAACAGCAACAAAAATAGTTGCCGCTACTGCCTACCATTGAGTACCCCATAAAAAAGCACTGGCTATAAATATGTTTGCGTACTGAGTCAGAAGAGGCTGTGCAAAAGTTGAACCAGTGACTGGATGCAATGGTGGGCTGGATAAAGGCCAATATAGAGAACCTACATCTTGCTGGGACAGACACCGTGGGCAAGTGATTCTCAGGTTCAAGAACTGGGGCCTTTGCCCCTTCTAGATGGATTGCACTTTGTCTGAAGGAACAGCGGTGCATCTTAAGAGTGTTCTTGGAACCATATTTGTCCATGTGGTGCTTGTGTGTCTGTTTACTTTGTAAACCCCTCAGAGTCCAGTTTCCACATCAAGCAGTATATAAGCAAACAAACAAACAATGACATTTAAAAAAGGAAGGAGTTCTAAAATGTCTTCGTAACTGCTAAACAGAAGTTGTGGATGTGCTCTAAACTGCAGCCACCCTTTACACAAAATGGGGCAGATGCCCCATTTAAAGACACGAGTCTGCAGCAGCAACGTGCCATTAGAAGAGCAAGATTTCCAAGGATACAAACAGTGCTTCCCCCCTTTTTTTGAAAATAATATTTATTAAAGTTTTAAAAGTTACAAAAAGAAAAAGTAAACAGCACATCACAATAAGGAAAAAGAAAAAAGAACAAGAAAAAAGAACAGAAAAATAGAAACAATTAAAAAACACATCAAACCTTCCCATAACTTATCTTTCATTTGCTTGTTTCCTTGACCTCCTCACACCTCCCTTTTTTGTATTCTAGTTCAGTTAACTATTTCAGCAAATCCTTTCCATCTTTTCCAATTTTTGTCCTGTAATTTATCTTAATATAATGTAACTTTACTTTCCCTCCTTTCACCAATTAACAGTCTGTTTTTTTCC
Organism: Podarcis melisellensis; assembly: GCF_964234715.1. Taxonomy (NCBI): domain Eukaryota; kingdom Metazoa; phylum Chordata; class Lepidosauria; order Squamata; family Lacertidae; genus Podarcis; species Podarcis melisellensis. The sequence goes on from NC_138539.1 coordinate 81,548,318, forward strand.
TAAACCTTTATAACATTTCTGCTAAAACCACATAACTTCATTCCAACATCCTTCTAACATTCATTAATTTTACAATGTTTCTGTAGATAGTCTTTAAATTTCTTCCAATCTTCCTCCACCGACTCTTCTCCCTGGTCTCGGATTCTGCCGGTCATTTCCGCCAGTTCCATGTAGTCCATCACCTTCATCTGCCATTCTTCCCGGGTGGGTAGATCTTGTGTCCAAACAGTGCTTTTTTCCCCTACAAAAAATTAATAATATTTAGGGATACTCTCATTTTCCTACTCATATTGAAATACTGCCCCTCAATGAGGCCAAACTTAGATTCACAAAATGCTTAGGGGTATGTGTCCTCCCAGAGAAAAAAGCACTGGATACAACCCACCTGGAAGTGATCCTGTGCAGGCCCCATGGAAGCTGAACAAGAGAACGACAGGCACCGATAGAAAGAACTTCACAGAAAGGATTTTCAAGCCTAATGCTTTTCAAGTGAGGTAATTCACAAAATCAGCTGTGACTAACCCACATGTGTGTGCCTGTCACCCAAGTTTCCTTTTATCTGAGTACTTACACAATTATTACAGACGAATGTATGGTGCCTGAACCGGTGACATAAATTGTAGAATTGTAGACTTGGAAAGGACTCCGAGGATCATCTAATCCAACCCGCTGCAGTGCAGGACTCTCAATTAAAGTATCCCTGACAGATGGCCGCCCAACCTCTGCTTAAAAACCTCCAATGAAGGAGAGTCCACAACCTCCCGAGGTTCCACAGTTGAACATCTCTCACTGTCAGAAAGTTCTTCCTGGTGTTGGAATCTCCTTTCTTGTAACTAGAAGTCATTGGTTTGGGTCCTATCTAAACTTCTGGGCCCCTTCTCAATCAGCAATGAGGTCTGGGTAACCACCGACGGCGTAGGAAGGGGGGTGAGGTGGGTGTGGGCCGCCCTGGGTGTCATCCCTGAAGGGGGTGACCGCGGGGCCTGGCCTGCAGTGTGCCTGAGCCACATGTTTCCCCTGGGGAGTGACACGGTGGCTTGGGCACCTGCAGGCTCCGTACTGCCTGAAACGGCAACCTGACCTGAGGCTTGCAGACTCCATGGAGGTTCTGCATAGCATGCTCTGCCCCAGTTTGCCCTGCCCAATGTACAGTTTGCCCTGCCCCCGGGTGCAGGGCTTTTGCGCCGCCCCGGGCACCTGAGCAGCTAGCTACACTGCTGGTAACCACTGTTATCTTCTTCAGTGGGGTTGTTCCATGACAGAGCTATGACAGATCTGCACCCACTGCTGGTCCCAGGCTGCTGGTCCCAGGGTGTGCCTGGCACGCAATAGGCAGTGTTGCAGAGCTTGCTTCTGAGGAAACGGGCCCGGCCTGGGTTAGGGTTGCACTGTAAACAGTCAGGGGGTGGGGAAAGAATTGGTCCCAGAACTTCCAGCCTCAGAGCAAGGCAAGGATTCAGGAACTTAGGTTGTGATAGGTTAGGGGTGCTGGGGTTTGCACGTCATCTGCCTTGCCCCGGGCCCTGGCAACCCATCCTATGCCACTGGCCCACCTCCGTTGATTCCATTTGGGAAAGTCCCAAGGTTAGTAAAACCTCTCTTCACAGTGCCCAAGGAACCTAACCATCCTCTGCTTGCTTATTAAATTGCCATTCATCTTCCTTTTTCTATACATCAGCTTTGACTCCAGGCAAATCAACTTAATGCAAACTCATTAATCTAATGACATCACTATTAATAATTGATTGTTAAAAATTGCCCTGCACAATTATCATGCGAATGAAATGCAGAACGAGGTGGTGGCTGGGTGGTTCTGATGGCTTACTTAGACCAGGCACAATCCACTGGAAACTCATCCTGAGAAAGTCCTGTGGAGGATTCACTGGAGCTTATAAATAGGAATTTCCAGGTGGGTTGAGCCTGTTATTCCAACGCTGTTAAACAAAGGCTGGGATTAACTCCCCCCCCCCCCCGCTTCTTTGGGCCATTCATTTGGGAGAGGGGGTGAAATGAAGATGGCCTAAAGATCAGAGGTGGGAGAACCATACCCCCTTCCCTATCATAACTTTACAAGATAGTCAAGGGGCATTTTTTCTTGCCCCTTTAAACTTAAGGAAAATAAGAGAGAGAGTATTGCAACAGCGTGTGTCTCTCAGAAGCCTGCTTGGCCCAGCCGCACTTCCAAGAATGTGCATAGGAAAGATCCTACATTATATTTCTGTATGCTGAACTTATATTTTCTTTTGCGTACTAAATCTGTGTACTTTACCTTTGTTTTATTGTGCTTTTAATTTGTGTAAGCTGCCCTGGTAATAGTCTTGAAATGTGCACTATAAGCCCCTCGGGTCAGACAGACAGATATACAACCTTGATAGCCTGGACGGCTGATACAAAAGTCATTGACACAAAAGCTACGTTGGCTGGCTTTACTTAAAATGCAAAAACTGAGAAGTGGACTAAGACCAATAACTACATAACTAGTTGAATGGTCCTAGAGACAGAGGGTCACATTATACAGGCCATTCTCCTATATTGGTGGAAGGTCAACATAGGACCTTTCAATTGATTTAAACACCAGATTCCATTAGCTTCAGCTTGTATAAGCAAAGAATGATGGGAGCTGGAATCCAACAAATGTGCATGGCATTGTGCTGGCCACCCTTGCCCTACAAAATATGACTAGCTCAAGTTCACATGCAATCGCCAATCTTCTTTACCTCCACAGCTCCCTAACCTGTGCATCTCTCCCTTGTCTCTGTCCTCCTTTTTCTACCTTCTGGTTTTCTTCCTCTTCCCACTTACCCTTCTTGGCTTTCCTGGAACTGCTGTCTTCCTAGGTGTCAGGACAGTTCCTTTTTTATAAACCAATGGTTCTCAAACTTTTCTCTCTGGACCATACTTTCAGAATGAAAATGTGCTTGCTCCGCAATAATATTTTTTATTGATAAGACATATATTGGAAAGCAAAAAGTAGCAACTCCTAGCATGCTTTATTAATAACATAGAACACAACTATAATACAATCACGGGACATTGAGAAAGTATATAACCATCCAACTACGTAAGAACGCAAATCCTTACGTAGGAACTTAATTTGTTCCGGAGGTCCATTCTTAACCTGAAACTGTTCTTAACCTGAAGACCACTTTAGCTAATGGGGCCTCCCGCTGCTGTTGTGCCGCTGGAGCACAATTTCTGTTCTCATCCTGAAGCAAAGTAAGTTCTTAACCCAAGGTACTATTACTGGGTTAGCAGAGTCTGTAATCTGAAGCATATGTAACCTGAAGCGTATGTAACCTGAGGTACCACTGTAATTATAAATGAGCCTCTTACATATGTAGTTTAAGTATGTATACAAACTCAATGAGAGGTGTGAGCCTGGTTTGGCCAGGGGATATAATTTATATTAGGTCTAATTTGAGACAAACAAACTCTCATCTACTCATCAGCACATAGAAGCCTTTCTCTTTTCTGGACTTTCGTATTTGTCAGAGTTTAAAATCCCTGCTCACAGCAATATGTCATGGGGAACTGCAGAAGTATAGTGTGGATATTGTTTCTGATTGTATATCTTTGAAGAACCACTATTCTAGACCCTTCTCACCAACATTAGGCCTCCTGCCTGCCCGACGCTTTTAGGATCTGAGCCATCGGACCAAAACCACCCAGGGAAACTTTTTTCTGCTCCTCCTCTCTGTGACATCAGGGCAGCTCAGCCAATCACTTCCAGAAACTTCATGTCACTGCAAAATCCCTTATCACTGAAAAAACAACAAAACACAAAATCAGTTGCTGAGAGCCAATGTATGCAATATGGGGAGGGGAGCCCTGCCTTCAAAATTCATGGAGTGGGGGGAACACCTGGAAGGATTCTAACAGGGAGAGAGGAGAAAAATGTTTTGAGCCATTTACATTCATTTCTGCGTAAATTCTGTCAGTGGAAACAATGATTCTGTGTGCATTTCAGGCCACAGGCAGGCCTTTTAGGAGCTTTATGTACATAATGTGATATATTAATGTTATATTGATTATGTTATTGCCTGTAAATCCTGCTGCTTAATAAAGCTGCAGTCATTTTGCAATAAAGTGGCATTTGCAGTCATTTCATGGGTGTCTGGGGGCAGTAACAGGACTGATGTTAAGTAACTTATGAGAAACAGTGGTACTAAGATTTACAGAAGAAAACCAGAGAAAATGTAAAGGTCTGGATTAAGAAGTAGAAAGGAGGAGACCAGGAGGAAGGGCCAATTATTTTTAGCACTCCAAGCTCTACATTCAGCCCATTGGTTGACTATTTTGAGTTGTGAAAAAAGGAGGGGGGGACAGAAGGATTCGACACGAACAAGCCCCATAGTGCGCTGAATCTACACATGAGCTGGAAAGAGAACAATATTTTATTTTTAAAAAATACAAGTTAGTGATAACTGCCGATATTGAGACCATGTGAAGGCAAGGGAACAAAGCATACTTTCCTTGCTAATCAAGCTCACATCAAAGTTGAGGCACACACTCGCACATTCAGAGGAAATGCCATCACACTTCTGACGATCCCATCTGCCACTAATATCATCTGGCATGTGGTCCGGTTTTCTCTGGGCTGGCTTTTTATCTCTCAACCGAAATTTCCATGTCTCTGTTTTAATGTCGGGTGCTAAACTCAGGTCACTACAGAATCAGAACAACTTCTTTGTTACTCCTCTACACACACACACACACACACACACACACACACACACACACACAGAGAGAGAGAGAGAGAGAGAGAGAGAGAGAGAGAGAGAGAGAGAGGATGCACCCAAGTTCTTCCTTGAGAGATTGGCTGGTGGAGTCGGAGACCGTTATCCCTCAACGGAGCCTTCTTGTCCTGTTTTTAAGACTCAGAAGATAGTGGAAAGGCTACCTGGAAGCTTCCAGATGAACAATATCCTGGGAAACTGAAGCTGGGAAACTAATGGGCATTTGAAAAACGTCCTGGTAGGTCTGGGGTACTTAGATGGTTGAATTTGTTGCTGTTGTTTGTATTGCTTTTGGCGAAAATGTAGCATATAAAGAAATCACAAGAGAAGCGAAAGTGCCCAAAGGGAACTTGAGGACCAACTGACACAACTCTTTACTACGCAAAATGGACTACAGTGGTACCTCAGGTTACAGACGCTTCAGGTTACAGACTCCACTAACCCAGAAATAGTAACTCAGGTTAAGAACTTTGCTTCAGGATGAGAACAGAAATCGCGTGGCGGCAGCGGGAGGCCCCATTAGCTAAAGTGGTACCTCAGGTTAAGAACAGTTTCAGGTTAAGAACAGTTTCAGGTTAAGAACAGACCTCCAGAACAAATTAAGTTCTTAACCCAAGGTACCACTGTACAGTGGTACCTCAGGTTATAGACGCTTCAGGTTACATATGCTTCAGGTTACAGACTCCGCTAACCCAGAAATAGTACCTCGGGTTAAGAACTTTGCTTCAGGATGAGAACAGAAATCGTGCTCCGGCGGCGCAGCAGCAGGAGCAGGAGGCCCCATTAGCTAAAGTGGTATCTCAGGTTAAGAACAGTTTCAGGTTAAGAACAGACCTCCAGAACGAATTAAGTTCTTAACCTGAGGTACCACTGTGTTCCTAATTTAGTTTTATACTAGATAGATGAAATCCGAATTAACTGGAATTAAGTTGTAATATGGAGAAGCCCTGAAAACATCTCCTGTTGGACATGGGCTGTAATATCAGGCATCTAGCAATTGGCGCAGGAGGCAAGCAAAACAAACACCCAAAAGCTGTCATAAAAAGAACACAGTAGAAGACTACTGCCAAGTCCACGACATTCCTAGAGGGAGAAGAGGGGTCTGTGCAACTGGGGACAGCACTGTGTATCCCCCCACAAGATAACAGACCAGTATTTCCCAACCCAGTGCCCTGCAGATGTTGCTGGACTACATGTCCCATCATCCCTGACCATTGGTCAGGGAAGCTGGGCCTGATGGATGCTGGAGTCCTGCATAACATTTGGGTTTGAAGTAGATGATCCTCAGGGTCCCTCTGATTTCTACAATTCTATGCTCTGGAAGGGCACTAGGTTGAGAGAGGCCGGGACAAACTCTTTGGAATATTTTAGAAAGCTGCTTTAGCAATATTTTTTTCCAGCTTTAGATAAACAAATGCTTTCAATAATGGGTTACGATTTCATATTTGACCACTGTTTGATTGGCCAATTGGCCAGGGTTTTATAGACCCGTTGAATGTCAATCCATTCCTAATCATTTTGATTTCAATGGAAGGGATTACAACACATGCTTAACTCTGCCACTGAAATCAGTAAGACTTGAAATTATTTAGCTTTGGCCAAATTCTCCCCCCCCCACCCCAACTAATATTTTCCATACTGCAACTTCAACATCCAATTTCCTATCCACAGAGTTAAGAGGAAACAAATGTCCTCTGTCCTTTTTTACAGCAACATCTGAGATATCTGAAGAGCGTTATTATTATTCACCTCCCCTTCCCAGTTTTCTCTTCTATAGCCCCTTATAGTGATTTGTTATTTTCCCAACTTTTCTTTGTATTTCTTGCCATTTTGTTTGGGCTAAGCAGCTTTGTGTCTCTGATCCTGCAGAATCTCCATCCAGAGGGACCATCATCAATGTAAAAAAACTGAGGAGGACCCAGGTTCAAATTTTGCTTCCGTCATGACCTTGCCAGGTGGCCTTTAATAACCCAAAGAGCCCTAGCTCAGGGGAACAGCATCTGCTTTGCATGCGGAAGGGCTCAGGTTCAATTCCTAGCCGACAGCTTCAGGAAGGGCTGGGAACAGCTTCATGTCTGAAACTTTGGAGGGCCACGGCAGTGTGGACCATACTGAGCTAAATCAGGCTTCCTCATACAGATGGTATATGACACCAGTGCTGTTAGGAAAAATGTATAAAATGTATAAAACCAGCTTAAATATGTGGTGGGATTGTAATGAAATTAAAAAGTTTTGGGAAATGATATATAATGAATTGAAGAAAATGTTCCATCTAACATTTGTTAAGAAACCCGAAGCATTTCTGTCAGGGATTGTAGGAAAAGACCTGCCAAGGAAGCTGACAAATATCTTCATGTATGTGACAACGGCGGCGAGAGTCTTAATAGCACAAGGATGGAAGAATGAGGAAACCCCGACTAAAGAACTATGGCCAGAGAAACTGATGGACTACGCAGAATTGGCAAAATTGACACATAAACTACGGTACAAGGATAACTGTGACTTTAAAGATGAATGGGAACCTTTTACAAAGTACTTAAAGAAGCAACAAAGTGAACTGGACTCCTTGGCGGGCTTTGAATAAACACTCACAAACTTTTTATTGACAATAACCAGTCAGATAAATTAAGGATTTACCGTATACAACTTTGAAACATGCAGAGAATAGCATCTGTAGAGAAACCAGAGATTGGGGCTGAGGGAAGTCGGGGGGGGAGGGGAGGGTAGATTGTTTTATGGGGGGGTGAGAATGGGAAAAAAATTAAGGATGATATGTGGTGCCAGTGTGGTGTAGTGGTTAAGAGCAGTAGTCTTGTAATCTGGGGAACCGGGTTCACGTCTCCGCTCCTCCACATGCAGCTGCTGGGTGACCTTGGGCCAGTCACCCTTCTCTGAAGTCTCTCAGCCCCACTCACCTCACAGAGTGTTTGTTGTGGGGGAGGAAGGGAAAGGAGAATGTGAGCCGCTTTGAGACTCCTTAAAGGGAGTGAAAGGCGGGATATCAAATCTAAACTCTTCTTCTTAAGATAATGTTTTGTTCAAATTCCTAATAAAAAATATTTTAAAAAATAAAAAATAAATCAGGCTTCCTCAAACTCAGCCCTGCAGATGTTTTGCGACTACAATTCCCATCATCCCTGACCACTGGTCCTGCTAGCTAGGGATCATGGGAGTTGTAGGCCAAAAACATCTGGAGGGCCGAGTTTGAGGAAGCCTGAGCTAAATGGACCAGTTGTCTGACTCTGCGTAAGACAGCTTCCTATGTCCCTAAGCTGAAAGGTGCAGCCTCACCTCCAAATTCTGTGAGAATTTATCCAGCCCACTCTCTACTTTCACCACCAGAGAATGGTACTGTGTATGTTGGGAGGTATTTATTGCCCATCTTTACTATCCTCCATCTGCAATAGGTGGATAATAATACTAGTGACCAACCTTTGCAGTTTTGCTCTGAGGATTATTGAGGTGATTGATGTGAAGGTGCTATATAATAGCAGTGCATGTCGTGGGCCCTAAGATTCACCTCACATTTCTATCTGTAAGGTAAAGGGACCCCTGACCATTAGGTCCAGTCATGACCGACTCTGGGGTTGCGGCGCTCATCTCGCTTTATTGGCCAAGGGAGCCGGCGTACAGCTTCTGGGTCATGTGGCCAGCATGACTAAGCCGCTTCTGGCGAACCAGAGCAGCATATGGAAACACCATTTACCTTCCCACCAGAGTGGTACCTATTTATCTACTTGCACTTTGACGTGCTTTCAAACTGCTAGGTTGGCAGGAGCAGGGACTGAGCAACAGGAGCTCACCTCGTCAGAGATTTGAACCGCCGACCTTCTGCTCGGCAAATCCTAGGCTCTGTGGTTTAACCCACAGCGCCACTCGTGTCCCTCATTTCTATCTGTATCTCTGTGTTATTAAAAACACAAGTCCCTCTGCACTGTCTCTGCTCTGACCTGTAGTTTGGGTTCTGTGCTGCTCTGTATAAAACAGAGCTCTTTGGTTCCCATTCATCATACTTCCCCTCCCCCTGCCCGTTTGGCTAAAGTAGTTGAAATTTGCAGGCACAGGATTCCCTCCAGAGTGGATTAATTGTGGTCAAATGGTTCCAATGATTTGTTGTGGGGCAAGTTAAAGGAGTTCACTTTCTTCCATAATCCTTTAGGGGGGGTGTTCTTTCTTGCCATTTCTTCTCTTAAAATAATTTAGATGGCCAAATGAATGAATGATTGTATCAGCCATCGGCCATAGCAATAAAACAACAACACGATATATAAAGAATAGAAATAAAAAGTCAATTATATAAAATACATTTTGGGGTTTTGAATCAATAGTCAAATAGTGGATCTTATTCTGATTGCCCCCGCTAAAAATCTTGCAACCTTTGTTGTCACCTGCTCATCTTGATCTGCCAAGAGAAAGGACACTGTGGCAGTGGTTGGGCGACCCGCAATGGACAATAGAAGAGAGGTGATAATCTCACTCCTCAAGTCTTCATAAAGAGTGCAAGCCAGAAGGAGATGGCCAAGTGATGTTGTTATTGTTTGTTTAGTTTTTTAAAAAAGTTTTCAGCTTCATGCTGACTTTTCCACTGCTTTTTTGTGTCCTTCAAGGCATTAGAAAGTGAGGCTATCTAGAACTCTGCCTGAAGACTTCTGCAGAAATGTGTGTGTGTGTGTGTGTGTGAGCAATGTAGGATTAAAAAAAAAACCCTTAAATAAAATTTTACACTTTCAAAGACAGCTCCCACTGTTGTGCTTTGCCAACAACAATATAATAATAAAAACAAACCAGAACGCTAGTGCTCTGCAGGAAATATTTAGGAGACCATCAATTCTTGCAAAGCCCATGGACCTAGAAGAACGTAGAGATATCAGAAACTCTGGAGCTACATAAATGTACAGAAATGTACAGAAGCAAATGTAAGCTTTGGGAAAGTCAAAGAGTCTACAGGCAGCAGTAGCAAAGTCCTCCCACCCCGTGACAACAACTAACTCCCCCCCACAAGATGGTGATGGCAGTACTTCCTCCCTTCCCTTGAGGCAAGTAGTCGCAGCAGCAGCAAAAGAAAAAATGGCCTACCCAGATCATTGCTGGCTCCTATATTTTAACACCCCTATCCCTCCCTGCCATGACATCTCTGGTACCCTGAGTCAGGCTTGATTTTACTGGACTGATCTATCAATCGTATATGTTGTAGGCATCTCTCACTCTGTGTGTTCAATATAAACTTTTGGAATTGACATCTTTTGCCTTTGTCTCTGTGAATGTTGAGAGATTCCTCTAGTTTCTACGGATCCAAAATGAAAAAGCAGGGAAGCAACCTACCAGCAAAGAGGGGGAGGGGAAGTGTAGTTGTGTACATGTGGGTTTTTGTTTTTAACACACTAGCAGTTTAATATTGAAGGCATGCAAGAAGACTGGGCATAGGAGAGGTCTTTTTTTGGCTTCCTGTTGCAGAAAAGATTTTCTTTAAAAAAACCCCAAAGAGTCCTGCTGCACCTTAAAGACTAAAGCAGCAGCAACAACAACACCCCCCACTGTGGCGCAAGCTTTTGTGGATATTTCTGCACCAAGTGAGCACATGACATGCCTATGATGAGATGGACCTCAGCACACAAACACTTCTGCTTCAAGGATTCTGCTAGTCTTTAAGGTACAAGACTCTTTCCTGTAGCCTACCAACGTGACTACTCCTCTGGAATTAAAAAAAGGGGGAAAGAGTTTGTTGTGTTTTAAAGGCAGAAATGTGTCTCTTGTGCCATGTTTTTTCTATTATCTTTGCAGGATGCTCATTAGCTTCATATAAGTGAATGATTTCCAGGCGCATCGAGACTCATTCCTGGGAACAGAGCACAACCTTCCTAGTCACTGTTTGAGTTAAGCACAGTGGTAGCTTTCAGGGGTTCGAGTGCAGTTTCCACAAATGGTGAGAATAAAGACTTGGTAGTTGGTTAGCCCAGACAGAACCAACCAAGTTTATTTTCCCACGCTGGTGGAATCCTGGGGTTTAGAGCTCGCATGTCAGGCTCTGTGGCTAAGGCTTTGTCTAGTTAGAGAACTAGGGTAGCACATGCTCAGGCCCAGGGGTTGGAGGGACACACGTACATAGCACCAGTTCCTGAGATTGGCAGATACAGTGCAACCTCAGTTTTCAAGAGTTGTTGTTGTTTAGTCGTGTCTGACTCTTCGTGACCCCATAGACCAGAGCACGCCAGGCCCTCCTGTCTTCCACTGCCTCCTGCAGTTTGGTCAAACTCATGTTGGTAGCTTTGAGAACACTGTCCAACCATCTCCTCCTCTATCGTCCCCTTCTCCTTGTGCCCCCAGTCTTTCCCAGCATCAGGGTCTTTTCCAGGGAATCTTCTCTTCTCATGAGGTGGCCTAAGTATTGGAGCCTCAGCTTCACGATCTGTCTTTCCAGTGAGCGAGCACTCAGGGCATCCTTCAGAATGGGTAGGTTTGATCTTCTTGCAGTCCATGGGACTCTCAAGAGTCTCCTCCAGCACCATAATTCAAAAGCATCAATTCTTCAGCGATCAGCCTTCTTTATGGTCCAGCTCTCACTTCCATACATCACTACTGGGAAAATTCCAAAAGACTGTTCGACTTACGAAACGTTCAAAAACCAAAGCATGCATTTCCGGAAGCATTTAGGTCCGGAAAACTCAATACGGAACCTGCATGGCATGTTCGGCTTCTGAAAAGCGTTCAAAAAATGAAGCAGTTACTTCCAGGTTTTTGGCATTTGAAAGCAGAAATGTTCGACTTCTGAGACGCTCAAAAACCGAGGTTCTACTGTACTATGAGACCTCCATATTGGTAGGTCAGGCTGAAAATTAGGAACCTGTCCTTCCATCACTGCCTAGTCAACAGCATAAGGTAAAGGTAAAGGGACCCCTGACCATTAGGTCCAATCGTAACCAACTCTGGGGCTGTGGTGCTCATCTCGCTTTATTGGCCGAGGGAGCCGGCATACAGCTTCTGGGTCATGTGGCCAGCATGACTAAGCCACATCTGACAAACCAGAGCAGCGCACGGAAACGCCGTTTACCTTCCCGCCGGAGGGGTACCTATTTATCTACTTGCACTTTGACGTGCTTTCGAACTGCTAGGTTGGCAGGAGCAGGGACCGAGCAACAGGAGCTCACCCCGTTGCGGGGATTCGAACTGCCGACCTTCTGATCGGCAAGTCCTAGGCTATGTGGTTTAACCCACAGCGCCACCCGCGTCCCTCAGTCAGCAGCATATAACCTCTTATTTGCAAACTCTTCAAGTGTCCCGACTTTTCCTGGACATCCTGGAATTCACGAAGCCACGCTGGATTCTGATTAGCTCCTGGAATGTTCCATTTCCCCCTCCAGAAGGATGAGCTGCTGCTTGCAGTGGTGCTGCGCTTTTGCATGAGTCAGCTTGCCCTCACAAGAATGCGGCATCAAATGATGTGTATCCTGATTTTCACCAGAGGACTGTTGGAGGGCATGTGTTGCTCCACTGAAGGTGCTGGCCCAAGTTGACTTCAGAGACTCTGGATCAGAGAACATCCGCCCCAGGTGTTGATTCATAAGTGTAATATCCCAGCCTGAGCAGAGAAATGAAGGCCAGCTGGTGAATGAAAAAGAAATATTAGCAGTTTAATAAGGAGGGAATGAAAGAAACCCATTTGAAAAAAGCAGTGCTGTAACTAGTCATTTTAACAGCCACAGCAGGATCCTTACAACCTCCCCTCCCTGAGGAACAGCACAGGGACAAATTACGTTTAAGCCCACCGGCGCTGAACCTCCGTGTTATCACTGCTTGCATAGATTGCTTCTGCTCTGAAGCTGTCATGCCTTTTAGAGCAGGAACAGCCAACTTCTGTACACTCAGGGGTCAGCTCTATCTTCCACAAAAGTGTACCTATTCAAAGGAACCCTTCACAAGTGGTCAGACCCCCACCATTAATCGGACACCATCCAAGCCCTCTTCGTGAATTCAGAAGAACCTGAGCGAGCACGAATCATATAGGCGGAGAGGCAAGAAGCATTTAGGTGGGTGCTGGACCAGCCCCCAATCGCCTCCCCCCATCTGCTCCTCCATCACACCTTAAGTGGGAAAGGGGGCATCTACAAGGGTGTACAAAGTGGGGGGCGGAGGGGGCGGCCACCCTGGGTGCCATTCCGGGGGGTGACAAGATGGCCCCTGCCTCCCCCCAGCTGTAGAGTGGCTGAGGGTGCACACAGTCAGTATGGGTGCCACTCGCACGGTGACTGTACGGGTTGCTGCTCTTGTGCGCTGTCCATACTGCTCGTGCAGCAGCCCATATGGTCGCCCATATGGATGGTGCATACGAGTGGCATCCCATACGGAGTGTGCGGGCAGCTGCACATGTGCACTCCATATGGGATGTCGCACATGTGCGCTCTGTATGGGGGTCGCACATGCGCCACCGGGCGGTTTGCCTCGCCCCTCGGCATCCTGCCCTGCGTGCAAGAGAGGGTTCCTCCGCCAGTGGACATCTAACTGCCGAGCACGAAGAAGCTTCTATGTGAATTGAAGTGGATCCATATTTTTAACCCCTTTGACCTTCTCGATCATCATGAGAAGGTTGAGGGTGGAGCAATCTCCCCAGTATGTGTGGAGACAAGAGACATTGGAGGTGGGTCTGCCACACATGACCACTGCCCATACACACTGTATGCCAGAACATGTCCTTTTGAACATGTGAAGAGGGTTTTTGTGGAAAGGGCTTCTCAATGATAGAACCCATGAGATTAGACTATGGCATTACCTGCAAACATGTACATTTATATAACCTATCCAGAAATCAGCCCTGAGTGCTCACTGGAAGGACAGATCCTGAAGCTGAGGCTCCAATACTTTGGCCACCTCATGAGAAGAGAAGACTCCCTGGAAAAGACCCTGATGCTGGGAAAGATGGAGGGCACAAGGAGAAGGGGATGACAGAGGACGAGATGGTTGGACAGTGTTTTCGAAGCTACGAACATGAGTCTGACCAAACTGCGGGAGGCAGTGGAAGACAGGAGTGCCTGGCGTGCTCTGGTCCATGGGGTCACGAAGAGTCGGACACGACTAAACAACTAAACAACAAATCCAAAAGAGACATATAGTGGACTATATCTTTTTCTTACGAACGGAATACCTTTCTATTCTGTGCCCAATACATTTTGTGGCCTGAAGCAAGGCACAAATTCATTCCCCCCTGCTAAAGCCAAGGCGTTGAAAAGTCTTGCTGCACTGTGCGCACCCTTGACACGTCTACTCTGATGTTAGCCCTAGCAGTCTTATGAAAGTGTATATACTGGATTACAGCCTCAGAGACTAACTCCTGTCTTCCACCCTTATGGTGCTGCTTGGAGCAAGTTGTTTCACCCTGCCAAATGAGAGGACCGGCTCTGCAAACATTCTGTCTTATATTGGTTAACATTAGGTAGGGCTGCTGGTAGCCACATAAAACTCAGGGCATTCAGAACCAGCCCCGTGGCTGCCTCCACTTGCCAGTCCCTACATTATAGAGAGCAGCTCTTTCTTTCTTATATTAAAGGTTATCATACACATCTTAAATCTATTATAGATCTTAGGCCTATAACACATTTAAAACTTCGTAGCTACTGGCAAACAACTAAATCATTCCTTTCTGAAAAAGCTGGAGCTTTGTTTCAAAGCACTCAAAGCCTTTAAATCTATGGGTTCTCCCACCTCCCTGACGCTGAAGTATTATAACAAAATTATATTCCTTTGCCCCTGAGGAAGGTGTGTACAAAAACATGTCGCACATTTCATATCTCTGGACATTTCATACTTCTCATAGAAGTATGCATATCTAGTAATAACAACAATATATATTTTAAAATTTCTTATTCCCCACCCATCTGAGTGGGTTTGCCACGCAAAAATATGAATAAAACAAAAACATCAAACATTAAAAGCTTCCTGAAGCAGGGCTGCCTTCAGGTGTCTATGAAAAATTATATAGCTGTTTAACTCCTTGTTGGGAGGGCATTCCGAATGGTGGGTGCGACTACTGAAAAGGCCTTCTGCCTGGTTCCCTGTAATTTCACCTCTTGCAGTGAGGGAACCACCAGAATGTCCTCTGAGCTGGAGCTCAGTGTCCAAGCTGAATGGTGGGTGTGGGGTATGCTCATTCAGGTATACAGGGCTCAGAAGTATATCCCACTCAGTTCAATGGAGCATAAGAATTACAGCCTCACAGAGCAACCTTATGATGCTTGTGTAGGATAAGTGAAGTAGTGGATGATCTGCCACTCCCCAAATGTTTGACAATCCAAAAGCAACACAGTAGGCTATTAATAAAGGGATGTGGGTGGTGCTGTGGGTTAAACCACTAAGCCTAGGGCTTGCCAATCAGAAGGTCAGTGGTTTGAATCCCCGCGACGGGGTGAGCTCCCGTTGCTCGGTCCCTGCTCCTGCCAACCTAGTAGTTCAAAAGTACGTCCAAGTGCAAGTAGATAAATAGGTACAGCTCCAGTGGGAAGGTAAACGGCATTTCCATGCGCTGCTCTGGTTCGCCGGAAGTGGCTTAGTCATGCTGGCCACATGACCTGGAAGCTGTACGCTGGCTCCTTCGGCCAATAAAGCGAGATGAGTGCCGCAACCCCAGAATTGTCCACAAATGGACCTAATGGTCAGGGGTCCCTTTACCTTTACCTTAGGCTAATAATACCATTACAATACTTTTATATCACTGTTGAATTATGTCTTAATTTACAATCAGATAACAAACAATATATACATGGTGACACCAACTAATGTGAGTTAAGTAGATGTCCCAAAATGAGGGCTATTTAGGCTAGTATAACGTCACAAAGAATCACTCTAGCTTGAGGCAACATGCCTTCCAAGGCAAGTGCCTTGTGCAGTATTTGCAGAGTAAGCTGGAGAATGTTGATGCTCCAAACACAGCAACAGGACAGTCCTTCCAGGATAACTGACTGTTTCAATCAATGTTCTTCCTCAGCTGATAATAATACCAAATAGAATCAATTACATTCAAATACAGCAAATGAGATGATATACCTGAACATTTTATAAATGGTTATTACACAATCAGAGATACAACATCCAAATTGTACACAAGTTACATATGGTTCAGCTTTCACTAATCAGTGTAAGAGGCTAACACTGTTGCGTGTTCAGACCTTTAAACCTCTCCCTTAAATAAATTCAGACAAGACTCAAATTTTGGTTTGGTTTTTGGCAGCATTTAGGCCACAACTTTATTGATTACAGCAAGTGAGTGGTTGCATAGCCTCTGGTTTGACTAGCTCCCTGCACCATTGAGGAAGAAGAAGAAGAAGAAGAAGAAGAAGAAGAAGAAGAAGAAGAAGAAGAAGAAGGGGAGTTTGGATTTGATATCCTGCTTTATCACCAACCGAAGGAGTCTCAAAGCGGTTAACATTCTCCTCTCCCTTCCTCCCCTGCAACAAAAACTCTGTGAGGTGAGTCAGGCTCAAAGATTTCAGAGAAGTGTGACTAGCCCAAGGTCACCCAGCAGCTGCATGTGGAGGAGCGGAGATGTGAACCCGGTTCACCAGATTACAAGACTGGAGGGTACTTAGATGGCTGTAGGGAGGTGGGGCCTTCCAGTCTCAGCAACTGATCCATGGGGCAAGACCTACCAGGGATGAGCTGCTGTGCTCATTATTCCTGACGCTCTGTCAATTCACGTTCTTGCTGATAAAGAGTTAACTTCAACTTGCACGGTGAAATTTACTGCCAGCTTGTTCCCGACACCTGCCTTACTTCAATGGCTTCCTCCCGCAGAAGCTTACGAAAAACACTAAAATAAAAAAGAAGCCAGATAAAACCAATAAACACATTAAAATATTAATCACAAAGCACTAAGGAATCTATGTACGGAACCAGCCAGCAGATCAAGAATCCCAACTCCAGTTGAGCAGACACAGGCTCTCTTAAACCATGTTAATGCAATGTTTTAACAGGTTTTTCAAAGGGAATCAGTCAAAATGAGCATCCCCAGCAAACCTCCACAACACCAGCCCCACCATCCCAGGAACCCCAATCCAGGAACCCCAAGCAAGGACTTGAGGCACAGCAGAAAAAACACACGAGGACACATTCCTTTATATACCCGAAGTCAGGGACTTTATTTAGATAAGGCTTTGGCCTGCTCTGCTTAAGTAAACAGGACCAAAGCCATTTAGGGTTTTTAAAAAAGTAGCATACTGATTTGGACTAAAAAAGAAACAGGCAATCCATGAAAATCTTTCTGTATATGAATCTTACCATCCTAGGGGCTAGCCCCACACAGTCACCGGGCTACAGTAATTTCTGGCGACTGTCAATTGGCACATCTTGTGACAGAAGGGCTGCAGATCAACCTCCACTGATGGAGAGAGTCCAAAATTGTATGCCTTGAAAATAGTGAAGTCAATTGATTTGTCTGGGTTGCCAGCAATTCATATGCCTAATCAGATGAATTTGGTTAATTGTATTCCAATCAATAAAGTTTTGGCACTGCTAAACTCCAAGCAATCACATCTGTGTTTTCTTTTTCTTTTTTCCATTTGGGAAGCAGACACCATACTTGTTGGTTGAGTCAAGCAAGGCCAGGGCTTAACTGGCATGTTGGACATTTTCTGTTTGTAATCTGATCTCTCTTGAATTTTAAAAGAATGCAAAAGTAAAAATGGCATAACAACTCACATTCCACATGGCAAGTTTGAGAAGCAGTCCAATTCATGTACTGATTTTTTTTGTGAGGGGCTGGAATTTTACAGGGCAAATTAATTGCTCTGCTCAAAAACTGTCCCAGTTGAGGCAAAAGGTAAGAGCAGAGGTAATGTTGCCCACTTAAGTAATGGATTGAATGGAAATCAAACAAGGAGGTCAGGGGTGATGTGGTAAATAAGTGTAAGAGCTCATCAGGACGGTCCCTTTGTCACCACGGCCAAGGGAAGTTCAAAATGCAAGCAGCTGTGTGGATCTATAGATATTGTCAAGGCTTTGGGAAAACTATTCCTCCCCTGGCTGCAGCAAGATCAGAGAAAACAAGGAGAGTTTATTCAATCATAACAGAGAGAGACAAAAGAACGCAGGAAGCCTTAACAATGGCATTGCTGCAAACTGGACTCCTCCTCTCTCCCTCCTTGCAACAGCATCTCCCTTTACGGCAGCTGCTTGTGGCCAAATGTCTCTCCGTTGTTCCTGCACCCTTAGTGAATGCTGAGTTCTGGGAGAAGGGGGATCAGAAATACTCTCCAGTGACAACGTGTCAGCTGGCTGCCCTGTTGTGGTCCCCCTCTTCTTCTAACAGTTCCCAACTCTTCTGTCCATCTATCTCTGACCCCTCAAACCCCTGCTGTAAATCAATGCTGCATCCCTCTTCTCCTGCAGTGTCAGGAGAAGGGGTGTGTGATCTCCACCATTCCTCCTCCATCTCACCCTCTTGACTTAAATTCTTGACAGATATGGATGGAAGATTAGTTATGCAATTAAATATCACCAGGCATGCTGCAACATGGTGGCATCCCACTGCTAGCATCCCAATGATCCCTGATTGTCTGAATGTTCTTCTGACTCCACAAAAGGCTTATCCAAACCTCCATTCGCCCTGCCGTTTTCCCCCAGAGAAACCTGATCTTTAGAGCTAAATCGGAACAAATGGGAATCTGGTTTTGTGTGGATTTCCATTTGTTCTGATTTAGCACTAAAGAGTGGGTTTTCCAGGGGAAAGTGGTAGGGCAAAGGCAAAACTGCTCGGATCGGTGCTTTCTAGGCACAGGGCAAGCAGAAATGTGGATGAGCCCATTGATTTCTGAGCTCTCTGCTACCTCATTTGCAAGGTACCCACCCTCCAAATTTTTTTATAATGTCACTAAACCCCCAAAGGTCATTTCAACCTTCTTAGGGCATTTTTTGTTGTCTACCACCTCTATGAAACAGCTGGGAATGTGTGGACTGAATACTTTGGCCTAGAACTAATTATAGCCTGTTGTCCTTGAGGGAGAGGAAAGTAGGAACTTCATCATATAACTGGAACGTTCAGTTGGTTCTACCATCAAAACTCCAACTAGCATCCTTACTCTTGAGCTGCTCTGACTTTGTGAGAGTCCTGCTATCCTACATGGGCCTCCCTAGTCTCACCACATCAGTCCATGCTGCTCCTGCTGCAATACTGATGAAAAAAGACCAACATTAGCACAAGCCTCATTAAAAGCTCAGCAGGGCTGACATGAGAAAATTCACTCTGGTCCTCATACAGAGTCTAGAATGTTCGTTTGGCAGAGTGGGTGTATTGTGCTACCTTCCTGCCTCATTTGATGGTTAGTTTATGACTCTTAAAAGACCTGAGTTCAGATTCTGGGTCTTGTAAGACTTCGAGTGAAGAAATCCAGAAGCTTCACAGAGACAACATCTTCCCGTGGCCTACAGCAACATCCTTCATGGACCAGCCCTATTCAGCTACGTTGAGAGTTGGTAGATTGCAGTGCCTGATGTGTAAACCTTTAAATCTGTTGTTCCAATCTCACCTCACCCACAAACACTTAAGATAATCTTGGGCAAGCTATTATTCTACAGCTTTTCCTCCCACACTGGCACAAAACAGGGATATTGCAGACACATAATGCCACAACCTTTCTGTATCGGAAATACTTGGTGATATATTGTTATCCCAAAGGGGTAGATGGCGTCCAACACATTGCCTCTTTGATGTCCTAGGTAGGGACCTGAAAGTGTTCTGTAGCTAATATGAGACACCTGCTAGGCTGCATCCTTTAAGGAGCTTGTTTTGTATAGGAATTTATTGTGTCAGGAGAAAGGGCTTTGGGCTTCTGGTAAGACCACCAGAGAGCGCACAGTAATAGAGGTGGTTCACTTCCCTTCAAGATATGGCACTAGACTAGGAGTTGCCTTCCAGGCTAGACAGCTTACCAGGATCTTAGGAGCATGAGGTTTGCATGTGAGAGGTGAGCTATTTCTCCCTTGGCAATGAACCAGTCCCTCCAAGTCACATGCTGGCTTTGCAATCAATAGCCGTGAAAAGGGATTTTTTTTGCAACTTCATCTTAAGACACTAACTCAGTAGTGTCCTTGCTTAGTGGAGAGCCTCCCAGTGCAGACCCAGAGAAGGAGAGGCCTTGAGAGGATGAGACTTTGCTATTAGGAGTTTGGAGCCATTGCTCAGGAGGGGACTTCCCGGCCAAAGTCTACCTGCTTTTCTATGCTTTTTGCATAGTAAGGTAAAGGGATCCCTGACCATTAGGTCCAGTCGTGGCCAACTCTGGGGTTGTGGCGCTCATCCCACTTTATTGGCCGAGGGAGCTGGCGTACAGCTTCTGGGTCATGGGGCCAGCATGACTAAGCCGCTTCTGGCAAACCAGAGCAGCGCATGGAAACGCCATTTACCTTCCCGCCAGAGCGGTACCTATTTATCTACTTGCACTTTGACGTGCTTTCAAACTGCTAGGTTGGCAGGAGCAGGGACCAAGCAACGGGAGCTCACCCCGTCGTGGGGATTCGAACCGCCAACCTTCTGATTGGCAAGTCCTAGGCTCTGTGGTTTAACCCACAGCGCCACCTGCGTCCCTAATGCTTTGTGCATAGACACTTGCTAAAGTTAAACAGATCTTTGATCAGTCACTGCAAGAATAGGGGACCTAATGTGAAGCATGTTGCCCAGGGCTCTATTCAAGAAAGTTGGCATCTAAATAAATGATGATTTTGACCTTCCTTACTGGGTTGTTCTAAGGATTTCTGATGTATGTTAAAGCACTTTGTGTGTTTAGGAGCAGCCCTACCCAACTAAAATACTATGGACATGAGCTAGCCAAAGCTAAGCATTTTTCAGTTCTTTTTGATCTGATAATAAGCCCTTCTGAACTTTGTGATATACTTGTTAGCTCCCTTCAGACAGCAACAGCCACAACAAACCATATAGACCGAGAAGCTGTTAACGAGTTTAAAAGGTTGAGCATAAAATGGCAAAGTTATTGCATTATTGCAATGCGGATTCTCAGGGAGAGAAGTAAGCACTGCAAATGGCTTTAACAGCTAAACATAATTATGAGGCATATAAGCAAATGGCCTTTATGAAGCTTTGTGATTGGAGACCGAGGCCCAGGGTGTCAGCTGGCTAGCCTCTGTAGCCTTATACACTGTAGGCTTTTGCCAAATATGACGAATCTGGAATAGGAAACTGGGGTCTGAGGTGCCAGTCTCTGTTATCACAGAGTGATTGACCTTTCTAAATGCATGAGAAGTCAAAGTCCTCTAATCATCTGTCAATACAAGCAAAGCTCTGAATCTCTCCCCGGGCTCAGACACTGTATCTTGGCTTCGGTCTTCTAATCCGGTAGATATGGTCCCAACTCTGCCCTCCCCATCTGCCTGCCCTCCACACCAAGGCAATAATTCCAATATTGACTTTCAACACAAGGTCATTCCAGAGGCATTTCTCTTCCCCCTCCCTCCTTGTTTCTTTTTTTAAAAGCAAGAGATGAGAAGTAACATTTAGGGCAACGTTTTCTAAGGATTGTGGGAGTTTCACGTTTTTGTGCTTTCCTACATCCGACTTAGAGAACTCAAAAAAGAGGAGTGAATGGAAGTGGAACAATACAAAACTGACATTCATGAATGAAATGCTCAAACATTAATTTAAAAAGTTTGCTCTCCGTGAGATCAGACAGTGTGAAACTCCGGGTGCTCGGTTGACGCTACACATTGTCGCATGCATTTGAAAAAACCAACAAAACACAGCTAGCATTTTGTGTGAAGCTGATTGAAAGTCTCAGCCAGAAACATGAAGGCTTGTAGATGTAAATCTCGACTCACAATTGTGCCACCAGTTGTGGCTGCCAAGGGTGCAACTCGTTATGCCCTCAGCAGTTCATTTGGCTGCAGATGGAAATCAGGTTGTGACAACAAGCCAAAAGCACGGGACAGGCTTTGTTACATCTTACGGTGTGTTTTCACCAGCTTGTTTCCCAGGATATATGTGGGGAATAGCTGGTGCCATTTGCACCACATCCCACACGGAGTCATTGCTTAGTGTGTCCTACTTCCCAGTTGGTTGTGAAGAAGGAAAGTTTCTTGTTCAAAGAGGACATTTCAATCTCTGTAATGTTCCCATTGTTGGAGAAGGAAGGAACAGAATCGACCCTGTTAGAGATAGGGAATGGCATTAGGTTCAGTCTTGGTCATATCCAGGTGCAGCGAGGAAAGACCCCCGTCTGAAACTCTGGAGAGCTACTACTGGTCAGTGTGGACAATGCCAAGAAAGATGGAATAATAATCTGAATCAGAGTCAGGCATCTTCCTAGGTTCCTAGATAGTGATATTGACCACCTTCAGCAGAAGGCTTTGGGGTATAACTGAAGAGCAGCACATTATAAATAATTTGTTAGCATTTTACTAGAAGGTTGATAGGTGCCTGAAGTTTCAAGGGGGAGAACCTAAAAGTACAGGCTTTGGGGACACTAGTAAAGAACAGGATGAACATGAAAATGTTTTCTACTCTCCATTCACACATGCTGCCTCAAGGCCTCTGACCCACTAAGTACTACCCCATTAACACTGCAAACTCTTGGGCTTCATGCTTCATCTAGGATATGCCACACTTTGCAAGCTGTCTAGTCCTGCTCCCTCAGTCTAATGGTCTGAGGCTAAGTGGACCTTTACCCTCAAAAGAGGACTCCATTTCGACTGATTGAACTATTTGCCTCAGTGACCAAAATGGCTGCGGGCCAGCTCTGGGAAGCAAATATAGAAATCCTTCCTTCTACATAAGCATTCTCTCAGAAATCGGGATCAGTCTTTAGCAGCTGCCAGGGTCCTGGCCGCCCTCAGAGTAGCCCAAGACATTTTGTTGCTTGAGGTAAAATAATAATAATAATAATAATAATAATAATAATAATAATAATAATAATAATTAGTTTCCCCAGGCACTCTGGGCGGCTTCCAGAAGAACACTAAAATACAATAACCTATTAAACATTAAAAGCTTCCCTAAACAGGGCTGTCTTCAGATATCTTCTAAAAGTTTGCTAGTTATTTTTCTCTTTGACACCTGGTGGGAGGGCATTCCACAGGGCGGGTGCCACTACCGAGAAGGCCCTCTGCCTGGTTCCCTGTAAAAGACAAGATGGCAGCCTGCCTCCCACTTTCCACATACAAAAGGTGCCTGGACTGATGACCTGCTGCCAAATTTTACTGAAGGGAGCTTCCCTTCCAGAAAGCTTGAGGGAAGCAGGCTAGTTTAGGGAGGTGTGTGACAAGTACAAGGGTGTGATCTTCAACAGAAGGGAATACCTGGGTGGGGAGCCTCAGGAGGATTGATGGAGGGGAATAGTTGCTGCCTCACTCTGCTTATGTTACACCTGTCCTGCAGGGTCTGCTGTGTATTCCTGCTTCTGCCACCACCACCCCCGATTCAGCACCTTAGACAGCACCAGGTGACTGAATCTAAACACCTTTTTCCTTCTCCCCCTCCCCCCATAGTGTCACCCTGGGGGATTATGGGAAATTTAAAAGGTGACTAGAACCAGCTGCTCAGAGCTGCTGGGAACATGGCCAGCAGAGGCAGGTGAGCATGGCAGAGGTTAGTTGGTGCCCTAAACGGCCTCGGTCCAGTATACCTGAAGGAGCGTCTCCACCCCCATCATTCTGCCCGGACGCTGAGGTCCAGCGCCGAGGGCCTTCTGGTGGTTCCCTCATTGTGAGAAGCAAAGCTACAGGGAACCAGGCAGAGGGCCTTCTCGGTAGTGGCGCCCGCCCTGTGGAACGCCCTTCCAGCAGATGTCAAAGCGATAAACAACTACCTGACATTCAGAAGACATCTTAAGGCAGCCCTGTTCAGGGAAGTTTTTAATGTGTGATATTTTACTGTATTTTTGGTTTTTATGGAAGCTGCCCAGAGTGGCTGGGGAGGCCTAGCCAGATGGGCGGGGTATAAATAATAAATTATTATTATTATTATAGCAGTGACAGAGAAGGAGGTCCAGCAGACACTATACCCCGGGGGCCCTTCAAATCATGCAAGTGGACCTGCAAATAACCCCGTGCTATCAGGTCCTTCCTTGGTCATACCACACCTGGAATACA
The DNA here is from genome assembly GCF_964234715.1 of Podarcis melisellensis. NCBI lineage: Eukaryota > Metazoa > Chordata > Lepidosauria > Squamata > Lacertidae > Podarcis > Podarcis melisellensis. Next base: position 81,572,131 of record NC_138539.1, read on the forward strand.
ATGCCCAGTTCTGCTCACCACAATTTAAGAAGGGTGTTGACAAGCTGGAATGTGTACATAGGAGGGCAACCAAGATGAGACCAGGATCTGGAAATCAAGCCTTATGAGGAACGGTTAAGGGAATTGGGTATGTTTAGTCTGGAAAAGAGGAGACTGAGAGGAGATATGATAGCTTTCTTCAAATATATAAAGGGTCATGTGGAAGATGGCACAAGCTTGTTTTCTCCTGCTCTGGAGGGTAGAGCTCAAACCAGCGACTTACAAGAAAGAAGATTCAAACAAAATATCAGGAAGAACTTTCTGGCAGTAAGTGCTGTTTGGCAGTGAAACAGATTCCCTCGGAAGGCGGTGGACTCTCCTTTGGAGGTTTTTAAGCAGAGGTTGGGTGGCCATTTGCCATGGATGCTTAAGCTGAGATTCCTGCATTTACAGGGGGTGGACTTGATGGCCTTTGGAATCCCTTCCAACTCTACAATTCTATGATTTCCCCACCTCCAGTGTTGTGTCATTGCAATGCCTTTTCCATGTGCACACCTATTGTATCACCTAATTTAACAGTGACCGAATTCAGCCCTTCTTACTTCTAAAATGTTTAAACGTTTTTAATTTTTTAAAAATCAAATTAACAAAACGTTTCCCATCATTTACATCTTTCTTACTCTCTCTATCCACCCCCGCTCTCTTAAAAAAGTTATTTTCGAAACCATACCCAGTCAGCAGATTTAGATTTTAGATAATAAGCTACCTAATTGCATTCCATAGTTTGTGAAAAAATAAACTTACTGGAAAAATCATATATCTTCACTATAAAGGGAGTTCACAAAATAAATAAAAATGACGACAGTCTGCTCATACTGACTCATTCTGGAGCAGCTCCACTGCCTGCAATAGAACTTCTCTGGAGCAATTGAGTTATGGACTGCAGCCAATCTTAGCAGAGAGAAAAATGTACTTGGGAAAGATTTGGAGTAGTTTTATTACTTTAGACAAATTACGTTTTAAAGGTTTTGGCCCTCACACAGATGATGCATAAATCGTTTTCTCTCTCTCTCTCTCTCTCTCTCTCTCTCTCACACACACACACACACACACACACGCGCACACGTATTTTCTGGACTCAATTCAAGGTGCTTAAAAAAATAAAAATTGTTTACTTCTAAAGCCAGCCCAGTCCACATTGACTAAAGGAATGTCTTTTTTTCCTTTGTTCTTTCCTTGATTAAGACCATTGCTTCAAGTTCATTTACTATCTGAGGCACACAAAAACCTGCTTCAGAAGTCATTCTTCCATATACCTGAAGGAGTGTCTTCACCCCCATCGTTCTGCCCGGACACTGAAGTCCAGCTCTGAGGGCCTTCTGGCGGTTCCCTCACTGTGAGAAGTGAGGTTGCAGAGAACCAAGCAGAGGGCCTTCTTGGCAGTGACGCCCACCCTGTGGAACGCCCTCCCATCAGATGTTGAGGAAATAAACAACTATCTGACTTTTGGAAGACATCTGAAGGCAGCCCTGCTTAGGGAAGTTTTTCATGTTTGATGTTTTGTTGTGTTTTTAATATCCTGTTGAGAGCTGCCCAGAGTGGCTGGGAAGGCCTGGCCAGATGGGTGGGGTATAAGTAATAAACAACAACAACATCAACATTCTTCCATGCATTCAAAAAATGGAGAAGTATACATGCTTCTGGTCATTCCCCTCTCCCCACGGCTCAACATCCCAGTCCACTTCAATTAACCATTAATTTAGCATTGGGCAGGGGGAAGACAGAGGTGGCAGCAGTTGCTTTCAAAGTTCCAGTTCTTGCCATAGCATCTTCTTATGACTTTTCCTTGGTGGGAATAGCATTTCCTGTTGGGGATGCTGTGAGTGGACATCCTAATCCAGCTCCAGGCATGAAAAGATGGGAGGTGGCCTTGATCTTCTGAATCTCCCACCCAAAGGTAAATTAACGTGTAGCTTTGAGGCAGGGGAATGGGAGGGTGGTAAAGTTGGTGCTTTTCAAGAACCATCAAGGGTTTTACACATGTTTGCTCACAATCCACTCAAAGCCTTGATCCCTTCTGGAGAAATCGAAAAGTTACTGAAGACATATGAAATGGAGAGGGCAAATGAGGTTGACACTCCGATAACTACCCAGTACTGTACAAAAATGAACCAGAAGGGCAAAAATGTGAGAATGCAACAGCATTTCATTCTCTGTTGGGTTCTCTGTTATATTTAAGTTGTTGGACAAGACCCGACATAACATTGGCAGTGCACATGTTAAGCCAAAGAAGTGCAGACCCGGCTCAGAGAGATTGGGTAGCACTTAAAAGAATCCTAAGGTATCTGAAAGGCACGAAAGATTACAAACTGGTGCTGGATACAGGATATGATCAGCAAGTGTATGCATATGCTGATGCCAGCTGGGGGGACAGAGAAAATGGAAAGTCTACCACTGGCTATGCCATATATATTGGAAATGCCCTGGTTCAGTGGAAATCCCAGAAACAAACATTTGTTGCCACAAGAACTTGTGAAGCAGAGTACTCAGCCATAAGTGAATGTGTGTCACAAATAGAGTGGTTTGCTTGTCTAACAAAATAACTTGGAATATCTTCTGAAATGCCAATCACTGTGCTAAGTGACAACATGGCTGCACAACAGCTTGCTAACCCACAGAACTTTAAGAGCAAGAGTAAACATATTGCTATAAGATACGGAAATGTGAAAAATGCTTTGGAAAGAAATGTGTTAAAGGTACAGCACTGTAACACAAAATGTAATGTGGCGGATTTGTATACAAAATGTTTGGATGCTCCTAAATTTTGAGACTTAAGAAAATTATTAGGTCTCAAGCCTTTGACTTAAGGAGGAGTGTTGGGATTCGAAGGATACTGAGTAAGTCTACAGGCTTCAACAGGATGATGCAATACTCTGTGAAGTGCTGGGTCAGAGTGACTCAACAGGAATGTGATTGGCTATCACCTGTTTTAAAAGGAAAGCCTGTTCAACAGTAATTGTGGTTGTGGTGGTTGTGCTGTGGTGTGGTGGAGAGTATTTGTTTGCCTTAAGGAGCAGGTACTCTGTATGGACTGTTTTTGTAAATACTTGTATATTGCTCACATTAAAAAGACTGCACTGAAAAGAAACCTGGGACTCTGAGCGTTTCTGCTGAAAGTGCCGCGAGGAATTCGCGACAGTCTCAGCTTCAGAATCTGTCCTTCCAGTGAGCACTCAGGGCTGCTTTCCCTAAGAATGGATAGGTTTGATCTTCTTGCAGTCCATGGGACTCTCAAGAGTCTCTTCCAGCACCATAATTCAAAAGCATCAATTCTTCGGCAACCAGCCTTCTTTATGGTCCAGCTCTCACTTCCATACATTTTTTCCCTAGAGCTGTAGCATTTCATGCTGCAGAGGAGATAATCGTCGGTTTGAGTGCCTTCCTCCATACACAGCAAAAGAAAAACCTGCATTCCTGCAATGTAAATTTGGCATGATAATGAGGAGGATTTGGCTAATTGTTCTCTGGAATGTACTATTTTTCTATATGCAGGGAGATTTTTAAAATCTATCTCTCTCTCTCTCTCATACTGGGGGGCGGGTCTTCAAATATGCAAGCCATTCCCTGAAGCCCAAAGTGGTACAGTCCAGCAAAGCTTGACCAGTTGAGTCTGCCAACAGTCCAGCCCTGTACGTTGCTCTCTCTCCTCTGTGCTTTTAGCAGCTGAGCTCAAGATCTCTTTCTGTCACGTGTCAAAATAAATACTGTTTGACAGAAAGGAAGAATACCTTTATCATCCCTTCATTGCTCACTGACTTCATAGAAGCCTGCACCTTTAGTCTTCACAGGAAAAAAGAAGGCTGTGATCTCAATATTCCAACACTTTTTATTTACCTTATCTGTAATATAATTAATAGATGACAGCATAAAGATCAAGGTGACTATCAAAGAAACCGAGGCAGCTTCATACGGAACTTGCTCTTTTGAATCATTCTAGGACTCTATCAAAGCACGTGTGATAATTTCATGTTAATGCTGGTTGTTCTGAATCTGTAACTTTTAACCTGTACATACCATTTTAAACACACTACATTTCAAAGGCATTCAAAGCCGATCTAATTTGTATTACAGAATTACATTATAATCTGCAAGCAGCACATCACACTGATTTCTTAAAATTAACGCAGAGCTCATTATAAAGACATCTTCAGAGGTCTCTCGTAGGCACGCTAAAAAAAGATTTTCAAAAATACCTTGCGCCTTAAACCACCACCTCGTATATTTAAAACATACTCTTATAGGCATTCAAAATCTGTCCCCAAACCTTTGTGCTTGGAAATGGATTATTATTATTATTATTATTATTATTATTATTATTATTATTACTTCTCATGCTCTAAATAGGCCCATTTGAAATCAATGCCCACGACTATTCAGCGACGCTGTTCTGAGCATGATTTAGCTGGTTATAACCCATAACCAGGAGAAAAACAAACCCCAAAGAACAAAATATTCTATGGCATATACAGCAGCAGTCTGGTATAGTGGGTAGTATAGTTGGCCCAGAGAGACATGGGATTCAAATTCCTGTGAGGTAAAGTTGTCATTCAGCTTGGCTTACCTCACAGGGATGTTGTGTGAGTCAAATGAGATTTCCCTGGGTACACCACCTTAGAAAACAGCTCTAACTTGGGCAGGAGAGGCACAGAGTAGTAGATTCACCACCACATCCACAGGCCTGTCAGCTCCCATCAGTCAGTGTGGAAAGTAGGGCAGGGTTTATTTTCCTATAGCACCTCTTAGGCTGCTGCTGAACAGGGACCCAAAATGGGCTCCTCTGTGGGAAACAGGCTCTGCTTAGCCTTAGAGTGGCCACTGATGGCTGGAATACCACCGGCAAGTGCTCCTCTGCACTTCTACAATACAGTCGAAATTTGGTTTTCAAATGTAATCCATTCAGGAAGTCCGTCCAACTTCCAAAACGCTTGAAAACCGAAGGTCAAAGGGCTGCCAGCAAGTTCAATGGGGAAAATTGAGAAATGTGCATCGGAAGCCATTCGACTTCTGAGGCGTGTTCGAAAGTGGAAACATTCACTTCCGGGTTTTCAGCATTTGGCTTTTGAAACGTTTGGCAGCTGAGATGTTGAAAAACCGAGGTTCGACTGTTTGCATGTCGAGGTCCCCAAGCCACCCCAAATAAACTCACACTTCGCACATCAATTTTGTTTAAGGTTTTTGGCATGGTTTTGGCCACAACTTTATTCAAATACACACACGTGAGTGGTTGCTTAGGCATTGGTTATGACTATCTGTCCTTGCCCCAGGGACAGAACTGACTTCCGGATTCCAGCGGAAGCCAGTCAGGGAAAACACTATTGGGGAGAAATGAAGCTGGGCATCAGTCCCTCACTTCTCACCCGCATGCTCCCGGGGGCTTGCATGGCCCAAGCCCGATGCCAGGGACTTGGACAAAAGGATGGCAAGCCCCTGGATTCCTTTAACGGAATTCCCTTGCAGCACCACCATTGAATGGGTAGGCACTTACCCCTCCACGAACCAATTTTAACCAATGCCTAACCGCCAACCTTACAAGTTGTGACGATTTGCTACGCAGTAGGCAAAAACCAAATGGCACCAGCCAATCAGCCAGATGGACAAAATTCCTACCAGGCCCCTGCCCCAAAAGCAGGCAACCCCATGACAGGCATAGCAAAGTCAAAGCACAGCCCCCCCAAAAAAATTCAGGGAGGGTGGGTAGGTGATCCTGTGCACGCAGCCCAAGAGGACACCCAAAGCTGCATTTCCAGAATTTAAAACCTTTGACCCCTCCTCCAAATTGGCAACATCAAAATCTCCCCAGAGACTCAAACTATCCAATCACTGCCTGTGGCCATCCAAACATAACTGACCAGCAACAGTGGGTGGCCTGCTGGCCCCACCGCAGCACATGCTCTCTGTTAGGGAGAACATGCTATCTGGAAGTGCAATTAAGATTGTTCTGTTACACTCTTTGATGAGGATGCAGTGGCAAGGAAATAACAATGGATCACAACATTTATATATCACTTTTTAGAAAAAATAAGCAATAAGAATAATAAGCAATAAAACCCGCCAACATAATCAAATAGATCAAAACCACAGCAGCCAACAGACCTTCGGAGCTCACTCTTGGTTAGGGAATGCCTTGCGCTCAGAAGCCCGGAAGAACAAAAATGGTTCCATCTGCTTTGGAAGCAAGGCAAGCCGTGAAGCCATCTGGGCCTGCAAAGAGAGGGCATTCCAGTAACTTTGAGGCAACTACTGAAAAGGCCCTCCTCCTAGCCTAGCAGATGATAATTCTGCATGAAAGAAAAGATGCTACCTTTAGAAGAACCTCACTGGCAGATCTTAAAGTGATGAAGAGCTGTGTTGTATGAGATGAGATGGTTGTCATTTCTGTAATATTATCCATACTATTTAATCCCCATGTGGTTAAGAATGTTGAAATGCAGATATCCAAACCAATGTGCAATGTGAGCCAATTTCCTTTGTAGGCATGGAAAGTGTGAAGAGGAATCTACCCCCAATTCATCCATTTGTTTGCAAGAATTATCTGAATTTCCAAATATACATAGTGTTTAATAGTATATAGAATTTGCTGCTATTTAGTATTTTAATGGCACTTCTATTTATTATCTGAAATGCACTCATCTTTAGTAATTGGTGGTACTGATAGATGGTATGCATTGATTCTCAATACATATTTCACAGTATTTGACAACTTTTGAGATTTTTTAAACTGACCCCTTAGCAAATTAAAACAATGAAGAGAGGCCAAAAATCTACAGCACTTATGTTTTTTGGTAGAAAGTAACATTATAAAAGCTGAAAACTTTGTTCAAAATGTGAATAGCAAAATCTGAGAACCTGGAAGGTTTGTAACATTTTTTCTTCCAAAGATGGATTTTTCAAATATTTCCTGAATGAAAATCATACCTGTATTTTAAGCTGAATTTTCAGTACATCTTAAAGATCTCTTCAACTTTTATATTTCACCAGAAGCAGCTTAGTCATGCTGGCCACATGAGCCGGAAGCTGTATACCGGCTCCCTTGGCCAGTAAAGCGAGATGAGCGCTGAAACCCCAGAGTCATCCACGACTGGACCTAATGGCCAGGGGTCCCTTTACCTTTACCTTAATATCCCTATGCCTACTCCTTGTTTATCCCCACTCTCTCCCTCCTCTATTTCCCACTGTTATCCGCCTTGTCACTTAGATATTCGTTCCAAATTTCTTCGTATTTATCCATTCTTATTTTGTGTCAACAAGCAATTCTTTCGTATGTCCATATTATCAATCCATATGCTCTTTGGAATCTTTTTGCGACTCTTCCAATTCATCAAGACAAGTCTTTTTGCTTCTAATACAGCCACTTTTTTTTTTTTGGGCCCCTCGAGATCTTCCAAGTTTCTGGAATATAATTTAGAATTAAATTCAGTACCCCTAAATAACAATTTCTTTTTACTACTTTTGCTATAAATATCCTCACCTCGCTCCAGAATGGTCTGATAGTTGGGCAGTTTATCAACATATGTATTAAGTTCGTACAGTGGTACCTCGCAAGACGAATGCCTCACAAGACGAAAAACACACAAGACGAAAGAGTTTTCGTTTTTTGAGTCGTTCCGCAAGACGAATTTCCCTATGGGCTTGCTTTGCAAGACAAAACGTCTTGCGAGTTCTTGCGAGTTTGTTTCCTTTTTCTTAAAGCCGCTAATAGCCGCTAAGCCGCTAAGCCGCTAATAGCCGTGCTTCGCAAGACGAAAAAAACCGCAAGACGAAGAGACTTGCGGAACGGATTAATTTCGTCTTGCGAGGCACCACTGTATTTTTACTCCCACATCTCCAGCAACTATCTGCCCTTGTTATTTTCTTCTGACACACACACACATAGTAGTGTAGCATGGGAGAGTTGGGAGGGGGGGCATGGCCCCAGGCACAACATTCTGAGGGGGTGCAACCAGGCGTCCCCACACAGGTGTTGGCTTCTACAAGGAACCGCCCCCCCTGACATGGACAGAGGCAACCCCAGTGCATCCCAGTCCAGCAGGGGAGGAGGTGTTCTGGTGGTGTCAGCACTTTGTCCACCCCAGGTGCCAGCAGCTCATGGTACACTGCTGCACACACACACACACACACACACACACACACACACACAGAGATATCACACATTTCCCTAAGCACAGTTATTTATTTAATTAGCATGATTCATATACTGCTCAATCATCCAAGGAGCTGTTGGGAGATTCCATTCCATGGGATTATTGCATGCCACATGTCTGTTTACTTTCCAGCACAGATTGCTGGGTCCCGTGAAGCTCCGCTCTGTGTCTTGCTTCTGTTTTTGAGTTTCTCTCTGAGAAGACGGCAAGGAGAGACGACACGTTTCTTGGTCCTGATTTATGTAAAATAAATCCGTAGTTTTTGTATGTATCTGCAGCCGCAAGCCTCTTCCGTTGTGCAGTTTACTCTGCTAAGTAAAGTGTGTATCTCCGCAGCACGAAGGCTGAGAGGGAGATGATCCAGCTGGGGCCAAGCCAGCTGGCCTATCGACCCCCAGATGCCGATAGGAGCGGCCTGCAACTATTGCTGCCACCACAGTAGTAGTAGCAGCAGCAACAGGTGATGCATTCCATGGAGGTTGGATCTGTGGCCCTGGGGATCCTGCCACCTGAGGTGGTCACCTCACCTTGCCTAACAGTTGGGCTGGCCCTGGACGATTGGCATCTTGAGAGGCCATATGTAGAAGTGGAAAGAAGCTGGTGAAAGGTGACTGTATCCAGGCTGCTTCTCAGGGCAGGAAGTTATTCTCCTGACGCTATTGCTATGATTCAGCAGTGGCTGACCTGAGAGCCTCCTAATTTTGTTGGTCTCCACCTCCCATCAGTCCATGGCCAATGGTTGGGATGGTGGGATTTTAGTGTCTTGACAACACCAGGTGAGCCCACAGATTAGCCAGTACTGATTTAATGAAGCAAGCATTTTGGATGGCTTGATCTGTCCTTTGGCAAAAGCAGCCCTCAAAAGACAGAGGTTGGTTGTTTAGGGTGCAAATCGTAGAGTATTCCATTAAACAAATGTGTGAAGTTAATAATTTTAAGAACATTCATATGCCTACATACTGATGGTTATTTTAAAAGGCTCTTTGGTGTTTTTAAATATATATCTTGGCACAGAGCATAGAAAATAGTTACTATTTGAGATTATTTCTTCAACAGGTTAACATATCGTACTTTTAAACATTATTAAAGCTTATGAAATTTTAGTGCAAAGAAAATGAAGTCTAACTTGCTGCCTTTGCCTAATGATGTACCTTTGAAGATTTTTTTTTAAATTAATCCAAGCATTTCCCTCTCTGCTAATATGTTCTTGGACGCAAAAGACTAATTCCATCTTTGGCATGTCAAAGCCCGTTTACACAGGGAATAAAATGAAGTGGTGGAGTTTTCCTTGGACTTCATGCTTTAATTTGGGGATTGCCTACTTGAAACTATCAACCTAGCCTTCTCCCGGACATAAGACAGAAAAGAGGGTTGCGGGGGGGGGGCAGGGGGCCACAAGAAGCATTCAAACAGACAATCCTCATCTGCAGCCTAATCAGGTGTGTTGGCATCCATCTCTTTCGGGAGACAATGGAAGAGTGCTCCTTCAGGGGTAAAGTCAAATCATTGGAGAGTTACAGCGCCTGCTGTGGCTGTAGAGACCTGTAATGGCTTTAGGGGTTGCTTGTGCGTAAGTTACCGCCTCTCTGGGCTAGGTTGCCTGGTTAAACCGTTTCTCGCTGGACAGCCATCCACTCCGTGGCTGTTCAGTCGCTGGCAGAATCCGTCAGTGGGTGTTTCTTGAACCTCTTCCAGCAAAGAAGCTCTTTGACGCCAAGTCGCCGCCTACTTTCCCTGCGCGGAAGTCTTCTGCGCAGGGTGGGTGTGGGCAGCGGAGGACCTGTGCTCTCCTCGCTGGTCTCCTGTGAAGAGTCCTGGAGCCTCCTCTCTGCTTCCCCCATCGGCCCCCCTCTATCCCTGGTGTAGCGCTGATTATCTTCCCCAGCCGGAGACCTGCCTCTCTCCCTGCTTGGCCCCTCTCCAGCATCGCTGTGGAGCCTCGCCTCCTCCGCTAGTTGCGATGGCAGTTCCCTGACAAGACCCATATGGGAGAGACGTGTTTTGTTGCAGCTGCGGCAACAATCCAGACCCTCCAAGTGTCGCTATTTTCCAGGGACGTCCCTGATTTAGCTAAGCTGTCCCAGTTTCTGATTTGATCCCAGAATGTCTCACCTTTCCTTAAGAGGGTGGCGATCACATAGGGTCCCTGGACGTTTAACAGTCTATTGATCCCTCTGCCACCACTGTGATCGCTTCCCCGCTGCCACCAACCTGTTACTTTCGGGTAAATACTGAGTCCAAACAGTTGTTAAAAGTGAACCAAAAAAACAAGTTTATTTTACAGCTTCCAGGCCATGTGGCCAGCATGACTAAGCCACTTCTGGTGAACCAGAGCAGCACACGGAAACGCCGCTTACCTTCCCGCCAGAGCGGTACCTATTTATCTACTCTCACTTTGACGTGCTTTCAAACTGCTAGGTTAGCAGGAGCAGGGACCGAGCAACAGGAACTCACCTCGTCGCAGGGATTCGAACCGCCAACCTTCTGGTCGGCAAGCCCTAGGCTCTGTGGTTTAGACCACAGCACCACCCGTGTCCCATAGGGATATTACCGTATCTAAATTTGTGTTGTCAATTTGTGTGATTATTGTTATTAGGGTTTTTTGTTGTACGTGTCTTATTAGTTTGGTGTTTGTACTGATTGGAAAAAGTGAATAAAAACAAACAAACAAACAAAAAACACCACTGTGTGTGTTGGTAGGAATTTGAATTCAACAAAGCCATTGGGCCAGACATGCAGTGACGCACATGACATTCTACGCATTGTTGGTAGTATTGTGCTGGTGATGTTGTGCAATTTCTCACATATCTGACCATACACAGAGTCTATATACTGCTGGGGTTGTGTGTGTTCATGGGAATGGGACCTCTAATCTCAGTATGAATATCAGTAAAAGCACATGTTCCTAGGATCACAAACCACAATACGTAGTTTTTTAAGGGCAGAAGGTCAAAACAAGCAAACCTGTCCTTGCATGGGAGAATTGGCAAGCCAAAAATAAAAATAAAATACAAAAAATCTGTTTGTATTTTGCTGCACAAATTAATTCTAATTTTTCTGGTGATTTATGGCACATTCCTGGAACTGAAAACACAAGTGTTAAAAAGGCAGTGGAATGAAAATTAAAAAGTGCTGCTACTTCCTTGCTGTCCAAGTCATTATGTTTTATGACATGGGTTAACAGTCAACTGTAAAATGCAGTAAATAACTGCTACAAGCAGTCATTTGCTCAAAAATAGAATGAATTTAGGATTGTTCAGCTTTCTATTCATTGATTCCCACCTCTCTGCGTACATGGAAATGTTCTGTTCCACAGCATAAAATGGAGCCTTCCTGTTCAGAAGCACTTTGAATACTACAGGGGAGGCCTGTCATAACAGTGCTTGAATCATTTATTTATTTCAGAAAATTTATACATCGTGTGCCTCTTTCCCTGGCTCAGGCTGGCAGCAGCACAGGCTGTCCTCTTTTATATTCGCAGGAAAACCAAAATGCTTGCTTACAAAGCTATTGTACTACCAACTTTACTGTATGTTTGTGAAATATGGACCACTTATAAACGCCATCTCTAACTCCTTGATAGATTCCATCAACGATGTTTCTTGAAAATTTACACATCATTTGGGAAGACAGGCAAACTAATATAAGTGTACTGGAAGAAGCAAGATCACCAGTGTCGAAGCAATGATTCTTCAACATCAACTTTGTTGGACTGGTCATGTTGTGTGGATGCCTGATGATCGTCTTCCACAGCAACTACTCTACTCTGAACTTAAAAATGGAAAGTGTAATGCCGGTGGTCAGCAAAAGAGGTTTAAAGACTCTCTCAAGGCAAATCTTTAAAAAGGTAGTATAAGCATTGACAACTGGGAAACACTGGCCTGCAAGTGCTCCAGTTGGAGAACAGCCTTTACCAAAGATGTCATGGTCTTTGAAGGTGCTCAAACTCAGGACAAAAGGAAGAAATGTGCTAAGAGGAAGGCATGCACCTGGAAACCTATGTCCCCACAGTGGAAAGATGTGTGGATCCAGAATTGGCCTCCACAGTCACTTACAGACTCACTGCGAAGACTGTGTTCATGGAAGACAATCTTACTCAGCTACAAAGATCGAAGAAGAAGAAGAAGAAGAAGAAGAAGAAGAAGAAGAAGAAGAAGAAGAAGAAAAAGAGGATACGCACCAAGGTGTGCATTTATATCATTCCCTGCATGCGCTGTAGTGGCTTCTGTACAAGAATGGGCCTTTCAGTGTCTCTTAGCTTTGTTGGCGAAATGAAACCTCTAGGTTCATAGGCTGATCACCAGATGCACAGCTAAAGCACCAGGGGTTGGTCAACCTCACTCTGACCTGCTTATGAGCTTTCTTGCTGTTGGAAATTAGAAGGACCTTTTCTGATCCAGCAAGGCAATTTCTTACACTCTCAAAACTGCTTAGAGGAAGCACAGGGAGTCAGAAGAACTGTTCTCTGGCACTTGGCCCATCTTTATTCATTTCAAATGTGTAAAGGGTGAGATTGGGATGACAAAGGAGAGCATCTCTTTGCTGAAACCCTGTCATCTCTCTGTCGGCTGTTGCTGGCTGCTTGGATTTCCAGTTGTGGCAACAATAGATGTGCCCACGTTTGACATAAAACAATGTTTATAAGGTTTATGGGTTTGTTTGCTTTTTAAAAAAGAAACTCTCGGTTTTGACAGAGATTGGTTTTGAGGATGGGCCAATAAAGCCCTGTTTGGGACAAAAGGGATGAGACTGAATGCAATTTTTTACTTTTCATCGCAAGCTTTCTCACCTGTTTGAAGGTTCCTTCTGTATGTGTCATTCCCAGGCTGTTAGAAGTTAAATCTTTTGTTAAATTATTTAGAGCTTTTCAGATTGCCAACCCAAGCAGGATTAAAGCTGTATATATTTTTGTCTTCTTTATTTTTCCTCTATCCTATGGTCTGCAGGTATCTGTTTTTACTTTACAAAACAGCAAACATAACACCAAAAAGAAAAGAAAAACACACACCCAACACCCATTGCAGATGTAGTGTTGCGATGTTCGGTTGTTTTTAAAGTAGCAAAGATGCAGCGATGATTTGTAGAGTCGTATTTAACATTATGCTCTTCTTTTGGGAGCAAATCACCTATCCTTCACCTCAAAGTTTGTAAACATTTCCCCCCTTGATTTCTTATGCTGATTCACGGAGAGTTCAGTCAAAGGCCTAGTTCCCATTCTTACCTGGGTGGTGACAATCTTTGCATGGAGAAGGTGAGGCTGTCTGTCCCTCACATCCTCTGCTCACCTAAAGTCATGTGCATCATGCCTTACATCTGAAAACTTGAGCTGTTTTGAGGGTTTCCCCTCATTTTCTGCAGGTGAAAAATTACTCAAGCGAAACAGCTGTATGTTTGTGCTTCAGCACACAGTGCCAGCATCAAGCATAGGTGACAACTCCTAGGGGCCGAGGTCTGTTCACCCCCACAATAAAATATTTGAGGGGGGTGGGTCCCCAAGGTTGATGGGCATTGCCATTCAAATGGTGTGCATGTGCCACATGTTGTGATTGATTATGTGGGGCAGGGCTGATCTGCCCCCCTCCCCAATATTTTATTCAGTTTGGCACCAACAAGTATTTTGTTGTGTACAGAGTGGAAGGAAGGGGGATACGCCATCTCCTCTACATACAAAAACTGATGCTGCCCGAGCAAGTGTTTGAACTGTATCACATGAACAGGGCTGGTCATCAATGATGCAATCACCTCAGGAGGCAGAATCCACAGGGGTGGCTGATTATGATTAAGTGGAGTACGAGGAGAAAAACCACCAAATCTTCCCAGCTGCCAAAAATAAGCATGTTCCAGGAACTCTTGGCACGCTCACCCCCATGTTGATGAAATGCCCTTGTGGGGTTATCCACCAGACCACAACCCCACAGAGGGTACTCAGCCCCCTCTCCAGAGCCTGCATGATATTGGGGTCAGACACGGTCTCTCTAGCTAACTTACCAGCTATCTTGAGAACTAATATCAGTGTAGTAGAAGAAGCAAAGATCACCAGTGTTGATGCAACGATTCTTCAACATCACCTTCGTTGGACTGGTCATGTTGTGCAGATGCCTGATGATCGTCTTCCAAAGCAAATACTTTTTTCCGAACTTAAAAATGGAAAGCGTAATACTGGTGGTCAACAAAAGAGGTTTAAAGACTCTCTCAAGGCAAATCTTTAAAAATGTAGTATAAACACCGACAACTGGGAAACACTGGCCTGCGAGCGCTCCAGTTGGAGAACAGCCTTTACCAAAGGTGTCATGGGCTTTGAAGACACTCGAACTCAGGACGCAAGGGAGAAACGTGCTAGGAGGAAGGCACCCTTGGCAAATCCACACCGTGATCAGCTCCCACCCGGAAACCAATGTCCCCACTGTGGAAGGACGTGTGGATCCAGAATTGGCCTCTACATTCACTTATGGACTCATTGTTAAAACAGTGTTTATGGAAGACAATCTTACTCAGCGACAAGTGATCACCAAAGAAGAAGAAGCTAATTTGCCTCACAGGATTGATGTGAGGGCAGGATGGAGAGGTGGCAGGAGGGAGAAACTTGCAGGCTACCCTGAGCTCCTTGGAGATGATAATTAAGTCAGAGGCAGGGTTCAGAGTTGTTCTTTGTTCCTCATAGGGCAGCCCACCTCTTCCCACTCCCTTTCCTTCAAACCAACAAACACGTTACAATTTTGTCTTGATATTTCCCCTCACTCTTTTTACTCCTCTCCTTGGTTCTTCCCCTGTCCAAATTCCTCCCTCAATGCCCTTTCTTGCTTCCAAAGCAGAAACAGTCCTTCTGTCAGGCTTTGGGGACTTGCCTTCCTCCTTCCCTTTGGCCGTAGATAAGCAGGACAAAGTGAAAAGAGTCACTTACCATTTAAAGAGTCTTTAATGACCACAGCAAAAGAACAAAGCAGGCATTCTCAGAATGAAGGTGTTCCCAATTAAGGTTTCCACCCACTACCCCCCCAGTCACTTCTGAGCCTTGCAACCTGATCTCGCAACCACTGTGCTTTTTGTGTAGCTAACCTATCTGCTCTACATGACCTTGGACTGATAGGCTGGACACTTTCCAGTGAGAGAGAGTCTGTTAGCTCTCTCCCAGTTCTTCTTCACTTTGCTGTTCACCCTCCAGTTCTTCCCAACTTTTGTCTTCAGAACTATGCCCCTCTGCAAACCACTGTTCCAAATCTATACTGCTCCACTGCTCCTGGGCAGCTTCAGGATCCTGGTCAGAAGCAGGGGGAAGGGGAGGCTCCCACCATTCTTCATTAGAGCAGCACTCCTCAGCCTGGTTCTCACACATCACCCTCATTTTCAGTATACCTGGGTTTACGTCCAGATAGTTGATGAGGGTGGAGAGCCTGCCTCAGCATAGAATCATACAATTGCAGATTTTTAGGGAAATAATCATGTAGTCAAATCTGACTGGCTATGTACAATGTAGTGTCTTGGTCCCCGATTGGCTAGGATTACCCATGTGATCAATCCAGAATGAAAAAAGAAGGATCAGTCAGAGGGAAAAATTTTACAGAACAGAAGCAACTGGGGAAATAATGGTGAATAAGATCAAAGAATTATTTGCACACATACATATTTTTGAGGGGAGCATTCTACCCCACTGAAATAGGCATTTTCAAGCTGAAAATTGGAACTGAAGTATATTCAGCGCAGTCCTAATTACAGCCATTCAATTTAATTCTGACCCACTCCACATTAAATGGGTATAAAAGCCTTTTTCCACAATGTGAATTTTCATCAGAATTTCTTTGTTTCACAGTTTGGAGGTCCCTTAAGACGTGATAACTACAAAGCAACCTCGAATAACAGGAATGTAGGAACAGATGTTATTTGGGCTCCTGCGCATAATAAAGGATTTCAAGGATCCCCGATGCCCAATTATCTAAACAGTTATTCTTTCTATTCCATGCATTATAAATCTAGTTCGGGCTAGACAAACAAACAGTAGTTAGTGTTCAGGTGATGTGGATCAGAAGAGACACATCAACACACAGGGCATCACTTTATCACCCTCAGCACACGTAACATAACCAAATATGCCTGCATTCAAATGAGATCAATTAATCCTGTAATAATTATCAAACTACCATGTGCACAGAGGGTAATTATTGTCTTATTATTTCTGTATTATACGCTAAAGTATTATAATGAGATGTAGAAAGTGTAATTTACATGGGAAGTAATCCTTCTTTTCCAAAGTTCATGTATAATTAACAAGCAAAACGGGGGTCTTGCCTAGTACTTAGTTTCCAGAGAAATAGATGCTGGAGATCAGGTCTCTCTTGAAAAGCCACGTCTGGATCGGGAAGGCTTTCCCTTATACCTCCTTGGTCTGGAGAGCTGGGAAGCGAAAGAAATGCACTCTGCCCCTCCCCAGCAGTGTGGAGAGGGGGCTTCCTTATGTGGTTACTACCTATGTTCCAACTTCCAGCCATGGCAGAGAAAGAAATTGCATCTTTTCTCCTGGGCATGGTCGGCCAATCGGTGTTAAAGAAGGACAGAATTTTTTTTATGTATGCTACTGTTGTGACGTGGGGTTTGTGATTTCAGCTCTCTTGACATAATATGCTGGAGACAGTTCTCTAGTAACACTTCTTTATTCAAGCAAACAAGACTGAGACCTGAGGAGGGGAGAACTACATTTATAGGGACAGGGAACTAGCTAGAAAGGATACATTTTGGAGGGAACAATATCAGGCAATCACAGTCCTGCCTTTTGGAGGAAACCAGTAAGACAGAGGATCCAAATACAGCAGCTTAAATGAACCAATAGTAGCTGTACCCTCTGGAACCAAAAGGCAGTTACTTTACCCTAATGCAAATACAGACAATAATAATACAGATATAAAATCCTTTGACTCAATACACAACAGCTACAACAGCAGAATATTTCTTGCAAAGTATTGGAAGACACAAGATCTACCCACTCGGGAAGAATGGCAGATGAAGGTGATGGATTACATGGAACTGGCGGAAATGACTGGCAGAATCCGAGACCAGGGAGAAGAGTCGGTGGAAGAAGGTTGGAAGAAATTTAAAGTTTATCTACAGAAAAATTGTAAAATTAAGGAATGTTAGAAGGATGCTGGAATGAAGTTATGTGGTTTTAGCAGTAATGTTATTAAGGATTAAGTAAAAACGGGTTGTTAACAGGTGAGAATGTAAAGTTACAATATATTAAGATAAATTATTAAGACAAAAACAAAGATGGAAAGGATTTGCTGAAATAGCTAATTGAACCAGAACACAAAAAAGGGAGGTGTGAGGAGGTCAAGGAAACAAGCAAATGAAGGATAAGTTATGGAAAGATTGACTTGTTTTTTAATTGTTTCTATTTTTCTGTTTTTTCTTTTTTCTTTTTTTTTTTTGTAATTCCTTGAAAATTTAATAAATATGATTTTTTTTAAAAAAGAGAGAGAAAGAAATTGCATCCTGAGCAGCAGAGAACCATGGAAGAAATCAACCAGGCCTATGACTTGCAACAGTGGTGGGATCTATTGTGTGAAAGATTCACCTTTCAACCCAAAGAGCCAATGCAGGGTTGTAAGTAGAGCTTTGAAAATGGACTTGCCAGATCTGGGCTCTGCTGTGATGCTCAGCGGACTAATTACTGCCTCTCGGCTTAACCTACCTCACAGAGGTATTGGTGGGTAGGTGTGGAGGACTCCCTGGTTCTGAATGGGGTAACTGTGCCCCTGAAGGACCAGGTGCGCAGCCTGGGAGTCATTTTGGACTCACAGTTGTCCATGGAGGTGCAGGCCAATTCTGTGTCCAGGGCATCTGTCTACCAGCTCCATCAGGCTAAGACGCTACCTACCTGCAAACTGTCTTGCCAGAGTGATGTATTTCCCGCTTGGACGTTCTACATGGGGCTACCTTTGAACAACTAATCCATAATGTGGCAACTAGACTGGTGATTGGGAGTGGCCGCCAAGACAATATAACACCGGTCCTGAAAGACTTACATTGGCCCTTAGTACGTTTCCAAGCACAATTCAAAGTGTTGGTGCTGACCTTTAGAGCCCTAAATGGCCTTCGCCCAGTGTACCTGAAGAAGCACTGAGTCCAGCTCCGAGGGCCTTCTGGCAGTTCCCTCACTGCAAGAAGTGAGGTTACAGGAAACCAGGCAGAGGGCCTTCTCGGGAGTGGCGCCCGCCCTGTGGAACGCCCTCTCATCAATGTCAAGGAAATAAACAACTATATGACTTTTAGAAGACATGTTTAGGGAAGTTTTTCATGTTTGATGTTTTATTGTGCTTTTAATATGTTGGGAGCTGTCCAGAGTGGCTGGGGAAACTCAGACAGATGGGTGGGGTATAAATAATAAAAAATGATTATTATGTAGAAAATCTTAAAAAAACCTTTTTGGGAGAAATATATAATTCTTTTGTACTTTCTGCATGTCCCGTGATCATATTATAAAGTAGTTGTGTTCTTTGTTATTAATCAAGCACTACTAGGAGTTACAGTGGTACCTCGGGTTACAGACACTTCAGGTTACAGACACTTCAGGTTACAGACACTTCAGGTTACAGACTCTGCTAACCCAAAAATAGTACCTCGGGTTAAGACCTTTGCTTCAGGATGAGAATAGAAATCGTGCTCCGGCGGCGCAGCAGCAGCGGGAGGCCCCATTAGCTAAAGTGGTACTTCAGGTTAAGAACAGTTTCAGGTTAAGAACGGACCTCTGGGACGAATTCAGTTCTTAACCCGAGGTACCACTGTATTTCTTTTTGTTTCCTGATGCCACCCTTAGTCTGTGAGCTACAGTATGCAAACGAGAGGGGCTGGCAGCCACAGTGCAAAGTACACCCACCCAATGCTGGCATCACAACTGCTTAACTGGCTGGGGAAGGGTGTGTGTGTGAGGTTGGGGCCACAACAGTTGCACCGGCAGTGCCAGCACTGCCAATCAGGTGCTCCTGTCACTGCTATCCCAAACTCTCCAAAGCTTTGCCTGCAAAGCTAACATCCATCTAGTTCACAGGTCAGCAAACTTTTTCAGCAGGGGGCCTGTCCACTGTCCCTCAGACCTTGTGGGGGGCTGGACTATATTTGGAAAAAATAATGATGAATGAATTCCTATGCCCCGCAAATAACCCAGAGCTGCATTTTAAATAAAAGCACATTCTACTCATGTAAAAACACACTGATTCCCAGACCGCCCGCGGGCCAGATTTAGAAGGCGATTGGGCCAGATCTGGCCCCCAGGACTTAGTTTGCCTACCCATGACCTATCTCCAGAAAAGTGACGTCGGTATTGGGAATGCGGTTCTGCCCCGCTGTGGCAACTGAGGGCAAGGGATGGTGAGGATAGAAAACAAGGTTTCAATTAAAGGAGGCGTTTAGCGGGCCTGAGAAAAGAGGCAAGGGAAAGCGGCTGTAGCAGAGATGGCAATGTGAGAGACCTGAGGAGAAATGAAATGAAAAGAAAAGAAGGGCAGGCAGAGGACAGAACAGGAAAACAGTGAACTCTGATAGGCTGAAAGACCTGCGACAGAAACTGCCACCCAGTTGGCACAACTTACGTATTTAACTGCTGCCAAATAACCTGCAGTGGTTTGGACTGGGTTCCTGTGAAATGTTTCTTTTGTGTATTTGGTTTCATAATTGTTTGTTAACGGGTTGGATTTACAGTTTTGAGCTTTATGAGCTGCAGCTATATTTTTTACATTCATGGGACGCCAGCGTAAGTGCCCGCCTGCCCCTCCTCATCCAGGCTGCCAAACCGTGGGAAATTACAATGCAAAATGCTGGGCTGTGATCGAATTACATGTTTCACCAGGCGCAGCTGTGGAAGGTGGAGGTGCGCATTCAGTTCGGACAACTTTGAGCCACAGCAGGCCATTTCAGAGAGGTTTGGGGCGTATCTGAAGTGAATTTGGTTTCCTCCGCGTATGAGCTGACACAAATCAGGCTCTTGTCAAAGCTTCAAGGCTGACTCAGAGGGTTGCAAAGACACAGACAGTGGGTTGTCTCCAATGCCAGTCCTGCTCAGAGTAGCCCCCTTGAAATTAACGGACATGGGTAATTTAGGTTACAGGTCTACTCTGAGTCAGACTGGGGTTGGTTGCAGCCCAATGTCTCTGCAAAGGGGGAAGGAGAGGAGCTACATATAATTTTGTAACAGACATCTCTGGTTTTATCAGGGCTCTTCTTATTTTTACTTCTAATCACAGTGCTTTTGAAATGGATGTACAGTGGTACCTCGGGTTAAGTACTTAATTTGTTCCGGAGGTCTGTTCTTAACCTGAAACTGTTCTTAACTTGAAGCACCACTTTATCTAATGGGGCCTCCTGCTGCCACTGCGCTGCCAGAGCATGATTTCTGTTCTCATCCTGAAGCAAAGTTCTTAACCTGAAACACTATTTCTGGGTTAGTGGAGTCTGTAACCTGAAGCACATGTAACCTCAAGCGTATGTAACCCGAGGTACCACTGTTTTTCATTCATCATAACCACTAACACCTATACAACTGAAAATGTGCAGGTTTTCCTGAAGGTACATTCTTTCACCTTTGGTGGACATGCCCAAGGATTAAGACTTTCTGGGAGATGATCTACAATGAAATGAAAAAGGTATTTAAATATACCTTCCTGAAGAAACCAGAGGCCTTTCTCCTGGGCATGGTCAGACAATTGGTGTCAAAGAAGGATAGAACTTTCTTTATGTATGCTACAACAGCAGCAAGAATACTTATTGCAAAGTACTGGAAGACACAAGATCTACCCACCCGGGAAGAATGGCAGATGAAGGTGATGGATTACATGGAACTGGCGGAAATGACTGGCAGAATCCGAGACCAGGGAGAACAGTCGGTGGAAGAAGATTGGAAGAAATTTAAAGATTATTTACAGAAACATTGTAAAATTAAGGAATGTTAGAAGGATGCTGGAATGAAGTTATGTGGTTTTAGCAGTAATGTTATAAAGGATTAAGTAAAAATGGATTGTTAATTGGTGAGAATGTAAAGTTACATTATATTAAGATAAATTATTAAGACAAAAACAAAGATGGAAAGGATTTGCTGAAATAGCTAATTGAACTAGAATACAAAAAAGGGAGGTGTGAGGAGGTCAAGGAAACAAGCAAATGAAAGATAAGTTATGGAAAGATTGGCTTGTTTTTTAATTGTTTTTATTTTTCTGTTTTTTCTCTTTTCTTTTTCTTTACTTTTGTAATTTATTGAAACTTCAATAAATATTATTTTTTTAAAAAAAGTAAATGTGCAGGTTTTCAGTTCTATAGGTGCACCTCTGTGAAGTATGGTATTTTCATACAAATCCCCCACAACATATACAGTATGGGGAAAGTGAAACCTCTCCCCACAACTGTAAAGACCCCCTTTCCATAAAACCCCTACAGCTATCTATATATAACTGGCAGGCTTCAGTCCCTCAGAAGGGCCCACTGTGCCTGCAAATTTCATCCACTTCAGCCAAAAAGTCAGTTTCCTCGCTGACTGCGGCCCCCAGGGTTGGGAGCAGCCACCTTTTATAGAACTGGGGTAGACCGGAGTGAAGCCTGCTCCACTCTGGTTCGCCCCCCCAAGCCCTGCCCACCCACCAAGGTCGCATAGGCCAGAATTCAAATATCAGGAGGCTGGAAAGGCCACCAATCCAAGTGGCTGGCCAAGAGATTTCCCCAAACACCAGCTGCCTTTGCCAAGTCTTGCTCCTCAGACAGAAGGAGCCTGCCACCATGGGGCCACAACACCTGAAGACTCACCTGAAGACTGTGTTAGCAGCCATTGGTAGGCATACAACTATAGCCATTTTCTTGTCTCTCCATTGAAGTCAATGGGGAGACCTTTGGAGCATTAATTTTTATTACTCAGGTACAAGCTGAAGCGGATGCCCTCTGAAGTGGCCTGAGAAGAAGTACCCAAAAGTGCCAAAGGAAATAACTGAAATGACTCTTGACTTCAGTTCCCTCCCCAAATGGTAGGAAGAAGGGTTTGGCTAGGCTCCTGTGAAAACTGTGCTTTGCAACAGCTTCAATGCTATACAATACATATTTACCTAGGAACAAGTCGCACTGAAGGGACACGGGTGGCGCTCTGGGTTAAACCACAGAGCCTAGGACTTTCTGATCAGAAGGTCGGTGATTCGAATCCCCGTGATGGGGTGAGCTCCCGTTGCTCGGTCCCTGCTCCTGCCAACCTAGCAGTTCGAAAGCACATCAAAGTGCAAGTAGATAAATAAGTACCGCTCCGGCGGGAAGTTAAATGGCATTTCCGTGCACTGCTCTGGTTTGCCAGAAGCAGCTTAGACATGCTGGCCACATGATCCGGAAGCTGTACGCCGGCTCCCTCGGCCAGTAAAGCGAGATGAGTGCCGCAACCCCAGAGTCGGTCACGACTGGACCTAATGGTCGGGGTCCCTTTACTTTTACTTAAGTTGCACTGAACTCAGTGGGTCTTCTGAGTTGTAATGAATAGGACTGCAGTGCTAATGACAGATAAGAATTTTTTCAAAAAATGCATTTTCCGACTCACTGAATATCTTGGCCCAGACCACTGTCTAAAGTTCATTTGTTTTTTCTTCACTCCTCCTTTAATTTTTACTGACAGAAACAGAGAAAAGAGCCCAACTGACCCCCGCCCACAATTCAAGAAATGCTGTAATGCCATTTTAAATGATGAATGAAAACAATTCTGCCGTGCTGCATTTTAAAGAAATGTAATCAGAGTCATTTTAGATATTGAAAGATAGAGAAAATTCCAGGCTGTGGTAGAAGCGATGGCATAGATAAAAAAAAGGGGGGGTGAGCAAAAAAGCAAGAGCCGAATGAATACGATTAAATTTATTGTTTCCCGTCTATCTAATCTTCATGCTCTTTTCTATGAAAGTATTTTATTTGAAGCTGTATTTGTAAACATTTCCAAAACTCAGATTGCCTCAAGCCTCTCTCTTTATTGCATATTTTAGTACTGAAGGTCCACTGTTGATTTTACTGCCATTGCCCCCCCAAAACAATAAATAAGCCATTGCTGGTGTGCAGCCACTGAGTCCCAGTAAATAGGATGCAGTCGTCCTATACTTTTTTCATAGTGAAGTCTCTCCATATGAAGTCAAAGGTATGAACCTCCTTCTAAAAGCAGCAAAAGAAAGAGCAGGAACTGGTCACTGCCACTGACATCAATTGGCAGCTTGTGGACCTCATCTTCCCTCGCTGCGAGAAGTGAGGTTACAGGGAACCAGGTAGAGGGCCTTCTTGGTAGTGGCGCCTACCCTGTGGGACGCCCTCCCATCAGATGTCAAGGAAATAAACAACTATCTGACTTTTGGAAGACATCTGAAGGCAGCCCTGCTTAGGGAAGTTTTTCATGTTTGATGTTTTATCGTATTTTTACTATTCTGTTGTGAGCCACCCAGAGTAACTCTTGTCATGTTGTAAGCGACTTTGAACATTGATTTAACTACGGAAAGGCAGCATTCAAATAAAATGATGAACAAATGAATGAATGAAACCCAGTCAGATGGATGGGGTAGAAATAATAAAAAAATTAATATTAGTAGTAGTATTAGTATCAGTATCAGTATCAATATTGGGAGAGAAAGGGAGAAAGGTTGTTTTCTGCTGCTCCAGAGAAGCGGACACGGAGTAATGGTTCCAAACTAAAAAAACTAAAAGAAAGAGGATTCCACCTAAATATTAGGAAGAACTTCCTGACAGTAAGAGCTGTTCAACAGTGGAATTTGCTGCCAAGGAGCGTGGTGGAGTCTCCTTCTTTGGAGGTCTTTAAGCAGAGGCTTGACAACCATATGTCAGGAGTGCTCTGATGGTGTTTCCTGCTTGGCAGGGGGTTGGACTCGATGGCCCTTGTGGTCTCTTCCAACTCTATGATTCTATGATTCTATGATTATTAATATCATTATTATTATCCCATTTCACATTCCTTTTTCCATATGCCTTCTCTGCAATGCCAGGAGCTACATTAGCTGCTTGGGGAGTAGAAAAGATCACTGTTTGGGGAGTAGAATTGGCCAGAGCAAAAATAGCAGGGGCATCCCTCTCATGTCTACCTACTGCTTGATGAGAGGACCATAGAGAAGCTTCTGGAATACAAAAGGCTCTAAGGCATCTTTGTGTTTCATGATTTAAACGTGTCTGCCAAGTTCTTCAGCCTGGTGGCTGGGATACCCCAGACCTTGCACTGGAACATCTCTAGTGATGTCACTGGTGAGGGAGGGGCCTAAACCCCAAAGCAAAGCAGCTTGCCTATGGAAGTTCTGGTCTCCTTCTGTTGGACATGCCATTGTTAGAGGCAAAGCCCATCTTTCATATTTTCTTTTAAATTTCCCAATGGAGTCACACACCGGAACCAAAATAACTTTTAAGATGAAGACGTGTGTAATTAAAATCTGCTCCCACTGAGGAAATGGTAGAAGAGGGTCATAGCATCCAATCTTTAATTTGTTGAATTGTAAGTTATCTCCCATGTTGGATTGAAAAAAAAAAAGGATCTCTACTTCAGTTTTGGTAATGCATACATTTATTTCAATGTAATTAGTTCACCCGCAAAAAGGTAGATGACTCATCAACAAATTTTTTGAATCAGTTGACAATCCAATCTGCAACATACCACCACCACAACAACATCTTATTTATTTATACATACCCTGCCCATCTGGCTGGGCTTCCCCAGCCACTCTGGGCGGCTTTCAACAAAATATTAAAAATACAAGTGTTGAACCACACAGAACAGTAAAACTTTCGAATTAGATTTGAACTAGTGTTCAAATATTTGATTGCTTAAATTATTTGATTAAAGGAAACTTTTAAGCAGCTGAAAAGATGACCCTGGATAATTGTACAGCAGTGTTTTTTTAAAAAATATATATAAGTATATATAAAAGCTGCGGAAGATATGCACTTCCTTAAGGGGAAGCCTCTTCTAAGAACTGAACTTTATGCTATGCTGAATGCATGATTCAAACCAAAAAGAGAGAGATAATAGTGGTGTTGGTGGGATTATCAGCAGCTGGGTGAAACCAGGTTGGGACCAGGAGTTTTCCTTCCTTCTCCTTTTCCACAGTCCCAATAAAAACTCCCCTCCCCCATGGTGATACCTAAGTTGGATTGAAACCTCCCATTGGTTCCAAAGGGAGGTACATTACTGTGAGCAGGCATTCCAGAAAGAAACAGCCAGGAAGAGGTGTGTGTGTGCATGCATGTGTGCATGAATGCATTCATACATGCCACCCTTCAGTGCTCTTCATTTCAACATAAAGATAAAGGTAAAGGGACCCCTGACCTTTAGGTACAGTTGCAAACGACTCTGGGGTTGCGGCGCTCATCTCGCTTTACAGGCCAAGGGAGCCGGCGTTTGTCCACTCCACAGACAGTTTTTCCGGATCATGTGGCCAGCATGACTAAGCCGCTTCTGGCGCAACGGAACACCGAAACCAGAGCAGCGCATGGAAATGCCGTTTACCTTCCTGCCGGAGCGGTACCTATTAATCTACTTGCACTTTGATGTGCTTTCAAACTGCTGGGACCGAGCAACGGGAGCTCACCCTGCCACAGGGATTCGAACCATTGACCTTTTGATTGACAAGCCCAAGGCTCAGTGGTTTAGACCACAGCACCACCCGCCTCCCATAACTCCATTCCAACATAACTCTATCCAAATCATAAGATGAATATTGGATAAAATAGACCTGCCATAAATATCTTCTAGCATCCCTACTCTGTTAGTACGCCACTGAACTATGGACCAAAGTGAAAAACTCAACACAACTTACTTCTGTGTGTGTGTGTGTGTGTATCACTGTACGTCTGGTTCTGAATTCTTTCTTCTCTTTTTAAAAATGAGGCAAATGTCCTTTCCTACTTACTGCAGTGCAAAATTAAGAAGGGATCTTTTGTCCTTGTCGTCTTCTTCTTTCCAGTCGGTCTCCACCTCCCCTTTGCTCCCTCAGCCTTCGCCATGCTGTTATTAGTTCATTAAGTGTTTCAGAAAGAAGGGGGGGAGGCAGGGTGTCCCTTTAATTTACTGCTTTCACATGGTACATTTGCTGGTGCAGGCCATGAAGATCGTGAGCTGAAGAGTCTCACTGTGCTTGTGTGAACTAAGTAATTATTATCTTCAGGCTTGACTTGCTGTCTCATAATTTCGGTAGTGCCTGGTGTCATTTTCTCATAAGACTATCTACATATAAACAGAGGGCTGTGTGATGGAGGACCATGAGATTTGAATATGAATTATCTCTTTGTTGTGAATTGTATCTTATGCATAAATTCATGGCTTTACCGTTTGTGAGTTATCAGAAGATATTTCATGGGTGGAAATCGTTCTCGTTATTCCACGTCTTAAATTATATTTTTCTTTCCCCCCGCTGCAGCTTTCATTCGACTGTGTTTTGTTTTCAATTTCGTTCTAAACAGAAGTTTATATTTAATACATTATATCAGTGCCTTCTATTCCGTGCAGACTCTTAAAGGCAAAGATTCCTTCCTTGTCCAATCTAATGGGGAGGGGGGGACGACAGATTTCATAGGACACATATTGATTTAGCCCATGAATCTCTTTATTGATGTATATGGAAGCGCTGTGAAAATTTTACCTTAAGAAAAGCCTCCTTTTGGTTCCTGAGCTTTTACATTCACTTGAAAGTCAAAGCGGCTGCAATTTGAGGTCATTTGAGACCTCACGGGGTGAGGTTGGGGGAAAGAAGGTAAACGTGTTCACAGCATGGAAGTTTTGTTTATTGACGATAAAGCCACCAAATTTTATAGAAAATGCTGTGTACAATAAATATTAGAACTGACCCCTTGGCCAGGATCAGCCGTGTTATCAGTTTACTACCTGATGTATCATCTCTCTGGAGACTAAATTTCCTATTCTTGTAAGGCAATGGGTTCAATAATTCAATAGTCCTCCACCATCACTGCTATTATATAGGGGGGTGGGGAACTATGTTGGAAGAGTAATTCTGAAGGACGACTTCTGGTATCAGGGGACTGAGACAACGACTATTTCTTAAAAATTGCCAAGTTCATGCATAGTGAGAGTTCCAGAAGGAAGGAAATTGATGTACATTTGCATGCACTATGTGAATGTCAGGCATATCTGACCTGGTAAATCTGTTTCTGGGCTGTATCACTTCACCCTACAAGTGAGGCTGGCTCTTATGACTAAATGCTTTTCTTACAAATCTTTCTGCATAGAAAACTATGTTTCAGGGAGAATGCAAAAAATGCTGGATTTCAATGTGCGAGGAGTATATTTTTTATTTCATAGAATCATAGGTAAAGGGACCCCTGAGCATTAGGTCCAGTCACGGACGGCACTGGGGTTGTGGCGCTCATCTCACTTTATTGGCCGAGGGAGCCGGCATACAGCTTCCGGGTCATGTGACCAGCATGACTAAGCCGCTTCTGGTGAACCAGAGCAGCGCACGGAAACGCTGTTTACCTTCCCGCCGGAGCTGTACCTATTTATCTACTTGCACTTTGATGTGCTTTTGAACTCCTAGGTTGGCAGGAGCAGGAACCGAGCAACGGGAGCTCACCCCGTCGCGGGGATTCGAACCGTGACCTTCTGGTCACCAAGCCCTAGGCTCTGTGGTTTAGACCACAGCACCACCCGCATCCCTCTTTCATAGAATCATAGAATTGCAGAATTGGAAGGGATCCCAAGGGCCATCTAGTCCAATTCGCCTGCAATGCAGGAATCTCAGCTAAGGCATCCATGACAGATGACCACCCAACCTCTGCTTAAAAACCCCCAAGAAATGAGAGCCCACCACCTCCTGAGAGAGTTCCACTGTCGAACAGCTCTTACTGTCAGAAAGGTATTCCTAATGTTTAGCTGGAATCTCCTTTCTTGTAACTTGAAGCCATTGGCTTGAGACCTACCCTCTGGAGCTGGAGAAAACAAGCTTGCACCATCTTCCATATAAGAGCCCTTTAGATATTTGAAGTTGATTTTCATTTCTTCTCTTCTCTAGGCTAAACATACCCAGATCCTTCAACCGTTCTTCATAAGTCTTGGTTTCCAGGCCCTTGATCATCTTGGTTGCCCTCAAGAGAGCCAGTGTGGTGTAGTGGTTAAGAGCGGTAGTCTCGTAATCTGGGGAACCAGGTTCGCGTCTCCACTCCTCCACCTGCAGCTGCTGGGTGACCTTGGGCCAGTCACACTTCTTTGAAGTCTCTCAGCCCCACTCACCTCACAGAGTGTTCATTGTGGGGGAGGAAGGGAAAGGAGAATGTTAGCCACTTTGAGACTCCTTAAAGGGAGTGAAAGGCGGGATATCAAATCCAAACTACTACTACTACTACTACTACTACTACTTCTACTCTTCTTCTTCTTCTTCTTCTTCTTCTTCTTCTTCTTCTTCTTCTTCTTCATCATCATCTGCACACATTCCAGCCTCTCAACATCCTTCTTAAGTTGTGGTGCTCAGAATTGGACACAGTATTCCTGGTGTAGCCTAACCAAGGCAGAACACAGCGGGACTCTTACTTCCCTTGACCTGGACACTATACTTCTGTTGATGCAGCCTAGAACAGCATTAGCTTTTTTTGTTGCTGCATCACACTGTTGACTCATGTTAAGCTTGTGGTTCACCAAGACCCCTAGATCCTTTCCACATGTATTGCTACTAAGCTAGATGTTCCTTATCTTATAATTGTGCTTCTGCCTAAGTGCAGAACCTGACATTTGTCCTTATTGAAATCCACTTTGTTAGTTTGGGCCCAGTTCTCCAATCTGTTAAGCGCATTTTGAATCTTGATTTATCCTTTACATCTTGCAGGTGAGGCAGTAGATGTGCTGGATTGTTGCCTTGCCTCGGTAATGGACTGGATGAGAGCCAGATAAGACCGAGGCACTGTTAGTGGGTGGTTCCACAGACCGGATGGCTGGGAGGTTGCTGCTCTTGATGAGATTACACTCCCTCTGGGGGAGCAGGTACAGTGGTGCCTCGCAAGACGAAATTAATTCGTTCCGCAAGTTTTTTCTTCTTGCGAGTTTTTCGTCTTGCGAAGCACGGTTTCCCATAGGAATGCATTGAAAATCAATCAATGCGTTCCTATGCAGACCGTCCAGGGACAGAGGGGAAGCGCCGAGCGCCTTCCCCTCTGTCCCCGGACCTGTTTAAAGCAAGGGGCGGCGGGGAGACGATCGCTTCTCCCTGTTGCCGCCCCTTGCTTCAAAAGAGGTCCGGGGACAGCGGGGAAGATGCACTGCGCTTCCCCACTATCCCCGGAGCTTGCGGGGCAAGCTTCGTTTTGCAAAGCAAGCCCATAGGGAAATGCGTCTTGCGAAGTGGCTAAGAAAACGAAAAACTCCTTCGTCTAGCGAGTTTTTCGTCTTCCGAGGCGTTCGTCTTGCGGGGTACCACTGTACATAGCTTGGGGATACTTCTAGTTCCTTTGCTGTCACTTGAGGCTCAGGTGGCCTCAGTGGTGCAGAGTGCCCTCTATCAGCTTCAAATAGACTTAATTTCTGCTGTCTGTGCTCTGGGAACCTCTAGGCTACCTCTGGAGACAGTTTGGAAACTTCAGCAGGTACAGAATTCGGTGACCAGGTTGCTCACTGTGGCAAAACAGTTTGAGCATATTACACCGATCCCTGCCAATTAGTTTCTGAGCCCAATTCAAAGAGCTGGTTTTGACCTAAAAGGCCTTAAGTGGCTCAGGACTGCAATACCTATATGCTTCTCCCCATCTGAATTGACTGGAGCCTTCAATCATCATCTGAAGCTCTTCTTTGTGTGCCTCCTCCCTGAGAGGTCCAGAGAGTGGCAACATGAGAACGGACTTTTTCTGCGATGGCTCCCCATGTATAGAGTGCTCTCCCCAGGGAAGCTCACCTGGTGACTTCATTACATATCTTTAGGCACCAGGCAAAAATCTTCCTCTTCAACCAGGCCTTGGGCTGATTAACACTCTATGGCCTTTTAAATGTGGGAGGGGGATTATTGGTTTGTTTTCGTTTTATTATGTATTTTGTGTTCTCATTTTGTATTTTTATGTTGTGAACCACCCTGTGATATTCAGACGAAGGGTGGTATACAGATTTAATAAATAAGAATAATAGGCTTTAAAATGTAACACCTGATGTAGTCTCCAAACACTGGAGAACATCAAAGATTGATTAATCCAAATAACAGGTTTTACTCGGCAAATTAATCAAGTTGCAGATATTGCTGTTCTGAAGAAGTCTGATGCCAAGTCTGATGTCCTGACTTTACTGACATTCTTTTCACAACTCAGTCAGGCCTTGTTTGAGAGTGTGATACCTGGGATCAGGTGACACAATTGAGGGAGACCCAAGACTGTTTCGTCATTACCAACACTCTGAGGGCCACATGCCAGTGCTGGGCATGGCTGAAAAAAAATGAGGAAGATCACTGATGATATTGAGTGGGGCCAACCACACTCTCACACATATACACACATCCAGTACCTGTTGTTCTGGGCATCTGTCTTTCTTGAAGTGTGCCTCCAGGGGTGAAGTCAAAATGCTGCGTTAGCAGTACTGAAGTGACCTGCCTGGGGCACAAGCCTGGACAGTGTGTATGGAGGTCCTGGGATCCCAGACGACAAGACCCCCATCTAGGCCTCGCTAATGTGGTCCAAAGGAAAGCAGAACAATATGTTTGGCACCAGCTTGACTGCAGGAGTTGCCAGAAGGAAACATACAAGGCGCCATCCAACTGTCTCAGGGACTCCATGCTAGATTTGAGTAGGGTTTACTCAAATCCAGTGTGGTGTAGTGGTTAAGAGCGGTAGACTCGTAATCTGGTGAACCGGGTTCGCGTCTGCACTCCTCCACATGCAGCTGCTGGGTGACCTTGGGCTAGTCACACTTCTTTAAAGTCTCTCAGCCCCACTCACCTCACACAGTGTTTGTTGTGTGGGAGGAAGGGAAAGGAGAATGTTAGCCGCTTTGAGACTCCTTCAGGTAGTGATAAAGCGGGATATCAAATCCAAACTCTTCTTAGCCTAGATGTCCTGCTAGGCAGTGGAGGTTTAGGATCAGAGATTCCCTGCTCCTAGATGGGCTTCCTTCCCAGGTTGATGAGCCCCATCTGCCTCTCACTCCCCGCTATATCACATGCAGAAACCCCCTTCTTGACTGTTTGCTCCGCTATTGGTCTCACCCACTCAATCTGCCAGAGCCTACCTTTTCGTGCAGGAGAAGTCCCTAACTCATCAAGGGTTTGAGACCTATTGGCTCCCCTCACCTTGTTGCGCTGGCCAGTCGGAGCCATTCCCAGGGTGTGGCTGCTCTTGCATGCTGACAGCTTCTAGGAGCCAGAGGTGACAGAAGTATCCAGAGCGATTTACACAATAAAGCTTTAATATACAAAAACATCTAACCAACATATGCACTTAAATCTCTTACGGTATACCCAATATACACATATACACACCAATAATAATAATAATAATAATAATAATAATAATAATAATTATTATTATTATTATTTATTTACATACCGCCCTCCCCAGCCGAAGCCGAGCTCAGAGCGGCTAACAACAATAAAAGTAACACAGCATTCTAAAATCAATTCATTCTAAAATCAATTCAGAATCAAATTAATGGCAACCATTGGGCTAGAGTTCTGTGAGGATGACCAAAGGAGAAGGTCAGACTGTGCCTTGGCCAAAGGCCTGGTGGAACAGCTCTGTCTTGCAGGCCCTGTGGAAAGATGTCAAGTCCCTCAGGGCCCTAGTCTCTTGTGACAGAGCGTTCCACCAGATTGGGGCCAGGCCAAAAAAGCCCTGGCTCTGGTTGAGGCCAGCCTAACCTTCCTGTGGCCCAGGACCTCCAAGATGTTTTTGTTTGAAGACCGTAAGGTCCTCCGTGGGACATACCAGGAGAGGCGGTCCCATAGGTACGAGGGTCCTAGGCTGTATAGAGCTTTAAAGGTTAAAACCAGCACCTTAAACCTGATCCTGTACAGCCAGTGCAGCTGGTATAGCACCGGGTGAATGTGATCCCCCAGCGAGGATCCTGTAAGGAGTCTTGCTGCAGCATTCTGCACTCACAGGCGTACTGGCATACTGCCTTTAGCCCCAGGAGAAAGTGTTTATTCCACTTTGGGCAGATCATATCATTTCTGTGTTGCACAGTGAGGGGGGGGGACCCACTTCTCATCACACAGCACAGAAGCCAAGAGAGGAGAGAATGGGTGGGAGCAAGCAGGGTTTGTGTGATGTCCTGGGAATCAGATTCAGAGGCTGAACCTGAGGAATCCCAGCCTGCACAGGAGTCCCCACCTCCAGGACCAGCTGAGCTGGGGCTGGGGCTTGAACCTGAAGGGTCCTCACTTGTGCCGGGTCTTCAGGAGCAAACACCAGCTGAGTCTGCTCTGGCTCCGGAGGTGATTGAAGACTCATTGCCTGCAGGTGCTCCACTCTCAGCCCTGTCAGGGGAAGAGGAGGTTGCCTCTGGGTCCAGTAACCCTCCAGCCTCTCCTGAGCTGCAGAGGCTCAGGGCAGAGAGGTGGAGGGAACTAAGTTCCCATAGGAGGAGTGCTTGCCTGCAGGCCAGGAGAGGCGAGTCACCTGTGGACTGGGGCCGCCCTATGCCTCGGGGCAGATAAAAGCCAGCCAGCCCAGTCCCAGGTTGCGGGAGCAACATTGTTGGTAACCTGTTCCTACCGGCACCCTGTCCTGCTCTTCTGCCAGAGTTCCTGACCTTGCCCGACTCCTTGCCTTGGATTCCTCTTCAGCCTTGACAGACAGCCTCCATACCACACCCTTGACCTCGGACTGAACCCAGACCATGCTGCACGGTAACCCCCCGGGAGCAGCACAGTTTGGTGAGCCAGTCCAGAAGGTCATGCAGGCTGAATCCAACCTGTGGGCCTGCATTTCTGCCCCCCTGCCCCACTTTATAGCCAACAAATTGTCCAGCAGTTATGCAGCCAAGCCTTCTAGTGTTTTTGTGCCATTAGGAGCAGATCTTCCTCAGGAAAAAAGAGAAGGCCTGAATTCACAATTACATCAAGTCACTTATGGGAGTTTTCCTCTTTGAATTTTTTACCACTATGAAAAGTGTATCAGGATGTGGTTCCCATTCACAGCATTAGCTGTGATAACATCAGAACCCATTTTCAACTCTCCGAGCTAATTGGAAACATCAAATCTTCTTTGCTCAAATTTAGTCATGCTTCATTTAAAAGTTAAAAGCAGCTCCTGGGAGAAGGGGAAGCTTCATTATTCAAAACCTCTTTTAGAAGTAGCATGGTTGAGTGGAATAATTTAAATACTTGTTTCTAAGCTTTGTTTTAGACCTTTCCATCCTTCCTCCCCCTCCTTTATTTTTCAGAGAAAGAAATGTCATGTGTCATTTTGGGAAGAATTAGACTCCCCCCGCCAGTTGCCCAAGCCACATATTCTTATTGTAGAAACATCATTATCATGTGAAATATTCTCGTCAGCAAGACATATGGCAACAAGCTTGTTTAAAATAGCTTGTATGATTTCCAGATATAGGATGTTTTGGCATGATAGCAAAGGTTAAAAATACTTGCCCAGCTACATATTCATTGAAAAGGGCCATCTGTTCACTATTCTGGGTGCACTAAGTATATGATACAAAGGATGAGAGCTCAATTGTGTGACAGTATGAAACCCAGAAGGATGTTCTTCCATCACACCAAAAGGGACACATTGCCGGGCCCTGCTCATCTGACTTCAATTTGCCGAGGTGAAATTTTGCTTTGCAAATCCCATTTGGATAGGATTGGCAGCAAATCAGTCCCTGAATGTTCACGTGGGAAGCGTTAGTCTGAATTTCTCTCTGAAGCTGTGGCAAGGAGTCGCCGAACTCCAAGTGTACTGGTTACAACATTTAACCTTCTTAGTGGATTTTCTTTGGGGCTCAATGCCTGCCCATGGAGGAGTCCCACTGGGTTCATTATATGAATAGTATAAGCATGCTTAACTGCTTCTTACCACACATGTTTATTCAGCATTTTCAGTGGGCCTTGCTCCTACATAAATGTGTGCAAGATCTCAGCCTCCATTTTGTAATCATATTGCATTCTCCAATATTTTGGATTTTTAAATCTTTTTTATTGATCTAACACCAAAGTTGTTAAATTTGAAAACTCATTTTACTACAGTGGTACCTCGGGTAGTGTTCTCAAATTTAATACAGTGGTACCTCAGGGTAGTGTTCTCGAAGCTACCAGCATGACTTTGACCAAACTGCAGGCAGCAGTGGAAGACAGAAGTGCTTGGCGTGCTCTGGTCCATGGGGTCACGAAGAGTCAGACATGACTAAATGACTAAACAACAACAACACCTCGGGTTAAGAACTTAATTCATTCTGGAGGTCTGTTCTTAACCTGAAACTGTTCTTACCCTGAAGCACCACTTTAGCTAATGTGGCCTCCCGCTGCCGCCGTGCAATTTCTGTTCTCATCCTGAAGCAAAGTTCTTAACCCGAGGTACTATTTCTGGGTTAGCGGAGTCTATAACCTGAAGCGTCTGTAACCCGAGGTACCACTGTAATAGGTTTCTTTGGAAGAAATATTTTGAATGATATGAAACGAGGTGAACAACTGTGGTGGATCATCTCTGATGGGTCATTCATACATACCAACTGGTGCTGCAGTCATCACTGTCAGGGCCATCTTTAGCATATGCCAGGGTGCAAAGATCCGTCCAGCACCCCCAAATTTAGTTTAGCCCCCAAATTAACTTTTATTATGCTTATGTCAGACACCACACTACTTTTAATGATTTCTCTAAACGAACTGTAAGTGATGAAATCAAAACGCAATTTGCAATGTTTCACTCGGGATCAGTGGCACCTTTAACATGACTGATCTCGCGCAGCTTGCATGCAGCCGGCAAGCAGGCGGCGCAATATCAGTCGTGTCAAAGGTGCCACTGATCCCGCTGCCACATAGCAGCTCAATACAATACGTAATACAATATTTTGTAAGAGTTAATTTCACGTGCACGGCGCTTTTGAAAATGACAAGAGCCGTCGTTGACTCGTCTGACAAGCGCCGCTGTTGTGAATAACAAGCGCCGCCGCTGGCGCAGCATGTCTTTGGTAAATGAGCGCACAAAGTCGAAAGTCCTTTAGTGAAACAGTAGGTATACATTTCGGTAATACCTAGGTATATATGTATTTTGTTCTTCTAGCTTGATCAATATTATTTATTATTTCATAACAGGTAGATATTTAAGAGCTTAGGCGGCTTCAGCAGTGGGCGCTGGGCACCCCCCAGAATTCAGCACCCGGGTGCCCCGCACCCCTTGCACCCCTGGGTAAAGACGGCCCTGGTCACTGTGGAACATGCAATGCAGGGATCTGACCTGACAACAGTTGGGTACCTCAAATTTCCCTGTGAAAAAGAGAGGCCCCCCACCTCTTTTACAATTATTAGAATAATAATTTTATTTAAAAGTGCATTGAGGAAGAGTGTACTATGGCACTTGCTTCTATATATAGACTATGGATCACAAAGTCTAGCTATGGCAGGTACATGGGCATGGGCTGCATTGACCAACTTCTATAAAAAGGTCATGAGGGGGGAATATAGCACACCATGCTTTATATGAGATTTTAGTGCACCTCACTTGGAAAGAATGTACATTAGTGGAAATTTAAGTGCTCGGCAGTTCATAAAAACTCTTGAACCTTGATTGGCAAATCTCCAGACCAACGTTAGACACCTGAGTTTACCAGTCTTCAGACAGTGGGAAGAAATGCTGAGCTCCATTTCACAAATGCACACTTCAAGGCATCCAGCATTCACAGAAAGTCCTTGTTGCGACAGCTGCTCAACCTCTTGGGAACTAAATTATTCCAATACTTTTACCCTGTCCAAATACTAACTGCTGCTGTGCCCTTTCCATCTCTTCATAAAGGGACTAAAGTGGTTCATTGTTCAAAAGAGGTGATTGCACAACCCCAGAAGTGGTTGCTGAATCTGCCTTGGATTTTAGAAATGAGTTTGCAAGTTCAGACTTGGCATTTGGAATTGGCCTTGGGATACCAAGCTTTCCCCCAATAAAATAGGTCCTTTAAAGCCCTATACGGCCTAGGACCCCCATACCTACGGGACCGCCTCTCCTGGTATGTCCCACAGAGGAACTTATGGTCTTCAAACAAAAACATCCTGAAGATCCCAGGACACAGAGAGGTTAGGCTGGCCTCAACTAGAGCCAGGGCTTTTTCGGCCATGGCTCCAATCTGGTGGAACACTCTGTCACAAGAGACTAGGGCCCTGCGGGACTTGACATCTTTCCGCAGGGCCTGCAAGACAGAGCTGTTCCACCAGGCCTTTGGCCAAGGCACAGCCTAACTCCCTCCTTTGGCAATCTCCACAGAACTTAAGCGTAATGGTTGCCATCAATTTGATTTGAATTAATTTTATAATGAAATGATTTTAGAATGTTGTACTATTTTATTGTTGTTAGCTGCCCTGAGCCTGGCTTCGGCTGGGGGGGGGCGGGATATAAATAAATTTTATTATTATTATTATTATTATTATTATTATTATTATTATTATTATTATCCTTTCAATCTAGACCCAATTCTGGATCCAGACCTGTTGTACTCCCAAGAAGGTGATTGCAAGTTTAATGTCATCTGGCTGCCCCCCCAACCCAATCTGCCTGGAATAACCTATGTGCACCCACACCCTGTGAGTCCCTAAACACTCTTCCCTAACATGCCTTTTCCTGTTCTCAAGCAGAGGGGCAACAGTGGAGGTAGTGGCAGGGAGTTCTTGCTGGAAGCCTCCTTTCCTCTGAACGAGAATGCTGTGTTGGGAGAGACTTCCATGCCGAGAAGACCAGAATTCTGTAGAATAACTGAACTGATCAGGTTCCTCCAGACTGAACTGATCAGGTTCCTCCAGAAAATATATGTCACAGGGCTCATCTGCATCCCAGGCACAAGGAGGCCCTTGTGCCATCCAGTTTCCAGAGTGCCTGTATCCATAATTATTATAATCATCATTTATATCCCACTTTTCTACGTCTCACACAACCAAGACGACTCCCAATTAAAGCAATATACGGCAACATCTCATACACTGAAAGGCTGAAATGCTCATTTTTTTTATTTACTTTTATCACTGCAACCTCATTTGCATACATATTTATGATACCGTACCCATATTGTAATTTTTCATTAATGGCTATAGAAAGCCTTGAAAGGATGTATTTACATATCAGTCAGGATCCAGTTCAATCTGCACCAAAAGCCTAGACCGATCAACGTGAGAAGCATTAAAGTCCTTCTGGCATTTCTAGATTTCCAATTTCCAATTATTAACCTCTTCTTCACCTCAAAGTGTTGCACTGAACTCTGAAGTGCACACTGAATATTTTTTATTGTAAATATTTATGAAGTCACTATAGAACATACACATACACATGAGAAAGGTCTCTTTGTAATATGAGCTAAACAATGATTAAGGTTTTGAGCCAAAGTTACCTAAATTTGATGGTAAGAATAGGTGGATTCTGAAACCTATGCATGATTTCTCCTATTTATATAGTTTATCCTAGGGAGGGAAGCAGAGCTATGTGGTTCATTAAAACCCAAGCACTGACCATTGGGTTCAGATACTCTTCGGAGCTCTGTGATTTTATCAGAAATTGTCCACATAGTTTCAAGCTTGGGGCTTGTTTATTTTTTTGCGATCATAAGCATAGCTCTATAATGGCGCTGCAAAATTTGGAGTAGTAGTAAATTCAGTCCCATTGAAACTGATGAGGCTGCTACACATTTAAAGTACCATAGTTTACCGAATTCTTTGAGAAGCAAACTGTGCTTTGAATGTGCTTGAGAGATATAATGTGTACACAGTCTGAGCCTGCCAGTGTAACCCTATACATGTCTACTCAGAAGTAAGTCTAATTACAGTATGTTCAATCGGGCTTACTCCCAGGTAAGTGAGTATAGAACTGCAGCTTGAAGGTAGTCCTTTCTAACATCTCCGGTTGAATTCAGTGGGACTTAGGCCGCAATCGTAAACACACCTCCTAAACACACATAAGACTGTGTTATTAAGCACAATTAATTTTCTCTGGATTGGAGCCAGAATGTGGAACTAAATGGATCTTGATCTGATATGGCAAAGTAGTTTTTGTTTTTTCGTTTCTGTGCTTAAGCAAGCATAAGGTTATTTTAAATTCTAATTGCATTCTGGGGTTTTAATGGGTTAACACCAATATTTTATACATTGGTTTTATTTAATGCGTTTTGGTTTTAGCGTAGCTTGCCTACTTAAGCCCTCGGAATGTGGTGTATAAGTATATATTTAAACTTACAGTTTAAATAGTTCCAGTTATTTCATTAAACCCCTTTACGGGGGGGGGGGACCCTTACTGTTTATAAAATCTAATTGCACAACACATTAACGAACCGTCCTTGACATCAGACACTTCCATGATGACATATGATTTTCTTTTCTTGTTCAAGTTCTTAGCAGCCTACAGTAGTTATATATCAAACTCACTTTGACTTACAGCAGAGTTAAATGGCTCCTTGAGTGTGTGCCCTTTATCCCCCTGTTCTCATATTTGTAACCCTTTCAATTTCTTAATATCCCCCTTGTTTGACAGTACATTCTAACCTATGACACCAGGAAATCAGTCAATAAACTCACAGCGCTTTGATCTCCAGGATTATGGGATCTCGCTTCATGCAAAGAGAAAGTCAGTGCAAGCAAATAAAGAGACTTCAGGAACAAGAAGTGTTTTACGACAAAGCAGAAACCATTCTTAGCATACGCATTGCAAAAACTACTGCTCCTTTGAGCCTTTTCGCAAGACGAGGAATGAAAAGGATGTCTCATAAATTAAAGGTGTGTTTCCTGCCGTTAACTGATAGAGACATTTAGTTGTCACATTATATGCTTCTTCCCTCCATAGGTTCCAGATTTCTTTTCCTTCCCACCCCAGTTGTCTTCCTCCATCTTCTCTACCCTGGTATCCATATTTGGGCCATGAACATAAAAGGGTACATAGAACTAGCTGCAGGATTGCAAGCTAGGACTGCACCGAAGAACGGTTTCTGTATCTTCGCAGCGTATTTGGGGCAGT
This sequence comes from Podarcis melisellensis, assembly GCF_964234715.1. Classification (NCBI taxonomy): domain Eukaryota; kingdom Metazoa; phylum Chordata; class Lepidosauria; order Squamata; family Lacertidae; genus Podarcis; species Podarcis melisellensis. Next base: position 81,611,403 of record NC_138539.1, read on the forward strand.
CCACATGATCACCTTCCATCAGGCAAGCAAGTTCAAAGAATTCAAACTCTCTTTGATCCACTAAGAATCGTAATCCCCAATCAATTCCAATACTTTAAAAAATGCACATTCATTTGTATTCGTCTCCTCTCAAACTCTGCTGATTATCATCCGCACTTGCAATTTAGTATTCCTGAGCAGGAAGGTTACATTTCAATTCAGAAGATGACCCTGGGATAGAATGGTTTGTCTGACCCAAATCTGCAGAATATGGTAGCACCATAGTCAGCAAATTCTACAGAATGAAACTTTCTGTAGCATTGGCCAGGTGACAGGAGGGACACTGGGAAAGGAAACATTTGAAGGGAGAGTGAAAACACAGCGTAGATCCACAAGCAGTGAGTTCTGCCTCACATACAGAAAAAAAATCTCCATATGTTGTCTCTAAACATTAAAACACACACACACACACACACACACACCATACCCAATATATTTAGATGTAGCTTCTGGTATTACTAAAAAGGCAAGTCTTTTCCCCCTCCACATGAACAGTCAGGAGAAATCTTCTAGATACCTCCTGTAAAACATTTTGAAACTTCGACAGGAGAAGCTTTTCCTAGCATGGAGATGCAAAGATGGCAAGCTTTATCTGTGACGTTGCCTGTTGAAGGTAAAGTGACCCCTGACCATTAGGTCCAGTCCTGGCCGACTCTGGGGTTGTGGCGCTCATCTCACTTTACAGGCCGAGGGAGCCAGCATACAGCTTCCGGGTCATGTGGCCAGCATGACTAAGCCGCTTCTGGCGAACCAGAGCAGCGCACAGAAACGCCGTTTACCTTCCTGCCGGAGCGGTACCTATTTATCTACTTGCACTTTGACGTGCTTTCGAACTGCTAGGTGGGCAGGAGCATGGACTGAGCAACGGGAGCTCAACCTGTCACGGGGATTCGAACTGCCGACTTTTGGATCGGCAAGTCCTAGGCTCTGTGGTTTAACCCACAGCATCCCGTTGCTGCCTGTTAGGCAGTGTTTAATGAGAGAGAGAAAGGTGGTAACAACCACAGCTGCCAAACTGCATCAGATGTGTTTTTGGGAAATGATTCAGTTAAAAAAAAACCAAGATAAGTTTAAGTAAGAGAGCCAGCCAACACATCTCTGGGAACCACTGAGGCAACGGGTTAAACATAAATTGATGGGACTACACAAGTCTACATTCCTCTACCCTTTCAGGGTAGAATGATTAGCTAGTAGGAAAATTCAGTTGCATTGGTGAGACATAGTTTCCTCCTAGTTGTTCTGCACTCAAATCTCTGGAATCTCTGAAATGCCCTGGAGTATTAAAGACCACACAGCCTCCCAGGCTAGAACCTTGAACAATATTTTTATTATTATTATTATTACTCCTATTATTATTATTATTAATTATATTTATATCCTGCCCATCTGGCTGGGTTTCCCCAGCCACTCTGAGGGGCCCCCAACATAATTAATGATGATGATGATGATGATGATAATAATAATAATAATAATAAGTGATAAAACTTCAGACATTAAAAACTTCGCTAAACAGGACTGCCTTCAGAGGTCTTCTAAAAGTAGGATAGTTGCTTATTTCCTTGACATGTGATGGGATGAAATGCAGTTGCTGTAAAGTCTGCTGGTTCCTGAAATCTTAGGTGTAGCTGAGGCTCCCCCCTCCACCTCTTTCCCCTAATATCCCAAATCCATCTGTGTTTCTGTCGCTTATAATGAAGTATTTTGGTCCTATTGCAATCATGCCACAGGGTTCGAACCTGGAGGCAGACACCTTGTCTGGCTTAGAATTGAGACGAAATAGTTGCAGACCCTTCAAAACTATATGGACTGCCCACCCCAGAATGAGCTCATGGATCTCATGTTAGTCTTTGATATCATTCCTAAAATGAACCATTGGACGGTTTGAATACAGATCTTGTAGCACAAAGTGCACATTGATCGGATGTCATTGCATGTTGTCATCCCTTTTCATTGCCGCTAATAAAACCCCAATAAGTGACCAATATTTGCATCTGAAAAAGCTTGCTTGGGCAATGGGCGAAAGCCTCAAGGAGGGCTGGATAATCGAGCTGTGTTATTTAAAGGCACAAGACATCAATCCCGCATCACATCATTTATATGATGCAAATCAGTTATTGTATTTTTAATGCACATTCTTTTAATTGAATTGCTTTTCTCTGGCTTTGTTACTCTGTGAAGATAAGCTGGGAGGGTAGAGATGTTTTCCTTTGGACGGATTTCTCTAATTGCCAATAAAGCTTGTGCTCTCTGGGTTGACAGACAAAGGAAATGATTGCTTTGCTCATTCTTCACTTCTTGCATTTCTCGTAAAAATAAAAAATTGTATATATATATAACATTTGCATACCAGCTGTTAATAAAACACCCTCTGTCAAAGTTAGAAGACTGATCATCCTTACCTTGGCTTCATTTGTAAAATGTGGTAACAGGTAGTAGCTATTTTTTTATTTAATACTGCAAGACATTTTTCTTCTCTCCCCTATTCCTTTCTCAGAAGGAAGAAGAAACAAGTAATGAAAGAAATCTAATTTGCAGTGTCAGCCTGAGTATTTTACAGGCAAAGTGTTGCACAATGTAAAGAGTGTTTATTGTAATGTTACAGAGACAAATTCTAGGCATGTATATTTTAAATGTAACCCATTTAATTCTTGTGATATGAATACAGTTGTTACCAGAAAGCAACATTACTGTACATTTTTATTAAAACTTAGGGTGCAAATACAAATCTAATAATTCAATGGAAACTGTAGAGATAAGAACACTCTTTGCATACAGGCTTTTGAGATGTAGTAGATTACCAGAACCGAACAGCTGCTAATATGCAACATTCTATTATTATTATTGTTATTGTTATTATTATTATCTGATTCTTTTTGTTTTTAGGTTTCGATAATTTGTAATTATCAATTAATTCTTTGGCGATCACTTGTAGCCGAGTAAGATTGTCTTCCATAAACACGATTTTAACAATGAGTCTGTAAGTGACTTTGGAGGCCAATTCTGGATCCACACATCATTCCACAGTGGGGACATTGGTTTCTGGGCGGGAGCTGATCACGGTGTGGATTTGCCAAGGGTGCCTTCCTCCTAGCACGTTTCTCCCTTGCATCCTGAGTTTGAGTGTCTTTAAAGCCCATGACACCTTTGGTAAAGGCTGTTCTTCAACTGGAGCGCTTGCAGGCAAGTGTTTCCCAATTGTTGGTGTTTATACTACAGTTTTTTAAGATTTGCCTTGAGAGAGTCTTTAAACCTCTTTTGTTGACCACCAGCATTACACTTTCCATTTTTAAGTTCGGAATAGAGTAGTTGCTTTGGAAGACAATCATCAGGCATCTGCACAACATGACCAGTCCAACGAAGTTGATGTTGAAGAATCATTGCTTCAACACTGGTGATCTTTGCTTCTTCCAGTACACTGATATTAGTTTGCTTGCCGTGGTGAGTGGGCTTGCATGTTCCTATAACTCTTGTGAGCAAAGCCATCGGCAATCTCGTACTCCCAGCAGGGTCACCCAAGGCAGTAAGGTCAAAGGGAAGGAGCCAGACAAAGAATGATCCCAGAAGTCCTCAACGGCAGAACAGGCGGATGATAACAAATGGTATGTTACGACGGCTGTGAAGGTGGATGAAGGCTGCAGCAGATAGGAATCTACTGGTTTGTTGTGATTACTTCATGCCATCGGAACACAGCCCTACTGCGAAGACTGTGCATTGGTCAGCGTGCACTGACCTACACACATAAAACAAATTCACACACAGGAGTCTTCCAGAAACCCAACCTATCAATTAATTAATGTTTATTTGGCACGATGCTATGCTTTATTATTTTGTAATTAATCTACACTTTGAAGACTTCTGGTGATATAATGACACATAAATTAAAGCCAACATGGTGTCTCCCAGATATCTTGGACTACAACTTCCATCAGCCCCAGCCAGCATTGTCAATGGTTGGGGTTGTAGTCCGAAATATCTGAGGTTGTATTCAATGAAGTGCTCCTCAGAGCAGACCCACTGAAATTTATCATTCTAAATTAGTCATGTCCATCAATTTCAGTGGATCTAAGTAGGACTTAGATGGATACAACTTCTGGAGTGCACTGCGTTGGCTACCCCTGAAATTAAGCATACATAAGCATACTTTAGGGGATGTGGGTGGCGCTGTGGGTTAAACCACAGAGCCTAGGACTTGCCAATCAGACAGTTGGCGGTTCGAATCCCTGCAATGGGGTGGGCTCTTGTTGCTCGGTCCCTGCTCCTGCCAACCTAGCAGTTTGAAAGCACCTCAAAGTGCAAGTAGATAAATAGGTACCACTCTGGCGGGAAGGTAAACGCCGTTTCCGTGCGCTGCTCTGGTTCACCAGAAGCGGCTTAGTCATGCTGGCCACATGACCCGGAAGCTGTACGCCGGCTCCCTCAGCCAATAAAGCAAGATGAGCACTGCAACCCCAGAGTCATCCGCGACTGGACCTAATGGTCAGGGGTTCCCTTTACCTAAGCATACTTTAGGGACGCAGGTGGCTCTGTGGGTTAAACCACAGAGCCTAGGACTTGCCGATCAGACGTTTGGCGGTTCGAATCCCTGCGAGTTCGCATCCCTGCGAGTGAGCTCTTGTTGCTCGGTCCCTGCTCCTGCCAACCTAGCAGTTCGAAAGCACCTCAAAGTGCAAGTAGATAAATAGGTACCACTCCAGGAGAAAGGTAAATGGCGTTTCTGTGCACTGCTCTGGTTCGCCAGAAGCGGCTTAGTCATGCTGACCACATGACCCGGAAGCTGTATGCTGGCTCCCTTGGCCAATAAAGCGAGATGAGTGCCACAACCCCAGAGTCGGTCACGACTGGACCGAATGGTCAGGGGTCCCTTTACCTTTAAGCATACTTTACCCCTGACTATTGTAAATTTTACCTCGCCAAGTGCTGTCTTATGTTTCTGTTGTGCCAGAAGTACATCCAGCATGTTCAGCTGCATTGAAAAACTTGTATACCATGACTTGGGACTGATTCCCTCATGCCTTTTCAGGTGTGCAAGTCTACATCCCCTTGGCCAATAAAGCGAGATGAGTGCCACAACCCCAGAGTCGGTCACGACTGGACCGAATGGTCAGGGGTCCCTTTACCTTTAAGCATACTTTACCCCTGACTATTGTAAATTTTACCTCGCCAAGTGCTGTCTTATGTTTCTGTTGTGCCAGAAGTACATCCAGCATGTTCAGCTGCATTGAAAAACTTGTATACCATGACTTGGGACTGATTCCCTCATGCCTTTTCAGGTGTGCAAGTCTACATCACTAAAATGTTGGCTCAAGCGAATTTGGAGATTCCTCCATAGGCATAATATCAGAGCACAAATTTAAACAGAACCATCAAGCGATGAAGCGCTTCTTGGAGATACCTCATCAGGCTTCAGGTGGGGTAGAGACGGGGGAACGAAGCAAAGAAACATTTCAACGTGTCTCCAATAAATACTCACACGCTCCATGCATGTGGGAAACTCACATGTGCAAGAGAAGGGTCATGTGTAAACTTCTCACTGATAAATATTTCCCCGTGTGTGTCTGAGCAGTTTTAGTGGAAGCCAAAAGGATTTTGAGGATAGCAAAAATTCTCAGAGGGTTTCATGCATACCTCGATTCAGAGGCAGATTTAGGGCAGCATGACCGGCCCCACCGCACTGGGCCTCCCACAGGGCGCCGCTGAAATTTGAAAGACCCGAATCCACCCCTGTGCCCATACTTGCGACTGTATGTGGGCCTTCAAGTTTCTAGGCACATGAGCTTCATAGACCTCTTTTAAAAACCAACTGTGAGAGAGCAACATATTTCCCTTTAAAAATGTAAACTGGTATTCCACCTTTAAACCAAATGGCCATCTCTAGATATTCCTCACCTCCCATCATTTCCAACCAGTGGCTATGTTGCCTAGGGTCCAATCTGAATACAGTGGTACATTGGGTTACTGACGCTTCAGGTTACAGATGCTTCAGACTGCAGAAGCTTCAGGTTACACACTCCGTTAACCCAGAAATAGTACCTCAGGTTAAGAACTTTGCTTCAGGATGACAACAGTAATTGTGTGATGGCGGCAGCAGGAGGCCCCATTAACTGAAGTGGTACCTCAGGTTAAGAACAGTTTCAGGTTAAGAACGGACCTCCAGAATAAATTAAGTTCTTAACCCGCGGTACCACTGTACATCTGTGGCGTATTCAAAGCACATCCTGATGTTATATGAGTAACTGTTTCAGTGGATCATTGAGAGGAAAAGGTAAAGGTACCCCTGACCATTAGGTCCAGTCATGCATGACTCTGGGGTTGCGTGCTCATCTTGCTCTATAGGCCGAGGGAACCGGCTTTTGTCCACAGACAGCTTCCGGGTCATGTGGCCAGCATGACTAAGCTGCTTCTGGCGAAACCAGAGCAGCGCATGAAAATGCCGTTTACCTTCCCGCCGGAGCGGTACCTATTTATCTACTTGCACTTTGATGTACTTTTGAACTGCTAGGTGGGCAGGAGCAGGGACTGACCAACGGGAGCTCACTCCATCGCAGGGATTCGAACCGCCGACCTTCTGATCGGCAAGTCCTAGGCTCTGTGGTTTAGACCACAGCGCCACCCGCATCCCTCCTTGAGAGGTAGAGCACTATTATCACCTTCTCCCACACTGCAAATAGGGAAGTGAGTTTGAGGCAATAGCAGCTTGTTAAAGGCCACCTAGGTTGAATGAATTGATGCTTTTGAATTCTGGTGCTGGAGGAGACTCTTGAGAGTCCCATGGACTGCAAGAAGATCCAACCTCTCCATTCTGAAGGTAATCAGCCCTGAGTGCTCACTGGAAGGACAAATCCTGAAGCCGAGGCTCCAATACTTTGGCCACCTTATGAGAAGAGAAGACTCCCTGGAAAAGACCCTGGTGTTGGGAAAGATGGAGGGCAGAAGGAGAAGGGGACGACAGAGGATGAGATGGTTGGATGGTGTTCTTGAAGCTGCTAACATGAGTTTGACCAAACTGCGGGAGGCAGTGGAAGACAGGAGTGCCTGGCATGCTCTGGTCCATGGGGTCACGAAGAGTCGGACATGACTAAACGACTAAACAACAACAAAAGGTTGAATGAGTGGACTTTCTTGGCCATTACACTATTCCAGCTCCTCCTATTTGGTGCATTTTGACCTCAATTTCATCTCCAGGGCTTTTAGAAGCACATCCCGACATCTCCTTTCTCCCCATTCCTCCAGGGCACCACTCCAGGAACCCAAACATCTCTTGGCCTTCTGCTTTCTCAGAGCCCTGCCTCCTCCTTGCCAGGGTCTCAGACTGCTTTGCTCTGCACTGTTCCTCTCCAGGTTCAGAGCAGCTCAGGCAATGGCAACCCACCTGCCCACCTTTCTACTTTATGACATGGCTTAGTTACTCTCCCCCAGAGGCTCCCATCCCACCACTGCCATTTTGTGCATTACAGGATCAAAATATGCATACATAGAAGCGACTCTGACATCTGCAAAACCTGGGCAGAAATACTGTGTGACTCTGGCTGGTTTCTGATATCTTTAATGAGCGCCGAGAAAAGAAGCACTCCCAGTGTAAATATATTTCTGCTAATGGAAATAAGAGGGTCGCTTTTTTTCTGTGTCAACCATTCCCTCGTCCCACTCTGTTCTCAAAACATAAATCTTATTCTTGATTTTTTTTTTATCAATAGTAGCCAGACATAAAAGTATTCTTCATTACAGATGTTCAGGATTCAAGTCAGATGGGATTGATTAAACTCTCTCTCACACACTGGTTCAAAAGACCAGTTCCTGTCTTGAGATCTGCTTTTTCTTATTATGCTAATACTTGTTATCCAATATAACTATCTCATTTGTATGTGTATATGTGCACCACACACACACACACACATTGCAGATTAATGAAGAAAGAGTGACACATAAACACAATTTATGGGGCTACCGTCTGCCATGCTGTCATTCACGTCAGTATCATCTTGTTCTAACTAGAGAGAGAGAGAGCATTGCTTGGCAAATCTTCTAGTCCATATGCAGTCAGATGCATGAAACTTTGGGATATTGCTATCGGTTTGTTTGTTTTGGGGTGGAACCTGACCTTATTAGTCCAGTTATATTTATGATGTATTTAAAAATAAGTGAATCAATGAGAACTTCCCATCTCATTCTCTTCGGGCGAACCTGAATGTGACCTTATTCCCCAAATTATTAAGTGTGTGATGATTAAAAAAACACACATTTCCCCCATTGCATATTGTCTGCCATGTGGTGACGTGGGGTTTTTCTGTGGTGGTCCCCCAGCTGTGGAACTCTCTCCCATTGGAGATTTGGTTGTCTTCCTCACTAATACATTAATTGAAGATGTTTGTTTTTTCCACATGGGGCATTGAGGGCAAGATTATAAATTCAGATATGTACTGCATTTTATAATACAGATTGTTATGTTTTGAGTGTTAGGATTGGGTACTGTGGTTTTAGTTTGGTTGTCAATGATTGTGAAGTTTACTTGGATTTTAATATTTGTGCGTTGCCTTAGATCCAATAATAGTAATGTCGTAGTTGTTGTTGTTCGTCAATAGTAGCTGCAGATGTACCCTTTTTGTATTGGGGCCAGGATATGGAAGAGGGGATTTTAACCCTTTCCCCTGCTGCAATTCTGAAGTGGTCTGGGGCCCATAATGGACGTTACTTGCTCTGGGAGAGAATCTCCCATTACACTATTCTGGTCTTTCACAAAATGCCCTTCATCGTTTCTTTCTAAATATTACAGATTACGGTGCTGTGTTTGACAAATCTTGAAGCAAAGGTTTCAAATATAGTCGGCTTTCTCTATTTTTCCAAATAAAATAAAAAAACCCACAGATAGATGATCTTCTCCTCTGGATATATCTCAAAGCAATTTGAGCGATACAAATGGGAAACCTGTTTCGTCTCCATTCAAATATATATATCACAAGGTACAACTTTATTCCTTTATCTTCTTTATAATTCAGTCATTTTTTATTGAAATTTTGTCAGGGTTTTCTTTGTCATAGTACCTGCCAAGCATGCTCAAACAGTTGAGCCGAGGGGTTGAAAGGACAGTGACTGAGCAGAATTTTAACTAAGCAGAGGGAAGTATTCGATCGCTTCACACTTCTGGGAGGATTGTGGCAAAAACCCTAATTTTGCCCTGCCTTTCTATAGTAGTTTAATTCAGCAGTGATGGGGTGGTGTTATGACATTGCTAATCATATTCAAATTATGCACCCAGGTAATCAGACATCTGCACTAAAATAAAGTGACCTATCTATTAATTATGAAAAATCGAGCAAAGTTGCATAATTCTGAATTCAGCAAATCATTCTTCCACATTTTAAAAACTATTTTGCATAATTAACTCTGCTTTTGCCTGAAATCCACTGGAAATATGACCCTTCCGTCCCTCTCTGGCATCTGATGTTTCAACAGGGTTTTGCCCAAACACTTCTTTTCAAGGCTATCTTTGACATTAAAGGGTCAAACAACTTGTTCTAAAAAATAAAGCTGAGATTCTCGAGAACCCACGAAGTCACCTTATCGTATCACTGGTCCATCCAAACCAATCTTGGCAGCTCTCTGGGGTCCCAGGCCCAGGTCTGTCCAAGTCTGGCTAGTGTTAGAACATTTTAACTACAGACTGAACCTGGGGTTTTGCATGTAAAGGAGAAGTCGGAATCATTTATCTATTTATTAAAAATATTTCTTACCTGCCAGAGCAGTTACAAATTAGAAACAAGTTCAGGTACATTGTACAAATGCCAGCAACAAGAGAGATAATTAGAACCAGTCAATTGAAATAAACCAACAACCCTGGTGCTATCCTGTAGCCAAGATGATATTTTATTCTCCTTCCTATGCAGAAGCAGCTGGTGTAAAGCCAGCCGGTGTAATTTAAGCAGCTTTAAAGTTACACCAGACGCGGGCGGCACTGTGGACGTGGGTGGCGCTGTGGGTTAAACCACAGAGCCTAGGGCTTGCCGATCAGAAGGTTGGCGGTTCGAATCCCCGCGACGGGGTGAGCTCCCGTTGCTCTGTACCTGCAGTTCGAAAGCAGTTCAAAAGCACGTCAAAGTGCAAGTAGATAAATAGGTACCGTTCCGTCGGCAAGGTAAACGGCGTTTCCACGTGCTGCTCTGGTTCGCCAGAAGTGGCTTAGTCATGTTGGCACATGACCTGGAAGCTGTACGCTGGCTCCCTCGGCCAATAAAGCGAGATGAGTGCCGCAACCCGAGTCGGCCACAACTGGACCTAATGGTCAGGAGTCCCTTTACCTTTAAAGTTACACCAGATCCAGGGGTGTTGCCTTGCTCCCCACATTGGGGGCCTCCAGCATTGTGTGGCATCAAACATACAATGTCATGCACCCCTCTGTGCATCCCATCCCTGTCTGGAGCGCAAGCATTCCCCAGCTATGGGGGTTTGTGGGGGATAGTGGCCCCCTCAATATTCTTGGGGGGGGGTCTCAGCTGCCTACCCACAAATTTTGTGGGGGCTGAAGCCCCTTACACCCCCTATCAATTATTATTATTATTATCAGATGTAAAGGAGATAAAGAACTACACAACGTTTTGAAGACATTTGAAGGTGGCCCTGTATTGGGAAGTTTTTAAAGTTTGACATTCTACTATGTTTTTATATATACTGTAAACCGCCCAGAGTGGCTGGGGAAACTCAGCCAGATGGATGGGGTATAAATAATATATTATTATTATTATCATTATCAGATGTCAAGGAGATAAAGCAGTACTATACAGCCATACCTTGGATCTTGAACGCCTGGGCTCCCGAACAAATCAGCTCCCGAACGATCAAAACCCGGAAGTGAATGTTCTGGTTTTTTAACGTTCTTTTGGAAGCCGAACGTCCGATGGGGCTTCCGATTGGCTGCAGGAGGTTCCTGCAGCCAATCAGAAGCCACACTTTGGTCTTCAAATGTTTGGGAAGTTGAAAGGACTTTTGGAACAGATTCCGTTCAACTTCCAAGGTACGACTGTAGTTGGTGCCCCTGACCAGATCCAAACCCTGCTCAGCAGCAGGGCTGCTATTAGTGATCTGTCTAAGAATGCCAAAGTGAAAGAAACCCTTTAAAAATAGTGTTTCACGCCAGATCGCCAGGTCACATGACTGAGCTGAATGGGCTTAGGATCCATCCCTTCCCTGCTGCCATCTCTGCCACACCCACTTTGGGGGATTTACACCAGCTTTAGCTCAGCGGTCTGGGCCCCAGTTGAGACAGGACAAGCAAGTTGCATACCTTTGGCTGAACGGAAGTTGGAGACTTAACGCTAAGATGGAGATGGTAGCCAGGTTTCCGTAACAATCAATGAGGATTTGTGAATGTCATACAACAGTATTTTAATTGTCAGATGCAGATTTTGCTGAGAGATTTCATTACCCTGAACCTTTTGCAATCTTGTCCATCTGCCAATAAAGGTTTGAGATGGAGATTGACGCAGCACAGGTTGAGCAAGAGATCCACTGCAACCTAAACTGTTGACCCTAGTGGATCTTGCCATAGGGTTGCCCCCATATTGCCCTGCACTTTACACCATGCCCTAATTTGGGGTCGTGAGCCACCAGGAAGATGAGCGGCACCAGTTTTACGGCACAATTCACTGGGAGTGCTGGTGCAGGAGAATGGCTAGGAAAGTAAACCAGAAGGGCGCTGCTTGAAATTGTACCTTAAGGCGACTTCTAGTGAGCCATCAAACAACAGCCCTTCTTAGCAAACTTGCAGTAAGCAAATCAGTTCTACTTTTCTAGAAAAAGAGGTGCCGGAACTCACTATGAACACTTCCCTTACTCTCTTGTAATGGCAGTGGCACCCACCTGAGAGGTGCCAGAACTGAGTTCTGGCTGAAATAAAGCTCAGATAGGAATGATAATACTAATCTACCATACATCTCAGTGATTACTGAAGCATCCTATATACCAATAAAGGACTCATTCTCTGCCTACTGATCCCTATGTAGTGCCTTTGACTGGACTTAACTGTCCAGGTGTCCTTTACCTTCCTTCCTTCCTTCCTTCCTTCCTTCCTTCCTTCCTTCCTTCCTTCCTTCCTTCCTTCCTTCCTTCCTTCCTTCCCCTTTCGTTCTTTACCTTTACTACCCATGCAGATCAGGAAGGTACCAGCGGGCTGGGGGGAGCCCCAGGGTTTTCAGAGCTACAAGAAAATTTAATCAACCAAACTTCTAAGGTCAGGAGAACCCCCAAAACAGCCCATTGAGAATTCTCAATGCATAAAGGTAAAGGTAAAGGGATCCCTGACCGTTAGGTCCAGTCGCGGACGACTCGGGTTGCACACTAATCTCACTCTATAGGCCGAGGGAGCTGGCATTTGTCTACAGACAGTTTCCGGGTCATGTGGCCAGCATGACTAAGCTGCTTCTTGTGAACCAGAGCAGCGCATGGAAATGCTGTTTACCTTCCCGCTGGAGTGGTACCTATTTATCTACTTGCACTTTGACGTGCTTTCGAACTGCTAGGTTGGCAGGAGCAGGGACTGAGCAACGGGAGCTCCCCCCCTCGTGGGGATTCGAACTGCTGACCTTCTGATCGGCAAGCCGTAGGCTCTGTGGTTTAACCCACAGTGCCACAGAATGCTAAATATAAAAATGGTGGGCAGGAGGGGGTGGGGAGACAGAAAACATGGGGAAGGAGCAGGACGGAGAGCTTGCTGTTGAGACAGCCGATCCTTTCCAGGATCACAATCCAGCTTGGTCAAAGGAATAACCTGGCAGAATCCAGGGCACACTCATTTTCCAGACTCCAGTACAGAACCCAGTTTTACTTTTTGGATCAGCAACTTGCTAGCTGGCTCCGCCTAAAATGGTTCAGGTCTTTCCTTCACAGAGCTAGACCAGGCAAAAAGGTATTCAGAACACAACACAAATGCCACAACCGACATTGTGGGTGAGATGCCTTTATTTCCCCAACCCTTTAGAGCTCTCTTGGTGGTCTTGTTCCGTGGTAGTTCTCATCGTGCCAACAAATTAAAGTTGTGTGGGGCACAATTTTTGAGCAGATTCCTCATCCATTATAGAACAATTTTTCATAGCATAAAGTACTTTGCAAGTCAAACAAAACAAAGGGATGGTTTAGCAAGCTCCAGCGTTGAGTGCTTTACAGTTTGTTTTTCTGGGGGCAAAAATAAACAATTACTTTGACTAATAACTCTGCTGGAATGTAGACAGAGAATAAAGCAACGGAGCCTAAAGCACGTAATTGACCAGCATTTGAGTCGATTATAGGCCTGGCGTGTGTCATTGCTGCAGATCTTTCAAACATTCAAAGGGGAAAATAATTGTTCTTATCTCTCTTCTGGAGAAGGTCCCCCACCACGCTGGAGCTTTAACTGCAGCTCTTGGGCACCGGGAGAGCTTTCCCCCATATTGGATTCCAGAAATTGAATGACACTGAGAAGGTAAGGGAGACCTCACTGATGCCCAAAGTGCCCTCTGTCAACAGAGTGTCTCTGAACTTCACCTGCTATTAACGAACATGCAGAGAATGTTTGCCTGTGTTAGTTTTGGGGTTAAAAGTAATGTCTGGTTGTGGGAGGGCAAAAACATCTTTCCCCAAGCCCCGAAATACACATCTGACAACTGTACTCTGCCAGCACAACTACTGGATGATATCCTTAGGGGCTTGAAAGATATTTTTCTGGTTCAGCCCTTCACTGCTTTTGATAGTGGGTACACCTCTGAATGACAGCCTAGCTCAGCTCCTATTCACAGTGCCTGTGTACACCATCTTAAGCTACCCAAACTGTTATGCCCAAGTGGGGCATCACATTTTGGGTAATTAAAGATGGCAGGCAGCCACCACAGTTGGGAGCTATTTGTGTGTGTGTGTGTGTGTGTGTGTGTGTGTCTGGAGATTTATAGCTACTGTATTCCTTGCATCTGCTGTTGGAACATCATCCTTTCCCCCTTTTTTGCCCTTGTCATCAGTTTAACTTACATGAATGCAAAGAGGACCATAACTATTATTAGAAAGTTACTTTGTTGGGCCACAAATAATGCAGAATGAAAGCTAGTATGCATCACAATAGAGTACTCAGTGAAATTTTCTCCAGTTCAAAGATGTGAAACCCATTTTCAGAAGAATTTTTTAATTTTGGCTTGTAGTGCAATCATGTTGTTGCTCCTTCTTAGTGCAGTCCGCCCCAAGTGTCATCCCTGAAAGGGGGTGACACCTCCCCCTGCCCCCTGGGACTCTCGCCCCGCCCCTGGGTGCACAGCATGTGTGGTGCTCTGGGTGCCGAAGCAGCTAGCTCCGCCTCTTTGCCACACTTCTTGATCTTAAGGAGGTGGGACAAGGGGGGTGATGCCTGATAGGGATGGAGGTGAAAGCCTAGTAGATCAACAAATAGGTTGACAGCATGTGATAACTCGGGTATTGATATGATTGGCAAGGAAGTGGAGTCAAGAGCAGAACCTTAATCAAAGTTTGATTCCACATACAATTCCAATTCTACATGCTCCAATTGTCCTTCTGTACTGGAAACATCCCCATCACTGTTGAATCAGTGTCTTTGGGATCGTCCACACTGGAGTTTAAGTGGATTTGAACCTGCTTGTGTATAGGAATGGAAGGATCTGTCAATTTCCTATTTCTAAATTTCTCATTTTTCTTAAATTCAGTTCTCCGCATTTCTGCTGCAATTAGCAATTTTTTTAAAAAAAAACCCTCATGAAAATTCACAAGCAATTTATTGTGGTTTTCTCCTAATAAACACATTTTTATATGCAGTTTTGATTAAGACACATACTTTGCAAATAATTTCCTCCTAGTATAATGCAGCTTTATGTTATGTTCAGAAATATATTCATTTTAAAAATGCATTTTCCTTTATGTATGCATTTTTGTAAACATTGTTTGCGAACTTCATCATAAAATTCAGGCTCAGGTAGGTAGCCGTGCTGGTCTGACGCAGTCGAAATAAAAAAAAAAGTAAAATGGTCCAGTAGCACCTTAGAGATCAACTAAGTTTGTTCTGGGTCTAAGCTTTCGTGTGCATGCACACTTCTTCAGATTCGAAGATTTTGGGCAAAATTCGGGTAACTGCGAATTTTGAAGGTCAGCCGTGTTTTGGTTCTCCTATGGTTTCAGAAAGTGTGAGTTTGGTAGATTCACATTTAAATCCCTACTCAATTGGTGTGACTGTTTTTGTTTTTGTGCATTGTCATGACAAAATCTTCTTTATCCAAGAGGCAGTCTGCACTTCCCCCTACTAAATTCTATTTTTCCTGACCTGTGAATGATAAGGGAAGAAAATGCGATATAAAAACATGTGATGTTTCACTGGGTGCTATCTATCCCCACATCCCACTACAGTGGTACCTCTGGTTACGTACTTAATTCCTTCCAGAGGTCCGTTCTTAATCTGAAACTGTTCTTAACCTGAAGCACCACTTTAGCTAATGGGGCCTCCTGCTGCTGCCATGCCGCTGGAGCACGATTTCTGTTCTCATCCTGAAGCAAAGTTCTTAACCCGAGGTACTATTTCGGGTTAGCGGAGTCTGTAACCTGAAGCATATGTAACCTGAAGCGTATGTAACCCGAGGTACCGCTGTACTTCCATTTTGTTTCCATCAGCCCAAAGGAAAGGATGTAGTCTGCCCTTTGCCACTGTTTGCTGATGAGGGGATGTTTGGGCTATTTGCACCAGACAGCTGTATTAAAAAGTAAATATAAAAATTGTCCCTGAACTGCAGGTATAGGAAATGGGAAAGGAAAAGAGGAGGAAAGGAAGCATCAGCAACTACAAATCTTTTCCTGTCTTGGAACAAAACACTTTTTGGTTTTTTCTTTTTACTGTATATCGGATAACTTGTATTTCATTTTTTTTTTTTTAAAAAGGTGTTGCACATGTAAACAAACGTCTGCATGCATGACCACAACTGGACCTCAGGATTCCATAACATGGAAGATGAGGACATACTAACTAAGGAGAGGGAAGAACAATACACAGTACAGTGGTACCTTGGGTTACATATGCTTCAGGTTACATACACTTCAGGTTACAGACTCTGCTAACCCAGAAATAGTACCTCGGGTTAAGAACTTTGCTTCAGGATGACAGCAGTAATTGTGTGACGGCGACAGTGGGAGGCCCCATTAGCTAAAGTGGTGCTTCAGGTTAAGAGCAGTTTCAGGTTAAGAATGGACCTCCGAAATGAATTAAGTACTTAACCCGAGGTACCACTGTACTGCCCACTTTTTTCTGAATCGGAAACATCAGTTTGGTTTTCGGAGGCGTAATACTGAAAGCACCTTATATACTGATGAAGGCACACAAATGTGCACATGGAAACAGCAACCCATGTGTGGACACAGCCTTTAATTCATCTTTTGGAAGAGATTTAGGAGCAGTTTCATGTGAGTTGCTTGATTTTCCATTCTTCCGGTTTCACCACCTTCTCCTGGGTCACATAACGTAAAGCGGACTGTGCCCATGGAAACCTCTAACTTTCAAGCTCACCTCATGTCAACGCACACATCAGAACACCAAGTAACCAGTTATGTGCACTGAATCTGAGTGTGTGCCTTTTGTGCTGTTGATAATGCATGATGGACAGACTTACGCTTTTTCCTCACATATCATAAATAAACGAGTTTCTAAATGAGTTCAGGACAGTTATTGTCAAGTCAGTATTGTAGGCAAGCAAAAGGCAGGGAAGAGTACTGAATAATAATGGAGTAGTTTAGCAAGTGGTCATGCTGAGATATTAACCCTTGATGGTGAGAATCAGGGTGCTAAAATAGGGATTCTCTAGTTTATTTGTATCTCTATGAAAATGCAATTTTTGGCACTTTCAGTACAACTTTCTGCAACCCTTGGCTCATTGTTTAGGGGGAAGATGATTCAAAACTCGAAGGATGGCCCTGCCCTCTTGCTTCCTGACCTTCCTCTGGAGATTTTGGCTTCTGAGACACAGAAATCTGGGCCTTCCCATGAACTGTGGCGTTGTTCTCAGAGAGCTCTCTCTCTCACACCTGGAATAGATCGCTGGATTAGGAGAATAAAATTCCTTATGCGTTATGGTCTGGAAATATGCAGTGGGACAATTAATCTCATGCTAGCAATAAGCTTCTGAGCTATTTCACAGATGGGGCCTGTGATAGTTACAACATTATATGGGGTGTTCCCCAGAGCACTCCTTAATCCAGCAATGAACTCATGATCAGAAGCAAATATTGTGGGGTCATAAGGAATGAGGAAGAAATGCCAGTGGCTGGAGGTGACAGGCCTAATGCTGAGCCCTGGCGCCTGATCAAGTCCTGACAAATGACATTTTAATTAAAAAGAAAAGGGCATGAGAAGATACAGCAAGGAGACAATTACTTGCAGGCTTGCTTTGTATAATAACAAAACTTTCCATTTACAGTACGATTATATAAGCCCTAATTTACAGATGCGACAAGTTTAAACGTCAGGCTGAAGTTGTTGTCAGTGTTGATGGTTTACCAAAAGATTTAAAGGAGCTACAGTAAATATTTATTGTCTTAAATCTCACATTTTCCACTCTAGGTTAGTCTCCGCTGCCAAGGTCAAATGAGGCACAATATTTGCTCAGGAGAAGCATTCTGTTTCTCTGGCTAAATCAATGCGGTGGTTGCTGCTGTTTGAAGAAGGAGCAATACAGTTTTTAAATGCTAACCTTCATCAACGCTTTTTACTTAAATGGGAACTTTCCAAATCCTAACACAAACAAAAGACTGATTATATGTACAACAATAAAGCTCTTATCACAATGGGATAGCAAACATGACAGTACGTAACATTAGAGTAGGAAATGGGGTGTGTGTGTATAATACAGCTGATTATGATGGTTTGGTCAGCAGCCAAAGTACACAGGCTCTTTTCAGAACCACATGAACACTTCAAGTTTTGTCTCTCTGGGCCAGTTAACGCATGCAGATGAATCAAGTGGCAAAGGTTTTTCTGCAGTGTACCACATCTGGGACGCGGGTGGCGCTGTGGGTTAAACCACAGAGCCTCGGGCTTGCGGATCAGAAGGTCGGCGGTTCAAATCCCCGCGATGGAGTGAGCTCCTGTTGTTCGGTCCCTGCTCCTGCCAACCTAGCAGTTTGCAAGCACGTCAAAGTGCAAGTAGATAAATAGGTACAGCTCTGGCGGGAAGGTAAACGGTGTTTCTGTGTGCTGCTCTGGTTTGCCAGAAGCGGCTTAGTCATGCTGGCCACATGACCCGGAAGCTGTGCGCCGGCTCCCTCGGCCAATAAAGCGAGATGAGCGCCGTAACCCCAGAGTCGGCCACGACTGGACCTAATGGTCAGGGGTCCCTTTACCTTACCACATCAAACTACATGTGAAAGGTCATTTAACGCTCTCACACAGGTGGTGAAAACCTTCTGCATGTAGATAAGTAGTATGCTAGGAAGAAGTCTATGTTGAACACTCATCCTTGAAATCAGGGTCGGAGAATCTCTGGCTTACAGGCCAGTCGGCACTCCAAGGGCTACAATTTATCCCATGAGGCCATTTTCCTCTCACCACACCCACCAGTCAATCAGCTGATATCCCTTGCAACATCAGCTAATGGGCAGGGGGAAAGGCTTCAATTTACATTGGCTACAGCCAAAGCATCGGCGTTTAATTCCTGATTCAACAGCTGAAAAGGAGTGGTTTAATCCTGCTCAGTTTGGCTGTGTGCACCTGTTTCCTGTTGGGGAGAGGCACTTGCAGCCAAAGCAAGCAGGACTTAACCCCCAACCAACAGCCAATGAGTGGGGGTTAGATCCTGCTCTGTTTGGCTGTGTGAGCGCACGCCTGTTCCCTGTTGGCAACTGATAGGCACGTGTGAATGTGCTGGAGACCAGCCACATTAGAGAGAAAACTTCACAACATGTCAAATGCAATGCTTTCCAATGGAGTCAGTTTGCATAGTTTACTTAGAAGCAAGTGATCAGGCAAAGAAAAATGAAGTGAGCACATGCATGTGCTGATTCTGCAAACATCAAATGATGAATATGCATGGAGGAACCAAAGGTTTTTATTATGTTTTTATATATGCTGTAAGCTGCCCAGAGTGGCTGGGGAAACCCAGCCAGATGGGTGGGGTATAAGTGACAACATTATCATTATCATTCTTCTTCTTCTTCTTCTTCTTATTTATTTTATTGAAGCAAACTCAAAACACTGGGACCACAGTTTGTTAAGAAAGGGTTGGGTGAGTTGGGAAGGAGAAGGACAGAATTTGTTATGAACTAGATGATTTGGTATACAAGTTATTTGATTGGACTGTTACATCTCAAAAAAAGTGAATTAATAATATAAGTACTTGAAGATTAAAGGTAAAGGTACCCCTGCCCGTACAGGCCAGTCGTGTCCGACTCTAGGGTTGTGCGCCCATCTCGCTTAAGAGGCCAGCGCTGTCCGGAGACACTTTCAGTCACATGGCCAGCGTGACGAAGTTGCTCTGGCGAGCCAGCACCAGCGCAGCACACGGAAACGCCGTTTACCTTCCCGCTATAAAGCAGTACCTATTTATCTACTTGCACTTAGGGGTGCTTTTGAACTGCTAGGTGGGCAGGAGCTGGGACCGAAAGACGGGAACTCACCCCGCCATGGGGATTCGAACCACTGACCATACAATCGGCAAGTCCTAGGCACTGAGGTTTTACCCACAGCGCCACCCGCGTCCCACTTGAAGATTATCCATATTTAATTTCAACCATTTATTATTATCCTTATCCCCCATGCCCCACCTCTCTATAAGAAACAGAATCTGCAGTGCTTGGCAGAATTAATGGTTTTTACACACAATATTCTGGCAACTGGCCCAGATTAACAGCCTTATTTCTAAACAGTTTCCACTAAGTTCCATGGGGCAAAGCAGTGAACTTGAAAATGGCTTGTACAATCACTTTTAGGAGTCCATGTGAAAAGAAATGTTGCAGCAACTGTGCCCTTATTTTGAAACTTTGATACGCTAATATGGTGGGAGCTGTGTCACACAAACACCTCATTTAGAAGATTAATGGCACAATTGCATTATTTTATATTGTTGGTATACAACATATTTATTACTTGCCCAAAGATTAATGCAGATGTGTTACAGAGGGAAGAATGCAGTGTCAATGTGCTGCAAGCAGGATTTTCTTGTTAACTAAATGCTTGTTTGTCATTTGCATATTTTAGCTTAGATTAGGTTACTTAACTCTGTGCTAGTTATTGATTACCAGGATTGTGTGCACTCATTTCTTTTTAAAAACCAAAATCTCATGTCCAGACAAACCAAATTATGAACCAAGAAAATATGAATTCCGTAATCTACAGTATCTTAATTACACAATTGCCATCCCTTGATTTATTCCAGTTTGGTTTCCTATTGGAAACTAAATTAACACCTCTGGTTTCTAAGATTTCAGTAGGTATTGCCCTCACACTTTCAAGTTTTTAAAAACTGATTTTATTGTTATTCATAATGTGTATTGTTTTATGTAAACTGCCTAGAGGTGATTATGTGTATATAAATCCTGCCAGGAGGTCTAGAATCTTCCCTTTTAAAAACAAAAGGGAGGATGACATTCTCAGGAAGTTGAATTCTGCCCAAATATGAGATTTTGAGGTCCTCCCTGTACCCCTGCCGAATAACCCTCCTACAGTTTAGGTAAACTCCAAATCGTCGTCATCATTACCACTTTGCATGCATCTTATGTGGAAAAACTGCCAAGCAATTGATGGAAACCATTAATATTAAATATGTTGAGAGCTATTGGGACAGCTATTGTCTGTGTCTCTGGTTTTCACAATACATCATTGCAACCCCAAATGCAGGAAAGAAATCCACTGAACACCCATTGTCCTTTGACTTGCCTTTTTGTTCAAGGCAGAACTACAGTGGCTTCTTCCTTGACCTCTCCCTTTATTAGTGGTCAGAGGTCCACAAGCCACACCCACTTCCTGTCTCTCCTTGCCCACAAATTAATAATAATAATAATAATAATAATAATAATAATAATAATAATAATTTATTATTTATACCCCGCCCATCTGGCTGGGTTTCCCCAGCACTCTGGGTGGCTTCCAACTGAATATTAAAAACAATACAGCATTAGACATTAAAAACTTCCCTAAAGAGGGCTGTCTTCAGTTGTCTTTTAAAAGTAAAATAGTTGTTTATTGCCTTGACATCTGCTGGGAGGGCGTTCCACAGGGCAGGCGCCACTACCGAGAAGGCCCTTTGCCTGGTTCCCTGTAACCTTACTTCTCGCAATGAGGGAGCCACCAGAAGGCCCTCGGCGCTGGATCTCAGTGTCCGGGCTGGATGATGGGGGTTGAGACGCTAATTCAGGTATACCAACTTGGTCAGGGCTGGCATCTGAACGTGGCATCCTTAGGCAGCTGCCCAGGCCCATTGTTGATGCCTGCCCTAGCCCCTTTAGACTCTGCCCATCAGGCAGCACCAGGCAGCTGGATCTAGTCGTGCTTTTAGTTTCTCACAATGCCCCTGATAAGGGCTCCATGAGGCACTGTGAGAAACTGAAAGAGCAACTAGACTCAGCTGTCCAGCTCTGCTTGGGGTCTTGCCCTAAAAGGCCTCGGTCCAGTATACCTGAAGGAGCATCTCCACCCCCCATCATTCTGCCTGGACACTGAGGTCCAGTGCCGAGGGCCTTCTGGCAGTTCCTTTGCTGCAAGAAGCCAAGTTACAGTGAACCAGGCAGAGGGCCTTCTCGGTAGTGGCACCCGCCCTGTGGAACGCCCTCCAGACGTCAAAGAGAAAAACAACTACCAGACTTTTAGAAGACATCTGAAGGCAGCCCTGTTTAGGGAAGTTTTTAATGTTTAATAGGTTATTGTATTTTAATATTCTGTTGGAAGCCACCCAGAATGGCTGGGGAAGCCCAGCCAGATGGGCAGGGTATAAATTATTATTATTATTATTATTATTATTATTATTATTATTATTACCACAGCTGGGTAAGCATGGTAAAGGAGGGGGTCCCCCAGAGGACTCTTTGCCCACATCCCCTTCAAACCTGGAGCTGTCCCTGGTCCTGCTTCCACTTCCTTTTTCACAGAGATGCCCCAACCACCTGCATTGTGTCTGCAATGAGCTCATCTCCCATTGTCCCCATCTGATTGCTCATATCATTGGCACAGCTGTTACCCTGCACCAATTGGGGTAAACGTTTTGGACTACAAAGTACATAAGTCCCAGCCAGCATGGCCAATGGTTGAGGATGATATAAGTTGTAGCTCAAACCATGTGGAGGGCACCTGGTTAGGGTAGACTGTTGTACAGTAATGGAAAACAAAATAGCAATGGAAATTCCAGTTAGGAAGCTCTAACCAACATCCCCGCCCCTAAAGAGACAGAAAGTTTTTTCCCCCTATTGCTAATTTTTTAATGTCTCTGCAGCTCTTTTTATTCTACAAACAAATATGCAAAACAAACAACCAAAGACAAGACAACAACCCTTTTCTCCCACAAGCCAACTGTTTTCTGTTTGAACGCTTTCAGACTTCTAAATTATTGCAATTACTGGGAAGCGAGGGTAAGACTTTTTATTGCAGTTAAATTGTGCAATTTGACATATATTAAACAGACTCCAGATTTGTAAATGGTGCTTACTTTTGATTTCAGCCCAACAGAATATGGTGGCAGGCTCTTCAGCTCCTAGAAATGTCAGAAAATTAGTGCACGCTTAATAAGAAAATTATGTGTGGGTAATTACTTTTGCTTCAAAAAGAAAACACATCCTGTACAGAGCTTTGCGCTAGCATCTGTAAGCTATTGTTGTTCCCTTGTAAATGAAAGGGTAGCAGATGATATACCTCGAACTAATTTAGCTTATTCAATTCTAAATTTAAGTTTTGCAGATTTTACCAGGATCTAAAATGCTAGACCCACATGTTGAACTTCCAGCTACTATGATGAATGCACAATGGTGGAATCCATAGATTTCCTTCTAAGGTCCTTTTCCATAGGTAGAAGAAATTCCTCAATTCATGGAAAGGCCTTCAATCTATTGTGCATTCAGATGTGCTGATTATTCTATTCGATTTCCTGCCTTCTAATGTTCCTTATACACTGCATTACCTGTTACATTATGGAACTGTGGCTTTTTGATTGATATATTGCCATATTCTGCTAAATATAATTCATTCCAGTGGGTGTGGTGTGCAGGGCCATCGCTAGGGGGTGGTGAGGTGAGCTCCCACCGAAGTGGGGAGTGTTAAATCAGCTGCTGAGACCCTCCGCCAGGTGCCCTGTCCAGCCAGCACTCCCTGCCTGCAGCCCAGGCAGGGCGGGGAAGAGGGCATGCTGGGTGGCACCCAGCGGCGTAGCGTGGGTTGTCAGCACCCGGGGCAAGGTAAGTAATTTGCACCCCCTAACCCCTAACCTGCTGCCGCTGCCGGCTTCTTCTTGCTGCTGCCTGGGCTGGGCTGGTGTGGTTCTCTCCCACGCTCAGTGCTGCGCTGGGCGGCCGCTGCACTGTCCCTCCCCCAGATAGTCCCTTGCTCTATCTCCACACCGCACGCCTGGCACCCACCCCCTCCACAGTGGGCGGCGACCCGCCGGCTCGGATCGGATTCGCACAGCCAGCACTGCAGTGAGAGAGAGTGAGTGAGCCAGGTAGGGGCAGAGAGCTGCAAGTGTGAGTGCGCCCCCCAGATGTTGCGCCCAGTGCAGCCGCCCCCCTGCACCCCCCACGCTACACCACTGGTGGCACCTGCTCTCAGCTGCCCCCCTCGCCCCTTGGCCCTCCTGAGCACCCCATCCCGTTTGGCCATGAGGTGCTGGCTCTGCCTCCCACAGACCTTGCTCAAGGTCGGGGCTGGGAAGGTCCCCAGCCTTGGCCCCTGCCACTGCCCCACCCACCTCACTGCCCATGCCCCTGCCACTCCAGGCACTGGAGGAGGAGGAGGAGGAGAAGAAGAAGAAGAAGAAGAAGAAGAAGAAGAAGAAGAAGAAGAAGAAGAAGAAGAAGAAGAAGAAGTTTGGATTTGATACCTTGCTTTATCACCACCCTAAGGAGTGGCTAACATTCAAAGCGGCTAACATTCTCCTTTCCCTTCCTCCACCACAACAAACACTCTATGAGGTGAGTGGGGCTGAGACACTTCAGAGAAGTGTGACTAGCTCAAGGTCACCCAGCAGCTGCATGTGGAGGAGCGGGGAAGCGAACCCAGTTCACCAGATTATGAGTCCACCACTCTTAACCACTACACCACACTGGCTCGCCAACTTCAAAGACTCTGAAGTCACACCCCTCTCTCTCTCTCTCTCTCTCTCTCTCTCTCTCTCTCTCTCTCTCTCTCTCTCTCTCTCTCTCTCTCTCTCTCTTTGCACACTCTCCCCCAAGGGTGCCAACTTGAATAAAATATATGGGGGGGCAGGTAAGGACTGCCCTGTATAATTGACCACAAAACAGAGCGCACGCACACTGTTTGAATGGCAATGCCCATTAACGGGGGGGGGGATCCTTAAATATTTTAGGGAGGTGAAGGAACTGCTTGGCCTCAAGGAGTTGGCTCCCATGCCCTTCTCCCTATTAAAGTGGGGTGCTCTCCATTTTATGCGACTTCACTTATCCATGCAGGGGCCTGGAAAGTTACTAGCGCATAAGTGGGGAGACGCCTATATACCATCGCCTAGGTCACCCTTCCCCATCTTGGTGTCCTCCTTCAATCAGAATTCATTACAAAAAAAGAATTCATAACAAGTTGAAGTGTGTGAGGAATCGAATGGGGGCGGGGGCGGGGGGTTGCAGGAGAGACGGAAAGAAGAGCTAATTTGTTCGTAGCTAGGGGGCGCAATTTGGATGGTTCTGCCAGGGGTGCAAGAGCACTTAGCCACGGCTCTGGTGGTGTGATACAACTTTGGACATGTTGCCAACTTAGATGTCCATGTGTGCTTTGTTCCCTTATGATTCAGCCATGAAAATGGCAGTAAAGAACATTATGACAGAATACCACCCCAGATTTTGTTAAATGCTGTAATCCACGAAAGCAATGGGACAACTACAGTACAAAACTCCCACACTTTTCTGGGTTAACAGGGTTACAAACTCTCCCCTCCCCTGCAAGCAGTTAATAAGGAAATGAGCGCTAAACTTCAGTTCCAGAAGTGGCTTTTATGTCCCATGAAAGATCACATAAAACACAGAGTTAATGAGATAAGGATACCTTGGGAAAATGGAATAACATTTTGCCTGAATACTGCCCTTGTAGAGGTTCCACGGAAGGGACAATTTTTGCAAATTTCCTCTTCTTGTGGTGCTTCAAGACATGTTCCACACTGTTACAAAGCGTCCTTCAAGTCCCACATTTCCAGATGGGGGACAGCAGGAGAGGGGCGCAGTGGAGTACTGAAATTGGTGAAAGTTACCTCTGCTGTCAAATCCACTATCTGAAATTGTCCAAGCAAAATTCAAGCAACTCAAGGGATGGCTCCTCAAGCAAAGCATCTAGAGGAGTTTTCAGGGAGTCAGAAGAGTTTTGAGAAGACCAACAAAATGTCTAGTGGAGGGGAGGGAGTTGGGACACCCCTAGGTCGAAAGATCAGCTGTGATGGAGAAGACACACCTCCCCTTTTAAAGGTCCTGTGGCCCAGAATGCTGCCTCTTCTGTGTTCATCTCAGCTCCTGTAGCAAGAGCCCTGCTTCCTAGTCATCTGTGTCGCTTTGCAAAGCTGGGTACAACCTTTTGCAGGTGAGGCATTCAATATACGTATTGCTCTTTGTCCTTCCATGCCCCTGCCCATCTGCCCCATTTCAGTAGCATAAGTGATTTAAGGAAGATTTTTTCAAATCTGTAAAATAATGTGTATCATTTTGGAGAGACTTACCTTTGAAGATATTCATGCTTACAGTACTGGAAGGCATTTAACTTTTGTGGGAATTATGTACAATAATGTATGCTTCCTCTTTTTTCAGAAAAGGGTTCAACGCAAAGGACTCGAAAGCTATGATCTTGAAGTTGAATATGAATATACATATATGGAAGTGTCTTTCAGATTAGCAATGTAAGGCACGATGAACAACCCCCCTGTTCAATAATCAGCCGTTCTGTTTTGTGCTGCGTTCCTCCCTGCTACCAAGAGAATTAAATTCAAGTTCTCTATCATAATTTCAACTCAGGCCTCCCTCTGGGCATCAGTCTCAAGGTGGCTTTATCAATAATAGCAAAACTCTGACAGTTCTGAAGCCTGCATCTTAAACACACACACACACGCACAAAGCAAATGGAGCTTCTCTCATATTTTTTTTTTGAAAGGAACCATTGACTTTCAAAGCAGTTCTGCCTCTTGCATGCCATCTTGATAGGGAAACTTTCCAATGAAGAATTTGTTAGATGGACGCCTGATAGAAAGGTGCCTTCCCTGAGGAGAATTATGGCCATTTCTAGTTGACATCATCTTGCTATCAACCAAAACAAAGCATGCAAGTGTATCATTGAAAAGTTTATTCCTTAATGGCTGTGTGGGACTCAACAAGATGTGCTTTTAAATACAGCAGTAGAAGCAAAGATCCATGTTGTAATAGATGGGTGTTGAAATTACCTGATTTTTTTTTCCTCCAAAGGCAATTTATTCTGCTTGGGAAGAATAATCATTTTCTCCAAATGTTTTTACCATTTACCATTAAGATAGGTTCCGTAAGCCCTTAGATAATTTTTATCACAAAATCAGCCCCACTAATGTTCAATGATCCCTATTATTATGTCACAATTAAAGGCTAAATCACATATAACAGACTCATCATGTGATCTGATTGGTTGGTTACTCGAAACTTTGACCTGGTTCATACATGCATTCATATTGCCTGATCTCTCTGCCTTTCAGAAGACTGGCAGATGAATATGAGCTTATTGATTTGGTTCATGCTGAACCTTGAACTACCTTGAACAGGTAGTTACTCTCAGACTGGCTTCTAGAGATCATTTACGGTATTTGTTCAAGGGTTTGAGTCTGGGGCTTCGTGCCTGCATAGAATGTGCTATTCCACTGAAGTATGCTCTGCCCATTGTCAAAATGATTCTCTTATAAGCATTTTGTTTCAGGTGATGCCTTCATGCCGTCTTCCAGTAACGACTCATTTGCACTCTCATTTTATTGTTCAATATCTGAAGATCACACTGCAACATGAGCACCCAAAGTCCTAGACAATTCGCTAGGCTTATTCCTAGCGGATTCGTACATCTTGCATTTTGAAAAAACTAGTGCTACATTGTTAAACCTCTATAAGCACTAACTTGGAAGTAACTTCCACAGGCATTTATAGGACGCAGGGGAGTTTACAGTACAAAAACACAAAAATGCATAGCATAATAATAAGAAATTCCCCTCTCTCATAGGCCATAGATTGTATAATATTTGAAACTTTAACGAAATATACCTTTCTGAAGAAACCAGAGGCCTTTCTCCTGGGCATGGTCGGCCAATTGGTGCCAAAGAAGGATAGAACTTTCTTTATGTATGCTACAACAGCAGCAAGAATACTCATCGCAAAGTACTGGAAGACACAAGATCTACCCACCTGGGAAGAATGGCAGATGAAGTTGATGGACTAGATGGAATTGGCGGAAATGACTGGCAGAATCCAAGACCAGGGAGAAGAGTCGGTGGAGGAAGATTGGAAGAAATTTAAAGATTATTTACAGAAACACTGTAAAATTAATGAATGTTAGAAGGCTGTTGGAATGAAGTTATGTGGTTTTAGCAGAAATGTTATAAAGGATTAAGTAAAAATAGACTGTTAATTGGTGAAAGGAGGGAAAGTAAAGTTAGATTATATCAAGATAAATTACAGGACAAAAACTGGGAAAGATGGAAAGGATTTGCTGAAATAGCTAACCGAAGTAGAATACAAAAAAGGGAGGTGTGAGGAGGTCAAGGAAACAAGCAAATGAAAGATAAGTTATGGGAATGTGTTTTTAATTGTTTCTATTTTTTTTCCTTATTGTGATGTGTTGTTTTGTTTTTGCTTAATTTGGTGTCTTCTTTTTTCTTCTTTTTGTAACCCTTAAAACCTTAATAAATATTACTTTTTTAAAAAAAACAAACACAAAAATGCATAACACAATAATAAGAAATCCCCCTCTCTCATAGGCCATAGATTGTATAACATTTGAAACTTTAACGAAAAGATTTCCAGCTACTAGGAGAACAAAACTGGCCCGAATTTCTTTAATTATGCAAAAATAGGAAAAAAAATAAACACTAAAATGAAATGACCAGCCACAACTGCTGTTTCATGTTGTTTGAAAGCATGCATTTGCATATGAATAAGACAATGCTCCAACAGATGAAAAAGTAGACGATGCACACATGGGCAGCAGCAGGCATCATAATAGAAGAGGCCTTCCATCCTGTGTGGGAGAAGAGGAGGGCTGATTCTTTTAAGATGATACAGGCCATCAGAAGTTATTGTTAAAAATAATACTTTTGGAAAAGGAAATCTGCTGTCTGATTAATTGGGGGGCATGTCACTTTTTCAAATTGATCGAAATAGGTTGAATTGATGTAAATGATCCATCAGTTTAATACTACTGCTCTAGTGCATTTTTGTTTTTTATTTGTACTGCCAGGTGATGACCATCTTTGAGAAATGTCTTCACATATGGAAGGAATTTGTACTTCCATTTCTTTCCAGCTATGCCTGGCTTCTTTGAAATTGTTAAATATTGCATGCTAATGGGAACAATACAATGAGAACAACGGGCTACCAAAAATGGAAGAAAAAAAAAGATTGCTCATTTCTTATCCCATAACCCAGTTAAACTCGATTTGTTAGATTTAGACTCATTCAGTTCCACTGGTGTTAAGTACTTTGGCTTAACAGAGCTGTGATCTAGTATTTTTTTAAATTCTGCATTGCGCTTTTCAACTTTATTGGATTCTCTTTTCATGAATGGAAATATCCGTGAGTGGTTTGGCAAAAATCTTTAAAGACTGCAGTTCTTGAATTAGCTCAGTAATGCAGGTCCCAACATGAAAAGCACAACACATAGACAATCATCCTTATAAACAAGTTGGACCAAAAATTTAAAATGTCACCTAACCCTTCAAAAACTGTCATCGCAAGCATTGCTACACATCTCTTTAACACCAGTAGTTAAATCAACTGCTCATTGTCATGCAACCTAATAATGAACAGTTTGCATATATTAATTTTCATCACCACAGTAGCTACCAATTTGTTGGCATTTATCACACAGCAGTGTTCCTCAGAATATGTGTGCACCCCACAAATAGTAATAATTAGGACTGTCAGCTAATTAAGGAGTTTCTAGTTGATTAACCACCTGCCTTTAAACTGATTAACTGACAAATCCATCAATTCGACTGCAATCTTATTTCTTCACTTTAGCCCTTCCATAGCATGGCCCTTTCCAGTCCTTTTTGTCTGGCGGGACGCAGGGGTACACATACCCCTAAACATTTTGTGAATCTAAGTTTGGCCTCATTGAAGGGCAGCGTTTCTATATGAGTAGGAAAGTGAGAGTACCCCTAAACATTTTTAAAGGAAAAAAGCACTGGCCCTTTCCTAGAATTTTGAAGATTAAAACCTTTGGGTAGGGACAGCCCATTCTTATTTTTTGCAGTTACAAAATAAACGGACATAAATTTGACATCAGAAATCACAAGACAGAGAAACCAGAAGGAGAACACTTCAATCTCCCAGGACATTCTATACAAGATCTCAAAGTAGCTGTTTTACTACAAAGGAATTTCAGAAATAGACTGGAAAGAGAAGCTGCTGAATTGCAACTTATTACCAAACTTAAAACCATGGAGAGACCTGGTCTGAACAAAGACATTGGATTCTTATCTCATTATACATGACAAAGCCATTTTTCACCTTCTCACCCCTTGCTTTTTCCTGAAAGACCTATTGCAGTCGTTAAGAGTCGTCAACAGGCTCATCACAGCTATCACCCATTCCCACCACCCTTCTGAGTAATACCCCTCCCCACCTTCTCACTATATAGAAGGGTCTGGTGACTTCTGTTTCAGTGTATCTGAAGAAGTGTGCATGCACACGAAAGCTCATACCAAGAACTAACTTAGTTGGTCTTTAAGGTGCTACTGGAAGGAATTTTTTTTATTTTTTTTGCAGTGTGCCTAGTCTACTTTTAGATGTTTAATAAATTGCATGCTTATATCCAGTGCTTTTTTTCTGTGGGGACGCAGGGGTACGCATACCCCTAAACCTTTTGTGAATCTAAGTTTGGCCTCATTGAGCGGCAGTATTTCAATATGAGTAGGAAAATGAGAGTATCCCAAACATTATTTTAGAAAAAAAAGCACTGCTTATATAAAGGATAAATCCAGTAAAAACTGAGCACATTTTGAGATGTCTGATTTGGCCACAGTGGCATATGCTTTAGTAACATCCTGCATGAATTACGCCATGCTTCCTCAACCTTGGCCCTCCAGATGTTTTGAGACTACAATTCCCATCATCCCTGACCACTGGTCCTGCTAGCTAGGGATCATGGGAGTTGTAGGCCAAAAACATCTGGAGGGCCAAGCTTAAGGAAGCCTGGATTACTCTCTATGTGGGGCTGTAACTCCTCCCACAGGGCTTTTTTCGGACCAGGAAACACAGGCAGCTGAGGGGGCTGCAGAGCTCTGGAGAAATCGGGTCCTCCCTTAAAAAGGACATGTATTGCGGTGAGACCTGGAAACCGACATCCTGTGTTGTGGGTGGGTACAATTGGTCAGTCACAACACTTGATTGGTAGGTCCCCCATAGCTGGGTGCAATCTGGCCAATGGGACACAGTCCAAATGGTTCGAGGGATCTATTTATGCCCAGTCACGTGACCCAGAGCTTCCTTTTTCAGCGCGTGCATTCGGAACACCCGCTCACTTCTCCCTACTTTCAGGGTTTTGCGCTTGACCTTGCTATGCCATTGTGTGTTGTTGAGACAGGGGCACAGCAGGAATTTTGCCCACTTGGCTGATTGGCTGGTGCCATTTGGGTTTCGCCTGCTGCGTAGCAAATCGTCACAACTTGTAACGTTGCGGATAGGCTGTGGTTAAGGTGATAGGGATGGGAGAATGCTCTCACCATCCCCACTGTGAAGGGTATTCCGTTAAAGGAATCCAGGGACTCGATGGTTTGGTCAACCCCTGAGAGGGGGTTGTGCCCATGCCTGAGTCCAGGGGGGCTTTTGGGTGGTGGAGATAGCCTGTTCCCAGCTTTCTGCTTATCTAGGTGTTCCCCCTAGGCTGACCTAGGCTGGAACCCAGCGCTACCTTCATAGCAGGGAGTTAGTCGAACCAGAGCCTATGCAACCAATCACTTTCTGTAATCAATAAAGTTGTGGCCTAAATTCTGCCAAAAACCAAACCAAAATTTGAGTCAAGTGTGAATTTATTTAGGGGGGAGGTTTCTGGGTCTGAACATGCAAATGTTTCCTTTTTTAAAAAAAATAATAATAAATTTTATTAGTTTTCATCCAGTTATACATTTTATCCCGAATACAACAAATTATGACTGTTTTGGACTTCCTTCAGCGTCTCTGACAATCATCCATATTTATACCTTTAATACACATTCCCTTCTTTCGTATTGCCATTGTTCCTCCTTACTCCCATTATTTCTAATAAACAATACTTATTTGTTTTTTACAGTGCCTCTTGAAATCCCACTAGCGTTGTATTTACACCACATATGTTTTTCAGATAATCCACCAATTTTCCCCAGTCCTCAATGAACTTTTGGTCTTTAGTATATCTGATTTTCCCAGTTAATTTGTCCAATTCCGCATAGTCAATCAATTTTAATCTCCATTCTTCTATCGTCGGTATCTCCTCTTGTTTCCACTTCTGGGCCAACAGGATTCTGGCTGCCGTTACAGTATATTGGAAAAGCTTATCGTCCTTTCTTCTTATGTCCTTTCCTATAATACCTAAAAGAAAAGCTTCGGGGTTTTTCACAAAAGTATATCTTAACATTTTTTTCATCTCATTTCCCAAAAGCTTTTCACTTTCTTACATTCCCACCACTGATGAAAGTATGTCCCTTCTTTATCGAACATGCAAATGTTTCCTAGTCCCAGGGGGGAGGTCCAAGAGGTATGATCTGAGGTCATCTCCTTACTGAAGCTCATCAAGGCAGGGTCTGGTCATACCTCAATGAGTGGACCACACAGTCTTGGGTTCCATGATGGAAGAAAGGCAGGATAGAAATGCATTCCAATAGAGATGGAAAGAAGATAAAGTCCTGACCAGAGATGAATGGCTGGTGAAGATGATGGACTATGCCAAAATGGCGAAAATGACCAGGAAATCCAAAAAACTGGAAGAGAGGAACTTGAATAAGAAATAGGAGAAATTGACAAATTACCTAAGAGAACACTGTAAACAACTAAAAACTTTGGCAGGCTTTGAGTAAGGCTTGTAATGTACATTAAACTAAGATAAAAATGGTTTATTTTAAGAAAATATATGATGCAGTTGAAAAAGATTGAAAATGGAAACTGTGGGAGGGTGAAGAGCAGTCCAAGGATTCAGCAAATCCTAAACGTTAATCATTATGTTTAATGCTTGAATTTAAATATGTAGTGTAAAACTGAATAAAAAAAAGATGAAAGAGAGAGAAAGAGAAATGCATTACAATAAATAAGGAATATCAAAAATAATATAAGCAAAATAAACACTGATAAGGAACAGGTGACACACACCTGTAATGTGCTCCACGTGGGGCTGCCTTTGAAAAGTGCTCAGATACTTCAACTGGCCCAAAGAGCTACAGCCAGATTGCTGACGAGGGCTGGTTATGGGGAGCACATGACTCCCTTGTAGCTCCTTTGGCTACTGGTCTGTTTCTGCGCACAATTCAAAGTGCTGATATGATCTATGAAGCTCTACACGCCTTGGGTCCAAGCTATCTGAAAGAGTGTATACCCTCATGGAAACCAGCACATGTTTTGAGATCTTCAGGATCTCCCTTCTCTCTGTCCTGCCAGCCTCACAGGCATGCTTGGTGGGGACACAGGACAGGGCCTTCTTGGTAGTGGCTGCTCCCAGACAACTTTGGAACTCCCTTCCTAGAGGAGTTAGACTGGCTCCCGCCTTGTTGTCTTTCCACCAGCAGATGAAAACCTTTTCGTTCCTCAAAGCAGAAATGGCTGTAGAACATTCAAAGAACTCCAGAATAAAATCATTGATCTGCAGAATTCATTGAACAGGAAATACTGGCTATTTCAGTGGCTGTTGTTGTTGTTGTTGTTGAAACTGGTGGATCTCTCCCCCCCCCCCGAATGGCTATTGAAAAAAATTCCTGACATTGATCCAGACCCATTAGTGATTGCTGCCTGCTATTAACAGACTGGGAAAACTAAAATACATCATTGCAAGAAATTATTTTCCCTCTAAGATCAAGGATTACAAACACACACACACATACACGAAATAGCTGGCATATGGGATATCAAGGCTCAAAAATTCTAATTTTCCAGGAACCCTCTGCAGAGACTTTAAGGTAGAGGGCAATGTTTCACCCAATTACTGACTCTCTCTCTGGGAGGCTGATCTAAGGCGTGCTCAGGGTTTCCTATTTAAATTGCTAGTTTTAGAAGACTGAAACACCTGGCAAATAAACACTTTGGAAGGAAGGCTGCCAACTACATAAGGAGCTGGAATGGACTGTTCCAAACCTAGAGGGAAGTTATAGCTCGGTGGCAGAACATCAATTTTGCATGTAGCAGGTTCCAGGCTCGATCCCTGGCGTTTTCAGGTGAGGGTGGAAGACACCCCTCTCTGAAGCCCAACACATTTGGCAATACTGAGTTGGATGGACCAGTGGCCTGATCCTGTATAAGACAGCTTACTATGTTCTTATGCCAGAAGAGGAGGATAGCATCTGTACAGGAAGTCTCTGGAGAAATTTAACTAATGATTTACTTGTGTATTTATAATCCACACTTTCATTTAAAAATATATCAAGGCAGTGTACAATGTCTAAGAATGAAATCAGCTTGAAACACAATGAAAAAAACACCAGTAAATTCAGACTGGCTGAAAAGAGAAAGTTCATACTGCAAAGACCTGCCTAAACAATATTGCTAGCAAAAGATGTCTCTTTTGGACTCTTATACAGTAGTCTCTTATGGACTCATTGTTAAAACCGTGTTTATGGAAGACAATCTTACTTGTCTACAAGTGATCGCCGAAGAAGAAGAAGAAGAAGAAGAAGAAGAAGAAGAAGAAGAAGAAGAGAAGATAGCCCCACATTGATCTATGTTGGGTATGAATTTCTATGTCGGGGATGGATTTCTTGCCCCCAAGCAGAACACAAAATAGTCAAAACAGTTTAATTCCTTCCCAGCTGCACTGAATTCTGAGGCACCATAACAATCTTTGGGAATCTGAAGTTTGCAGGAGGAATTTAGTAAATATGACAAATACTTCAGTTCATTTTAAAAAAAAGAAGTTTATCGATATTTCCAATCAAAGCCCTTTCTGATAACAACGCTCCGCAGCAAAATCCAAGTTGCCTGGAATCCTATACCACTCAGGCACTTTTACCCAATTCTTTTACCCAATGTATCAAAATGTTTCCTCTCCAAAAGACAAACAAACAAAAACAACAGTTTATGTTTTTAGTTTTTCACCTAATGCATCTCTATATGCTCTTGTCCAGGAATCTGACCTGGAAGAGAAAATTGAAATTGAGCAAAGGGGGAAGATTTGTGTCTCAGCATTTAAATTAACCACATGCACCAATATGCTAATAGGGTAATGAGTAGGCACTGCAGTTGAAAGCAGTCCAAAATGTTGGGAACAGTGTGGACAAGTGGGCACAATTCTCCCAAATGTGGTGGTAGTGCCCAAGGTCCCCAGAATTGTGGGTCCTGGTGGTAGGAAGTTGCAAAGAGTTTTTGAAAAAGCATATAATTGATAAAGACCATAGACTTTGTGTTTTTGTAAAGAATTTACAGGGGCTATCTTCTGTACTTGTGTAGAAATCTATTTATTAATTAAAATGTTCATATGCTTCTATTTCATTAAAATATCAAAGCAGTTTACAATAATATCATAATAACATACATTAAAAATTAAACCAGAGACCACCAACTCAATATTATGGAAATATATATTTTTAATTGCCTGCATAATCCTGGTGGAATAGAAAAGTTTTCAAATTTACTGTTCTGCATGTTCCTGGCATCCAAAATTGTTGGCATTTGGGTAAGCAGATGTTTGTATCTTTTCCAGGTTTAAGAACTGGGTGGCAAATTTGTGAGTGGTAATGGTTTGTCACTGATGTAGCAGATTAGGGATGCCACTAATATTGGGTTATATATTCCTTTACAATACATAGTTCCACATACAGAGAGACGCATGGGAAGTTTTTTTTTTTTAATGTATAAGAATACAATATACATAAACCTTAATTAGTGGTAAAGTTTGTGCAACTTGGTTCATAAACCCCAGAGGCTAGGGGGGCAGTGGGTGTTGACTGACAGAAATTAATGTATAATTAATCTGTTACACATTTGTGTATGTTGCCAGTTAGATTAGCATGTTGTTGATGTTTTTCTTGACTTCAGAGTTTATTTGGTGCGTTGTTTTTCCTTGTGTTAAACTGTACTTCCTAACATCTTCAACAAAGCTAATTAAAAGCAGCTGCAATCAGTGTTGGCCCTACTCAGAGTAGAATCTCTTAAATTACTGGACATGACTCAGGTCCATTAACTTCAATGGATCTACTCTAGCTGGGTATTTATTTATTTTTTAATGTCCAGTTGGCTGCAAAAAGCATTCAGTGATATGCAGTAATGTATGACGATGGAGATCTGGAGCCTTGGTACAAAAATAAAAATGGGTGTTGACAAGAATGTCCCCTTTTCTTCTTAGGAAGCATTGTAGAATAAACAGTCACAGATTATTTTTATTCAAGTCTGAAAACAAAAAATAGCATGTACACAAACAGTATGCATGTTTTATATGTTATTGAAGGAAGTATAAGATAACTTACAATTTGCTGAGCAACAGCTACAACTCACTTTTAGAAGGAAAGATAATCGTTAATATTTCTTTTTCATCCCATATTACAGTTGTATACCAGAGCAAAATTAGCTGCAAAAACAACGAGATAATGTGTTCACAGTTCAGGCAATTAAAATCTACCCTTGCTGAATAAAATTGTCCTCAACCAATTTATAGTTCAAGCTAATAGGAAACTGATTTGCTTTACCAAAATTATTGTCTAAACAGAGCTTGAGGCTGCTTTCACAAGTGACACTAAAAAAAGGTTCTTGGTTCCCCCTGGCTTTCTTTCTTTCAATTGTGAACATGGCTAATGTCATATCTAATGCACGAAACATCCAGATTTTTATTGGAATGACGGTACCTTAAAATGTGTTTGTTTAATCCAAGTGCTGTAGTGAGTGCAACTTTGAAAAGATATGGGTTGAAGACTGAGATCACAAGTTTTGCAGCGGAGAGCATAGCTTCCAGGTACTCCCACTGAGCCTCTTGGGCTTGCCGATCGGAAGGTCAACGGTTTGAATCCCCGTGACGGTGTGAGCTCCCATGGCTCTTTGAACAAAAACAAAACAAAACTGAGCCCACTCTGCCAAGCAGCGGTGGCGGCAGTGGCCCTTTATAGAGCCCATTAGGCCCTGCCCTGGGCCAGGTGGTGAGTGGCAGGACTGGGGCCCTCAGGCGCTGAGCAGGGGAGTCTACACACGTGGTCTTCCCTTCACAGTGGCACCATCTCCGACTCTGGTTCCTAGACAAGCACTCCCACTAAGTGGAGTGCACATGTACCTAGAAGCAAATAGGTTTTGCACACATGCAGGTGAAGGGTGCATGCAGTATTCAGGGTGCATGCAGGTTTCAGATCGGATCCAGCACCCGGTGGAGCTGCTTGCATGCAGCCCACAATCTGAAAATTGCTGCTTAGGATATTGCTCATAGTAATGAGCATGTGCAACTTTGGTCACATACTCAGGTAGCTACCAAAGCCCTTCTAGCATAAACAGTTGAGCTGCTGTGCTGCAAGAGAACCTATATATGGACCAGTCACCATCTTTCAGCTTAACCTACCACATGTTGTGATTGTGAGGATAAAATGGGGGGCAGGGATGAGAACCATAAATGCCACCTTAAGTTCCTTGGAGAAAGCCATTTCCGCCCTGGGAGGAGAGGGGGTTGCGGGCAAAACCCTCCTCCCACACACGCGGGGGCGGGACTTTGCCCCCGCGTGAACAGGGAATCCCCAGGTGTGCCTTCCACCCCGTCCGCCAATCGGCAGGCCGGGGAGGTGGGGCCTAGCCCATTTAAGGCCAGGCACGCCCGGGGACCGCCCTCTTTCCCCTTCCCAGCTGAGCGGTTTTCCCATCCCACCCACCCTTTAGGATTAGCTAGCTTTGACCTTGCTATGGACTTCGGTTGGTTGCCGCAAGGGGCCTGGTAGGAATTTTTCCAATTTGGCACACTTCGTGCCTTTTGGTTTTTTCGCCTACCTCGTAGCAAACGTCACAACTTCCACGGTATTGGCGGTTAGGCATTGGCAGGGGTTAATTGTTATGCAAATGAATGGGGGGAAGGAAGTGCCATCACCTTCCCCAATGGAAAGGGTAGTCCGGTAGAGGACTCCAGGGGGCGTTGCCTTGTCCGAAACCTAGGGAGGTAAGGGCCCCCGGCATGCCCCCGAGTGGTGACACCCGTGGGATCCTAGTTGGCGTACTTCAACAGGACTTCCACGGCTTGTGGACAACCCTTCCCGGTCCCCATGCCGGGTAGTCGATAGGAGCCAATGCCTAAGGCCAATACCTTTCAATTCTGTAATCAATAAAGTTGTGGCCTTTTTACGCCCATTAACCTTAAATAATGTGTCCAGTGTCTTCATTTCTCATGGGGGAGGGGACTTGCCACGCAAGTGTAAGTGTAATAAACGTCGAAGGTGTATAAAGTAATGAAATCAATCCACCAGTTGGTTATTAAAATAACATAGGAAGAGGAGTCCACAGGGCAGTTTCGTCCTGTGTCAATCCAGTTTCTACAGTGTGGATGCCGAGGTGAGAAGGAAGCACAGATGAGGTTCTTCCTCCATGATCTAGACCTCCTCACATGACCCAAAGAGTGCAGAAAAGATTGGGCTCTTGCAGCAGTGCCTGGGCTTTTGAGCTACTGTGAGTCCGAAGCAGTTAGCCTGAAGTTAAGCCTGGGGTTCCTTCCTCCTCAGATTTTGAGGCTGGGAATCTACGAAATGCAAAAAGAAAGAAGCAAATGCTGCCACCAGCTGTCCAAGAAAAAGCATATTACTCAGACATCGTTACTAGTTTCAGGACAACACATACTATCCGGCTTCAGCTACTTGAATGGGGAGAGTATTATTATTCATCTCGGCAAATGAAGAATGATCTGCTGGCCAGGACCCTCCAATCAAACCGTGATGCAAACTCTCTTTTTTTTCTAGATTCTGGTTTTTCCATTCCTTATTTAGGTTGAATGCTCTTTGTTTTAGTTCTGCCTGGCAATGATTGCTGGGTTAACTCTGCCTGCCCCATCCCATGAGTTTGGGAGGTGAAATGGACAAGGCATTCAGAGTTAACTTTCTAATGAACACATTTTTAAAAAATGGGCAGAAAGCAACAAAAGGCTGAGACCTTTACAACCTCTGTTCCTTTGATCCCATGCATGTTTAATAATAATAATTTTTTTTTATTTTTTTATTTAATTTTTATTTATACCCCGCCCTCCCCAGCCAAGGCCAGGCTCAGGGTGGCTAACAAGCAATAATAAAAACAAGTTGAATGAATACAACTTAAAAACATGATTAAAATACAACATTAAAATATTGAAACATTAAAATATTAAAATGCAGCCTCATCACAGGAGGAGAAAGGAAAAATATATTGGGCTATTTACTATAGATGATTTTTTATTTGGATTATTTAATATAGATGATTTTTTTTATTTATCCTGAAGGATTTGCATCTTTGAGTTAAATCTTCTGTAGTAGGAACACTTTTTTGGACTATATGAGATCACATGTCAGGCTACTTCCACCTTTGCAATCTGTTAATTTTCTAATATTTTTTTTAATGGGATGAGTAGCATTCCTTTAAAGCTTTGGTGCTGTAGCTTTTGAAGCTTGTGGTCTCACTGGCCTATGATAGTAGCAGTCTAGACCTACATATTTTAATGATAAACACACCTACAGTGATCCTTTTTTTATGTACTCCCATTAAATAGAAAAAGAAAAAGCTTACACTGGCAAAGTAAATGTTATGTTTGAAACCCTACAAATGACACAGCTCATTTCAACCAGATGTTGAATATCTTCCTTTGTAAGCCTGTCCTCAAGACTGTAGGCAGGTACCAACAGATGCTATGTGGCACTTCATTATTGGATCGCTAGCACATTTATGTTGCAAAAAGGGCATTGTGGAATAAATGTTTGCAGTGTTCAATGCCAAATGCAGTCTGAAATTGCTGCAACCTCCTTGAACAGATGGAACGTAAAGTCATTTTCAAGCTTGAGTTTGTCTCTTTTGATAAACGGCTGTAAGGGTTGCTTAAAGTAAACTTCCAGAACAAACTTTCCTCAGGCCTGAAATGTGTAAACAGCACTGTAGAAACTGTTGTGCGTATTGATTAAACACACGGAAGACATCCTGCTATTGATTTGATTTCGAAACTGTTTGAGGCGAGGAGATTAAAATGTCTTAAGCGTGTTAATAAGATTTTTGGGACTGGCCAGGGAGTGTGCGGAGAGCTCTTTGTGGGGAATTTCAAAGGCACAAACAACAGTTGGGAATCCTGTCACACAAAACTAAAAGCAGTTAAACTGTAATCCATAAGCCATTGCTTTTGAAGTGCTCTTATTGTCAGCCTTGCAAATAAAAGTTCAGGGGATGGTCACCCATGCCCTATTCCATTGTCTGAGGTCCTGTCATTTACTGATTTCCCCCTAAACTCCAGTCATCCTTCAAGAAGGTGGGGAGGAAGCCAAGAGAGGAATCTCCTCCTTACGGATGTACAGTTTTCCCATAGTCCCACAGCACTGATACAAATCCTCTACTGGTCCTCCATTTGGATGGGTTTAAGCATTCAGTGGCTGTGTCTTGTGCACGAATCTGAGGTAAGACATGCCTGAAATTCACCCTGAATTGAGATTAACGTGATTAATGAGTGTCAAGGAATGGCACAAGCTGGCATTAAGATATCATTTGATTAAATGAAACCTGTCTAAGAAGCAATCAAGAATTATTTTTTGCTGCTTCCTTAGAGTACAATTTACAGTGCTCTGTAAATTGCACCGTACTTGGGAGTACAGTCTGAGCTCATAATTTAATCAGCTTCCCCCATACAATGTGAAGAGCTCTACTTCCAGGTGACCATTGAGTATGTCAGAATTTATTTCAAAGGATGTCTACCAGGAATCATTAAGGGAGAAAAGCAAAACTAAGGGAAACATTAAGGCATTTTTAAAGCAACTCTTGGGAATTTTACTCAGTTAAATTACTTGCTAACAGCTACCTGGGAAAAAAAAAATCCTCTGAGAATGTTATCAACATTTCTTCCACCTTTTCTCTTTCAGCTTGAATCAAGATCAATTCCTGAATCCTTCCATTAGTTGACACAAGGAACAAATGTGTTGACATGATTAGCAGTGTTTAAAATGGATGTTCGCAGAAGGGAGGAAATCAACAGACTATAGCAGTTAGCCTGTCAAGCCATCAAACCATACTCTTTCCCCACTTTTCTGGGGGCAGAAAGACTCTTAAATTGAATAATTGTCATTTTTGGAGCTCAGAGCGGCCAGAAATCACTAAAAATCCCATTTTAACTTTCTGTTCTAGTTCTCAAATAAATTTACAGCAGAGGTCAGTCCTTTTGCAAGATTTCTGGAGGGAATTCTTCATCACAATCTATATATGAAGCATCTGTAGCACTTTAGTTTAGCCTGTCTTCCATACATTTTTCTTCTCTGTTCACTCTTCTGCTTATGACCTTCACTGAATGAAAGGAACACACCAAGCAAGCATCTTTTTTTTATCCCAAGCATTGTATCCACCCATATTTTATGTAGTTAATATTGATTTTAAATCACAGCAAAATAACTCACCATAGGCTGGTTTTCCTTTGCACCACTCCGTGTTCTCAGGATTTGCTATGAAGTAACAGCTTGTGGGTTTCATTAAAGTAAAAGGCTAAACGTTATCTCGTTTTATTGCTTCCTCTATTTTTTGTACCATCTCTAAAATAATGTTTCAGAGGTCTACAAGTGAACACATACGTGCACCTTCTTCTTCTGAACAGCCTTGCTTGCTTGGATAGAAATAATCTCAAAAGGCATGGAAGGAAATAGATTGGATCTGGCAAGAGAACAAGGCAGGCCCCGGTCCAGTACATCTTTAAACCTGACTGTAAACAGTCATTACATAAAGTCATCATGGATAATGCCATTAGTTACAACAGCTATATGCTACCAACTGCCCAACAGTTCTGATATCTAATACTGAGGGTGACTCTAGCCTGTTAATATTTTGGAGGAAGAATTGAAGCACCTACCACAAGTTTAGCTTTGTGATATCAAAGTGGATTGAAGCCCTCTGGCACGCTAGCGTAAGAAGTCCACTTCTCTTTTCTTTTAAAGGGTGTTTTTTGTGGTTAGGAAAGCTATGGAGAAATGTGCTGAAATGTGTGGGAGGATTAGTGGGAAGATGTGTATATGAATCAGACTAAATGCTTGAGAGTCCCATGGACTGCAAGAAGATCAAACCTATTCATTCTTAAGGAAATCAGTGCTCACTGGAAGGGCAGATCCTGAAGCTGAGGTTCCAGTATTTTGGCCACCTCATGAGAAGAGAAGACTCCCTGGAAAAGACCCTGATATTGGGAAAGGTGGAGGGCACAAGGAGAAGGGGATGGCAGAGGACGAGATGGTTAGAAAGTGTTCTCGAAGCTACCAACATGAGTTTGACCAAACTGCGGGAGGCAGTGGAAGACAGGAGTGCCTGGCGTGCTCTGGTCCATGGGGTCACGAAGAGTCGGACACGACTAAACAACTAAACAACAACAAATGCTCAGTAAAGGCTAGGCACCGTCTAACTGCCCTGGAAGAATTGTGCAAGCAAATCTGGGTGGATGCTGAATAAACATCTTGTCTGGAGGAATCCTGAGCCTTCTTCCAGTTAAATATAATATTAAACAGAGACCTCCTCAGCTTGTTAAATACACGTACACAAACAGTGGCATGACAAGCTAGAAACACCAGGAGAAAGATGACAGCTCCTAAACACTCTAAGCACTATTATTCCCTAGAAGCTAAGGTTAAAAATAATCTTTAGGCACTTACTTTCTGAAGGGGCACTGGAGATTTGGAGCATTACAGAAATTTAATCCAAGCATCTCAGCATCTGCTTCCTAGGGGCCAAATCCTTTGACTGACAATCTGCCTGGCCTTTTTGCTTCTTCTGTACACACATACTGTCAGTGTGTGAGTAAGCTCCTATAGTTCCAAACTCCACAGAGATGGGTAAGTGGTATGCATATCAGTTGCATGTTTTGCTGGAGACAGAACACACGCACACACGCACACACCCTTCCCCAAGGATTCAGAAAGAAGATACAGAATCTGTGCTGAGATTTAAGGCAAGTGTTTTCTCATAGGCAGTCCTATCAAAGGAAATGCATGGCAGTAGATCTGAAGGATCAATAAGGACATCAGAGGAACAGTTCTGATTCAGGAGGTGGGTGGAAGGAACCTGATGGAAACATTCTCCTTCACAAGCTTTATTGAATTGGATGAGAGCTGTTTAGGAAATTATTTTCCTTTTGATGGCGCTTGCTTAGGAAAATATCCCAGTAGCAGTTTGTGTCTCAGATCAATTTTGGGATGTGTGAAATGCCACTGGATTTCCCACATGAGTCCTGCTCAAACCTGCAACTAGGGGTCTTCTTAGTTGAGGAACAGAAGCAGATGGAACAGGACCCACCCCACAAGCAGATCCCAGCAAATTCAGCAACCCTGAAGGATCCATCATTCCTGCATAGCTTCTGCATGCTGGTGCTCCAGAACCAGGACCAGAAGTCACCACACCAGTTGGCTTCTGGCCAGCTCTTGGACCTCTCTTGCCGTCCCCAGAACCAGGCAAGAACTTCTGAGCTGCTGGTGAAGTGCTTGGCTAGCCTCACAAGGCTACCCTTCACCAGGAGGAGGAAGCTTCTGTAGGTGTCTGCCAGTGTCAAGGCCTCGACTGCCTTGAGAATTAGGAAGGGGCGGAACCTCCAGTTCCTGCATAACCTGTCAGTCTAAGCCAGGCCATTGCTGAAGCAACCACTCCATCAGACTTCTGGTGCACAGCCAGCCAGCTCTGATTCATGCCTACAAGCCTTTCCAGAACTGGGTGCATGAACATTTGCATGGCAGAATATATTGGGTGGTGCCTACAGCTTCCTGTTTGAATAGCCAGGATTGGACTTGGAAGGTGAAGCAACCTGCTATGGGTAGCGTGATGAATTGAGGGAGGAGGAATAGATGAAGGCAGGAAGTTGGATCTGAGTGATGCAGCCATGCTTGTTGAAAGTGTGGGGTGGGAGGTGGGCAGAGGGAGTCCCATATGGTGCCAGTTCAGGCATCAAGAGGTCTTGGATTTGCACAGTGACTAAGCAAAGATATTCTCCAGTTTACTGCAGTGCTTAAATCTTGTCCTTTCCTAACCCACTTTTCCTGGGGCCAAACTAGGTGTGATGTTCGTTGCATATTCTGGTCTTGTGTGACTGAAAAGCTGCCAGGGATTGAGCTGGATCCTGAGGTGAACAAACTTAAAAGCAGTGAATCTCAGACGATATGAAAATTATGTATGTATATATGTACTGAAGTTCTCACCCTGAGCCAGCAGGGGGATACTGTAGATAGTTATGCAGATGAAGGATCGAAAGTGACGTTCAGTGATTGGATAGTTTTTATGCAAATGAAGGATCGAAAGTGACGTTCAGTGATTGGATAGTTTTAGAAAGTTGCTACAGTAGCGTTGTACTGGAGCTCTATATAAGCAGGCTGACTGAGCCCTTCAGTTCAGTTCTGTTCTGGCCTCTGAATAAACAAGAGCTGTTTGAAGAATCGCTGTGTCGTCTGATATGTTCACCCACAACTTAACAGTTGGCTTCGATCTGGGTTTGCTCATTCACCATGAGCACCATCATATGATGAATGCTGTAGGCAATAAGTGAAGAATGTGCACCTGTGAAGAAATCCCATGGAATTCCCAGTGAAGGGGTTGGACCAGCAGCCTAAACATTAAAGCAGTGGCTTTTGCTTTAATGAAGCTCTCATTTCAAGCCTTTCTTCTTAGGCTTCAGCGGCAAATAAATATGGGATTCATGTATATATGTCTGTTGATGCATACTGTCAGTTATATACCAGAACTAATGAGAAATTAAATCAAATTACCAATTGCCAAAGCTCTCAACCTTCAAACCAACAGGGGGAATTAGTTGTAAGTAGTTAGTCTTATTATTTCTACAAAACTAGAGTTTACTCAAGGGCCTTTTTAACCTCCCTGGTTCTTGTTGAAATAACCTCCATATGAAATGCCAGGATTGTTTTATTTCCGGTTTTTTCTTTCTTTTTTGGTTTTTGTTTCCTTCATATTTATATTTTTGTCCCAAATTTTACTTGGCCAATATGACTGTGTGTGTGTGTGTGTGTTTAATCTCACCAGTGCTGTAGATATAAACTTTCTTCCAA
Organism: Podarcis melisellensis; assembly: GCF_964234715.1. Taxonomy (NCBI): domain Eukaryota; kingdom Metazoa; phylum Chordata; class Lepidosauria; order Squamata; family Lacertidae; genus Podarcis; species Podarcis melisellensis. The sequence goes on from NC_138539.1 coordinate 81,656,168, forward strand.
TTAATATTGCAAAACGAAACAAGGAGTTAAGTTGGAGTCACAAAGTCTGCAGTTCGTAACTTAACATCCTGCTTTTGCTGAATCCCCTCCGCCGCTGACACAAAGCTCTATTTAATGTGCTGCCAATCACTACAAGTCAAGTACAGTACCGCAAGTCCTCAAGTATGCTTTCAAAATGATTTTGTTTATATCTTTCTCTGTTTAATCTGCTTTTCTGCTCACTAGAAGGTGAAGTGCAAAACCAAACAGAAATGCCAGTATGAGCTCCAAGAGAGGGGAAGCCCACATATATGTATTTTTGCTTTCACTGTGGACTTTTGATGAAGATTACTTTGTCTTTTAAAATTCGGGGGGGGGGGAATAAGGGTGGGTTGAAAGTGCCAGAATGGATTTCCATTAGAAGATTTGGAACATGGCAACTTCTCCCTGCAACTTTCTCATGAGTATCCCAGCAACATTTGGGAAAATACTGGCTTTCCCGATCTTTTCCATGGGGTGGTACCTCTGTGTATCACTTATTTCTTTGTGTTGTGTTGTTTGTGTCAGGTACCTCTGAACTTGGGTTGGAAGCCCCTAGCAGGCCATCTGACCTCAAACTTGGCCCTCCAGATGTTTTTGGCCCACAACTCCCATGATCCTTAGCTAGCAGGACCAGTGGTCAGGGATGATGGGAACTGTAGTCTCAAAACACCCGGAGGGCTGAATTTGAGGAAGCCTGGGAAATACAGACAGTTCATGTTGTGATGTCACTCTTGAGAAGTCCAGAATCATCATGGCTCGGGATACCAGCTATTACCAGGAAGACAATCCTGGGACAATCCAGTAACACCTCTGGGTCTGCTACCTTCATAGGGTCATCTTTCTAGTCCGATCTCCCTGCAATGCAGGAATCTCAGCTAAAGCATCCCTGACAGATGGCCATCCAACCTCTGCTTAAAATCCTCCAAGGAAGGAGAGTCCACCACCTCCCAAGGGAATCCGTTCCACTGCTGGGTGGGGAATGGCTGGCCTGCAGACCAGAGGTAGGCTGTGGGGTCTCCCCAACAGGCCTCCAGCCTCCCCTCCCGGCCCCACATACATGTGCAGCAAATTTTAAGTAAACAGGAAAGTCATTGAAGGTGGGAGAACTCTGCTTGTGCATTCGAACTGTAATACCCACACACTGTTAAACAAGAACAAATAAGGTGAACCTCTCTGTTGGTAAATTCTAGGTGCATGAACCAAGTCATTTTTAAATTCTATACACAGGACTTTCTCCTATATATGCCCCCAGAAATCCCTACTAAGGTTACCTCCATTTTCAGAGTCATGAAAGCCATCTTAGAGCCATCTTAGTAGTGGCCCCCAACTTATGGTTTCAGCTTGTTATGCAGTAGTGCCACTCAGCTTATCCTTCCAGACTTGGCAGTATGAGTTCCAAATGGCTCAATCATCTCTACTACACCCCAAGGCTTGCTGGTCTCGAAGCATTCTCTGGCTCAGAATTATTTTCTGTAACTTCAGAGAAGTCTATCTCCAGCCACACATGTCTGGGGATAGTAAGGGGACACAAAGGAGAGTTGATTTCCAAGGATAGACAGGTTCATATTAGAGGACATGTGCAGAGTATGGAGAAAATGAGAGATAAAGTGCGAGATTGGTTACATTATGCTCAGATTAAGGAAGTTTTTAAACTTGACAAAAAGTTAGGGTTCCAGGTGGAGAAATCGAAGTTGGAAATGGAATTATTAGAGCCTAAGACTAAGGTACTTTCAAGAATGTACAACTTGCTGTTAAAGTGGAACACACAAGATGAAACGGTAAAGTTGGCTATGATAAGGTGGGCACAGGACATTGGGCACAATATCATGTTTGAGGACTGGGAAAGGTTATGGACTACTGGGTTGAATTTCACTGCATGTAATGCTTTGAAAGAAAATGTAATGAAAATGATATACAGATGGTATATGACCCCAGTCAAACTTGCAAAAATATACCACCTGTCTGATAATAAGTGTTGGAAATGTAAAGAAAGTGAAGGAACATTCTTTCACCTCTGGTGGACTTGCCCTAAAGTGAAGGCCTTCTGGGAAATGATATATAATGAACTGAAAAAGGTATTTAAGTATACCTTCACTAAGAAACCAGAGGCCTTCCTTCTGGGTATTGTCGGCCAAGGGGTGGTAAAGAAGGACCGAACATTTTTCATGTACGCAACAACAGCAGCAAGGATACTTCTCGCGAAGCACTGGAAAACTCAAGATTTACCCACACAGGAAGAATGGCAGATGCAACTGATGGACTATATGCAACTAGCTGAGATGACCGGCAGAATCCGAGATCTGGGAGAGGAGACGGTGGAAGAGGACTGGAAAATTTTTAAGAATTATTTGCAAAAATATTGTAAGCTTTATGAATGTTAAACAGGATGCTTGATTATAAACAATTTGGCACCATTAAATTAGATGAAGTGAAGTAAGAAGATAAGTTAAAATGTAAGATAACTATTTGGCTTAACTTAATTTGTTATGGAATATAACCAAGGTTTTTAAAATTTGAAATATAACATTGAAAATTAGCCAGTAAGGATGGAAGTAAAGAGATAATTTGTTGGACTAACTTTTAAATTGGAAAATAGGGGAGGGAGACGTGAGGAGGTCCCAAGAAGAGAAGAAAATATGTTATGTTATGTTATAATTTTGTTGGATTGCTATATTGTTAATTCAAAATCTTAATAAATATTAAAAAAACATATTAGAGGACATGGTCCTTTAGTTATCCTGGTGCCAACTGTTCCAATCTTTCCTGGATTCATACAAATAGAAAGTAGATGGAAAATGTTACCTTTAAATATTTTACTTTTCTTTCGCTCTGGGAATGCTCACAAGTGTCAAAATTATCTACAAGTAGCTTCTTGCTTTCTTGTTTGACTTAGATGGCAGACATAAGTACTCTAATTATGATGCAAAGTTTAAAAAGAAATAATATTCCTGAAGAAGGGAAGCCCAATTGATAATCTGCACTGTTTCAAGCATCTAAACCTTTTAATTATGATCTTGATGTATCTATGTGGTCCTAGATGCTGAAAAAGAAAATCTCATCTTATTCAATTGTAAACTCCAGGACTCAGTCAGATAGCTTGATTTTTTTTAGAAGTCTTCTTCTTTTCTAATAACTGTTACAAACTGCCAAAGTGAATTTCTTGACTCAGAAAATTCTCTAGGGATTATCCCCTATCCCTACAATACTCTGCTGCTAATACAATATTTGAACTCTACAGATTTACACTAACAGAGAATTGGATTGTGTACAGAGCAGGGGAGGGGGGAGCCAACCATTCTTTTGTGAACTACCTTCTCCTTCAAAGCTTCTGTACCCCATCTAAAGAGATAAATCCGCTACCAGTCTAGAATGAATTTAACAACAAAAAGTAATCATGAAACAAAATAAACAGTAAACCCTTGTGAAGTTTAAATGCAAGATGTTGTACTCTGCTGAAGGAAAATGTCGCAAACTTTGCATTCTAGATAATTGAACAAAATGGAAGCTTTACTAAATGAGGAACTCTCTCTCTCTCTTAATGGAAATCAAATCTCGTTTTTTTTTTAGTTCACAAATGCTTGAGGATTGTCAGAGTTCTGTAAAGAACTGTTCGAAGCAGATGTTCATGTGAGATTACACACTGGGCTATATGAATGAAAAACATCTAAGGGTGAAAGTGATACTCTGCAGTACAATATATATTTGATAATTGGATTGTGCCTGTCTTTAAATGATCTTGGAAGTACTTTTGTTTCTTGTATATATAATTTGAGAATTAGATTCATTCTTGGTGGAAGATCTCTCCTAAATGTGACACAGAGCATCTAGCTGGAATGATTTCTCCCTGTCCTGTAGATTTCAAATAACCTACTCCAAAGAGAGAATTAGCTTTATGAGAAACATTCTATCTGCAAAATCTGGGTTGTTCTCCAAGTGTTGTTGGCCTTAAAAGTCAGAAGCATGACCAGGAGTTGTGTTGTCTACAGCCGCAGTAGGCAGGATTGTCATTTTAGTGACAAGTATAATTTTGTGCCTTGTGATGGTGAACCTGCGACCTTCCAGATGTTGTTGGACTACAACTCCCATCATTCCTTGGTTGGAGCAGTTGGAAGTTGAAGCTCACAACATCTGGTGGGCCAAGGGATTCCCATCTCTGTTCGTAAGGAAGACTTCCCCAGTTTGATATGTATCAAAATGTTACACTTTTTGTTATAATTATTGTAAATCTGTTTGCTGAACTTAAGTTGTCATTATGGGCATATATTTTTGACTAACCTAATCTCAGAATGATACAGGTGTATTACTACAATTGAAAAACAAGAAGAACAGGTTTAATATAAGATGTAGATTTGCCCTTAAACAATCCCATTGTGTCACAACCAACGGATAGCTATGCACTGTATGAGTTTGATCTGATTTCGGCAACTAACAACTTCCAAAATAATTTCAAACCTGCTTTTTCTGCTCTTGATGTGTAGAAATCCCATGATCAAAAATAACCGGACAATTAATATTCTGTTATGGTGACCAATTACCCTCAGTGTTTTTAAGCTCTTATGTAATTTAACCTCACAACATTCGGCGTCGCTTTGCACAGCTAAGGGGCCAATTAAGCATCAGAAGACTTAATTTGTGCTACCTTTATTGTGTCCAGAGGAAAAACAAACAATCAGCTTTGTTTCCTAAGCAGGGAAAACCCTTTGAGAAAATGTACTAATCTTATCAAAACCCATTCTGTTTCCTTTGAAATTATTCTTGAAGTTTTGATTGAAACAAGTCAACTCAACTTCATGACAACATAAGGACATGTGTGATCCTCCTGAGGAATTGTGTCATGCTTATTTACATCTCTGCTCCACCTTTTCCCATGATACATACATGATCCCCTGCATTTTATCCTCTCAATCCTGCAAGGTAAGTTTTAGGCTGAGAAATGTTATAGCCAGTGAGCTTTGGAATTAGGCAGGAATTTGAATCCCAGTACCTCCAGCCTAAAGATGACTTTCTGCCAGAAGTCTGTCAAAAGACTTTCTGACAGAAGTTCTGATTGTCTGTCTCGGGCCCCATCAGGCCTCCCTGTGGCCATGGCAGATCCTGTTGGGCCTCCTCCAATTGCGTGGCGTCACACATGTGTGCTGGGCCCCTGGCACCTGTGCTCTGCCACATCTCTCCTTTTAACTGAGCTCACAAACAGGCAGCTTGTGATGATCAGAGGGCAGAGTGAAATAGACATTGTCTAAACCATGCCCACCAACCCCACGCAGACAGACACGGTGGTTGTACGCATGTCACACAAATGAAAATACATATATAGTGAATGGAAACTGTATACTTCATTATGAATCGCCCTGTATTGAGGATCCATTCTGTATCTTTCACAAAAGCTGGGGGTTTTGTGATAGAAGAAAAAGTGGGCTTTTAAAAGCATTTTTAGTGGAACACACTGAATAATGGCAATGACATGCAGCGGTATGCAAAAAAAATAAACACACCTTGGTACTCAAAGGTCTTGGTTCCCAAACACTGAAAACCCAAAATTAAAAGTTTTGTTTTTTGAATGTTTTTCGGAAGACGAACATCTGATGCGGTTGTTGGCTATTGTTTCCGGGGCGCCTGCACCAATCAGAAGCTGTGCCTTGGTTTTTGAACATTTTGGAAGTCAAACGGACTTTTGGAACGGATTAAGTTTGGCACTTTTGTTTTTGCTATTTATTTTGCATTTTTGTTTCTGAGGCTTTTTCAGTTAATTTGTTTTTGTGGTTGTGTGGAACCCAGTTCAGCTACTGATTGATTGATTGATTGTGTGACTGCGGAAATGGATAAAAAAACCCCATCCAAACAATGACTATCATCATCGCAGGTAAGATTTTTTTTAAATTTTAATTTTTATCTTCTACAATACTGTCCTATTTATTTTATAGTACAGTACATTGATTATTGCTTTCATTTTATGGATTGATGGTCTCGTTAGAGAGTAAAATTCATGTTAAATTGCTCTTTTAGGGGTTGTTTTTAAAAGTCTAGAACGGATTAATCCATTTTGCATTACTCTCTATGGGAAAGCATGCCTTGGTTTTAGAATGCTTTGGATTTGGAATGGACTTCTGGAACGGATTAAGTTTGAGAACCAAGGTACCGCTGTAAATCATTTTTTTTTAAAAAAAATATCCAATAACTATACCTCTATAAATGATAAGTGCAGAAAAGCCCTTAGAAAACAAAACAAAACTGTATCCTTGCCTTTCCCCTCCACATGTGACATTTCTGTCTAAGCAAAGCATCGCAGAGCTGCTTTGTCGCCAACCCCCTTACTGCAACCATCCTCTGGCAAAATTGTACCAGGGGCATGTCATTGAATTAGTTGGCTTACTTTGGAGAAAGTTACATGAAAGCTACAACTTGAAAAGCTTCCTGGGATTTTCAGTTGCTGGCCTGTACATCATTTCCCCTACAGCGTACAAAAGATTATTTTTCAGTGCTGGAAATCTAAGACGTTTTGTACACACACGATTTTGTATAGCAAACAGAAGGATATCCAAGGGGCATTAATTATGTTAAAGAGGCAGCATTATATTCTTAAACAGAAATCGCTAATTCCCACAGAAATCCCCTAAATCAAAATATTCAGCGGCATTTTGTTATCTGTGTTGTAATGCTCTCAATTCTTTGTGGGTTGCAAACAGATATTGTGGTAGGCGCTATGGTGAAAAGCATTTGCTTTGTCTTTTGTGTTAAGATGTTGAGCATTCTCCTCAGCAAAGTGCAATAGGATGCCAACAATTTCTGTCTCCTGCAGCTTCTCACAAAGGGAACCAGCCTACGCCTTGCTAATAGAGACAAGAAGCTCTGCCTAGCAAACGTTTGGGTGGGGGGGAACCCACTTTAAATAATAAAGAGCTGGTAAATTGAAATCGCAGTTATGTTTTGAGGAAACAAGCATCCTACTGTATGCACAACTTCAATACCATTTGAAGGAAGAGGCACATCTGTGCCCTGTATACTAATGAGAGCCAGTGCAGTGTAGTGACACAGTGAACCAGGAAGCTCACAGTGAACCATGACTTACTAAGTGGCCCTAGGCAAGCCTCTGTTATCACAGTTTCCGCTCTCTCACCAATCCGCAAGAGAGAGAATAAAATACTTAACTACAGTGCCGGATTTAGGTATAAGCTAAACAAGCTGTAGCTTAGGGCCCCACTCCTTTGGGGGCCCCAAAAAAGTTAAAGGGAAAAAAGTGGATGTACATTTCCAAATGGGTGGCGCTGTGGGTTAAACCACAGAGCCTAGGGCTTGCCAATCAGAAGGTCGGCAGTTCGAATCCCCGCAATGGGGTGAGCTCTCATTGCTCAGTCCCTGCTCCTGCCAACCAAACAGTTCGAAAGCAGGTCAAAGTGCAAGTAGATAAATAGGTACCACTCTGGCGGGAAGGTAAACGACGTTTCTGTGTGCTGCTCTGGTTCGCCAGAAGCGACTTAGTCATGCTGGCCACATGACCCAGACCCCTCGGTCAATAAAGCGAGATGAGCGCCGCAACCCCAGAGTCATCCGTGACTTGACCTAATGGTCAGGGGTCCCTTTACCTTTTTACATTTCCAAATATAAGATAAAAAACAAATAAAATGAAACCTACATACAGTTAGAGCTTAATAATTATTTCACTAATAATATACTTCTTAATTGTGTTTCACTATTAATATACTTCTTAATTGTATTTCACTTCAACAATTACTTTGATAAAACACATATTTTGTTACATGCAAATGGCTTTAGATACCTATTAGGTCCATAAATTACCATATAGCATATATTCAACTCAAAAACCAGTGACAATTTGTTGTTGTCAAAGGACAGCTGGACATATAAAGGGCCCCATTACCTTCAGGAGCTTAGGGCCTCATCAAACCTAAATCCGGCCCTGCTGACCTACCTTACAGGGCTGCTTTGCAGATCGCTGAGATAATATGCACAAATTGTGTCCTCCCTAAAAGAGAGCACATGTTGCGGTGAGACCTGGAGACCAACCTCCTGTGTTATGGGTGGGTGAGATTGGATAGCCACAACACCCAATTGGTAGGTCCCTCGTTATTGGGTTCAATCTGGCCAATGGGGCGCAGTCCAAATGGATTGAGGGACCTATATAAACCCAGTCACGTGTCCCAGAGCTTCCTCTTTTGGCTTGTGCATTCAGAACACCTGCCCACCTCTCCCTATTTTTAGGGCATTTTGCGATTGACCTTGCTATGCCGTCGTGTGTTGTCTGTAGTTGGGACAGGGGCATGGCAGGAATTTCCCCACTTGGCTGATTGGCTGTTGTCATTTGGGTTTTGCCTACCATGTAGCAAATCGTCACAACTTGTAAGGTTGTGGATAGGCACTGGTTCAGGTGATAGGGATGGGAGAATGGTCTTGCCATCCCTACGTGAAGGGTATTCCATTAAAGGAATCCAGGGACTCAACTGGATTGGTCAACCCCTGAGAGGGGGTTGTGCCAGTGCCTGAGTCCAGGGGGACATTTTGGTGGCGGAGATAGCCTGTTCCCGGCTTTTCGCCTATGCAGGTGTTCACCCTTGGCTGACCTATGATAGAGCTCTGGGTCAGCACTGCCTGCAAGGGTGTATGGAGCTAGTCAAACCAGAGCTTATGTAACCAATCCCTTTCTGTAATCAATAAAGTTGTGGCCTAAATTCTGCCAAAAACCAAACTAAAATTTGAGTCAAGTGTGTCTTTATTTAGCGGGGAGGTCTCTGGGTCTGAACACGCAAAGTACTTTGAACACTTGCAAGCATCACACACATGCCAACTGTGTTTACAATGACCCAAACATTTCTTCTTCTTCTTCTTCTTCTTCTTCTTCTTCTTCTTCTTCTTCTTCTTCTTCTTCTTCTTCTTCTTCTCCTTCTCCTTCTCCTTCTCCTTCTCCTTCTCCTTCTCCTTCTCCTTCTTCTCCATTTTAAAATGGCTACATACAAACCCAATAAAACAGAGAGTACAGCACAAAGCAACACATAGTGTAACAACAGCAATTCCAAAGCAGCTCAAAAACATTTTTTTAAAAGGCATATAGTAACTAGGGAGGGACACGGGTGGCGCTGTGGGTAAAACCTCAGCGCCTAGGACTTGCCGATCGTATGGTCGGTGGTTTGAATCCCCGCGGCGGGGTGCGCTCCCGTCATTCGGCCCCAGCGCCTGCCAACCTAGCAGTTCGAAAGCACCTCTGGGTGCAAGTAGATAAATAGGGACCGCTTACCAGCGGGAAGGTAAACGGCGTTCCATGTGCTGCGCTGGTTCGCCAGATGCAGCTTGTCACGCTGGCCACGTGACCCGGAAGTGTCTGCAGACAGCGCTGGCTCCCGGCCTATGAGTGAGATGAGTGCACAACCCTAGAGTCTGGCAAGACTGGCCCATACGGGCAGGGGTACCTTTACCTTTAGTAACTAGGGACCGGGAAGAAATTTGTTTGGCTTTTAATTTTAATGCGAACCTATCTATTTGCACTTTCTGAACCAATAGACAAACCAAAACACAGCTATCCTTTGAAATTTGCACTTCACTGGATGTTGCAATGTACTCGCTGCAGCCATGACTTACAAAGAAGCTCATCGCCATGAGTTTCAGGGTGGTGGTATATGCTGAGACCCTTCTAATTCCTGGATCCAGGTTAAAATGTAAGTAAATTCCTGGAATAGCCAGGCTAGTTTCCTGGTGAGCTAAAGGAAGTGGCTCTGTGCCACTTCCTTTACGGTTATGGTAAATAGGTGTTACCCTCTCCCTTAACTCACTGGTAGTTAGAAAGACAAAGGTCAGAGTTGAGAGGAGAGTTATGTGAGCTAGAAGCTGGAAGCGGAGCTGCAGGGTGGCAAGCTTATAGTTAGCATATTTCAAAAGGTGAAAATCTGGACACAAAAGAGGTTGGCAAAGTCGTTTAGCTTTCTTTGCTAAACCTAAAAAGAATAGCTATTTTTGAGCTGTTTTTAAGGAAATTCACTATAGTCAACATTACCAACCGTGGGTTGCCATATAGACAGATTTTCCTGGGCATTTCAACAATTTCCACCTGGACACAGTTTCCTATGGCCAAATCCTGGTTATGTCTGGGAAATTCCAGACAAATGGCAACCCTAGGTAAGACACACACACACACACACACACAGAGAGAGAGAGAGAGAGAGAGAGAGAGAGAGCCATGCCTGATCTCTGAATCCAAGGTTGTGGATATCGGGGAAGCAAGGCCCTTTTGGGGTGTTAATGCTGTGAACCCCTCCATAGTAGGCTCAGGTTGTATGTATGTGAAAATAAACCATATATCATAAAGACACCACAGTCCCTGCTGCGCCCCATTCCAAATGTAACACGAACCCTGGGTGCGCACTTGGAACCCCTGGAATCTCACATCGCTCAGAGACTGGGGTAGCATGCAACAATTAATTAGGGAAGGTGTGCATAAAAATGTGAAAATAGCATGGGGGGGGATCCATCATGTTATAAGTAATTTATTGTAAGAGTGTGTGTAAGGCAAAATTAGCATATCATGAGAACAGCAGCAGAAACGCATGTACATGGTTGTACAGATGTCTTTTCTAAATGCAAACTGATGTGGAAATGGGATAATTTAGGAATGGAGGGAAACCAAAAATGACACATTATCCCCATCTGTAATGGTCTGCCGTGGCCACCGCAGCATGAAGCTGCCAGCTGAGCCAGGAGATGCTGCGATCAGCCTCTGCCTCTTCCCCGCTGGAGGAGCTGCCCTCCAGCCACCGCTTGCCTCCTCCAGCCCCGCCAGGCAGCACTGTCCTGGCTAAAAAAACTCTGGGAAACGGGAGGGGGGCACCGGAAGGAGCTTTGAACCACGGCACCGGATATGCTTAAGACGGCCCTGCTGATCCTGCCCAATGCCATTTCCAATCTCTCAGTACAGTGGCACCTCGGGTTACATACGCTTCAGGTTACAGACTCCACTAACCCAGAAATAATGCTTCAGGTTAAGAACTTTGCTTCAGGATGAGAACAGAAATTGTGCTCTGGCTGTGCGGTGGCAGCAGGAGGCCCCATTAGCTAAAGTGGTGCTTCAGGTTAAGAACAGTTTCAGGTAAAGAACAGACCTCCGGAACGAATTAAGTACTTAACCCGAGGTACCACTGTACAACGAAGCACTTCACTGAGGGAAAGGCAGAAAACCCACTAACCAGAGAGGGGGAATCCTCTCTGAACATGTCAACCGGTGACCCAATAATCTCCACTGAGACTCTTAAACCAAGGGTGAGCGGGACATTAATGGGCCAAAGTGGCCATGAACCCTTGTGGCCAAAATTCTTTGAGGAACTGTTCCTTTAGCTTTTACTGAATTAGCATGTACTGAGTGGCCGGCTTTGTGGCTATATCTGAGGCTCAATCCCTGCCTTTTCTCTTCCTCCTTCTTTGGGTTTCATTCATCTTCTATAATACCAAGTCTTTTTTGTCCTAACATCAGCCAAACGCTTTCTTTCAAACTGTACAGCAAGGGGGGGGGGGGGAAACACGGCCATTTCGAATTAAAAGAAACACTAAACCAAAACAAGAGCACACTTAAAGTAGGAGCTGGGTGGTATATGTAAATGACATGCCCAAGGGATCGGAACAGCAGACTTTAGCTGGCCCTGTAGCTTGCCAATGGGAGAATTAGCTAATTCTGCTGATTCACAGACAGGGCGATTGGCCAGGTTCCTTGAGCGCACAAAGGCCTAGTGGCTACATCATCCAGCGAGAATCTCTTTAAGTGCATGCTACTCTGGAAAGCACACAGATCTCTCATGTTCTTGCTTGCAGATACACTGAATTTCCATCTAAATGGGTTGACAAAGACCATCTTTCAGTAGGCTATTTCTCAGCTTCTCTGGACTGTATAAATAACACTTTAACAGACACTGTAGCGCTTCAGGCTTTGCCTGGTTGTTTTTCCAGCATCTATCAAAGGAGCGGTGCAGAGGTTTAGGCTAATAGAACAAAAATGACCGGGCATGATGATGAAATACTCGGTTGCTAACCATATCCTGGTTTCTCCTGCTCAAAAGCTGCCTGTGGTATCCAACTGGAAAGGGATTAAGATGTTTTATATTCTGTCTGAGCTTCGAACCAGGATGTGTTTTACTTAATCTGGTTTAGCCACCATGCAGACTGCTTTAGAATTTGTGTGTCCACCCCCCCCTTTTAATCCCAGCATTCCCTTAAAACTTACTCCTCTTTGGAAAAGAGAGCTAATTCCTTTGCTTTCATGCAAATTTTAAAAGTGTGGGGTGAGGCCTTCATCTGTAAGGAGGGAAGAATACCGGTACTTAAACATGAGGTGTGTGGGGTTTGTCTCTAGGCTTGGTGCTTGTTAGATGTGTTGTGCAATTAAGGGGAAATGCTGTTTTAACGTTAATTGGATAAATTATGACGCTTCAGATCCGCTGTCCTCTACAGAACTGCAGATGTCCAGTGGCTTGTCTTCAAACGACCTTATACTTGGCTTCCCTTTGAGAAAAACTGTACACATGAGAGTCTGACTTTGGATGCTTTTAGCCTCACAGCAGGGAGCCGAAGAGAAAATGATTACCTGAAATGCTGTGGTTGCTTTTGCAAGGTGAACACTACAGCTAAAGTCCACAGATCCGCTGACGGTATTCAGGCAAACACATGTCGCTGTGAACAGAAAAGCAAACCGGGGGTGAGGAGCCAGGAGGGGTTGCAACTCAGGAAATCACTTCCAGAGCATCAGACAGAGCAGAAGAATCATTATGGAGCTTTGCAGTGGCAGCAGAGAAACCTAAATCAGCTCAAAAGTGGAAGTGGCCTGGTTTTCATACCCTTTCTTCTGACATACTACAATACTGTTAGCATCCCACTCAGGCTGCAAACTTGAGCACGGGCTGTTTAAATCCGGTTGGAGAATATGATGTGCTGTTGTCCACACTGTTCACAGGTTTATATTGACCCTTCCCATCTCAGAAGGGTAACTACTACTGAATACTACCCATTTGAACAATGACAGTGTTGTCATACAGTATGTGCAGTGCTGGGTTTACCCAGGGCCGGAATTAGGTTTGATGAGGCCCTAAGCTACTGAAGGTAATGGGGCTCTTTATATGTCCAGCTGTCCTTTGTCAACAACAAATCGTCACTGTTTTTTGTGTTGAATATATGCTATATGGTAATGGATGGACCTAATAGGTATCTCAGGCAATTTGCACATGTTGCCATTCAACCAGTCCATGCAGAATGTAGGCACCCTATATATAGAAATGAGCGAACCAGTGATATTTTAGGGAGCAGGCTAGCAGGCGGGGCCCATTGCTTACATCATAGGAGCCTACACAACACAAAACACTTTTGCTGTATGTAGGTTTTATTTTATTTGTTTTTTAACTTATATTTTGGAAATGTACATCCAGTTTTTCCCCTTTAATTTTTTTGGGGGGCCCCCAAGAGAGTGGGGCTCTAAGCTATAGCTTGTTTAGCTTATACATAAATCCGGCACTGGGTTTACCCCATAGGAGTGAATGAGAGCCATTCTCTGTTAACGGAAAAGTTAACAGTTGCAGTCAGGATCTGTCCCCTGCTTCTGGCCCGCTTCTCATTCACGTCCCATATAATTCAGTGGAGACTATTCAGAACAGTCCATATCCTATGTGCTTAGCCAGACCTCTTCTTCTGCATAACCTTCCCTTTGGGCTCATTTCCAGGTGATACTCAAATACCTTGAGAATTAGATTCTAAGTATATTGAGATTCTAGATTATTGGCTCATTAGAATTTGATGTAGGTCACAGGAAAATCACGTACTGGTAGCAATGGAATGAAAAGTGTCAAGAACGTATGATCAAAATAGGACACTTTTGTGCTTGAACGGAATACTAAACTACAGGCTACAAAAATGTGAAATGGATTCGTTTGGTGAGTTTTTTTCTCTCTCTCTCTCCTGTTGAAGCCTTTTTGCTTCTCATGGATTTTCTTTCCACCTCCTCAGAAGTTTAAAGGAAGTCCCACTGCTGCTTAGATTCAAGTAGGATTTATTTCATCTGACAGAGTACATACAGTTCAAATACACTGGACTCAGACATCACAGAAGTGTCTTTGATTTAACTGCTAGTTTGCTCCAGAAAAAATTATTTCACCATAAAGGCTCTCACCTGTATCCTTTCCGTAAGAAGACTAATATCAGAACTGTGCCAGCAACTTGTGTCACAGCAGGCAAGCCTCCACTTTAAGAGGAGAGGCAAGTCCTCCTCAGGAGTTCAGCCTGGACACATGAGAGCAAAGGTGTGTAGAGGGACTGAGAGCATGTACAGAACTGTCTCCAACATCATCTGACCCCCATCTACTATTGTCCTCTGCAGTTTTAGCAAGAAGGTCTGCTTGGAAACATATTTGCTTGAACCTGTTGACAAGCCTCCTCACAATCAAAAATCCTGATGTGCTTTATACATGTTCCCAATCTCAAGGAAGCTTGTAAACAGGTTCAGGCAAATGCACTTGAAAGTCCTTTCCAGACCCTTGTCTTCACTTTGGGTAGAGTGGAGCAGCTCCATCTGGCATGCCCAGGGGCTGTCATGTGCACCTTTTCTCTCTACATCCCTTTGTCCTCTGGAGGGCCACCCAATGGAGCAATCCGAAGCCCTGCTTTTGCTAGCAAGGTCATCCTTCCTTTTTCATAGCACCAGCCCCTTTTGCCATTGCTTGTTGTTGTTGTTGTTTAGTCGTTTAGTCGTGTCCGACTCTTTGTGACCCCATGGACCAGAGCACGCCAGGCACTCCTGTCTTCCACTGCCTCCCACAGTTTGGTCAAACTCATGCAGGTAGCTTTGAGAACACTGTCCAACCATCTCATCCTCTGTCGTCCCCTTCTCCTTGGGCCCTCCATCTTTCCCAACATCAGGGTCTTTTCCAGGGAGTCTTCTCATGAGGTGGCCAAAGTATTGGCATCTCAGCTTCACGATCTCTCCTTCCAGTGAGCACTCAGGGCTGATTTCCTTCAGAATGGAGAGGTTTGATCTTCCTGCAGTCCATGGGACTCTCAAGAGTCTCCTCCAACACCATAATTCAAAAGCAGCCATTGCCTGTACTCATTATCTAAAATGCCAGGTGTTCCGTCTTCTGAGGTAAGGCAGGTGGCAGCTGCAAAGAGGCACTTTTTGTGGTGGCCCCTTCTAGGATGCTCTCCTTATCTGGCAACGCAGTTCGTTATTCTTCTAAGGTTTGTTTGTTTAATGCCATTAAGCAGATAAGATAGTATGTTTTCTTTTGCTTTGCTTTCAAGTTTTTTAAAAAATCTCCGACATGTTAGCAATTATTGTTGCTACCAATGTTTATTGTGCATTCTCTGATTTTACACTGCCCTGAGAACACTGTTAAGTTGAATGTGCAGCAAGCAAATGCAGAAAATATTTTTTTAAAAAAAATCCCAATGGCAAATACACAGGAGACAAGCAATAGGAAAAGAGAGGAGAAAGCTGTTTTCAGGCATGTAAACATGCAGAAGAACCACACACTTTAAGGCAGCCTTGTCCAGGCTTCAGCTTTTGGCTCAATACGGTTAAAAAGGTAAAGGGATACCTGACCACTAGGTCCAGTCGTGGCCGACTCTGGGGTTGCGGTGCTCATCTCGCTTTATTGGCCGAGGGAGCCAGCATACAGCTTCCGGGTCATGGGGCCAACATGACTAAGCCGCTTCTGGCAAACCAGAGCAGTGCACATAAACGCTGTTTACCTTTCCGCTGGAGTGGTACCTATTTATCTACTTGCACTTTGACGTGCTTTCGAACTGCTAGGTAGGCAGGAGCAGGGACCGAGCAACGGGAGCTCACCCCGTCGTGGGGATTCGAACCACCCATCTTCTGATCGGCAAGTCTTAGGCTCTGTGGTTTAACTCACAGCGCTCCACTAAAACAGTTTCTTCTCATTTCAGTGCCCTTGCAGCTAAACCATGTACAATGCGGAAGAGCTTCCCTGTCTGGAGGCAATATGCGGCTGTACATCAGCAGAGGAGTGTTGTTGCCTGGACTGTTAAGGGCCAGGAAGATGGGAAACAGCATCACAATGATACAGATCTATTCAGGATGTCAAAAATTGCTGAAAACATGAAGGTGCTTTTTGACACTGATGAAAACGAACTCAAAACAATGTAATACTTATGAGTTAAGCCCTAATTATAAAACGAAAATGTCAGCCCTCCTTTCCCCAGAAGACTCTGTCCTGCTCTGAAATCCACTTCTGGCCTGCCCACCCAGAGAAAGCTTGGAGCTATAAAGCTTTTTACTTGTCAGGCTCCTCACTGGTTAGATGTACATTGTGTATGGTTGCTTCATTCTTCATTTCCTGTCTCTCTTAATGTTCCCTTCCTTGCTCATGTCTAAAGAGCATCCTTGCCCCAGAAATACATTGCCTTTAATGTTTCATTGCAACTGCAGAAGATTTCGGCTAGTCAGGTAAAGCTAATATTATGAGGACAGGAAATATGCAATATATTGTTAAGCATGACCCTATCAATGATTGGACCTTTGCAGTTTATTGCACTCTTAGATACTGGGAGCATAGCTAAGGCCTACACTCCTTTACAGTCATTCAATAATACTAATTAAAGTGAAAGGGTAATTTCTGTGAGTAGTTGAGGGCTCTCTGAAAAATGAATTAGCAGCACCTTCAACCAAACTACAATTCCCAGAATCCCTTGGGAGAATGCGTGGCAATTGAAAGATGGTATCAAGTTGAGGTGTGCTCCAGTTCTGTATGAAATCTGAGGCATAAGTCAAATTAGGATGCTGCTTCCTGGTGGGGTTTTTTTTTGTTTTTGCCCAAGTTGGATCACAGTTAACAGGCCTTCCCTCTTAGCTAGGGTAGCATCCTGACCCACAAGCTTTTTCTCACTCTACCATGTCCCACACAAGCTGCAGACTTTTTTATGTGGGGTTAGGGAAGGAAAATCAAGGTGACATGGAAATGTTACTCTTCTGCAAATTTCCAGAGGAGGACACTGAGAGTAGTTGTGGACTAGCTGGTGTCCCTGTCCCAAAGCTTTCTGGTAACCAACAAACAAGACCACCTTTAATTTTCATTCCATTTTTCTTGGGGGTTTTTTCAAATTGAGTTTGTGCCAGAAGCGTTCAGAAGAGTACTGTGGTACCTCAGGTTACAGATGCTTCAGGTTACAGATGCTTCAGGTTACAGACTCCACTAACCCAGAAATAGTACCTCAGGTTAAGCACTTTACTTCAGGATAAGAACAGAAATTGTGCGGTGGTGGCGCAGCGGCAGCAGGAGGCCCCATTAGCTAAAGTGGTGCTTCACGTTAAGAACAATTTCAGGTTAACAACGGACCTCCAGAATGAATTAAGTTCTTAACCCAAGGTATCACTGTATAGTGTTTAGAGCAGGAGTGGCTAACTTTCGATCCAATAGATGTTGTTGGACTCCAACACATGTCCACCATATGACCCAATCCATGACCCACTTCTCCTCACAGAGCTCCAGCTCTCAGTTTAACAGTTTTAACAGTAGTTTAACAGCGAACAGAATTCCCTGAAAAGAGGAATTAAGACTTGTAGATCTGTGAGTGGAATTGGGGGTTTCCTAACAACTCTCAATATCCTTAACAACCTACAGTTCCCAGGATTCCTTGGGGCAGGCCTTTTTTCAGCTGGAACTCACTGGAACTCAGTTCTAGCACCTCTCAGGTGGGGCTGTTACCATTCTAAGAGAATGAGGGAGGTGTTGATGGTGAGCTCCAGCACCTCTTTTTCTAGAAAAAAATAGCACTGCCTTGGGGGAAACCACGACTGTTTTAAAGTGGTACGATACTGTTTTAAATGTATCATGCAGATGGCACCTTGCTTGGCTAAATCATTTCCAAGGCAGGGGGAATAGGGTGATAGGTTCATTGAAACCATCTGAAGCGTTCCTCTCCTGATCCCAATTTCATAAACAGTGGCTTTCTGGGAACAATTTATTCTGGCACAGATGAACAGATGAAGAGGGAATAATCTATTCTGAGTATATCTTTTCTGGACAAACATTCCCTAGGTTTCATTTCCACAAGCATGGCATTCACTGGGGAAAGGGGGATTTGCTCCTTATAAGAATGCAAATGTCACCAGCAGTGGCACTAAGTAGGGAGAAGCTATGAAAGGCTCAAGTGATGCACAGATTTTGTTCAGGCTTTGTAGCTGGGTATGGTTTAAAAAAAAATAATCAAAGGGAACATCATAGCAGAAGTGTGAACCACACACTTCCCTCTGCTTCTGTGGCCTCTCTCCCATTTCTCTCTCTGTGCTTTCTCTAGTTCATTCAGTTGTTTTGTTTTCTGTTGTTACTCTAATAGAGTCACCCATCTACCTTTCACAAAAGAAAAATTCTGAAAAATCCCTCAGTAAAGGAAACATGCTATGCACATGATCGGGAGTTTCCTCCCCTCCCTTCAGAACTTTAAAGAAACTTTTGTGTGGGAGTAACTTTGCAAACGGACTTTGGACACAGGTGGCACTGTGGGTTAAACCACAGAGTCTAGGACCTGCCGATCAGAAGGTTGGTGTTTTGAATCCCTGCGACGGGGTGAACTCCCATTGCTCAGTCCCTGGTCCTGCCAACCTAGCAGTTCAAAAGCACGTCAAAATGCAAGTAGATAAATAGGTACCACTCCAGCGGGAATGTAAACGGCGTTTCCGTGCACTGCTCTGGTTTGCCAGAAGCGGCTTAGTCATGCTGGCCCCATGACCCGGAAGCTGTACGCCGGCTCCCTCAGCCAATAAAGCAAGATGAGCACCGCAACCCCAGAGTCGGCCACGACTGGACCTAATGGTCAGGGGTCCCTTTACCTTTACCTTTAACTTTGCACATGCTTAGAGGCACCCCACCTAACCGACATACTGGTCTAGGGAGGTGGGGAAATCTTCTCTATGTAGAGGAATACCACCACAAAACTCCTTCAAGATGATCAGCCCGCTCAGTTTCCTTAATCTGCTTTGTGGCATGTAATGCACTGTGAACTGGTACAGTTTGCAGCACAGAAAAAGTTTGCCATGTTTCCACAGGGATTCCTTTCAGAAATTACACAACATGCTGACTCACGCATCTTTGAAGCATGAGAAAGTATATCAGCTTTAACGCTGGCAAAAACATATAAAGCCCCGAATCCAACACAGCGAATGGTTCTTCTAGTATTGCCAATCTAGAGCAGCATTAGAAATGGCTTCTAATTTCATGGCTGATTTCCTAATTAATATATTGTGAAATCTGTACAGTCCCATTTTGACCGCAGTGGTGGTTGTTGGTTTTTTTGGTTTTCGGTATTCACCGAAAGGCATCTGAGGAGTTGCCCATAGATCTAGTGGGGAAAATGCTAAAGGCATTCTGGAATCTGATGTGGACCAGGATTAACTCTTCCAGAAATAAAACGAGGCTAAATAAATATAATGCAATTTCCCTTTTCCACATCGTATTAACCAACCCTTGATTCATAATAAACATAGACTTGGAGACCTGCAAATTCCCATGCCCCTCAGAAGACTCTCTATAAATGATCAGTTGTAGTTACTTCCTCTCTTCCTCCAAAAGCCTCTGCTGTCATCTTCGATGTTCTGTGCTACAGGCTGATCTTTGTTGATTATGTAAGGCAGAAGTAAATTATACCATAGCATTAGAAAAGAAAAAATGGCAAAGAATCAATCCCTTTGCATCAATTACAAAAATATATCTTACAGTTAAAGGAAAAGGTACCCCTGCCCGTATGGGCCAGTCTTGCCAGACTCTAGGGTTGTGCGCTCATCTCACTCTACAGACATTTCCGGGTCACGTGGCCAGCGTGACAAGCTGCATCTGGCAAGCCAGCGCAGCACACGGAACGTCGTTTACCTTCCCGCTAGTAAGCGGCCCCTATTTATCTACTTGCACCCGGGGGTGCTTTCGAACTGCTAGGTTGGCAGGCGCTGGGACTGAACGACGGGAGCGCACCCCACCGTGGGGATTCGAACCGCCGACCATGCAATCGGCAAGTCCTAGGCACTGAGGTTTTACCCACAGCGCCACCCGCGTCCCTTACAGTTAGCATTATACAATCAAAGCGGCAAGCCTGTGCATACCTGCTTGGGAAGAAGCTTCACTGAATGCATGGCTGGACCAAAATATTGGTTAACAACACCAGCCTACATGTCATCATCATCAATCATCAAAAACAAGTACATAGCTTCTGAAAGGAATGTACAGTGGTATCTCGGATTAAGTACTTAATTCATTCCAGAAGTCCGTTCGTAACCTGAAACTGTTCTTAACCTGAAGCACCACTTTAGCTAATGGGGCCTCCAGCTGCCACCGCGCTGCCACAGCACAATTTCTGTTCTCATCCTGAAGCAATGTTCCTAACCCGAGGTACTATTTTTGGGTTAGCGGAGTCTGTAACCTGAAGCGTATGTAACCTGAAGCGTATGTAACCCAAGGTACCACTGTATTTTTCTTTTACTTCCCACCCCCTCAAGAACTGGAACAGAACCTGAACAGTACTTTGGCAGTATTTTGCCCCACTTCCATAAAACACCAGACTGGCAATTCAGAATAAGGTTTTGTCTTTAAATAATAATGAAAAAAATATAATGATATGATTCGGGGGGGGGGGGCGCAAAATGTCTTCAGCCCAAGGTCCACATTGCATCATGGGCAATATGGTAGTCATGGACCAGGCCAAAGTGGCGCAATAGATATGACTCTTTGTACAGTGGGCAACGTTCCAACCAAGGAAGAGCGTTTGATATACATGTCTCTCCAATCAGAGATGGATCTACACTCATGGTTTTTAATGTTAAGGGAAGGTTTAGGAATGGTTTTGATAACCATATGGCCAAATGCCATTCTATTTTAACATTCATAGGTAAAGGTAAAGGGACCCCTGACCATTAGGTCCAGTCGTGGCCGACTCTGGGGTTGTGGCGCTCATCTCGCTTTATTGGCCGAGGGAGCCGGCGTACAGCTTCCGGGTCATGTGGCCAGCATGACTAAGCCACCTCTGGAAAATCAGAGCAGCGCATGGAAACACCGTTTACCTTCCTGCCGGAGTGGTACCTATTTATCTACTTTCACTTTGACGTGCTTTCAAACTGCTAGGTTGGCAGGAGCCGGGACCGAGCAACGGGAGCTCACCCCTTCGCAGGGATTCAAATGTGTTATTAAAATGTGAAACCAGAGATCAACCAGCAGTAGCGAAACAGATTTCTGGCGGAGATAAGAAATGCCTTTTTTTACAAGCATGCTCTGAGACGATATCTAATATTATTCTAATAACGCTAAACAGGTCAGTGTAGATCCAGCCCAGGTAAACAAAAGGAATAATCATCGTTTCAGCGAGGGAATGGTACTCAAGGAGGCCATGGATGGTGGGAGAGGGTTGGAAGAAGCGGTGTGGCCTGGGGGAGTCCTGCAGCTCAATTGCAAGGCCTGGAGTGTATGCTGCTCACAATTTTTTTAGGCATGCTGTTCTTTTTCATACTCAGTCTTCCATCTGCAGTATGCGTGGACAAGGCAGGCTACACAGCTAGCATATGCAAAGCCCTTTGCTAGAAGACTGAAAAGCTGAAGTGTAAAGGTTGTTGTTCTCCAAATAAGATGTCATCAGAGTAGGCAAACTGAAATCAATGACTTAGTTGGATACAACTTCTTATCTTTAATTCCAGGTCAATGTTTTCACCCACTGCAGAAAACAGAGATTTGTATGATGAGGCAGTTAGTCCCAGCAGCATATTTACAAACTCACATTTTCCCAAAGACTTAAGTTTTGTATAACAGTCTCTTGAGTTATGACAACCCCCGTGTTCCTCAATATTTGGTTTTGGTTTTGCATCACATACATTTTCTGATACTGTTTTAAGTTTCTGCTTAGAGCAACTTTCTCCTTTGGGGCCTAGTATGCTTCTGCACTCTGTTTCTCACTGTTTTCTTTAAAAAGGGGTTTGTTAGCATGGCATTTTAAGCATATTGAATTATGGAAGCAATGCCCATAGACAGCTCTGTCATGTGCATCCATGTGAAAGTTGCCAGAGCACTGCCTGTGGGGTGGAGGAAACAAACTATCTGCCTTGAGATACTAAGTTCCTTAAAGTATTTCCTCCTTTAATTTTAAGAATTGGGGAGTTTGCTTTAAAAGCCCTAACAGTGGTCTAGGTGAGTGTCTGTAAACAAAGCCCCCAGTAAATCATTAGATGTCTATCTTCTGAAGCTTCAAAATAACTGGAAAATATGTATTTCAGGTTATATGTATTTCCCCCCTCTCCATCTAATGATTGACAATATGCCCCAGACCATATGATTGAATAGGTCAGGAGCAAAGATTGTAGGAATGTTTCTTGAAATGAAAAAAAAACAGAACAAAGGCAGAATGAATATTGGTTGGAGGGCAAATTGTAATCAAACAGAGACTGCTATATGAAGCAGGGATGGCAGTGACAAACTCTTTCATTCCAAAAAAACAAAAACAAAAAACAAAAACTCTGGGGGGAAATTAAATTAAACAATACATCCCATCCTGGTGTAGAGAGGAAATGCCTTGGCGGTTATCCAGAATGATGTCTTCTTTACAAAAGTGCTAAGGAGTGAAAAGTAAATAACTGTCACTCATTACACGTTGTCTCTCAGCCCGTTGATCAATTAAACGTTGTTATAAACTGGGGGTTGCTTTAGCGACTCGTTTGTATCTTGCTTTCTCTCTAAAGGGCTCAATGCAGCATACAAAGAGTTGGCCCACTTTATTCTTGCCAATAGTTCTGCAAAGGAGGGCGAAAATGTTAACAGGTCCAAGGCCGCTCAGCAAGTGCCGCAGCAAAGTAGTGTTTTCAAGTTGTCTTCTCTCACACTGATCATGAAGTGGAAAGCAGTTCCTGAGATTCTAAAGGGGAGGGAGAGCTCACTCATGGCAGTGCCTTTGTGAGATATTAAAAAGGTGAAATGATGACACAGGTGTAGTAAAGGTAAAGGGACCCCTGACCATTAGGTCCAGTCGTGGACGACTCTGGAGTTGTGGCACTCATCTCGCTTTATTGGCCAAGGGAGCCGGCTTTTGTCCACAGACAGCTTCCAGGTCATGTGGCCAGCATGACTAAGCCGCTTCTGGCGAACCAGAGCAGTGCACGGAAATGCCGTTTACCTTCCCACCAGAGTAGTACCTATTTATCGACTTGCATTTCGGCATGCTTTTGAACTGCTAGGTTGGCAGGAGCATGGACTGAGCAATGGGAGCTCACCCCGTCATGGGGATTTGAACTGCTGACCTTCTGGTTGGCATGCCCTAGGCTCTGTGGTTTAACCCACAGCGCCACCCGCATGTAGACAGGTGTACATCTTGACAAATTATACAGGAGCAGTCATTTTAGTCTCAGATTCAAAGATCAGTGACTTCCCAGGGATATCCTAGACCAGTGCTGTCGAGGAAAAAGTTATTGAGTTGAACCAATGGCGAGAGTGCCTTGTGCCTGCCCTGGGTTTACTTATGGGTAAAAAAGGCATGGGATTGTACTGAATCTTTTCTTTTCTTTTTAAGTTTTATTTTCAGTGCAAAATTACAACAAAAATGACAAACATTGAATCCAAAATAAAACTATACAAATAAGAAAGAAAAACAAAACACAAAAAAGGGAAACACACACACACATCTACAAATAAAACCATATCTTCATTCTAATCTAGTCATGACATACATATACACATATGTACTGAATCTTTTCTTCTTCCCTCTTTCTCACTTTTCAGTGTTAGTTCTTTCATGGAGCCACAAGGGTCTCCTTTCAGTCTTTTTTCTGTCTCTCTTCAGTGTGTTGGGGGTGGTTGATGAAGGCTCAGTGAAAACCAGAAACACCCTTAGTTCTGCAAGCCGGAATTATGTATTTGTATATTTATTAATTTCATGAATTGCTTCCCATGAAGTACCTCAAAGCAGTTTCACACTATGACAGAAACATATATGAAACCCATTCATATAAGCGGTTACAGAAATAAAATAAAAAAATAAAATAAAATGACACACACACACACAAAATTCAAGTCAAATACAAATCCCAACTGCGATAAGAAAAGATGCCTCTTAGAAGGCCTGTTGAAAGAGGGATGTCTTCAACAGACACTGAAAAGACAACAGAGATGGATATGTAATAGGAAAGGGTTGCAAAAGGTTGGTTGCCACCACAGTTAAGGTGTAATCTTTGCACACGTGGAACTGCTCTCTTGATAAGATGTTCTCTGCAGAATGTCTTCTCTTGCAGAGTGCAATGATCAGTTCAGTTCATAAAAGAAGACTCTTTAGATAACTTATGGCAGTGCCATCCATTGTTAGAGAGGTGTTAGCTTTCTAACCTTTTAAAAGAGGTATCTGTTCATACTAGAGATGAGCAAGTCTTCCAGAGCTCTTTTTGGATCAGTTATGGACAGTTCCCACTTCTGTTCTTTGGCAAGTGATGGCAGGAACTTTGTCGGCGTCTCTAATCAATAGAGAACAAAGAGATAAAATGTACTTAGGGAAAAGATGTTCATAATTGCTCACAACTTTATTTGGAAAGTGGTAGGTGAAGAACTAAAAATGTTTCCAATTCTGTTCCCAGGGGTGACATTAGAATCACAGGAAGGTTCAAATGCAATTGTAAATTTGTCTTCCTGCATGACCACCCATTCAAAAATCAGTTATTTACAATACCTGACACAAGAGCATCTCAAGCTGCATTTCTGTCTTTCATACATGCACACCAACTGCAAGAGAGAGAGAGATCCATTCTCCCTCCATGCCAATTCCAAATATGTAAACCCAGCCATGTTTTCAGTTCTGAGGGAAACATCCAATTACCTCCCCTTTCCCTATTCCAGGATCTTCCCCTTTTCCCCTTCCAAACTTATCTGTTTACGTGACAAATGAATGCTGCTACATTCACGGAGCAAGGAGCCCTAAGAAATGTAAGAAATGGAGGATTAAGTGACCCTGGAGAATGGCATTTCCCAAGGCTCCTTGTCTCTGGCAATGTTCTGGCTATGGCAAAGACTCTCCTCCCTGGAAGAGAGGGGAGTGGTTGTGGGCGGGAGCCCGAGCTCCGCCCCTAGCAGGGGGCGTTAGCCCCCTGCCTCCTCCACTCACCTGGCTGGCGCCCACGCCCCTCGGCAGGCACCCAAGCAGGTGCCTCCGAGGGGGCGTTTACAGCAGCCTTTTGCTGCGGCGCCAGCTCCTCCTCGGCCTCATTCTTCTCTCCGTCGTCATTTGAAATTGGCAGAGCTCATATCCCAATTGGTCCCTAAACCACTCAAAAAGTGCTTTGTTGCACATGTGAGAATAGTCCCAGTGTACTGTGGAAAGGTATATACACCCTCCCACTGTCCACTGTGTGGATTGTAAAGTCCTGTGATTTGCATAATGTGTGGCAAGTCCAAATTACAGTCATTTTATACATATAGCATTTTTATTGGGTTTTCTGCAAAACATTTGGCAAGTCCAAATTATAGTCACACTCACTCTCTCTCTCTCTCTCTCTCTCTATATATATATATATATATATAGTAATTTTATTGGGCTTTCTAACAAAAATCAGAAAACAGCAACAAAAACAAACACTAATAAGTACAACAGCAACAATTTACATCAAAACAGTAACATAGCCATTAAATGGGATTATCCAAACCTCATGATTTCCCTCCTCCCACTCCCCTGGTTCCTTAAAATTCTTTTTAAACTACAGTGGTACCTTGGGCTACATACGCTTCAGGTTACATACACTTCAGGTAACAGACTCTGCTAACCCAGAAATAGTACCTCGGGTTAAGAACTTTGCTTCAGGATGAGAACAGAAATCGTGCAGCGGCGGCACGGCAGCAGCAGGAGGCCCCATTAGCTAAAGTGGTGCTTCAGGTTAAGAACAGTTTCAGGTTAAGAACAGACCTCCGGAACGAATTAAGTACTTAACCCGAGGTGCCACTGTACATATAATATCTACTCCAAATTTCTATTTCAACCTCAGGTTTCCTGTACCATCTCTAATATTACTAGTGTTTTGTTTAAAAAAAATATTGCAAAATGTATTAAGATGTTTTACAATACTTTTAAAAATATATAATAAACATTTCCCAGTGTCTGCTGCAAGCACCACCTGATGGATCAGGACCAAGGACCATAAAAAATATGATTGGCAACATCTTACTCCTATGTTGATTTTTGTCCCCAGTACATAGGTCACCAGATTGTACAAACATATCTGGAAATTCTTTCATTTGCATAATGAGCTCTCCAATATGCTAGCCAATTACTTACATAGGACATAAACTGTGTCCTATAAATACTTCAACCTGGGGCGGGTGTGGGGAAATTATTCAGGAAAAAAATATTATTCCCAGGGTAGCAAGGCAGGTTGCTTTGCTTCCACTGAACAGTTCTCTGAAAGGCCTCCCTTGAGTTTAAGCCAGTCTGCTTGCAACATTTTCAATTGTTTTATTTCCCGTCTTTTCCCTTTGTTGTTGCTCTAAATTAAACTCTACTGGAAACTGAAGCATTTCATATTATAACAATGCCTGTCAGGAGTTCTTTACTGTGCATGATAAAACGTAAACTCTTTAATTAACTTTTTTGTAACAAGTGCTGGAAACTACTTGAGCATATTAATCAGTACACAATTTCAAAGTTATTTTGCTCTTTTATTTGTGTTTGCAGATTCAGTCCTGTTGCTATGTTGAAGCCTATCACGTTACAGCACAGTCCATTAGTAACGAGTGCTGCTTGTTCTGCTTTTCCCCCCTTTTCTGAAACAGTTAGAAAATACTGAGCAGCTTCCCCTATCAAATCACTCTGACATGCTCTATTTTGAAGCAAATCATTATAAGGTAGAAGGTGAAATACTCTTACATGGGCTTCAGAGCAGAATTAAAATAACACTCCCACTTAGCAAAAGGGGGGGGGAGTTCCACCAATATAAGCCCCAAAATTCTACCACTTATAAAAACTATACCTGTTGAGCTAATAGTTTTCTTTGCATAGATAATGTACCTGATGAGGCCTCTGAATATTCCACATTTTAAATCAATACAATTAAAACTGTTGCAGGTACAGCAAGTTTTAAAAGTGCTGGAATTTGACACATTGACCCCTTTTTATTGCATCCCCCCCATAAAGGTAAAGGTAAAGGGACCATTAGGTCCAGTCGCAGATGACTCTGGGGTTGTGGCGCTCATCTCGCTTTATTGGCCAAGGGAGCCGGCGTACAGCTTCCAGGTCATGTGGCCAGCATGACTAAGCCGCTTCTGGCGAACCAGAGCAGCACACGGAAACACCATTTACCTTCCCGCCGGAGCGGTGCCTATTTATCTACTTGCACTTGAAATTGGCAGGAGCAGGGACTGAGCAACGGGAGCTCACCCCGTCTCGGGGATTCGAACCGCCAACCTTCTGATCGGCAAGTCCTAGGCTCTGTGGTTTAACCCACAGCGCCACCCGCATCCCTCCCCCCCCCAAAAAAAAGACATATTGTATATATCGTTCTGATTTTGGTGGAAACTTGTGGGGCACTTTACGCTGATTTGTTGAGGATGATACACTTTCGCTGGCCTGGTGATATTCTGAGTGGTGCTTCACAAGTTACTAAGGTTAACCTGCCCCATTACAGTTGTGGCAGCAGTGACTGGCAAAATAATACTGTGCATGTTGGATTAGGTTTTAGAAGTGATCCCCCCCCCCCCAGTATTTCAGTGCTTGCAAAGTGAGCTGATAGTTTTTATTTATTTATTTATTTATTTAAAAACATTCTATAACTAATCATTTATTTTTCAAACTTATTATTACTGGTGGGTTTGCTTTTTCTTCTCTGTTCTGGTTAAAGGGAGATCACGAACTGTTTCAGCCCAATGCAATTGTTCTCAAGTATTTTAAGAAGTTAAAGCTATGGTTTTCCCTCTAGTGATGTATGGAAGTGAGAGCTGGACTACAAAGAAGGCTGAATGCCGAAGAATTGATGCTTTTGAATTATGGTTCTGGAGGAGACTCTTGAGAGTCCCATGGACTGCAAGAAGATCAAACCTATCCATTCTTAAGGAAATCAGCCCTGAGTGCTCACTGGAAGGACAGATCCTGAAGCTGAGACTCCAATACTTTGGCCACCTCATGAGAAGAGAAGACTCCCTGGAAAAGACCCTGATGTTGGGAAAGACGGAGGGCACAAGGAGAAGGGGACGACAGAGGACGAGAAGGTTGGACAGTGTTCTTGAAGCTGCTAACATGAGTTTGACCAAGCTGCAGGAGGCAGTGGAAGACAGGAGTGCCTGGTGTGCTCTGGTCCATGGGGTCACGAAGAGTCAGACACGACTAAATGACTAAACAACAACAACAATAACATTTACAGAGGCTCACAGAGTGCGCACGTCAACTTCATTCTTGAAAACTCGCCCGCATATTGTGGACTCTTACAGCAACGTGTGTTATAGTTTGATCATGTTCTTCAGATTGCTAAGCTAAAACGATTAACTACCTGTTTGTTGTCAGTAGTTTGTCTCATTTACGTGAAGGTGAAGCATTAGACAACCTGAGCAACCAACGTGGTATAAATATTCCCAAAGGGGAATCATATGCAGTTCAACATCTCAAGGCTAATGACCAACCCCAAAAGGACAATCGTATAGGTCCTGATGGCTTATCCCCTCTTCACATCTTCCTTTGATGTTGTGACTCAGGCATCAGACTACATTTATGTTAGTGCAGTCAAAACCTTTATTGCTTGCCTAACAGATTGGTAATGCTAAGTTTTACAGCCCCACAATGTAACGCACCGTTAATCAGGGGAAGATTGGACGGCCTGCCGTTATCCTGTATTTTCAACGGTCTTGAGTTTAATCCAATGTTGAGAACAGTACATCCTTTGCTAGTTAATACTACAAGCATACGCCCGTGGCTGAAATTATGGATTTTCTTTCAGTATTCATCTGTGGGGAAAGTGGAAGACAAGCTTGTTCGTGTTCGTACACACACACTTTGCTATCTCCGCATCTGTGAACTACATCACCAGTGAAACAGAGCCAAAAGCTATCAGTGTCAGTTCCCTAACCTACTGAACATGCCTCCTCAAGATCAGCTCATCTAATAAACACTGTTCTGACCTATCTTTGCTTCCCCTTGCCAGATCTTTCTCTGAAACCTAACGTCCCACTAGCTCATAGTAAAGTTGCCATTTTCAGTTCTAGACCTTGTCGTTCCATATTTTCCCTGTTTGTGGTGGCTTGCATTTGTGTGTCGAGGTCCCCAAGCCACCCCCCAAATAACTCACAACGCACACTTAATTTTTGTTTAAGGTTTTTGGCATAATTTTGGCCACAACTTTATTTAAATACAAAACCGTGAGTGGTTGTTTAGGCATTGGTTAAGACTATCTGTCCCCCCGCCTGGGGACAGAACTGACTTCCGGGCACCACCGAAAGACAGTGCGGGGGAAAGCAAGTCGGGGAGAAATGGAGCTGAGTCACAGACCCTCAATTCTCATCCGCATGCTCCCCGAAGGCTTGCCGGCCCTAGTCCCATTCCAGGGATTATACGAAAAGATATCAAGCCCCAGGATTCCTTTAATGGAATTCCCTTTCCGCAGCAACCATGGAGGGGCAGGCCCAGCCTATCCTAACCCCTCCTCCACCAATTTATAACCAATGCCTAACCGCAACCTTACAAGTTGTGACGATTTGCTACGCAGTAGGCAAAAACCAAATGGCCCAGCCAATCCAATCAGCCAGATGGACAAAATTCCTACCAGGCCCCTGCCCCAACGGCAGATGACCCCATGACAGGCATAGCAAGGTCAATGCAACAACCCCTTACTGAAGGGCGGGTGGGCGGGTGATCCATTGCACGCAGCAAAGAGAAAGCTCCAGGCTGCATGCAGAGTATTTAAACATTTTACCCCTCCCACCAAAATTGCAACATAACTTTTACCCCAGCAACCCAGTGAACCAATCACTGCCCCCGGCCATTTTAGAGACCCTGCCTGGTAACAGAGGGGTGGCTCAGTAGAGCCCACCGCAATACGTGCTCTCCATGAAGGAGAACACGCTTTGCCAAATGTGTTGGGCTTCAGAGAGGGGCCTCTTCCACCCTTACCTGAAAACACCAGGGATCAAGTCTGGAACCTTCAGCATGCAAAATTGATGTTCTGCCACCGAGCTATAACTTCCCTCTAGGTTTGGAACATCCATTCCAGCTCCTTATGTAGTTGGCAGCCTTCCTTCCCAAGTGTTTATTTGCCAGGTGTTTCAGTCTTCTAAAACTAGCAATTTAAACAGGAAACCCTGAGCACGCCTTAGATCAGCCTCCCAGAGAGAGTCAGTAATTGGGCAAAACATTGCCCTCTACCTTAAAGTCTCCATGAAGGAGAACACGCTTTCCAGAGCAATATTTAAATGGGGGATTGGCACACATCCCCTATGGAGAGATGCATATGGTTCACATGGGAGATGCTTGAGGGTTCCTTGTGCACTTTAGCGTACAAGTAAAAAGAAGAAGAAATGAAAGTTAGTTCTTGGAAAAGAGGGAAAGCATGTGAGGAATACATCTTCTTTTGAGCCTTCCTCACAATGCACAAAATCCCCCGAGGTGAGATCCAGGAGTAGCTGGCTAGTCTGTGGAGAAATGGAAAATTGGACTGACTGGGGTCTATTTGGCCTAATTTTATTCATCCCAAAATGAATGCATGGGGGGCGGGGAGAGTCCTCTTCAGGAATCTCAGTCAATCCCATTTATTATATTCGGGGCATTCAGGAAGGCTTACATATCTCTAGCAAAGGAAGGGGCTCGGTTGGAAGTAACAGGAACAAATATTGGCAGTCACACTTAGCAATAACCATTTTGTTTCCCTCAGAATCCCCCAACACAGTGTTGTTCCAGGACATTTGGGGTGGTGGTGATAACTACCATTCTTTTGGGTCTGAACCATTTCACCCCTCTCAAAAACCCCAGAATTGCACTGTATCAAGGCATTCTGGGGGGAAACAAAATGGCGGACGCAAGTTATAGCTGTTCTAATCTTGTCACCACCACAGGCAAAATCATATTTTACAAAGGAAAAAAAAAAAACACACCTGAAGATGAATGTGTGTACTGAAGAAAACCAAATGTAACCAAACAAAACACAAGACATGAAATGATTCTCCCCCTTGCACATTCCTATTCCATTATTAACCTGACAGATGGCATTAATTGCTGCTTATCAAATTCAAATGTGTGGTAGAAGATAGTGTTAAAGCAATCGTTGGCATCCATCTACACTCTCGGTCTGTCAGGGGCTGCAAGCGTTGTCACTTTCGTGTTCTGTACAGATCAGAGTTCCCTTGGTGAGCCAAAGCGGTAAACAAGAACATAACAGTGGAACCTACAGTGGTACCTCAGGTTAAGAACTTAATTCATTCCGGAGGTCCATTCTTAACCTGAAACTGTTCTTAACCTGAAGCACCGCTTTAGCTAATGGGGCCTCCCGCTGCCGCCGCGCCGCTGGAGCACAATTTCTGTTCTCATCCTGAAGCAAAGTTCTTAACCCAAGGTACTATTTCTGGGTTAGCGGAGTCTGTAACCTGAAGCGTCTGTAACCTGAAGCATATGTAACCCGAGGTACCACTGTATTGGCAATAAATGCTATTCAGTCATTTACATGTCATGTTACGTTTTTATTGCTTGTGAAAAGGGAGGGGGAGAGATGAAAAAGCAGGATTCCTGCACCCAAATGTCAACAAGGGGCTTTGCCCTTGGCTAAAGCTTCATTGTAGAGTAGGGATGCTGGTGGAATTTGCTACAAGAGGACCAAGCCCTGAACTGACCCATAGCCAGCTTGTCTGCTGTTTTCTTGCAGCAACTTTCTGCAGACTTTTCTTTTCTTTTCTTTTCTTTTCTCTTTTCTTTTCTTTTCTTTTCTTTTCTTTTCTTTTCTTTTCTTTTCTTCTCTTCTTCTTCTTCTTCTTCTTCTTCTTATTATTATTATTATTATTACACATTTTTTTATAATACAGTTCAGTCAGCCACCACCAACATCAATGTTTGATCTTAACTGTTAGCTAACCTAGTGCTTCTGAAATGTGTATTCACATTAACTTTTGTCTCACTGATTCACTGTTGAGGTGGTTATGTTAGCCATTAACCACGATTAACATTCATTGTTTCATTATTGACCTTTCTCTCGCATTTTTTTACCCCCTGGTGACTAAGCCAAAGTCACACAGAAAGCTCAGCCATTGTCTTACATCTTAATGTGACTAGGTGGTGGTATTTATTAATGCAGCCAAGAATGTAACTCCTTGCTTTTTGTGAGTGCTAAAATGTGAGTCTAATACTTACCTTGTTTGCAATAACATTATTAGAAAAGAAATGACAGCTACTGGGGGCAGGAGTCCATCATCTCCTCATCCTTACTTGAACAGACAGACTGTAACCCTGAGGCAAGAAGCATACTTCAATGGGCAATTACTAGCTCGCTGGGTTTTCAGACGGCTCTGAAATCATAATAAAAAATGTAAACAATAACATTATTTTCAAAAAACTACAGTAACAGATTGGGAATAGTTGTTTTTTTGTTTTGTTTTTTCATAGCATTTTGATAGCGTTGTCTCTGCACAGACCCACTGGGCAGAGGGTGGGGAGGAAACCTTTTAGACAGGCAAACCAAAAAAGCAATGTGTACGATAATTACACACTATGGTCTAGTAACCTAGAAACCCAGAGGCAATCCACATTGCCAGGGGTTGGACTAAATGATCCTCAGGACCCCTTCCAATGAATTCAATGAAGCAATCCACTGTAAATGTACTCTAAAATACTTTGCCATTCTTATGACTAGTATAAGTTCTTGACATACTTTCTCAAAAGAAATAATCAGTTATGCATGTTGCCGCCTCAAAAACTACAACCCAAATATACCACACACATATATATATATATATATATATATATATATATATATATATATGCAGGTTTTGGTGTCCTCGGGTGTCTTCCCGTGTAAAAGTTGGGGTGTCTAGGCGACGTTTCGACGAGGTCTCACTCGTCATCTTCAGGCTTCCTCTCTTTTCCAACACATGAAAGAAACAGGACACGAAATTAATTTTGCAGATTCCAAATTGCTCTTTAACATGGAACATCACCACAAGAGAATAATCATGGAAGCCATCGAGATAGAGAAACACCCTCACAACATGAACAAGCGTGACGACACATCCCGCTTGCCAGACATCTGGAAATTAGCCCTCCCCACAAAAACTGACACCAGATCCAGAGGCACACAGAACGCTATCACCAATCAACCACACCAGACCCAAACCCAGACCCTCTCCACAGATAAATTACAGACACCATCCAGTAGCCAAACCATGGTGGCACCTCCGGATGCTGCACCCCCCTGCAATCCCTACACAGATCTGGCTGACACAGGCCACAAAACCACAGCTCGCCCCTATACATGAAGCCAAGCCAGAGCACAACTAAGTGCAGTACAGCCATCTTCTCAGAAAAACTCTTCACAAAGTTCAAGAGGTCAAGACACAAAGACTTTAGCAACTAATCCACACCTAATGACCCACCTAAGTGGTACTCAGGATATCACTCAAGAAATCACTCAAGATATCCCTCAAGTAATTAAGGAACAAAAGAAGAAAAGGCACACTAGCCTGGGAACTTCCTCTCTGCCCAGAACATTGGAGGCTATACACCACACCCCCTCAACAGTATTTATAGGAACTCAAACACTGAGATCCTGCTCTGTTCCAGTAACAAGAAGCCAAAAGCACCAGCCTGAAGATGACGAGTGAGACCTCGTCGAAACGTCGCCTAGACACCCCAACTTTTACACGGGAAGACACCCGAGGACACCAAAACCTGCATTCCTGTACCCGTGAAAATCTACGAAAGCATATATATATATATATATATATAGACCACACAGAACGCCATCACCAATCAACCACACCAGACCCAAACCCAGACCCTCTCCACAGATAAATTACAGACACCATCCAGTAGCCAAACCATGGTGGCACCTCCGGATGCTGCACCCCCCTGCAATCCCTACACAGATCTGGCTGACACAGGCCACAAAACCACAGCTCGCCCCTATACACGAAGCCAAGCCAGAGCACAACTAAGTGCAGTACAGCCATCTTCTCAGAAAAACTCTTCACAAAGTTCAAGAGGTCAAGACACAAAGACTTTAGCAACTAATCCACACCTAATGACCCACCTAAGTGGTACTCAGGATATCACTCAAGAAATCACTCAAGATATCCCTCAAGTAATTAAGGAACAAAAGAAGAAAAGGCACACTAGCCTGGGAACTTCCTCTCTGCCCAGAACATTGGAGGCTATACACCACACCCCCTCAACAGTATTTATAGGAACTCAAACACTGAGATCCTGCTCTGTTCCAGTAACAAGAAGCCGAAAGCACCAGCCTGAAGATGACGAGTGAGACCTCGTCGAAACGTCGCCTAGACACTCCAACTTTTACACGGGAAGACACCCGAGGACACCAAAACCTGCATTCCTGTACCCGTGAAAATCTACGAAAGCATATATATATATATATATATATAGACCACACAGAACGCCATCACCAATCAACCACACCAGACCCAAACCCAGACCCTCTCCACAGATAAATTACAGACACCATCCAGTAGCCAAACCATGGTGGCACCTCCGGATGCTGCACCCCCCTGCAATCCCTACACAGATCTGGCTGACACAGGCCACAAAACCACAGCTCGCCCCTATACACGAAGCCAAGCCAGAGCACAACTAAGTGCAGTACAGCCATCTTCTCAGAAAAACTCTTCACAAAGTTCAAGAGGTCAAGACACAAAGACTTTAGCAACTAATCCACACCTAATGACCCACCTAAGTGGTACTCAGGATATCACTCAAGAAATCACTCAAGATATCCCTCAAGTAATTAAGGAACAAAAGAAGAAAAGGCACACTAGCCTGGGAACTTCCTCTCTGCCCAGAACATTGGAGGCTATACACCACACCCCCTCAACAGTATTTATAGGAACTCAAACACTGAGATCCTGCTCTGTTCCAGTAACAAGAAGCCGAAAGCACCAGCCTGAAGATGACGAGTGAGACCTCGTCGAAACGTCGCCTAGACACCCCAACTTTTACACGGGAAGACACCCGAGGACACCAAAACCTGCATATATATATATATATATATAATTTATTATACGGTTAAAACCCTTTTTCCAAACAATAGTACAAATTGCATAGTGGGAGCACGACTGAGAACGCCACAATTTTTAAATAGATATATATATATATTTCAGGGAGCACACCAGTCTTGTTCCAAGAAAGAACAACTTATTTCCTTGCTTCCTTTTTTGGCAGTTCCGAAGCTGCTGCAGATTGAAGAATATAGGAATAAGCATCTTTTGACCACAAACAGATGGGCTTGATAAAGAAAATGTCAGCAAAAATACCAAAGCTATGTGTCACAGCAGTTTTCTGACAGATAGAGGGGAAAGGTAGAAAAATGTTCTATCATGTCCAACAAGGTGTTCTTTTTGAGATTTAAAGATCACTGTGCAACTTTAAACGTGTTTGTCACTTTGACTCTGACTGGAACTATCTAGAGCTTCACAAGAACTTTATCAGCTCAGTAGAGGGGTGGGAGCTTGCAAGAGGGGGGCACGAAGCCCATTCCCATTTATCTCAGCCAGGTTCCCTTCAAAGCCAACAAATAAATTACAGTGTACATTTGATACAAATTGATTTCTTAACTCAAATAACAATGTTGTCCTCCCAGCCAGGCCATGTGTCACTCATTCGCGAGCCTGAGTGAAAGGCTCAATCTGTCTGTCTGACAGAAATAGGGCTTGACGCGGTTGCACCGAGGAATGCTAATAATCCAGGCCTGGCCTGGGCCTTTGTGGGCTGGCCATGATAAGGAAAATCAGCCCATCCTGTCAAATGGTGTGAAGACCCCGATCGGCGTTTGTTCCCGCAACACGCGAACATAGGCCTTGGAGTCGGCTGTCCTATTTCATGTAGTAAATGAGAGGAAAATAAGAAGCTCCAGCCACTGTGGTTAAGATGCCAGGGTGACTATGATGAAGCTGGAGTGAAAAGGAAAACCCCATTGAATATCTTGAGCTGATCTTATCAGCCGCGGGAGAAATGAGATATTGGCAGGGGCTGTTGAGTTTCTCACAGCTGAGCAGGTTAATAAGGTTGGGAGGCAGGCCACAGGCTAATTGGATTTGCCTTGGCTTGATAAACAGTGGCAGACCTATTGCCAGAAAAACAGAGACAATACAGCTCTCCTCCCCGTCCCCCTCTTTGTTTCTTTCTAAGCAAAGAAAACGCTGCCTTCGCCCCCCCCTTTTTTTCTTGAAGCTAAAGGTGTCTTCCTAAATTCCCTGATGAAGAGGCCAGCGAAGTCAAACTATGAAACAGTAGTTGTTGAGTGTTCTGATTTTAATCAAACAGCATTTAACCCGCCTGACCCTCCAAAGTCAGTTCACATCAAAACAGAACGGCAAAAGGAGCTAACAAGAAACAGAAAAAAATAACAGCCAATGGGCAGTTGGAAAGACTCGGAATAAGCCGGGAACCTGCAATGTCTTTCTTTGCAGGTTTACGGGGATTATTTGCATGGATCCGACACACAGTTGAGGCACATAGCCTTACAAATGCAAGATTATTTTTTTCTAATAAAATGAAATTATTTTTACTGCACTTTAACGGCAATACTTATCCTTTGTTGTTGTTGTCTAGTCGTTTAGTCGTGTCCGACTCTTCGTGACCCCAAGGACCAGAGCATGCCAGGTACTCCTGTCTTCCGCGGCCTCCCGCAGTTTGGTCAAACTCATGTTGGTAGCTTTGAAAACACTGTCCCACCATCTCGTCCTCTGTCGTCCCCTTCCCCTTGTGCCCTCAATCTTTCCCAACACCAGGATCTTTTCCAAGGAGTCTTCTCTTCTCATGAGGTGGCCAAAGTATTGGAGCCTCAGCTTCAGGATCTGTCCTTCCAGTGAGCACTCAGGGCTGATTTCCTTAAGAAGGGATCGGTTTGATCTTCTTGCAGTCCATGGCACTCTCAAGAGTCTCCTCCAGCACCAATACTTATCCTACCATGCACCATATTCCTATATGAAACAGTTATAGGGGAAGGGGCAGCTAGCACCTTTTGGCCTAAGGGCCACATTGACTCTTGGCCAAACCTCTGATGGGCCACATGGCAACAGGGGGAGAGGAGACCCCAAACTCTGGCCACATGTGCACCATATATTGAAAGCACTCTTATGCGTGTCTTCCTCTCAGAGAACCTGGTAATCTATAGTCTGTCAAGGGAGCTGAGAGTTGTTGAGAGGTACCTATTCTCACAGAACTACAATTCCCAGAGTGATTTAACTCTCATCCTTGTTAACAAACTACAGTTCCCAGGATGCTTTGGGGGAAGCTATGGCATACCCTCCAACATTTCTCCACTGAAAATAGGGACTTCCCATTCCATAATGATAATTTTATACCCCACACATCATGCTGGGTTGCCCCAGCCACTCTGGGTAGCTTCCAATGTATATAAAAACATAATAAAACATTAAACATGGGGAGAAAAACTTTCCTATACGGGATTGCCTTCAGACAGCTCAGAGGGTCGGATAACTCCATACCCTCCAATGTTTCTACCAATGAAAATAGGGACATCCTAAGAAAAAGTGGGACATTCCGGAATCAAATCAGAAACCGGGAATGCTTCTCTAAATCAGAGAAGTCCCTGGAAAATAGGGACTCTTGGAGGGTCTGCTATGTCTGTTAAAATCTATGTGTGCTTGTGGCCTCTCTCTCACACACAGATGCTCAAGCCTCCTCCTCAGCTTTTCTGCACAACTTATCACCCCCTTTCAACTTATCAGATAATAGATCTGAGATGTGGAAGGGGCAATTTGCATTCCCACCAGGGTGCTGGACTCTGCCCACCCCAGTGCTGTATTTATGTAAAATTCTCTCTCAATTTTGGCCTCTGCCATTTTCAGTGGGGTCCTGAGGAGGCAGAAGAATTTGCTTGCTGAGCCACTCGTGTTCCAGAGGTAGTGTGGTTCTATATATGGAGTTTCATGGTCTTGTTAGCTTCTTGCCAATGCTTCAGCAGAAAAGGTAGGATATAAATCAGCTTTGATGTTGGCTTATCCTATCTCTTAAAAATCAAGTAGTTATGTGGCTTTTATTCCCCTATGTGCCTGATTTTCTATTCTCCTTTCTATTTCCTTTGTGCAAAGAAGGGTGCAATGAATCCCAAGCCACGCTGACCTCTGCTGAAGGCAAGTTATCCTTGTCGCATCTTGTCTCTTTAAGAGGAAAGCCAGCAGGCCCTTCCTAAGCAGACCATGTGGGTGAACTGGAGGAAGCAGTGTTCCTTTTGCAGTAGACGTCTGGTGACACTGGGAGAAGTTGAGTGGCTCTCTGCCTCTGAGACAATGTTGCTGGAAGTGTCTCTTGTTTTGATGCTGGATCTCAAACCCTATAAATGCCCTTGGTGAAGGCAAAGGTAAAGGTAAAGGGACCCCTGACCATTAGGTCCAGTCGTGACTGACTCTGGGGTTGTGGTGCTCATCTCGCTTTATTGGCCGAGGGAGCCGGCGTACAGCTTCTGGGTCATGTGGCCAGCATGACTAAACCTATAAATGCCAGTGGTGAAGGCAAAGGTAAAGGTAAAGGGACCCCTGACCATTAGGTCCAGTCGTGACTGACTCTGGGGTTGTGGTGCTCATCTCGCTTTATTGGCCGAGGGAGCCGGCGTACAGCTTCTGGGTCATGTGGCCAGCATGACTAAACCGCTTCTGCCAAACCAGAGCAGCACACGGAAATGCCATTTACCTTCCCGCTGGGGCGGTGCCTATTTATCTACTTGCACTTTGACGTGCTTTTGAACTGTTTGGTTGGCAGGAGCAGGGACTGAGCAATGGGAGCTCACCCCGTCAAAGGGATTCGAACCGCCGACCTTCTGATCGGCAAGCCCTAGGCTCTGTGGTTTAACTGCTAATGTCACTTCCCTAAAGGAGGAGAGATTCTTCCAGCCTTCATTCGAGCCCTCTGCTGTCTGCAGCCCTACCTCCCCTCCTTGGGGTGGGGTCTAGCAGACAGTGAAAGGCTGGCATCAACTGGGCTTTTCAAGTATTCATTTCACACACTCACACAGTCACACACACACTTTGACGATTTGAGACTGACAGAATCACTAAAATGGCCCAATTGCTTTTTGGAGGGAGCACCAGGCTGCCCGTATTACATGTCAGGTTTGGCTCTGTTTGTGTTCACCAGTTCAGGAAAGCTTCCTTGTCAGTGTATAATCAGTGGCAAAGTTGTGGCTGTTACTTGAATGAGGTACCAGGGTGAAAACTATTCAAACATATTGAAAGGCACCCAAGGCCAAGTGTAGGG
Organism: Podarcis melisellensis; assembly: GCF_964234715.1. Lineage (NCBI taxonomy): Eukaryota > Metazoa > Chordata > Lepidosauria > Squamata > Lacertidae > Podarcis > Podarcis melisellensis. The sequence goes on from NC_138539.1 coordinate 81,695,591, forward strand.
ATGGAGCAGAAAATTGGTTTTCTTTGCATTTTAATGAGATGCTACATAATTCACTACTGAAAAACAGCAACCCTCTGAAACTGGCACTTCTTTGAATTTCTGTAGTGCTATTGTCCAACCAATATATGTGTGCAAAAATGCATATATTAGGTGAAATACAATACAAAATGCAAATAAAAAAATCCACATCAAGGGAATCTGCTTGCAAAATCTGTATTTTAGTGAAAACAACATACACACATATGCTTTTAAGCAAAACTCACACTAAAATGAGGACATTTTTTTTCTGAAGTTTTTTTTTCTTTAAAAAGTTGCAAAATGGCTGTAGAAACGGGAAGTACTGAATTTCAGAATGGAAAATTCGGGGGGGGGGGGACTGGCAGATTAGTTCACCCCTAGCTAAGTGACCTTGCTCTACCAGGTCCCCTTCCCCACCTAATATTTCAGACCAAATCTGCCACATATCCACTTGGTGACTATACGTTTTGCCTAGGGACACGGGTGGCACTGTGGTCTAAACCACTGAGCCTCTTGGGCTTGCTGATCAGAAGATCGGTGGTTTGAATCCCCGCAACAGGGTGAGCTCCCGTTGCTCAGTCCCAGCTCCTGCCAACCTAGCAGTTTGAAAGCATGCCAGTGCAAGTAGATAAATAGGTACTGCTGTGGCAGGAAGATAAATGGCATTTCTGTGCATTCTGGCACTCGTCACGGTCCTCCGTGCACTAGTAGCAGTTTAGTCCTGCTGGCCGCACGACCCGGAAAACTGTCTATGGACAAATGCTGGTTCCCTCAGCCTGAAAGCGAGATGAGTGCCGCAACCCCATAGTCACCTTCGACTGGACACCAGGGGTCTTTTGCCTTTTTACCTTTTTTATATGTTTTGCCTCTGTGCTAGTTCTTTCACACATCCATGTTCATCACTTGATGAATAAACCTCGAACACAATGCTTGAAGGGTCAGTACGTGCAACATGATAAGTGATGAGTAAGTAATATCTCATTCCTTTCAACTATGTCCCATTCCATCCACAGGGTGAATCCACGGGGAAGGGGGTAGCCAAAATGAATTTTTGTCATATTCTAACAGGGGGAAAGGTGATTATTTCTTGGTATGCCCAGTGGGGACCACTTGGCATATTCAGCTCAGTTTTCTAATCCTTTAGAAAGCTTCGTCAGCAGAGCATTGGTCAAATTGTTCTCTAATGTACTAATGCAATCTTTATGCATAATACATTGCACATGACACTAGCCTGTAGAGAACATTCTCTAAAAGTGTACCTGCTCATTAGCCATTATCAATCTGTAGAATTTTACTTTTAGCCAAAGCTATGAAAAATACATAAAAGCAGAGGTGAATCCTGCCTCTCTCTCTGGTATTTATTTTGTAGTCCGGAAGCCATGAGGGTCTATAGTTTTGTAATACATAAAAGCAGAAATAACATTTAAGAGACCATTCACAGCCTCTTTTATGGAATTCATCAAGATTCAGCAAAACATAGCAAAATCTCCATCACTCTAACAGATGGAGGAGTGTCTCTGGAAAGAATTCCTGAATATTACAAGGATCAGTGGGGAGTCCTATGCATCTCAGTGAGATTAGGGTAGAGCATAGACAGAATTTGTGAGAGGTATGTGTGTACAAGAGTACCATCTAGCATTCAGAACACTGAACATTACCCAATAATTATGTAGAAAAGGTCTCAAAATATCCATCCAAACTGAGAAGGGTGGGTTTTGTCCGTCTCATGTTATGCCACTACTGAAAGAGTATGTCCAAGAGCAGTACTGTGTAGGCATAAATGTCAACCATTCACTTCTCAGTCAATAACTATTTATTGCTTAAAGCCATAGACCATTGCAGATAGCACAAAACAAGTAAAAATGTCTGAAGGATATAAATAAAACACGAGCAGTTGAGCTTCCTAATTCTCATTTAACATAAAGGCATGGCTAAAACAAATCTATATTTTAAAACTTCCAGTCAACTATTCTTCACTTAGCTTACCTAGACTAGTGAACCATCTTTGCCGCCCACTGACACGTTCTTAAAGATTTGGTTCCAATTTTCTTAGGTGCAGCTTCAAATAACACAACTTTGCAGATGCAGAGTTAACTAAACACATGAGTGCCATATTTATCACATACACAGCCCAACAAGACAACAACAAGAATCTGCTAACAGGACACAAATCAATCTGGCTAACCTGATCCAAAAACACCCACCCACCCCACTCACGCATGAAAACAAAGTTCACCACAGCCAATCACAAACAAACAACCACAGCCTAGGCCAATCCCAACCTTTCTCACCACCAAAGGAAAATAAGCAAATAGTAAAGAGAACCCACACAAGTGATGCTGACACAAACCCCACACATATACAACGTAGAATAGAAGCATTTCCATCTCACCCCACCCCACTCACCATGCCCCCCTCCGCCTCTTTCCCCCTTTTCTTCCTTTGTTGTCATTTGGTTGTTTAGTCATGTCCGACTCTTCATGACCCCATGGACCAGAGCATGCCAGACACTCCTGTCTTCCACTGCCTCCCGCAGTTTGGTCAAACTCATGCTGGTAGCTTCGAGAACACTGTCCAACCATCTCGTCCTCTGTCGTCCCCTTCTCCTTATGCTCTCAATCTTTCCCAGCATCAGGGTCTTTTCCAGGGAGTCTTCTCTTCTCATGAGGTGGCCAAAGTATTGGAGCCTCAGCTTCAGGATCTGTCCTTCCAGTGAGCACTCAGGGCTGATTTCCTTCAGAATGGATAGGTTGGATCTTCTTGCAGTCCATGGGACTCTCAAGAGTCTCCTCAAGCACCATAATTCAAAAGAATCAATTCTTCGGCTTATAAAGCTCACCTCTCCTTTGGGTTCACCGTCAGTTGTGTGCTGCTTTCCACCAAGGCATTCGAAGTGGCCAGCATAAGTTTTCATTATATATTTCTATAGAGACATCACCTTGCCAACAAAGGTCCCTATAGTTAAAGCTATGGTTTTCCCAGTAGTGATGTATGGAAGTGAGAGCTTTTCTTCCTACTGTAACACTAAGGTCTCAACAAATGAAACTGATCTGGAGAAAATGTAACTTGAAAAAAGAGACATTGCACATACTTTTGTAAGCCAAGAAATCTCTAATAAAAAATGTGTGGGGTTTTTTTAAAGCACATACTTTTGTAAGCCAAGAAATCTCTAATAAAAAATGTGTGGGGTTTTTTTTTAAAAAAACTGAACACATCAGGAAAGCCAGTTTTTCGAAATGTGTGGGGAGCATTCATGATTACAGAAATTCGCCTCTTTAGATGGTCACACTCCAACTAGTGGACATTGTGGTTTGTGTCTGCATAGCCTTACCTGTTCCTTGGTTTGGGCTGAGAATAATGAAAACAGCAGCTACCTCCCAGAGTAGTTTGCTTTTCATACCTTCTGCTCACATAATAATGCACTGGATAATAAGCAATATTTTGAATGATCATAATTTAATTTCTCATTCGAACATTGTTCCTTATTTAGAACAAAATGAAGCATTTGCTGATCAACGTGTCTGCTGCCCGCAGTCACATTTCCAATTTGTGTGTTTAAATTCCAAAGTCGTTGCCGGGGTCTGCAGCTTTTCCATGATTTTTCAGGAGATGCAGAAAAATCCACTGAGGCTTAGCATTTATTTTAATATCTGAATATATACTCACCTCATCATTCAGATGACTTGTGGACTGCATATCAGTTGTGCAATGCATGAAGATGAAGAGATGCTATCGCAGGTCCACTTTACAGCAAAAAAATAAATAAAATAGTTTTCGGAAGGAGAAATAGGTAAGTGGGATAATCTTTCAGAAGCTTAGCTAGTGTTTAGATACAAACAAATGCATTTGCAACATATCCCACGATTCTAATTCTATGTAAAATTTTGATATTACTTAAATCCATTCATATTTTGATGGAACGAAAAGGAAACCTCACCCTTTGCTCAGCTAATGATAAGGAACTTAAAGACCCATATCTTCCACGAGGAGACTAAAGCATGTCTTGAAGCCAGCAATGCACTAAATTCCACCACTAAAATTTTCAAAGGAAAAGAGGGATATTTCATTTTAATAAAATATTTCTTTTCAATGAAATGCCATTTCTTTGGGGTTTTTTTTTCCTTTTTGTGCATTGCCTAACATTTCTTATCACCTCCTTCTTCCTCTGATCTCCAGCTTTAGCACCATTTTTTAAAAAAGGACTTTAGGCAATTCTAGCCAATCAAGAAGCACAAATGCAGAATGATGGCATCAGCTCATTACACAGGGAATCAGACTAAACTAACAAAGTCAAAACAGAGTGAAAGTAGAAAGTGTTGTTCTCATTCCAGGCTAGACATCCTGAATGTACCATAGGACCAATCAAATTTGGGCATGAGATACTGTTTTGCTGTCAGGGGCAATATTTCCTGCCCTGGCTGAATGAGCAAAGAATTTCTCCCTAAATTTCAGAGTTGGAGGTTGGGTATTGTGTGTGTGTGTGTGTGTGTGTGTGTGCGCGCGCGCGCGCACACACACACACACACACACACACAAGCTCCAAAAGGTGACAGGTCATAAAAGGAACAACTGAAAAGCCTCACTAGAATCTCCTTCCATTAGGCAGAATACATTTGGATCGAGTGCATCCAAACAGAAAAAAAGAATGACATGTGACAGTAAACTTACACCTCAACTGTTCACAAGGAACAGCCTGGATGCCAGCTACTATAAGGAAATATTCTGAGATTATTGCATCCATCATATTTAGGCTGAGAGAAATAGCATTTAAACAGGAAAGTGTTTTCTCATTACTGTATGAAGCGTGAAATTAGTATTTTTCTTTAAGCAATACCTTCCCATCTAGACAAGTTACAGTATGAATAATTCTCTATGACACTACAAAGCAGACATGATGACACCAGGGCTTTTAAGTACATTTTTGATTTAGTAATATTTGAAACCCAGCTTCAGATTCACAGGGGAGACCATTTGTCCCGACTTACAAAGTTACACTTAAAAAAAAGGTTGATGCGAATCCATTGGGGTCAGAAAGAGTTGAGGTAGCGTAACAGAGCAGAAATTGTTCCTAGCTGTTGCAGAAGGAGAGAAAGGAAACATCCAAGCTGAAATATATAAAGTTAAAATGTGCAGAACATATACAATATTTGCAGCTGGTGACACATTGAAGTCTACATATGAGATGTACCTCCCCACCCCCCAGTGCTGTTCTGTAATTGCTGGATGTCAGGGGGGGGACAAAAATAGTATTAAAATATGCAGCTGTCAGTGCATTCTGCTTTGATATTTTTAAGCATTCAACTTGGACTTCCCCAGACGGGTGGTGTTTTTTTCTAGTTGGATTCTGCACCATGTGTCCAGCTGCCTGATGCGGTTGGCATGTGGGGTTCCTTGCCCCCTTGCTCTTTGAGTGTGACTATCGCAAGCCCTACTGGGATTGCTCATATCCTGTTGCTCCCAGAGAGAATTGTATGGAGGAAACCATGATTCCCCAACCCCATGTAAACACCCAGGCTATAGCTGGCTGGAGACAGTGGCCTGTATCCAACGCAAGGATTTCCACTTGCACAGAGAGACCTTCTCTATCTCCTTCCCCTGTGCATCCCCTAAATCTGCTCAGGGAGATTTCTACAACCCTCTAGAGCAGATTAAGGGACGCGAGTGGCACTGTGCGTTAAACCACAGAGCCTAGGATCAGAAGGTCGGCGGTTTGAATCCTCACGACGGGGTGAGCTCCCGTTGCTCGGTCCCTGCTCCTGCCAACCTAGCGGTTCAAAAGAACGTCAAAGTGCAAGTAGATAAATAGGTACTGCTCTGGCGGGAAGGTAAATGGCGTTTCCGTGCACTGCTCTGGTTTGCCAGAAGCGGCTTAGTCATGCTGGCCACATGACCCGGAAGCTGCACGCCAGCTCCCTCAGCCAATAAAGCGAGATGAGCGCCGCAGCCCCAGAGTCGGCCACGACTGGACCTAATGGTCAGGGGTCCCTTTACCTTTACCTAGAGCAGATTAGAGAAGGGTGTGCAGCGTGCATGAGGGGAGGAATGTATAGTGTACCTGGCTGGTACCCAGTAGCTTATAATTGAGCAGTCCTAACCCCCAACCTTTACCCCGTGAATGCTTCTACTGAGCCTGCTGGAGGAATGATGGAGTAGATGCTATCACATGTGATGTTCTTGCTAGTGGTAGCCCAAAATGCAGCAGTATAGAGCCAGGGCAGACTAGGAGAAGCTGGATCAAAAGCTAGCCTGTTTTCAGTAGGGGGTGGGCCCCGATTTGTGTCCCTCTGCTTAATCAGCCAACTGCTAGTGCAGCAAAGAAATGACAAGAGTGGTGGTTGTGAATCTACTGCCCTAATGGCTTTGGTGGCCGATGAGATTTTGTCATTGACCTCAATCAGATCTTTGATGTGACAACCTCATGGGCACATATGGATAAACCACACGAGTTGCTTGCTGCAGCCATGCTGAATTAATGGTAGGGCGGTCAAATTAGGCTGAGCAAAAGGAGCAAAAGGGCACCAAGTGAAAGCAGCAACAAACAACACTGGAAGGACAGAAATGTTGATTTGCGGGCACTTGAAAGTGAATGCTGGAATTAGAGAATGTTCATAAAGGTAAAAGTGAAGAAGAAGAGGAAGAAGAAGAGTTTGGATTTGATATCCCGCTTTATCACTCCCCTTCAAGAGTCTCAAAGCAGCTAACATTCTCCTTTCCCTTCCTGCCCCACAACAAACACTGTGAGGTGAGTGGGGCTGAGAGACTTCAAAGAAGTGTGACTAGCCCAAGGTCACCCAGCAGCTGTATGTGGAGGAGCGGAGACGCAAACCCAGTTCACCAAATTACGAGTCTACTGCTCTTAACCACCACACCACACTGGCTCACAGGTAAAGGTACCCCTGACCGTTAGGTCCAGTCATGGATGACTCTATAGTTGCAGCGCTCATCTCACTCCATAGGCCCAGGGAGCCGGCGTTTGTCTGCAGACAGCTTCCGGGTCATGTGGCCAGCATGACTAAGCCGCTTCTGGCAAACCAGAGCAGCACACAGAAACACCGTTTTCCTTCCCACTGGAGCGGTACCTATTTATCTACTTGCACTTGACGTGCTTCCGAACTGCTAGGTTGGCAGGAGCAGGGACCAAGCAATGGGAGCTCACCCCGTCACCAGGATTCGAACCGCCAACCTTCTGATCAGCAAGCACTATGCTCTGTGGTTTAGACCAAAGTACCACCCGTGTCCCTACAGAGAATGTTCATAGTAGCCCTAATTTTTATCAGCTTGGTGGTGTCCCTGGGGCACTGAGGATCATGGGAAAGAGGTGGGCAGGCTGCCTCATATCTTTCTACAAGGCAGATATAGAGAAGTTACTTGCAATTCTTTTCCATGCTCCTCCTCCTCTTTCTTTCATGGGAACTGTTGAGGTTATTCTCCCTGGTCTCTAGCCTGAATGGTTTTTCAAGATCCCATAGTATCTCCAGCCCAGTAACTCATTCCACAAGCCCTTGGAATCTTCAGATGAAGGGTGGTATAATAAGAATGTGTCTTCTTGCCAGTTTCATTTCCAGACGGTTTACATGCCACTCTAAGCTATGGGTCTTGTTCTGTTAACTGCTAGCATGACTCCAGGAACAGGACCAAGACAGCAATGTAAAGTGTTTGTGTCAATCTTAAATCTCAGGAGACATTTCAGTGTAAAACATGCTGAACATGCTCCCCACCCTCCCATCCTGTTTGCAGTTCCCATTCCCCCTTACCATATTTCCACCTACACACAAATGATAGACATCAAAATCTCAGATTTCATCTTAAATCCGATCTAATCCATCACACCTTTATTCCTCGAACACCACAAATTTCTTGGTGAACATTTGTTTTGTTGACTGGGGTGGGTGGGGAAGGAAAGATATCAGGAATACACAGCTGAAAATTTTAAAGCTGTTTTCCCTTCTATTAGCTTCCAGCTCTTCTTGGAAGGTACAGATTCAGGAGAAGGCTGTAGACAGAATTTATAAACCTAACTTGATCATCTTCTAAAGAATTTATGAATCATGGTTAATAATCAGCTTTAGGCACTTCTGAGGGAAGAATCACATTTTGAAGCTACAAAGGTCCACTAAATAGCCCACGGGAAATGACCCTGAATCTCATTAAGCACAAAAACCCACTACAGTAGGACTCTGTGTCAAAGGTAAAACATTCCAGTCCACACTCCCTTTAAGTGTCAGAGAGCTCCTCTTTTTAAATGCTTGATTAAGACTGAAGAAGCATACGAGGTTTTTTTTTTCTTTGGGAAACAAAAGTGGAGTCAGTTTTTTGGTTGTCTGTTCAGAAAATTTGCTCTTTTACTCTGGCACCCCTCCCCCACTTTTCTTCACTCTTTCATATATTCGTTATTGTCCACCTTTTTTAAAGCTTTTATCTTTCTTTTATCTATTTCATATGCCTTTGGCTAAAATCAGAGTTGCCTTCTTTCTATTCCAGGAATCAGCAGAGAAGCATGCTTTATCTTACCTTAGACCAACCTTCTGTTTTCCTATTTAAATGGCAGATATAGATTGAAAATCAGATTTGGGGGTCAGGGAAATGATTTTGAGTTTATTGTAATTTAGGCCTGCCCGGAAAAAAATTGCTCTATAGAAAAGGAAAGATTTAACAGGTTATCGAGAAGCAAACTAGAAATTGTTTACCTTCATTATTGAATAGTGTTTAGAGAAATAATTTTGCCATTTCCTCCCCCCCCCCATTGCTGCATTAATTCCAATTGCTTTTTAATATACTTTTCATATTATGACAATTTTCAGTTCTTGGCATTTTAGCCTGCTCTTAATCAGGATAAGCAATATCTTAAGTGCCTTCCAATTTATTTATTTATTTATTTATTTAAGACAATGCTTGCAGTATTGATTGTTTGTATGAACAAAGCATTGGATTCAAGCACTTTTTATTCTTTCTATAATTCAATTAGAAAACATCAAAGCAAACATTGTTATACTTTCGTTTTCTGTTTTGCTCACTGCTGGAAAACATAGAATAAACAAACTTTTGGTAACCATGACAAAGCGAGTTACAAATCACATTTTAAACTCACTAACTTTATTGGGGACTCCAGTGCAAGAATGGAACTGCAGTTTTTAAAGAACAGCCTACTCTTCAATTTAAAAAACCACAATAATCCAGGATAATTCACCGCAGTTTACAGTAAAACAGCAATAGTTAGTAAAAAGGCTGAGAACAGTAAGAGGTCATGATTTAAAAAAATGATCACAGCAGAAACTAAATGTAAGAGAATAGAAAAAGGTATTTAAATGGCACCTAGAAGACCTCAACATAGATAAAACTCCTTGTAGAGGGAGTTACAGAACCAGGGTGCCACAACCAAAAAGACACTCTTCGCCATTACCACTTCAGATGGTGGGGGCACCAGGAAGAGAAATCTGCCTCACAGGTGCAGTGACAGAAACTCAAACAAAATAATAACAATAACAATAACAATAACAATAATATATTTTTATTTATATCCCACCCTCACCAGCCAAAGCTGGGCTCAGAGCGGCTAACAACAGTAAAAATAGCACAGTTTACATAAAATCACAGTCAATTAATTGAAATACATTCTAAAATCAATTCAGAATAAATCATTAAAATAAGAAAAGACACTTATGGAGAAATGTTGAAAAGTAAGAATGCATTACCACCAGTGAGTGGACTTAACATGAACTCTAACCAAAATTTGTTCATCCTGAATTTTTCGCCATACTCACTATTTTCATCCTTGAAGTTTCTTTGTTCACAGCTCATATACCAAGTTGGTGTTTGGGCTCTGGTCTGTGGGAAAGGATATATGTGAGAGCCAGTGTGGTGTAGTGGTTAAGAGCGGTAGTCTCGTAATCTGGGGAACCGGGTTCGCATCTCCGCTCCTCCACATGCAGCTGCTGGGTGACCCTGGGCCAGTCACACTTCTCTGAAGTCTCTCAGCCCCACTCACCTCACAGAGTGTTTTTTGTGGGGGAGGAAGGGAAAGGAGAATGTCAGCCGCTTGGAGACTCCTTAAAGGGAGTGAAAGGCGGGATATCAAATCCAAACTCTTCTTCTTCATGTCAATATCCATTTTTTATTTACTTATTTCAGAGGTGAATCAATATATTAAAAAGATACCTGGTGTGTACTGGCGGAGGAAGAGGAGTGGGAGTGTACCGTCCCTGGCAGGGCGATCCCAGTGGGGTGCATTGCAGCTGCCCTCTTGTCCGTGCTAGGTGCCACGCCCCCACAGATGGCATGCCACACTCCCAGGATGTGCATCACGCCCCTGCAGGCGGCACGCAACGCCCCCAGGACGCGTGCCATCTCTGCTCCCACCTGCTCTTTGCCCCCCAGTGCCAGAGCATGAAGCTCCACCACTGCCAGTGTGGCCTGCATAGAATGCCTCTGGAGATAAAAAAGAGCCATTGCAACAGGGGTTGCGATCAGCTTACCACAGATATGTGTTAAGTGTGGAAGAGGAACAGTCTGAATCTCCTCAGCCAATTCAGCCCTAGCCTGTGCAGGACAGAAAGTCGAATCAAATTTGGTTTATGCTTGAGACCAAGTATATATTGTGGCAGCTCACCTTTGCCATCACAGAGGCCACAGACCCTCCAAGTGTCCCTATTTTCCAGAGACATTGCTGATTTAGAGAAGCTGTCCCAGTTTTTGATTTGATCCCCGAATGTCCCGCTTTTCCTTAGGAGGTCCCTATTTTCATTGGAGAAAGGTTGGAGGGTATGGAGTTATCCGACCCCTGAGCTGTCTGAAGGCAATCTTGTATAGGGGTCCAGCATTCAGGATTTTGCTGTAAAAGCAGGTTAGGATGTATCAAAGGTCATACCACCACTGCTATCGCTGATTTCTGAGTGGGAATGGGAAGAGTTGGCTGGAGCTGCAAGAAGTGAAAAGATGGAAGCTGCATTTTAACTTTGGAAATTTAGAGTTTGGGTGCAGCTTATAATCAGAGGCGGAGGAAGGTCAGGTACCCGGTGAGGAAAATTTCTTGTCACCCCCCACATTGATTTTTTATTTTTACTTTTTGCCTGCAGAAATAGTTTTACGTTATTTCATATTTTCTTACAAAGGAATGTGGATCATGGGCCTCTGATAACAAGAAGGCGACTGTGGACAGATACTTAAATCTACAGGATGTATTGTGCTTTGGCTTCACTGAATTGAAATTTCAGCCTTCACGACATATGAAAATGGCCAAGTCAACATTTATTTTCATGGAGGAGGGTCACGATATTAACTGAAATGCATGAAATTTCAGATATAGCTATATAATCCCTAGTGTAGTAAGATAAGACCTTTGGAGCAGGCATTTTTTTAAAAAAAAAAGTTGTTTATGAACCACCCTAGTAGAGCATTAATTGTTCTTTTTTGACACATCCCTCCATGATGGAACCCGGGGCAACATCCCCCCCCTCCCTTCCTATGCCCCTGCTTATAATAGGTTCAGAGATTCCCATTTGGGGGAGTTTTCAACCTCCAAATTATTATCATTTGCCATTACTATTTGAATTCAGGCTGATTATTATATTGCCGTTTTGTATTCCAGTGCTGTGAATCGTGATGAAATTAGCACAGGAGAAGTCGTCAGAGGAGAATTAAAGGTAAAGGGATCCCTGACCATTAGGTCCAGTCGTGACCGACTCTGGGGTTGCGGTGCTCATCTCGCTTTATTGGCCGAGGGAGCCGGCGTACAGATTCCGGGTCATGGGGCCAGCATTACTAAGCCACTTCTGGAGAACCAGAGCAGCGCACGGAAACGCCGTTTACCTTCCCGCTGGAGCGGTACCTATTTATCTACTTGCACTTTGACGTGCTTTCAAACTGCTAAGTTGGCAGGAGCAGGGACCGAGCGATGGGAGCTCACCCCGTCGCGGGGATTCGAACCGCCGAACTTCTGATCGGCAAGTCCTAGGCTCTGTGGTTTAACCCACAGCGCCACCCGCGTCCCCAGAGGAGGATTAGGACCCTGCAAAATCATCTGAGTTCACCCACCATCCCTACAATCTTTTGGTAGTGTCATCTAAACTCAAGGTCAGGGGTAGGGAACCGATGGAGCTTCAGGTAGCATTGCCTGGTCAATGATCAGGGATAGTGGGAGTTGTAGTCTGGAGGACCACAGGTCTTCCCACCCCCTCTAAGATTTCCATCAAAATTCCTTCCTTTGCTTGAGTAGGCTCCAAATTTGCTTTGAATTTCACTTCCGGCCAACTCAGGAAAACACTGGCATGTGCAGAACTCCCTTTCTTCCTTGAAAGCATTTGCTAGTCTTAGCTAAATTCTTTTGGTTTCCCTTGAAATTGTAGTACCTAGAAGAGGCATTAAGCAAAATATTTTATTAGAGGTTAGGCAGAATGTTGCCCTCGACTGCATACATGGCAAAGTATGCTTTGCAACTTTATTTCGGTATCCTAGGATTAAAGAGAGTATATTTCAGAGTACATTTTCTCTAAAGCCATTGCTTAGAGGTTGCTCAGCCAGATGTGAGAAGGAATTATACTGCTGCTCAACCAAAGTTCAAACTACTACACATTACACGGAGTTCTCAATTCTTCTTCTTCTTCTTCTTCTTCTTCTTCTTCTTCTTCTTCTTCTTCTTCTTCTTCTTCTTCTTCTTCTTCTTTGTCTTCAAATTTCTCGTAATCCAAAGCCTACAAGCACAAAAAGAGAGCCCTGGAGGATAGGACATAAATCAATGGATTCAAGTCATAAGTTACAGGAAAGGAGATTCCGACTAAACACCAGGAAGAACCTTTGGATGGCAAGAGCTGTTCAACAGTGGAAAAGACTCCCTCGGAAGATGGTGGACTGTCCTTCCTTGGAGGTTTTTAAGCAGAAGATGGGTGGGCATCTGTCACTGATTCTTTAGTTGATATTCCTGTATTGCAAGGGATTCAGAAACAGTAGGTGACATTTGGAGTCCCTTGCATCTCGGCAATCCTTTGATTCTGTGTCATGCCCAATCATTGGCCATGTGGCCATACTGGTTGGAGATGATGTGATTTCAAGTCCAACAAGATTTGGAGGGTATATATATATATATATATATATATATATATATATATATATATATATGGTTTTATACAAGTATAAAACAGAACAGGTTTGCAGGCAGTTCATAAACACCATTCAAAACATGATATTATATATATATATTCACTACTGTTGTTGTTGTTTAGTCATTTAGCCGTGTCCGACTCTTCTTGACCCCATGGACCAGAGCACGCCAGGCACTCCTCTCTTCCACTGCCTCCCACAGTTTGGTCAAACTCATGCTGGTAGCTTCGAGAACACTGTCCAACCATCTCGTCCTCTGTCGTCCCCTTCTCCTTGTGCCTTCAATCTTTCCCAACATCAGGGTCTTTTCCAGGGAGTCTTCTCTTCTCATGAGGCAGCCAAAGTATTGGAGCCTCAGCTTCAGGATCTGTCCTTCCAGTGAGCACTCAGGGCCGATTGCCTTAAGAATGGAGAGATTTGATCTTCTTGCAGTCCATGGGACTCTCAAGATTCTCCTCCAGCACCATAATTCAAAAGCATCCATTCTTCGGCGATCAGCCTTCTTTATGGTCCAGCTCTTGCTTCACTATTACCCACTTCCAAATAGTATATATGAAAAGCATACAGTGGTATCTCGGGTTACAGATGCTTCAGGTTACAGACTCTGCTAACCCAGAAATAGTACCTCAGGTTAAGAACTTTACCTCAGGATAAGAACAGAAATTGTGCGGTGGCAGCAGTGGGGGGCCCCATTAGCTAAAGTGGTGCCTCAGGTTAAGAACAGTTTCAGGTTAAGAATGGACCTCTAGAACGAATTAAGTTCTTAACCCGAGGTACCACTGTACTTGTCCCAATATGGGATCTAGTTAAACGTCTGCCCCTGAAATTAATCTCAGGGTGTGTTTTTTAACAAATAGAAAAGCTAAAGAGGTCAATTGCTTATGTAGTCTGCAAAGAATCAAATGAGCAAATAAGTCTTTTTAAATATACATAAACAGTCTAGAAGAAGAAGATTGAGCAGAGTCTGTATAAATAAGCAGATAAAAGCTAAAAGGATAATGAAAGTAGCTAAAGAATAACATTGTATGTCATGTTGCATGGGATATTTCAATTAAGGGCTCTTCAAAAATGTCTGCAATAGAGACAGGGGTCCAAAGGTTAAATTGCCCCATTAAAAATAGTTATCAAGATTGGAGACAGAGTGTAAGGAAATAGAAGATTTGTAAAAGCATTTATTGTTTTGTGTTATCATAGAAAAAAGGGCAAAGACAGAAAACTGCTGAAAAGCACCTTTGGAAATCCTGGTATGATGGTGAAGTAATAGGTACCATTCAAAGAATACTGAAAATGGATTGACTTTACTAATCTCTTCAAAGAGTTGTGTATCCATTGAAGTGAACGGGGAAGTTCTTTTGGGCAAATGAGTTTTAAGTGCACATCAAAGCATACGCAGAGTTCTTGATTGGGAAAGTTTACTAGCAAATTTGGTTCTTCGTTTATATGCTCTAATGCAGATGAACTGAAACCTTGTGTGGTATATCTGTTTCTGGGACCTAGGCTCTACTATTTTAGACTGTTAGGGGCATCATCAAACGTTTAAATGGTCTCAGGGATAAAATAGATCCTGCACATTTGGAGGAATGGCAAAATCTCTTCATTTGTCATCTTTCTAGTTGAAGTAGCTTGCCCCATTTCTGCAACAGTCTGCTGTTTTTAAGTGAAGTTCTTATGTGGACTCATAGGAGAAGTCATTCCTAAGGTACCCTGATCCCAGATCTAATCTAAATCAATTGTCTAATCCACCGGTTTTCCAGAGAACTGCTCTCAAAAATAACTTTCCCACCCACCACTGACCTTTGTCCCTAGGGAAAGTGGATTCCAACATCTAGAGGGCCACAGATTCCCCATCTAGGCTTTGAGCCTATGCACCTTCTTTGGGAATAACCTCAATTAAAATCAGCGGGACTTACTTCTGAGTAAATATGCTGAGGTTTGCATGCTTAGTCTCACATGATTTAATATAATCCCAGTTTGTTTGTTTGTTTTTTATCAAGCAGGAAGAAAACAAACTGCCTCTTCAGCAAACTAGAAATCTGAATACTTTATTAAAGGATGACTGGAATTGTCAGGAAAATAGCCATTGCAAGCCGTGTCCACTTCTTTTTAGAGCTCAACTGTTCTCTTCCTGACATTTTTAGTGAAGTCGAGCAATATCCTGATACCAGGCTTGATACCAATTGGCCCGGTAACATTCATCTTAAGATGACATCTGTTGAGAATTTTTTCAATAACTTAATGGTTATAAAGCATGTGAGGAAGAGGATAATGGATGGATTATGACATAAAAATGCTAAAGCCTTTGTGGGGAGAACGGCTGCCCATAAAGTTTGAATTTGGTAATTCAGACTAATGCAGTTTGTCGTCCTCTGGAGAGAGGGCAATAATGGGGAGCAATATCCTCTTAAACACTGATGCATAACACATTGTGCCAGAGTCATGAGGCACTAAGCAATATTGTGACGCTGCGGGGAACAGAGGGAACAACTTTGCTAGAGATTGGAATGCAAAGGTGGCAATCAAAGCTTCCCCCCTCCTCTTTCTCTTCCCCTCAGCTTTTGAATGCTGCCAAAGAAGAACCCAGGAAGTAGTTTGGAAATAATTATAATTGCTGGAGGAGAGCTTTTCTTCTCCAATGAGTGTCATGGAACAGAGTATGTGTTTCAGACTATAAAATACATTCTGAATTCTTGTTTGTGTCCACTTGTGGGAAGAAAACATGTATGGAGAGTGTGAGTGAGAATAAATCCACAGAACTATAGAAGAAGAAGAAAGAAGAAGAAGAAGAAGAAGAAGAAGAAGAAGAAGAAGAAGAAGAAGAAGAAGAAGAAGAAGAAGAAGAAGAAGAGGAGGAGGAGGAGTAATAGTAGTAGTAGTAGTTTGGATTTGATATCCCACTTTATCACTACCCGGAGGAGTCTCAAAGCGGCTAACATTCTCCTTTCCCTTCCTCCCCCACAACAAACACTCTGTGAGGTGAGTGAGGCTGAGAGACTTCAAAGAAGTGTAACTAGCCCAAGGTCACCCAACAGCTGCATGTGGAGGAGCAGAGACGCGAACCCGGTTCACCAGATTACGAGTCTACCGCTCTTAACCACTACACCGCACTGGCTCTCAGAATCATAGAGTTGAAAAGGACTTCAAGAGTCATCTAGTCCAATCCCTTTCATTGCAGGAATCTCAACTAAAGCATCAATGATAAATAATTTTTAGGATCATTTTGAAAAGATTGGGAGTGATTTGTGATAGGCTAGATTCACCAACATACAGGAAATGTCACTCCCTGCAATAAGAGTCTTCATTTTCCATTACTCAACCCAACACAGAGTCCTAAACATCTTGTGAATCTAAGTTTGGCCTCATTGATGGGCAGTATTTCAATATGTGTAGGAAAATGAGAGTAGCCCTAAACATACCCCCCCCCAAAGCACTGGCTGCATCCAAGCAGATAAATATGATTGTGACCACATCCTGTCCAGTACTTGATACCTGGCTGGCTGAGAGGATTCAAGGAGAAATAAAACAGAGAAAAGGCAAGGGAGGGAAAGGACGGGGAGTTACAAAAAAGGTACATATGGGGTTGAGGCTGGAGGGGCTTTGAATCCCCTTCACTACTCTTGAGAGTCCCATGGACTGCAAGAAGATCAAACCTATCCATTCTTAAGGAAATCAGCCCTGAGTGCTCAGTGGAAGGACAGATCGTGAAGCTGAGACTCCAATACTTTGGCCACCTCATGAGAAGAGAAGACTCCCTGGAAAAGACCCTGATGCTGGGAAAGATGGAGGGCACAAGGAGAAGGGGACGACAGAGGACAGGATGGTTGAATAGTGTTCTCAAAGCTACCAGCATGAGTTTGACCAAACTGCGGGAGGCAGTGGAAGACAGGAGTGCCTGGCGTGCTCTGGTCCATGGGGTCATGAAGAGTCGGACACGACGAAATGACTAAACAACACCTTTTGAGTGAAGGGTACATCTGGCTTTGCAAGAGCCATTTTAGACAAACCTATGGGCTTTGTCACATTGTATAGGATTCTAGGCTGCATCAACAGAAGTATAATGCCCAGATTAAGTACTATACCTAGAACAGCAGGCTTTCCACTAGGGATGTGGGATGAATCCACCCTTCTTGGATTCTACAGAAGGCTCACCTGATCTGATCTAGGCAGATCATGACTCAAATTAGATCAATGGCCTGATTGATTAATTGATTCAGAATCTGCAGCAAGCAGATTCCTTGGCTGAGGCACCTCCTCTGTCTCCTGCCCTCCGGTATTAATTCATTTTTTGTAAGCTCTATAAATTGAAATGGGCGCCAACTCATCCACAACTTGAGTGTTAGCTCACAGGGCTCTTTGCTGCCGTGCAGTTTGAATGTGCATACGGGAATTGCCCCTGGGACTATGGGTTGGAATACTCTTCCACGACCCATTTCAGGTATCAGCATAATTCCTTAGATTTTTCCACAGGAGTTCCATAGGTACGTGGGCCAGGAAAACAACACCATTTGGTTAGAAATGTGAGAGCTGCAAACTTTGCTGGCACTCTTTCTAAGTTGTGTGCTGAGTAGAGATGTGCATTTGAAAGAGAGAGGAGAAATGTGATGCAAATTGCGTAATCCTTTTACCATAGTTCGTATCAAATTAAAGTAACAGGAAAAAAATAATCAGTCTTTTCTGTGCTTAAAAAAAAATACAATGAGAGAAATTACATGGGATATATGTAAATCTTTTTATGTTTTCTTTATATATAGTCCCATAATCCCTTGAATGAAAATCTGCAGCATTGTTCCATTGCCAGTATGATGTCTACAAATGAGAGCTTGGGGAATAGCTGGAGGCTTTCTCCTGAATTCTGCCAACAAGACAACGTGGACTCCAGTATGAGCTTCTGAATGGAAGAAGATTTATAGCACAAAGTCAGGGCCTGCGCATCCATGAGGTAAGGAGAGCTGACTGCCTCAGATGGCATGATTTATAGGGGTAGCAAATTGTGAACTTATTCCCCCCACCCTTGTTCCCAATGTAGATTTTCACTTACCCCTTCTTCCTTGGTGGGGAGGGAAACACCATTTTGTGGTTTGCTTCAGGTGACAAAATGTATTGGGCTGCCCCTGAAGAAAGTTACTTGTTGCTCTTTAGTTAATGTGGAAAAATCCACCTCTTTATGCTGACAGACAAACACAGAAGAACAGAACACCTAAACAAAGAAACCTAAAACTCAAGGTAGTTGAAGACTAAGGTGGCCTCAGACAATCCTCTCTTGTGCACACACACACCCAGTCTGAAACATGGAGATAATAATGGTTACCTACATTTTTTTAGTGGATGATCAAGATAATAGGATTGCAATTTCCACTTAGCCACTAACCCTACCCTGAGAAGTGGAACCTCAAATGAGTCTGGTCTGTTTAGAAGTCATTGTAGGCCAAGCCTACAACTTTCACCAAGCAAATTAGCTAAGCAAATGGAAAGAAATGGAAACACTGCAATAGAATATGTGTCTTCTAGCCAGAAGGCAGGGACCACTCTAGAACATTTAGAATTAAGCAATCATCTCTAGAAGCACAGTCATTACCAACACTTAATGACTACTTTGTTGGTTAACAGCTCAATGTGAAGTTGAGGATTGTTAACACTCCATCAAACTCCTTGTTAAGTGTGCTATGTTTTTATTAGATCACACTTGGATTGCAGCTGGAAAAGCTGTGGGGGAAACTGGGTACTCCCGAGTGTTTAGTGACTAATGTTTTCTCTTTGCTTTTTTCCTTCAACTGCTAAGACACAGGGCACATTCCATTACGTGTGTATAATAGCTATTACCTACAGGCGGCCAATGCCCACCCAATTTTACTTGAGATGAAGTCAGACTCAGTAGCTTGGTGGCCTAGCAGATGCTTCTCAGGTTGAAGGCTCAGGGTCATTCCTTGGCATCTAAGGGTTGGGCAGGACTGGGATGTCTCCTGTCTGGAACCCTAAAGAGATGCCTGTCTGTGTATATCAAAATAGACCAATGGCCTGTTTTGGTATAAGGCCGCTGTGTTCCACTCTACTGATACACACACCACTTGCCACTTAGGATGAAATAAGATCAATCTTATTCAATCTTTCGTCAAGTAGTCAGAAAGCTACTTTAGTGCATACATAACAAAGCAGATATAAAGACACTAGGGTTGTTTCATCCTGTATCTGCAAACAGATATACAATCCCCACTGTAGCAGTTAACATGGGCACCCCACTCATGAGAGTTAGTGCTGGGAAGCAGGAAAGCCAGAGGTTGTATACTGCACATACAGTGGTACCTTTGGTTACGAACTTAATTCGTTCCAGACGTCCATTCTTAACCTGAAACCATTCTTAACCTGAGGTACCACTTTAGCTAATGGGGCCTCCCGCTGTCACCGCGCCGCCACCGCACAATTTCTGTTCTCATCCTGAGGTAAAGTTCTTAACCTGAGGTATTACTTCCGGGTTAGTGGAGTCTGTAACCCAGTGTTTGTAACCCGAGGTGTTTGTAACCCAAGTTACCACTGTACTAAATTCCTAAGGCCACCTGGAGTGCTATGTTGGCATATGGACTACTCCACAGATGCCATAGAAGCATTGTCTCAGTTTATACTGTGTCTAATATGTATGTTGTATGAAGTTCTACTATAAAGAAGAAACCTACACAAAGGCTCCATGTGTACTAGCCATCCACTCCTTTTCAGTTTCATGGTAGACAGAATTGAACTGATATAATTATGTAAGTGTGCAATCTCTAATTTATACTAGGGTTGTACATGCTGAGGACGGGGTGAACTTGAGACTTGAATTTCAGCACAGAGTTCAAAAGATTCAAATAATGTTGACACCTGAAACACTGCACAGAACCCAAGAAGAGGACATTCAAATGTCCTGCATTTGCATATCAAAACAAGCAAGCAAACAAACATAAAGGCACAAGTATAAGATGAGGAAAACATGCTTTGGCAGTGGTGCATGGGGGAAAGGATATACGTCTTTTACTTGATCTCAAACTGAACAAGCCAGCAACGTGATGTTGCTGCTTAAGAAGCGAATGCAATCTTAGATAGTACAGTATTAACAGAAACATAGCATCTAGGTACTTAGATGTAATAGGTCCACTCTATTTAACGTGGTCAGGCCACATCAGAAGTACTGGGTCCTCTCCTGGGTGCCACGTTTTAAGAAGGGCATTGACAAACTGGTACACATACAGAGGAAGTGGAGGGGGCCTGGAAACTGTGTCTTTCGGTTTGAAGAGCAAGGATTTGCGACTGAGCAAGGATTTTAATCCGAGTCTCCTTGAGCAAAAGGAGTGTTTTGTTTAACACACTGGGAGTGTTCTGATTTCAGTCTAATGTAGCAGTACTTTATTTTTTAATCCATGTTCTTATAAAAAAAATATAGTTTACATTTGCAAAGCAAACCTGCATACTCAGGATCTCTTATAAGTTAAGTGTCCTGAGTATGCGCTCTTGCCTAATAATGTAAGATGTCCCTTGCCGGATGAGACCAAAATCCACACAGCCCAGCATTCTTTGTCAGAATCCCACAAACCAACAGGTGCCCCTTGGTCTAGGAGAAATTGGCCAGTGGTAAACATCAGCCTTTCTTTCTGCTTACCCCGTGCTACACCACACTGGGTTTCTTATGTGCACAAAGCACAGGGAATATGAAAGCTTTGATATGTTGAGAATGCTGGTTGGCAAGGGAGCAATAAGACAACCGATACCGTTGTGCCTGCTGAATAATCGCAATAATCATGCCGGAGTCAAACAAATTCCATCTAATCATCCCAACAACTTATTATCAAAAAGAATCTATTTCTTTGTCAAATCTGTCAGAGCAATCCGGAATATATTATCATATTAATGTCATGACTGGGCTCCTCTGGACCTCTGAGTTTTGTTTGTTGAAGAGCTTCCTGGGGCGTTTGGAGAAACAAAGAGCGCTCTTTGGAACATGAGGCATTCAGCGCCAGAGTACAGATGGGCCCCGGCTCTTTGTTCCTATCTGCCTGGGAGGCTGTTATGGGAAGCGGCCAACCTGCAGTCTGTCACAGTGAACATTGTTCAGTCATTGTGTACTTTTAATTGTTACTATGTACATGGAATCCAAAAGGTCGCTCTGGATATATAGTACAAGCGCACGGAGGCCTTTGCCAGACCAAACAGCTGTCCCGTGGTGCTCCCACATTCAGCTCCCGTCACCTTTTGCTCAACAAGAAAGATCTTCCTGACACACGGCAATTCAAGCAAAAGATTTATTTACTAAACAGTCAATAAGGGAATCTTCGAAATGTCCAAGCTTTGACTGCTCAACTCTTTCCCAAATGGTGATTATTTCTGCACCAGTGATACCATAGAACATGCAAGCTTAATTGAAAAGTCCAGCAGGAGGGAAAATGGTACAATCCCAGCTTCAAAAGACCTTGCTGCTACTTTTAGAAAATTGCATATATTACGCAGAGAGAGAGAGAGAGAGAGAGAGAGAGAGAGAGAGAGAGAGAGAGTGTTAGTTAGTTCACTGGCTCAGCCGAACTATTTCATTGTAACAAAAAGATAAGATGTTACTAACGTGCACAAGTGTTTTCATGGGGTGCTTTCAGACAAGGCAATTACAGTGATACCTTGGTTTACAACCATAATCCGTTCTGGAGGTCTGGTTGTAAACCAAAACAGGTTGTAACCCAAGGCACGCTTTCGCCAATGGGGCCTCCCAAAAAAATTGGCTGTAATCAAAAAAAATAATGGGTTGTAATCCAAAAAAAGGGACATACACTTCAGGGTTTGACGTGGTTGTAATCCAAAATGGTTGCAAACCAAGGTACCACTGTATTGTGGCCAGTTTTCCTGGTTATAATACTAGGACTTCTCCCCTGGTTTCTAACATTTCTTTTGTAGTACATTACCTGTTGCATTCAGGAACTGTGGCTTTTCGATTGGTATACCAACATGTCACACTAAATTTAATTCATACCATTGAGCTTTGTGCAACACCTTAGTGGACATCATCGGACATGTCACCACCCTTTATGTGCATGTGCACTTCTGTCCCCGCATGATTCACCCATGAAAGCAGTAGGAAAGAACTGTATGCCAGAGTACCAACCCTGATTTTGTCATGTGAGTGGCAGTTGTGTGATCTGTCAAAACCATAGGGGGAATTACAGTGCAAAATTACTGCAGTTTCCCAGATTGCAGATTATTTTTGTTCTGGAAGGAATTAATGCAAAAGTGGAATAATGCAAACATTATCAAATAAGGAAACATCAGGAAAGTGGCAAAAGCGGTGTCTGAATGCAGCCACAGGAAGACATCTTAGGAAGACTTGTAGAATCATAGAATTGTAGAGCTGGAAGGATAATCTAGCCTGATTCTCTGCAATGTGAGAATCTTTTGCCCAGTATGGGGCTCAAACCCACAACCTTGAGATTAAGAGTCTCATGCTCTAGCAACAGATAAGTGAGTTTCATATAGCAGAGTGGTGTAAGCAATGGGTTTGAAACATATCAAGAGTTCCTCAACAAAGTCAGTAATGGCAGAAAAGCTAACCTGAAAGACAGCTTGCCCACTGTTACCAATCTGCTGCAGAAGAGTATTATATTATAGGTCACATTCATATATCAAGTGGGGATGATATGGAGTTACAACAGGTA
Source organism: Podarcis melisellensis (assembly GCF_964234715.1). Lineage (NCBI taxonomy): Eukaryota > Metazoa > Chordata > Lepidosauria > Squamata > Lacertidae > Podarcis > Podarcis melisellensis. Next base: position 81,718,360 of record NC_138539.1, read on the forward strand.
TGCTGGATTTCCATGGTGAAAATACTGTAGTTTCTCTGGAGGTGAGTCAGCGTGGCAAAGATTTCATGAAAATAGAAAGTTCCTACTGGTGAAATGGCTTAGAGATACACTGAGGAAAAACAGGTTCAGATCACTGCTCAGCCATGAAGCCACAGGGGAACCTTGAACCATTTATGATCTCTAAACCTGCCGTACTCCATTCTTAAGGAAATCAGCCCTGAGTGCTCACTGGAAGGACAGATCCGAAGCTGAGGCTCCAATACTTTGGCCACCTCATGAGAAGAGAAGACTCCCTGGAAAAGACCCTGATGTTGGGAAAGATGGAGGGCACAAGGAGAAGGGGACGACAGAGGGCAAGATAATTGGACAGTGTTCTTGAAGCTACCAGCATGAGTTTGACCAAACTGTGGGAGGCAGTGGAAGACAGGAGTGCCTGGTGTGCTCTGGTCCATGGGGTCACGAAGAGTCGGACACGACTAAACAACTAAACAACAACAACAAACCTGCCTCACAGAGTTGATGGGAGGATAAAATAGAGAAAACCCTGTGCACATGTCTCCAAGCCTTGTGGATGAACATTCTAATGAGAGAAAGTTGGGCTGTAAATACTGAGCTGGGTCTAAGCTAAAATAATTGCACTAAGTTCTCATTGGTATAAATAGAAATTATGTTAAGACTAACTTGGTCGGGAGCCAACCCTGTATGTATAATTATTGGGCATAGGATATTTGTTCCTGAATGATTCACACACGCATGTCTATCACCCAGTTAATTTAGGAACTGTCAGCAGAGCTACTGGGAACTATTTTGGTTCAAATTTCTGCTTGGTCATGAAGCTCCCTCCCAATCTAACCTACATCACAGGATCACTGTAATGATAAAATGGAAGAATTTCCCGTGTGCTTCCCTGTGCTGCTTGGAGGAATGATAATTTAATAATAAAAAAGGAGAACAATGATAAATATTAACTTGTTACTACGTTTTAACTTACATGCAAGGGAAAGCTCGGTGGACGGTTCTGGTCCAATCTCTGCCTATTCCGCTTGCAGGTCTATTGTGAGAACAAAATGAGAGGAACCTGACATACCACCTTGAGCTTTGTGAAGGAATTGAGAAACAGAAATATGACTAGCATTTCTCCTTTCATGGTTGATGTGCAAGGCTGCAATCCTATCAGTACTCACCTGAGAGCAAGTCCCACTGAATACAGTAAGACTTACTTCTGAGTAAATTTGCATCAGATTATTTTATTAGGCTGAAATCCTCTGCTCATTTACCTGGGAGTACGCCCCATTGAAGTGGGATGCGGGTGGCGCTGTGGGTAAAACCTCAGTGCCTAGGACTTGCCGATCGCATGGTCGGTGGATCGAATCCCTGCGGCGGGGTGAGCTCCTGCCGTTCGGTCCCAGCTCCTGCCCACCTAGCAGTTCGAAAGCACCCCTAAGTGCAAGTAGATAAATAGGTACTGCTTTATAGCGGGAAGGTAAACGGCGTTTCCGTGTGCTGTGCTGGCTCGCCAGAGCAGCTTCGTCATGCTGGCCACGTGACCCGGAAGTGTCTCCGGACAGCACTGGCCCCCGGCCTCTAGAGTGAGATGGGCGCACAACCCTAGAGTCGGACACGACTGGCCCGTATGGGTAGGGGTACCTTTACCTTTACCTTTTTAAGCCCCATTGAACTGCAGTTAATCTGAAAAGGACTACATTGTTAGTCCCCCCCCCCCCGTCTGAATAATAAAGAAAAGCTTCCTTTCCCAGCATTGGTTACATTCCCTGTTTATATTTTACTGTCTGAATGAATTTTCAACTTTTTACATCATTTGATGTTGTGCAGTCCCTGGCAAATACTCCATTAGACTCAATCAGCTTTAAGCTAAGATTTTAAAGCAAGATCTAAGGGGAAATTATATTGTAAAATTAGGTTTTCGGTTGGCAGGAATTTATCAGTGTGGACACTATTGTGCACAAAGTGAATTTTACTTAAATCCATTCACTTAATGACAAAACACAGCACTGAAATATATATCTCAACACAGCAGGCATTAATAAATAATGACTATTAATATAAACTAGCAAGCTATAGTTGCTCAAGTTCAATTTAATTGAATGGGGAAATATTTGAATATTAGTTTACTGCATTGTATTGTACATAGAATCCAGGTTCACCCCACTGATGTATTTTCCTTTCGTCCCTCCCCTCCCCAAGAAAATTTTGCAAATTACATTAAATTAGTTCACAGCCTCCATTTCTGATTGGCAAGAGAAGAGATTGAGTTTTCTCGTCCCTTTCCTCTTACTCCCCTGTCTCTTCAGGAAAAACATAGGCCACAGGGCCTGAGCAAACATTTTCACCTAGCCCAGCCCTGAGTTGAAGTTGGTGAAATGTGTCTGGCATGAAAAGCCTGTTTTGCTCCCACCCCATAAATATTCAGATTAGCAATTTATCCACTTTGCCCCATAGAACTTGATGGGATCTATCAATGATAGAGAAATATTGTTATTATATTTATTGCACGTATTGCATTTATCCCACCCCTGTACTTCAATTTGGCACACATGGTTCTCTCTCTCCTCATTTATTCCCCACAACAACCTTGTGAGGTAGATTACACTGAGTGCCCCAAGGTTACCCAGTGAGCTTTCTGGCTGAGTGGGGATTCGAATTCTGGTATCCCAGATCCTAGTCCAACACTCTAACCATGACACCACACAGGCTTAAGGAGACAATTTGTGGAGAGAACTGGACAGAATGTTGAGATCTAGCTAATATATGGGCCAGTAATGGGGCGGCCATATTCACTTGACCTCCCAACAGCTGAGTTGCTACTGATTTTACTGGGGAGGAAAGTGGGAGCAGGAGGTGGCAGGAAGATTGCTGAAGTGCAGAGGCACTGACAGAGCCAATCCAGAGCTCCTGTGTGTGTTTGCACCACACCAACCTAGCCACCACTTCCACTCTCCCTTACAATAAGTCTCAGTGACTGTAGGATATGATCCATGAGAGGCAGTCAAGTACAGCATTCTTCGTAATGCTAGAGAAGACATGCGAGGGAATGTTTGGTCTAGCCAGTCGAAACTTCCTGTTTCTCCTGGGCTGGAGCATCCTTCCTTTTGCATGTGATAGAAGGTGGGCCTGACCTAATCTGTCCAGGTAGCAAAATGGCGAGTCACGCAGCACACCTCCAGACTTTTAGAAGTCATCTGAAGGAGCCCTGTTTAGAGAAGCTTTTAATGTTTAATAGGCTATTATATTTTAGTGTTCTCTTGGAACCCAGCCAGATGGGCGGGGTATAAATAATAAATTGTTGTTGTTGTTGTTTAGTCGTTTAGTTGTGTCCGACTATTCGTAACCCCATGGACCAGAGCATGCCAGGCACTCCTGTCTTCCACTGCCTCCCGCAGTTTGGTCAAACTCATTTTCATAGCTTTGAGAACACTGTCCAACCATCTCGTCCTCTATCGTCCCCTTCTTGTGCCCTCCATCTTTCCCAGCAGCAGGGTCTTTTCCAAGGAGTCTTCTTTTCTCATGAGGTGGCCAAAGTATTGGGGCCTCAGCTTCAGGATCTGTCCTTCCAGTGAGCACTCAGGGCTGATTTCCTTCAGAATGGATAGGTTTGATCTTCTTGCAGTCCATGGGACTCTCAAGAGTCTCCTCCAGCACCATAATTCAAAAGCATCAATTGTTCGGCAACCAGCCTTCTTGATGGTCCAGCTCTCACTTCCATACATCACTACTGGGAAAACCATAGTTTTAACTATACAGACCTTTGTCGGCAAGGTGATGTGTATGCTTTTTAAGATGGTGCCAAGTTCAAATATTTGCTGGAAATGTAAAGAAAAAGAAGGCACCTTTTACCATATGTGGTGAATGTGTAAGGTAACAAAAGCTTTCTGGGAGATGATATATAATGAAATTTTTAAACATGCTTAAAATGACATTTGTTAAGAAACCAGAAGCTTTCTTACTAGGGATTGCAGGTACCGATATTCCAAAGGGGCACAAAATACTCTTTATGTATGGATCAACAGCTGCCCGGATGCTATTAGCCCAGAGTTAGAAAGAAGACAAAATTCCTACCATAGAAGAAAGGCAAACCAAACTGATGGGCTATGCTGAGATGGCAAAGCTGACTGGAAAACTCAGAAACCAAGAGGATAAAAACTTTATAAAAGAATGGGGAATAGGAGACCACTGTAAGCAGATGGAAACAAGAGCAGGATTTTGATTCCCTTGTAGCGGGGTGAAATGGATATGGATAATATGGTTTGATATAAACATTGGAGTACGGATGAATATGCAGTTGTAGATGCTTAAAATAAGACTTCAAGGATGGGATGGAGGGAAGTCTCGAGATTCAGAGAATCTCTTTATACAGATATGTCTTTACTAGTCTGTGTTTATTTGTATTTTGCATTTATAAAAACAATAAAAATGATTGTAAAATAAATAAATTAATTCCTGATTTTTTTTATACCTTTTCCTATAGCTCCCCATGCCTTAAAGGCAGCAAGCGAGGTACCCGTTTACATTCCATCCCCATAAGAACATAAGCAGGAGCACTAATGCTTTGAAATTTACTAACATGGCTGTCTTGTCTGGCCTACTTCCTCTGTGCTTTCCATTGCCAGCTTAATACTAAAATAAATAAATAAATTAAAATAAAATAAAATAAAATAAAAAATTCTCCCAGGTATTTGAATTTCCTGAATTTGACTGCTGTCCCAGGTATTGACTTGATGATGGTCTTGCCCTTGCTCCTTTTAATTTCATGTTGTAAATGTATTGCTTAGTTTTAATAAAGTTGTTAATCCAGTACATTATTAGTACATAGATCCTCGGGTTAGAAAAAGCGACACAAACAATCAAACAAAGATGTTAGCAGGATTGCAGCCAAACACTGTTTGCTGGGTTGTGTTTGGTTGTGTTTGGTTACTGTGTTGTTTTTGCCATCCTGTGTACACACAGCCTCCCTTCATATTCTCAAAATGGAAACTGGGCAGTGTAAAATGTGGTCACATATTTAACAAGATTGTCTTTTAATTGATCTTGTGCAACGAGTTTCAGTCTTTATCTCTCCAAGCCACCAAGGCATCAGGGATTGATTTTTTATTTTATTTATTTTTTTGCCCCTATATCTCACTGCGAGCTATCTAATTGTTAGTGAAGGTTGCACGAGGAAAATGCATTGCCAGATTTTGTCCATCATGAACCCCTTACTAGGAGCAGTCAAATTCTATATCATAAAAAATGAAATGGGATGTCTTTGTAATAATAATAATTAAAAAAACCAACATCTTACTTAGTCACTGGGCACATACAGAACAATTCTCTATTTTTCCATTTACTGATTATTACATCTTCATCTTATCTAATCTTTCCAATCAAACTCAATTCTTTCCCCTGCATGCAGGTTAGGTTTTCTTTTTCTTTTTTAAAAAAATTAAAAAAAAATTTGACTGTACCCTTGGCATTTTGAAAAAGGTGTTTTGCATTTGTCCGGAGAAAGCGAGAAAGAAAGAAAGAAAAAAAGAAAGAGAGAGCGAGAGAGAGAGAGAGAGAAACTCTGCAGTGGGCAAACTATATCAATTAAAAATTATGAAGGAAAGAAGCAGTCTTTCATGTGCTGCACATGTCCCTGAGCAAGATTAGCATTGCTGTGAGCATGTTGGACTAGTCAGTTCATTGCCTGAGGAGAGTTTGGAGGCAACATTCATCGGCACAGCTAGTGCACTTGAAAGACTCCAGCACAGGGCTGTGTTCCTGGCCTAGCAACAGCAAAACACCTGCTTGAAGTTGAGAGGGAATCGCAAGCTGGCTGGAGTTCAAAAGAACGGAATGGTAATCACACATTGCTTAACAAAAAAGTGAATTACTGTGTTCCTTTGTCAAGAGGTAGCTGATTTGCATAGTATCTTCTTGGCAATGCCCAATGGGATGGAACTTTCGAGATGTGCACGGTCAAACATTAAAACAAACAAAAGGGGGAGAGCACTTGACGCCTGTGTAATGCAAACACATTTGACTGCATACGGTTTGTGTTAACAGCTTCCTAGTGGCTGATACCGACAAGGAGAGACAAAAAGCTCCCACTAGGTTCTTTCCGCAAACCCAGCCCCAAATCCTCCCATATGATAGATTTCCGCTGAACAGCGATGGTCTTCATGTACTTGGCAACTAATTGCTGTATACGAAAGCAACTTGCTTTCCGCGGGGTTTTATTTTATTTTATTTTACATGGAAGGGAGAAGTTTTCGATTCCGGCCATAAGTAGCGCTGTTGGCTACGTCGGCTTTTTTGAAATTGTATTGGCAAACAAAAAATAAAATCTCTGTAACATCTGACAGCACCAGAACCCTGAATATAAGTCGGCATAATTTCATACAGGATGCCTTTTGTTCTATAATTGAATTTCATGTGCATGCTTTGGGATTATTTTTAGATTAGTTTCCATGCCAAATGTTGTTCAGGCGGGTGGGGGCCAGAGGCACATCTGCCTTTGCTATCTTGATGCTGTTAATAAAGTAGAGGAGCATAAGAGAATGAAAGCAGACAATGCAATAAAATAAGAATGACAGTAATATTTCTGGAATGTATTTAGGACATATTAATATTACTATTTATTGTTCTTATCAGCAGAGATACATATGTGATCATGAACGCCCAACGTTTGGTGAATGGCAACATTCTCACACGAATACTGAGAATACCAAGTGATTTTTTCTTGAATCCTGCTGCACCAGGAATTGTAGGTGTTAAAAAAAAACCACACACATTTGTGCATAATGTACAGCTAATTGCAGGTGACCTTTCTATTATGTATTGGTTTCAATGGGATCTCCTTTCAAAGGGACATCCCGGTGTTGGTGCACATGTCACAAGTAAAAACCCTTTTTAAAGCATGACCAGAGCGATCTCACTTAAGTGTCAGTTATCATTGGCTAGTATATCTGTGATTTGGGACATTCGCAAAGGGATCACTAATACTGACGTGCTGATAGTGATCAATGTTCAGACATTCACTGTCTGTATCATAATATCTATTAATCTATGCATGCATTTATTTAAAACGAAAGCATGCAGTGCCTTTTTTTTCAGGGGGGACCCCTAAACATTCTGTGAATCTTTGTACTTTTGTCCATTTACTGTATTTATTTTCCCCGATCTGAACTACAAAATGGTGATTTCCTCGAGTCAAAATGAGAGTACCCCTAAACATTTTTTAAGGGGGGAAAAGCACTGAAAGCACATATCAATAAAAATACATGCACACCATTATATACTGTCAGGGGCTCAGGAGCAGAGGCACAGGGGAGAGAGGGAATGGAGAGCGAAGGGGAAGAATCTGAGGGAAGCGTAGAGGAGTATGACAGTGACCCGAGAGATTCCATGAGCTTCTCCAGCGAATCAGAAGATTCCCAAATGGGGGCGCTGATGGCCAGGGCAAGGGGAGTGCCAGGGGGGACGCACCAGAAACAAGAGGCCAGCGGGGACTCCCAAAGCAGCAGCTGGAGATCAGGACCAGCTTCCCCACCAGAGCGTAGTGGGGGGGGAAGGGTCCCATGGATCAGGGCCAGCGTCTCCCCCAGCAGGGAGAGAAGATGAGTCAGAGCTGGCCACGCCTCCATCGCAGAGTGAGGGAACGGAGGGGGAGTTAGTTTCAGCTAGCCTCCCCGAAGGGGAAAGCAGTGATAGGAGCAGTGTAACGGTCAGGAGGAAGGTTGCCGGCTGGGCGCGCGCGCCAAGTTCGAATGTGCAGGCGCGCGGCACAGCAGGAAACACGGATTGGGAACCAGGTCCTAAAGCCCGCCGGAGAGAGGGGGAAGACTCAGGGGAATCAGCGTCAGAAGAGTGTAGAAGGAGCGAGACCCCAGCGGACAGGCGGACCCAGAGGAGGAAAGAGCAAAGGAAGAGGTGGAGCAAGGCTAGAGTCTTAAACTGGTGTCTGGGGGGAAGAGATTCAGACGGAGCTTCAGCGGTCTAGAGTTTGAGACGTAGGGCTGCGCGCCACGGCTTTGAAATCGAAACTGAACTGCAATAAAGACCTTTGTAAATAGTAACGAACTGGCGTTGGTCCTTTGTGAGCTGGGACCTCGGGCAGCTCTGACATATACATTATATAATATACATGTCTGGGTATAGCAGCACGTGTGTGGAAAGTTAAGCAATTGACTTTGCAGTCAATGAGAGTCACAACATAATTCTAACCATGTCTACTCAGAAGCAAGTGCTACTGAATTCAATGGGGCATACTCCCAGGTAAGTAGGGCTCCATTTTGCCTGGATGATTCCCAAAATAAATAAAGAATTTACACCACACGTTGAAGAATGGGTATGTGGGGGAACCATTGGGAAGAAAATATGCAATGATAAGATTTTCCTTTTTTCTTTTTTAAAGGATTCAATACACCTCACACAATTTTTCAGCCGATAGATTTGTGGGTGTTTAAAAAAATATTTTTAAAGAGAAAGGAAACGGGAGTTAATCAGGTAATAAAGGTGAGGGGGGGAAACTGCACTCCATACATTTTTAAGAAGAAGAGAAAATAGAAGGTGAGGCAGAATCTACAATCTACACATGTCACTTTTATTTCTGTTTCACTTTCATGGCTTCCCGCAAAGATTCCTGGGAATTGTTAGAGATTTGGAGGCCTCCTCGCAGAACAACCGTTCTCAGTGTTTTCGGTGGAGAGGGAATAGCTGTTAAACCATTTAAGTCTGTTCTATTGATAACCCCCTGCCAGTGAGAGGAAGCAACTTCTAAGCATAAGGGCCTACAAGGGAAAAAAGGGGCAAAAATGAAATATTGATGGAGAAAGTCAGAGCGAACTGAGCAGAACGAAGACAGTGGGTAAGCAAGCTCACAGGAAGAAATGAGAGAGGACAAAACAGTAACAAAGTAAAGCACGGAGAAAGGTTTGTGAGGAGGATTTGTTTGAAATTTGACATTGAATAAAGGTGGCATGTGTAGATTGTAGATATACTTCATGAGATGGTTTCCAGCTTCAATTAATAGGAATTTAAGAAATCATGTATTCCAAGACTTGGGCTCTTTGATCTCTAATTTGAAGAAGTACACTTCAGTTACTGACAAACTATGAGGAGATTTGGGCTAACATCCTCCTAATTCTGAGATTTGGAAACAGATTACATATTCTCCAACATCTGTCCTCTGAAAATAGGGACATCCCATTCTATAATGATATTTTTTTCCACTATTTATACCGCACACATCTTACTGGGTTGCCCCGGCTTCTTTGAGCAACTTCCAACATATATAAAAACACAATAAAACATTAAACATTTAAAAAACTTCCCTATACAGGATTGCCTTCAGACAGGTCAGGGGTCCGATAACTCCATACCCTTCAACGTTTATCCAATGAAAATAGGGAAGGAAAAGTGGGACATTTCAAGATCAAATCAGAAACTGGGACAGCTTCTCTAAATTGGGGACGTTCCTGGAAAACTGGGACACTTGGAGGGTTTGAGATGATCACCAGAATTTGTTTTTTGTTTTTTTTTAATAATATTTTTTATTTGCTTTTTTCCAAGGCCAAATACATCATCAACTATTCAACAAAGGCGATTTTACAGAAAAGAAAGAAAAAAAAGTTATAAGCAAGAAAGAAAACATACTTTGCGAACAATTTTTCATGATCTACTGGACTTCCCCACATCTTCCATCCCCTGCATCTTTTTCAATAAAATAAAGTTTACAGCAAATTAATACCTTGTTTCCTGTGTTTTTATACTTTCCTCAATTGTATATTAGGTTTAGGGGAAATATTGTTAGTTCACAATTCCAACGGTCCTCAGAATAGAAACTTTACCCTAGACTTTAGTAATTTCACGATCAAAACTTAAATTCCAACAAAATCAAAATTTGATATCTGAAACTTGTTGTCTAAAATTTGTATCCAGGAAAGTTCAATAACAATACTATAAATGTACCAACAGGATTTTGAAACAAATTGAGAGTACTTCTCCCCAAAGCCCAACATTAAAAAGACTCCTTTGGGAGGAAGAACATACGAAAGGAAGGAAGGAAGGAAGGAAGGAAGGAAGGAAGGAAGGAAGGAAGGAAGGAAGGAAGGAAGGAAGGAAAAGAAAAAAGAAAGAAAGATGGATGTTTCTATTTTTTGTTCACAGGGATCCAAAAGACACTGTTCAGGAATGTTCAGAATGCCCTTCCACACAAAAAAAGAAAAAACTTAGTGTCTTATAATTGTTTGAACTCCTCTGGAAATATCTTAGAAGTTATGGCAGTTAAACCATTGATAAGAATTGAGTATCTAAATTACTCACTAATTCGAACAATGACAAAGATCGGCTGCAGTTGTACTACGCAGGCAACCTGTTGTCCTCCATAAGTTATTGGACTGCTGATGGGAGTTGTAGTCCATCAACACTCAGAGAGCTTCACATTCCCCATCCCTGATGTAGCCAGCAGGAAAATCTAGGCCAGGTAGTTTAATTGTGAGAAAGGAGAGACATTGTCTGCAGGAGGCAGCTGTTCCCAAGGCTCACATATGGGAGGCCATCGGCTACTTACCTCTGCTTTATACACCTACCTGGGAATAAGTCTCATTTAACTCAATGCAAATATAAGTTGTGATTCGAGGACCCGTCCCCCGCTTGGAAATAATAAAGACACACGGACACAGTATATAAGGTTAATGGGCTAGAAAAGGCCACAACTTTATTGATTACAGCATGTGAGAGGTATTGGCTTAGGCGTTGGACAACAGCAAAATTTGACTCCACCCACTTAGAGAGGGGTGAGTCTGACGAGGGTTAACCAGCAGTAGGGGGAGCCTGTTGATGCAAATACAACTCTAAGCTCTCTCCTGATCTCACCGGGGGTCGCGCCATGGCCCCCCCGCCACACGGGCATCAGACAGGATCCACGACCCCCGGATTCCTTTAACGGAATACCCATAAGTGAAGGGGTAGGCATGGCGACACCTTGCCCTTCCATACACCAACAACACATTCCAATGCCTAACCGCCAAATACCAAGAAAGCGTGACGCAGGAATCAGCTCCCGCTCACAATCCCTCCCCTCTGGAAGGAGGAGAGGCTTAATTCTCCTCAGTAGGCATATATCAGATTGTGGTCGAAATGAGGGGTGTGGGCATATGTCATCCGTTCATTTTATTTGAATGCTGCTCTTCCACACACACAAAATAATCATGCTCAAAACGGCTTAAAACAAAGAAACAGGGATGCGTTATAATGACCGCTCCCCGCTTAAAACGGGGGGCGCCCTTTGCGTGGACGCGTGCAGCCCCTAGATCTGGAGCGGCTCCAACAGCATAGGCTTGGCTTTGCCTTCCCTCAGGTGGGATACCTGGAGGTCTCCGCCTACCTCAGTCAGTTGTCCAATCCCACCTGGGGGAAGCGTTGCCAAGGAGACCAGGCCAGGTAGGGGAGGGATTACCTGCCCACACAATAGAGGGAGGATCTTACCTGGGAATCCTCACTTGGCTCCAGAGCTTCTCCCACCCTACCCACCCTCAGTTAACGTCTCATTTTGCAGGTTAACTTTTCTTCACAGGTATGCAGGCGCTGCTACGTTAAGGTCGCTGTTAAAGGGCTGGAAAGGAATTTCCCTGCATTGGCAGGTTTCGCCTTTCCCGTAGCAAAACGTCACAACTTTGGCGGTATCAGGCCTTGGGCGGAATCCTTTTGTCCATCTTCCTCTTTGCGGCGGCGATACCAGGGTTCCCCGTTAAAGGGGTTTCTGAAGGGAGGCTTTGACCGTACGCCGAAAGGTCGTCATTGCTCTCCCCTGCGGCGGCGTTATGGGGGCGGCTATCTCTGCTTGAACATATGTTCTCCAGAGCCGGCCCATCCCCCCCACACACTGGATAACCCTGATGCTCCCTAGGTCCCCGGCTGGGGACTGGGGAGGGAGAACGCCCAATGCCTGAGCCAAGGTCTACCCACATTTGAAATTTAATAAAGTTGTGGCCAATTTAAGCCCATAGCACGTTGTCTTGAGTCATTATTCCACATGACGTGGGGACCGCGCAGGATCTGGGGACTCCGCCTGTCCACGCAAAGGGTGGGGTAAGTGGAAACACCCCTCCCATGATGGTGCATGAGATGTCAGTATCTTTCCTGTAGGATTAGGGATCAACAAACTTTCAGGTGGCTCTGTGGTGTAATATGAAAGAAAGACTGCCAGCTCCACAAGAACTTACTGACTTCAATGAGTAACAATGACAAAGCGTGTTCTCCCTGAAATGAGAGCACGTGTTGCGGTGGGGTCTGCCAGGCCAACCCTCTGTTGCCAGGCAGGTTAAAGGGTATTGCCTGGAACAACAATTGGATGGCCGGGTTGCTGGGGCAAATTTTATGTTGCAATTGGGTGGGTGGGACCAAAGGCTTTAAATATTGGGGCACTCAGCTTTTGCTTTCTCTTTCACTGAATGCATCGGATCACCCGCCCGCCCGCCCTGAGTTCCAGTTGACCTTGCTATGCCTGTCATGGGGTCATCTGCCATTGGGGCAGGGGCCTAGTAGGAATTTTCTCCTTTTGGCTGATTGGCTGGTGCCATTTGGTTTTTGCCTACTACTTAGCAATTCGTCACAACTTGTAAGGTTGCGGTTAGGCATCGGTTATAAAAGTTGGTGGAGGAGGGGTCAGGATAGGCTGCCCCTCCAATGGTGCTGGAAGTGAATTCCGTTAAAGGAATCCAGGGGCTTGCCACGATTTCTTCCAATCCCTGAAATGGGACCAGGGCCGGCAAGCCTTGGGGAGCAGGATGGGTGAGCGGTGAGGGACTGTCGCTCAGCTCAACTGATCCACAATATTGTTTTCCCTTCACTGGCATCCGATGGAGTTCAGATAGTCAGTTCCGTCCCAGGTGGGGCAACAGATAGTCATAACCAATGCCTAAGCAACCACTCACAGATTATGTATTTTAATAAAGTTGTGGCCAAAATTATGCCAAAAACCTTAAACAAAAATTATGTGTGATTTGTGAATTATTTTGAGGGGTGGCTTGGGGACCTCCACACACAACGAAAGGAAAGGTGGTCAAATGACAGGGCCAGTTGGCCATATTTGATGGATCTCTTGCCTAGTTTCAAATCCTCCTTCAAATACAGTGGTGCCTCGCAAGACGAAAAGAATCTGTTCCGCGATTCTCTTCATCTAGTGGTTTTTTCGTCTTGCGAAGCAAGCCCATTGACAGCTTAGCGGATTAGCGCTACAGTGGTCTAGCGGCTTCTAGCGATCAGCTGTTAAGCGGCTTATCAGCGGATCAGCTGTTAAGTGGCTTAGCGGCTTAGGAAAAGGGGGGGGGAAGCGGTAAAAAACCGTGGGGACTCGCAAGATTTTTTCGTTCTTGCGAAGCAACCCCATAGGGAAATTCGTTTTGCGAAGCGCCTCCAAAACGGAAAACCCTTTCGTCTAGCGGGTTTTCCGTCTTGCGAGGCGTTCGTCTTACGGGGCACCACTGTACATCTCAAACTTTTGTGTTAGGTAAGATTTAGTGACAATGCTAACCTTGCTTTCATAGACCGACAGCACACAGGCCATACATTCTAGGTCAACCATTTACACATCTCTTGCTACAAGTGGGTTCATGCCTGTCCACCAACCAATAGGGAAATGGACTACTGGAATCAATGAAGTCAACTGTAACCACCATAATGGTGTCTTTTCAAAAATTATCTCTTTATTACTATTTTTTGAAAGCTGGAGTTTCCTCAAAATGGGAATAAATCTTGAAGACAGAACCAATTTATTCACATCTCTGAAACTTTGGAACAAGAAGATAGGGAAGGCTGCAAAAAAAAAATCCACTAAAAAAAATCTGCAGAAATAATTTAGCTCTCTTGTCATTGCTGACTGACAGCTCTAATAAATTCCTACATTTTAAGCAGCCTTACATTTCACATGCATTTGCTCCCTACTCCTGTGCAGAGTGGAACATCTATTGTCAAATGCATAAAATAACATTAGAAATGCAAACTTAATGTAGCCCATGGTAATGTGTTATTTAAAACTTATGAGCCCGAATAAGGGCTTATTTCTTCTAAATTGAAATTTATAGTTTCATTTTAGAGTGCTAACTTGAATACTGATGGGGCTTAGACATGTTGCCATAAAATGGGAATGAAAAACAAAGCAAGTAACTATCAGGCATAAAACAGCTATTATGGAAATGTAGAGAAGCTTTCGGGGAAAAAAGTGGGTTCCAGTTACCTATATCAGTGATAAAGACAACAGGAAGATAGAATGTGGAGTCTATGCCTCACCAGTATTCAGTATTTGCAAAGGATTGTCCAGGTCTAACTTTCAAAATTGCACACAAATTAAGGTGATTTCCCAAATTGCATCTGTACCACTAAGTGAGAGTAGATACTTGTGAACTCAGCCCAAATCAAAAGAGAAATAATTGGGCTAAATAACTGGAAAGTGGAGCAGAAATAGCTTACATTTCTGAATGCAGCTCTATGGAACCAAGAGAGAGAAACATATACACAGTGGTACCTCGGGTTAAGAATTTAATTCGTTCTGGAGGTCTGTTCTTAACCTGAAACTGTTCTTAACCTGAGGTATCACATTAGCTAATAGGGCCTCCCGCTGCCGCCAGAGCACAATTTCTGTTCTCATCCTGAAGCAAAGATCTTAAGCCGAGGTACTATTTCTGGGTTAGCAAAGTCTGTAATCTGTAACCTGAGGTACCACTGTACCAGATTCTCAGATTCTCAACATTGCCGCATACTCACTGGCTCTGTCCCAGACATTGTTGGTCTCAACCCAAGGAGCCCTAAACAAAACAAAACCAATAGTCCAGAGATCAGCTTATGCAGGTAGGAAACAGTTCAGTCCTAAAGCACGTAGAGTAGTGGAGTGGCACCAGCCTTCCAAGCCTGGCATCACTGCCACAAACCAGGATGGAGGGGGCAGGAAAAGGGGGTGACCAAGTTGAAGCTGTGTGGGCACACCAGCAGAATTGTTGGATTGGCTCCACCACACAACCCTGCCCTCACCCTCATCCTACCCCACCCTTGAAAGTGGCAGCAGCACCAGTTTCGGGAAGGTAGCCCAATTGCCCACCAGATTGGCCATTGTTGCAGTCTGACCTAGAGTTGACATGGGGCAAATCTTAACTGTGACCCCAGACATTCAAGTCTGCTGGGGTAGGTCCAGCCCCATGTCCTATCATGATATCCTTGAGTCCACGTTGGTTTCCAAGAATTTGAGCTGTGAATTACAGAAGTTTGTAAGTTCAACTGCTCCTGATATTGTGGGAAGGGGAAAACTTGCCAGTCAATTCTGACACAGCATGACGTGTTCTCCTCCAAGAAGGAAATGATGTAGCTTCATATACAGAAATGCATCACACCCTCAGGAGTTCCTGCAATATATAGACTCTTTCTCCAAATACACCATAAAAGTAAAGGTACCCCCTGACCATTAGGTCCAGTCGCGGACGACTCTGGGGTTGCAGAGCTAATCTCACTCTATAGGCCGAGGGAGCCGGTGTTTGTCCACAAACTGCTTCCGGGTCATGTGGCCAGCAGCAGCGCAAAGAAACACCAATTACCTTCCCGCCAGAGTGATACCTATTTATCTACTTGCACTTTGATGTGCTTTCGAACTGCTAGGTGGGCAGGAGCGGGGACAGAACAATGGGAGCTCACCCCGTCACAGGGATTCGAACCACCAACCTTCTGATCGGCAAGCCCTAAGCTCTGTGATTTAGACCACAGCACCACCTGCATCCCTGGTAAATACACCCTAAATACACAAAATTCATCATAATTTCATGCATTTTTCTTATAAAATGCTGCTCTGTTTGTGTTTGGCAGTGAATGTTTGGAACATGTGTCTCTTCATTTTCAGATTTAAAGGTAAAGGTAAAGGTACCCCTGCCCGTGCGGGCCAGTCTTGACAGACTCTGGGGTTGTGCGCCCATCTCACTTAAGAGGCCAGGGGCCAGCGCTGTCCGGAGACACTTCCGGGTCACGTGGCCAGCGTGACATCGCTGCTCTGGTGAGCCAGAGCCGCACACGGAAACGCCGTTTACCTTCCCGCTGGTAAGCAGTCCCTATTTATCTACTTGCACCCGGAGGTGCTTTCGAACTGCTAGGTTGGCAGGCGCTGGGACCGAACAGCGGGAGCGCACCCCGCCGCAGGGATTCGAACCGCCGACCTTTCGATCGGCAAGTCCTAGGCGCTGAGGCTTTAACCCACAGCGCCACCTGCGTCCCATTTTCAGATTTACCTATCTCAAAAATGTGTTTCCAAGTTGAGACGCCCATACCTTCCATCTGAATTATCATCTAAATTGGTTACGACATAAAAGGAGATTCAAGGTGGAAGATGGGGATGAAGTATGAAACAAAAACAAGTTGGTTTATTCTCATAAGCTGGAAACAAGGCCACCAGAAGCATTATAATTGTAAACAGTGCTGTTGTCTCCTATGTTAACCTAATGCAATATTAATAGTGGACAGATAAGGTGGGGTGGGGGAATTTGTAACGGCGAATTCTTGTAACTGTGGACATCTCCATCACTGTGGGTTTCACTGAGACAGCTCTGGCCTAATTTCATTTGACTTTGAATGTGTGCAAATCACAGGGAAATATGAACTGACTCCAGACTGAGAAAACCAACAAAGACAGAAAATCATTTTCAAATTGCATCCTTATCAATATTTTACTAAGCCTGGATGACTAAACATCTAACATCTTCCAAAATGCAGGACATTGGTTTCCAAGAATTTGAACTCTGAATTATAGAAGTTTGTAAGTGCAATGCTGACTGTCAAGAATTTTAAACCGGAAATGGAAATCTGTTGTTAGTTCATGTGAATGCACCTTGCATGAAATTAACAATTACTTGCCTGAACTTAGTACACTTGGGTAGCAAAAGCTTTTCCTATGGCTTGCAATAAATAATGTTTTGAAAAACCATTTATTTTATGTACTGTTCCCTGCCTACAGTGTACTAATAGGCTATGCAATCATATATCTACTTGGAATTCATTAACATTGACATGACTGTGACCTTGAATTTACAGATCAATGTCATGATACTATTAAAGTCCTTCCTGATACCCAGAAGCAAAAGGGTTTGCTTTTGTTCCAGCCTCAATCGCCTCTTGAAATCCCTTTGGTGATGCCTCAAAAGTTTGAGAGCTTTTTTATGTTTCTCCTACTGCTAAGAAAAACAGAAAATGGACTCCAGCCTTGACCTTTGACAGAACGAGTCCCCAATTTGATTAGTTTAAAGTATTCACCAAATTAGGGCCTGAGATATCAAAGGATTTTTAGAATATTTTGCTTTGTATGAAATTTCTCTGCAGTGCAGGAAAGCAAACTGGATACATCTTATATAAAGTGTGTAAACTAACATTCGTTTCAAGACAGCAGAGACACAGAGGATATTTTGCCTTCAGCTTTTGTATGCATAGTGTTAACAAAGAAGGGGGTGCTTAAAAATGCCAACAAGCAACAACAACAACTCAAAAAAGATACACAAGATGATAAAGGCAAATTACACAGTGAAATCCTGACATGTTTTGACACAGCTTCTTTAGGAGATCAAGGTTTAAAATGGAAAAATATGTGATTTTATATACTCATATTTTAAAACCATTGACATTGTCCATTTGCTATGTTGAATAATTCCTCACCCCCTTCATTTTTGTCTGCACTTAACATAATTAGTGATGTAGAAGCAAACAGGAGGTCAGGCAGGCTAGTGTGGATGGGTAATTCAAGAGCAGCTGAGTTTGGGCTAGTGACGTGCTAAAATTTTCCAGATATTTTTTTTTACATTTTTTTATAAGGTTCTTTTAAAAAATCCTCCAGTAAAATTTCTCAGTGTCACCATTCAAGAATTTTAGTTCAACTGTGGCTCTGGCTTTAATATTATTTGAGTATTGATGGAGGAAGTATTGGAATAGACCTTCCAGTTTAGTTCACCGCTTCCATCATTCACCAACTTGAACTACCGTCAAGTCAGGTTTTGTTCATCATTAAGTGAGCAAAATATTTCAGAAGAGCATTTTCTGGTGAAGAGGGAACTGTCGGATGATTTCATCTCCTCACAAGAATATTTGTCACCCCTGCCCCTCACAACATTTCATCACCAAAAAATAGAGTGGGGAGTTTGGAGGCACCATTTTCATTCAGACCTAGTTTGGGCCTGAGTACCAAAAGGTTTAGAGAGATGCCAGCAACATTTTTTTTAAAACAGACACACACACCTCAAAATGGACAAACATACAAAATGAATTAACTACTTTCCAAAAAGAAGTGCAGCTTACAGAGCTGAAATAGGCTTGTGATACAAAACAGATAATGGTATAAATACATCATAAACAAATGAAAAAAGAGGATGAGCATATTCTTTCTTATATACTTAATCTGTACCAAGATACCACCGTAACATTGACATATGAGTGGCTAGAGGGCGGAGCACTTCCTCCATTTTGTTATGATGAATTGATAAGTTGATACTTCACTCAATCAAAATGATCATTTTAGTGCCCGTCCAAAGGACTTTATGGTGGGTGAGACGCTTTGAGAGTACTATATCCCACACCACTTGAAACCAGACTGCTTGCAAAGGGAAAGTACCAGATTTCCAATGTATAGCCTTTGCTATTCAGGTGGCTGCCAAGAGCAATGATACTATTTTTTGTTTGACTTCAAACAAATTATGGAGACAGCAAAGCTAAAGAGGAAGGCTCAAGACTAGAAACCCTGAATCTCTCCCACATTCCCACCACATATGAAGGAAGTTGCCTCTAAGACTACAAACCCTCCCAGCAAAGGGGGAAACAGCTATATAATTCTGGAAAGCTGGAGTGTGTCAAATGCCATCTCAGGAGAACTTTAAGCATAGCCTCCTGAATCCTGGAGAATATTGTTTTCAATGGAGCTTTGAAACCCTATTGGTTTCTTGTGTCACCTGATGAAATCTGGAGAGAGGGGAGAAGAAACCACAAATTAGCACACATGCACACACACACACAAACACACACACACACACCTTGTTGGACTCCTGTGGTAAGCTGAAGGCAAGGCATTTTTCACGTGAAATTTATAAGTGAATAGCTGTAAACTTAAAATAAAACATGGCCGCACTCTTCTTCAGCATACTTACTTGAAAGTTAACTCCACCAGCACATATACTAAAATTGGAACAAAAGCTAACTCAATCAAAATCAATAAGAAGGTGACAGGGATGTTGACTAGGGGAGGCTGTGCTACAATGTTTGTGCCCATCTCCTTTATCACCCGTGGGCTTGCAATGCATTAATAAAAGGACCATCAGGGAACAATGTCTAATTTGACTTTCGGTTCTAAGTGAACAGACATATCATTATCATTATTACTGATAAATGCAGCAGCACAGGTGAGAGTTCAATCTGTTCAGTCACATGGAAGAGCATATACCAAATATATTCAAATACTGTATATTGTTTGTTTGTTTGTCAATAATTAGTGACCCATTATCCTAAGGTCCCAGGGTGGGTTACAACATTAAAACACAATATTAAAACAACTTACTGTCCACTTTCTGAAACCTCAAAAAACAAACAACCCCCCCCCCCCACACACACACAACGACAACAAATTATGGCAGTTTTCCCTGCCTCCCGATTCAAAATGCTGAAGAAGGGGAAAGCATTTATTTTAGTTCGTCTCCTGTGCACATATTAAAAAATTATCCTACGTTCAGAGTTTCCGAGCAAAAAATCATTTTCAACATGGTGTTCATTCCTTGCAGTTTTGCTACACAGGAGTGGCCTCTTTATGTACTGCTGGAGCCACAGGCAGTATAAATAGCCCTATTCTACGTTGCACTGCGAATTCCCATATTTTATCACGCTTAATTCAAGGATGGTATTAAAGCCCTTACCTAATGCCCAGAAGCATAAGGCAGTGCTCTCTTGTCAATATCTTGCCACATGAGGAAAAGGGAGAAGGCAGCAGAAGCTTTCTCTGGCCATTGCTTCAGCCCCAGCAAATGATATTTCCCCTCCCTAAATCAGGTCTCCCTGTAGCACCGTCTCCAGACTCCATGTTGATTTGTTCCGCTTACACTGTTTGAATTTCCTAATAAGGACTGAATAGCGGATGAATGTTTTCGATAAGTTACTTGAGAGTTATCTTGCGAGTGTGTTGGTTAGACACAGAATGGCCTTCAGAGCTGCACAGCTTCTGAGTTCCTCACAATGAGATGGAGGCTGGCGATTGTGCCGATGAACTATTTCTAGGCTAATCTTTTAAAGCTTTCAATGGAGGGATGGGAGAGGGGGAAAGTCCAAATAAAATAAAATAAAATAAATTGCAAAAAGGAATGGGAGGGAGGGAGGGAGGGAGGGGGGAACGTAACAGTGGCGTTCAGGCCTGTCATCACGGCAGTTGCTGCCCCTGTCCGTGTCTAATGTAAGGGTTATGGAATATCATAATCCCTTCTCTGAGCTCCTTTACAGCAGCAATGATGACTAAATTTCTTGTGTCTTATCACACTGTCACAGGCTCGAACCAGGAGTAGGAACTCTGAAGAAAACACAGCATGGAAACTAGAGAGCAGATGATCAGATTAACTTGTATTGGATTTTTTAAAAGCAGGGCCACAATCTAACTAGAGCAGGCTGGATTCAGGGGCCTATGGAGATTTAAGCCATCTACAGCCTCCCCCCCGTTTCCCCCAACTCTTATCCCTCTCAACATTTACTTATTTTAAACATACAGAGATACAGATATTGTTCTATCTGTTCCATCTCCCTCGCCACTCAACCTACGCCGATCCCCTTTAGACATTTAAAGTCATCTTCCTAGGAGATGGGGTTAGCAGTTAGCAATTCAGACCTCACAAGGGGGGTATCTACTGGGCAGAAGGATTTCAAGGGGCCTTTAAAAACATCAGAGCTTGGATCAAAAGGTAACATTTCTCTTGGTATTCAATCATGCCGTCTTTGCCCTGTGTAGAATCTTCAGCAGCAGCAGATAAAGAAAATCTCTGTTGACTATATCTGCTATCTCCAGGCATCTGAATGGTGTCTGTGGGCCAGATTGTGGGAAAATATATATACGACAGACCAACTGCAATGATTGGGGAGCAAGGGAGTGAGCTCCCCAGGGCAGCCAATGCAAATTGCGTCATTCCTTGATAAGGAAGAATTTAGTCCTCTGATATACTTTGGCTCTGATCCAACAGAGCATGCTTGGAGCAGCTGAAGGGGTGTGTGTGTGTGTGTGTGTGTGTGTGTGTGTAACCCCTTTACAAGAAATGATTTCCCTCCAATCAGATGTGTGGCAGTAGGGAGGGGCTGAATACAGCCCTCTGCTTTCCCTACCAAACAGCTGGTTGGCAGGATTACAAGTTTCTTTACTTTATTTCTTTTTCTGTACATGTAGCCTCACTTGTTGGGTTCTTTTGTATGCAGCACTCATCTGCGCATGGAATTCCCCATCCAGCTAGGAACTTAAATAAAGAAGGATGCTTCCATGTTCCCATTGCCCCTAGCAACTGGGGCAATTGATTGTACCAGCACAAAAGATAAGCTATCAGCTGTGTGTTTTCATGAGTTGATTAAATTAACATTAATTTAATACTAGGGAAGCTATAACTAGATGATGTGGTATGATAAATAGATTACATTTTTTTAAAAAAAATAGAAAGTAATGCGGAAAGTAAGTTTGTGGGTGCATTTGTGTGTTTCTCTCTATTTCTCTCATTCACAAACACAGATGCCCTTATTCAGGATGCATTGGTTTACGTTCTAGCATCTAAAAGCTAATATCAGAATGCACACTAATTCATATTGGATCATGGCCAATAGATAACATGCAATGGTAATTAGTGTTTGACAGATGACAGTTTATGTAATTTTGTATTCAAAGCTTACCAAAATCCAAACAATCAAGAGTCACCCCCCCAAAAAAAAATCTAAAGCATTTGAATGCCAATTTTTAGGTCAAAATTCCATATTCAAATGCATATTGATTTTTATTTTTATTTTGTTCTCAAATTCTTAAATTGGAAATTAGATAAATTTTGAATATTTACAGAAACCTATTTCACCTCTATCAGCTTGAGCCTATACTTTCATACCAAAAGGTACTAAAAACGAAAAGCAGAGCTCCAATGCTCTCGTATGCCTATTTTTATTTGATGTTTATAACTGGAACTTAGAATACATATATGAATATTCATACAATTAAATATGTCTGCAGTGGGACCTCTCAAGGAAGAGAACATTATTGGTGGGAAGCCACGTCCTGTACAAATGAGAACTGTGTTATTTAAAGCCAAATTGTGTTATTTAAAGCCACACAAGGTCAGCTTTAACTTCCATGCCTGATTTTTTCCAATTGGTCACAGTTCTCTTTCCAGGCTGTTAAACCATTTCCACCCCCTTTTTGCATATTTTCATGCCCCTTCTGAAAATGCTTTCAGGCTTCTCTGAGATGAATGCCATTTATAGGAAGGTCAGAAATATTATTTTCCAAAAATTATATGGAAGAGCTGCCCGGCTTGTCAAAGTAATGTAAATGGGAACAAAGTTGACGGTCGTGCTACAGAAGCAAAAAAGGGAACACAGCCTTAATGGAACACTTGATGCAAAAGACCGTCCACATTTCTGACAAACAATAAGCAGCTAAAACTTGCCATTGTTAAATTGAAAATAACATTTTTAAATTTGTTTTAAAGGAATGCGTTAGGGACCATAAACTACCCAGCAGCAAGGACCTCAGTGAGGAGGGAGTTCGGCAAGCACTAAATTCCTTCACCAAGCTTAACCCTTCAGCTAAGGCAGAAACAACCATAGTTCTTCCCAACATTTCTCTGGATGACCCTTTATTGTCTCCCTATTCCAGCCACTGGTTTTCCCAGTAGTGATGTATGGAAGTGAGACCTGGACCATAAAGAAGGCTGATCACCGAAGAATTGATGCTTTTGAATTATGGTGCTGGAGGAGACTCTTGAGAGTCCCATGGACTGCAAGAAGATCAAACCTATCCATTCTGAAGGAAATCAGCCCTGAGTGCTCACTGGAAGGACAGATCCTGAAGCTGAGACTCCAATACTTTGGCCACCTCATGAGAAGAGAAAACTCCCTGGAAAAAGACCCTGTTGGGAAAGATGGAGGGCACAAGGAGAAGGGGACGACAGAGAACGAGATGGCTGGACAGTGTTCTTGAAGCTACCAGCATGAGTTTGACCAAACTGCAGGAGGCAGTGGAAGACAGAAGTGCCTGGGGTGCTCTGGTCCATGGGGTCACGAAGAGTTGGACAAGACTAAACGACTAAACAACAACATGCCAGCCACTCATGCTCCTTGCCCCAAATCTTAACGATATTTTCTGGCCTGACCAAGGTAGGCTCTAGCTATATTGCCCAGGAGATATGGGTGTCAGGAGTCCACTGACAATGCTTGATGTTCCCTACTGTGCTGATGCTCCTCATACTGCTGAAAGACACACTCCTCTGACCCCCTGTGCACAAAATTTTATTGCTATTTATGTTGCTCAGCACCCCCTCCTGGGTGTTGTAGAGAAACATAAACACTCCCATGCACCCACCAACTTAGCAATATAACTGGTGATTCAGCCATATTGAGAGATGGTTTATATAACACTTTTCCTCCAATAAAGTGGGGAAACATGAGAAATGTTTCTTCATATGCCTGGATCACACATGGACTACTGGACTACTACAATGCACTCTACCTGGGCTACCTTTGAAGGTGACCCGGAAACTGCAATTATTCTAGAATGCGGCAGCTAGACTGGTGACTGGGAGTGCCCGCCGGGACCACATAACACCGGTTCTGAGAGATCTGCATTGGCTCCCAGTACGTTTCCGAGCACAATTCAAAGTGTTGGTGCTGATCTTTAAAGCCCTAAACAGCCTCGGTCCTGTATACCTGAAGGAGAATCTCCACCCCCATCGTTCAGCCCGGACATTGAGGTCTAGCACCGAGGCCTAGTTCCCTCATTGCGAGAAGTGAGGTTACAGGGAACCAGGCAAAGGGCCTTCTTAGTAGTGGTGCCCATCCTGTGGAACGCCCTCCCTTCAGATGTGAAGGAAATAAGCAGCTATCTTCTTTTTAAAAGACATCTGAAGGCAGCCTTGTTTAGGGAAGTTTTTAATATTTAAAGCTGTATTGTTTTTAACACTTCATTGGAAGCCGCCTAGAGTGGCTGGGGAAACACAGCCAGATGGGCGGGGTATAAATAAATTATTATTGTTGTTGTTGCTGCTGCTGATGCTGTTGTTGTTGTTGTTGTCATGGAGGTGTGGCTGCTTGCACTTTCTCCCCATGCAAAATAAGAGATGCATGTATTACTTCGGCTGATCAATGTGGTGTGGGAATTTCATGTTAACTGGCGAGCCAGATCTGCACATGTAAGGAAATGTTATACAAACTAACACTGTAATCCTATACACATCTGCTTACAGGTAAGCCCTGTTGAACTCATTCAAGTAAACATATACTGGATAGCATCCTCAGTCATTTCAGTGAAATGCATGGACCCACACAATTCTTTTTTTTTTTAAATAATTTTTATTAGGTTTATAATATACAAAATTCAAATTCCAAAATACATGTTTCCATAAATCTAATGGACTCCCCCCATCTTCCGGACACTGCATTCTCTGTAAAACCAAAACCTCAGCAATTTGTTGACTTATTTTAAACATAATACTATATCTTCCATTTTATCGTGATATCTGGTCTCTAAACATTTCAATCCGAATCCATTAATTTTTAGTTTCAACACAATAAAATTATTTCATTACACCACTTCTGTCTTGTTGTGCCTTATTTACCAATTCAAAGATTTACCAATACTGAAGCTATAATTTCCTAGAGAGAAGCATTTTTTAACATTCATACAACTTATAATGCTTTTTCAAATAGTCCTTAAATTTTTCCCAAACTTCCTCCGTTTCTTCTTCTCCCGAGTCTCGAATTCTGCCAGTCATTTCAGCCAGTTCCATATAATCCATCAGCTGCGTCTGCCATTCTTCCAGTGTGGGTAGATTTTGTGTCTTCCAGTGCTTTGCCATCAAGATCCTTGCTGCTGTAGTAGCGTCAATAAAGAAAGTTCTATCTTTCTTAGCCACCCTCTGGTCTACCATGCCCAGGAGGAAGGCCTCCGGTTTCTTGGGTAAGGTGAGTCTAAGCACCTTTTTTAGTTCATTATGTATCATCTCCCAGAAGGCCTTCACCTTCGGGCAGGTCCACCAGAGGTGTAGAAATGTCCCTTCCTCCTCTTTACATTTCCAACATTTATTATCAGACAGGTGATATATCTTTGCAAGCTTGACTGGGGTCATGTACCACCGGTATGTCATTTTCATAATATTTTCCTTCAAGGCACTACACGCCGTGAATTTCATTCCGGTGTTCCATAACCTTTCCCAGTCTTCAAACATAATGTTGTGCCCCAAGTCCTGCGCCCACTTTATCATGGAGGATTTAACAGGACCCACACAATTCTTGATGGGAAAACTGAACACCAGATTGCAAAATTCCTTGGTAGTGGCTCGTTTCTGTAGCTGAAGATTCTGTGCACATGTGATGAGGCCATCACATGAGCACCAGCAATCCTAGTTAGAAAAGATGCCTGAGGAATGGCAGGCAGACAAGAAGGATCTATCAGGACCTTGGATAGCACACCTCCTGGCAAATAGAAGGGGAAGAAATGCAGGCAGGGAGAGATTTTATTTCCTTGGGTTCCATGATCACTGCAGATGGTGACTGCAGTTACGAAATTAAAAGACGCCTGCTTCTTGGGAGAAAAGCTATGACAAACCTTTATAGCATCTTAAAGAGCAGAGACATCACCTTGCCAACAAAGGTCTGTATAGTTAAAGCTATGGTTTTCCCAGTATTGATGTATGGAAGTGAGAGCTGGACCATAAAGAAGGCTGATCACCACAGAATTGATGCTTTTGAATTATGGTGCTGGAGGAGACACTTGAGAGTCCCATGGACTGCAAGAAGATCCCACCTATCCATTCTGGAGGAAATCAGCCCTGAGTGCTCACTGGAATGACTGATCGTGAAGCTGAGGCTCCAATACTTTGGCCACCTCATGAGAAGAGAAGACTCCCTGGAAAAGACCCTGATGTTGGGAAAGATGGAGGGCACAAGGAGAAGGGGACGACAGAGGATGAGATGGTTGGACAGTGTTCTCGAAGCTATGAATATGAGTTTGACCAAGCTACGGGAGGCAGTGGAAGACAGGAGTGCCTGGCGTGCTCTGGTCCATGGGGTCACAAAGAGTCGGACACAACTAAACAACTAAACAACAACAAAGGGTAACCAGCAGGGCCTATGGTAAAGAGATGTCACAAGAGCCAAGGATGCTAATGTTCCGCAAGAAAGATATGAATTGAATAACTAAAGCAGGCATAGGCAAACTTGGCCCTCCAGATGTTTTTGGCCTACAAGACACCCATGATCCCTAGCTAACAGGACCAGTGGTCAGGGATGATGGGAACTGTAGTCCCAAAACATCTGGAGGGCTGAGTTTGCCGATGTCTGAACTAAAGGCTCCCATGAGCCCAAATCACCCATTGCATCACTGCATATTCACAGCTCTGGGTTTTGTGTCTTTGAATCAACTTCCTTTGGGAACAGGGTAATTCTGTCCTGTGTTGGTGCCACGTATGATGGGATCATTCATTCCAGGTTTCAGGAACCGTTTTCAGCCCAAGGGTGAAATTCCCTTATCAGCAATCGCTTATGCAGTACGCTTCTTTCCAGTCACACCTAAGTCAGAGGCCTCTACAGACACACTGCTGGGGAAATAGCAAATGTTTGTATTCTAATTTATTTAAGTCTGCCTCCCTCCACCCTTTTGGAATGTGAACACTGTATGTGTGACATTGCCTTGCAAAACTATATATGAGCATTCCTGGCTGTGAATCATTCACATTATAGATTAAATATGGCAGGTGATTGTGAAAATAGACTTCTCTGCACATTTTAAGCTTGGCCAGGTCAGTGTCATGTTTGAAAGTAAACTGGGTCACATTTTTCAACTTTGTAGAGAAAGAATGCCTCCCCTCTCGAAAGGATGGAGCTTTAGAACCATAACAATATGTACTCTAAGAAGGTATCAGAGTTAAACTCCTGGGAGGAAAGTTTAATGCCATTTAGCTACCCATTTACATCCTCTTATATCGAATGCTAAACTCACACAAATAGAGAGGGAGACTAAAGTTTAACCTAATTTTTTACAGCTAACTGTAGATCAAGTTTCCTCTAGATGTGCTATAAATCTGGTCCACAGTGGTAGGATTTCTACAGAATGAGGTAATAACATTCTAAGAAAGTTTTAAAGGATGTAATCTCAATCAAAGGCCACCCACACTGGATTTACAGGAGGTTTTTAGTTCTGAAAATTTAGTTCTTAAAAACTAGCTTTCTCTTGTTCTTCAGCTAAATTGTGCAGGGTGAAATTATTTCAGGTTTTAAGGCCTGAAGGTAAATGTGGTGGGGAAGAGGGGGCCCAACTGTCTAATTTTTTTTGCAATGACCTTCATATTCATTGTTTTAGTGGGAACATAATTTGGGACAGGTGTGTGTTTGGGGGAAGGGTCAGAAATCAGTTGCATAACTATTAATAGCACCCTACCTTTCCTCCTATACCTTATGCTTTCAAAAGGTTTGAAAGCAAACTCTACATTTGAATTCAGTTTTCATTTGAGCTATTAAGCCAAGTTCCAAATTTAAGTTGTTGTTGCTGCTGCTGCTGCTGATTTTTCAACTCCAAATGACATCCAAAGCAGGGAACAACACGTTAAAATACAATGGTGAAAAACAGCCAGTTGGAATCTTAAAAGATAATGATATAAAATTAGCAAGGCAGCAGATAGTAAAAGAACTTCATTTGAGCTGTGTCTTTCAAGGTGCTCTGAAGTCCTGAGATGGGTGTGCTAGAGGGATTAATCTGTAGATTTGGAGTAGGGTGTGCACACTGAACAGAATGTGGATGAAATCCCGCTCTATTTTCTTTTTCCACCAGACTCTAAGAAGATTGGATGTGGGCTAACAAAAAATGAAACTCAAGCTTGGTCAGCAGGGTAAAAGGTAAAGAACCCCTGGATGGTTAAGTCCCGTCAAAGGCGACTATAGGATTGCAGCACTCATCTTGCTATCAGGCCAAGGGAGAAGGCGTTTGTCCACAGACAGCTTTCCGGGTCATGTGGCCAGCATGACTAAGCCCCTTCTGGCAAACCAGAGCAGCGCTGTTTACCTTCCCGCCGGAGTGGTACCTATTTATCTACTTGCACTGTGTGCTTTTGAATTGCTAGGTTGGCAGGAGCTGGGACAGAGCAATGGGAGCTCAACCCGTTGCAGGAATTTGAACCGCTGACCTTCTGATGGGCAAGCCCAAGAGGCTCTGTGGTTTAGACCATAGTGACACCGGTGTAGGGTGTCAGCAGGAGACCTGACCAAGGTAAGGATATTTCTCCTGTTACAGATGGGGTAGCACAACTTCGGAAGAATGAAGTGCACAGTTGGGGTCCTGTTTTGTTCCTGGATATCCATCTGGTGGCTGTAGTCATGAGATCACCTCCAACACAATTTACTTCACCTTAAAAGCTTTGTTTCTTTACTTTAGACCAGTGGTGTCCAAGCTTTTTTCAAAGAGGGCCAGATTTGATGAAGTGAAGGGCCGTAGAGGCCAACCAAAGGGCCAACCAAAGTTGTTGACCTTGAAGTTGTTGACCTTTTTTATGATTTTACCCCAAAGTTGTTGAGCTTTTTATAGGATTGAAGTTTTTTGAGCTTTTTTTAGGGTTGGGTTGTTGAGATTTATTTTTTTTAGGATTTTACCCCAGGAAATAAACTGCCATAGGAGCTGGATTAAACCAACCAGCGGGCCAGATTAGTCCCCCCAAATGGACTTTGGACATGTCTACTTTAGACTAAAACCTTTTATTCACCCAATCCTTTTACCGCTGCCAACATGTATCTAAATACCAAGTAAATCATCTACTCCAGTTCATTCACCAGTATCTTTGGATATGCAGAAAGAAAGAAAGAAAGAAAGAAAGAAAGAAAGAAAGAAAGAAAGAAAGAAAGAAAGAAAGAAAGAAAGAAAGAAAGAAACCCAGCATAGGTAACACTTTAACATCACAACCATATTTACTATATTTGAAATAACTGTTAATGTAAACAGATGGTGATGTTAGCTTTGTACGGTTACTATATGCTGAATTTAACCTGGTTGCTGTTCCGGATAAGCAGCTCAGCCCTACCATGTTGTCTGCTGCTGGTTCCTCCCTAGCCAAACACTTCAGATCTGGGTGGAATTATCTCCCCTCATACGACCACTACTCTGGCCCAATAGGATGAAACAGAATGTCCACTGATTTGGCCATCAAATTCCACCAGTTTTCAACACCTGTGCCTGACTGCGTAGACAGAACCTCTCTCCCAGAGCAACCTATGTTTTGAAGAAATGTAATGTGACAGTTAAACATTCAGGCGGCCACCTGCTGATCTTTTGTATAGAGAAGTCAAGACATTTTATGGATGGTTAGCCCTCTATATCCAGTAGTGTAAACTCCCTTATACATGAAAACAAATCTTTCCCTCAGAAATTCGTTTTTTTTCTGGGAAATGTATCTGCAAAGTTAAAAAGCATCAGGGAACAAGATGATGGAACTTCGTAGGACCCTGCAGACCAAGGAATCAAACAAGAGACCACTTTCTGAAGCTACCTTCAAGGGAAGACTGAAGCTAGCACCACATGAGGCTACCTATTCCCTTCTCACCCATATAGTTTAGGAGGACGTCATCGTTGATATTACCAAAAGCTGCTGAGAGATGCACCAAAAGCAGTAGGGATGAACTATCCCAATTTAGTTTCATGTTTTGGCCTTCTACAAGATGGATTCTCTCTCCATGGTGATACACCAGTCTCTCACTTTTAGGCATCAACAAAAGACCATTTTATTTCAACACACATTTTAAGGTTTAGTAGTTTGCTGTTTTCAATGGATTGCTACTTTCAGTGTGCTATGTTTCAGTTACAGATAGGTAGCCGTGTTGGTCTGCCATAGTCAAAACAAAAAAAATATTTGTATCTGAATGTGTATCTGAAGAAGTGCGCATGCACATGAAAGCTCATACCAAGAACTAACTTAGTTGGTCTTTAAGTGTGCTATGTTGTTACTTTATGTCTTTTTGATGTTTCCATTGTTCCACTTTTTTAATCGCTTCAGGTGTTTTGCACAGAAAAGTTGAAGAATCAATAACTGAATGATTAAAAAAATAGTAGCTACACAGAACCTCCATGCTCAGAGGCCGTGCACTGATACATGGGGCAAACAGCTAAGGCAGGTGGATGTCTTCGTGGCCCAGAAGTTAGTTGGGTGGCTACTGTTGGAAACGTGATGCTATCCTAGGTAGATTTTTAGTCTTATCCATCAGAATTCAGAGTTTGCTCTTTTCTTTGTTTCTCTTAGCATGATTTGAGGTGCATTTCCAAAAGCACTTTTAAAAAATGTATTCATGTCTTGTACCTTTTCCAATGCTCACTGGAAGGAACTTTGGCCACCTTGTGAGAAAAGAAGACTCCCTGGAAAAGAACCTGGTGTTGGGAAAGATGGAGGGCACAAGGAGAAGGGGACGACAGAGGATGAGATGGTTGGACAGTGTTCTTGAAGCTACCAGCATGAGTTTGACCAAACTGCGGGAGGCAGTGGAAGACAGGAGTGCCTAGGGTGCTCTGGTCCATGGGGTCACAAAGAGTCGGACACGGCTAAACAACTAAACAACAACAACAACCTTTTCCAATGGGGAGGGGGAGTGACCATACCATCCTCCAACTACCAGGCAGGAGTAATGCATTTGCTGCAGTCTTAAAATGAACCAGGAGACCCAGCCCCTCAGTGAAAAACACTGTCTCAGCAAAAGTAGAGGCGAGTCAATAAGTTAATGGCATGAATCAATGAGAAAGATTTGGGCGAGATCTTAATTAAAGGAACAACAGCTGATACAAATTATGTTTCCAATGTATTGATAAAACAGAAGGCAAAAGGTTGAATGGGGATGAGTGCTGATCAATTCTTTTAACATTTGAATTCCTTTTGATCAGACATTGTACCAGCATATTGTGTGTCTGAGCATGCACACAAATTCATCAAATGCACACACATTACAATTATCTCGGGAGGACTTGTTATTTCCTTTTTTTAAAAAAGTTGCATCTGGAATGTTGGGTATGCGCCTCATGTTGGTAGGCGACTTCAAAGTAACGCCCACTTTGGCAAGGAAACAGTTCGCTTCCACTTAAACTGGCTGATATTCAACCATGCCTGCTATACTAAAACTACACTAGACAGTTCATATACCAGACATAATGACATCCATGTTAGGTATTGAAATGTAAAGATGGATATAGTATTGATAAACAGGAAAATGTCAGAACTAAATATAGGTGACTTTTCCCTGGCCTACACATGAACCAGAATGAAGTGGTAGAATCCAGAAGTGGGCTGTGCCACTTCAGGGCTAAGTGGGGGGAATAAAAACAAAAAAATAATAATTTAATGTTGCCTTTAATTTTTTTTAAAAAAATACATTGAGGAGAAAGATTCCAATGCAGCCCCCTCCATGCTTATTTTCAACTTTGCAGGGATCTATCTATCTATCTATCTATCTATCTATCTATCTATCTATCATCTATCTATCTATCTATCTATCTATCTATCTATCTATCATCTATCTATCATCTATCTATCTATCTATCTATCTATCTATCTATCTATCTATCTATCTATCTATCATCTACAGTGGTACCTCGCTAGACGAATGCCTCGTAAGATGAAAAACTCGCAAGACGAAAGAGTTTTTCGTTTTTTGAGTTGCTTCGCAAGACGAATTTCCCTATGGGCTTGCTTCGCAAGACGAAAACGTCTTGCAAGTTTGATTTTCAATGCATTCCTATGGGAACCTGTGCTTCGCAAGATGAAAAATTCGCAAGACGAAAAAACTCACAGAACGAATTAATTTCGTCTTGCGAGGTACCACTGTATCATCTATCTATCATCTATCTATGGGGGGAGTATTTGAAAAATATGATTGCAAACCTGCAGTTTGAATTATTATAGTATGTTGTACCAGCTCAGAACCTAACCCTTGTGCACTGCTGCAAGTAAATGTCATAAGAAGCCAGCAGGTTTGCAAACAAGGTCAGTGGACCAGTGTCAACAGGGTGACTGGATGCTGAAGCTGATGA
The DNA here is from genome assembly GCF_964234715.1 of Podarcis melisellensis. Taxonomy (NCBI): domain Eukaryota; kingdom Metazoa; phylum Chordata; class Lepidosauria; order Squamata; family Lacertidae; genus Podarcis; species Podarcis melisellensis. The sequence continues at coordinate 81,750,620 of NC_138539.1, forward strand.
TGCACAACTGGATTAATACAGCTCCTGTGCTTTTCTTTTTTAATGGAAGACTAGATGCACAGGTTAGCATCCAGATCCACTTGAGCTTTGGATGCCACTGACTGTGTTCACATCAGGTATTCTTCATCCATTAGAACAATGAGTTAGCAATAATGATGGGCTTCTGAAGCTGAGGCTCCAAGACTTTGGCCACCTCATGAGAAGAGAAGACTCCCTGAAAAAGACCCTGATGTTGGGAAAGATTGAGGGCAGAAGGAGAAGGGGACGACAGAGGACGAGATGGTTGGGCAGTGTTCTTGAAGCTACTAACATGAATTTGACCAAACTGCGGGAGGCAGTGGAAGACAGGAGTGCCTGGCATGCTCTGGTCCATGGGGTCACGAAGAGTCGGACACGACTAAGTGACTAAACAACAACAACAATTCACCTGACCATGATTTAGGTACATGGTGGCCACAGGAAAAACCAGTTGGCCACCACTGTATTAAGTTGTGGCAGGTCTACCTTACCAAGCCAAAGGGCTTATCCACACCTCCATTTTTCCCACTGCTTCCCCCTAGAAAAACCCGATCTTTAGCACTGAATCAGAACAACAGGCAGCTGGGTTTTCTGTGGATTGCTGTTTGTTCTATGGAGGAAAGTGTTGGGGCAAAGGCAAAGGCACTTGGGTCCGTGCCTAGGAAGTGTGGGTCAAGTGGGAAACCTATTGGACTCATACTTTCTAGGCATGGAATAAGTGGAAGTGTGGATGAGGCCATATGCAACCCGCCACCCATAAATTTTGTGTTTTTGCATTCCCAAGTGAGTAGCTAAAAAGGGTTTAATAAGCCCTTGTAGACTTCCTGAATGATGAACCTATATGGCTGGTAAGCCAGAATCTGACCTTTTACTGAAGTTGCAATAATTCCCTAATGGATCCCATGAAGGATCATGCAGTCTGGATTTATTTGCAAGAAGCCTAGCAACTGGAAGGTACTAGGTGGTCGACTGGGAAATTGGTCACTGTTGTCTACCTTCTGTCCACCTCTGATTTAAGTGCCTTGTGTATATATCAAATGTCTGGTCACATCACTGTACAATAAATCTGTTTAAACACCAAAGCAACACTTGCAAATATTAGTTCAAAGGCCAGGAGTAATTGGATAGGAAAGAACAGATCCCCCTACTCATACTGAGCTTCCCTATTTCCTACTCCCACCAGAAAAAAGAAAACAAAAGGATGTTAAATTAAGTTGTTAAATGGTTTAAGGATTTGATATCTTTCCCTGTTAATTTAAAGGACCGAGCAACTGCTCATTCCTTTTCATCTTCTTAGCACAGCAGAGAATGACCTGAAAGGTCACTGAGGATTATCTCGGTGTCTTTCCCATTCCATCTTACGTTATTAGTTTACACTGCAAATGAGAAACTGATGTCAGAAATATGCCAAACAGCATTTATAAATATAGGAAAAGCCTGGGTTGGAGCTGGGTGTAGGTTTCCAGCCAGGGGCCTCAGAAGCAATTACTAATTGTGATACGTGCTGCAAGGTGCAAACTACTTTGGGGAACAACAACAAAAGGGAGAGAGAAAGGTTGAAACAATACACATGCAATTTCTGAATATGAAATCCACACCAAATTAAGATAAAGCAGGTTCTCAGAACTGAAGGAGGAAGAACATTAATGGTATTTAATGCAACTTCAAAACATGGTAAACTTGCTTTAATGTTGTTTGACATGTCTTGTGAAGGTTTTAAACAATGCAATAATGTCCTACCCTTCTTTCTCTTTATTTGACCATTTACTCTGACTATGTTATTTTGTGGGTAGCAAAGGTAGTCAGAAAACTGCGAGGATGGGGAGGGTAAGAGGCTGGGTTTGGAAAACCTTCAGATTTTTGTCTGGGGGAAGCTTCTCCCAAGCATCCTCTGTCCTAGAAACAGTCATTACTTCCCCCTGTTTAAGGGGGAAGCAGGTGGCGCTGTGGGTTAAAGCCTCAGCGCCTAGGACTTGCCAATCGAAAGGTCGGCGGTTCGAATCCCTGCGGCGGGGTGCGCTCCCGCTGCTCGGTCCCAGTGCCTGCCAACCTAGCAGTTCGAAAGCACCTCCGGGCGCAAGTAGATAAATAGGGACCGCTTACCAGCGGGAAGGTAAACGGCGTTTCTGTGTGCGGCTCTGGCTCGCCAGAGCAGCGATGTCACGCTGGCCACGTGACCCGGAAGTGTCTGCGGACAGCACTGGCCCCTGGCCTCTTAAGTAAGATGGGCGCACAACTCCAGAGTCTGTCAAGACTGGCCCGTACGGGCAGGGGTACCTTTACCTTTACCTTTACTTATCTTTTTAATCACATCCACATTCATTAGTCACAGACTAGCGAACCTATTAAAACCATCAACTGACTTGTGGGGCAGCGCAGTGGCTGTCATGGCTGGAGGGAGGGGGCAATCCTTGCATGAGATCACCCCAATCAAAAGTCTGTTTTAGCCATGCTGGGTGTTGCAGTAGCCAACGTTGTTGTTTGTTGTTGTTGTTTAGTCGTTTAGTCGTGTCTGACTCTTTGTGACCCCATGGACCAGAGCACGCCAGGCACTCCTGTCTTCCACTGCCTCCTGCAGTTTGGTCAAACTCATGCTGGTAGCTTCAAGAACACTGTGTTCAAGAACACTGTCCAACCATCCTCTGTTGTCCCCTTCTCCTTGTGCCCTCAATCTTTCCCAACATCAGGGTCTTTTCCAAGGAGTCTTCTCTTCTCATGAGGTGGCCAAAGTATTGGAGCCTCAGCTTCACGATCTGTCCTTCCAGTGAGCACTCAGGGATGATTTCCTTAAGAATGGATAGGTTTGATCTTCTTGCAATCCATGGGACTCTCAAGAGTCTCCTCCAGCACCATAATTCAAAAGCATCAATTCTTTGGCGATCAGCCTTCTTTATGGTCCAGCTCTCACTTCCATACATCACTACTGGGAAAACCATAGCTTTAACTATACGGACCTTTGTTGGCAAGGTGATGTCTCTGCTTTTTAAGATGCAGTAGCCAATAATAACAATAACAATAATAATAATAATAATAATAATAATAATAATAATAATAATAATAATAATTTATTATTTGTACCCCACCCATCTCGCTGGGCTTCCCCAGCCACTCTGGGCAGCTTCCAACAAAGATCAAAAATACATTAGAATGTCACACATTAAAAATTTCCCTGAACAGGGCTGCCTTCAGATGTCTTCTACATGTTAGGTAGTTGTTTATCTCTTATAGCCAAGACAAGGAATGCAATCTGGGTTGAGTAGCAGTCCTCTTTGTGGCTCCAGTTGGAAGGTATCACTTCTTGGGGGGATGACCAAGAAAACTCCTAATGCCTGGGCCCCAATACCAGCCGCTGACCCAGAACCATTCCTAGAGGGCCTGTGGGAACTTGAGACGATGACATATTGAAGAGAGTGTGGAATTCAATTTCCCCAGCCACTTTTCACACATAGATGCACACAGAAGAGTCATTCTTTCAGTTCTTCAGGAATCAGCGTTTTCCTGGGGCATGGAAAACATTGGGAGCCTGTCATTACCTGTCTTGAGCCAGGAGGCAGGGTCTGGAAACAAGTTCTGTTGCAATACAGTATACACCTAGTGGCTACATCTTTCTTCAGTAAAGCCCAGGATTTGCAGACCCATGCAATTCATACCAGGCCCACAGGGGCAGGAGAGAGATGGAGAGGCCAGGATCTGCCTCACCAAGACCACCATCAAATTGCGTACATATACCATACTCTCCTGCTTGTTGGGATGAGTGGAGCTGGTGTGGTGGTCTAATTTTGAAGCCTGCTCAGGGCAGCCTTTTCCAGGGCCCTCTGGGTGGTAGAATTCATGGTGGCAGCTAAGACTGATGGCTCAGGTCAGGCGCTCAGCTCACAGGATACACTAGTTATCCATGCAGGTTCACTATCCACCACTCAAAACCTGATCAGAGCACATAGGGAATCACACTAATCCTCTCAGCATCCTCAGTAGCTGTACCCTGCCCTTAACAATGAGATTCCCTGGATCAGGGCAATTCTTCATCCACCAGCATGCTATGCCTTACACAGAATCAAATTCTCAAGGTTTTGCAGTGATACTTTGAAGAGGAGGACCTGCCACCAAATGAGCTTGACTCACTCCTTTAGAGTCAGAGCTACCACTTCCATGGGGATCGGCAGATCAAGGAAGGCTATGGTGTTTGGGGGGCATACAAAAGGAATAGTCACTTACATCACTTGTTCAGTAGCAAGAATCCAGCCAGGGTACCTCAGAGATACCTCTGTCTAACCCAACCTTCCCCCAAGCCCAGCAAAAAGTGGGTTCAGATTGCTCTGCTAAGTGCCATGAATGTGCTTAATTCTTTTGAAAAGTACTCACCGCCACATCTTATAGTGAATCATAGAATCATAGAATAGAATCATAGAGTTGGAAGAGACCACAAGGGCCATCGAGTCCAACCCCCTGCCAAGCAGGAAACACCATCAGAGCACTCCTGACATATGGTTGTCAAGCCTCTGCTTAAAGACCTCCAAAGAAGGAGACTCCACCACACTCCTTGGCAGCAAATTCCACTGTCGAACAGCTCTTACTGTCAGGAAGTTCTTCCTAATGTTTAGGTGGAATCTTCTTTCTTGTAGTTTGGATCCATTGCTCCGTGTCCGCTTCTCTGGAGCAGCAGAAAACAACCTTTCTCCCTCCTCTATGTGACATCCTTTGATATATTTGAACATGGCTATCATATCACCCCTTCACCTCCTCTATAGTGATGATTTCCATTTTTTAGATATGCACTGTGTGAATAAGAACTACAGTGGTACCTCTGGTTGTGAACAGGATCCGTTCCGGAGGCCCGTTCGCAACATGAAAAGAGTGCAACCCACAGCGGCACGTCTGCGCACATGCCAGTTGCAATTTGCCACTTCTGCACATGCGTGTGACGTCATTTTGCGCTTCTGCGCATGTGCGATCAGCGATACCCGGAAGTAACCCTTTCCGGTACTTCCGGGTCACCGCAGGACGTAACCTGAAAGAATGTAACCTGAAGCGGATGTAACATGAGGTATGACTGTACTTTCTCCCTCCTGAACCTACAGTTGGCCAATTTCACTGGGGAGCCGACAGTTTCAGAATGATGACAGCAAGCAGAATCTTCCCATCCACTCTTTCCAAACTGCTCATCATTTTGTAAACTTTCTATATATTTGTCCCCTGTTAGCAGTCTTTTTTTCTCTTTTTGGTAAATTTAACTTCGTTGTGGTATCATTTTTCTGCTAATCTGAACATTCACCAAGAGCGGGCCTGCAACCCAGCAATTGGCATCTGAGACGAAACCAACCATTTGTCAAAATAAATAAATGAACCCACCACCCAAATTTTCATCAGCAACATACAAGCGGTAGTCCCCTTCGAACCGAACATGAGCGATGGGGATTCAATTTCTTCATGATCACCTCTAGTTACTGAGCAGATCCGCTTGATAAATATGTTATGTTTAGATGATATTGCCCCCGACTATATTACTCTAATAAATCATAAAGCATGAAGGTCACACATTTGAATAAAGATGGTGCTGCGGCTGGCACGTTTTCCTTTTTAACCTAGTCTGTAATGAAGTTAGAAGTTAATGAAGTACTGTGGCACAGAGATGACACAGACACAACATGGCCGGTGATTAATGTAAATGAGCCGGTAATATGAAAAGAAACTTCACATGCTCCCTCCTCATAAACACAGTCGGATTCTTAAGATGAACTGCAGCAACATGGACAACAAAGATAGTAGGAAATAGGCTTGTTAAGTCCAAGACGCAATCTCTTTCATCAATCTGGTGAGTTTCTAAACGTGGTTAATATCTCTGTGCAGCTCTTGCTGGGATGTTCTCCTGCATATGCCCCACTGAAATGGATGTAAGGTGGCCCCCTAGACTTCACCCCCCGCCCCAAAAAGAGGAAATACACCAGGGTGGCATAAAATTGGCCTGTGCTCTCGTGATTCAGATGGAACAGAGAGATACCACCTCTCCTGGTATGTCCCACAGAGGAACTTACGGTCTTCAAACAAAAACATCTTGCAGGTCCCAGGCCACAGAGAGGTTAGGCTGGCCTCAACCAGAGCCAGGGCTTTTTCGGCAGTGGCTCCGATCTGATGGAACGCTCTGCCACAAGAGACAAGGGCCCTACGGGACTTGACATCTTTCCGCAGGGCCTGCAAGACAAAGCTGTTCTGCCAAGCCTTTGGCCAGGGCACAGCCTGACTCCCTCCTTTGGCAATCTTCACAGAACTCTACCCAATGGTTGCCATTAATTTGATCTGAAGTAATTTTTTAATGAAATGATTTTAAAATGTTGTCTTATTTTATTGTTGTTAGCCTCCCTGAGCCCGGCTTCGGCTGGGGAGGGCGGGATATAAATACAAATTATTATTATTATTATTATTATTATTATTATTATTATTGACACATCACTCCAAATCTCCCAAGGGCAGCTCCCAGCAGCTTGATGTCCCTGTTAAATAACCAGGTGGGGTGGGGATGGAACCCTACAAGACAATTCTCATGGCACTGAAAGTAGCCTCCCATTACTACTTTCTGAAGGTACAAGCAGAATCACTCAGCATCTCCCATAGCATCTCCCTGAGATCCTCCAGAAGAAGGACCATGGTCAACAAGTCACAAAAGCTGCCAAGAAATCAACGAGAACAAAGAGGATTGCACTCCCCCAATTTTACTCCCAACAAATATCACCAACCAAGGTGGTGAATGATCTCCCAAGCATGGCTGAAGCTGTACCACCACCAACCTCTCAAGCACCTCGCCCAAAAAGGAGATATTTACTACTGGCCAGTAGAGAGTGACGAGAGAAAGAATGACTGATGGGAGGAGTGCAATAAGAAGAAACACCATGGTGCATCTGCAGTAGCACAACCAGACACCTTCATCTGCCATAGCTGCAACAAAGACTCTCCTCCCTGCAAGAGAGGGGAGTGGTTGTGGGCGGGAGCCCGAGCACCGCCCCTAGCAGGGGGCGTTAGCCCCCTGCCTCCACCTCACCTGGCTGGCGCCCACGCCCCTCGGCAGGCATCCAACCATGTGCCTGAGAGGGAGCATGTTCAGCAGCCTTTTGCTGCGGCGCCAGCCTCTCCCCGGCCTCATTCTTCGTCCTCTCGCTGCGAGTCACCCACCCTCCACTCCCTTTGTTAGGGCTTAGGTCATTGGCCTTGCTATGGACCTTAGGTTGGTTGCCCTGGTTGTCTAGGGGGCTTGGTAGGAGTTTTTCCATTTGGCATTAGGCTTTTGGGTTTTTTCGCCTACCTCGTAGCAATCGTCACAACTTTTGTGGTATTGGTGGGTAAGTTAGGCATTGGAATAATGTGTTGTGGTGTGTCGAAGAGCTAGGTGTGGCCATCGCCTATGCCTTCAATTTTTGGGTATTCCGTTAAAGGAATCTGGCGGTCGTGTATTCTGTCCGATGCCTGCTTGGCGGGAGGCCATGGCACGACCCTCGGTGACATCAGGGGAGAGCCTGTAGTTGGATTAGCATCAACAGGCTCCACCTACTGGTGAATAAACCCACTTGTTTGAGAGATCCAATGCCTAAGCCAATACCTTTTCTCTGCTGTAATCAATAAAGTTGTGGCCTTTCCTTTGCCATTAACCTTATATAACGTGTCCTTGTGTATTCTTTCCACATTGCGGGGGTCGGGTCCTCGAACCACAAAATATGTCTCTCCTGTATCAGTCTCTACTGCCACAGCAGGCACTGTAAATCTCCAATGGTTTGACTTCACCCCTAAAGGCACCCTCTTCCATTGTCTCCAGAAACAGATGGATGCCAGCCAACTGGGGTACCGAAACCAGCTGCCCTAATTGAAAAGTTAACCATGTAGTTCTTCCTATACAGAGTAATCACTTGTGACTGCCAGTTGGGTGCACCTCATATCCTTTGCCTTGAATCCAGTAGAGAGCATGAAGAAAAGCTGGGGCTGTGAACATATAATAACCCTTATGATTTAAAAATTAGGGATGCACAACACAGACACGTGACTTCACTGAGCCTACTCTAGCAATTAGAACTCTGTGGTCCTTAACCCCTGCATATAAAGGTAAAGGTACCCCTGCCCGTACGGGCCAGTCTTGGCAGACTCTAGGGTTGTGCGCTTATCTCACTCTAAAGGCTGGGAGCCAGCGCTGTCTGCAGACACTTCCGGGTCATGTGGCCAGTGTGACAAGCTGCATCTGGCGAGCCAGCGCAGCACACGGAACGCCGTTTACCTTCCCGCTGGTAAGCGGTCCCTATTTATCTACTTGCACCCAGGGTGCTTTCAAACTGCTAGGTTGGCAGGCGTTGGGACTGAGCGCTGGGAGCGCACCCTGCCACAGGGATTCAAACCGCGACCTTTCGATTGGCAAGTCCTAGGCGCTGAGGCTTTAACCCACAGCGCCACCCGCGTCCTACCCCTGCATATACTAACAAATAAATACGCATGGTTGTGTTTTACTGCTAAAATCTTCCACACATCAAAGAGTTGTTCTAGTTTTTTTTCTGAAACTCTTTTGATTTCTCTTAGAATTCTTAAAACATTTCACTTGACAAGGAACCACAACGGGAAGAATGGCAGATGAAGTTGATGGACTACATGGAACTGGCAGAAATGACTGGCAGAATCCGAGACCAGGGAAAAGAGTCGGTGGAAGAAGATTGGAAGAAATTTAAAGATTATCTACAGAAACATTGTAAAATTAAGGAATGTTAGAAGGATGCTGGAATGAAATTATGTGGTTTTAGCAGTAATGTTATAAAGGAGTATGTAAAAATGGGTTGTCAACAGGTTGTCACAACATATTAAGATAAATGATTAAGATAAAAACAAAGATGGAAAGGATTTGCTGAATTAACTAATTGAACTAGAATACAAAAAAGGGAGGTATGAGGAGGTCAAGGAAACAAGTAAATGAAAGATAAGATATGGAAAAAATGATGTGTTTTTAATTGTTTTTATTTTTTGTATTTTGTATTTTTTGTTTTATTTTCTTTTATTTTTGTAATTTTGTTGAAACTTCAATAATTTTTTTTTTTTAAAAAAAGACAAGGAACCACAAAACGTGCTTCGAAATTCACTGTTGCCGGTGTGTCACCAATTGAGAATTTTTTGACCAGACTTCTTGTTCATTATTGATGGTTGCTATGCTTTTAATTGCTTTTGGTTTAATTGCTTTTGTATGTTTTTAACTTGGTTGTGAGTTTCCTAGAGACTTTCCTGCATCAGGTGACTAACAAATCATGGTCATAATCCTATCTCTTTTGACCTCCCTTAAACCCACAGAAGAAACACCCAACCATGTTTAGGCAATCTTTAGGGGAAAATTTATGACAAAGCATTCCCATTTTGCTGTATTGCCTATGTTTGGGAAAGGCTTTCAACTTTTTGCATGAACTGCAAAATGCTTCCCTACAACCCAAACTTCCAAATAGTATTTTCTGCAGAGCAAAGGAAAGCTGGTGCAATAATTTTCTTTGAGAGTAAAAATGGGCCATCCAAGCTAGTGAGCCAGTGCAGCATATCAAACAGCAAAGCAAGTGTCAGCTATTCCTTTTAGGACCAGCTCACAGTGTTGAAGTCTGTTAAAACTGTCCTGAATGTGACAAAGGAACACAAGAGGGCTTTGATCAGGTGAGTGCATAATATTCACAACCGTCCTGCAACTCCACGGCTATAACAAGAAGCAGTTTCTTCACCACACTCTCTATAGTGGGGATTGCTAGTGCAGCACCTATGGGTGTCAAGTGCACCTGCAAATACTCCCTCCGGTGCCCACCAAAAGGACCCAATGGGTCACAAATAAACACTTTTGAGGGGATTCAATAACCACATTTGAAAACCCAGCCAGACACCAGGCTTCAGAGTTTGTAGACTGAGCACATCCCTTTCCAAAATCTTCTGTGATTAGGATAACGGTCTCTCTCCTTTCCATTCTGAGATGGAAAAATACAGGGGTGAAGGAGGGACAGCACTCGGCAGAGACAGAGTAGTGGCGGCTGAGTACAGGTAGGTTGCTAATTTTGGGGGGGGGGTAACTCAGGAGATACTTGTGTTGGGACGGACTCTAGGCTATAGAGTAGGGTTACCAGACGTTCCCGGGGACAGTCCCTGGATTTGCATATCTGTCCCCGGACAAATTCCGTCCCCAGAATGTCCCCAGATTTGCAAATCTGTCCCCGGGAAACGTGGCAGCGGCAGTCTCAGCAGCCCAGAACCAGCCTGGTAGCGCAGTTGGCTTGCTGCCGCCGCCACTGCCAAAGGGGAACCAGGGATGTCCAGAGGTACAGATCTCCTGCCCACTTCCCCCTTTGTTTTGACAGATCGGGGAAGGCCCGGGAGTCGCGAGTGGTGGCCATTGCCCAGGAGGGGCGCAAGGCGCACAGTTTCTCTGCCAGGCGAGGTGCAAATCCCTTCTTGTGCACCCTGTGAAACAGAAATGCACAGAGTTTTTTTAAAAACTGGGCAACGGCTGCCCGTCCGCAACTCCTGAGCCTCCCCCAATCAGTCAAAACAAGGGGGGGAGGTGGAGGATATCGGGGGAGGCTCAGGAGTCATGGGTGAGCGGCATGCCATTGCCCAGTTTTTTAAAAAACTCTGCGCATTTATGTTTCACAGGGTGCGAAAGAAAGGCTTTGCACCTTTATATGCATTTATATGCATACCTTTTATGCATTGCTATTCAGCTTCCCCCCACCCAAAAAAAGTGTCCCCTGATTCATTGAAAAAAATCTGGTAACCATACTATAGAAAGCACTTTTAAAATCCACACCCCCCCCCTTGTGAGATTTTCCTCTCCCCCCTCCTTTTCTGCAGTGCCTTTTTCTGCCTCTTGCTAAGATGCCCACCTCATGCTCATGGGGTTAACTGGGCCTCTGGGCCAATGAGGCCACTCTTTCCATTTCTCCCAAAATGAACGGATCAATGCAACTAATATACAAAAAATGCATTGTCAGGCAGCGACCATTTTACGAAGTGGTCCGAAAACGGGATGGAATGTGACAGGGTGGGCTTATGTGTGTTTGGCTGTCATGTGCGGGGGTCAGGAATGAAATGTAAAATGGTCGCCATCTGTATATTAGGAGAAATCGCTTGCAAAAATATGTACAGTAGTCACAACTGTATACAAAAATGTGTTTGTTTGGAGGGAACTGATGCTAAAATGCTGGAGAATGTTTCTGATGATGATCTTGATGATGATGATCATCATCATCACAACTTGCTGTAGAGATGTGCAGAACTGAATTTAAGCTTGAAGAAATGAGAAACTGAGAGAACCAAAATTGGCAGATCCTACAACCCCTAATGTGTATACAGTGGTACCTCGGGTTAAGAACTTAATTTGTTCTGGAGGTCTGTTCTCAACCTGAAACTGTTCTTAACCTGAAGCACCACTTTAGCTAATGGGGCCTCCCACTGCCACTGCACGATTTCTGTTCTCATCCTGAAGCAAAGTTCTTAACCCGAGATACTATTTCTGGGTTAGCGGCGTCTGTAACAGAAGCGTCTGTAACCTGAAGCGTCTGTAACCCAAGGTACCACTGTACCAGGTTGGGTCCCCACAACATCTTATGAAATCCTTAAGGAAATTATATGTTGTGTGAGGAAGTACTTTCTTGCCCTAGACCTGCACCTATTGCCAACCAACTTCATTGGGTGATATGATCCGTCACTGAGGTGTCTATACACACAGATGGCTGCTAACACATGTGTACCACTTTCAGATGTTTGTTGTTTGTTGCTGTTGTTTAGTCATTTAGTCGTGTCCGACTCTTCGTGACCCCATGGACCAGAGCACACCAGGCACTTCTGCCTTCCACTGCCTCCCGCAGTTTAGTCAAACTCATGCTGGTAGCTTCGAGAACACTGTCCAACCATCTTGTCCTCTGTCGTCCCCTTCTCCTGTTGCCCTCCATCTTTCCCGACATCAGGGTCTTTTCCAGGGAGTCTTCTCTTCTCATGAGGTGGCCAAAGTATTGGAGCCTCAGCTTCAGGATCTATCCTTCCAGTGAGCACTCAGGGCTGATTTCCTTCAGAATGGAGAGGTTTGATCTTCTTGCAGTCCATGGGACTCTCAAGAGTCTCCTCCAGCACCAGAATTCAAAAGCATCAATTCTCAGGCGATCAGCCTTCTTTATGGTCGGATGTTTGAGGCCAACCCAAATATACCAGGGGAAAGGGGAAAGAAGTAACTGAAGATGCCCACAGCACTCTCTTAATATTCCAAATATGTCAACCGACCTTTAGGTCTGCCCACTCCTAAAATTGAGGCACAAAGCCTTTGCTTTTTACACTGCAATGCCAGCTAACTTACACTGATTACTTCTGAATAAACATGTTGAAAAGAAACAGGCTAACGAAACCTTAATGATCCTCCCATCCTAGAATCCTACAATAGACCCCCAGATGCATATCCATTTCAAATTATATAAATATATAATATACAGGGATTATTCAAAATTATAGCAATCAGATACCATTCAGGGAAGAAAAATAGCGACACACTGAACAGAGACCACTTAAAATGCACTGTGTCTCGATAATAATATAATATTTCCACAACTGTTTCTGCTTAATGAAAATAAACATAAAACATTCCCTTCTCCTCCTATCAAATTCATTTCTTTGAGCGACAAAATGACAAAATGATTAGCTGTTAATAAGGAGCCGGTTTAAAAGATTGACTGACAGTGCATTACTCATTTAATTTCCGTTTCTCCTAGGTTTTCCCCCACCTTTCTCCCAGCACAGAGGGAATTAATATTATCACATCAAAGGCCTCCCTTTAAATGGGGGAGAAAAAAATCATTTAAAAAGGACATGGGCTGTGATTATTCAAACTAGGTTATTTGCACTGTGTGTGTGTGTGTGTGTGTGTGTGTGTGTGTAGTATAAAACGATATCATAGTGCAACTTAATTTTGCTCCAATTGCTGTCAGTCTCTAATAGAAGGAATTTACTTCCGTTTTATCAATGCTATTGTGTTCCATCAGATTTATGGGATGGGTGTGTGTGGCATTAAACAAGGAATCTGATAAGAAGGATATAAACATTGAGGCAAAGAAGATAGATTGCATTTCCAACATGATCTTAAAAAAATTATCCCCCCCCCCATTCAGTTCCATTTTCTTTTCCTCCACCTGCCCCCAATTCCATAATTTTTTTTCTTTCAGACATATATGTACAAACAGATCGATAAAGGGGAACACGTGTGGGCGGGTACAGAACACAGAATTTGACTTTCTTCTTCACATACACTTACACTTTTTGCATTTCGTGAAAGACGAATTGTTGGAGGCATGATTTACCACCTAAAGATGCATCAAATTCCGCAAAAGGTTGTAACAGTGGGGAAAAATTATGAGTGGCACAACCCTTTGGCCTACCAGCAACCAATGATCTATCAGCATTTAGGTTCTGGCATATTGAATTATATTCCTCTCCAACTGTGTCAGGGCTTGCATGACAACAAACAACTTGTCAAGTATTTATCCTTCGTTCTTGAGGCGGGGTGGTGGTGGTGGAGAAGTGGGGGGCCAAAGAAGGAGGGGGGAGGCCTGACAATAGAGAGAAGGGGGATTTAAGGGGGAAAGACCAACCACAGCATGAAATATGAAACATAAATCACAGAGGTCAGGGAAAGCAAAAGAACTTGGTTACCCAGGCTCCAGATGGATTAAATAAAGTGTGTCCTGAGGGGGGGTGGGGAGGTGAGCAAGAGAATAATACCAGGACAGAATGCTCCTATGTCAAAAGGTTTGAGGACAAGCCTTGTTAATTCAGAAAACAGCAGAGTTAAATTAGTCTGGGTCCCTGTGAAAAATCAGTGCTACGTATTGTGCCGGGGAGATAAATTTTCGCTCGCTCTCGCCACTATATTTGCTGCTGACAGGTGACTGCTGTGAGTAGTTCATTAAAATGTCCCATTCATGGAACTTTATCAGAATTTATAATGCTTCCTACGGACAACAGGGTCAAATGCAATAATTAAGAAAGACAGTGAAGAAACCAAAGTAATTATTCACCTCTCACCTTTGTTAAACAAGTCCGCGATTTGAGCCGTCTTAACCTAGGCATGAGCAGCAACCACCTCGGGGAAATTCAGTATTCTTTTGGCTTTCCTCTGAAAATCTTCAGAAGTATTAATGTGGAACCTCCACATTTGCTGCAGGCAAAACTGAAGTGAACTTGATCAGATCCCTCCAATATTTAGGAAGCAGAAATGTTTTAAAGAAGCTAGATTCCCCACCCTCTCCTTTCCCTGTGTTCCCTAAACTTCTGAGCCAATCGTTCCTCATGGAGTTTAAAATGTTATGGATCATTTGACGACTATAAGCATGCACACTTAACCTCTGTACATGTGATGACTGGGGACTTGGAGGGATTGGAAAAGAAAAAAGCATTTTATATGCGTTGCAAATGTGATATAACACTGCGACACCAAATGGCGCTGTGGAGTCCCGTCTTTCCCTACCGGATTTCCCTGTATGAGTTTACAACACGTTAAACTGAAACATTTCTTTGACATGTCTAGATCCAGCCTGACAGTTGAATAGGCAGGCAGATTCCATTGGGAAGCACTGCATTTGAGGGGATGATAACAGTTCCCATTTCCAAACCAGATGTCAGTTGTCTTGATCCAGCAAAAGGCTGCTAATTGTGTTGCTGATGTGGATACGCCATGCTTCTTCAATGCCCCCCATTGCATCTGATGGGTGGAGATGCACAACACAACATGACCAAGCTGGCTTGGAGCCACTATTTATATTCATGGTGGGCCTCTTAGAGGTTTTATTACAAACAAGTGTTTGATACATTTTGTTAAATTAAATTAACAAAGGAATAAAAACCACACTCACGCACACAGAAATATATTAAGGGATCCGTTTGCTCCACCCACCGCAAAAGCGGTGGGAAGGAATTTTTAGAAGAGTGGGAAATAGTCCTCTAAATTTTTGGTGGGGTGTGAGTGACAGCACTTACCTTGCTTAACTTTATAAGGTAGTTTTTTGTCTTGCCACTCCAACTCCTAAAAAGAAGAATCAAACAAATTCCGTTTGGGAGATTTAGCAAAGCTATGATGTGTATGCTTATTGGAGAAACCATCCCCTGCTGTCATGCCCCATAACACCTTACCCTCAACACAGCCTACAGTGAGAAGATTTATAAAGTTTAAGGGTGCTCTCGGCCCAACCAGAGAAATATGGCAAAACAGGGGTTGGTGGCAATAACCCCCACCTGAGTAGTTGGCTATATTCTATTTATTTCACTTTGTACAGCCTCCTAAGCTCCTAGATGTTACAAATGGCTTCATTACAACCCCGCCATATTGTACCACTTCTCAATGGCTTCATCTCAGGGTAACTTCTCATCAAATCGTTACCCTCCCTCCAGTCCAGTCAATGGTCAAATAGGAAGGAGCCATGTATGGTAATTGGCCCTGCCCATAATATTGGAATAACAATGTGGAAAAGTAGTTGTATTGCTGTAGTAACATATGACGGAGGCCTTCACATTTTTTGAGGACAGTGGGCACATTGGCAGTCTAGGAAAGGCAACTGAGCAGTTAAAAATGGAATAAGGATAGAAAATAGAAAAATACTAGGGCTTTTTGAGATAGTGAAGTAGGAGATTATATACAACTGAATAATCAAAAGCTACTACTCAGAAAGAAAGGTTATATTTACTGTTTCCTGTTTCCAGTGACACACTGGCATCGAAAATGTTTGTATAATGCTCAGACCCACCGATTAACCAGCTACAGCTGGGTGAACTATTGACTGAACTAAGTAAAAGTTAAAGCACTCTTTTTCAAAAAATACCAAGAAGCCTGGCTGTCTTAGATGAAGATATCTTGCTATTTTTGATACGACTGTCGATAAATAATCCATCACAGAAGGCTGGGGTGAAGAAAGAAATTTAGGTTCTGGTAACTGTGATTTTTTGCAAGCGCTTTTTCAGAGTCGAAGCCAGTGTGATAAAGTGCTGTTCCTTCCTGAGAAAGAAATGTTTGCTTACTATTTCATCATCCCCTGGAGGCACAGAGAAAGAAAATAAGCACATCAGTTGTCATTATGACAGGATAAAAGGGGAGCCATCATATTTCAATAACACAATGCGATGAGGAGCCCCATCGAGTGATGAATTATGGACTCTTCTCTCACACACTCAACTGTAAGTTAATATTATCTCTCCAGAATAATTAGAGTGAAGTTCAATTACTGACCCTGAATTACCATGTGGGCCACACCATGGGTTTTGACACAGGGGTTTACACATTTATCTTTTCACCCAATGCACTGGATCTGCATCACAGTGGTGATTAATCTTGCAGGGCCCCTTCGAGCTCACACAAGTTTTTGCATGGATTGGCCGGGTCCTCAAAGTCCCCCGAGCACAATATAAATGGGTCTGCTCTGAGGAGGTGTCCCCCACCCCCTCGGCAATTTATGCCCATTTTTATGTTTTATGACTAGTTTTGAAGCTAGTCGCTTTTGTCCTCTCCCACCTTCCAAGTGGCTATTGAAAAAAGAGGTGCCATTGCTTTCCCCACCCCATGTCATCCCCACTCCCTTTCCCCACCCCATGTCATCAGGGAATTCCGCCGGTGATGTAAGACATCATCCAAACAAGACAATTGCCTTTCTATACTCATGCAAAGAGAGAAATATTTGCTGCCTTTTCAGAATGCTCCCGAGAGATCTATTTGTTTATCCCAATGCTAGACCATTCCTTATACCCAGGAAAGCAATCAAGCACAGTGTCAGATGCACCCAAACCTACTGAAGGCAGTGGTCTTAAATATGTGCTACATCAGGGGTCAGCAAACTTTTTCAGAAGGGGGCCGGTCCACTGTCCCTCAGACCTTGTGGGGGGCCGGACTATTTTTTTTGGGAGGGGGGGAGAGAACAAATTCCTATGCCCCACAAATAACCCAGAGGTGCATTTTAAATAAAAGCACACATTCTACTCATGTAAAAAACCAGGCAGGCCCCACAAATAACCCAGAGATGCATTTTAAATAAAAAGACACGTTCTACTCATGTAAAAACATGCTGATTCCCGGACCATCCGCGGGCTGGATTTAGAAGGTGATTGGGCCGGATCCGGCCCCCGGGCCTTAGTTTGCCTACCCATGTGCTACACTGTACCTGCTCGTACTAATCATACATGCAGGAGGAACTGGGCATGGAGTTGAAAACAGTGCATTTCCTCCAAGCTGAAAAGATAGGTGTCAGGGCTGCAAGCGTAGAACTCAAAAGAGACTCTGCAACTGTATCAATCTGTTCTGGGCATGGGGAAATGAATCCAGATCTCCGCTCCCACCTCTTCATTTTATTCCTCTATTTATTATTTTCAACCTACCGGTACTTTTCAGAGGTACATCATTGCCAAAAAGTGATCCTCACAAAGAGTTGGGTCTATCAGAAAATGTGCAATGGACAGAACAGATGCGCAGATTAATATGAGATGCTTCTCTGGAGACACAAGCCATTTGTTGTATCAGATAAAGGCAGTAACGAAGGAAGAGGCCTTTGGGGCATTCCTAAATTCCAGAATCTAAGGGGCAAGCATGAGTCTAGTGAAAAGGAGTTCCATAGTTTTAGGATCTGATATCAGATTTGGTTGCACTATAGACAATTCTTCAAAATAAGAACGGCTTTGTTGTGGGTTAAAGGAAAAAAAATTAGCGGCATATAGATATTTTTATAAATAAATAAATACTTTAAAGTTCATAGCAATTGTTTGTTTTCAGATTTATGGTCTTGCTTACGGGGTACTTAAAAGATTAGAAGGCAAGAAATCAAATGTAACCTACAAGATTTGCTTGTTTTGCTTTGGAAAAGGAAAGTGAATAGGGGCTTGGATTCCATTTCCAGTGGTACCTCGGGTTAAGTACTTAATTTGTTCCGGAGGTCCGTACTTAACCTGAAACTGTTCTTAACCTGAAGCACCATTTTAGCTAATGGGGCCTCCTGCTGCTGCTGTGCCGCCAGAGCACAATTTCTGTTCTTATCCTGAAGCAAAGTTCTTAATCTGAAACACTATTTCTGGGTTAGCGGAGTCTGTAACCTGAAGCGTATGTAACCTGAAGCATATGTAACCCAAGGTACCACTGTAATCATTTTCTAATATTTAGAAGTGGGCCAGATATAAGACAGAGAGCAACTCTTTGCCATATCTCTTTGAAAGGGTAAAAAGAAATTGATTTAAAATAAGAGCCTGAAGCCAAAGATTTGGATGATTAATCAAATTAAGGTATGAAGCTCTCACATCGACAGCTGTTGACCACATACATTCTCATTCTCACAAGCTCCTTCTTCCAGCATTTTGTTCCTTCCTCTGATGCAGTGCATGTTCCAATTTTCCTCTCTTGGCTCTGCCAGTCTAAACACTACTGCTTTCTCAGAACTCTGCCTATGCTGCAGTCCAACATGGACCCCGTTGTGTTAGTTTTCCAGGTTACAATGAGAGTGCTTCCAGTTTCTAACATCCCTTTAGCACTGGATTACCTGTTGCATTATGGAACTGTAATATAAGGAGAGCCTGACAGATCAGGTCAATGGCTGATCTAGTCCAGCATTCTGTTCTCACATTGGCCAACCAGATGACTGTGGGAAACCAGCGAGTAGTATTTGAGGTCAAGAGTCCTCTACCCTCCTCTGGTTCCATAGTTTAATTATGCACTGTGTGAAGAAGTTGTTGTTGTTTAGTCATTTAGTCGTGTCCCGACTCTTCATGACCCCATGGATCAGAGCACGCCAGGCACTCCTGTCTTCCACCGCCTCCCACAGTTTGGTCAAACTCATGCTGGTAGCTTCGAGAACACTGCCCAACCATCTCGTTCTCTGCCGTCCCCTTCTCCTTGTGCCCTCCATCTTTCCCAACATCAGCGTCTTTTCCAAGGAGTCTTCTCTTCTCCTGAGGTGGCCAAAGTATTGGAGTCTCAGCTTCACGATCTGTCCTTCCAGTGAGCACTCAGGGCTGATTTCCTAAAGAATGGATAGGTTTGATCTTCTTGCAGTCCATGGGACTCTCAAGAGTCTCCTCCAGCACCATAATTCAAAAGCATCAATTCTTCAGCGATCAGCCTTCTTGATGGTCCAGCTCTCGCTTCCATACATCACTATTGGGGAAACCATAGCTTTAACTATACGGACCTTTGTTGGCAAGGTGATGTCTCTGCTTTTTAAGATGCTGTCTAGGTTTGTCATTGCTTTTCTCCCAAGAAGCAGGCGTCTTTTAATTTCGTGGCTGCTGTCACCATCAGCAGTGATCATAGAGCCCAAGAAAGTAAAATCTCTCACTGCCTCCATTTCTTCCCCTTCTATTTGCGAGGAGGTGATGGGACCAGTAGCCATGACCAGTGTGAAGAAGTAGAGGTTACTAACTGGGGGGAAAACCATGTGGCTCTGGCATATGTAGACACAAACCTCAGTGCCCACATGTTTCACCGTGTGTGTGTGTATGTCCAGTAGGATATGCAATAATGTCTACTGAAAATCCATAAATCATAGTGTCCTGAATGGGGCAACTGTGCCCCTGAAGGACCAGGTGCGCAGCCTGGGAGTCATTTTGGACTCACAACTGTCCATGGAGGTGCAGGTCAATTCTGTGTCCATGGCTACCAGCTCCATCAGATATGCAGGCTGAGACCCTACCTGCCTGAAGACTGTCTCACCAGAGTGGTGCATGCTCTAGTTATCTCCTGCTTGGATTACTGCAATGTGCTCTGTGCTCACCTTTGAAGGTGACCCAGAAACTGCAACTAATCCGGAATGTGGCAGCTAGACTGGTGTTTGGGAGTGACCGCCAAGACCACATAACACCAGTCCTGAAAGACCTACATTGGCTCCCAGTACGTTTCTGAGCTCAATTCAAACTGTTGGTGCTGAACTTTAAAGCCCTAAACGGCCTCGGCCCAGTATACCTGAAGGAGCATCTCCACCCCCATTGTTCTGCCCGGAGACTGAAGACCAACGCTGGGGGCCTTCTGGTGGTTCCCTCACTGTGAGAAATGAGGTTACAGGCAACCAGGCAGATTACCTTCTTGGCTGTGGCACCCACCCTGTGGAACGCCCTCCCATCAGATGTCAAGGAAATACAGTGGTACCTTGGGTTAAGTACTTAATTCATTCCAGATGTCCGTTCTTAACCTGAAACTGTTCTTAACCTGAAGCACCACTTTAGCTAAAGGGGCCTCCAGCTGCCGCCGTGCCACCAGAGCACGATTTCTGTTCTCATCCTGAAGCAAAGTTCTTAACCCGAGGTACTATTTCTGGGTTAGCGGAGTCTGTAACCTGAAGTGTATGTAACCCGAGGTACCACTGTAAACAACTATCTGACTTTTAGAAGACATCTGAAGGCAGCCCTGTTTAGGGAAGTTTTTAATGTTTGATGTTTTAGTCTGTTTTAATATTCTGTTGGGAGCTGCCCAGAGTGGCTGGGGAAACCCAGCCAGATGGTTGAAGTACATTATTATTATTATTATTATTATTATTATTATTATTATTATTGGAACCTTTTTTTGGGGAGGCCTGGGGGCAGATCTGGAAATGTAAGAAACTGTAATGGGCATCACAAAATATCAATTTCACAAAGGGAAAGCTGGCAATGCTTAAAACTCACCCAACAAACTGTGGCAAAAACGTACACACACCAAAAGCAAACGATATACAGTGGTACCTCGAGTTACAAATGCCTCAGGTTACAAATGCTTCAGGTTACAAACTCCACTAACTTGGAAGAGTTACCTCGAATTGAGAAATTTGCCCCAGGATGAGAATGGAAATCGTGTGCTGGCAGTGCAGCGGCAGCAAGAGGCCCCATTAGCGAAAGCACGTCTCTAGTTAAGAACAGTTTCAGGTTAAGAACAAATTAAGTTCATAACTAGAGGTACCACTGTATAGACAAAAAGGAGGACACACACCCACACCCACACCCGCAAAAGAAAATCTCCCAAATAACAACAAAGCCAAAAACACTCTTTAAACATAGGAGGGGCAGGGGACATTGGCAGATCCTAAGAAGGGTATCTGGGGGCATGTTGGTGCCCATGGGCAGTGCATTGGGGACCCCAGATACAAAAGGTAAAAGAGAGAAAACATAACTTGTGCTGTTAACAAAGACAAATGCACCAGTGAGAGTAAACCAAGGAATTTTTTCACTTCTTTTTTCAAAAAAAGAAATCTTTCCCCCCTGGAACTTTTCTTTCATATTGCTTTCTGACCTCTCCTAGAGCATGAATAAAAGCACAGTATATTCCGTAAAATAGCTTTACAATGTAAGCACTGGAATGTATGCCTTTCCTGCCTGTGTGTGTGTGTGTGTATACATTTTACTAGTTCATGCCATCCTGTATAAACGTATTTTAATGTAACTTATGGAACGCAAACGACTACAAATTACCACGATACGCCACATGCTCGCTAATGCAGAACGACCCATTTGGTAAACATTTATTACTTTTCCATTTTAAGCTCTGCTTTACAAACTGCTAAAACTTTGTAACAGCCCAACCTTGCTCCAATTATTAAATCTTGAAAGGTTTGATTGTCAGAAGAAGTTATAAATGAGATTTGGGGTTTCCCTCCAACCCTCTATATTTATTATAAGGGTAACACAGTGCAATTTGCTCCCTGAAAAAATCTGGCACGTTGAAAGTATTCATTTTTGTTGTCGTGCATATAATCTCTGTTACTGGAGCATTAAAAGTTGCCTTGCCAAGATCAAGCTAAGGTACATTTACCCCAGCATTCCAGTAGCGTTTTTCATCTTTTTGTCCATTTTCCGAATTCAGAAGGGCTTCAACACAACTGGTGTCATGGGGCAGTATGGTGGGAGCCTGTTGAGGGTCCACACAGCAGCAGGGGTGCACCGAGAAGACCCCCCCCAGGACCTGTTGAAGTGAGGAGGTATATGGGGGAAGCCCACAGAGGCTATATATCTAATGGAGCTGTTGCTTCAGCAGGAAATCTACTCAGACGTAGGCGCCAGAAGCTTTATCTGCTATGGTTCAGAAAAAGACAACAAAAATGATCAGGGTTGGAGAAGTCCCCTTCAAAGTAAAGGTTGCAGCACTCGGGGCTTTTCAGTTTAGCAAAACAGTCAGAAGTGGCACTGTGTAGAAGTTTACACAATTATGTAGGGCATTGAGAAAGTGTGTAGAGAAAGCGTGTTCTCCCTGAAATGAGAGCACGTGTTGCGGTGGGGTCCGCCGAGCCATCCCTCTATTGCCAGGCAGGGTTGAATATGCTGACCTGGGGCAATTGATTGGATGGCTGGGTTGCTGGGGCAAATTGCATGTCGCAATGTGGTGGGTGGGATCGAAGGTTTTAAATACTGGGGCACTAAGCTTTCTCTTTTGCTGAGTGTATCGGATCACCCGCCCGCCCTGAATTCTGGGTGTTTTGGTTGACCTTGCTATGCCTGTCATGGGGTCGTCTGCCGTTGGGGCAGGGGCCTGGTAGGAATTTTGTCCATATGGCTGATTGGCTGAGCCATTTGGTTTTTGCCTACTACGTAGCAAATCGTCACAACTTGTAAGGTTGCGGTTAGGCATTGATTATAAATTGGTTGGAGGAGGGGTTAGGATTGGCTGGGCCTGCCCCTTCAATGCTGGTGTGGAAGGGAATTCCGTTAAAGGAATCCAGGGGCTTACCACGATTTCGTCCGCATCCCTGGAATGGGGCTAGAGCCGGCAAGCCCCGGGGTGCATGCGGGTGAGTGGTGAGGGCCTATGACTCAGCTCCATTGCTCCCCAATATTGTTTTCCCTTCACTGGCTTCCGAGGGAGTTTGGAAGTCAGTTCTGTCCCCAGGCGGGGGGTCAGATAGTCTTAACCAATGCCTAAGCAACCACTCACAGGTATGTATTTTAATAAAGTTGTGGCCAAAATTATGCCAAAAACCTTAAGCAAAAATTACCGTATGTGTGAGTTGTGAGTTATTTTGAGGGGTGGCTTGGGGACCTCGGCACGCAAAAGCTTTTCACTCTCACTCATAACACTAGACCTCTTGGACCTCCAAGGCAGCTGTATGTTGGGAGAATTAGGATGGAGGAAAGAAAGTATTGCTTCATGCAGTAAATAGCTAAAGTGTGAAACTCACTTCCACAAGAAGCAGCAATGGCCACCAACTTGAATGGCTTTAAAAGAGGATTGGACAAAACACACACACACACACACACACACACACACACTTTTATTGTTTTTTTTACATATCATTTCCAACAATCATTTAACATAACTTCTTATCTTATACAATATTTTAGACTTCCGTCAACAACCTCTGATTTTCCATTCTTTATCACTTATTCTGCGTTTCTTAATTTCTCTTTTACTCTTAATTATCATTAACTAATCATTCTTTTCATAGTCTTTCTTGCAATATTTCACATAGTCCTCATTACAGAACTTCTTGCACTCCTACAAAGCGTAATCTGTTCATTACAATTGCTTTTCAAATAGTTCATATGTTTACTCCAGTCTTCTAAGAATCTCTGGTCCCGCAGGTTTCGAATCCTTCCTGTTAATTTATCTAATTCTGCATAGTCCATTAATTTCATCCGCCATTCTTCTTTCGTCGGTAATTCTTCTTACTTCCATTTTTGTGCCAATAATATACTTGCTGCAGTCATTGCATATAAAAACAACTTACAATCCTGTCTATTAATATCATCTCCTACAATGCCAAGTAAAAATGCTTCTGGTTTCTTAATAAATGTATATTTCAACATCTTTTTCATCTTATTATATATTATTTCCCAGAAGTTTTTCACTTTTTTACATTCCCACCACATGTGATAGAAAGTTCCTTCCTTTTCTTTACACTTCCAATGTTTATTACTTACTTTATACATTTTAGCTAATTTCACAGGGGTGATATGCCACCTATACATCATTTTCATTACATTTTCTTTCAAAGCATTGCATGCTGTAAATTTTAATCCTTCATTCCACAGTTTTTCCCAGTCTTTTAACTGTATGTTATACCCAAAATCTTTGGCCCAATGTATCATAACCGACTTTACCTCTTCGTCTTTCAAATGCCATTCAAGCAGCAACTTATACATTGAGGATTGGACAAATTCATGGAAGATAAGGCTATCTATGCCTATACCTGATCAGCAAGCTGTTATGTTGTTAGGGTTCTGGTCCCTCTTTCTTCAATGTAGTCTCACCTGCATTTATGTATGCCACAATGGCAGCAAGGATGCTTCTAGCTCAGAAATGGAAGCAGCAGGAACTTCCAACATTGGAAGAATGGCAGACCAAGATGGTGGAATACGTAGAGTTGGCAAAGTTGACAGGGAAGATCCGGAATCAATGCGACAAACTGTTTCAAAAGGACTGGAGCAAATTTATATTTTATATGAAAGAACATTGTAAACACCTGAAAACGTTTGTAGGCTTGAGCTGAAATGTTTTGTAATGTGAATATGAGGAACTGATTTACATATAATGAGGTGACATATAAAAAGAAGATAGAAGGTTAAAAAGTGGCTATTGAAATGCTAAGAATTTAGTAAAGATGTTTGGAAGTCAGAAAGAGGGAGGGAAGAGGTCGATGCTCAGTTTGAGCAATGTTTTAGGTTATAGAATTATGTAACAGAATGTGATTATGATAAATATGGAAAACTCAATAAAAATTATTATTTTTTAAAAAGCGTAGTCTCACCTACAGCTAATCATGAGCACCACAAACATTGATGCTCTTGCCTGGCTTGGTGTTTCTTCTACTGCTATAGACCTGAGAATCCAGGAGGTGTCCAGGAACTGAGGCAGCTTTCAGGCCTGGGGCACAGATGTCTAGATCCTTGGGTTCGATGGCATTGATAAGGAGAGAAAGAAGGGCTTTGCCACCCTTTGCTCAGCGCTCCCCGCACTGGCTGGATTTTGACAGGTGTTTGTGGACAACCCACCTGTTACATCATCATGTGATCAACAAATGGATGGCCTCGCATCGCCTCCCCCAACCAAATTTGGTCCACAAAGCAGACCCTAATAAAAATCTGACCCATGAAACCGAAACCGTTTCCCACTCAACTCATTCCCAGAGCATGGAGCCTGATGCAGCCACAACACCACCACTCACATACAAGAGAAAACTTTCTGCATGTTTGGATAAGTACAAAATTTCAAGTTTCCTGAAGTACAAAAATAACTTTGAGGGGAAAGCTGAAGAGCCAGTAGGCTTCCGCCAAATGAAGACTGGGGGTAGGAAGTAAGGGAAATGGAATGGAGTATCCTGGAAAATGGGACATGCCTGCCTGGCTGATACCTCGATCAGGAGTGCTTCCCACAACAACATTTTGTTGCAGCATCAATTTATAATTTCTCATCTACTGGATTTTTAAAGTCTAAGCTTTCTCACAGTTCTTCTCACAAATACTGCATTGGCCACAATGAAAGGAAAGTTCCAACCCCAGATTTCTTCTGCTGGTGGTAGCAGAAGATACAACTTTATTGACCAGGAAAAGGCCCAAAACCAGATAACTTGAAATTTATTCTGGGATTAGGCAGTTCCATATCGCCTATCACTCACATACATTTTTTTTTATTCTTCCTGGTGTCTCTAGATGACACTGAGGTCTGAGTGCATATGTTTCCAGGTAAGCCCAGCCTCAAACTGAAAGATACTTCCACAAAGCTACCCAAAAATAATGGGTGTCTAAGAGATTCCTTTTCCCCTTTGTTTCTCTGCTTTGTTATCAATGAACAATTTTGAACTTCTGTGTACTAGTGAAACATTAGGGGAGTGAAACATCATTTTTCTTTGAATCAAACATATTATTTACCATCAATTATGGGGTAAGAGCCAACTGTGAAATTAAGGGAGACCATCAATACATCCTTTGATTATATTTTACCAACTGACGCATATCGTCACATTTCAGAAAATTGAAATCAGCACCGCGAAACATATGTCTAAAACTTGTAAACTTTCAATAATTATGGTCTGACATCTCTGTTTTTATGCAAAGCTAACAAGATATTGTCATATTAAAAACAGCAAATTCAATCCACGGCTTATGAAATGCATGTTTTTTTTAAAAAAATAAAATAAAAGACATGCTTTAATTATTTCAAGAGTGTCCCAACCAGCTTACCATACTACTGGATATTGCATTTGTTTAAAACTCAATCATGCAAAATGAAGACTCGATTTGAAAAATTTTAATAAAGATAACCAGACTATCATTATATCATTTGAATGCTAATCGGCGCTTTCATTCAGCGGTGGGAGCTCCGATAGTGTCAACTTTGCTGGAGGCTCTTTATTTTGCAATAAAAACATTTACATTCTAATGATTTTATTAAACCATAGTAGCTGTCAGTATCCCCAGGTGACTTCCCTGGCAAACTGTATCAGTTATCAACTCATATTGCCTTTATCAAAACCACCCAGTGGTGAGGCTGGGTCTGCCACAATGAGATGTCTATTTCTCAGAGAGCTGGTATTTAATCATTCCTTCTACACTATTGTTCTGCTTACGGCGCATAAAGAAGTGCTTCTAATAACCTCAGAGTGCTACTGACAGTGAAGCAAAGTATCAAGACTATTCGTCTTGCTTACATTCTTTAGAATCTCTCTCTCTCTGTGTGTGTGTGTTTTGTGTGTGTGTGTGCATGTGTGTAAACTTTGATGTTCTTGCAGACTGATTTGCTACAACCCGTCATCATTTAAATGCTCTGAGTTTCTTCTTGATGAGTGGTAAGACTCACCCGAGATAGCAATATTCTTCGGGCTCGATAAAGATATCACAAACACTGGAAAACCAGTGGACTCTGAAAAACAGCTGACCTTAGCAGGAAGCCATGGGGGGGGGGCGGGTGGAGCGATTGCCGATTGTTCTTGTAACAAAGAAAATAATCATTGCGTAGGGGGAACAGGACAAGTGGGTGGGAGCTTTGGGCATAATAACAACCTTGTAAACCAGGAGCACACAAATCTCGATAGCTTTTGGCGAATGGCACCCTGTTTGTTGTCTGGATTGCACGTAGGGAGCAGTGAATGTTTGCCATTCTCATTTCCTTTATTTTGAAATAAATCCATTTGGAGGTCTACTCTAAGATGCCCCAAGGGCTTCCCCGCCCCTCTCCTATCTTGGGGTTGGTAGTGGTCGGAAGAACCCCAGAACAGTGTACAGAAGAGGAGAGGATGAATATTTCTACCTGGCAAGCTGTAATGATTGCACAGACAGAACAATAGGAAGGACATGAACTTGGCTATCACCCTCTGTTTCTATCAGTGGCCAGTCAGATACATTTGGAAGTTACAGAGCAGCATATGAGAATCCCCTAGGATTTGTTCCCTGCACTTAGTTTAAGGCTTCTTCTACACACTGAGGTTCCCCCCCTTCACCTCAGAGGTTCGCAGAAGCCTTTTCCTTCATGAATTTGTTTTGTTGTTGTTTAGTCGTTTAGTCATGTCCGACTCTTCGTGACCCCATGGACCAGAGCACGCCAGGCACTCCTGTCTTCTACTGCCTCCCGTAGTTTGGTCAGGCTCATGTTTGTAGCTTCGAGAACACTGTCCAACCATCTCGTCCTCTGTCGTCCCCTTCTCCTTGTGCCCTCCATCTTTCCCAACATCAGGGTCTTTTCCAGGGAGTCTTCTCTTCTCACGAGGTGGCCAAAGTATTGGAGCCTCAACTTCATGATTTGTCCTTCCAGTGAGCACTCAGGGCTGATTTTCTTCAGAATGGATAGGTTTGATCTTCTTGCAGTCCATGGGACTCTCAAGAGTCTCCTCCAGCACCATAATTCAAAAGCATCCATTCTTCGGCGATCAGCCTTCTTGATGGTCCAGCTCTCACTTCCATACATCACTACTGGGAAAACCATGGCTTTAACTATACGGACCTTGGTTGGCAAGGTGATGTCTCTGCTTTTTAAGATGCTGAATTTGTTTTAACCCTTTCTAAAAGCCAATTAAGGGATGCTGGTGGTGCTGTGGGTTAAGCCACAGAGCCTAGGGCTTGCCGATCAGAAGGTCAGCGGTTCGAATCCCCGCAACGGGGTGAGCTCTTGTTGCTCGGTCCCTGCTCCTGCCCACCTAGCACTTCAAAAGCACGTCAAAGTGCAAGTAGATAAATAGGTACCACTTCAGTGGGAAGGTAAATGGCATTTCCGTGCGCTGCTCTGGTTCGCCAGAAGCAGCTTAGTCATGCTGGCCACATGACCCAGAAGCTGTCTGCAGACAAACGCCGGCTCCCTTGGCCTATAGAGCGAGATGAGCGTGCAACCCCAGAGTCGGCCATGACTGGACCTAATGGTCAGGGGTCCCTTTACCCTTTACCCTTACCTTTAAAAGCAGTTCAAAGCAATAAAGTGACTTTGGCTTTAGGTTTTATCTCTTTCATGCTAACTTATGGTACCCTCTCCCAGTGTACCCCTAGGCCATTTCATAAAATTTCTGTTTTCATGCCTGACCGTAATGATAATGCCCTTGGCCGGCAAATAGTTAGATCAGCATCTTAGATCAGCTTATGAGACGCCATTCAGAGGGCTGCAGCCTCTTCGGCTACAAGAATCAGACTTTCTCAGCACATGGGAACATAGGAACTAGTTTTATCCTAAGTCAGCCCACTGGTTCATGTAGCTCAGTTCATCTAGACTTTCCAAGGTTTTAGGCCTAGGTCTTTCCTAGCCCTGCCAGAGGATGCCAAGGGTCAAACTTGGACTTGATGTTTGTGCTAAAATGGTGAAAATTGCAAGGAGGAAGATTTCATCTAAATATCAGGAAAGCTTCCTAATGGTAACAGCTGTTCAGAACGCTGGACAGCTATCTTTCGGAAATGCTGTAGTTCAGGGGTCAGCAACCTTTTTCAGCCATGGGCCGGTCCACCATCCCTCAGACCATGTGGTGGACCGGACTTTATATTTTTTTTGGGGGGGGGGGGGTTGAACGAATTCCTATGCCCCACAAATAACCCAGAGATGTATTTTAAATAAAAGCACACATTCTAATCATGTAAAAACAGCAGGCAGGCCCCACAAATAACCCAGAGAGGTATTTTTTAATAAAAGGACACATTCTGCTCATGTAAAAACCTCTCTGATTCCCGGACCGTCTGCGGGCCGGATTGAGAAGGCGATTGGGCCACATCCGGCCTCCGGGCCTTAGTTTGCCTACCCCTGCTGTAGTTGCATCCTGCTCTGTAGCTCATCTACTGAGTTGTGTTGGATTAAACGACCTCTATGGAATATTTGAATTTAAGAAAACACTGCTAATTTGAATGTGTTCAATTTGAATATATACATGAAGTAAATTTTGTAGGTTATAGGCATCCATCTGTCTCGAGAGACAATGGAATGCAACTCTAGGAGTGAAGTCAAGCTGTTGTGTTAGCATACACCCCATAAAGTAAATATTATTAATGATAAATAATGGTTGCCTTGAAGGACTACTTCAAAAATGGAGTGAGGAGGGTGGGCGGTTCCAAGCCCTATACTTTGATGTGATCTACTGGCAAGTTCCATTGCCGCCTTATCTCTCTTTGGAACCTCTCAAAGGGAAAGAGTCGATGCAAGAACCCCCAGTTGCTGACACCTGTAGTATGCCTTCATTACAGCTCCAGTGAGGATGATACTGATCTAGTTCCAACCCTTTTGTTTGGGATGAGCAAATCACTCCATCAGGATTCATCAGGATTTTGTTGTGTTACTTGACCTCCATTCAAATATGTGGGGGCTTTGCAAAGAAATCTGTTCAGTCCAATGCAGTTTCCCAGAAGAGCATTGTGTCGGATTGTGCCCATATTTACTTTCCATTCATCTTATGCCTTGACTGTGATACAAGCTTCTTCCAAATCAAGAAATAAACAAACAGCTGTCTAGGATAGAGTCAGAAAATCAATTTGTCTGCCATTGAATTTACTTCGGATTTTCCCAGTACTTCTTAGCGCAGAATTCTCTGTACAGCCATTTGAACCTGTCCTGCTCACTTTATGTTGAAGCATTATTGACCTGACCCCTTTGATATATCAGTGTTGGCAAGCATGCAGTCTGACAAGGCAGGTCCAGAAACAGACAATATGTGTCAGGCAGAAAAGCCGCTATTCCAGCATCACCCCCCCTTCCAAAACGTACAAGGGAAGATTGCTGCATCATGGGAAATGTATGTGTGTGTGTGTATACACACACACACACACACGCGCACAGACACACCTGGTACATGCTGGGGGGTTTTTAATTGTTCTTTTGCCATGTTTTAAATACTTTGGTCATGCAATCAATTTTACTGATGGGTGAACAATCATCTTTATAATAAAGTTAAGTGGAATTATAAACAGTCAATAGTCAACATATATATTCTCACCGTGTACCAACAGATTCACACTCTGAAAGGTAGAACCAAATATGAATTCTTTTGTGATTGGAGGCACCACATCCAGTTCTGAAAAGCCTCAGAGGTTATAACGGTTTCTTCTGAGCAGGCAGCTGTGAGTTTGTCCCAACTCATCTTGGGTTCATTCAGAAATGAGCCGAGTTATTTCCCAAAAACTAGGAAGCCACTTAGTTCCTCTTCCGAGCCAATCTGCAATTCCCCAAACACCCTTTGCCTCCCCTTAAATCCTTATCATACTGGGAGGTGGCAGCAGCTGTGGCACAAGATGCCCACGAGGCAGGGCACCCTCGTTCCTCCTCCATCTCCATGCACTGCTCTTGCTCCTGCCGCCTGAAACTAAGACTTTAAGGGGAAAGGGGAAGGTGTTTAGGAAGGTGTTGTTGGAGTGAGGAGCTAGTGGCAGGAGTGCTTGGGGGATCAGGAACAGCTGGTGAGGAGGGTGGGAGGGAAGGTGAGGATATCTTCTTTGGCTCAGATTTTAATCTAAGCCAGAGAAGAAGTTTGGGGCTTACAAACCTCACCTCTCCCTTGGGTTCACCATCAGTTGTGTGCTGCTTTCCACCAAGGCATTCAAAGTGGCCAGCATAAGTTTTCATTATAGATTTCTATAGAGACATCACCTTGCCAACAAAGGTCTGTATAGTAAAAGCTATGGTTTCCCCAGTAGTGATGTATGGAAGTGAGAGCTGGACCATAAAGAAGGCTGATGGCCGAAGAATTGATGCTTTTGAATTATGGTGCTGGAGGAGACTCTTGAGAGTCCCATGGACTGCAAGAAGATCAAACCTATCCATTCTGAAGGAAAAACAAAAGAAATTCCTTTCAGTAGCACCTTAAAGACCAACTTAGTTAGTTCTTGGTATGAGCTTTCGTGTGCATGCACACTTCTTCAGATGCCATCAAATGCCAAAAGTGTCCTTCAGCTCTCTATATTGGACAAACAGGCCAGACCTTACGCCAAACAATAAACGGACATAAATCGGACATCAGGAATCACAAGACAGAGAAACCAGTAGGAGAACACTTCAGTCTCCCAGGACATTCTATACAAGATCTCAAAGTAGCTGTTTTACTACAAAGGAATTTCAGAAATAGACTGGAAAGAGAAGCTGCTGAATTGCAACTTATCACCAAACTTAAAACCATGGAGAGACCTGGTCTGAACAAAGACATTGGATTCTTATCTCATTATACATGACAAAGCCATTTTTCACCTTCTCACCCCTTGCTTTTTCCTGTAAGACCTATTGCAGTCGTTAAGAGTCGTCAACAGGCTCATCACAGCTATCTGCCAATCACCCATTCCCACCACCCTTCTGAGTAATACCCCTCCCCACCTTCCCACTATATAGAAGGGTCTGGAAACTTCTGTTTCAGTGTATCTGAAGAAGTGTGCATGCACACGAAAGCTCATACCAAGAACTGACTTAGTTGGTCTTTAAGGTGCTACTGGAAGGAATTTTTTTTGTTTTGACTATGGCAGACCAACACGGCTACCTATCTGTAAAATTCTGAAGGAAATCAGCCCTGAGTGCTCACTGGAAGGACAGATCGTGAAGCTGAGACTCCAATACTTTGGCCACCTCATGAGAAGAGAAGACTCCCTGGAAAAGACCCTGATGTTGGGAAAGATTGAGGGCACAAGGAGAAGGGGATGACATAGGACGAGATGGTTGGGCAGTGTTCTCGAAGCTACCAACATGAGTTTGACCAAACTGCAGGAGGCAGTGGAAGACAGGAGTGCCTGGCGTGCTCTGATCCATGGGGTCACAAAGAGTCAGACATGACTAAACAACTAAACGACAACAAAATGTTAAGAAAGCGAGCTAGGCTGCCCAGGGCATCTTATAAGTTTTATAGCTGGCTGGCAGGAATGGCTGGAATCTCCTGGATAAACGTTGCTCGTCACACATATTCCTTCCATGCTTCAGCCTTCCAATGCAGTTTGTTGGCATCCCTACTCAGCCCTGATTTGTAGAACCTGGATTTTCAGCATTCAGACCTCACATCCCAGCTGCTATATCTCACTGTTTCTCATCTCCTTAGAAGCTTATTAATCTTTAGCAGAAGGGACAGCTTGGATAGAGCAGCTCATACCATCGACGGAGAAGCCTCTAGGAACCAACAGGGATAGGTCCTTAAGCTAATTGCTTCAGGCTTTCATGACACTCAGCTCAGTACATTTACAGAGCTGAGGCAGACTTGCTTGGCTCCAGGTTACTTTTAAACATTCCCCTATTTATCATATTGGAAGTGAGGTTTGGTTTGTTTCCTTAAGCTGTGCATAAATCTAATAAAGCCAATAAGCCACATACAACAATACATCTTCTACCACACTTCAATACTTCCATGCTACTTCATTTAACTTAATATTCTGTTTCAGAAGAATATATAGACACAATAGATCATGCACCAGTTTAAATCATTTCCACTGTGAAAGCCTGCAGTTATTTATACGCTCAGCTGTTCCCCAAGTGAAAGGACCACTTGAGATCATCAGGTGATTCTGATATATAAAACAAATTGAATATCCTTCAATTATCCGTGCAACAATTTTCTTATTAACAGCCCAATTTGCATTGGAAAACAGGTTGTTTATAGAAGGGTAGCAAGAATCACGATAAGTAACATTACCATAATGTATTATGCTGATTCATAAATGAGGCACGGGTGTGAAGGGAAGAGCATGAGACTACAGGAACTGTTGTGCTGGGTGATCAGACCAAACGACACATCAGTTGAATGTAGTTATTGCACACAAATATGTTCATATTAATTCAGTCCTTTATTAGATCATTTCCTGTGCTCCACTTATTCCCAAAAATTACGTTCCATAAACGAATTAGCGACCGCAGTCATACAACAATCCTAAAAAGATTTCCTTAGGATTTTATCCCGCAGGGAATTCAGTAAGGCTCACCTTCTCAAGTAAGTGTGTAAAGGATCCCAGCTTTGTTAAAAGGCATTCTAGTCACCTGTGTATCTAGAGACGCACCGTTTTAGAGAGGGTAATGTTATCAGAAGGTATAAAAGTGGCATTTATGTGTGTTCAGATTTCCATTAAAATGATTTACAGGAAATTTGATGTCCATTATCTATCATTCTTGCATCACTCTTTCACATTTGCAGTATTTAAAGCGAATAACCTCGGGAGATTTTGGGCCACGTCTTCCTTTGGAAACTCAGAATTCTATCCTCTCTACTTTCCATTTTTTGATATATAGGGCTCTATGTTTGTAAGCCTGTAGAGGCATGATCTATTGGCCTTAAAGCTGCCAGTGGCTCAGTCTTTCATTTAGGGGAAAGAAGATCACATACATAATAAATAAGGGTGACTGGCACATGACACCTGAGTTCTGGAATCTCAGGATAATTCTCATAAAAGTTTGTGGATAAAGGATGGGTGAGCCTTGCTTGTCCTGGCATTACTATTCAGGAGACTGTATGCAGGAAGATGAAATAACATCCAAAGGAGTCAGTAATTTAGGTTTGCTGTGATCACAGGTATACGGTGGTACCTCAGGTTAAGTACTTAATTCGTTCAGGAGGTCTGTACTTAACCTGAAACTGTTCTTAACCTGAAGCACCACTTTAGCTAATGGGGCCTCCTGCTGCTGCCGCGCCACCAGAGCACGATTTCTGTTCTCATCCTGAAGCAAAGTTCTTAACCTGGGGTAATAATTTCTGGGTTAGCAGAGTCTGTAACCTGAAGCGTATGTAACTGAAGCATATGTAACCTGAGGTACCACTGTATTGCAACTTACAGAACTGAGCCAACTTTTGCAAACCTGCTGAGAGAAAAACAGAATTTTGTAGCATAGTGGTTTAAGCTACAAATCAGGACCTCAGTCTCACTCAGGTAGCCTTACACAAGCCACTTATTTGTAGTGTGCCATATAAGCGTCATCAACGTGAAGATAATACTCATCTGTAAGGTGGTTGTAAGAATCAAAATAAGATAGTATATGCAGAATAATTTGGACAGAGAGACCTCTATGAATTCTAAGCTTATCTAGTGTGCCACAGGCCACACATTTAGAAATAAGCAGTGCTTTTTTCTAAAAAAAATGTTTTGGGGTACTGTCATTTTCCTACTCGAATGGAAATACTGCCCCTCATAACCCATAACCAGCAAAAGTTCCATGTTGCTTGGGGCACATCCATGCGAAAAGAAGGCTCCTCACTGTGGAGGAACATGGCCATGGAAAAGGTGGAGGCAGGAGTAGCAGAATGACTGGGAGGGGGGCGGACGAAATACATGGCTCCATGCTGCATTCAACGTACCCCGTACATATGACTAACACATGAAATGGGCTTCTGACTGACACGAATATTGACTCTCATCTTAAGCAGGAAGGAAATGAAGCCAGGACTTGAAGCAGTTTTGCAAATGCTGGCTAAAAATGATGCTTACCATGATTAGCTTAGGTAAAGGGACCCCTGAGCATTAGGTCCAGTCATGGATGAATCTGGGGTTGCGGCGCTCATCTCGCTTTATTGGACGAGGGAGCCGGCATACAGCTTCTGGGTCATGTGGCCAGCATGACTAAGCTGCTTCTGGTGAACCAGAGTAGCGCACGGAAACGCTGTTTACCTTCCCGCCAGAGCAGTACCTATTTATCTACTTGCACTTTGACATGGTTTTGAACTGCTAGGTTGGCAGGAGCAGGGACCGAGCAATGGGAGCTCACCCCGTCGCGGGGATTCGAACTGCCGACCTTCTGATCGGCAGGTCCTAGGCTCTGTGGTTTAACCCACAGTGCCACTAGAGCAGGTGTAAAAGTAAGCCACAATTGTGCCATGCTTAATGCTGAAAAGGGGAGGGAAAGGAGAAAGTGCACTTGAAAAAAAGATGGGAGACGGATAAAGTGCCATCTCTCCAAGATCACATATTCATTAGGCTGTCATTTCAAAAGCTATCATTTCAAGAAATACTGTTATTGCTTTTTTGTTTTGCTTTTTTTTTAGAAATCCCCTATTTCTCTGTCTAAGAGAATAAGCAAAGTCAACAATATGCACTGGAAAATGCTTATTGTGTTTGCATCCATATGTTTTCATAAATAAGAGACCATCATAAAAATGCTGAATAGAAGTATGAATCACGCCTCAATCTGGAAATGTAATCTTCTATGGGTGCACTTAGAGTAAGTGCTAACTTAATGTTTTTCTCAATTACATAGCCCCTTAGCTGGGGTGCAAGTCGATGGCTAAGAAAATAACAAACATCTGTATGTGCCTTTCATATTTGCAGTGGTATACAGGTTGGATCTTTGTTTGAGAATAAGAAATGCATATATTTTAAATTTAAACAAGGCACAGATTTCTTTAATCTACATACACACACCTTTTCTTAAGTATAGGCTCAAAACAGAGCTATTCACTGTGAATAAATTGGATCGCAATAGTTTGGGGAAGGGTGGAGATCTTTGTATGTAAGAGAACTTCAGCTTTATACTGTGAGGAGGTTTAAAAAACAACAACACCTGTTCAGTTTGATTGGCTCTGCCATATTTTTCCAGAAGTCCATGAACCAGAACAGTGGGTTAAATGGAAGTTGACCTGACACATCCAGGTAGACTGATAAACTCAGCTGAAAGCTTTTCGTCTTGCAGCTGATGCTAGGTGAAGCATATATGACAAATTATAATGGCTGCCGGGTAATAGATTGGCTCTAAGAGCTCAGTATTTGTTCACCCTCTGTCTCTGTCTAGTGCACAATATGCAGCATGTAACTTTTTCTTAACAAAGTTTGGCATACCCCATCGGTCCTGGGACAGGTCCCCTCTGCTCCTACCTTCCTGGGTCAGTAGAACTGAGCATGAAATATGCTGTTGTAGCACCTGCTATTTTCTTTTCAGGTGATAATTGAGGGTTAGGAGGCACCAGAGTACATCATTCTCCTATAGCTGGTGCAGCTGGATAAGGGAGAAGCCAATGGCATACCCTCCAACATTTCCCCGATGAAAATAAGGACATCCTTTTCCATACCCTCCAACATTTCTCCAATGAAAACATGGATGTCCTATTCCATATCCTCCAGCATTTCTCCAGTGAAAATAGGGACAACCCAAGGAAAAGCAAGATTAAATAAGAAACTGGGACAGCTTCTGTAAAACTGGGACTGTCCCTGGAAAATAGTGACATTTGGAGGGTCTGGAATGATAAACAGACTGCAAACTGGCAAGAAGACCAGACATTATTCTAAGGCAGCCTTTCTCAACCTGTGGGTCCCCAGATGTTGTTGAACTACAACTCCCATCACTCCTAGCTAGCAAGGTCAGAGCTCAGGGATGATGGGAGTTGTAGTCCTACAACATCTGGGGACCCACAGGTTGAGAACCACTGTAAGGGAAGAGGAAGGTAAAGGAAATGGATTTGAGGTGCATGTGGAAAAGGATGTAGAAATAGTGCCTCTGGATGAAATACGATGTTGTCAGTTCCTCTTTAGGAACTGTGTTCTGTCCAGAAGACATGTCTGCTAACATAATAAACAAACAATCCTTTATTGCCCTCTTTTTAAAATAAGGCCACATTGCTCTAGACAGAACTTAAATAATGTTGTCAATGTCAAATGACTAATACTTTATCTAAACTTTGTTAATATTTTTGGAAGCAGATACCTGTTTCTCACAGAGAATTCCCTTATTCATCAAGTATTGAATGGTTAAGATTTTCCATGGCCACTAAGGGGGAGCACACCTTTCCTTTCTCAGAATTCTTATCTCATATATCATCGAAGTTCTTGGGAAGTCTGCTGTTTCAAATGTCAGGTGTGGCACCAGAGCTCCTTCAGTGATCTGTGAAGACAACCCATTCTTCTGCTTTGTCAGCTTACCTCTCTCATGCAAGCACACATAAAGGAAACCGTAAAGAAGGCAAGTTGTTTTTTAAGTCAAGCTCACATCTGATTCCTAAACTGCCTCGTATCATACTTGGCTTACATTTCATGTTATTTCCCTGATGTCAGAGAATGCAGCGCATCCTCAAAAAATGCACTTCTCAGTTCTCAAGATTTCATTTCTTCTATGGGCTCAGAAGCCTTCCAAGTTCACTAGTTCCTGCATGTGTCATACCCGGAGGTTCTTTACTAGATCTCCAACCAGGGCCATGAGCACTGCAAGGCCCTTGGCAATTTCTCTCATGGCACTCTGTTTCAATAAGTTGGTTGGATGTGATTTTCTTTAACATGTTCTTCTCCCCCCCCCATATATTTCCCTGGTTCACATACAGTGGTGCCTCGCAAGACGAAAAGAATCCGTTCCGTGATTCTCTTCGTCTAGTGGTTTTTTCGTCTTGCGAAGCAAGCCCATTGACAGTTTAGCAGATTAGCGCTACAGCGGTCTAGCGGCTTTTAGCGATCAGCTGTTAAGCGGCTTATCAGCGGATCAGCTGTTAAGCGGCTTAGCGGCTTAGGAAAAGGGGGGAAGCGAAAAAAACCTGCGGGAACTCGCAAGATTTTTTCATCTTGTGAAGCAACCCCATAGGGAAATTCGTTTTGCGAAGCGCCTCCAAAACGGAAAACCCTTTCGTCTAGCGGGTTTTCCGTCTTGCGAGGCATTCGTCTTGCGGGGCACCACTGTATACACATACATCACTCAATTTTACTATGCAATGTTACTATGCACCTGAAGACTGGCAACTGATTATGTAACCTGGACCCATTATAAAACACGGTACATGAGGGCATGTGGTTTGTGTTAGAATTCCTGCTCCATGATCAGCATTTTGGCTAATCTACTTTATTTACATATAAACACAGGCAGAGCACTGCAACATGGCTCCCCCCTTCTCTCTAGCATCAGACAGCAAGGAGAGAAAGAACAAAGGACAATAGTCCCACCTCATGGAAGACAATAACACACTTTCAAATCAAGAACTGTCCTACGGATAGCAGATGGCCATCTTGAGCACAACTAAATGTATTAATAGTGCACAGTATTGTGTTAAGTTCTCTATACTAACAAAATTATTTGCTAGATTTTTTCCCCTCCAGCTTCACGCCACTTTTCAGTAAGTTTAAGCACCAGGCAAAAACTTTATAACCATGTATTTAACTATCTGTGGCCTTTTAGAAGGGGTGTGATTTTTAAAAATGTATTTTTCCTCACCCTCCTTTGATCTGGATGAATCTAGGGGTTGGAGATGTTGGTTGGCTGGCTGGCTGTAAGTCACTTTGTGTTGCCCTGGGCAAGAAAAAGCAACCAACACATTTAAGAAATAAAATAAATACTGTATTAAAGTTGGAAACTGTTCTGTAGTGAGTTGAATAGGATCCAAAATGCAACAGTCTGATTGGTCCTAGAACAATAGGATTCAGAACGCAGCAGTCTGATTGGTCCTAGAACAATGCAGTAGTATGACTGGTCCGCAGGAGCCACCCAATCCAGATCCAGGTGGAAGAAGTGAATCCACAACCTGATTGGCCTACAGGAGAATCCCGGAATTAGCCAATCAACTCAGTACGTAACAGAAACTCAGTGGCAAACTGTTAGGCTGAGTGAGGCAACCCACCTGTTGGAATTCAGTGCTGTTTATGTGCCACACAAGCTGCCCTACACCCCAATATCTAGCCTGTTGCCCTCAGCTGGAGTGGAGGGCACTTTCCCATTGCCAGTATTGAAATAAGATTCAGTTGCCAGTCCGGCAACATGCCTTGGGCTGGCCCTGAGCCACTGTTAATTCTGCTGAGGAAACAGTTGCCCTTCTTGAAAACAGTTTCCTCTCAGCTGCTCATGCTTTCTGTTTCACTCCCCTCTCCTTGAGTTCCTGTAAAATGTTAATGTGATAATTTCATCAGCCTTCCTTCCTATGAAGTAAAGAGCACCCTGAGACAAAAAATAAGTGCAGAAATTTGTCTGGCCAAAACAATCTGCTTAGCCTTGAACTGCACAGTCTCTCTGGGACTTCGTTTGGTACTGAATTTCCTGGTTTGCTTTGGCTCAAAATTGATCATCGTTGAACCCTGCCTTCTTGTATTTTTACAGTACCAGCCTGTGTGTGTCAGTTGTGTGTGTGTGTGTGTGAGAGAGAGAGAGAGAGAGAGAGAGAGAGAGAGAGAGAGCGCACATTTTAAAAAGATGCAACATACAGGTAACCCTAATGGACTGTTATATTTTTCAGTTTCAAAGAAAAGCCCCAGGCTTTTATAGGTGGGTTGTGAGTGGCACAGCGAGTTTTCGGTCCCTCCAGGTCTTTCAAATAGGACCCATTGCCCTTCCTCACACTCCAGAACCTGTTCCCATCTCTGACTTAGTGAGAGACTGTGTCATACGGCTAGGTTTTCTTTTTTTTCTTTTTAAGGCTGCCCCTTTGGTATGAATGAGGAATATGAGAAGGGTGGCTGGGTGGGAAGTGACTGGATTAGACTTGGACTGAGTAAATGTTGATCTTTCCTCACCTGCTCCTGACAAGTCTTCACCTCACTGAAACCTTTTTATTAAATTTTAATCAAAAGCACCAAAAAGAATGTGGATTGTAAAAGGGACTCGGCTCGCTGAGAGAGACAGATGTTTAATGCACTGCAACAGAAACAGTGTGTTTAAGAGCACATATGTATTTGTTTTATACCTTAAGTGATAAGTGGAATTTGGTCTTAAAACTAAGGCGGCTCTATTTTTCGTTGGTGTAAGAGGTTGCATGTAATAAACGAACTTCACACAGGAAGGCCAGGCACTGGTGTGTAGCTTTCCTCAAACAGCTGCGCGGGCGACAGCACCCCACAGAACCTACCACCAATGTCTGCCCCAGGTAAAATAACAGCTGTCATACTAGATCCTGGCAGTTGGTATCTTTTATTTTCAGCAAAGCCAGAGCCCTAAAGGTGGCTGCCACCATTTCCCCCCAAGCAATAACTCCTGAGGCATTGTGGAGGGAAAAACATTGACCAATGCTGAGAGTTGCTAAGTGTAGTCAAGGTAAGCCGCCACAAGCAACCCACCATTATAGGATGGGAAGGTCTACTGTATTTTGCCGTGCTCCCGGAGACAGATTGAAATTGCAGAGTTTTGAGAAATTAAAAAACAAAGTGCGAGATTGGCTTCATTATTACCAGATAATGGAGGCATACTATTTGGACAAGAAAATTGGCTTCCAGGTGGAAAGATCAAAGTTGGAAACAGAGTTGTTAGAACCTAAAACTAAGATTTTGTCAAGGATGTATAACTTGCTGTTGAAGTGGAACACTCAGGATGAAACGGTGAAATCTGCTATGATTAAATGGGCACAAGATGTTGGACACAACATTATGTTTGCTGACTGGTAACAGTTATGGACCACAGGTATGAAGTTTACGGCATGTAATGCCTTAAGAGAGAATATTATGAAAATGATTTACAGGTGGTACATGACCCCAGTCAAGCTTGCAAAAATGTATCATTTGCCCGATAATAAATGTTGGAAATGTAAAGAAAATGAAGGTACATTCTTTCACCTTTGGTGGACGTGCCCAAGGATTAAGGCTTTCTGGGAAATGATACATAATGAAATGAAAAAGGTATTTAAATATACCTTCCTGAAGAAACCAGAGGCTTTTCTCCTGGGCATGGTCGGCCAATTGGTGTCAAAGAAGGATAGATTTTTTTTTTATGTATGCCACAACAGCAGCAAGAATACTTATTGCGAAGTACTGGAAGACACAGGATCTACCCACTCTGGAAGAATGGCAGATGAAGGTGATGGACTATATGGGACTTGCAGAAATGA
This sequence comes from Podarcis melisellensis, assembly GCF_964234715.1. Classification (NCBI taxonomy): domain Eukaryota; kingdom Metazoa; phylum Chordata; class Lepidosauria; order Squamata; family Lacertidae; genus Podarcis; species Podarcis melisellensis. The sequence goes on from NC_138539.1 coordinate 81,791,713, forward strand.
CCGGCAGAATCCGAGACCAGGGAGAAGAGTCAGCGGAAGAAGATTGGAAGAAATTTAAAGACTATCTACAGAAATATTATAAAATTAATGAATCTTAGAATGATGTCGGATAGAAATTAAGTGGTTTTCAGCCGTAATGTTATAAGAGAATACGGAAAAAAAGGTTTAGAAGTAGGTTAAAAAAATATTGATAAGGATTTGCTGAACTAACAATTGAATTGGAATACAAAAAAGGGAGGTACGAGGAGGTCTGGGAAATAAGTTAATGAAAAATAAGTTATTGAAATTTTGTGTGTTTTTAAGTATTGTCTGTTTTGTATTTTTGTTATATTTTTCTTTTTTCTTTTTGATTTTCTTTTTACTGTATTAATATTGAAAACTTTAATAAATATCTTATAATATATATATATATATATTGCCATGCTCCCCCTGTGGCATGTAATCCATTGATGCAGTCAAATGATCCATTCCTTATTTCTCATGCATCTTCCCCCTGCATGCCATCTGGGAGATGGTCATGGCTCTGGTTGACTCTATAAAAGAGCCAAGTAATGCAGCCATTTTCTCACCCGCAGTCTAGTTTTGCCTTTCTATTGTCTTCCTGTTCTTTTGCTGCCGTGCTGCTCTCCTGCAGCCATTTTGTTGTTTTAGCATAATTTTGCACGTGAGTTCAGTCTCCACACTCTGTTCATTATGTAACTACTAAGAAAAGCCTGCCTTTCAGGGATCAAATCGTGAACTGAAATGTGAGTAAACTTTTTGTTGCTTTACTCGGAAAGACTCTCATGTCTTGATTCTTTTAAGAAGGGTAAAAGGGGACACCAGGAACAAACTTAACTAAGAGATTCAAACGAATCTGCAAACTCGCTTCCAGCTATATCGAGGGGAATTTGCTCTGCTGCATCACTCACTAGCATGAGTGAAGGAAGGATAATATTTATTCAAAATATCCTTTTCTACAATCCTTAACATTCCCACACCCCCATCCCCTTACAGGTGGGAGAGAGTTTGGAAAGGTTGTCACTTTCTGTGTGTGTACACGCACATGGCATATGTACAAGAAACCTCCTTTCCGAAGACATTGTACAGAAATGTTGCAAAAGAAAGGTTGCAGGATCATAAAATTGTAGAGTTGGGAGGGACTGTACCCTCCATGCTCAAATTCAAGAAGACTGTCCCACACCAACTTCATCACAGCCTCAGACCTTTGTCCCTTGAACTCATGGAAGGCAGTAAACTGGGTAAAGCCAATTTGCTGGAGCGGACAAGGGTTGACAGGGTGTGTTCTTGCGTTCTTGCCTGCATGTAAGAAGAAAAACCCACTAGGCCAGTTTCCCATCGGTGACATTTCCATTGATACCCCTGTTTTATCTGGACTGAGCTTCAGCCCATTACTGATTTCAGATGGTTATTCAGGTCATGTACAGCCATAGCTAGAATTAACAGAAAAAGAGAGCTAAGAGTCATCACTATATGGATAGCACATTACTGCATGTCTCTGGGAAGCATCTTCCATTTCCTCCCCAAACATCTTGGTTGTGGTTCGAGGACCCGATCCCCGCTTTGTGGAATGAAGACACACAGACACGGAATATAAGGTTAATTGGCAAGAAAAGGCCACAACTTTATTGATTACAGCAAGTGAAAAGGTATTGGCTTAGGCATTGGACCACGACAGATTGACTCCACCCACTCGGAAAGGGGGTGAGTCCGAAGGGGGTTTATTCACCAGAAGGTGAAGCCCGTTGATGCTAATACAACTCTAAGCTCTCCCCTGATGTCACCGAGGGTCGTGCCTTGGCCCCCTGCCACACAGGCATTGGACAGGATCCACGACCGTTGGATTCCTTTAACGGAATACCCAAAATTGAAGGCGTAGGCGATGGCCACACCTAGCCCTTCCACACACCACAAACACATTCCAATGCCTAACCTACCCACCATTACCAAGAAAGTTGTGACGATTGCTACGAGCTAGGCGAAAAAAGTCTTTGCTCCCCCCCGCCTGCCTTCAAAAGCCGTCGGGGAGAGCGGAGAATCGCAGCGCGTTTTTCCGCTCTCCCGGGAAGTCAGGCAGGGGGGAGCAAAGACTTTCGCCCCCCGCCGTCCTTCAGAAGAGGTCCAGGACCTCTTCTGAAGGCTGACGGGGGGGGGGGCAAAAGTCTTTGCTCCTCCCCACCTGCCTTCAAAAGCCGTCCGGGATAGCGGGAAGCGCTTCCCTGCTATCCCGGACCACTTTTAAAATGCTGGCGGTGGGGAGCAAAGCCTTTCGGCCCCCGCCGGCCTTCCTGGACCTCTTCTGAAGGCCGGAGGGGGCGGAAAGGCTTTGCTCCCCACCGCCAGCATTTAAAAGAGGTCCCCGGAGATTTCCCTATGGGCTTTCTTCTTGCGAAGCAAGCCCATAGGGAAAATCGTCTAGCGAAGCGACGCAAAAACCGAAAAACCCTTTCGTCTTGCGGGTTTTTCGTCTTGTGAGGCATTCGTCTTGCGGGGCACCACTGTACCCTGGACCTGGCCTGCTGTGTGTGTTTTATACTAAAAATGTTTAATCCTTGTTAATTGTTTTTAATCCACAGGTCCTTACACACCTTAAAAGCCATTTCTGGCTTCTTTACAGCAGCAATCTGGCTAGAGTGGGTGACGGTAGACATGCCTGCCCCCAGTGCAACAGCCAGGGGTATAATTTAGGTTTTAATCCAATATGGCATGTAAAATATAGATTGGCATATTGTGGTTTCCTTTCAGAATGGTAGTACTGAGCATCTTCTCAAGATGGCAGACGGCCCTCCATATCCTAGCTTCAGAGGATTAGTGGGGGCAGAAGGCTAGGCAGAGTAGCACCTTTATAGCATTTCTTTGGCTACTTGCTTATAGCCTAACAATGTGAAACACATTAAGGCTGCAATCCTACGCCATTTATCTGAGAATAAGCTCTTTTGAAGTCAGTGGGATATTGCTGATGGGGGGAAGGGGAAAGTCAAAGAAACAGGCAACCACACAAAAGCTGGCTCTTTTGTATTAGTCATGCACAGATAATGATGCCAATGAAATCATCCATCTTTCTCAGTGATGCATCTCTGTGTTTGTACAGTGGTGCCTCACAAGATGAAAAGAATCCGTTCCGCGATTCTCTTCGTCTAGCGTTTTTTTCGTCTTGCGAAGCAAGCCCATTGACAGTTTAGCGGATTAGCGCTACAGCGGTCTAGCGGCTTCTAGCGATCAGCTGTTAAGCGGCTTATCAGCGGATCAGCTGTTAAGCGGCTTAGCGGCTTAGGAAAAGGGCGGAAAAAGCGGAAAAAACCCGCGGGGACTCACAAGATTTTTTCGTCTTGTGAAGCAACCCCATAGGGAAATTCGTTTTGCGAAGCGCCTCCAAAACGGAAAACCCTTTCGTCTAGCGGGTTTTCCATCTTGCGAGGCATTTGTCTGGCAGGGCACCACTGTATCAGAAAAACAGCAGGCTGTTTATATCACAAAGTTACAAGAACGTCCCACTGTGTTTCAAATGTTCTAAAGTCTGTTAAAAGTATAATTTTGCACACTTTGAATATTAAAAACAGAGGTTCAAAAATTGTCCATATCTTATTGAAGTGGCAGATATTTACAGTCAATAAACACAATACAAATTACAATATGTATAAAAGTATCCAAACTCTAGGAAACACACACACACACACACACACACTTGGAGAGCAAAGATCTGGTATCACAAATACTTTACAATCCACCCCAGAGTGTTTTTTGGCATGGAAATAGAAAATGAGTTGGAAGGCATTAATATAATTTTAAAATTCCTGAAAGCACTAATGTATGGTATTTGATGTTCAAGTGAACCTTGAGTCACTCCCCTCCCTCTTCATTTTTTAAAGTATTTAACATGGAAAAAGAAGAAAGGAAAGGAAAGTGTTGGACAAATCACAGGGAAAAAGCACAGGGAGCAGGTGGTGGGCAGAGAGACACTCTGTTCAAAGTTCATATATAATTTTAGCAAAATGCTATATTACTTAAAAGGATTAAAGGAAGGTGTCAAATATTCTCCAGTTTCTATTCTGAAGTTGAAAAGGTCTATTCTGGTGGAGTATAAATACTTCCAGATAAATATTATTTCTAGGTAAACATTGTCAGTTCCCGCATGCGCGCACACACACACACCTGGCATTGGGAGAGCTGATTTACCAGGATGCAACTCCAATATACACATGGGCAGGATGGATCAACTGGGTCTTTAATGTGCAGTTGACACATACACAAAAAGGGTGTTGGCTGTGTGAGAAAGACTGACATAATTGCTGTGTCTTGTCACAGTTCTGCTATCTGTGTGCCTGCCCATTCCACGTGGGGATTTTCCATTGTGAAAATGATTTTCTGTGCTGCAAGGCAGGTCTATGGGAATGGCGCTTGTTTTCCCAGAAATGTGTTCACTCCATTGAAAAATACATTTTTTTCAAAGTGGAAATAGGAGCTAGAACATATTCAAACCTCATCCTAATTCCTTTTTTTTTAATTTTTTCAGGATGTGCATGTAAGAGAGGCCTAACATGGCACAATCCACAAGTGATTAAGTTCTGCTGGATTGGACTTCTGTGTGAATTTATTATTTCAGTCACAGACCAGCTCACTTACAATATCAGGGAAGTCCTAAAACACGATAGGGATACTTTGGAATTTGCAACTGGGTCTAACAGGGACAATACAGATATAGAAACAGTTAAAAATATATAAGTTAAATCTTAATCACTAAAATATAACCTAAAATTGTCATTTAAGGCCTTAGTCATTACGGTAGCACAGCCTGTTCCCTAGGTTTTATGGCAGTCGACTTCTGTGTGGTTCTTCACCTTTTTCATTCCTATTGGAGACATTATTTACCCTCTCTGTTGCAATTTTCTCCACTGGCTGCTACTGTTTTCTGCTTCAGTTAGGACTCTTCCTACACAATAGCTGATTGTGGACTCAGGGTTGATCATGCACACAGGTTTTTTCGCAGCATCCTCATCAAAACAACCATTGGTTTTTCCAGCTTTATGGGTGGGGAGGTTACAGGATTTTCTGTGGAAATGGCAAATCCAGATTAAATATGGGGTTGCATTTGATGAGAATGACAGTGGGTGAATAGGGATATGTATCACTGAAACTGCAATAACCTGACTTCAGTTGCATGAGTGTTCTTCTAGGCCAACAGGAGAAACTTAGTGACCCCAAAAGGTGTTGCATATACAGTGGTACCTCGGGTTAAGAACATAATTCATTCTTGAGGTCCGATTTCTGTTCTCATCCTGAAGCAAAGTTCTTAACCCGAGGTACTATTTCTGGGTTAGCAGAGTCTGTAACCTGAAGCGTCTGTAACCTGAAGCATCTGTAACCTGAGGTACCACTGTGCAACTTGGTAATGAATTTTTTACATGAAAACAGCAGCCTGATCCTGAACACATTGCATGGACATACCATAGCTGTCAAGTGTCCCTTATTTGAAGGGACAGTCCCTTATTCCAGCGCCATGTCCCGCTGCTGTCCCTTATTGATGGATGTCCCTTAAATGTCCCTTAAATGATGTCCCTTAAATTTCAAAGGAAGCAGCTCCTCTCCCTCCCTCCCTGCCAGCCAGGGAAGAGGGAGGCTCCAACTGTGTTGCTTGGCTGTGTTGCTCACCCAATAAGAAGTCTAAGTACGACTGGGGGGGGGGAGCTTGCATGCCTTGTGTGTGGCTAGTTAATGCAAGCTGAGGGGTTTTTTGAATGCTGGACGCCATTTTGTTGCACGTGCTGCTGCAAACTTTGCAGTGCAAAGCCAGGCTGGGGAGCCATCTTAAGTTGAGGCTGCATAGGCCTTGTGGTGCATGTGATTCAGATTCTATTCAGTTGAACCTCTGGTTACAAAGTTGGTTGGACAGTGTTCTCGAAGCTACCAGACTGCAGGAGGACAGGAAGACTGGAGTGCCTGGAACACGTGAGGCTGCTGGTCCCTTATTTTGGCTGCTGGTCCCTTATTATCAAGGCTGCTGGTCCCTTATTTTCAAATCTGTAAGTTGACAGCAATGAGACATGCACGACCTATTGATTTTGTGTGAACTTCCTTCCAAGCAATGAGTTTAGGTAGGACCAGGGTCTCATGGAGGTAAATCTGCTCCCCAATAATTTAAAACTTCAAAGGCCAAGCTAGCATGCAGCTGCAGTGTAAGAGGTGTTAATACTGGTTTGCCTTTGCCCTTTCATGACAACGGTTTAGACTTCCACTGGCTAGACATTCCTAGGAAATCAGTTTGCCAAAGGCCCAAATGCCTGAATTGTACAAAGGCCTGGTTTCTTTTTTCTTCAGAATGATAACCGAGTCCAGAGGTGACCCCTTGCACACAATTGCAGTTATTCAGGCCTTTTAAGAGACAGCAAATTCACATGTAACTGTATCTTCCTGCTTCGACAGTAGGGCGGCCTGTCACCTCCCTTGTCTGTCAGCGCCTGTTCAGACCGCTAAATGAAGACCACAGAGCTCCGTCGTGGTATCTCTTGGTTGCAGCATAAGCACCAAAGCTAAGCAAGACAAGGGACTTCGAGCGAAGGCCAAAACCAATCCGTCATTTTGACCCGTCAGTGATAAAGGGAGCACACATAAAAGAGATAGGTCCTTGTCCCAGAGGTAGTATCGGTGGTAAACTGTCATCAAAACAAAAATAGTTTAAACCCCCAGTATTTGTACTAATAATTCAATACAAATGAGCTGGGTTCCAGTAACGCTGGCTTTTCATCCGGTTAAATGGAAACCAAGTAGAAAGAGACCGTTGTCTCATTTGTAAGGGGATGGGAAAGAAAATGCACACACTTGTGGAAACCCACACAAAGGGGGCAAAACCGCTGAAGGGGTCTACGTGGACACAGTTATTCTACAGAACCAGGCTCATAGGAAGTGTCATGAGAAGTTACAACTGGTCCAGCATCTTGTTGAAAACTCATTCCTTTTTAATTTGGGTTTATTTGTTTATTATGGGTTATCTGATCTGGGCAGGCCACAATCATGGAATGGAGGCAATAGCTCCACCTTGCTAGTTCTTAGGTATACAGTGGTACCTCGGGTTACATACGCTTCAGGTTACAGACTCTGCTAACCCAGAAATAGTGCTTCAGGTTAAGAACTTTGCTTCAGGATGAGAACAGAAATCGTGCTCCGGCGGCGCGGCGGCAGCAGGAGGCCCCATTAGCTAAAGTGGTGCTTCAGGTTAAGAACAGTTTCAGGTTAAGTACGGACCCCTGGAACGAATTAAGTACTTAACCTGAGGTACCACTGTACTGTCTCTGAAGCTGGAGGTTCCAATTAGCTATCACACCTAATACCTGTTTGAAAGAACTTTCCTCCATGCAACTTTAATGTGGAGGAGCTGTAAGGAAGCCTTCAGTAACATGGAATTTCAAAGCTCACAAAAGGAAAAAATACAAACAGTATTAATATTGTCCGTTCATGTGATGTTAATCCTTTTGCCACCTTTCTGGAGATAGGCTCATTTAACTGCTCCTGGTTCTATGTATAGGGTATACATGCCAAAGCCACAAACCCAAAGCACAGCGGCCTCTAAGAAAATTCTCACAATCATTTGCAAGAAAGCCGTGTGATTCTGAACATATTCATGAGCCACACCTTAAATCTCCATTTTGCTCATCCCTCGCATCCCCTTCCAGGATGGAGGCGGGTACACTGGTACCTCTGGTTACGTACTTAATTCATTCCGGAGGTCCATTCTTAACCTGAAACTGTTTTTAACCTGAAGCTCCACTTTAGCTAATAGGGCCTCCTGCTGCTGCCACGCCACCGGAGCACGATTTCTGTTCTCATCCTGAAGCAAAGTTCTTAACCTGAGGCACTATTTCTGGGTTAGCAGAGTCTGTAACCTGAAGCGTATGTAACCTGAGGTACCACTGTACTGGAATGATTCCCCTGTTCATATGTGTAGTGTGTGCGGTCTGCCGTTCAGCAAAATAAATCAGGAATTGCATGGGGTTAGCGCAAACCCTTGGGCAAGCTTCAAGGAGTTCTTTGGATCCCAGACGCTGTAAGCACAGAAAGGCGACGGCAAAATGGCTAGTACGCAACTCCCCTTATTTTTATATTTTGGCTTCTGCCTCCTCATCTCCCTAGGCTGTGGCCTTCCTCAAAATGGTCCCCGCCCCCTATTGCTTTCATGAGAACTGCTCATTCTGAAGTGGAAAGTGATGCCGCCCCAGGCAAGATATAATCACTTGACAGGAGAAAGTCGATGCCAAGGGACTGTTATCACATTGGAGTGGCTTGCAGACAAGCAATTACAAACAGGGCCAGCTGCATAGGAGTAATGAGCAGACAGTGACCTTGTGTCCGCCCCACCCCCCACAACACACACACACACAATGTCATCATGTTGGGAACAGCAATCTACCCCTTTTAAAGGAAAGCTGTATTGCCATCCCAATTCCTGTTCAGTCCAGCCTAGGAGAGAACACTGGTCCCAGTCTATGGCTTTCTTCTCAGCTAAGTAACTTGATGTGTGACTTCCCCTGTACTGACATCTGATTTTGATTCCTAATAGATTTCATTTATTATTTCGTTGATTACAAAAGGGGAGGGGGCACTCTTGAAGCAGCTTACAAAAGCTAAAGGCCTGTGATGTATATGTTTAGCAGCAGCAGTCAAGATTATTTACTTCTTCACTCCAAATTCAAGATCTTCTCAACAGTCAAAACCCTCCCTAAGAAGAGGAGGTTTTACTAATCTCTTCAAGGCCAGGAGGCAACTGGAAAACGGATATGCTTTGGGAAGGAATTCAACAACTCAGTGGGGCCATCACCAAGAAGGCTCTTGCTCTAGTTGCCTAGCAATAAAAATCAGAGCTTTTGCTGAGCATTCCTCTTAAATTGTTTTTTATTCTACTTTTCCAATTTAATTTTTTTAATCCATGTAATGGAGTATAGTAATTGTTGTTTGTTTTATTACATTTATTTATTTATTAGATTTAAGCGGAATGGGGTATTTTATAGAAAGTGGTATATAAACTTTTATAGTAAATAAAGAAGCTGGTGCTACATTGCACATTTACACGGTTCAGTTAAAAAGTTGGCAACCTGAATAGTGTTATAATTCTATGATTGTGAATTGAGGAATTGGTCTATTCAATAAAACTTAGTAATCGACATTAGGGATTGGTGGAATTAGCTCTGGAAAATAATGTCTGTGTTTGATAAACCAATTTCTTAAGCCAAACGAGCACTATACTTACATTAAAAAATAAAAACCAGCAACTCATAAAAACCATGTCTTATGCAAAGGAAAGCAAAGTCATTTCCCCTTCTTTTTATTAAATTTCAATTTCTTGAATAATACATATCAGTTTACTGTTTATCAAAGGTCACATGAAATTTGTATGAAACTGAGTTCATTATCCGAGGCTTAAATCTGCAATTAGAGTGGTATGTTTAGCTTGAAAATTAATATCTCAGGCATTAAGTGCAAAAAAAGAGGGAGGGAGGGAGGGAGGGAATAAAGAAAACACACACTAAAAATTTAGCAAGAAAATTATTTTCAAAATAGCATAGAATGATATTTGTCCTGAATTTTGACAGAAGCTATCAATATTGTTATACATTCTTTCTATCGATGGGGCAGAGGGGTTAAAAATAATATACCGTTCTTTTCCATATTATAAAAATCCACTAGAAGAAGGCAGTATGACTTGACTTGTGAAAGTGAGGGCAATGGGCATTTATCCCATGCAATAGTTGTGATCAGATACTGACCATACCATTTATTTATTTGTTAGATTTACTACATGGAAAATATATATAATAAAAAAATACTATCCTACTGGGGACTTGTAGTCCTAACATTTGGTCATTTATTTTGAAATAAAGTCTTCCTTGTTCTCTGCTCACCCTTCTAGCTTCCCAAAGTTCATGCTATGTTTATGGAGGAAGAGAAAAGACGCCCCCCCCCAAATGGCTTTTTCTGAAGTGCCCAACAGTTGGCTGCAGAGTCCCTATCGAGGTAGGCACTGGGGGGGGGCAACTGCCAAGGCTCACAGCTCATCAGGTGGCCCCTTGTCACCCCCTAGAGGCCCCTGGTCTTCCTTTCCTCCTCCTTGCTGTTACTGCCCTCTCTCTCTTGTCCTCAGGCAAGCAATTGTAAGAGATAACAGAGTGTGTCCTCCACTAGCAATGTGCTCAGGGCAATTCTATGGATTATGCAAGGAGATGGATTGCAGCCACTGCAGGTAGGTCCATTCAAGGAATGGGCTTGTTGAGTGCACCTTGCCCAACATGGAGCCAACGTTGGGTGGCTGCTAGCAGGGGACCAGAAAGGAGGAGATCATGGATGGATGGATAGAGGGATGGGTCCATATTGACATCTCTATTCTGCCTTGGGGTGGAGGAAGAATCTGCCTGACTTGGACCCCAAAGCAGACTCACCAGATCAGATCAATCTGACAATTGTTTCAATGCTATCTTCTTCTTCTTCTTCTTCTTCTTCTTCTTCTTCTTCTTCTTCTTCTTCTTCTTCTTCTTCTTCTTCTTCTTCTTCTTCTTCTAGAAAGGACATCCAGCAGACCACAGTAGGGTAGACTAGCTGCCCCAGGGAATCATGTTCCCACTAAATCAGGTTCTGTCACTTTCCAAATTGCATTATAGACATAACTTCCTTCTGACCACCCCTCCCTCCTTCTCTCTCCCTCTCTTGGTCTGGAACTCCACTGGATCTTCAGCAAGTGAAAGTTATATTCCACTCCCCCACCAATTATACAGTGCCGGATTTATGTATAAGCTAAACAAGCTATAGCATAGGGCCCCACTCTCTTGGGGGCCCAAAAAGAATTAAAGGAAAAAATACTGGATGTACATTTCCAAAATATAAGATACAAAACTAATAAAATAAAACCTACATCAACAGTGGTTTGTGTTGTGTAGGTTCCTATGATGTAAGTAATGGGCCCCGCCTGCTAGCCTGCTCCCTAAAATATCACTGGTTTGTTCATTTCTATATGTAGGGTGCCTATACTATTAATATACAGTGGTACCTTAGGTTACATATGCTTCAGGTTACATACGCTTCAGGTTACAGACTCTGCTAACCCAGAAATAGTGCTTCAGGTTAAGAACTTTGCTTCAGGATGAGAACAAAAATTGTGCTCCAGCGGCACGGCAGCAGCAGGAGGCCCCTTTAGCTAAAGTGGTGCTTCAGGTTAAGAACAGTTTCAGGTTAAGAACGGACCTCCGGAATTAAGTACTTAACCCGAGGTACCACTGTACTTCTTCTTAATTGTATTTCAGTTCAACAATTTTGATAAAATACATATTTTGTTATGTGCAAATGGCTTTAGACACCTATTAGGTCCATAAATTACCATATAGCATATATTCAACACAAAAAAACAGTGACAAGTTGTTGTTGAAAAAGGACAGCTGGACATAATACGGGCCCCATTATCTTAAGTAGCTTAGGACCTCATCAAATCCGGCCTTGCGATTATATACAAGCCCCCATATGTGCCTTAAGTAGCAGCCCAATTCCGCATTTCCAACACTCGTTTTGGTAGATGTAGCTTTTGCTAGCTGTAGAGCAATGCTTCGGACATGTGGACAGAAAGGCGGGGTCCCTGGTCGTGTTACGACCTATGCATGTTTGCCCATTGATTTCACTAGAAGGGAGAATTGAATGCATGTCGGATAGCAACAAATAATGCAGTCATTCATCACTCAGGTCTTGGCTTAAGAAACCAGAGGCACTTGAAGCTCGCCCATTGTAGTTATGAAAACTGGGAGAAGGATGCATTGTTGATAAGGGTATGATGTATTGCCTCATAAAGAAATCCAGACGGAGACCTTTTTTTCCTGGCACAGTAGTCTTTTTTATAGCCATTTTTTTCTAACCCACCCCCCTCACTGTTTCTAATTTATTTGCCATAATATCATTTAAGGCTTTATAAAGATATGAAAAACTAAACAAGTCACAGTTTCTTACAGGAGCTTACAAAGGGGATAGTGTGAGAAGCCCAGCAGTTAAGACACAAGCAAAAAGACTCCTGTTACATTATTTCCACATGTTCTACTTTTTCATAATGATGCTCATGAATAACTATTTATTTATTTTTTGCTGTCAGGCTAGAATGGGATGGTTAGGAGACACATGGCTACCACAAGAATCAGCACCCTTCTGTCATTTCCTCTGTCACCTGGTAACATCTAGTACTATGGTACCTCGGGATGCGAATGGGATCCGTTCTGGAGCCCCGTTCACATCCCGAACGGAACACAAGACATCACAGCCTTTGCGCGGGTGGTGTTTGCCACTTCTGCGCAGGCGCGTGATGTCATTTTGACCGTCTGCACATGCGCAAGCAGTGAAACCCGGAAGTAACACACTCCGTTACTTCTGGGTCGCCGTGGAGCACAACCCAATAGTGCTCAACCTGAAGTGTATTTATCCCAAGGTATGAGTGTAGTAGAAAAGGCACGGTGTGACATCACTGCTCAGTGAGTCCTCAGGTCTGCTGCACAGCTCAGAGACAGAAGAGGAGCTCATTGTTTTAGAAGTAGCCACTCTCACTTGCACAATGTACTTGAGTCAATTTATGCAAAACAACAACAACAACAACAACAACAAAACCCAACACCTTAGTTCACAAATGTCTAGTATATATGAATAAACATATTTCAGAAAGCTGAAAATGCATGAGAAAATAACCAGTGAAACCAAAAGACAGACATTCTGTGGCTTGAAGAAATGATGTGCATGTTTATCAGGACCTAAGATGTCACACTTCCTCTTTCTCCCTGGATGGAAACTGATAGTATTGTTGCTTCTCAGCAGAATGTAGCTTGTGATACTCCTACAAGTCAAGTCAAGTGAAGAAAGCCCTCCAGGGAAAGCCATACTGGATCTCCTTCATTAATGAATTCAGATTCTGATGTAGAAGGTCTAAGTCATTCCATTGACACTAGTGATGTACTAGCAATTCATCAGAATATTTTTCTGATTCTGAAGACCCTCCAGAGCTTCTTAAACCATGGTTTATAAAGCCATAGCTAAGCACCACGGACATAGGCTTCTCCCTCATTCTTCTTCTCTTTCTCTCATGTGCCACAGTTTTCTGCAATGTCCAAAGGAGGAACTCTGGACCAGCTAACAAACCAGAAAGTTCAGCCGTTGGGATGATGAGGGCAGACGGTGTACTCATAGCACTTAGCCATGGCTTCACAAACCAAGTTTTATGAAGCTGTGGACAAACATCCAAATGCAGCCACGGTATGTCTCACTTCTGAGACTCAAATAGCATTCCTCCCAGCAATTTGAGGGGAATGAAAAACTAGCTGCCAGATTCTCAGAGAAGCACAAGTGTCATTACTGCCACAAAACTGGTGGCGGCAGCAAAAATGAATATAACTTTAGGGGTGATATGGGCTAGCTTTAGCTGCCTTCAAAGTTCATGTGGTTCAACATTAGTGCTTTATTCTTCTAGTCCAGTAGTGTTGACAGCAGCTCTCGAAGACCTGAGGCAGAGGCCTTTCCCATCTCTGATGGTGGAAGGGCTGTATCTGGGACCTTCCAGATCAAAGCATGCCCTCTACCCCTAAGCTGCATGGCGCTCCTCCAAGCATGGTCTTGTATGTGCTGTTGCCATTGCTACAGACCTTCCGTGGTTTGTAGAAGCCGTTGTCACTCGCTTTCTGTGAAGGTGTCTTAGGAAAGCAGATATCAGCAGAGTGAGCAAATGACTCTTGAAGGTAAAAGAAAAATATATATATATAAATCAAAAAGGCGCTTTCTGCACCCTATAGCCATGGGACTCAGAGAGGTGCTGGCCGTAAGAGTGGAGGAAGGAGATATGACTTCTAAAAGTTATTTCAATCCATAATCCCTACTGTGGCACTTGGAGAAGGGAGATCCTATTCAGTGCTCAAATTTCAAGGAGGAAGGAACAACAACAACAACTACAACAACAACAACAACAACAACAATTTTTTATACCCCGCCCATCTGGCTGGGTTTCCTCAGCCACTCTGGGCGGCTTCAAACAAAGGATTAAAAATATATTAAAACATCAGTCATTAAAAACTTCTCTAAATAGGGCTGCCTTCAGATGTCTTCTAAAAGTCAGATAGTTGTTTATTTCCTTGACATCTGATGGGAGAGCATTCCACAGGGCGGGTGCCACTACTGAGAAGGCCCTCTGCCTGGTTCCCTGTAACCTCGCAGTGAGGAAACTGCCAGAACGCCCTCAGAGCTGGACCTCAGTGTCTGGGCTGAACGATGGGGGTGGAGACGCTCCTTCAGGTATTCTGGGCCAAGGCCACTTAGGGCTTTAAAGGTCAACACCAACACGGAAGCGTATTGGGAGCCAATGTAGGTCTTTCAGGAACGGTGTTATATTGTCTTGGTGGCCACTCCCAGTCACCAGACTAGCTGCCGCACTCTGGATTAGTTATAGTTTCCGGGTCACCTTCAAAGGTAAGCCCAAGTAGAGCGCATTGCAGTAGTCCAAGCGGGAGATAAGCAGAGCATGCACCACTCTGGAACAGAGGGGAGCCATACCCATGTTGCTTGTGATGCTTCCCTGATCTAGTCTTTAAAAGTTTACTGTGGGGGGTGAGTGCGGGGGGGGGGGAATGGGGTGAATCAGGATAGGGCCTGTGGCTACCACCCATCCCTCCATATTTCAAGCACCGATCCTGTCCTCTCCTCTGGAGGCCGATACAGGAATACAATGAGTTCTGTACATATGCAGTTTCCACTTTAAGAGGTGTGTGTGAGAGAGACCCTCAGTGTCAATAGAGTAACAGTAAGATGGCAACTCACGATGTCTAGAGGATGCCTTCATGAAATAAATTTCTCCCCTAGAAATTTTAGAGACCAGTGACCTTTGCTTTGGGGCTGACCAAGCTCCAGTTACATACACGGCATGCCACAAGGAAGAGGTTATATCATTTGTAGCAATTAGTACCTGAGCTTAACTGTTCCTGGCCAAGAAAAAAAAGAAATCGCTTGTGCTAAAACAAATTATACTTCTAAGTTCAAACCCAAAATCATTTCACGAGTTCTTTGCCTGCAGGCTTTAGCTACAAACCCTGCACAGAAAAAAAAATCAAGAGGTTTATGGGTTTCTGTTAATCTTAGACATTATGTCATTATTCAAAATATTACTTTACTGCTACTCTATGTGGGTACATTGGTGTGTGTGTGTGTGTGTGCTCGCACGTGTAGACACATTCAGACCCAGTTAACTGGTCATTTGGGGAAAGGATATAGGATACTATGCCCATAATGTTTTGCAAGAATGATTTGAATGGAATTTAAGGGGCTTTTAAAACGAGGAAATAGGCAAATGTGATTCACTGTGCACAGCTCAGTCTCCAGGCGTTTGTTTGAACTGTAGCTCCTTCGTGTGTGTGTGTGTGTTTTCAAGAACAGAACTGGATAGAAGTACAATTTATTTCTAGTTCCTTGGGTTCAGGAGGACCCCACCACCACCTCCCAGAGGAGGGAACCAAGTCTGAGGGAATTCTGGACAAAGTTCTCTCTGGTGGGCACCCTCTGCAGTTTGTGGGCCATAATGGGCTTACTTGACAGCAGTACCTCCCCACAGCTGAGTCCCTGATGCTTACTGGAAGAGATGATAGAAAAATGCAACCTGTGCTGCTGATAGAAATAGTACGAAACATGCACGTTGGCGACTAATACAGTGGTACCTCAGGTTACATACGCTTCAGGTTACATACGCTTCAGGTTACAGACTCCACTAACCCAGAAATATTACCTTGGGTTAAGAACTTTGCTTCAGGATAAGAACAGAAATCGTGCTCTGGCGGCGTGGCAGCAGCAGGAGGCCCCATTAGCTAAAGTGGTGCTTCAGGTTAAGAACACTTTCAGGTTAAGAATGGACCTCCGGAACGAATTAAGTACTTAACCTGAGGTACTGCTGTATACATACAATAATTATACATTCTTTATCAATCTTCTGAGAAAAATACAAAACCTTGTGTGGATTTATCAAATGCTCAAAGTGGCCTCACTGGGACTGCCAGGGCGAAACAGGTGCAAAACAGCGGCACCCTGTCTACAACTTCATTGTGGGTTGAACCACAGATCCTAGGACTTGCCGATCAGAAGGTCGGCAGTTCGAATCCCTGCGACGGGGTGAGCTCCCGTTGCTCGGTCCCTGCTCCTGCCAACCTAGCCGTTCGAAAGCACATCAAAGTGCAAGTAGATAAATAGGTACTGCTCAAGCGGGAAGGTAAACGGCGTTTCTGTGCACTGCTATGGTTCGCCAGAAGCAGCTTAGTCATGCTGGCCACATGACCCGGAAGCTGTACGCCGGCTCCCTCGGCCAATAAAGCAAGATGAGCACCGCAACCCCAAAGTCGGTCACGACTGGACCTAATGGTCAGGGGTCTCTCTTTACCTTTTAAAGACAAGTTGGGATAGGATATCTTAGACAATATATCCTCCCCCACATCCCTAACATTCCCACACCTTTTATGTAAGAGGCAATCAGGGTCCTAGGTGAAAGCACATCAAAGTACAAGTAGATAAATAGGTACTGCTCAAGCGGGAAGGTAAACGGCGTTTCTGTGCGCTGCTCTGGCTCGCCAGAAGCAGCTTAGTCATGCTGGCCACATGACCCAGAAGCTGTACACTGGCTCCCTCGGCCAATAAAGCAAGACGAGCACCACAACCCCAGAGTCGGCCATGACTGGACCTAATGGTCAGGGGTCCCTTTACCTTTACCTTTACAACTTCACTAGCATCTCTCAATATTTACCTTCCCACAGGAGCAGTACCTATTTATCTACTTGCACTTTGACGTGCTTTCGAACTGCTAGGTTGGCAGGAGCAGGGACTGAGCAACGGGAGCTCACCCTGTCACAGGGATTCGAACCGCCGACCTTCTGATAGGCAACTCCTAGGCTCTGTGGTTTAACCCACAGCGCCACCATTTAACAAAAGATGACCAAAGTCTGCCCCTGCAGTTTTTCAGTTCTATCACTTCCTTTGTTCCACACCTCCTGCAACCAATTACTTATTGTTGCGGTTGTTGTTAGCATGCTCACATTGACAAACCACGGTGGGGGCAACAAACTTTTTGTCATTGTTCATAACTGCATTGTGATTCTTTTTTTGTCTTTTCTTGTTGTGCCCCCACACATTGATACAAAACATAATGAATCCTGAATCTTTATGTGTGCAAAGTTTTTATCAGCTAGATGTAATGACAAGATTCCTTGAGTGGGTGTGAGTTGGTGAGTGGGTGTTATAGTATGTCCTATTTGCTCACACACAGGAGAAGGTTTATTCAGATGCATGCGATCATGTGCCTATATGCTATCAGGGTGTACTGCTGTCAAGACCAGGCTACAGCTGCACCCACTTCCAGACTTTGTGTCTGTGATCCAGCATGCTGCTAAAGTTGCAAAGGTACAGTTCTGTTGACCAGGCATGATCCAGGCATTTATACCAGATGTAGCCAATCCTGAAGTTTCAAATAGCATTCTAATTATACAGGGCAATATTCTGTTTCCTTCTGTGGCTGAAGGGAGAGCCCTAGCCTTATGCTTGAAACCTTTGAGTTACTTGCAGGTCTGTGATAAAATTCACCTAGTCCTAAACATAGCATAGAAGAAGCAAATTGGTTAACTAGTTTGAAGGATATTACAGCTTTCATTATGTATTTAAATCTCTCTTTTCAACTCAACAATTCTGGGCTGCTGCTATTCTAGACAGGACATGACATCGGATTACAATTTTCGTTTTTATCCCATGTGAGTCATTTGTAATTCTGTAAGGCCAATAAATAAAACATCCAAAATATGTTTTTTTGGAGAGCTTGACCTTTACTGTATTGATTTCTATCAAAACATTCTCAAACTTTTAAGGCATGACCTTTTCGTATCCAAAGATAAAAAATATTTTGAAAACTTGACAATTATTACACATCGAAATCAAAACACGCAGCATTTCAGGGAGTTTGGACTGAGGGGTGGTCTGAGTACACTTAAAAAACAGTTGCTGGCTTTAATAAAAACCATAAAAAAGATTGCTTCAGCTGAGAAATTTAATTTGGTGATACAGTTACTGTACTTCCTCTGCAGATAATTTATCAGGTCTGTGGTACGATTGTAAGACCTATTGCCCTGGTGTGTAGGGGTTGGCAAAGTTTTAAACAGCCAATAAGACTGCACCTTTAAAATTTCACGTTAGCAGCTGATAATAATGTTTATCTCCATGTTACAAGGGGGTTCGTGTACAGATTTTGACTGCGTTGATGAAAGACATAAGAGCAAGCTATGTTTTATTTCTTCTGGTCAGCTGGCAACCCTGTTTTCAGCTGGGATCACCAACTTTCAACTGACTCTATTGCTGTGTCTGAAATATAGAAATTAAAGCTCTTCATGTTAGTTTGTCACTACGCCTGGAACAGTACCAGCTGTTAAATTTATTCTGCTACAGTTCTCTCAGTTTCTCATTTGTTTTCCCAATTCCAAGTTCAGTCATACACATTCCCAGCTCATTTTAATTCTCTTTTTAGAGCCCTTTTAGCATGGATTTACCCTAATATGCACATTTTTTTGCAGGCTGTAAATGAATAAATGATAATTTCAATGTACACTTTACCCCAGCAGTGGCACTTTTGTATGCATGACTTGGCTGGAGAAGTGAATTGCAAAATTCAGAGAAATATGAATTTTGAAGGACATGCATTGTTTCTGAAACAATTTAGGTAAGTTGGCCTATAAATGTAAACTGGATTCAATTTGTGCCCCAACCCTAGTCATGACCCTGAAGTCAGATTCTTCATCTTCAGGGAATGGTGGTGAGGACTCTGAAGCAAGAGCAGAAGGGCACACAGGACCACCTGCAGAAGTATTTCCACCAGACAAACCAGGTTACCATCCTCAGACTCAAACAACCCCTGTGCAATCTCTCTCGTGACCCACAAGGCACCTTCTTGGCAGGGCTAGTCAGAGAGGGAGGGCGACTTGGAGAAGAGTGTGGTGTTGGATCCCAGGGAAGGGGCCAGCAGTCTGGGAGGTAAAGATCTGGAAGCTACAGAGGGGTCAAGTTGGCTCTCTGGAGGGTGTCCTGCCTCAATACCATTGGCTACTCCTGAAGCACCAGCAGAACTTCCTGACTTTACTTTGCCTCCACCAGGGAGGCACCTAAAGCCCGGTTGGATTTTGAGCTCGCAGTCTCATCTTTGTCTCCATCACCAAGGATGAAGCAGCAGTGTAAGCAGATTCAGCCTACCTGTAGGAGTGCCAACTCAGCCCAGTAGACCTGAAGGAACATCTCCACCCCCATCATTCTGCCTGGACACTGAGGTCCAGGGCTGAGGGCCTGCTGGCAGTTCCCTCACTGCGAGAAGTGAGGTTACAGGGAACCAAGCAGAGGGCCTTCTTGGTAGTGGCGCCCGCCCTGTGGAACGCCCTCCCCTCAGATGTCAAGGAAATAAACAACTATCTGACTTTTAGAAGACATCTGAAGATAGCCCTGTTTAGCCCTGTCTGGTGTTTTATTGTGCTTTTAATTTTCTGTTGGGAACCGCCCAGAGTGGCTAGGGAGGCCCAGCCAAATAAGCGGTGTACAGTGGTACCTCGGGTTACATACTCTTCAGGTTACAGACTCCGCTAACCCAGAAATAGTACCTCGGGTTAAAAACTTTGCTTCAGGATGAGAACAGAAATTGTGCTTTGGCGACGCGGCAGCAGGAGGAGGCCCCATTAGCTAAAGTGGTGCTACAGGTTAAGAACAGTTTCAGGTTAAGAACAGACCTCCAGAACGAATTAAGTACTTGACCCGAGATACCACTGTGTATATAATAAATTATTATTATTATTATTGCCCAGTCCCATGGACAACAACCATGTGGTTGACTGTGCCAACCCTGCTCTTCAAATGGTGAGCTCAGGGGACATGTCAACTGTTGGGACAACATCTTAGCTTACCCCTAATCATGTATTTTAGAGCTCTGCCATGAATTTCTGAACAGTGTAAACTTGTAGTTTGATTTATGTTTGGGAACTGTAGTGAATTTTGGAATAAAACCTTTGGCAATAACTGAACTAAGAGTCTGAGTACTGTCCTGCATCTACTACTTGGAGCCCCAACAATCTCAGAGAAGATTGCATCGGTGTTGGAGGGGGCAGCTGGCTGAAATATGACCCTACTTTGGGCTGAAAAAAGGATATTCCAGGTAAGATGTTGCTTACTTATCAAACAATTCTCATGTGTTGAATCTCTATGCAAGTTAGCATTTCATTTCAGAGTGAAGAGAGGCTTCTACTACATGTGGTGGGGGTGCAAGAAAGTGGTAGGAATAATGGAAGAGTTGTTTCAAGTAAACAAAATAGAATTAGACCCAGTGGTGTGCTTGCTAAACTTTGCTCAGAATTGTGTGTCAGTTGAAAAACAAACCCTAGTCCTTCGTATCCCCAATATTGCAATAATAGCTTTCACACGTACATAGAAAAGTAATCAAAGTCTCACAGAAGCAGAATTACTATGAAAGATATGGGATATCGAAATAATCAAATTGACTTAAAACACACATGCACCATGAACTATAGAAAGATTTTGAACAGTTCCAGCAATTCAGGAGAATGGGGAAAGAAACGTTGGGTTTAAAAGAGCAGAGGAAGATTACATGTTATTTGGAGATTCAAATTGAGCATATAGAACCAGATAAGCTGTAAAAAAAAAGTATATTTTTTCTATATAAATTGCAATAATGCCATTAAGGAAATGCGTGCTTTGGGGTGTTTGCAACACTTCACACACATTAACCTGTAGCTCCTACAAGAATCCTGTAAGACCCATCAGTGATATTAACGCCATATTTCAAGGAGTGGCAAGGAGGCTGGAAGATAACCATTTGACAAAGGCCACCTTCTTGAGTTCCTGGGGTTTACGTCTGAGTAGACATGTATAGAATTGCACCGTTACTGACTTTCCTTTATTCTGAGAGTGTATGCAGTATATAATTCATTCCACCAATGCCAGAGGTGAAAAGTAGTTTGTCTCCTGGCTATCCTAACTTTAAAAAGATATGTTGAAAGAAAGAAAAAGCTCAAGGAAAACAAAACCTCAAGGCCTGGGGTAAAGCAGCCAGATCACTGTCTTCCATTACATTTTCAAGTAGTTTTGAAACTACTGCAGAGAAGAAAATATGGGCATTTGCAGCTGCTTCAGCGTGTGGCCAATTCTGGCCAGTTTGCTATTCAGCCTGCATTTACCGCATCAGGATAAAGTTGCCAAAGCTAAGAGTGAATGAAGGAAGGCGATTGAGTAGGGTGGGGTTGTCGAGTTTTAGAACATGGAAATAAGGAGCGAAATGATGAAGTAAAAGGAGGTAAGCAGAAAGAGCAAAAGCATGCAGGCAGTGGAGCCTGTGGGGCGATCGGGGAGGAAGGATCAGGCATCAGAAGGAAAGGCTAGATAAAAGAAGCATAAAAGAAGTGAATAAAAGGTAAAGGGACCCCTGACCATTAGGTCCAGTCGCGGACGACTCTGGGGTTGTGGCGCTCATCTCACTTTACTGGTCGAGGGAGCCGGCGTACAGCTTCTGGGTCATGTGGCCAGCATGACTAAGCCGCTTCTGGCGAACCAGAGCAGCGCACGGAAACACCGTTCACCTTCCCGCCAGAGCGGTACCTATTCATCTACTTGCACTTTGACGTGCTTTTGAACTGCTAGGTTGGCAGGAGCTGGGACCGAGCAACGGGAGCTCACCCCATCATGGGGATTCGAACCACCGACCTTCTGATCGGCAAGTCCTAGGCTCTGTGGTTTAACCCACAGCGCCACCCGCGTCAAAAGAAGGGTAAAAGAATTAAATAAAGAAGGCAAAGAAATTTGTAAGCTTGATCAGCTAAGGAGGGGTATAGCTATGGCCTTGAATGATGCAGATGAGGAAGATCTCCTGCTCTGTTCGGCAGCACGAAGCAAAAGGAGGTCCCTACGTCATGCTGCCAAATAAATATTCCCAACCTTGCCACGCTGCCAACTGGCTAAAGGCCACTGGCATAACTGTGGCACCACCGGCTTGGAGCGGGGCAAGCCCCACCCACAAAACGGTTGGGGAAGAGTTCCAGGGCTGAGCACAACATGGACCCTATGTTAGGAGGATCCATCTTGTCTAACGTAAAGATCATCTCTAATCATGGACAATGGACAAAACCACTGGATAGGTCTCCTGCAGGAGACATTGTGGGAGACATATTCTTTTTGACTCTGCATAGTGTCAGGAGTCAAGCGGTAAACGCTGATCCTTTTTGGTTCATCTGTTTAAAAATGCCAGGGGATGATACACGCCATGCACCTTTCCTTATATTTCAAGTTTTTGCAGCCTAACAAGCCCCAGTAGTGAGAGACAACACCGGTGCTTATCCAGAGCCCCACATCAGTGGAACAGGGGTCCTCAGGAGAGCTACAGCCCGTCAGTTCCTCTGCTGATCTTCTCCAAGCAAAGGCAAAGTTAAGGTCAGCCTCTCAATTGTTGTCTTCTTTCTGGAACAAATTGCATTTGTTGTTGAACTAATACGTTGGAGATCATTATTTCCTTTCAGGTTAATTGCTTAAGAGCTTCGCCATAATTTCTAATCCAGTGGTCTTGGGTCATCATAGGAATACCACTTTGATCGTTGGCGATGTTCACACTTTGGATGCTGTCTAAATAAGATTTGCCATAAACAACAGTGATCCCTGGGTATTTTGTGATATTTGACTTGATTTGCAGTCCTTTGCAAACCAGACAAAGCATGCTTGAACTTGATAAATGCCCTGACATTTTCTTCCTAAACAGCTTTTTGCTCTGTCAACAAGATAACACACAGAGGATAGTCGTTTAAAAGCAATATATTGCCTATAAAATAAATATTCTTCATATATGTGTGATTAATTTCTGAAATTTACTGTTCAATGTCTGGTTTACAATAACATTTCCAAGCTATTTTTGGAGTAGATTTGGAGTAGAAACTTAATTGGAAAGGTAGTATTATAGCCTATTTTCATCAGTCTATGCTGGTAGAAGGTAGCAAAATATTTATTTTAATTTGGATAATTGAACTAGTATATGTTGATATATGTATAGTGGAAAAGTGACAAAACCCTGGTTTTCATTTCACACATTTTACTGTGTTGTGTTACATTTTGTAGCAGCTTATGCCAAACAAACTATGAGCACAGAACTGATATACCCAGGAACGATTTTGTGATGGATTCCCACTACCAGTATTTCGTGTGCCAAGGAGAAACAAATATTCTAATGATGTGCAGAATGCAACGGCCAGGTTGCTCACTGGGGCAAGACAGTTTGAGCATATTGCACCAATCCGGATCCAACTGCACTGGCTACCAATTTCTTTCTGGGTCCAAGTGCTGGTTTTGACCTAGAAAGCCTTAAATGGCTCATGACTGCAATACCTCAAGGACCACCTCTTTCCATATGTACCTACCCAGACCCTGAGATCATCTTCTGAGGGCCTTCTTCATGTGCTCTCTCTGAGAGCGGACCAGAAGGTGGTAACACAAGAAGCGGCCTTTTCTGCAGTGGCTTCCCATTTGTGGCATGCCGGGAGCTGCTTCCCCCTCCTTCGTCTCCATGCCAGAAGGAGGAGGAGGCAGCCACTGAAGCTGGATCTGAGCTTGGACCTGTTTTTTTTTTTTTTTAACATTGGGGGCCCCATCCCTTCCAAATATGAAGAGCCCTGCAGTGGGGCAAGGTCTTAGACTTGTTCTCCAACTTGGATTATTATCTGAGCCAGGGAAGAATGCCCCCCCATTAATTGGAGGGTTTTGGCTTGAAAATGTCCCAGCTTATAATTTTCAGGAAAACTCACATGCCAAATTATCCCCCACCCTCAAATTTGAGGGCATATTGATAAACAGCTGATGGGAAACTTAATTCTATGTTAGGGAACTTAACTTTGCATTTAAGGGTGGCGTCTCTTTAAAAAGGACACTAAGTGAAGTCAAACCAATTGTTCTCAGTCTGAAAAACTATCCTATATCTAGACCAACCCTAAAAGTACTTCAGTCTTAAAACAAATGTACATACAGTGGTACCACGGGTTAAGTACTTAATTCGTTCTGGAGGTCCGTTCTTAACCTGAAACTGTTCTTAACCTGAAGCACCACTTTAGCTAATGGGGCCTCCTGCTGCCGCTGCGCTGCCAGAGCACAATTTCTGTTCTTATCCTGAAGCAAAGTTCTTAACATGAAGCATTATTTCTGGGTTAGCGGAGTCTGTAACCTGAAGCGTATGTAACTTGAAGCATATGTAACCCGAGGTACCACTGTATGTGCTTTGGTCTTTATTTGCGTGCAATTATTGTTTGCATTTTTTAAAAATGACATACTCAAAACACCAATGCTGCTTGAAGGGGGGGCACAAATAAATTAAATTTACTTTTACTTGTTCCTAATATAAGCCCTGAAAACACCATGAGTGTCTCCTCCCCCCCCCCATCTTCAATGTACTCCCCCAAGCCCAAAGTGTTACTCATTTACCTTTTCCTTTTCGGATGCATAAGCATCTTTCTAAAGGACTATTTAAGGGGTGAAGAAAACCACTTTAAGAAGTGACTCTCTGGGTCACAGCTGAAATCAGTGCATACAATAAGCAACCTTGCAATTGTGAAGTAGGAAAAAGAGACGAGAGGGGAAAGTGGAGGGAATGCTAATGAGGTCAGAGGTCAACACTGTGATCTCCTTGCAAACTCTTTTCTCTTTGGTGTTATGGAATTTGTCTTTCATTATGCTCTCTGAATACCCTGCCAGAGCTTCCGGGAAAAGAGTCCGCCCTAAACAAAGTATTGTGTAGGTAAAAGCTGGCTGATCTATAGCATGTCCTTCCCACAGCTCATTTATTTGACTGAGAGGTCTCCAGAACTGTGGAAAACCTCCTTGAGAAATTTTGCTAGCCTTTGGCTTCCTTCAGAATGTGCCTCCCCTGTCAGAGGCAAATAATGGATGGGATATAGGACCCATGGGAACTACATTTCCCATAGTGCGCCATAACCAGGAAATGCTTCTGCTACCAGATAGTGGCTGTGACTATGGCAGAGAGGGCTGGTGGCAGAATGAGCTTATTATGAACCGGGTCAAAACTTTGGTGGGACTTCAGCCCAACTTCTGTTTATTTATGAGGCACCTTATAAACTAATTTCTCTAGGTTTACAAATAAAAAGAGAATTAAACCATAACAAAAAGTGTCATATTATAGGAAAACAACAATAAACTCAAGAGATGACCAGCGTAAGAAATCTAAATACAGAACCAATGGTCTCAGGGGCAAAAAAAGAGTTCATCTCCCCAAGTCCCCTTTTCTGAGCACATCAGAGTGCATATGTTTAATAATAATAATTTTTATTTTTACCCCGCCCTCCCCAGCCAAGGCCAGGCTAAGGGCGGCTAACAAGCAATAATAAAAACAAGTTGAATGAATACAACTTAAAAACAAGATTAAAATACAACATTAAAATATTGAAACATTAATATGTTGTAACCCTTTCAGCCCCCAAGCAGATTGTAGGCTAACAGCCTTCTTCAATTGTAGGCTAACAGCCATCTTATTATGCCAGTGACATAACAAACTTTTGGTTGCCTGCACTGGACTGCAAAAAAACAGGAGAGTGCCAGATCACTCCACCAGATCACTCTAAGGATATGGGAGAAAATCAATTCCCTTCACTATCCATACAAATTTGTACTCTTCCAAATTTTGTGATGCGCTTCTCCAAGCAGATAACATGTAGACTACGGGAAAGTATGTGCAAGGATGCATATATTAGTGAAAATAAAATAAACAAGTTTATTATTTAAAAGAAAAGTGCTTTCAAAAAATGTATCTATTGGGCAGAATGATTCTATGGAATACTGTACAATATTCAAGAAGTAAAAGAAGCGATAAAAATTCAATTAATAATCATACAGCATCTAGCACTGTGCACTAAAATTGCTACACCAGGCAGAAAAATCATCAAGTGACAATTTCCAAGTGATTCATGGGGTGGGGGAATGCTTGGGGACCACTGCCTTAGCGTCTTAATTATTGCATGTCTTGCTGCAATCTTTATACATAAAGCTTTGGCTTTTGAGGGGAAAACCATCTCACCATTATCAGACAGCATAGGGTCATTTTGCTTTTCCTTGCTCTCCACTTCTGACTATGCAAATACTTCATTTTGCATACTTTATACAACTGTCAAGACTATACCCAAATAATGAGCAGTTATGTAACATGAGTGTTACAGATATAAGTTTAACATGCATAAAATGTAATTTTAATATGCATTGAAGTTTTAAAAAACAAACCTATATAGAGGTTTGCATTAGGCAGGAGAGGTTTGTTTCTAGGTAAATGCAGCAAGTTTCCCAGTAGTGATGTATGGAAGTGAGAGCTGAACCATAAAGAAGGTTGATCGCCGAAGAAGTGATGCTTTTGAATTATGGTGCTGGAGAAGACTCTTGAGAGCCCCATGGACTGCAAGAAGAGCAAACCTCTCCATTCTGAAGGAAATCAGCCCTGAGTGCTTACTGGAAGGACAGATCGTGAAGCTGAGGCTCCAAGACTTTGGCCACCTCATGAGAAGAGAAGACTCCCTGGAAAAGACTCTGATGCTGGGAAAGGTGGAGGGCAGAAGGAGAAGGGGACGACAGAGGACGAGATGGCTGGATGGTGTTCTCGAAGCTACTAACATGAGTTTGACCAAACTGCGGGAGGCAGTGGAAGACAGAAGTGCCTGGCATGCTCTGGTCCATGGGGTCATGAAGAGTCGGACATGACTAAACGACTAAACAACAACAAATGCAGCAAGAAGAAGCTGGAGTATGCAGACTGATGATTCATTAACTGGAAAGATCTCTCTCAGAATGAGATGAAACTTGAGAACTGAGCATCTTTTTCAGGAGGTGGAGCCAGCAGCAGTGTAGATGTTCAGATGCTGGGGAACTTTCTCTGGGACCAGAGAGAGGAAAGTTTTTGAACTGTATTGAAGACTTAAAGAAGACTGGACTGCATTGCTTGCTGTTTGTGAGCAATGTGCTATTTTGTATTTAGTAAAATTTATTTGTAACCATTTAAATACTTTCTCCAGTAAAGCTTTGAAACTCATTCTGATGGTGCAGAGCAAACTCATTTCTACTCTGAACAAAGTCCAGGTCAGGGATTCCATCTGCAACATCTGTAACAGTACTCAGTCGAAAGTTAGGCAGCCATCTGAACTCCTGGCTGAGGAAGAATGGGCCTGAAGCCAGCCAGGGCAAAAGGGGTGTGTGTTTGTGAATATTATTCCAATTTTTTTGTTGTGCCAACTTCATCTGGGCTCCTCCCCCTCCCCCCAGCAGCACATTTTAGAAACTGTTACAATTAATGTTAATAGGCCAGGTTTTGCGCACAGAAAACTACATGCCAATGAGAAGTGTTATAGTCTGAGTTCTCCCTGAGATACTAGCTTTCTACATGCAGGGATTTTTATTTCATTTTATTTTGAATAGAGGACCAGCCTGAAGTGTTCTAGACTGAGTTCTGTCTGAGACATTAGTTTTTCTATGCAGGGATTTTTATTTCATTTTATTTTGAAGAGAGGACCAGTCTGAAGTGATGAAGTCCAGAAACAGGTTTTCCACCTCATTGCTAGACCTCAGTTAAAGGATACCTTAACTTAAAGGACACCATCCTATGTACTACTGTGATAAAGAATCACAAAATTGGATTCAGTTTATCAACACTGGCAGACTTTATTATTTGAGTGTTGCAAGCGCATATGTGCTAGCTTCTTTGTTGGTTTGGTGTCTTTAATGCTCTATTTTCACCCACACCTGGGATCTTTCTCATTTTTATTGCTCTTTTCTAAAGGAAACTATTGGATAAGTGACACATTAACATTTTAAAGGCAAATGATTCAGGGAAAATCTTTCAGAATGAGATTTTGCAATAACTAAAAATGTAATATAGTAAATGTCATGACTTCTGAATTCCAGTTGTATCCAATCTAAAATACAGCCTTCCCAAAATTGGTTTCATTTGAATGAAAACATCATTTAGAAATGGCAGGCTGTGTTGTTTTAAGATTAAAACAAATATTATGCGTTAGCTAGAGCACAGGTTATTCTTGGCTATTATTAGATGCACAGAGAATAATAAATTTGGAAATATTGAGGCCTTTAGAGGGATATTTATATTTGATATACCTGGGCACCATTTTTATTAGTGTCTTTCGCAATCAGCTTTGGGAACATTAAAAAATATCTGCCACTTACATAATGTGTTAATTTAAGAAGACTTTCAAAAGTGTGTGTGCATACCCACCAACACCACAGTATGAAGTTGTGCCTGTACCAGTAGGATGCAGTGTCTTTTTATGCTTTATTATATTGTTATTTTGGAAAGTCTTTTTAGAATGCCCTCCATCAGAGCTGATGCTGGGAGGGGCCACATCCGGCCTCTGCCTCTTCCCTGGTGCCCTCCAGAACTTGGCATCCTGGTGCCACGTGCCACTAGCCTCTATGAGTAAGACACCCCTGCTGCTGGTTCAGGCCAGACCAGCATCCTGTTCTCCCAATGGCCAGCCAGATGGCTGTGGGAAACCAGGGAGCAGAACATTAGCACAAGAGAACTCTCTCTCCCATAGTCTCCAGCAACTGGCATTTGCAAGCATTGCTGTCTCCATTATGGCTAGTAGCCACTGACAGCCCTCTCCTCCATGAATTAGTCTAATCCTCTTTTAAAGCCATCCAAGCTGGTGGTTGTTAAGTTGTGGGTGAACATATCAGATGACACAGCGATTCTTCAAACAGCTCTTGTTTATTCACAGGCCAGGACAGAACTGAACTGAAGGGCTCAGTCAGCCTGCTTATATAGAGCTCCAGTACCACGTTACTGTAACAACTTTCTAAAACTATCCAATCACTGAATGTCACTTTCGGTCCTTCATTTGCATAACTATTTACAGTATCCCCCTGCTGGCCCAGGGTGAGAACTTTAGTACATAACAGTGGTCATCACCACTTCCTAGGGAAACAAGTTCCATAGTTTGACTACATGCTTCATGAACAAGTACTTTCTTTTATCTGTCCAGAATTTTCCAACTAGACTGGTGACTGGGAGTGGCCGCCGAGACCATAACACTAGTCCTGAAAGACACTACATTGGCTCCCAGTATGTTTCCGAGTGCAATTCAAAGTGCTGGTGCTGACCTTTAAAGTCCTGTATACCTGAAGGAGCGTCTCCACCTCCACCGTTCAGCCCAGCGCAGAGGGCCTTCTGGTGGTTCCCTCACTCCCAGAAGGGAGGTTACAGGGAACCAGGCAGAGGGCCTTCTCAGTAGTGGCACCCTCCCTGTGGAACAGATGTCAAGGAAATAAACCTATCTGTCTTTTAGCAGACATCCGAAGGCAGCCCTGTTTAGGGAAGTTTTTAATGTTTGATGTTTTATCGTGTTTTTAATTTTCTGGTGGGAGCCTCCCAGAGTGGCTGGGAAAACCCAACCAGATGGGCGGGGTATAATTAATAAATTATTATGATTATGATTAACTTTCAGCTTCATTGGATGTCGACGAGTTCCAGTGTTGTGACAGTGCGAGAACAACTTTTCTCTATCCACTGTTTCCAGGCTGTGCACAATCTTTTTTTTTTAATAAACTTCTGTAATGTCACCTCCTGCAGCCTTCTCTCTAAACAAAATAGTCCCAAATGCTGAAACCTTTCTTCACTGAAGAGTCACTTCATTCCCTTGATAATGTTGGTTCTCCTTTTCCTCCTCTCTTATTGGCAGAAGCACCATGAATTGCAGAAATAAACACAAGCATCTACAATTGCTTAATACAGTGGTACCTCAGGTTAAGTACTTAATTCGTTCCTGAGGTCTGTTCTTAACCTGAAACGGTTCTTAACCTGAAGCACCACTTTAGCTAATGGGGCCTCCCGCTGCAGTTGTGCCGCCGGAGCACGATTTCTGTTCTCATCCTGAAGCAAAGTTCTTACCCGAGGTACTATTTCTGGGTTAGCGGAGTCTGCAACCTGAAGCGTATGTAACCTGAAGTGTATGTAACCCGAGGTACCGCTGTATATGGCTCTTAGATATATATGGCAGAATTCAGCTTTTCTCAATGCAGAATTGGGGCTGGCCCTGCTGTGCATCAAGGTGAAGTGTCCTCCTTCAGGTGGCACCATGAAGTGAGAGCAGATAGATAAAGACAGGAGTTGCAGGAGTTTTTCAATAGTTGGTCCTAACAGGGAGGAGGTAGGTGCCATTTGGACTGCATATCTTGCAGCAAAATTTCTTGGAAGATATTTCTGGTTTACATTTTCCCTCCACAGAAAACAGAAAAGCACAGAATGCACTCACTTTGGGCAACACTCGAAAGGAGTAGCCTATAGGGATTATGTACCCAGCTAGAAGAGGGGAGAATACAAGGGAGAAGGATGAGATGGATTCATTAATGGGGGAGCTGAGTCTGTGTGTCTCTGAGAGCCAGTGTGGTGTAGTGGTTAAGAGCGGTAGTCTCGTAATCTGGTGAACCGGGTTCGCTTCCCCATTCCTCCACATGCAGCTGCTGGGTGACCTTGGGCCAGTCACACTTCTTTGAAGTCTTTCAGCCCCACTCACCTCACAGAGTGTTTGTTGTGGGGGAGGAAGGGAAAGGAGAATGTTAGCTGCTTTCAGGCTCCTTCGGGCAGTGATAAAGCAGGATATCAAATCCAAACTCCTCCTCTTCTTCTTCTTCCGTATTATACGTGTGTCAAGTGTGTGTGATTGTGTGTGCATGTGTGATCTGTTGACCACTTTTGGAAGGTGACTTCCAAGAGCTTTCCACCCCACCAAAACACCATTCAGCTTTTTGAACCCGCAATTTGTGCAGAGTAGATTAAAAATGTAACTTTAGCCAATATATTTATGGATTTTTTTAAAAAACTCCCTGCAGTAGGTCCTTTGCTATAGACTCATCACTTGGCTTTTGCTTCTGTGGGATGCAAGGTCACGTTGAGTTCAAGCCCTTTCCCCCTTCCGTCTCTCGGGCTGACATCTTGCTTTTCTTTTCTACTATAAGGAGCTGAGGAGGGATTCCCAGTTGCCCCCTTTAACAAAGCCAGTTCCCCTATCCTGTCCTTGGGGGTGTGATCCCCTTTCCACTCCTTGTAGTGGAAACATAAACAAGGACCATTCTTTTGTTCTTCTAATTGGATTAATGGCAGGTGGTGGTTTGCCATGCAGGTTTGATTTCATAAAAGACCAGTAAGAACTGCTTTAAGACTAGTCACACCTCCTCGAGTCTGCTCATTCCAAAAATCTCAGTCAATATAGTTATCTACATGGGCGCTCAGTTTGTGTCTTCAGTACATTCTGTAGACAACAATATGGGCACAATGGGGGAGAGGGAATATGCATAAGGAAAATATGTGAGATTGTCGAATTCCTTCACAAAAGACAGATCACCAAAGCTCATTTCAGATGTAACCAATTCCCAAGGCAACTTCTATTGCGTAGTCAAGCAAAAATGAAAGTGGTTTATTAAATACAGCGAAGGTTAGGATGACAGATAAGCTTTAAAGCCTAACCATCAGCACTAACATTCAAAGGTGCTGAACTTGCGATCTTTCTTCCATTCCCCCCCACCATAGATAAATATTTGTGCAAACACAAGATTCCCCCAGTGAGTGATAAGCTGGGACCTGGACAAAGGTTTGTTTGGAAGGATGAGATGAGGTTGGTACTGCATGAAAAGTTCACGGGATGATGGATGTGCCAAGGAGGGTGAAGGTCACTCTGTCAATGGTACACAAGAGAGGATTATGGGTGTGAATGGCTCACAAACAGCTTGGGATGCATTGTTTCCACAATATCTCTAGAATACATTTTTCCTACATTGTGTAGAGTGTTTGGCTGCATGACACGGATGTTGCATCTTATTATAACATGCCATATGCTGTAATGCAGAGAGGGCCAGCTCGGAGCTTGAGGCAAATTTACCTGCCCCTAGCAGCCTTACTAATTTTTATTGAAGGCTTGCTACAAAGTTTGTTCACCGTTTCACTTAGCGATGGAAAAGTTCTGGCTTGACTCGGAATGGGTTCATCTCAAAGATGACAGAATTCAAGTGTAATCCAATGCAGGGTCCTAGTTTAGCTGATTTAAGTTTGGCCACTAAACTAAGGATCTTTCATGCTGCTGATGCTTCCATGGGGAGCAAAATGGGGTCTGCAGACCTGGGTCTGAACTGGAGAAGAATTTGCGGTGTGTGTGTGGTGGTGGCAGACTTAAAATCTTGCCTTTCTTTTGAGGTAGGCTTTTACAAGCCCCGAAACTTCTTATCAAAATGTGGCTTGAGAGAATTTTGTCAGCGATTCTAAAGATGTTCAATATTTGCTAGTGTATCACTGAGTTTGGGGATATTCATAAATTTGACCTGAGTCTATGTGGGTGACAAAAGAGTCACATGCACCTTAAAGAACAGTGATTTTATTGTGAGACATGCTCTCATGTTTTTGACGAAGCCTCTGACAAAGTTGACTCACCTCTGACCATGAAAGCCCATCTCATAATAATTTTGTTAGCTTTTGAGGTGCCACGTGATGCTCTGTGGTTTTTCAGAAACAGACTAGCATGGCTGCCTAGCTCTGGAAGATGTGAATGTCAGCCTTTACCAAATTCCAGACATCCTGTGCAATGTCCAGTATATATTTTGTGAAGTTGTCTTTTCATTATGCATCTTAAAATATTGTAACCAAATTTGAACAACGGCTCTTGAGATGAAAGAACAGGTTTTCATCTAAGTTTGGATACAATTGGACACCGTTGTTGAAAACTGCGTAATAATAATTTTATTATTTGTACCCCGCCCAACTAACTGGGATTTTAACTACTTATTTCAAAATTGCACTGCTTTTTTGTTGTCGTTTTTGTTTCTTATAACTTCATTCTTGGATGTCCAGACTGTCCCCATCTAAAAATGACCATAGCTGGAGTATGAGTCATAGCTGGTAAAAGATACTGCTAGGTAGTGAGGCTACCAGAGCCTTCAGCAACAAAGATGGATCCAGGAGCACCTCAAACTACTAGCCTGTTCTTTCAGAGTGCAGCCCTGTCCAGAACAAGCAACCGACAAACCTCCCAAACTTAGAAACCACTGGCCCATGGTGCCGCCATCATCTCAGGGTTCAAACATGGTCTATTGCACCCAGGCAATAATCGAGATCATGCACAGCCTCTCCTGACTCTCTTATGGAAAAATAGAACTGCCCCTAAATGGCTTTATCATTGAACAAAACCGAGAACAAGTTCAAAGACCCGCGAGACACCATAGTGTGAAGATCATGTGGCCAAAACACAGTCTGCCATTGATATTATCTGGACATGGCCCAATAGGTTGAAGCAGAACTGCTGTAAAGCTGTGCCTCCAATAAAAGGCAAAAAGAAAAAACCTCTGGATGGTTAAGTCCATTCAAAGGTGACTATGGGGTGTGGCATTCATCTCAATTCTCAGACCAAGGGAGCCAGCGTTTTTCTGCAGACAGCTTTTTGGGTCATGTGGCCAGCATGACCAAACAGCTTCTGGTGCAACGGAAAACCGTGAGGGAAGCCAGAGCACACAGAAACGCTGTTTACCTTCCCGCCGCAGTGGTACCTATTTAACTACTTGCACTGGGGTGCTTTCGATCTGCTAGGTTGGCAGAAGCTGGGACAAAGCAACGGGAGCTCACCCCGTGGCACGGATTCGAACTGCCAGCCTTCCAATCGGCAAGCCCAGGAGGTTCAGTGGTTTGGACCACAGTGCCACCCACATCCCTTTGTGCCTCAAATACCCAGTCCACAGGGCCGGTTCAGGAGGATACCGTTGTCTATGATACTAGAAGCCACTGAGAAGAAAAAGGAACAGGAATCTCCCATTTCCAAGGCTGATTCATTCCCAAACTCTGTCTGAACCCAGTTTGAAATGGATCCAGATAATTTCTGTCCTGCAGGAACTCCTGCAACTGCAACTGCTCTGCTACCTCTCCTACCCAAGAAGGGGACATTTGTGACTAGACAGTAGTTGTTTACAAACCATAGAGTTCAGCGTGGGCTTCCTCAGAAGTGGATGCACTGCAGCCTCTTTAAGGGCAGCACACGCCCCTCCATCTTTTAAAGATGCATCCACCACACCTTGGAACCACCCACCCTGGACTGGCTTCCCCCAACCGGGATGGACAGGGGTTAAGAGAACAAGATGGTGGTCACATCATTGCAAGGAACTTGCAAAGCATGGGGTAGGGTTTGATATTATTTCAGGATGAGCGCCCTGTATTTTGCCTCAGGGTCTTGGAGTATGCCTTTATTCGTGTTCCATTCCCCATGTTGCTTCTATTAATGCGTTCATATGTACGGAATTGGGCCAGTTCCTTAGGAAGGAACAATTGAAATGTAATGGTGTTTCTCATCGTTCGTAATAGTTTAAAGATCTCTCTGGAGACTGGCAGGACCTTTTAAAGTCTTCTAGCCTAGTCCCATGGCAATGTTGAATTGTTCTCTAATATACATCTACTAGTGCTTTGTCCAATCTTGTTTTAAATATGTTAATTGATTGGGATTTCAGCATTACCTTTGGGAAGATTATTCTAATAAATCTTGTTGTCAGTATGTGGTTGCTCCCCCGCCTCCACTCCCTACCCGATAGTCAGCCTACATTCATAGCCCCCTTTCCTTCTCTTCCATGTAACACTGAGCAGAATAATCAGGAAATGTTTTGTAAAATAAAATGTGTGTGTGAGGGGGAAATCTGGAAAAATTAATAAAAATGTAATTACATTTTTACTAGTTCGCTTTCCTAAAGAGTGTGTTCTTTAAAGGTGAATTCACAAGTAACATTTGGCTGCAGTGATTGCTTGGTTATTTTAATATGCAACCACTATTACAGAGGATTCTCTCTTATCACATCAAGCAATCAACTAATAATGGAAGGCAAGCTGCCTGAATAGCATATCATGTATACGCTCTCACTTAAACTGACAGTATGGAAACACTCAGAGCCATCTGGGAAACTCTGCTAATAGCAAGTAGTGCCGGGGTACGATACGGATGCGAAAAAGTTTCCCATTTATTTTCACAGATATCTCCGCCTTCCCAAACAGGAGCAAAACACGCTTGCAACACTTATCCCAAAAAAGCAGATATGTGATTTTAAAATTTGATACCATGTCAGAATTCTGAATCGTGATTGCACAAGTGAAATTGGTTTTATTTTGTGTGTGTGTGTTTTTGTGTGTGTGAATCTATTCAGCCATTACAAATAACTCTTCCATAGCCAGTCTCTCAATCTTGCAGCTTACTGAACAGTTCTGCATCACATTTTTAGGTGCGCAGCCAAGTTTTTGGTATTCTTTAAGTGTACTAAAAATTATAAAAGTGTCAGTGAGGTGGACACATTTGGAAATTTGTGGCTCATTCAGTGTTATTTCAGGCAATAGTCAGAAGTAAATGCTGCTTCATGCACAAAGATTGGACTAAGTAGAACTGATATCTGGGTGTCATTCTGAACAAGACTGTACTCTACTCCCTCTGAAGGCTCCCAGTTGTCTTGATTGCCTTTAGCCAGCTTCATCTGGTCCACCAGTTATGTTCTTTCCTGCAGAAAGCAGAACTAGTCACAGATGTCATAACAGCCAGATTAGAATTATTGCAATGCACTCTGTGAAGGGCAAAGAGTGCTCAGAAACTAAAGCTGGCATAAAATGCTGCAGACAAACAAAATTCTGGTGTTCACTTTTCCAGTCATATTACACTGGTCCTGCTCTGATTGCACGGGCTTCCAATTCATTTCAGGGCCCAATTTAAGATGCTAGTAATTACTTACAATAAATGGCTTGACACCAGGATATTTGTTAAAACAGGGATGTGGTTCAGGCTTGGTGGTTAACACTACTCCTTTTGGAAACACCTTCTGTAATTAAAGGGGTCATGCCCAATTAAACAAACACTGGCTCCAACACCAAAAAGAAGGACTGTCACGGCTCCCAGGAGAAAGTCCTCAGACTCTACGAAAGAAAGTAGAACAACTTCCCCAGCCAAGGAGGGGTCTCTGGTATTCAGGGCACTACTGCCTCTGACCATAGAGGCAGAGCATAGCCATTGTGGCTACTAACACTGTGGCCACTTCATCCCCTTGATCGTTTCAGTCTTTCAAATATTTGAGGTTCAAGTTCTGTAGGGCTTTAAACACCGACCGGTGTGCCAAAGATTGGGCTCAGAAATAAAGCAGTTCAGCTGCTTTAGAACAGGATAGGTGTTCTATATGCCAACAGTAGTCTGGCTGCTGCATTCTGTACCAGCTGAAAGAGTCTTCAAGGGCAACTTCACATTTTGTTGTTGTTTAGTCATTTAGTCATGTCCATGGACCCCATGGACCAGAGCACGCCAGGCACTCCTGTCTTCCACTGCCTCCCGCAGTTTGGTCAGACTCATGTTAGTAGCTTTGAGAACACTGTTCAACCATCTCTGTCGTCCTCTTCTCCTTGTGCCCTCCATCTTTCCCAGCATCAGGGTATTTTCCAGGGAGTCTTCTCTTCTCATGAGGTGGCCAAAGTATTGGAGCCTCAGCTTCAGGATCTGTCCTTCCAGTGAGCATTCAGGGCTGATTTCCTTCTGAATGGATAGGTTTGATCTTCTTGCAGTCCATGGGAGTCTCCTCCAGCACCATTATTCAAAAGCATCAATTCTTCAGCCTTCTTTATGGTCCAGTTCTCACTTCCATACATCACTACCTCACATTTAGGTCATTGCAGTAAGTCCAGTCTGGTGGCCACCAGAGAATGGAGTAAAGTCCCTAAGTCACATCTCCCCAAAAGGACCCATAGCTGGTGGACCAGCTGGGGCTAGATCTGACAGAATATGAAAGAATACTGCATTTCAAACATGCTTAACAACATTAATTATCTGGACAGGAGTTTAAGGGGGAAACTGTTCTAGCGTAGAGTGACTATATATTTTTACAGATGTGCACTGGAGTCAAGGTGAATCCCCTTCTCAGGAGACGGGAAAGAGACTATACCACACACATTGTGTGTGCAAATACACAAAGCTGTCCTTAAAAGCATCCTTACAATAATCGCTCCCAAAGCAATGCAAGAACAGTGTTCTGCCAGAAAACAGAGATTCTTCCTGATGCGTAGGAAAATGAGAGCACATCTTGCGAAGCCCTTTGTTTTGTAAGTTTCCCAAGAAGTCATTTGATGAAGTTCCTACTTTGTAATTAAGCAAAGGATCAGCTGATCCTTGCATCACTGTTGTGACGGAAAGAAAAGAAAAGCTCAGCTGTGGAATGTAGCAACATTTGCTCCCACAAAACAACCCATTCAATCCTATTAGGACGTAACTGGTAAAGAAGATTGCATGTTAACTTTGCTCAATCTGTGTGGATAAATGTTAACCATTCTCAGTCAAAGAACCATCTTTTTAATTCCAGTCAAGTGAGAAAACACCTCAACCAGCATGCACATTGGCAAATCATTCAGAAGATTAATGCACTCAGGACCTCTACAAAGACTCTGCGATGTGTATTAGCATTATAGATTTTAATGTGAAATGATGTCAGTCTTTTCTCGGCCGCATTGTAGTGCAAGGGCTGCCATCTGTTTATAATAATGAGCCTGACAATCCAGCTAAATGTGATTTGCTGCTTCTTTTGCCAACATAATGGCCTGGATATTGATCCCAATGGTGGAGCAGTTGCTGTGATTTCATTCAATAGATGAGGAGGGCAGGGTGCAAAAGGGGGACTGCCCAGGCCTCTGGTGGAATGTCAGTCAGCAAAAAAATTAAAAAAGAAAGGAGAAACAAAAACCACAAGAAGTGTGTTTTCACCTAGCTAATTATTGTTTCACATTCACAGCTGTTATCACAATCTGACATCAGCTAACTGATGTTGAAATTATGTACAAAATATATAATAATTGGGGCTGGGCTGGGGAGGGGGAACCATTAAGAAATGTTGCTATTCTTATCACATAATTCCTCAGATATTTTGCTAGAGGAAGAGGAGCTAGAGCTGCTAGGTGACCTCATCTAGTGGTACTTTTGAGAGTAGGTCCGTATGCAGAAGCCAATGGGTCTTTTGAAGCTTTGAGATAAACGTTATTCTCTTACGGTGTGTAAATCAAGCTGTTCTAAAAATGCAGAGCTACCACACTTGTCAGCCAACACTGCTGCCCCATGATTTGCTTGGGAATGTAGGATGTCAGGAGCCTGAGGTTTGGTGGGTAGCTGTGAGATTAGAAAAAGTTGGGCAGTGGTAAAAATAAACCCCCCACAGAAGTAGCAATGGAATTTGTGTGATCTGGGTCACTGGCAAAGAAAAAGGACAAAAGGCCAAGGTTGTTGACCACCATAAAATTTCAGGAAATGACTCCTTAAGAAGCATCATGCTTCTGTCCACCTGCAGCTACTTTTCATATAAAAAGATCCCTGCCCAGCATCTTAATGTTTAGCACTTAAAAATATTCAGCGGAAGAGGTGTCAGTAAACACTTATGCGATGTCAAGGGCCACAAGCCGAGCACAGAAGAGATATCAAAATAGCTTTGATGTTGATGGTGCAAACTTTGCAAGCCTCTGTTTACCTGAAGTGGTCTTGGGAACTTTGTGGCTGAGGGATTACAACTGAATAAACTTCATTTGTCTGATGAGAAGAGATTGGGCTTTGAACAGACCTTTCAAGGCTTCTATCCAGTGGAGTTAAAGGGGGAAAATTGGATGTTTTACAGCTGTCACTGGCATATGTCAATAAATACCTGATTTATGATTATGCCCATGCAACACATCACCCAAGCCCTCCCTCTTTTATTTGATTTAATAGGCCTTTCTTTCAATGTTAAAAAAAATGAGATAGTGGAATATATAGCTATATAAAACATTTTTATGCAAGCCTAAAATCCTCTTGAAGAATCAAGGAGGACAACCAACAGCACAAACCACTGCTTTTCAGAGTTTCTTGATCAGCAGAAAGAGGCCAGCTGTCAGCCTTTCAGAATTTAGAATTTAGATTAGCTGTGAGGCCACACTTCTGTTAAGACTGCATCTGGTTAGGAAACAAAGAACAACCTGCCTTTGGTCGCTCTCGTAATGTAAGTACAGTGGTACCTTCGGTTACGAACTTAATTTGTTCCGGAGGTCTGTTCATAACCTGAAACCGTTCTTAACCTGAGGTATACCATTTTAGCTAATGGGGCCTCTCGCTGCTGCCTCAAGATATCTGTTCTCATCCTGAGGAAAGTTCTTAACCCAAGGTACTAATTTCAGGTTAGTGGAGTCTGTAACCTGAAGTGTTTGTAACCCGAGGTTGTTGTTGTTGTTGTTTAGTCGTTTAGTCGTGTCCGACTCTTCGTGACCCCATGGACCAGAGAATGCCAGGCACCTCTGTCCTCCACTGCCTCCCGCAGTTTGGTCAAACTCATGCTGGTAACCTCGAAAACACTATCCAACCATCTCGTCCTCTGTCGCCCCCTTCTCCTTGTGCCCTCCATCTTCCCAACATCAGGGTCTTTTCCAGGGAGTCTTCTCTTCTCATGAGGTGGCCAAAGTACTGGAGCATCAGCTTCATGATCTGTCCTTCCAGTAACCCGAGGTACCATTGTACAATAGCAGCATAGGTCATCAACACTCTTAAAGATATGGGCTTCTCTCTCCAGGGACTGTATTCATGGGAGCACAAGCTATGCATACAGGAAGTGCTATGCTGAATCCCTGGCCCTCCATCTTTAAAAGGTTCTGGTAGCAAATGAAATGAAAGGCCTGAGTCAATGTCAGATAAAAGTGCAGATTATTTGGGAAGGCGGAAAGTCAGCTTTCAGTGTCCCTTCCTAACGTGGCAACTTTAGGAAAAACCATTTGATTGGAGGTGTTTCCGCTCCCCCAAACATTCTGAGAGGCAATTCCCAGATGTGGGAAATTACACTTTCTTGGTAGATTCAATGAAATTCCTTTTTGTGCCGACTCCAACTTTATAGTATATATCAGAGTCAACATATTGATGAGCCGAAGTCTTAAAATAGCCATAATGATACCCTCTTGTGTATATACTGCTTGGAGGATGATGGATGATGCTTGCTACATGAGAGCTAAATAGCAATTAGCAATAGTTGTGTTTTTGGGTTCTAAAAACAGAGTGCCTGAGATTAGAACCATAGACCAAAGAGAGCTTATGCTTCTACAGCACAAAGGGTCATTCCCATGCTCCTTTAAAGAGAGGGCATCGTAGAGTTGTCCCAACACAATAGACTACATATAAACCATAGAACATGCCTTGCCCCATTCCTCAATGTTTGCCTCCCTCCTCATTGCGGTAATGTGCCTTTTCTGGTCAACATATATCAAAGTCTATATTTATACGCCTTAACTCTACTGTTAGGAATCTGGGGTTGTCACAGCCCAAGACTAAAGAGGTGTTATGCTGGCATGAGAGGCCCTTCACCACATGAGAATGACTCCATTTCTATAAGACAGCTTCCCAAAATCTCTAACTGTATCCTAAATCTTGGGGGATGAGAGTGTTGCGCATCGGAACACCACATGTACGTAGACATGGCCTTGACAGGATCCTGTAAGCGTGGAATTTTTAAGGAGATGCTATAAGGCCAAAGGAAAGGAGAATTTAACCAAAAAAATATATATGCAACAGCACATTAGAACCCCACATGAATCAATGTTATATGTCTCAGAATGATCAGTACCACTTCAGTTTAATGCATTTCCCTCTAAATTATACCATAAAGAGGCTGATAAATGAATGACAGTTTACTAGCAGGGCTGAAATGTTTAGTCAGTTCATTGGTCAGATTAGTCAATTGAAAATCTTCTGCTCAATTTAAAAGATGTTTCCAGTTAATTGGGTAGAACTTTTTATTTTTTAAAGAATCTTCAGATTTTTCTAATCGAGGTACTTACAAAAAATTGTGATAGCAGGCAACATTTTAGAAGACGTATTCTTCTTTCCTCACACAATGGAAAACACATCTCTTCTAAGATATCACCTAATTCAATGTGTCTACAATTACATATGTGATCTAAAAGCAAGGTACTCCCCCCCCCTTTCCAGAATGACTGCCTTTTTTACTGGTATGCAAATGTATGCAGATTTAATTGATTTAGGCTGCAGTCCTATACCCACTTACTTAGTAGTAAATGCTATTGTATTTGATGGGATATTCTTCTGAGTAGACACGGATAGGATTGCACTGTAAGCGATTTGTGGATTAAAAGTCATGTGAATAATAGATTTTCTTTCATTAGGTGACACTCTACTTCTAATAGTGCTAGTTTAGAAAATGTTTATCCACCAACAGCCTTTTCCGATTACTTTTTAGAAATGTAAAGCCAATTCAGGCACACTTTAGACACATCACTCTTATGCACAATTACCATATTTACCTTATTTATTATTTAAAAACAGTATTATCCATAAACAGTAATAAATAAAGAACATTGTGATATTTTAATTTACTTACAAAGTGTGTCGGGCTGGTTATGTACTACGTCTGAAGTACCAATTATGGCTTATATTCAAAGGCATTGGTAAACTGTATAGAATAGTTTTATGGTTGTAGTGGTTAGAAGGTTTTGAAATATAAGACAATGTTGGGAGTGGGAGGAAAATAGGAACTCCTCCCCACACTTGGCGAATCAGCAGTGGTAAATAGACGCTGGTTCTCCACATACAAAGTGGGGTAATTCTCCACAAACATCCATACATTTCCTCTCCTTTGTTCAGTCTGAACTGAGTAGAAGCTAAACTCACGTGGCTGCTCATGTTCTTGCTGATGGACTGCATATGCTTTCTACATGACTGATATTGGGTTTCATGGCGCCATGCCTAAGGGACAGCATTTTGCCCAGGTCCTGATAGTTCTTCCTCCCTGTCACAAACTACACTTCAGGATCTGCTGTCCCTGTTTTAAAGGCTTCTTTCAGTTGCCACTCTGTTTCTCTGAAACAATGGCAAGGATTAACATTGTCTATTCACTGTGGAAGGTGGGCTGTCAAGTAAAGGAAGACAAATGTGATGTCCTGATTGATTATTTCCTCAGATACTAAATCAATGAGCTTATTATCACAGTAATTATGTTACTAATGTAAACAGATGCTGTGTGTAGACAACTGGTTAATAAATAAGCACACAGTGTTTCTTTTTAGCTTGTTCTTGCCCCCAAACCTGCGAAAATTGTGATTCTTTAATCTAGCTAATATGCCATCGATGCCTTATGTAATTGTTACTCCATATGTTTCAGCGCTATTTTGTGACAGAAACGTCTTGGACTGCTTTGAAGGATAACAATTCCTTAATCTAGCCATGGAAACATGATGAATGTGGTCTCTGGGCTACTCCCAGTGTTTCCATAAGTTGCCTATCCCATCCTGTTTCCATAAGTTCCCAGAGCACTTTGCTCTCCCACATTCCCAGCATGTCTTAGTGACATCTATGCTGGCTTGGGCATGTCTACAAAATGGAAGATGGCAGGATCCCAAAGAACGTGCTCTAAGGGGAGTTGGATTCAGACACCAGGCCCATTGGCGGACCAACTCTGCATTACAAAGGTGTCTGCCACTGTGACATTAACCCCACCGTTGAATCCCTTGCAAATGACCTAAGTTTGTGTTTTCCTGTTAGTGCTGCTCTGAATTTCTCTTCCCCACCCCTGCCATCACAAACATCAGTCAGTGGCGTAGCGTGGGGAGTGCAGGGGGGGCCGGCCGCACCAGGCGCAACATCTGGGGGTTAGGGTTAGGGGCGCAAATTACTTGCCTTGCCCCGTGTATTGACAGCCCACGCTACGCCACTGCCATCAGTTAATAATATAAGAAACTGTGTTCAAACATTATCAGTGCCCAAAGATTAAGGCGTTCTGGGAAATGATATATAATGAACTGAAAAAGGTATTTAAATATACCTTTCTGAAGAAACCAGAGGCCTTTCTCTTGGGTATTGTCGGCCAATTGGTGCCAAAGAAGGATAGAACATTCTTTATGTATGCTACAACAGCAGCAAGAATACTCATCGCAAAGTATTGGAAGACACAAGATCTACCCACCTTGGAAGAATGGCAGATGAAGGTGATAGACTACATGGGACTGGCAGAAATGACTGGCAGAATCCGAGACCGGGGAGAGAGACAGCGGAAGAAGATTGGAAGAAATTCAACGACTACCTTAAGAAACATTGCAAAATTAATGAATGTTAGAATGACGTTGGTTTAGAAATTATGTGGTTTCCAGCCGTAATGGATAAGTAAGAAGAAAAGTAGGGTCAAAAATTAAATGAAAATTAAGGGAAAGGATTTGCTGAATTAATAAATTAGAAATTGGAATACAGAGAGGGGAGGTATGAGGAAGTCGGGGAAGTAAGTTATTAGAAAAAAAGGGACTGAAATTATACTTGTTTTTTATTTTTGTCTGTTTTTTATTATTGTTATGTTTTGTTTGTATATAACTTTTGAAAACTTAATAAAGATCTTTAAAAAAAACACATTATCAGTGGGGAGAGAACATTTCAGAGAAATTGTGCTTATTTTAGAGGTGGTTTGGCCATTCATTCCACAAATTATTTCGTTGCTGGTCTGCACTTTGCCTCAGTCAAGGCCAGGGGAAGAAATCATGAGGTAACTCCTCCCATGGGGGCTTTTTTCAAACCAGGAAATGCAGGCAGCTGAGGCTGCAGAGCTCTGGAGAAATGGTCTGAGACTCACCTCCTTACTGAAGCTCGTCAAGGCAGGTCTGGTCATACCTCAATGAGTGGACCACACAGTCTTAAGTTCCATGATGGAAGAAAGGCAGGATAGAAATACATTCCAATAAAGATGGAAAGAAGATAAAGTCCTGACCAGAGATGAATGGCTGATGAAGATGATGGACTACGCCAAAATGGCAAAAATGACCGGGAAAACCAGAAACCAGGAAGAGAGGAACTTGAATAAGGAATGGGAGAAATTTATAAATTACCTAAGAGAACACTGTAAACAACTAAAAACTTTGGCAGGTTTTGAGTAAGGCTTCTAAAGATAAAAATGGGTTATTTTAAGAAAAATAGAGGAAATATATGATGCAGTTGAAAAAGATTGAAAATGTTAATCACGGAAGGGTGAAGGGAAGTCCAAGAATTCAGGAAATCCTAAATGTTAATCATTATGTTTAATGTTTGAATTTAAATATGTAGTGTAAAACTGAATAAAAAAAGATGAGAGAGAGAAATGCATTGCAATAAATAAGGAATATCAAAAATAATATAAGCAAAAGAAATACTGATAAGCAACAGGTGACACACACCTTAGTTACATCCCGTTTGGATTTCTGTAACATGCTCTGTGTGGGGCTATTTTTGTAAAGGGCTTCAACTGACTCAAAGTGCTGCAGGCAGATTGCTGACTGGGGCTCGTTATAGGGAGCACACAACTCCCATGTATGTATGTATGTATGTATGTATGTATGTATGTATGTATGTATAAAGGCAAAGATAAAGGACCCCTGATAGTTAAGTCCAGTCGCAGATGACTCTGGGGTTGTGGCGCTCCTCTTGCTTTACAGGCTGAGGGAACCGGCTTTTGTCCGCAGACAGTTTTTCCAGGTCATGTGGCCAGCATAACTAAGCCGCTTCTGGTGAACCAGAGCAGCGCACGGAAACGCCGTTTACCTTCCCGCCGGAGTGGTACCTATTGATCTACTTGCACTTTTTGGCGTGCTTTCAAACTGCTAGGTTGGCAGGAGCTGAGACCGAGCAATGGGAGCTCACCCCGTCGCAGTGATTCGAACCGCCGACCTTCTGATTAGCAAGCCCAAGAGGCTCAGTGCTTTAGACCAGTGTTTTTCAACCACAGTTCCGCGGCACACTAGTGTGCCGCGAGATGTTGCCTGGTGTGCCGTGGGAAAAATTGAAAAATTCGAAAGATTTTTTTTTAAAAAAGTCAAATTTTCGCCCACTAGGCGGGCGCCGGACTGTGTCTACCCTATTTTCCATCCGT
Organism: Podarcis melisellensis; assembly: GCF_964234715.1. NCBI lineage: Eukaryota > Metazoa > Chordata > Lepidosauria > Squamata > Lacertidae > Podarcis > Podarcis melisellensis. The sequence goes on from NC_138539.1 coordinate 81,836,695, forward strand.
CCTGGGTGGGGATCAGATCGGATGGGATCGGGATGAGAGCGGACAGGCGGTCCGCTCTCATCCGATTCCCCATAGAGAGCAGCGGGGCTCTGACATCTCCCTCTCCGCACACAGTGCGGAGACGGAGCTGTCATCCGCCGGCTCAGCGGGGATCAGCGGATCGATCCCCGCTGAGCAGAGAACGGTCCGCAACATTTTTGTTTGCCATTAAAGAAAAAAATATTAAACATTTTCTAATGGTGGTGTGCCTTGTGATTTTTTTCATGAAACAAGTGTGCCTTTGCCCAAAAAAGGTTGAAAAACACTGCTTTAGACCACAGCGCCACCTGCGTCCCTGTACAGTGGTAACTCTGGCTACGTACTTAATTTGTTCCAGAGGTCCGTTCTTAACCTGAAACTGTTCTTAACCTGAAGCACCACTTTAGCTAATGGGGCCTCCCACTGCTGCTGTGCTGTCGCCGCACGATTTCTGTTCTCATCCTGAAGCAAAGTTCTTAACCTGAGGTAATATTTCTGGGTTAGCAAAGTCTGTAACCTGAAGCGTATGTAACCTGAAGCGTATGTAACCCGAGGTACCACTGTATGTATATATAAATATATACATAGAGAGAGAGTTTCTTTAATGATTGCTTTTTCTAAGTTTTTATCAATTCTTATTATATGTAAGCTGCCTTGAATCCCTGTCAGTAAAAAGGTGGGATATAAATAAATATATATTAATAATTATAACAACAACAGGTGAGACAGGTGAGATATTTCTCTACCTGTCTCCAGGGGACTCTTCAGAATTCTGAAAAGTCAAGAGCCTGCCTTACACGTGGCTGTTTTTCATGTGATGTGTGTAACATGTAGCCAAGACCTTAAACATTTATAGAACAGGAAAGATGGAGACCGGCAGCAGTTTTTTCAGAGCACCAAAGGTCAGTTAAAACAACTGTCATTGCTCATGGACCATATATGCCTATCATCTCTGCTCACCTGTTTGGCAAGATTTCCTATTGTTTCAAAACACTGTTTGAATAGAGATGACAGTGCTTCAGGAGAAATACACGTGTATGCCACAGGGTATGCTGCTTCTATCGTGTCACCGTTAACTCTCTTAAAAAATTATCATTTGTCACAAAGCCTAAGCCATATATGCCATGTTAGTTCCATGACAGCGGTACCCTTGCAGCCAAATGAGATTATTATTTGATGTTCTCACTTTGGTTTGTGAAGACGTTGAGCTGACCTGTTTCAAAGTTTAAAAACCGGCTAGTGTACAACACAATAGTTGGGCGGAAATGTGATTATGCAGATGAGTTTGTTAACAAAATTTACACATAAATGAGAACATTTTCTTCATCCTAGCTGCTGTTACACAGAAACACTGGGAAGTAAATTATCTGCAGAAGAGTACAAGATAAAAAATGTATTAGAAGCTGTAAGAACTAAATTGAAATGTCAAACATAGTTACTTATATAAAAAAGCAGGTGATAGCCTCCTCGTAAGCTATCTATTTTTTTAAAAAAAGGAGTAATCAAAAGGAACTAGACTGACTTCAGTTTTACTACCAATTGTTCTGGCTCAGATTCACTGGATTTTGCCACCTAATTACAGAAATCTCCCCCCGCCCCTCAGTGGTCAGTGTTTCATTGAAAAAAGAAAAGAAAAAGATTGTACAGCTCTGTAACTGCATTAAGGGTCTGTGGGGTCACAAAGAGTCGGACACGATTAAACGACTAAACAAAAAAGACAAGCGAGCCACACTGAAACTGGGGAGTGGGAGGGGTAACATTAGCAGAACCATCTTCCCTTCACCAGCATTTTGGTATCTTATCAGGTCGGGTGGGTCAGGGTGGCACCAAGTCAGTGCTGGATTTACATATAAGCTAAACAAGCTATAGTTTAGGACCCCACTCTCTTGGGAGGGGCTTAAAAAATTAAAGGGGCAAAACCCCTGAATGTACATGTCCAAAATATAAGATAAAAAACAAATAAAATAAAACCTACATAGAGCAACAGTGTTTTGTGTTGTGTAGGCTCCTATGATGTAAGTAATGGGCCCCGCCTGCTAACCTGCTCCCTAAAATATCACTGGTTTGCTCATTTCTATATATAGGGTACCTACATTCTGCATGTGCACATGGCTTTAGATACCTATTAGGTCCATAAATTACCATATAGCATGTATTCAACACAAAAAACAGTGGCAATTTGTTGTTGACAAAGGACAGCTGGACGTATAAAGGCCCCATTGCCTTCAGTAGCTTAGGGCCTCATCAAACCTAAATCTGGCCCTGTTCAGGGCTGCAAAACCACTTCGATGCTACTTTGGGGGCATTTTCAGGTTTAAAAGACTTAATTCCATACCATCGGCCTGAAGAAGTACAGTCAGCAACAGATCTAGTGCATGAGGCTAATTTGTTTTCCAGTCCGTTCATTTTCAGGCTCTCTCCCTCCCACCCTGCAAAGGTAATGTTCAGAATGAGATGGGAAGAGTTCATCAGGTCAGGCAGCTCTTCCAAAAACAAAGTTGTGTGGCACCTGGAGATGCTGACACTGGAAGGAGTGCCAGCACAAGACTTTTTGGTCCCTAAAGTGGAGTCCCAACTGCACTTAATGTCCTGCGAGGGCTAAGCCTGCCTCTATGCTTCCCAATAAAGGTAAAGGGACCCCTGACCATTAGGTCCAGTCATGACCAACTCTGGGGTTGCGGCGCTCATCTCACTTTATTGGCCGAGGGAGCCGGTGTACAGCTTCCGGGTCATGTGGCCAGCATGACTAAGCCGCTTCTGGCGAACCAGAGCAGCGCACGGAAACGCCATTTACCTTCCCACCGGAGCAGTACCTATTTATCTGCTTGCACTTTGACGTGCTTTTGAACTGCTAGGTTGGCAGGGGCAGGGACCAAGCAACGGGAGCTCACCCCATCACGGGGATTCAAACCGCCAACCTTCTGATCATCAAGCCCAAGAGGCTCAGTGGTTTAGAGCGCCACCCGCATCCCAATGGTTGGCCATTATTAGAATGGGATGCTGAACTAGATTGGCTCTTAGGTTTCGTGGTACCATTCAGATACCAATTGCGTGCCAAGGCCCCATGACCCACAGTTCCCTTATGGACAATAATTACACGGACATGATTATTTCGGTTTATGGTTTCAAATAGGCCACAACTTCATTGTTTACAGATATGAGCAATTTGGCTTAGGCATTGGGTGAAGGCCAAGCTATATGTTGACTCATGCCCATTTGCAGGGAGTCTGTCTAAGGGTAAACCACCAATAGGGGGAGCCCTATCACTTCAGCGGTTCTCAACCTGTGGGTCCCCAGATGTTGTTGGACTACAACTCCCATCATCCCTGAGCTCTGGCCTTGCTAGCTAGGGGTGATGGGAGTTGTAGTTCAACAACATCTGGGGACCCACAGGTTGAGAAAGGCTGATTTACATCAAATAGGGGGACCCCAATGGGTCCCCGTTGTCAGCATCGCCCATGAGCCAGTACCACCAACTGGACTCATGCACTTCAGCCCCGACTGGGCTAGGCGAGCTGGGTAGCACTTCCAGAGACCACCTTCTGGACAGGAACAGGTCAAAGTGCTGTGGACTCACAGCTTAGAGTTGTGAGCACCGGATTCACTCCAACAAGAAGACAGTTGTCGCACAGCAGAGTATAGCAGAGTCTAGCAGAGTATATAAACGACTCGGAGAGCAGCTCTGTAGAATAACTTCTTTTATTCTATCTACAACTATTATACAACTATATACAGCGCTTAATGAGGTCTAAGCATAAAGAATGCTGCACTTCATTGAGTGTCTGCAGCTGCTCTTAGCAGCAACCTTATCTCTACACACGATCTCTAACACTCAGTCTTTCTCCAACACACTGACTGACTGACTGACTGACTGACTGACTGACTGACACACTTTGATGTGGTGCTGGGGCAGAATAAGTAGATAGCAGAACACGCCTCCTCCTCTCTGGAGAGTCAGCAGAGATCATCAGGAGATCATAAGGAGATTCTTGGATATGGGAGGGGTGAAATCTCCTCACCCGTTGGGGTTGTGACATGGCCCTAGGCCACGTCCAGGCATTGGAAAAAAATCCACACCTTCAGATCCCTTTAACGGGATGTCCTTACTGAGGAGGGGCAGGTGAAGGCTACAAGCTCCTCTCCATCCAAACAAAGGCTTACCCAATGCCTAACCGCCACTCAAGCCCAAAAGAATTGTCACTTTCATTCTGATGCATGACATGTCCAATCTTTTATAAGGAGCCACACAACAGAGTCCTTTCCTATGGGGCCTGAGACTTCTGCCATAGCATTAAGATGCCCTACACATGACAAAAAAATAAATAAAGGATGGTACATTGGGGTTGGATGAGTTAAACCAGGCATCCCCAAACTTGGCCCTCCAGATGTTTTGGGACTACAGTTCCCATCATCCCTGACCACTGGTCCTGTTAGCTAGGGATGATGGGAGTTGTAGTCCCAAAACATCTGGAGGGCCGAGTTTGGGGATGCCTGAGTTAAACCCTTCTTGTTGTAGATAAGGATCTCTTTTTTTAAATGAATCTGATGTAAAGGAGCGGGGGGACAAAGCTTGTATAATTCTGATCACAAACAAAGGGAATGTTTTGTGAACTTTTTTTCCTCCTGCAAAATGTTCTCCCTTTCCATCTTGGAATGACTCCTTCCCGAAGCAGGACTGCTTGGCTCCTTCAGTAGCAGATTCAGGTGGCAAGTTAAGACCTTGCTATTTTGCAGGGCATTTGGGAGCTATTCAATATTTTCCCAATGCATTTGGAAAATACACGACAACAGCTGGTGCAAATTACTGCAAGGTTTTGGTAGAAATTAGCGTTGCTACTGGAATTCACCTAAAGCATACCAAATGAACTAGATACACCAGGGTAGGGTACATTCATGGGAGTCCAGTGGCTGTGAAGAAACTCTCTATACAGTTGGGCCTTGTGTTGCATCCTTAAATCTACCCTAAAGCAAAACTCAGAGGTGAATTTGTTTGGAGGTTCCTGCTTGGGAGAAACGACTGAGGAATTAAGAGGAAAGCAATTATTGCAACCAGGCCTGTGCAGAGCTTGTCTGAGGCCTGGGGCAGGATTCTTGTTCGAATAAAGTTAGAAACTCAAACAAAAGAGCAGCCAGTCCGGTTATACAAGATAGCAAGGTAGCGCCGATAAACCAGCTAAAATTTAAATTCAGAGGAAAAACCAAAGTTCAGAAACTTTTTAGACTCTACGCTGATCTATCAAGTTTTGTGCACTTCTCAACCATGCTTGCAAAACTAATTCACCCATGGCTGTTTTGTTCCTGGTTGGCTGGAAGGCACAGGGTGTTCTTGGCATAAAAGTGGAATGCCCCTGGTGATGTCTCCCCGTCAGCTTAGCCCTCTGGGGTCTGGGGCAAGTGTACCTGGCTGCCCCCCCTCCTGTGCAGGCCTGATGGCAACTCATGAGATTTCCATAGGGGTTCTGCACATTTCCAGTCAAAATTGGGTGGGTGGGAAAGTGCTTATTAAATATAGCAAAGTATAATTAATTATTTTTGACACAATAAGAAAATTCCTTCCAGTAGCCCCTTAGAGACCAACTAAGTTTGTTCTTGGTATGAGCTTCCATGTGCATGCTCACTTCTTCAGATACACTGAAACGGAAGCCACCAGACCCTTATTTTTGAGTATGTGATTTTATCTTATTCATGGCTTAATAAAAGGAATATTGAGGAGTCAGAAAGACAAAAGCCCAGATGACCAGCCCAACCTTTCACTTTTCATTGGAAATGTGTTTTTGTGCAATTTGAACTATCTTTTTTTTTGAGGGGGGGAGCTGAGAGGAGGCCCAATGTTTTCAAATTTCAGCTGTCTTTCAAACTGTCTTTTGGAAGCCCATCTTTAGCATTCCTTTCCCCCTTGCTATTCTTGCCCCATACTTTTGGTTTGGTGGGCACGCCTCCTGCCTAGCCACTTGAATGCAAAGACAATGAGATCTGAGAGCATAAAGCATATCTCTTTGACTGAGGCCTACTAGCCGTCAGGCCTATTCAAGTTGATGGGAAGTCGTGCCACTTGAGCAGGACATGGCTGGCTTGTTAGTTCCTGACAACAAACTGTGTTTGCTACACGGTGCATTCATGGGCAGTGTCCGCTATTGTTCAGAGCTGTGCAAGTCTTTCCTTCGCCTGAATTCTGTCTTCTGTGGCTGGGCAACTGTATTGAGGAATGTAGCCAAGCAGAAAAGGCCCCCCTCTCTGTTCTGTGATTTCTCACATTTAATTACTTGATTTCCCCTTTCCTGCAGTCAGAGAGAAAATGGAATTACATCATGCACCATGTAGCTTTGGAAAAGCATTGATTGTTTCTAATAGAGCCACTGGTGACAGCCACAATAGAAGCTTTCCTTGTTTCACATCAGATATTAGATCCCCCAAACAAGGCTGAGTGTCTTTGGTCTGAAGATCTTCAATGGCGAACAAAGAGGACCAAGCTTCTGTTTTGTCATCCTCAACACCTCCCAAAGGGAAATCTTTATTTAGCCTCCCTTGCAAAGTATTCCTTGCTTCTGAATTGCTGCTGGGGTTTTTTTTTTGGGGGGGGGGTGAAGCTCACTGAAGTCTTACTTTCCATTCTGAAAATCCAGGTGGTTTCCTCTTCTTTCCATTTTTTCCCCAATTCTTTACCTATTTTGCTACACATAATTTAGTGAGATTATAAATTCCCATTGACTTGAGATGTTCTATAATTTTTAATACTACATTACAACTCCCCAGTTGTTGTTGTTGTTTCTTCTGTAAGGTTGATGAGTGAACTTCATCGAGGAGTGAAGACTTGGACCCAAGTTTTCTTGACCCAAATGCAACACTCTGCCTGCTATATTAGAAAAAACAACAACCATAAGTGCACAACTTTGTGTGAATAGCAATGTAGTACAGTGGTACCTCTGGTTAAGTACATAATTCGTTCTGGAGGTCCGTACTTAACCTGAAACTGTTCTTACTTTGAAGCACCACTTTAGCTAATGGGGGCCTCCCGCTGCCTCCACGCCGCCAGAGCACGATTTCTGTTCTTATCCTGAAGCAAAGTTCTTAACCTGAAGCATTATTTCTGGGTTAGCGGAGTCTGTAACCTGAAGCGTATGTAACCCGAGGTACCACTGTAGCTCAAATGGCTTGGATGCGCGCATCAGGCATTCATAAGCATAAGATGCTATTTGATAGTTTAAAGATTGCATCCTGTGCCCTGTAGATTCCTGAGGGCATAAATATTAGATATCACGTTTATTGCTCCAGTCATCATGGTCACATGATGAACACATAAATATAGAATTTTCCAGAGCTTAAGGTGGGGAACTTTGCACCAAAAAAGAGTTTTGTTTCCCTTGAAAGTCCTCAGATTATTATTTTTTGGTGATACAGGCCTACAAACTCACACCAGCATTTCCTTTAAGGTGAGATTTCAGGGATCCGTTAGCTCAGGATGAGATTTCATTGGTGATTCCATAAAATATGAATGTGGGCATGCATATTGTGGCATGATATGAGCAGCATTTGCTTGTAGAACTGGTGACCCAGTATACTGAACATAGTCTACCAGTCATACATGACATCCTGCTGAACATGTGAAATTCTCCTCCCGATTTTTGTAGTCCAAAATCCTGGCAGGCTGCGTTGGTGGGTCACAAGGGAGTGCTACAAGACAGCATTTGTAGGTTTTGTATAGCAGGCTAAACTTTTGGGCTCTGGAGTGGGAAGTATCATTGGTTATCCTAGTTCAGGCTTCCTCAACCTCAGCCCTGCAGATGTTTTTGGCCTACAACTCCCATGATCCTTAGCTAGCAGGACCAGTGGGCAGGGATGATGGGAACTGTAGTCTCAAAACATCTGGAGGGCCAAGGTTGAGGAAGCCTGTCCTAGTTCACAGTGATGTCTGTGACTTGTTCTGATGAAGCAAGCCTGATCCGCATTTATTTAAAGTGCTGTGCTGTACCCCTCATAGAGCTATAATTCCCAAATTTAGCAAAATGCAGTGCCCAGAGAGGTAATATGCTTTAAATGAGCATTGGCTGGGCTTGAAAACAGGCAATGAATCTGCCCTTAGTTATATATTTGTCTCCTCATAATCCTATTGCTAATAGCAAACTCAATACGATAATCTTTATTGTCATTGTCCCCTACAGAACAACGAAATTGAAAAAATCTACACCAGACATTCAAAAACCAACAAGCCTGCTATCCCAGCCTGGTTAACCCCCCTAAAAACTCTGATACCCCATTTTCAAATACAATATGCTCCCATAGAGACTCCTTACACTGCATTTAAAACCAAAATCGCATTTAGGTAGAAACTGTTTCTCAGGCAGCTAGTCCTAGTCTTTATAACCCTGTACCTTCTTCCACAAGGCAGAAACTGAAAGAGATCATTTCTGGGGTGCGCACTATCCTGCACTATCTCTGCAGCTTTCTTATGATACCTGGAAGCATAGATTCTGGAACTCGTACACTTTGTCAATCCATACGTAGCCACCATCCATGCTCAAGGAGGCATCAACAGGTCTGAGGAGAAACAGAGGTTTTTCAGTAGTACCAAAAAACAAACAAACAAAAAACCTTCAGAAAAATACTTTGGGAAGGGGGAACAGCCCAATGATCATAGAATGCTAACTGGCTGTTGTTGTGAGAATATAAAAAACTGGGCCTGGGAAGAACAGACTGTAGTATCCAGAAAAAAAGTCTGGATGGATGAATGGATGGAACCTTGAACAAGAGCATTCTACACTGCAACATTTCGTTGCAGGTCCTACTTGTGGTTCTATAATTTTGTGCTTCTTTCCTTTTTTAAAAATGAGAGGGTATTGGTAGGTTTGCAGTTTTCTCGCAAGAGAAGGTCCAAACCACACATGACCCTCCTATATATATCAGGTCAAGAGAAGTGTACAGGGAAGTACAGGGTATCTTTAAAGCTTTCTTTTCCAAACCTCAGCCCTGGCACCACGCTGGCAGCTGCTATTTAAAAATGAGCTATGCTATGGCATGGTGGTGATCTTAAGATGACCATAGGAACTATTTTGCCAAAGGACTACCTAGCCCATGATTAGGGGTGTTGAGAGAAACACTCCTCACATATTGAAGGCTGAGCAGGATCACACCCAGTGGCCACAGCCCCTGTCAGCAACGTATCCACCGGCTACACAATAACACACACACAGGCCACATATCTGGGGTATCACTCTCGGTACTGAAGCTGGGATAGCTCAGCCAGTAGAGCATAAAATGTCTAATCTCAGGGTCAGGGGTTTCAGCCCCACATTGGGCAAAAGATTCCTGCACTGCAGGGGTACAATTCTATGATTCTGTGTGCTTTGGAGACATAGCTTCTTCGTGCACAATTGAAATGTGTGAGAGGGTTCACCTGAATCCTTCTAATCTTACCTACAATAACTAGCCAGGGGCCCCAGGGAAGCTTACGAACAGACCATAAAGAAAATGGCCATCCTTTAGCTGGCCCGCAGGATCTGACCCTGATTGCCTCTTACATAAAAAGTGTGGGAATGTTTAGGGATGTGGAGGAGGATATATTGTCTAAGATATCCTATCCCAACTTGTCTTTAAAAGGTAAAGAGACCCCTGACCATTAGGTCCAGTCGTGACCGACTCTGGGGTTGTGGCGCTCATCTCACTTTATTGGCCTGGGAGCCGGCGTACAGCTTCCGGGTCATGTGGCCAGCATGACTAAGCCGCTTCTGGCGAACCAGAGCAGTGCACAGAAATGCTGTTTACCTTCCCGCTGGAGCAGTACCTATTTATCTACTTGCACTTTGATGTGCTTTCGAACTGCTAGGTGGGCAGGAGCTGGGACTGAGCAACAGGAGCTCACCCCGTCACGGGGATTCGAACTGCTGACCTTCTGATCGGCAAGCCCTAGGCTCTGTGGTTTAACCCGCAGTGCTACCCACGTCCCAACTTGTCTTTACAAGTTCAACAAAATCAGCAGAGTTAGCATTCCCCTTTTTAAACACACACACAGCAGATAGCTTCCTCAGACTTGTTAGAGTCTCTGTAAATATTTCCTGGTATTTTCCCCATTTAATCCCTCCTAAAATAAGATGCTACACAGTATTCTGGAAAGTATAAACGTTTACTCACAAGTAATCATCTGTTCACACAAAGGTTCCCAGAAGGCAGACTTAAAAGGTTAGAACATAGTTTAAATGTGGTGACTATCTCCTTATGAGAGAAAGCCCTCCTTTTCTTCTCTTGGCCTGGAGCCTGGAGGACTGAGACAACCTTCATGTCTACTCTAGCAATGTTGTATTTGACTGCACCTGATTCTTACACCCCACATAAGGTTTGTTCAGCCAGCATATTTAGTCCTGTTTTCCATGGCCCACTTCCTTTAATTTGCTGTTCATAATTGAACACAATAGCATTGGCATCCAACCACATGCTTGTATGAGAAAAGTCTGCTCAGAAAGAGCATCAGCTATTTAAAGCCATTTGCCCATATGAATTTACCTAGGAACACAGGTAGTCTCCAGAGGTCCTGCTCTGTTTCCTCCTGCTGTCTTATTAGAAGAAGGGCAGTGCCTAAATCATGGCCATCTTTCCTGAGGGAGGCACTCTTGGTCACTTCAGTTGTGGGATTTAGATGGCATATTACCTTATTTTTCTGTCTATAAGACACCCCCATGTATAAGACACCCGCTATTTGGGGGGACTCCAATTTAGGAAAATGGTGGGGGGATCTATCCATGTATAAGACACACCCAAATTTTGGACATTATTTTTTAGGGGGAAAGCCTAGTCTTATACAAGGAAAAATACAGTAATTCCATTTAACACGAGCAATAACTAAATTTATCGCTTTTGATTCTGTCTTTGGGCTCCTGCTGTTGCTGCAGTTTGATTTCCTGCTATGATAATGTTTTTTGTTTTCCCCCTTTGCTTTGCTATACAATGTTTAGGTGCATTGTGGAGCCTGGAGGGTGGAAAGGTGGGGTATGTGTGTATGTACACACACAGTGGTACCTTGGATGTTGAACGTAATCTGTTCTGGGAGTCCATCTCCCTGAACCATTCGACAACCAAGGCACGGCTTCTAATTGGCTGCAGGAGCCGCGTCGGACATTCAGCTTCCAAAAAACGTTCGCAAACCAGAAGACTTACTTCTGGGTTTGTGGCATTCGGGAGCCAAGCCGTTCGACAATCAAGGTACCACGGTGTGTGTGTGTGTGTGTGTGTGTGTGTGTGTGTGTGTGTGTGTATTCATAATAAATTACTGCTCCATACTTAGGATGCAACTTGTAACCTTGGTCAGTCAGTTTTAATTATTAATATATATATGTTTCTCTGTGTTTTTAAATACGCACATTGAAAACTAATAAAAAAATTATTATTAAAAAAAAATAGACCTAAATATCCACTATTCGCAGCTAAAAGACAGGCTTGTAGCCATTCTGACACTGGTTGCTTTGGAGATAGCTAAATAAAGTCTGGGAATTGAAATGGAACTCTGTGTTGCTAATTCAAATATAATTAATGTCTTTAACAATGCTACCACATTATTATGGGCATTGCATTATATCTCAGTTCTCCCGTTCTTGTGACTGTTCATATAAGACAACCATTAGAATATCACTTGCAATTTTTCATTTTGTGTTTTTTTTCCTGGTTACTGGTAAACGGGAGGGGATGGCTTTGTCAGTCCCCTTTGGCACAGAAATATTTTTTTCTCCACCTCTGGCAATTGCCTTCACACACCTGAGACACTCACATAATTGGTGGAAGCAAAGAGTACATCATCTGGGATAGGACTGGTGAAGCCTGTGTTGGTGTTGATAAGTCTCTCCTTGGCTGACAAATCAGTCCAAGGTACTATACAGAATTTCACACAAATATCTATCTATCTACACCCACACCCACACACTTGCTATATCAAAGGCAACTTTGGGTAATTTTTAGGGCATTCTGTAATGTCAGAGAGACAAGTAAGGCATCAAATTAAAGCATAGAATGGTTTTGCCAATTTAAGCGCTTCCTTAAGTCACACAGATAACTAAAAATAAGGAAATAAAATAGAAGAAGACTGCAGAAAAGGATTCTAGGTAAGATAATAGGAATGAAGAAGAGGAAGGAAAATGGGTGCTGAAAAGGTATTACTCTGAAAACAAAAGCACAGCCAGGAATGCATATGTGCTTTTCCACTCCTCTCTTTCTTATTACTCAGTGACTCACTTGATGAATGCCTTTATTACTTCCATAGCCAAGTGACTCACAATTCACTGTGCAATCCTGTTCATGATTTCTCCAAAGTAAGTTCCATTAAGTTCAGTGTCATTTACTCTCAAGCAAATGCATATCGGATTGCAATCTTGGTGACTCCGTAGTCCTATTCAGGCATTAAAAGAACGCAGGTGGGAAGAAAAGACAGACAGACTCGCCCACCTATTCCCCAACTAGAGATGGAGGAGAAGTTTGCTTCAGTTCGCATTTAAATTTTAATATACAAAATTCGCACTTCCCCAAGCCATAGGGAAAGGGACCCCTGACCATTAAGTCCATTCGTGGCCGACTCTGGGGTTGCGGTGTTCATTTCACTTGCAAGCAATCCTGGCCGAGGGAGCCAGCGTTTGTCCGCTTCTGGGTCATGGGGCCAGAATGACTAAGCCGCTTCTGGCGAAACCAGAGCAGCGCATGGAAACGCCGTTTACCTTCCCGCCAGAGTGGTACCTATTTATCTACTTGCACTTTGAGGTGCTTTCAAACTGCTAGGTTGGTAGGAGCAGGGACCAAGCAACAAGAGCTCACACCATCACAGAGATTTGAACCGCTGACCTTCTGATCAGCAAGCCCTAGGGTCTGTGGTTTAGACCACAGCACCACCCGCGTCCCCAACTCCCCAAGCCATACATGGTCCCAAACGAAGCCAGCTTTCAAAATTCGCTTTTCTCTGAATTTTGTAGTGCAGTTATTCCGCCATATAATGGGTACAAAAATGTGCATACTAAGGTACAGCGTACATGCAGATGAACATATATTAGGGAAACATACTTTGCAAAAATGTATATATTGGACAAAAGTTTATACAAACATGTCTATTAGGAGAAATTCAAACTGAAATGCTGATGAATTTTCAGAAGGACTTAAAAAAAAATATGCATAATGTCAAAATGTGGAGCAATGAACCTAAGATTGGAAAAATGAAAAACTGGGGAAAATAGGAATTCTTCCATGCTTATGCTGACAGTCCCCGTCACCTCCACTCCTCATCTTCCCACATTGAGCAGGAAAGTCTGAAGGGCATTCTCCATGTGTTCAGGTGAGCATGTTTTGAATCCTCCCTATGATCAGGATCTCAGTTTCAACATGGCCTCATTGCAGGAAGGTCAGGGGTAGAGAAGGCTTGTTTTGTGCACTTTCCCACACAAAAATAATATTTATGCACAATAAATCTGAAGCCAAAGAAGAAAGAAAGCTACTAGGATTTTTTTTAAAAAAAAATTAAAAATCCCCCTGACACATGTTCAAAGGGTTCTTTCATTTTTAATTTCCAGGAGCATGAATGGCAGAGGGGGGACGGAGGCAGCCCTTTGCCAGCCCTTTGCTCGTTTAACAGTTGACTCCGTGAGTTATCTAATTAGGCATTTATTTAAAGGGATGTGTGGAACTGAAAAGCCCCATGTCAGGTTCTGAAATCAGAGGAGATAAAGCCGAGATTCTTGCGTTTTCCCTTCTTTTCTGAGCTGCAAAGGTAATTAGCCCATTTAGCCCTGCGCTGCGCTGCTTTTCTGTGCCTGAAAGGAGACTGAAACAAGATAGCATTTCAGAAACACTCTTTGAAACGCACCACAATGAAAAATTCCGCTTTCTCTTGTATGCCACATAAAGAAAGCCATCCGATCCCACCCTGGTCAAGGGATCAGTGGCAACATGATCAATGATGACTTTGGAATTTTGGCCATTGCTACTAGCTAATTTGGCTTTTCTTGAGATCCAGGATGGTTTTGCTTTCCTTTCTTCTTTTGCTTCTTTTGTGACCATTAATGTTATAATTTTCTTCTCTGCCTGCAGTTACCATCTCGGCACTAGTCACTGATATACATATATAGATTTTAGAAACAACACATGGATTTAGTGCAATGTCCAGCCGTTAAGCTTATAGTATTAGTGGTGTCTTTCCAATGGCCAACAAAGGCATGCGTCACCTATAATTAGGGGAAAGCTATATGCATCAAAGCTTTGGAAGTTCCTAGACTTCCAAAAGTTGAAGGGGAGCAGAAATCTTCAAGGGAATAATTGTGGCTTATCTTGTAAGATGCCCCCCCTTTTTTTAGATTCCATATTTGGAAGGAAAGATCGTGAACAGAACTGTGAGGGCTGAAATGATACAGAAGCAGAAAAACATGAGATAAATCTATTTATCCTATAATATGTTGCTGTAGTTAGGGGGGGGGGCGTCTCCAGATGTAGCATGCAAAATAGCATGTGGATGCATACAGATTCGGCGCTGGCCCACTCATGAAGCAAAGTGAGGTGATTGCCTCAGGTAGCAGGATCCACAGGGGTGACAGATCCCAGTACAGTGGTACCTCAGGTTACATACGCTTCAGGTTACATATGCTTCAGGTTACACACTCCACTAACCCAGAAATAGTACCTCCGGTTAAGAACTTTGCTTCAGAATGAGAATAGAAATTGTGCTCCGGCAGCGCAGAGGCAGTGGGAGGCCCCCATTAGCTAAAGTGGTGCTTCAGTTTAAGAACAGTTTCAGGTTAAGAAAGGACCTCCGGAACGAATTAAGTACTTCACCCGAGGTACCACTGTATAGATCTTTAATCCTCACAGAACTCTAGCCCAATGGTTGCCATGAATTTGATTTAAATTGATTTTAGAATGAATTGATTTTTAGAATGCTGTATTATTTTACTGTTGTTAGCCACTCTGAGCCCGGCGTCGGCTGGGGAGGATGGGATATAAATAAATTATTATTATTATTATTATTATTATTATTATTATTATTATTATTATTCACTCACTCTTTCTTCACTGGCAAGGAGGGAGGTGCCATTGTGTGTGTGTGTGTGTGTGTGTGTAAGAGGCAGAAAGGGAGGCTGGGAGACTGTGCGCGCACTCATGCGACTGTGCAATTCACAACTCCCTGCCCCTTAGTGCATGCAGTGCCCAGGGCCAAAAATGTGCCCTGTCCCTCTTTACAAATTCATTTTAACATGGCATTTGCTGCTGTTCTTCTTTAACGAAATGGAACGAAACCTAATTTGGGATCCATCAGACAAGAGCAAGCAAAAGCGCAATGCCTATTCCCTTCCCCATCCGCTTTTGTGGGGTTCACCCTATTTTGACCACATGGATTTGCAACGCTATCCCCGTTGCCGTAGGAGGAAGCCCCGAAGAAAGGGAAGAAGCCCTTTGTTGGCGAAAAACTTCCCGCATTGAAAGATTCCCTGTTAAACATAGCACGCCCCCATTCTGTATTCCTCCCTGAATTCAGCAGGAGGCCGACAGCATGACAGCTGATCTCCCAGGCTTCCCACTGTACCAGCCAGACTAGGATATCGGATGAACCAACATAAAGGTAGCAGTGAGAAGCCTGCCATCCCTGAGCTGCATGTAGATGAAAGTGAATAATGCAACATGCACCATGCAGTCGTGTCCTACCCATACTGATTGCACCGGCACAACAAATACTTATCCCGGGCACCCAGACGTCAGCTGAATCAATTAGACTCTTCCGAGAAGCAGGAAACAAAAGCTTGCATTTGGAATAAAAGCTGAGCTTACCAAACTGGCTCAAAGAAGACAGAAGTCAGATGGTTTAACAAAATTAACAGGAATGAGAATTTGACTAGCTGGCTTCCTTTTGCAAGAACTGTAAGATTGTACTCTAACTGTAAGGAGAGTGGGTGTATGTGTGTGTGTGTGTGTGAGAGAGAGAGAGAGAGAGAGCCTTATAAACCAACCCACAAATGCTAGGCAAAGGTAAAGGGACCTCTGGCCATTAGGTCCAGTCGTGGCCGACTCTGAGGTTGCGGTGCTCATCTCGCTTTATTGGCCGAGGCAGCCGGCGTACAGCTTCCGGGTCATGTGGCCAGCATGACTAAGCCGCTTCTGGCGAACCAGAGCAGCGCACGGAAATGCCGTTTACCTTCCTGCCGGAGTGGTACCTATTGATCTACTTGCACTTTGACGTACTTTCGAACCGCTAGGTTGGCATGAGCTGGGACCGAGCAACGGGAGCTCACCCCGTCACGGGGATTCAAACTGCTGACTTTCTGATCGGCAAGTCCTAGGCTCTGTAGGTTTGGTTGCCTTTTGTGATATTATTGACCAAACTCAGCATGAGAGTTCCCTGGGTGGGGGTAGCAGTCTCTGTCAATGTTTCAGTGCCTGGTGCCATTTTTTTGCAAGATGGCAGACTAGACCAAATCATGACTTGGGTGTGACTTTGTCCATGTTTTGACATGGGTTCAGCAGCTTCTGAAGAGGTACCTATTTATCTACTTGCACTTTGACGTGCTTTCGAACTGCCGTTTACCTTCCCGCCGGAGCGGTACCTATTTATCTGCTTGCACTCTGCCATGCTTTCGAACTGCTAGGTTGGCAGGAGGAGGGACCGAGCAACAGGAGCTCAACCCGTCGTGGGGATTCGAAGCACCGACCTTCTGATCGGCAAGTCCTAGGCTCTGTGGTTTAACTCACAGCACCACCCGCATCCCACAAACGCTACTGCCCCACAAATATGCTACAAACCAGTCTACTGAGCAATGGTGACCAATGAGGTGGTTCACTAGGGAACATTGCTGGTGGTCACAGTGCCTTTACCTGTAACTCAGTGGTAGAGCACTTGCCTCCTAAGCAGAAAGTTCCATGTTCAATCCCTGGCAGGTCCAGGTATTGTTGGAAAAAAGCCTTCTGTTAAGAGAGGCTGCAATGGAATCCCTGATCTAGATCTTGGCTCGAGTAGAAAAGAATCTGCTCTCCACCACAAGAATGAGTTTCAAAGCTTTACTGGAAACAGTCTTAAAACAGTTACAAACAAATGTTACAAAATACAGAATAACACATTGTTCTTAAACAAACTAGAAATGTGGTCCCTTCTCCTGTTTAGTCCTTACAGTACAGTAACCGTCTTCTCTCTGCTTCCAGAAAGAGAGAAAAATCATAAGTTCATCATCCTGCTGTGAAAGATCTGCAACTCCTGTTTCTGGGATGATCAATTAGTCTAAAGAGTGGGATAAAAACATCCAAACTTTTCTGCCGCATTCTCCAGAGTGAAACCTCCTGTGCCTAATGCAAACTTCTCTTTGCAAAAAGTTTTCACACACAATGTATACAAACATGACATTTTATCCTTATTAAACTCATATCTTTAACACCTCCTGTCTGAACTCATGGAGAGCTACTGCCAGTCTGTGTAGACAATACTGAGTTAGATCTGACTCGGTCTAAGTTAGCTTCATTTGTTCCTATGTCATTCCCAACTGATTGACACCCCAGTCTTACTAAGCAATAATTCAATGGAAAACAGATGCATGATTAGCCTGGTCCATATAGTGCTACGCCATTAAACATCTTCGAAGTGTCATGGGATGAAGTCGTGGGAAAGAGGCTAAAATAAAGAATAAAAAACTTTTGTAGCATTTCCCCATCTTCATTACACAAAACTCGTCACAGATTACCAGGAGAGTAGCTTTTTCCAAGCATGTTCTCCCTCCTTCAGTCTTCTTCTTCGAAGCAGGTTTTAACAACAACAAGAGACATAAGGGTTGTATGTTCAACATCTTCTGTCGATGGCGGAAGAAGTCTTCAGAAGGGTCATCTTGAGTAATGATGCCTGAGGCTTTGTTAGAGTCGTCCGGAGTTATCTGTTTGTTTTGCAATAAATCCTCCTTTTTAAATACCTATTCTACTGTGTTATCAAGCTGGGAACCTGGACTCCTGACACCTGTGACTCCTAAAAGCTGTCAGCATGTGACAGCACCTGCACTCCAGGAACGGCTTCGACTGGCCAGCTAAACCAGGTGAGGGTAGCCGATGGGTCTCAAACCCTTGGTGAGTTAGGGACTTCCCCCTGCATGCAAAAACTGCATGCAAAAATCCAGCGGATTGAGCAGATGAGACCAGTAGTGGTTCCAGTGATCAAGAAGGCAGTTTCTGCACATGGTGTAAGGGAAATTGAGGGGCAGATGGGGCTCATCAACCAGGTGGGAAAGGAGCCCATCTGATTCTAAACCTTGCAGGACATCTTCAGGAGAAGAAGAAGAGGAGTTTGGATTTGATATCCCCCTTTATCACTACCCGAAGGAGTCTCAAAGCGGCTAACATTCTCCTTTCCCTTCCTGCCCCACAACAAACACTCTGTGAGGTGAGTGGGGCTGAGAGAAGTGTGACTAGCCCAAGGTCAACCAGTAGCTGCATGTGGAGGAGCGGAGACACAAACCCGGTTCCCCAGATTCCGAGTCTACAGCTCTTAACCACTATACAGGTTACAGCAACAGCCAAGGCAACATTTTTCCACCTTCGCCGCATCAAGCAGTTGGTCCCTTACCTTTCCCACCCTGACCTGGCCACAGTGATCCATGCAACGGTCACCTCCAGGCTTGACTACTGTAATTCGCTCTACGCGGGGCTGCCCTTGAAGCTGTCCCAGAAACTCCAGCGAGGCTCCTCACGGGGTCTCTGCCATGGAAGCATATTCACCCAGTGCTTTTCCAGCTGCACTGGCTCCTGGTGGAGTACAGGGTCAGATTTAAGGTGCTGCTTTTGACCTTTAAAGCCCTTCATGGCCTAGGACCCTCGTACCTACGGGACCGCCTCTCCCAGTATGCCCCACGGAGAGCTTCAAGGTCCATAAATAGCAACATCCTAGTGGTCCCGGGCCCAATGAAAGTTAGATTGGCCTCAACCAGAGCCAGGGCCTTTTCGACTCTGGCTCCGGCTTGGTGGAACTCTCTGCCTCATGAGACCAGGGCCCTGCAGGATCTGATTTCTTTCCACAGGGCCTGTAAGACAGAGTTGTTCCGCCTGGCTTTTGGCTTAAAGCCAATTTGATTCACTCCCTCTCTTTCTTTTTTCTTTTCCTTTCTCCTCCTGCAATGAGGCTACATTTTAATATTTTAATGTTTCAATATTTTAATGTTATATTTTAATTTTGTTTTTAAGTTGTAATCATTCAACTTGTTTTTATTATTGCTTGTTAGCCGCCCTGAGCTGGGAGGGCGGGGTATAAATAAAAATTATTATTATTATTATTATTATTATTATTATTATTATTATTATTATTATTATTATTATACCACACTAGCTCTCAAAGAAATGCTTGAGGAGTAAACTCTGCACAAATCCAGAATGGAGTCCCTAAGATGGTTGGATAGAATCTTTTACACCTCCTTCTAGCAACTCCTGCAACTGGTGCCCAACATACTGCTCTGCTTTCCTTTGGACCACATCAGTGAGGCTGAGAGGGGGGGTCTTGTTGTCTGGCCACCCCAGCGCCACCATACACACTGTGCCTCAGGGAGATCACTTCATTTTTTCTTTTCTTCAAATGAATTTTTATTAATTTACATCCAAAGAAAAAACAGACAAAAAACATATTAGTTTCACATCAAAATTTGACAACATATTCCTTTTTGGGACTTCCTCCAGCTTATCCGTAAATCATAGTTATAATTTAAGTTATGCATTTCTTAATTTTGTATTGACATTGATTATATCTTTCTTTCTATTCCCTTTAGACAATACTTCATAGTTTTTCACAGTGCTTCTTTAAATCCCGTTAGCGTTATCTGTCCCTCACTTATATGTTCCAGATATTCCACAAATTTCCCCCAGTCCTCAATAAACTTTTGGTCTCTTAAGTATCTAATCTTTCCTGTCAATTTGTCCAGCTCCATGTAATCCAACAACTTCGTTCTCCATTCTTCCACAGTCGGTATTTCTTGCTGTTTCCATTTCTGGGCCAGTAACACTCTTGCTGCTGTTACTGCATATTGGAAAAATTTACAGGGAGATCACTTCAGTGCTCAGGAACAGACAAATATTTCATGATATTTCATAATCCTTTGCAGAATTAGCCCATGGCATATGTTGAACAAAGGAAATCTTTTAAGGAAATATTAATTGGTATACAAAGGAATAGTGGAATAGGCGTCTGTTATGCACACCTCTCAAACCAGCCCCTTTGTGACTGTTTTGAGTGCAAAGCTCCGTTGACAGTTTTCCACTTGCCCTGAATGGCACACTGGAAAATGTCCTCAAATGGAATCTTAAACATCCTCTGGCCCTCTAAAATAACCTGTGTCGAGGTCTGGGGTTTCCTTGCCTTTTTTTAAGGATTAACTTGGGTTATGTTGAAGAAAGTTCATCTTGTTATGTACAGGCATGTGCCGTTTTCAACCCAAGGAGGAGGTGGGGGTTAAAACAGGGATTTAGTGACTACTCAGTAATGATTGCTATGAATTACTAACTAAATCAATCTGCTCGGTTTAAAAGAATCATTTGTAGTTGCCAAAGGCTGCTTCTTTTTCTCCAAGGCAGGTCGTACATTCCCTTTCCAACGGAAAATTATACGGTTTGCTAATTGCTCGAGTGTAAAGAAGGGTCACTGTGCAATTTCCTTTTACTGTAATTTGAAATCCCACAAATATAGCTCATCATCATCCCAGAGGAATTCGCGGGGTTTTGGCAAAGCCCCAAAGCGTAGGTGAGGTTGTCATAAATAAATAAATAAATAAATGGAACGCCCTGGCAGAACAGTCGACGTTTTCTGCCCCCGTAATCTTTGCGCGGTTAATTGTTGCTCACAGTAATTGAGCAGTACTGCAAAAATAAAAATAAAAAATGCTAACTATTCCTCAAAACCGACTGCTTCTGCGAGCCTGCAGCTTAACCTGTTAGACCTCGACTCCCACTGAAATGAAATTGTATGTGTGCATGTTGAGAGGTGGATACCTGGAGTATGACTAGCTCACATGACACACCTCTATTATTATTTTTGTTAATCACATGTCAGCATGGCATCTGGGGGAATGGAGGCATTTCATCCTGATCATCTTTGAAGTGGTCTGGGTGTATTTAGTTATTTATTGAATTTATATGCCCCCGTATACTGGGTGTGCTTTTTCACCTTTGTTTTCTTGGAGTGTCCTGTTGGAATGTTTTCTTGCTGTGTTTATTGTCGGATTTCATTTTTTATTTTTTGTAAACCCTTTTGGTTTAACACAAATGATGTTAATAAACAATGCTGCACAACCTGCCATTTTACAGATTAAAATTGATTAGATTTGCTTTGAATTGTTAGGAACTCCCAGGACAATTGTGTTGCTGTTGTTTGTCTCCCAGTACATAAGGTAAAGGGACCCCTGACCATTAGGTCCAGTCATGACCGACTCTTTTCTTGCAGCACTCATCTCGCTTTACTGGCCGAGGGAGCTGGCGTACAGCTTCTAGGTCATGTGACCAGCATGACTAAGCCGCTTCTGGCGAACCAGAGCAGCACACGGAAACACCATTTACCTTCCCACTGGAGTGGTACCTATTTATCTACTTGCACTTTGATGCACTTTCGAGGTGCTAGGTTGGCAGGAGCAGGGACCGAGCAATGGGAGCTCACCCCGTCATGGGGATTTGAACCGCCAACCTTCTGATCGGCAAATCCTAGGCTCTGTGGTTTAACCCAAAGCGCCACCCACGTCCCTCTCCCAGTGCATACTTCATCCAAAAAATTGTTGTCTTTTCTCAATGAGTGCAAAACAATCTACCCAAAAGTGAATGAATACAGCACACTGCAGCCATCTGTGGTGGGGTGCAAAGTGGGACACAACTTGTGGTGTTAGAACAGGCAGAGGCAGATTTAGGGCAGCACGGCCAGTTCAGTCAGAGCCTTGGGGGCACCGCCAGGGACATGGCAACTATGATTTAGAATGGGGCTAGAGAGGCAGAAGGGGGCCAAATTTTTGCATTGCATGGGGCACCGCTGAAATTTGAGACCCCAAGATCTGCTACTGGAACAGGACCACTAAAAGCAGTATTGGTGCCAGAATTTGGTGGCGCTTCAGGGCATGGCACATGAAAAAGGTGGAGGCATCGAAAAGAGTGATTTCTTCTAGGATGGCTTGTGCAAAGTGGAAATGAGAGCACTGTTAGGGCAATGGGACTTCTGTTGGACTTGGGACTCTGGCAGATGCCCAACTTTGCCCCGTTCTGGAGCCAGTCAGTGCTGATTAAAACTAGGCATCAAAAATGGACGTGGGTGGCGCTGTGGGTTAAACCACAGAGCCTAGGACTTGCCGATCAGAAAGTTGGTGGTTTGAATCCCCGTGACGGGGTGAGCTCCCATTGCTCGGTCCCTGCTCCTGCCCACCTAGCAGTTCGAAAGCATGTCAAAGTGCAAGTAAATAAATAGGTACCACTCTGGTGGGAAGGTAAACGGTGTTTCCGTGTGCTGCTCTGGTTCGCCAGAAGCGGCTTTGTCATGCTGGCCACATGACCCGGAAGCTGTATGCCGGCTCCCTCGGCCAGTAAAGCGAGATGAGCGCCGCAACCCCAGAGTCGGTCACGACTGGACCCTTTATCTTTAGTCAGGGGTCCCTTTATCTTTACCTTATGCCTTCCTTGTCATCTCTGAATTATTGGAGGGGTGAAGATCTGGCCATGGAATTATTTTCTTCGATGATACCAATGAGCTTACAAGAGGTTATCTAATTAGGTTGCTAATTGGTTAGCAAGAAGAGATACTCTTCCCATAACAGTGGGCACACTGAGTGAAATCTTGCCAAAGTACATTGTTAGACCTTTTTTTTGCAATTTATTTCCATATGTTCGTTTATTTTATGGCAATATTAGTCCTCTAAAGTTCTCTTACAGCTTGGTTTATTGCAAAATAAAATCCTAATGGCTGTAATTAATAACAAATTTTATTTTACATTCAAAAATTACAGGGCCCTTTATGGTTATAGCTGTGTCAGCAATGCCAGATCTAAACAATACTTTCAAAATATGCCCTTTGCAAATAATCAATAACCACAAAATAGAAAAGCTTTCTAATTAAAATTAATAAGAAAGGTTAAAAGGACCATTAGGGATTCAATAGTCAGTGGCTTAGCCTACTTTGAACCCTAATTCATGAATACAAACACACATGCAGGAATAATCACAAGGATTAATTGCAATAGAGATTTTGCAAACGAGTCCCCTGATTTGAATTTAGACACAGAGACCTGATTTACATGAACAGAAGACGAAGTAGTAAAACTCTTAAAGGACTGTACCAGTTCAGCCATCAGATAATCTTGATTGTACAGACCACCCCCCCTCCTACATGTGAGAAAGGCAGCCATTTCTATATGAATTCATGTGCAATTCATGGCTATTAAAAAAAGGCAGGGATCCAATGGTGTCACAGTCCTACTCAGGGCTGGATTTAGGTTTGATGAGGCCCTAAGCTCCTGAAGGTAATGGGGACCTTTATATGTCCAGCTCTCCTTTGTCAACAACAAATTGTCGCTGGTTTTTTGTGTTGAATATATGTTATATGGTAATTTATGGACCTAATAGGTATCTAAAGCCATTTGCACATGTTGCCATGAAACCAGTCCATGCAGAATGTAGGCACCCTATATATAGAAATGAGTGAACCAGTGATATTTTGGGAGCAAGCTAGCAGGCGGGGCCCATTATTTACATCATAGGAGCCTACACAACACAAAACACGGTTGCTGTATGTAGGTTTTATTTTATTTGAACGTACATCCGGTTTGTTTTTCCCTTTATTTATTGGGGGGGGCAAGAGAGTGGGGCCCTAAGATATAGCTTGTTTAGCTTATACGTAAATCCAGCACTGGTCCTACTCTGGTCTGTATGTGAGTAATACTTGCATAGGGCTTCTATTCCTCCCCTAAATTAAAATTAGGACCACATTTTGTGCTCACACCTAAAATACTAGGTTTAAGAGTAAGAACAAATTGTCCTGCCAGAGAACCACACAAACACACACACACACCCCACATACGTTTGTGGTGTGTGTGTGTTTTTGCACAAGTCGCTATGCTGGGTGGGTCTCCTCTGAGGCCGGTTAAATCTGCTACATCTCTACATTGGGAGTGATTGAATGATCCAGTTACAGGAACCATAGCTTACAGATTTGAAAATAAGGGACCAGCAGCCTCGGAAATAAGGGATCAGCAGCCAAAATAAAGGATTCCTAAAGGCAGAAAGCCCAGCCAGCAGCCAAACGAAGCCTCAAGTGATGGTTCCCACAGCGCAGGAACCCGGCAAAGGGGATGCAGCAAGGAAAATCACCGTCACCTCTCCTCTGGGATGCGCTGAGCAAAGGCAAGTCCCCAGGCAATGCAGCCGATTTGATCAGCACAAGACATGCAAGCTCCACCCCCCAGTCGTTCTTAGACTCCTTATTGGGTGAGCAATGCATCCAAGCAACACAGTTGGAGCCTCCCTCCTCCCTGGCCGGCATGGAGGGAGGGAGAGGAGCTACTTCCTTTGAAACCCGGGAAATTTAAGGGACATCATCAGTAAGGGACAGCAGCGGGACATGGCGCTGGGATAAGGGACTGTCCCGCCAAATAAGGGACGCTTGACAGGGACTGCAGCACAACCCCAGTGGAGGCAGATTGAAAGGCTTCATGGCCAGAGATCATGCAGAGATCAGTGGGTAACGGGAGCCCCAATGAGCTTTTAATTATTTCATTAGTGCATTTGTCACTGCACACCAGCAGTCCTCCTCTGGCGACGAGAGTGCCCTGGCATACAGTGTGGGAATTACTGAGAGAATTGGTGCATATCTCATAGAAGGGGCTTCCCCCCCCAAAAAAATGTCTAACTTTTGAGGAAGCAGCATCCAGCAAACCTTGAGCCCAGATTGCGCGCATTACATTCTGAGCCACATCTGATGGAGAGGAATATGCAGGCCAGGAAATTCCATAGAGCGGTTTTTTGGTTTTTTCCATAGCGGTGTTTGGTTAAACGATGTAGGAACAACATGCTATTTGCTTGACATGAGTCAGCTTAAAGCGCTGAGCTGAAAAAACTTCCCTTCAAAGTGAATGCACCAATTACACCTCAAAAGTAACTAGACTGAAAGCATATGGCCGCAAAATTATACCTTGGTCCCAGCTGGCCAGCACTTCACTATCTATCAGTGACATGTGTGAAAGTTTGTTATATATATATATATATATAAATAACTCACTGGGTAAAACACAGAGCCGTTGGGGGCAGGGAGACCGCAGGTTTCAAAATCCATTGAATTCTACCAATGCACTGCATAAGAACTTTTTTAAGCATTCAGGGTAAAGTTTTGTTCTAAAAAGGGACATGCACATTACCGCTGTAAATATGTGTCTAAGGACAACCCAAAAGGCACTCCCACATGTTACCAGGCTAGACCAGCATTTTGTCTCCAGTAGAGGCCAAATGCCCACAGGAAACTCACAAACAAGACATGATGGAGATAAAAATTGTGTTTGTCTGCAACACCTGATAAACAGGGGTCTCCTGCCTTTGAAACTGGAGGTTCCTCTTTTAGCTCTGCTATAGTTAGATTTGGTAGGAATTTAACAGATTTTTATAAACTTTCCCAAGAACGTTCAGAACTATTGTTTTCCCCTCACAGAACTCTAATTTTTGGGAAACTTAATAAACTACACCTCTCAGAATGCTTGAGGGGAAGCCATTTTTTTAAATAATATTGATCTGATTTACATCCTATGCCCTTTAAAAAAAAATTGGGGGATTTGGGTTGTTGATATTGTTGTTATAATATATTTTGTGGTTTTATATCTTTATTTTATTCTGTGAACTGCCCTGAGACCCCCGGGTATACGGCAGTATATAATTAATAATAATAATAATAATAATAATAATAATAATAATAATAATAAAATGTGCATTGAAAGTCCTTTAAATGTCTGGTGTGGATCTACAAATAGTTTTTGCCATGCGTATGTATTTCACTAAGGTTTCAAGCATGAAGTCTATTTTAAAACCTTGAACATTTAGTCACAATTCGTCTTTTAAACTAATCCAAGTAGTATCACAAAATTGTATGAAAGACAATAATGGGGGGGGGGAGATTAGCATATTTCAAACATATGGAACATTTATTGCTGTGGCATTGAAAGGATGAAAATGTTGAAACCTTCCTTGATGTTACAAAATCATGGAGAGCTTGAGTGATAATATGCAGGTTGATGGATCCACAGAGACTGATATCAACTGCTGCAGAAAACAACATCCAGCAGCTATCCTTATAATCCAGACTTCTTCATCAAACAGCTGCCCACCTGAAATGTCACGAGTCCCATGGCAACCTTCGGCCCAGACCAGAGCCAAATCTGACACATAGAGACTCTCTCCTTTCCCCGATCCCAGCAGGCTTCGATGATGAGCCAGGAGTCCCAACTGGTCCCTGGCTATCGCTGGAGTCAGCAGAAGGACTTGATATTGCTACACACTACCTCCAGTCCCCAAGCAGTGAGAGATTCCAGGGGTTCTCAACGCTTACCCAGGGTTCATGTTTCCTTGATGGACAGAGGAGACTATGGTTTCTTTATGATATGTTGTTTATTTACTGTCAAGAACTGGGCAGAGGAGGAATGGTGGAGACCGCCTCCCCAGCCTGACCCTTCCAGAGAAGAGGAAGACAGTTCAGAATTACAACAGGGGTTTGAGGGAGGTCACAGCTCAGAGGCAGATGAGGGGGAAAGCTGGGAAATAATGGGAGAGGAGGACAAAGCATGTTCTCCTTCATGGAGAGCACGTGTTGCTGTGGGTTGCTGGGTGGGATTGTTTAAATGTCCAGGATTGTGATTGACTATTCTGGGTTGTTGGACGAATTATGATGTTGCCAATGTGTGGGATGGCTTGAGGGTTTATATACTTAGCACACAACATTTAACGTTCCCTTTTGCTGCGTGCATCGGATCACCTGCCCACCCTCCCTAAGTTAGGGCTTGTGTGTCTGACCTTGTGTCAGGGAACTGCCATCAGGGCCGGAGGGAGAGAGCGGACTCCAGAGGGACTCCAGAGAGCACCCTGGGAGGGGGAGAGGCAGCTCATCTTCTGGGGAAGAGAATCAGTGTAGCACCAGTGGAGAAGGGGGGCAGATGGGGGAAGCGGCGAGGCGGTTCCATGACTCCTTGCCTGGGACCAGCGGGGAGAGACGGGGTCCTCCACCGCACACACCCTCCTTGCGCAGAAGGCTTTCGCGCAGAGAGGGTAGGCGGAGACTAGGTGTCAAAGAGCTTCTTTGCTGGAAGAAGTTCAAGAAACGCCCACTGACGGATTCTGCCAGCGATTGAGACAGCCACGGGCGAGTGGCTGTCCGGACAGAAAAGGTTCACTCAGGCAACCCAGCCAGGTGTGGTGCCGGTTTACGCACGAGCAACCCCTAGAACCATTACACCTTGCTATGCCTGTCAAGGGGTCGTCTGCTTTGGGGGCAGGGACCTGGTACGAATTTTGTCCATTTGGCTGATTGGCCAGTGCCATTTGATTTTTGCCTACTGCGTAGCAAATCGTCACAACTTGTAAGGTTGCGGTTAGGCATTGGTTAAAACTGCTTGGTGGAAGGGTAAGGATTGGCTGTGCCTGCCCCTCCCATGCTGCTGCTGCAAGGGAAATCCATTAAAGGAATCCAGGGGCTCACCGTGCTCTTGTCTGAACCCCTGTCAAGGGGCTAGGGCCACGCAAGCCCCTGAGAGCATGCGGGGAGAGGTGAGGGTCTGCTGCCCCGCTCCATCCTCTCCCCAAATGTTTTCCCTTACTGACTTTCACAGGGTTGCAGAAGTTCTGTCCCTGGGTGGAGACAGATAGTCGTAACCAATGCCTAAGAAGCCACTCACATTATGTATTTTAATAAAGTTGTGGCCAAAATCATGCCAAAAACCTTAAACAAAAATTCTGTGTGAATTGTGGTTTATTTAGGGGGTGGCTTGGGGACCTCGACACGCAAGGAAGAGGAACCACCAGGAGGGCAACAGCTGACAGACACAGTGTCTTTAGAAAGCATTCTAGATGCCCCCCTCTCCCAGAACATGGTGGGCATTGAAAATAGGAGAGCAAAGAGCTCAGAAGCAAAGAGCCCTCAGCACCACCCATAGGGGAGATGATGATGATGAATGAGGAAGTGGGAGAGTCACTTGGGACAATGTCATTATTCCAAGAGGCTGTGTTCTAAGCCTCTCTCTGTAAATACTGAATAAAAAGCAGGCGGTAAGGGCTTTTCCTTATCTTATCCATTCCTGGCAACCTGCCGTGGGGTTGGATCCACTGCTGCCTGACATTTACACATACAGTGGTACCTCAGATTAAGTACTTAATTCGTTCTGGAGGTCCGTTCTTAACCTGAAACTGTTCTTAACCTGAAGCACCACTTTAGCTAATGGGGCCTCCTGCTGCCACCGCGCCGCCGGAGCACGATTTCTGTTCTTATCCGGAAGCAAAGTTCTTAACCTGAAGCACTATTTCTGGGTTAGCGGAGTGTGTAACCTGAAGCGCATGTAACATGAAGCGTATATAACCCGAGGTACCACTGTATATACAACCTGAGCCTATGATGAAGCATTAACACAGCATTACCACCCTAAGAGGGACTTGCTTGGCGCATAGATGTAGGCTTGGATTCAAACAGAATGACCGCTCCCCGCTTAAAATGGGGGGCGCCCTTTGCGTGGACGCGTGCAGCCCCTAGATCTGGAGCGGCTCCAACAGCATAGGCTTGGCTTTGCCTTCCCTCAAGTGGGATACCTGGAGGTCTCCGCCTACCTCAGTCAGTTGTCCAATCCCACCTGGGGGAAATGTTGCCAAGGAGACCATGCCAGGTAGGGGAGGGATTACCTGCCCACACAATAGAGGGAGGATCTTACCTGGGAATTCTCACTTGACTCCAGAGCTTCTCCCACCCTACCCACCCTCAGTTAATGTCTTATTTTGCAGGTTAACTTTTCTTCACAGGTTTTGCAGGTTAACTTTTCTTCACAGGTATGCGGGCGCTGCTACGTTAAGGTCGCTGTTAAAGGGCCGGAAAGGACTTTCCCTGCATTGGCAGGTTTCGCCTTTCCCGTAGCAAAATGTCACAACTTTGGCGGTATCAGGCCTTGGGCGGAATCCTTTTGTCCATCTTCCTCTTTGCGGCGGCGATACCAGGGTTCCCCGTTAAAGGGGTTTTCTGAAGGGAGGCTTTGACCGTACGCCGGAAGGTCGTCATTGCTCTCCCCTGCGGCGGCGGCGTTACGGGGGCGGCTATCTCTGCTTGAACATATGTTCTCCAGAGCCGGCCCATCCCCCCCACACACTGGATAACCCTGATGCTCCCTAGGTCCCCGGCTGGGGACTGGGGAGGGAGAACGCCCAATGCCTGAGCCAAGGTCTACCCACATTTGAAAATTAATAAAGTTGTGGCCAATTTAATCCCATAGCACGTTGTCTTGAGTCGTTATTCCACATGACAGGGGGACCGTGCGGGATCTGGGGACTCCGCCTGTCCACGCAAATCAAGCATTCTGCCCCACTCAACTCTTTGCTTCAGGCTCACATCATCCTCAGCTCTGGCCTTTGTCTTTCTAACTACCAGCGAATTGAAGGAGGGTCCCCACCCACTTCCTTCATCCCCTTACTTGGCCCATTGCCTAGGCTATCTCCTTACCAGAAAGTTTGCCTGGCTGTTCCTGACATCTGAATCCTGGATTATATTTTAGCATATTCTGGATCCCTGAATTAGAAGAGTCTTGGCATGCAGCCTATTCCTTCCCTTCTGCCAAACTCATAACACTACACAGCCTGGGGTGACTGAGCAGGATTTGGAGAGGGGAGGAAGGCACAGAATGCTGTCCCAAGACAAGGCACTAACTCCAAAAATGGGAAGAGACATATTCACTTAGATGCAGTGCGCACACGCAGGTGAGACATTCCTGCACAACTCAAAAGTGTGCCTTGCCTGGGTCTAAAAGCTTAACAGGTGGTTGTGACGAAGAACATATTCTCAAGTCACGTCCCGTGTGAACTTAATGAAAACTCTAATGGAATCTCTCACTTATCATATGGATAGGACCAAGCTATCAAGAAATCCCTGGAGCTGGAAACAGGAGTGATAGCATCCATGATACACACTGCAAAGTGGCAAAGGCATTGCTGGAGAACATCGCAGATCGCAAGTTGAGTGTAACATTTAGATCATAGGTAGGCAAACTAAGGCCCGGGGGCCAGATGCGTCCCAATCGCCTTCTCAATCCAGCCTGAGGACGGTCCAGGAATCAGTGTGTTTTTACATGAGTAGAATGTGTCCTTTTATTTAAATACAGCTCTGGGTTATTTGTGGGGCCTGCCTGGTGTTTTCACATGAGTAGAATGTGTGCTTTTATTTAAAATGCATTTCTGGGTTATTTGTGAGGTACAGTCATACCTCGAGCTGAATGTGCTTCGGGTTGAGCGCGTTTGAATTGTGCTCCACGGCAACCCGGAAGTAACGGAGTGCGTTACTTCCGGGTTTCGCCGCTCACGCATGCGCAGATGCTCAAAATGACATCACACGCATGTGCGGAAGCGCCGTTGCATCTTGCATTCTGTTCAGGATGCGAACAGGGCTCTGGAACGGTTCCCGTTCGCATCCCGAGGTACCACTGTATAGGAATTCGTTCATTTCTTTTTCCAAAATATAGTCCGGCCCCCCACAAGGTCTGAGGGACAGTGGACAGGCTCCCTGCTGACCCCTGATTTAGAATGGCAACAGACCAGGGGGGCTAAACAACAATGAGAAGGTACAGTGGCAGGTGAGTTGCTAAGGGGCTTCTCAAAAATACTTTGCAGCCTGCATGAAGTTCACAGTGCAAATTCTCCTTTGCGCGTATTATTACACTGATGCCCAATACAACTGGGATTAACTTTATCAGCATCTGACGCAGCCTTGAATATTGTGTGGCTTCTGATTCGCAAAGGGCTTATTTCAGTGTCCATAGATACAGAAGGTGCATACTCTCTCACAATAAGATTTACAGAAGCTTCTTCTTTTAAAAAACACACACACACCATGCATTGTAGTTGAAACTATATTTATGCACAGCAGTTTTCGTCTTTCTTTTCCCTTTTTTGACATCTTCACAAAGCCAGTGGTAGCTACCCACCTTCAGACTCTAAGAATGATTACATGGTTTCTTGGCAGGCCGAGATGACAGCATGTGGCTGGTAAGCCGTTTCTAGCTGTCATAATATGTAGCGTTTGAAAAGCAGAAAACAAAGACTTGCTTTAATGAGGCCTACAGCAACAGCAAACTCCAGCTATAAACACTTTTGCTGCTATTTTGAAATGTTGAGTGAACTTTCTCCCCTTACTTTCATATATCTTTTTATCCCCCTCTTCCTACTTGCCATGATAACTTTGACCTCTGTTTATATGCCACTCTGTGTCAAACATGTAGCAGGGGGGATATTCTTTCTTTCTTTCTTTCTTTCTTTCTTTCTTTCTTTCTTTCTTTCTTTCTTTCTTTCTTTCTTTCTTTCTTTCTTTTTGTATGCCTGTTTCTTTTGGATTTTATTTTAGGGGTGTGTGGGGGTGTTTATCTGAGAAACCCTTCCATTTAATGCCGCTATTTAGCAGGAGTTTAAAAGTGTTAATTGGCGCGATTATGCACTTGGCAGAATAAAATGACACTGTTTCCACATACAGAGGGCTTCCACAAGTACAGTATATGTATATGTTTTCTTTTGAAAGCCTATGCAGGTGGTGTCAGTGCAGAATATTCTGTTTACAAATCATTAATGAAGTGATTGTGCCCCCTTTTTTTCGTTTACTCACACTTTTGAACCGCTCAGAGCGACACATTCCTAAATAGAGAGCACAAGAGTTGGAGGGGAGCACACAATGGCCCTATTATGGGGGCCACAAAAACACGGGTAGTGCTGAGGGTTTATTTTAACCCAATCAATTAAAGATGGACGGAAAGGGTTCAGTTAGTCGGGGACTGGGAAAAAATGAGAGATGGCAAAGAGTTGCTAGGCACTCGAGTCTGGACTCTGAAATTTCCCCTCGGTGCTGTATCTGCACTTTCTTCCTTCACAATAAAAGGTCCCATTCAAAGCTGAGAGTCCTTAGCACCACAACTATTGGGAGACAGTGCATTCTCTGAATGAAATAAATGCCTTCCTTTAATTCCTATAAGGACGGAGTAAATTTCCCTCCGCACAGGGCCATTAGAATTCTGCAGGAAAAGTGCATATATTATTCCATACTGTATGCCTATTGTGCTGTGAACATCCACTCTCATGCTACTGATATGGAGTTTGAAAGCTTTTCTTCTTTTTTTAAAAAGCGCAAGGGAAAAGATCTTGCTACACAAACAAACTGCACTGGCCCCCCAAAAGCAACCATTTTGTGAAAAACAACAACAACCACCCTCATTTGAATAAACAACGTGGTGTAAGGCAATGAATGCAGATGATCAGTAAGTGTCCAGTTTTTACTGGATAGCTGAACAGAATATCAGTCAAATTATAAAATGACATTATTATTATTATTATTAACAAATTTTCTACAAACTGTTACTCATCCCAGTATATTAACACTATTGTGCATTCCTAGGTGTGTACACAATACTATTTCCTTCCAATACTAATACTGCATTCTTCACACATTGACTGTTTTCTTTTTATTCTCTCCTCCCGATTTGCTGCCTAGTGTACACCAATTTCAAAATGACACATCTTTCAACTCTGTTCCCTTAAAACCAAGGTTGTTGTTTTTTTGCCTTGCATATTGCATCACCAGAACGCAGCTTTCAGATTCTTCTGAGAATGCATTGCGTTTCTCCAAAGCGGCATCAAAAATGAATTAAATTGACAAGGGGCAAGTCTATCTGACTGCTGTACAAGTGCAATACAAAGAACTTATTAATTACCTTAGTTGCCAGGTTTAAAGTTGGAGAAATATAGTTGTTCTGTGTATTTTCTTGAGCACTCTCTTTCTCACACATAAACTTTTATTATTATTTCTTATACTGAGGATGAATTTATGTGGTCTAACGGATGCTATAGGGAAACAAGAGCTTACCATCTAAATTCATGCAAAATCACCAAGTAACAAAAATCTATATAGCTCATATTTTTGTGCAGTTTAGTATAACTAGGATCTGGCTGAGTTCTCAGTAGGAATGGGGAAGAAATTTATGTGATTTGGATTTCATTGGGAACCCACCTAACTTCCTGGCTGAATATGCAAACCAAAGCACAGCTACCTATTTATATGTCAGAAGAAAGTGTTCACAAAAATGAAAGTATTGTGCAAAAATGCTTTCTTATTAGGGGAAATAGCTTGCAAAATGTCTACATTAGGAGAATTTTTTTTTTTAAAAAATGCATATGGTTTTCCTTTTTACCCATCAAACTGTTGCAAAAATGGGGTGAACTGAACCTATGGTTGGAAAAATGAGAAACAGAAAGAAACAGAAATAGGCATTTTCTTCCATCCCTAGTAATTCAGAATAATTATAATAAAATTCAGAATTTGAAAAGTTACGCAGTTGTGGAGGAAAGAAATTCCAATATTAAATTCTTGGTTGGGCAAGAGGGTTTGTGTACTGCTGTTTGGGCCCTATGTTGGAGGTGGGACTCTGAACTACACCAATAGAACAAATCTGCTAGATTTCTCTAGAGCCAGTGTGGTGTAGTGGTTAAGAGCGGTAGTCTCGTAATCTGGGGAACCGGGTTCGCGTCTCCGCTCCTCCACATGCAGCTGCTGGGTGACCTTGGGCCAGTCATACTTCTCTGAAGTCTCTCAGTCCCACTCACCTCACAGAGTGTTTGTTGTGGGGGAGGAAGGGAAAGGAGAATGTTAGCCGCTTTGAGACTCCTGAAGGGGAGTGAAAGGCGGGATATCAAATCCAAACTCTTCTTCTTCTTACAGATTCAAGAACTCAAGGATTTGCCTACTAAATCCCACCCTCAACGGTGAGTGTGAGGTACCACTTTCCACCCTCCAGGTGCAATGGTTAGGGAAGAGGAAGGAATTACTTAGATGTAATCAATACAGCATCTTAAAAAGCAGAGACATCACCTTGCCAACAAAGGTCTGTATAGTTAAAGCTATGGTTTTCCCAGTAGTGATGTATAGAAGTGAGAGCAGGACCATAAAGAAGGCTGATCGCCAAAGAATTGATGCTTTTGAATTCTGGTGCTGGAGAAGACTCTTGAGAGTCCCATGGACTGCAAGAAGATCAAACCTATCCATTCTGAAGGAAATCAGCCCTGAGTGCTCACTGGAAGGACAGATCCTGAAGCTGAGGCTCCAAGACTTTGGCCACCCCATGAGAAGAGAAGACTCCCTGGAAAAGACCCTGATGTTGGGAAAGAGAAGGAGGGGAGAAGGGGACGACAGAGGACGAGGTGGCTGAACAGTGTTCTCGAAGCTACCAGCATGAGTTTAACTAAACTGCGGGAGGCAGTGGAAGACAGGAGTGCCTGGCGTGCTCTGGTCCATGGGGTCATGAAGAATCAGACACGACTAAACAACAACAACAATCAATACAACCCCATTAATTTCTATCCAAATCACTCCAATAATAGCACTTAGAATTTTGCTCTGGATCCAACACATCATATTGAATCCTTTAGAACAACTCTTGGAGACAGGTGCGTCTTATTATGCCAGAGAGAGAGAGAGAGGGAGAGGGAGAGAGAGAGAGAGAGAGAGAGAGAGAGAGAGAGAGAGAGAGAGAGAGAGAGAGAGATAGTTTCCCTGAGGCCACCTAGTGAATCCACGGAAGCGATGACATTTGAACCAAGGAGACTCTAAGTCATTTAGCCACACTGCTCTGCCCGATCTCAGTTATTAATTATTACACATCAGAATCTACTGCACGTAAGACAGACTTAAATATATTCAGACCAGATTAAATGGAAATAAATTTTATGAAATGACACAAAATGATTATTAATCAAAGTCGTCTGACTAGTAGCCGGGATTATCAAGAGCAAAGTCAGACATCAAAGGGAAACAGGAAACCTCACAAGTTAAGCACTTGACAAACATGGTACTCCTCCTATTATAAATTTGCTCTGCCCTTGATGCCCTCTGCCACGGAAGACCATTTCGGAAGAAAGAGTGTGCAGATCCCTTCCACCTCATTATGGTCTGGCAAGGGTGGGGATAGCTGGAAGCCAGATAGCTTGTTATTTTTTTTATCAGTAAGTTGTTTGGACCAACATGGGGATTTGGAAATAATAATGAAGTGTGGCTTATGTGATAGATAGGGAATAGGGGGTAGGAAGAAATCTGATTCATTTTGCATTAAAGGTGAACAGAAGTCATACTTTCCAAAGCACTGCACAAACTGAAAAACAGCAATCCTTTGAAATTTGCACTTCTCTGGTTTTTGTTTTGTCATCCAAGTAATGTGTAAAAAAATTGCACGTACTAGGTTAATATTTGCTGATGAATTTTATTAGGACTGAAAAGAAATCACAAGCTGATCTGGGTATGTGGAAAAGTGAAATTAAGACTGGAACAAAGAGACACTAAGTGAAACTGAAATTAGCAGATTCTGTCTTGTTTCTTTCTTTTATCTTTTGTCTTTCTTGTTTTCTAGTCTGCATTCTGGAAAATTGTGTAGACAAAATGTTTTTTGTATGGTTATGTATTGTTTCTATTTCTTTTTTTCTATTCTTTTTTGTAACATTTAATAAAATTTAATAAAAAATTATTTAAAAAAGAAACTGAAATTAGCAGATTCACCCAAGATGAGGATGATGATGATGATTCAACAAATTAAAACTTCAAACACAGGAAAACATCAAACATTCTCTATACAGGGCGGCCGTCAAATGTCTTCTAAAAGTCAGATAGTTGTTTGTTTCCTTGATGGGAGGGCGTTTCACAGGGTGGGTGCCGCAGCCAAGAAGGCCCTCTGCCTGGTTCCCTGTAACTTCATTTCTCGCAGTGAGGGAACCACCAGAAGGCCCTTGGAGCTAGACTTCAGAGTCCAGGCTGAACGATGGGAGTGAAGAAGGTCCTTCAGGTTTTCAGATTAGCAGATGGATTTGCATGGTGCAGTGGTTTGTATTTTTACTTGCGCTGCATTTGGGTGAATATGGTGTGCATTTTCTCAGGTCCAGTCATGCATCTCATGCATGAATATTTTTTTGAGGGGGCGTGACCGGATGCCCCCACGACAGGCTTCCTCACTGGAGCCTGAATCGGCTCAACACCGCCAACTGCAGCTCCACTCCTGGGTCAAGCCAGACCAGGGGACGGAGTGAGGAGAGTCGCGGCAACGCTGCAGTGAGAACGAGACCCTGCTTAGTTTTGTAGGCCCCAGCCCATGTGATGGGGAGGATGTATTTGAAGTGTACTGGGCTGGGAACAGCAGAAACGTCCAAACGATGAACATGTGAAGGAGTAGGAGCAATGTATCTGCCATCCACACACCTCCCATGCTGATATATAACCATTATCCACAAGTTTGGTGTTATTGAGGAAGGAGCCCAGCACACACCCAGTTGTGAGTCTGTAGGGCCCGTCACAAATATACTGGTCTCAACAGCACTCCCAAAGGTGACCATAATATGATTAGTAGAGTAGTATCACCCATTAAATGGGACGTGGGTGGTGCTGTGGGTTAAACCACAGAGCCTAGGACTTGGCGATCAGAAGGTCGGTTTTTCGAATCCCCGCGACGGGGTGAGCTCCCGTTGCTTGGTCCCTGCTCCTGCCAACCTAGCAGTTCGAAAGCACGTCAGAGTGCAAGCAGATAAATAGGTACCACTCCGGCGGGAAGGTAAACGGCGTTTCCGTGCGCTGCTCTGGTTCGCCAGAAGTGGCTTAGTCATGCTGGCCACATGACCCGGAAGTTGTATGCCGGCTCCCTCAGTCAATAAAGCGAGATGAGCGCTGCAACCTCAGAGTCAGTCACGACTGGACCTAACAGTCAGGGATCCCTTTACCTTTACCATTTATCACCCATTAAAAGTGACTGCCGGTAAGCTTGGGTCAAGAAAAGAAAGAATTTTGCAGTCCTTAGTGAACAACAAACTCCTTTACAATTCAATGCACCAATTTCTTTCTGATGGTCTTTTTCTCATATATTGGGGTCTTCACAAGTTTTCTTCCTAGGGAAAAGTATGTTCTAATAGCCCTTGTTCGGCTTGGCACATCTGGCTGCCTGTCAAATTAAGAAGTTAGTTCCCCACCATCTCCCCAGTCTCACTTGTTACCAAGAATCTCATAACTGTGTTTCTAACAAAGATTACACTGATATTTCTCTCCAGCTACATGTCCTGCAGGGCTGTTTTGTG
The DNA here is from genome assembly GCF_964234715.1 of Podarcis melisellensis. Taxonomy (NCBI): domain Eukaryota; kingdom Metazoa; phylum Chordata; class Lepidosauria; order Squamata; family Lacertidae; genus Podarcis; species Podarcis melisellensis. Next base: position 81,874,006 of record NC_138539.1, read on the forward strand.
GTCTTCTGATCAGTAAAAATGTAATAACATTTTCACATAGTCAATATTTAATTCTGTAAATGCAACTGGTAGTTGTAATCTAGGTTATTAACCACACTGTGATTTACGATGGAGGGCAGACAGCGGAGGGGAGGGGAGCACCAGGAAGGTCCTCTGGTGACAATAAAAATGTTATAAATTTCATAGCTCTGCCTGAGAAATGTATTTATATCCTATATTAAAAATAGCTTTTTATAAATTTTAATGACCCATGTTATTAATGGTGCTGTCATCATTACTCCCTCTGCAAAACTGTATTCTTTTCTCTCTCACTCTCTCCTTTTTTACTTTTCCATCTGTTTTTTGTTTTGTTTTTTAGTTTCAGAAAAATTCGTATTACTCATTTTCCAAGAAATCTTTAGGAGATATATAAGTCTAGCTTTGTCTCACTAGGCTGCAAAGAGCAGTTGGCATAAAGTTTACAGCCCAAGCAAAGGCTGGACTAATTGGAGACGAAAACAATTGCTTCTCTATCATATCCCACCTACCTCCCAAAAAACAAGGCGGGGGGGGGGGGCAAACAAAACCCTGAAACAGAAAGAGGAATTGAGACCTGGAAAGTTATTTCAGCCTCTTATGCTCACAGAGGTGAACCATTAACACTGTACAATGATCAGAAGAATCAATGGAAGAAAAGCCTGTCAACTTATGTAGTTCCTGGAGAACAAATCACATATTTGAGATAGCTGGCAAGTGTCACAAATTTAGGAAATCCTTATCTGAACAGTTACCACAGAGCCATGGAGGGATGGAAGAACAACAATTGTGACTTGGCCTTCAAAATATACTGGGTTGTATCCAATGGATGTGTGAGTAGGAAGCAACTCACACAACCAGTTACCTTGCTTTCCTCTGAAGACCCCTCAAAAACTGTCTCTAGAAGGTTGGGGGCTTCACCTCTGAAGGGAGGGCGTTCCACAAGGCGGGCGCCACTACCGAGAAGGCCCTCTGTCTGGTTCCCTGTAACCTCACTTCTCACAATGAGGGAACCGCCAGAAGGCCCTCGGCGCTGGATCTCAGTGTCCGGGCTGAACGATGGGGGTGGAGACGCTCCTTCAGGTATACAGGACCAAGGCCATTTAGGGCTTTTAAGGTCAGCACCAACACTTTGAATTGTGATCGGAAACGTACTGGGAGCCAATGCAGATCTCTCAGGACCGGTGTTATGTGGTCCCGGTGGCCACTCCCAGTCACCAGTCTAGCTGCCGCATTCTGGATTAATTGCAGTTTCTGGGTCACCTTCAAAGGTAGCCCCACGTAGAGCGCATTGCAGTAGTCCAAGCAGGAGATAATTAGAGCATGCACCACTCTGGCGAGACAGTCTGTGGGCAAGTAGGGTCTTAGCCTGCGTACCAGGTGGAGCTGGTAGACAGCCATCCAGGACACAGAATTAACCTGTGCCTCCATGGACAGCTGTGAGTCCAAAATGACTCCCAGGTTGCGCACCTGGTCCTTCAGGGGCACAGTTACCCCATTCAGGACCAGGGAATCTCCCACACCCTCCCACCCCCTGTCCCCCCCAAAACAGTACTTATGTCTTCTCAGGATTCAACCTCAATCTGTTAGCCGTCATCCATCCTCCAACCGCCTCCAGACACTCACACAGGACCTTCACTGCCTTCACTGGTTCTGATTTAAAAGAGAGGTAGAGCTGGTTTCTACACACACAAAGGTGCACATCGATCTATCCTTCATCCACGCAAGCAAGAGGCATCATCAGATGTGAAGAAGGCATTCTGGCCAGGCAAAGACACTTGGGATGTCAAACAAGGACAGTATGTGGAGTGGCTTGGTGAGTAGGGCCAGTGGGGAAGTTATTAGGGCCTGATAAAAGCTTTGAGGGTCACATTTGGCCACAATCAAGTCCTGAAAGGTGTCACCTCCAAAATCACCCGCAATGGAATATGGCAGAAAAAGGTGTCCCACCCCTTCCTTAAGATCACCTTTGGTTGGCATCTGTCTGTCTCAGGAGACAATGGAGGAGTGCATCTTTGAGGGTGAAGTCATTGGAGAGTTACAGTGCCTGCTGTAGAGACTGATACAGGAGAGACATGTTTTGTTGCAGCTGGGGTAGATGAAGGTGTCCAGTTGTGCTGCTGCAGATGCACCATGGCGTTTCTTCTCTCTGCGCTCCTCCTAGCGGCCATTCCTCCTCTGGTCACTGCTGTGGATCTTCAACCTGCCTGCCTGCCTCGAGGCATTGGGGTCACCTGCAAGAGATTTCCACACAGTGGGGCTGATGTTGTCAACCTAGCCCTTCGCAGCCTAGGACCCTCATACCTACGAGACCGCCCCATGGAGGACCTCAAGGTCCATAAATAGCAACACCCTAGTGGTCCCGGGCCCTAAGGAAGTTAGATTAGCTTCAACCAGAGCCAGGGCCTTTTCAACACTGGCTCTGGCCTGGTGGAATGCTGTCTCATGAGACCAGGGCCCTGCAGGATCTGATTTCTTTCTGCAGGGCCGGTAAGACAGAGTTGTTCCTCCTGGCCTTTGGCTTGGAGCCAATTTGATTCCCTCCCCCTCTTTCTTTTTCCTTTCTCCTCCTGTGATGAGGCTGCATTCTTAATGTTTTAACATTTTAACATTTTAATGTTGAATTTAATCTTGTTTTTAAGTTGTATTCATTCAACTTGTTTTTATTATTGCTTGTTAGCCGCCCTGAGCCCGGCCTTGGCGGGGAGGGCGGGGTATAAATAAAAATTATTATTATTATTATTATTATTATTATTATTATTATTATTATGGCAAGGCTTTGTAATTCTGAGTTGCTCTGCCAACGGGTCTGGGACCTGAAACCAGCTCCCTGTAGAGCACACTCTTGGGGGATCTTGGCATCTTCCATGCTGTGTACGCGACCAAGGCACAGTAGATGTCTCTGAAACACGAGCGTGAACATCACTGGTGACAATAGGATCCAAGACTGGTAGGCAAAAAGCAAGGGAAGGGGAAATCCATTCATTGCAAGAAGGTAGAATTCTATGTCCAAGGAAAGAGAAAATTGTGGATCTAGTTAGCAGCCAATCAGATGCACACCGAAGCTCAGCAAGAGGGGGAAATCCAGGCCTAAATGGAATGATAGCCTAATCTTTTTGAGTAGCACTGGCACATGCAACAGATACCAAGGCAGATTCTGAGCAAACCCCATAAAAAGAGGCAAAAACCCCCCACCCCACTTTGGTTTTTAACAGCCATTCAGTGAAAGCTGTGGGTAATTATGGGGATGTGCCTGAGGCTAATTTGAATTCCCAACCACAAATCATCCAGACAAAATTCACCTCAATTTGCAGCAAACATCGGCCATCTTGCAGCCCCATACCAGGCATTTCACAGCCCAAATCCAACGTTCAGTTTCATGCAGCAGTCTTGTGCTCCAGAGACTTAGGTACATAAAGTGGCATAACTAGCAAATGGTTGGCATGGTATACAAATTTCAGGTTCCCGGTTTGGGGGACTAAAATGTAGTAACCTGGAATGCAGCTCACATCTTCCTCCCTGTGTACATAATATTCTATTTGCAGCACAAAAATATATATATAGTAGTTTCTCTCCATCCAGAATCATTCAAGCTTGTCCTCAACATGCTGCTTTCAATCCAGATTGATTCTAGATCCTGCTGTCCACAAGTGTGGGTGTGGTTACCTGATATGCATTTGAAAACCCACTCCTTTGATGATGTTGTCCACATCTTATCCTCTCTACACATTCCCCACGTCAATGAAAGAAGATGTAACCGTGATCTTGATATACACCCACCCACAATGTCATCTGGTCCTTGTGGATACATCCCCACTGTTGGGAATGCTTGCATCTATTTTAATCCCTTTTCCAGTGAACACTTCGAAGGGTACTGCAGAATCAATCTGCAATGAGAATTTAGTTTTTGAATGAGACCAGTTTTTCAAGGAGCACTTTTAAAGAACAAAAAAAAAATTGCAGTAGCTCTAGATTGTGTGTTGACTACATAGAAACGCACACACACAGACCATTCCATTAATTCTAGAATAAATTGTCATGAGTATGCAGTCTAAGTCTAAAATGAGGGTGGCAAGTACGGCTGAAATAAACAATTCTGCCAGAGAAAGGATTTGTATATCCATTGCTGGTTGGCAAGAAGCAGTTTGGGTGGACCTGAGCATGAAGAGTAAAGATGCTATAAACTCCATGCTTGTACCCATGAACATTGTACATGAACTAAAGCGAGGGTATGTTGATGTGATGGTGTGCGAGATCACATGCAGAAAACAAACATTGCATGGCTTCACTGCACACAACTGCTTGTGTGCATAGCTTAGCAGAGGCAAAAAAAAAAAAAAAAAAACCAAATCCTGTGAATGAATGGAACAGCTGTGGCAAGAGCAAACTGCACATAGGCCATTTCTGAAATTAATTAGAGAAATCCTCTATGGAGAATTGGAAGACAGGCAGAGCGGAACACCGAGCACAGGTAAGCCACAGAAGACTTAAGGAACAGAATGTAATGGGATCAAACCCATCTAGCCTTATCTCTAATGGGTCATGTTCACAGTTCCATAGAGAACTGTACGTGGTTCCTCTCCCTAATGCAGCTGCTGGGGCTTCCCATATGGACACGTCTGAAAAAGCATCAACAGCACCAATCAGCTGTTTGGGAAGGAGATCCAGATGAGTGAAATATTTTAAAGGATTCTGTATGCACACATTTAGATTGGAGACATAGCCTCACAAAGAATAATGCGACTGCATTCACTAATGCTTCAACTTAAACATATTAGCAAAAAATGAGAAATATGCCGTATTTTTTGCTCTATAAGACTCACTTTTTCCCTCCTAAAAAGTAAGGGGAAATGTGTATGCGTCTTATGGAGCGAATGAAGCTGCACAGCTATCCCAGAAGCCAGAACAGCAAGAGGGATTGCTGCTTTCACTGCGCAGAGATCCCTCTTGCTGTTCTGGCTTCTGAGATTAATAATATTTTTTTCTTGTTTTCCTCCTCCTAAAACTAGATGCATCTTGTGGTCTGGTGCGTCTTATAGAGCGAAAAATACGGTATGTGCAATTCATCTACTGCATCTCATGTTCTGCTCTGGGGCAATGCAGATTCTAGCAAACACAGTTTGTAGTAATGGGATGAAAAAACCAACACCCAATTACTTTTACTTATTTAAATTAAATAAACGGTGAAACTGTATGGATTGCGGAGAGGTGTTCAACAGCTATATACCGTATTTTTCGCCCTATAGGATGCACTTTTCCCCCTCCAAAAATGAAGGGGAAATGTGTGTGCGTCCTATGGGGCGAATGCAGGCTTCAGAAAGCTCTGCGCAACCCTTGGGAGACCAGCGCGACTTCGTGCCAGGCTCCCAAGGGTTGCGCAGAGCTGCCTGCACTCCCGGGCTTCGCGCAGCTCTGCGCAACTCTAGGGAGCCCGGTGCGGATAACAGGCTGTTCTGGGGGCTGGGGTCAGGGGAAGTTCGGGTTTCCACCGCGCCAGCCCCGTGCCTGGGGGCAAATAATTTTTTTTCTTTATTCCCTCCCCCACAAAAAAACTAGGTGCGTCCTGTGGGGCGGTGCGCCCTATGGGGCACACTCTACATATGGCATAATGAAAACCATCCTCACAGCTTAGTTCAGATTGCTTGCAATCCCAAGACTTCACATTCTTCCAGCTGGGGATGGAAGGCTGTCACTGATGTTGTTATTCTGGGTGAGTCATTTTTGCATCACCAAACTGGGCCATAGAAAGCATTGTGAGACACTTTAGGGACAAAATCATTCAGATTCAGACACAGTTGTATCCCACAATTAGAGGAGGTCCAGTAGAGATCACCTTCAGGAAGCAGTCTTGGACGGAGGACAAGAACATACTTGTTAAGCAAACATCCTTTTTGAAATCAACAGGTTTTTAAAAATAAAATAAAATAAATAAAATAAATTTTTATTAAATTTTCCTTTACAAATAAATACATACAACCATGTTTACAAATTTGCTATTTTTTGAACTTCCACCAGCACCTCCCTCAATCATCCATTTTTTTAATCTTCACGCATTTTCTATATGATATTGCCAATTTAATATTAACCTTCCATCTCTGTTTCTTTTTTACAATATACCTTGTACTATCACAAAGCCTCCTTAAAACCCACTAGCGTTGTCTGCTCGTCACATATAGTTTTCAGATAATCCGTGAACTTTCCCCAGTCCTCGATGAATTTGTGATCTTTCTGGTATCTGATTTTTCCAGTCATTTTATCCAGTTCTGCATGGTCCATAAGTTTCATTCTCCACTCATTCAAGGTCGGTAGTTCCTCATTTCCATTTTTGGGCCATTAATATTCTTGCCGCTGTTACTGCCTACTGAAAAAGTTTATAATCACTTCTATTTATCTCTCTTCCTGTTATTCCTAACAAAAAGGCTTCTGGTTTTTTTTACAAACGTGTATTTAAGCATCTTTTTCAACTCATTATATATCATTTCCCAGAAACCCTTTACCTTCTTACATTCCCACCACATATGAAAAAATGATCCTTCTTTTTCTTTACATTTCCAGCACTTATTACATGTTTTGTACATTTTTGCTAACTTTACGGGTGTAATATACCATCTGTATACCAGTTTCATAATATTCTCCTTTAACGCCGTACATGCAGTAAATTTCATATTTTCATTCCATACTTTTTCCCAATCAGCCAATTGTATATTATAACCAAAATCTCTGGCCCAATGTATCATAACCGACTTTATCTCCTCATCTAAAATAAAATATCTTAACTTGGCTTCCCTGATGCCCAAGCTTGTGTGCCAACTTGCAGTCCAAAGTAATAGTCATTGAACTTCCAATGAAAAGTTCCTGGGTAATGACTGCCATTCCCACCTCTCTTTGCTGCTGTAGAATTTATCTGTCCAAGAAAAAGGAAATGGGTTACTTATGTGTTTCATTTTGCCAGCCATGCGGCCATGACAGTTCCCTTACGCCTTGAGCAATGGATAGTGCCAGGAGAATTATTGTGCTGCCTCTCTCATTAAGATCACCGGCAGAGAAACGCAGAATACCACAGGTGACTGACTGATGGCCTGTAATTCCTATGGAATGACCTGCCAGTTCCAAACAGACGTTGTATAGATTTGTATAGGTGATTGATCAACTCATTGCCAATGCTGCACTTTATTATCCAGTTCAAGCAGGGGGGAGCGCAACTGACAGATGTTCCACAGTTGTCTCTGGAGAGGGTGGAAAGAGAGGCCTTATTTTAATGTTCTAAAAATGCAAGGAACAATCTGTCAGCTTCTTTAAATATCAGTGGCATGCTCAGAAATGCAATGCATGGCAAAGTACATTGTGAAACCATATCCTTCAAGTCATTCTGTACTTTTGCACCAAGCAGAGGAAGGAGAGAGAAATTCTAATCTCCTTTATCCCTCTTCCTTCCAAACTCTCTGCAGCTGCTCTTTCTGGGCATGCAGTTCACACATGAACTGTTCATACGTACGCAGGCCATCTTGCTGTGTGAAGAGACAGGCAAGTCTCCTTACTCATGAGGTGACCTACTGGGTGTACGTTGCTTCTGTTCACAACTAAAAATGGAGCCATGTCTTGCCAGCCCTTCAGAGGGTACGGTAAGTCATGTCAGAGGAATGCAAACATCTTGAAGAAAATACATAGATCAGTCTCATAATGATCAACCACACATGGAACTACCTTCTGAATAGATCTGAGGGAAAGTCAGTAGATCCAACATTCTCTGAAGTTCTGCTCACATATTGTTTGGAACACCCAGAGTTCCTCTTTAAAGAGGAACTTACTTTTCATGACCAATGCTGTACTCCTAAGAGTAATTATCAGAGAGTGACCCTCACTAAACTCAGTAGGACTTACTTCTGAGCGAGCATGCATAGGGTCGAAAACCTAGAAGTGGAGTAAGGTGAAGGTAAAGGGAACCCTGACCATTAGGTCCAGTCGTGACCGACTCTGGGGTTGTGGCGCTCATCTCGCTTTATTGGCCAAGGGAGCTGGCGTACAGCTTCTAGGTCATGTGACCAGCATGACTAAGCCGCTTCTGGCGAACCAGAGCAGCGCACGGAAACGCCGTTTACCTTCCCGCCAGAGCGGTACCTATTTATCTACTTGCACTTTGACATGCTTTCGAACTGCTAGGTTGGCAGGAGCTGGGACTGAACAACGGAAGCTCACCCCATCGCGGGGATTCAAACCACCGACCTTCTGATCAGCAAGTCCTAGGCTCTGTAGTTTAACCCACAGTGCCACCCGTGTCCCTAACTAGCAATTCCCTCTTGGGATTAATTCTAGACACTAGCTGGTGCACAAACACACCATTAGGTGCTAGCTGGTGATGCATTCACACAACTCAAACTTCTAATCTAATTTTCTGGGAAGAAGTATTTTGCTTTAAGAAGAGCAAGGAATATATTGCCCTTTCATGTGCCATGCTTCAAGTGCAGTATTTGTTGTAATGATAAAACTTAGTTAATATATCATTGTGTATGGCAAATTTCGGAAGATTGGGGCCAACTATCCATGGCATTCATTCGGCTGTAGTCACATACAACAGTTAGAGGCTGCTCCTCTCCATCCATTTCCAAAAGATGCATCTAGGTAATTCAGTAGAGATCACGTGAGCACCACAATATGGATGTGGACTAGGATTCATATGCACATTTGCGTCTATATTGGATATGAACATGGAGCCTTGCTTCCACACAAGATCACCTTAGCTAGAGTCAGGGATGTGCTTTTATTCGGAATGTACTATTGTCCCCAAACTTTCTGCACAGCTAGGAGGTCCTTCTCGTTGAATATAATGGAAATGAATGTTTGAGGCTCTTTGTATGGATTGATGGACAATGCAACTCATGTTGGTGCTATGTTTTCACTGGGTCATGTGGCTCTGGTCACTGTTGACAATCCTGCAGGAGAAGTTGGATGATGGTTTAGAGACCTTTCTAATTAAATGCCTGGAAATGAATGACGCCTAAGCACATAAGAAGCTCTTCTCAACTTTAATTGGCAAAAATGCCGGCAAAGGATGAATTGTACATTGGCTTGTGGGAAAAGAATTCCAGCACATGTAATTATAGATGGGGAAATGGTAAAGAAAAATAGAATCTGGATTTCCAAAGAAAGAAAAATTGGGAAGGTTTCTAAAAAAAAGAAAGAAAAAGTTATTCTCCATTCATAGTCCTTCTTTTATGGGATTCTAACTAAGGATTGATCCTTTTGAATTATGGTGCTGGAGAGTCCCATGGACTGCAAGAAGATCAAACCTCTCCATTCTGAAGGAAATCAGCCCAGAGTGCTCACTGGAAGGACAGATCCTGAAGATGAGACTCCAATACTTTGGCCACCTCATGAGAAGAGAAGACTCCTTGGAAAAGACCCTGATGTTGGGAAAGATGGAGGGCACAAGGAGAAGGGGACGACAGAGGACGAGATGGTTGGACAGTGTTCTCGAAGTTACCAAGATGAGTTTGACCAAACTGCAGGAGGCAGTGGAAGACAGGAGTGCCTGGCGTGCTCTGGTCCTTGGGGTCACGAAGAGTCGGACACGACTAAACGATTAACAACAACAAACTAAGGATTGTGGATTTTGCATCAGCTTTCTCTCACAAAATACATATATTCAGAAATCAGCTCTACTGATGGAGGGAAAATAGTGTGGGGAAGCCCTTCCAATAGAAAGTTTGACAATCGTGGTTCATCACATGGCCAGAGTCTGTACCCCAACCATAGCAAGGGACTGAATATAGTGTATTGAACTTGGAATATTTTGTTGGCGACGCTGGATGCATGCATGCTACCACTAATCCAGCAGCACATTCTGTTCATTTCTTCTAAACTAAAGCATAGATTAGCCTATATTAATTCAACTTAGAGTCTGACCCACTGTGACACACCACTGTCCTTAATCTTTATTAATGGCTTTTTCACTATGCACTGTGAAGAGCAGTAAAAAAAGATACTTTCTTCTGATCAATGCAAAGTGCGTTTGAAAAGAACATTTTCTTCATCCTTAAAAGGCATCCTTAGCAATCAATGGCTTTCTGAAGCAGGTGCTGATCAAGCACAGGCAACTGTGGGGCAAGGTACTAAATTGATCTCAGTTCAGAAAAGGAAATAACCTTGTAGTTGTTGTGTCTTATGCAATACAGTTGCAAATGAATCAAGATAGGTTGACTTGAATCACAGTCCAATAGGTACACTTCCGCATTGTGCAACTTCCACAGATGTCAATGAGTCTTGCTCAAGTCAAGACCCATGCCCTGTCAATCAAGTCCTTGATTGACAGGCTACTGGATGCCTCTAACGATTAAGCAGTTTGCATTGGGGAAAGGAACACATCGTCACTTTTTAGGTGCATCTGTGATCTTATTAGTGTTAGCATGCACCCTCTGAATAAGAGTGGGTGATCACTTGTAGCCAAGTAATTGTCTTCCATGAACATGGTTTTAACAGTGAGTCTGTCAGTGACTGTAGAGACCAATTCTGGATCCACACATCTTTCCACAGTGGGGACATAGGTTTCCGGGCGGGAGTTGATCACGGTGTGGACTTGCCAAGTGTGCCTTCCTCTTAGCACATTTCTCCCTTTCGTCCTGAGTTCGAGCATCTTCAAAGCCCACAACACCTTTCGTAAAGGCTGTTCTCCAATTGGAGCGCTCGCAGGCCAGTGTTTCCCAGTTGTTGGTCTTTATACTACATTTTTTAAGATTTGCCTTGAGAGAGTCTTTAAACCTCTTTTGTTGACCACCAGCATTACGCTTTCCATTTTTAAAGTTCGGAATAGAGTAGTTGCTTTGGAAGACAATAATCAGGCTTCCAGACAACATGACCAGTCTAACAAAGTTGATGCTGAAGAATCATTGCTTCAACACTATTTCCTTGTTACTAAGCACGTGACAAGTAACCTTAGATCTCTTTTGTACTACCACCAGAAAGAGCTAATGTATCTCAACAATGAAGTATAGCTGCACCAACTCCCATGTGAGATACTCACTTATCCTGTATTATCAGTGATTCCTTATAGTCATTTATGTTTACAGAGGCTTCAGCTATTGTGATATTAAGGTTATTTGGGGTGGGGAGGGAGAGGGAGAGGAGTGGAGTACAAGACCCAGGGGAAGATCCTCCACTCCTGCAAAGTGGGCAAATTTGACTACAATATGCGCTCTGAAAGTGCAGCCTACGAACCATTTTATAAAGATTCTTGTATTTTGGTTTTTGTATTGTTTCAGAAAGTGCAAAATAGCTACTAGATGCATCTTTAAATGCAAACTGAATTTTCCACCCATCCCTACTTATTTTGGGGGTTTACAATATAATTTTCTGTCACATAAAAGGAAGTAACTCATTATATATTTTTTAAAAAAATAACTAAATGTTTCAGATACAAACAGATAAATACAAGAAATATTTTGCAAAATGCTCACCCTGGGCATAAACAGAAAATCACCATTCTAACCATCAACCTAAATGGAGAATAATTTCCCTGATAGCCAAATACCCTTACTGAGTATTTCAATCTTACTGGTTTTTTTTCAATAGCATAGATGTTCAAAGTGGTAGATTAGCTGTTGTCTATAACAGCTAATCTACCACTTTGAACATCATGAGACAATTTAGGCTTGCACTGATCAAAGGTCATGTTCAAATGTTTCATTTGAGAGCCAGTGTGGTGCAGTGGTTAAGAGCGGTAGTCTCGTAATCTGGGGAACCGGGTTCGCGTCTCCGCTCCTCCACATGCAGCTGCTGGGTGATCTTGGGCCAGTCACACTTCTCTGAAGTCTCTCAGCCCCACTCACCTCACAGAGTGTTTGTTGTGGGGGAGGAAGGGAAAGGAGAATGTTAGCCGCTTTGAGACTCCTTAGGGTAGTGATAAAGCGGTATATCAAAACCAAACTCTTCTTCTTCTCCTCTTCTTCATTATATGTAAATAATAAAGTTATAGAAATATATGTAGGAAATATTTTATGCTCCATACTCTAAATCTGGACACATGTAGGTGTTGTTATAATTACAGACGGTTGTGATGTCCATCATGTTATGGGTACATTTAAGTGCTGCTTCTTATGTCTTTCAAACAATAAGTAGCTCTGGGTACCCTATATCCAAGTTTCTCCATCTCATGTCTGTTATTGTGTGAAAATGGGCTCCTGACCAGGTAAGCAGCTGTAGGCTGTCTTGAAACCTGAAGTAGCACAGCCTAGGAAAGGCTTTACCACTTGATTCTACAGTGGCCCATAATACAAAGTCTAAAGAGTTTTTCAGCTAAATAGACAACATTGCCTCTCCAGTCCTCCATATTGGCCAATCTCATCTCTATGGTGCTATGCAGGAAGCAGAATTAACACCTTGCGGTAAGTGGGGGTATGTAAACAAATACAGTCGTATCTTGGAAATCTAATGGAATCTGTTCCGGAAGTCCATTCAACTTCCAAAGTGTTCGACTTCCAAATCACAGCTTCTGATTGGCTGCAGGAAGCCCCGTCAGACGTTCAGCTTCCAAAAGAACATTCAAAAACCGGAACAGCCACTTCTAGATTTTGATTGTTTGGGAGCCAAAATGTTCGAGAACTTGGCTGTTCAAAAACCAAGGTATGACTGTACTGGGCAAAGAGGCCAAGAACCTGAGGTGGTGGGGAGCTAGGGCACAGAGAGATGCAGGGAAGCTGAGGGAGAAATGTAAAGATGGCCTCACTTTGGGATCCAGAAGCAAAACTCTGCATAACTGCATGAGTTGAGGTAGGAAATCCCCACCCTCTTCCTCTGTGCATCGTCCATTCCATTCTGGGCAATTGACATAGCTGAATCTCCGGTGCCAAGGAGTTAACACAGTTTGGGTGTTAATTATGGATCACAGCGGGCAATGAAACGTGGAGGAAGTTCAAAGAGAATATTACATCTGCTCCCCCCCCCATCCCAACTCCAGCAGATGTGCAGCTCTGAGGTGTAAGGAGAAAAATATTGTGCAAGCAAATCTCTCCAGCTTCCTAAGCAGCTAGGAACAAACTCAGATCCCTGCAGGCAGCTGCAGGATCAGAATAGCCGAAAATAGCCTCTGCCCTTTGTAATTTGCCTTTGTTTTCCCTCTTCCTTAAAGATTATTGTTTCTGTGCATTATGCTCATAAGAGCCCATAACACAGTATGAGGGCAGACATCTAGGGTTTCATCTTAGGTCTAAGCTTGCCAGAGAATATAAACCTGTTGAAAACTGTGTTAAATCTGATTCATGTTTAAAAAATTGGCATGAGCATTCCGATTCCAGTGCTCAAAGACCTTCCCTTTCCTAGCCACTATAATGGAAGGAAAATATGTTGTAACCGATCCTTTAATTCTGCCCTTTTTGTTCACAGATGGATGGAAGAGATTGCTGGCTGTGATTGCTCCCTCAGATCCATTCCTTCTGCTAAGTTAGGTAAAGATGCTTTAAGAGTAGAGGTGAATGCCTACTGGCGGAGAATGGTTGCTGGCTTATTGATGCTTCAGTAGAGATAATGCTGCGCGTTCACCAGTCTGGTGGGATTGAGAAGCAAACAGAGGTAGACAATATGCTCTAGAGACTGAAACTCATGATATTACAGCGCTTGCCAGAAGCGAAAGACCACGCAGCAAAATAGACACAGCAACATTCTTCCAGATACAAGATGAGCTGTGTGTACAGAATGGAATCTTATTCCAAGGGAAAAGTGCAGTGATGCTAAAAGCTCTTTGGGGGGTGGGGGGAACCTTTCAAAAAGAGCATTCATCAAATCTGGGAAAGTATGTTCTCCATAACAGAGAGCACGTGTTGCGGTGTGGGCCTAAAGACCACCCCACTGTTGTTTGGCTAATATTTGGCCAGGAACTGTGATTGGGCAAAAATGTGTTGCTGGGGAGTTTGTTATGTTACAAACTGGTGGGAGGGGTCAGAGGGCTTAAATACAGGGCACGCAGCCTGGGGATTTCTCTTGGGCTGCGTACACTGGATCACCCGCCCACCCTCCCTGAAAAGGGGGGGGGGGAGTTCATTGTCCTCTGACCTTGCTATGCCTGTCATGGGGTCGTCTGCTTTGAGGCAGGGGCCTGGTAGGAATTTTGTCCATTTGGCTGATTGTCTATTGCCATTTGGTTTTTGCCTACTGCGTATCAAATCGTCACAACTTGTAGGGTTGGCGGTTAGGCATTGGTTAAAATTGGTTGGTGGAGTTTCTGGGAGATGATCTATAATGAAATGAAAAAGATGTTAAAATATACATTTGTAAAGAAACCAGAGATCTTTCTTTTAGGAATTACAGGGAATGAAATTAAAAGAAAAAACTGTAAACTTTTTCAATATGCAGCCACAGCAGAAATGGAAACAAGAGAAGATACCGACAATAGAAGATTGGAGACTGAAGCTAACTAACTATGCAGAATTGGACAGATTAACCGGGAAAATTAGATATCTTCAAGACCAAAAGTTCATCGAGGACTGGGGGAAATTTGTTGAATATCTGAAAAGAACATGTGATGTGCAAACAACACTGGTGGGATTTCAAGAAGCACTGTGAAAACACAGATATATTGTTAAAAAAACAAACAGGAGTGGGAGGGAAGTTTAATGGCAATATAAACAGAGAAATGTGTAAACTGAGAAGTAATTATGGATGATTGTCAGAGAAGCCGAAGGAAGTCTAAAAAGAATCAAATTTGTGAAAATTTGTGAAAATTTGGCATAATTGTATATTTGTGTTGGAAAATAATAAAAATTATTTTTTAAAAAATTGGTTGGTGGAGGGGTAAGTGCCTACCCCTCCAATGGTGGTGCTGTATGGGGAATTCCGTTAAAGGAATCCAGGGGCTTGCCATCCTTTCGTCCTAGTCCCTGGCATCGGACTTGGGCCGTGCAAGACCCCAGGAGCATGAGGATGAGAAGTGAGGGACTGATGCCCAGCTTCGTATCTCCCCAATATTGTTTTCCCTGGCTTCCGCTGGAATCTGGAAGTCAGTTCTGTCCCTGGGGCAAGGGCAGATAGTCGTAACCAATGCCTAAGCAACCACTCACGTGTGTGTATTTAAATAATGTTGTGGCCAAATTCATGCCAAAAACCTTAAACAAAAATTGATGTGTGTGGTGTGAGTTATTGGGGTGGCTTGGGGACCTTGACATGCAACTGAAGAATATCTATAATGGGCCAGGAAGGCAAATGAATGAGCAAATGAAGACATTCACAAATAACTGTGAAGTGTGCAAGTTCTAGGAAGACCACCAAGTGCCACTCCAGAGATACCTAGGGCAAAAGTAGGTGTGGATTTATTTAACTAGGCAGACAAGAAATATGTGATAATTGTAGATTACCTCCCAGATTTGTAGTGTATAGATATCTCAGACAGTATGTAAGATAAAAACACATGTTGAGCGCTGTAGAATACCAGACAGTGTGGATTTAGATAATGTTCCTTGGTTTGTTGCAGAGGAATTCTAGAAATGGATCAAATATAGGGATTTTGATCGCATTGCTTCATTACCTAGATATTCCCAGTATAATGGCAAAATAGAACCAGCAGTAGAAACAGCTAAGAAACTATTGAGAAAAGCAAAAGTTGTGGAGCAGATCTAAATCTTTTATTCCCCTTCCTTCCCTCCCCCTCCCCTTTTTATGAAGATTGCCCACTCTGGGATTCCACAGCTAATTCTCCCCTGGTCTCCATGCTGGCCCAAATAGGACTAGTTTAGCCAGGTAGCCCTGGTGATCTTCTAATGTTTATTGGATGGATTTCCCCCCTCCCTAAATTGATTTTTGAATTTTGAATTTATCTTTATTCACATTTTATACTGTATTTTATGCTCTTTTTTGTTGCACCAATTAAGTGTTTTAAATTTATTGTTGGCCGCCCTGAGCCCGGTTTTTGAACTGGGAAGGGCGGGGTATAAATATTTTTTTATTATTATTAGGCCACCAGCTGAAACAGAAGCCCTACAGTGGTACCTCAGGTTACATATGCTTCAGGTTACATATGCTTCAGGTTACAGACTCCGCTAACCCAGAAATAGTACCTCAGGTTAAGAACTTTGCTTCAGGATGAGAACAGAAATCGTGCTCTGGTGGCACGGCGGCAGCAGGAGGCCCCATTACCTAAAGTGGCGCTTCAGGTTAAGAACAGTTTCAGGTTAAGTACGGACCTCCGGAACGAATTAAGTACATAACACGAGGTACCACTGTACTTCTTTTCCATTCTCCTCACATCCAAATATTTTATCACGCCTGCATATACCAAAGACAACTTTCCTCTGGAATATATTATTCCTGCTTTCTTGGTTTGGGAGTTCTAATGTTCTGCATCTGAGACGTGGAACAAGTGCGAGGGACCCTTCATCAACCTGATAATTTGGATTAGGACTCTCATCAGCCTCAGCTCCAGATTTCCGTTTCACAATCACCAATGGTAGGGGAACAACTCTCACACACCTTAAAGATCAAAACAAAGGCAGTCATTATTGCAATGCTACAAGTCTGGCACAAAATTAGTGAAAGCCTTAGCCCTCGTATTTCACCCTCACATCTACACTATGCTGCGCTGGACCTGATTTTAATCAGAAAGAAATGTTGATACTTTCAGATTTAGATAGCTGAAGGCTTCAGTCAAATTGTTGACTTCTATATACATAATGAAATTGCCTCATATGCTGAAATATTTATGAGAATGGAACAACCACTTCTATTTTTCAATACTTACAGATGAGGTATTTTGATGCACTTGAAAGAGGAGAGCAGCTCAACGAATCTCTCTTACATAATTTGAATTACTGTGCAGAATCACAACACTATCAAAAGGTCTGCTAATACCTGTTTGAAATAGCTCATGTTTAAGGCAATCAGCAGACCCATTGGGTTGAAATAAAAGAAAATGAGAGCAGGATATGAAAGGGATTCTCTAGGCTAGTGTCTTTTGGCAAGTGTAGTCTGCAACATGTCACTGACGCATTAGTGGTGGATGGTCTACACATCATTCGACATTATTAGTTGTTCTGTTGTGTTTTCTCCCTGTTACCACATTAGGTAAAGGCAAAGGACACTTGGGCGGTTAAGTCCAGTCAAAGGCAACTATGGGGTGTGGCGTTCATTTTGCTTTCAGGCTGAGGGAACCGGCGTTTGTCCACAGACAGCTTTCTGGGTCACATGGCCAGCATGACTAAACTGCTTCTGGCGCAACAGAACACCGTGGCGGAAATCAGAGCACACAGAAGCACCATTTACATTCCTGCCACAGTGGTACCTATTTATCTACTTGCCCTGGCGTGCTTTCGAACTGCTAGGTTGGCAGGAGCTGGGACAGAGCAACAGGAGCTCACCCCGTCAAGCAGATTTGAACCGCCAATCTTCTGATCAGCAAGCCTAAGAGGGCTCAGTGGTTTAGACCACAGTGCCACCTGCTCCTGCTTCTTCAGATAGCACATGATTGCTATCTGAAGAAGCGCTCTTGTGTTACAGCGCAACAAAAGCAAGGGAAAAAATACATTTATGGCATGAAAGGATACAGGATTTCAGCCGGAGCCAACACCAAGCTGGAGCTCCCCTGACCTCACCACCCCTTCACATTGCTAGATCCTCGTCCCTATTTGTGCTGTGCCACTGGCAGGATGCCATGGCTACTTTGCCCTCCACTCACAAGCCCCTGTTGGGCCTGCCTTTCAGTGGAAGTGAAGCACAGAGAAACAGTAAACCCAGGTCTCAGCTATACAGTTGCAATAAAAAGCTTTAAGTGTGTTGCAAAGTGCATTATACAAATGTGACACTAGATGGCGATGGTGAGCTATGTCAACTTAAACATATTTTTCAAAACATTTTTTTAAATAAGCATTTCCACAACGTTTTTAATATGTGCCTAGATTCCACCCCCCTTTTTCATCTCAACAGGTTACTGATTTCTTGATTCAAGATGCTGCCCTAATTGGCTTGTGCTGATCATGCCTGAACATGTAGCTTCTTCCCCATATTCCTCCTAGTCTATGGGGACATCTGGGGATAATGCTAACTGAATTCCATCCTTTAGGAATCTGTGAAGGCCCAGAACAAGACCTTGGTGGTTGATGACATGGAATCCCTGCCCAGAGAGAACCATTTGATCACCTCCTTCTATTTTGTTTTCAGAAGCAAGTAGAGACTTGCAAGCAACATCAAAAAACCTAAGATCATGGCCACTGGTCCCATCACCTCCTGGCAAACAGAAGGGGAAGAAATGGAGGCAGTGAGAGATTTCACTTTCTTGGGCTCCATGATCACTGCAGATGGTGACAGCAGTCACAAAATTAAAAGACGCCTGCTTCCTGGGAGAAAAGCAATGACAAACCTAGACAGCATCTTAAAAAGCATAGACATCACCTTGCCGACAAAGGTCCGTATAGTTAAAGCTATGGTTTTCCCAGTAGTGATGTATGGAAGTGAGAGCTGGACCATAAAGAGGGCTGATCGTTGAAGAATTGATGCTTTTGAAGTTATTCTTCCTTCTTTTATGGGATTCTAACTAAGGATTGATGCTTTTGAATTATGGTGCTGGAGGAGACTCTTGAGAGTCCCATGGACTGCAAGAAGATCAAACCTCTCCATTCTGAAGGAAATCAGCCCTGAGTGCTCACTGGAAGGACAGATCCTGAAGCTGAGGCTCCTGTACTTTGGCCATGTCATGAGAAGAGAAGATTTCCTGGGAAAGACCCTGGTGTTGGGAAAGATTGAGGGCACAAGGAGAAGGGGACGACAGAGGATGAGATGGTTGGACAGTGTTGTCGAAGCTACCAGCATGAGTCTGACCAAACTGCGGGAGGCAGTGGAAGACAGAAGTGCCTGGCGTGCTCTGGTCCATGGGATCACGAAGAGTTGGACATGACTAAATGACTAAACAACTAAACAACAACAGAGACCGGGGTGGAATTCAGTGTAGCATTAAGTGGAGTATGTGTGAATGAAACTAGGGGCACATTAGCCCCATACATTTAAAGTGCTGTGATGCTACTTTAAATAGCCATGGCTTCCCCAAAGAAGCTATAATTTGTTAAGGTGCTAAGAGAGTTGTCAGGAGGCCCCTGGGCAGAGGAGACAGGGGAAGTCCCATTGCACAAACAGAGCATGTTCTGCTGGAGGATACACCACTTTACGCTATGATGAATTTCACCTTTACACAATTATGAATTTGTAATTGTATTCCTCTCAAATAGCACACCAAGAAATATATTTTGAAGCTTATTTGATCCAAGAACTGCTTTGGAACATTTGGGAAATGCAAAAGCTGCTGAGTTCTGATCTGCATATTGGTTCAGGAGGTGTTGACAGTCAATATTTGAATTCACAAAGATGGAGTTCCTCAAGCATACCTTGGTCTTGCATCTATCAGGGGGAAAGGTGGGAGATATATAATAATCCTGGCTGGGGGGGAATAGCTGGGATGAGCTGCAGAGAGGAGAAATTTGTTCTTGTCCCATCCCTTCCTGCTGGGACACTCCAGATGCTGCTGGACTCCATCTCCCATCAGTCTCAGCCAACATGGCCAGCAGCCAGGGTCAATGGTCAGAGCTGTAGTCCAAAAACAACAGGAGCTTCCCCATCCCAGCTCTAGCGTCTGCCTTAGATTGCATTCCTGCAGAAAGGGATTCTCTTCCATTTTACTCTTGCACATTGCCTGGTAGATTTATTATCATTAGCACTGCCGTGATCATCATCATTACAGATGATGACGATGCATCATCATTATAGATGATAAAGCATTCCTCCTCCCGCCTGCCACTTTTCTCCTGCAAATTGCCCACTTTCAATGCCATTCAGCAGCAAAGTGGCAGCCAGGTGTTTGGACCTTTTTGCTCACACACACACACAAATGGAAACGGTTAGTCCATTTGTCCATTTATTTCCACAGGTTCAGCCACCTCTCAAGATATCATCACCAAACTCAGCAGAAGAGTTTGGATTTGATATCCCACTTTATCACTACCCTAAGGAGTCTCAAAGCGGCTAACAATCTCCTTTCCCTTCCTCCCCCACAACAAACACTCTGTGAGGTGAGTGGGGCTGAGAGACTTCAGAGAAGTGTGACTAGCCCAAGGTCACCCAGCAGCTGCATGTGGAGGAGCGGGGAATCGAACCCGGTTCACCAGATTACGAGTCTACCACTCTTAACCGCTACACCACACTGGCTCTCAGCACAAGCATTCCTAAGTTGGGGTGGCAGACTTCATCGCTGTTTGGACACATTTTCAATCAAGTTGCAGTACAAAACGTCACTTTTAAAAGGTAAAGGGACCACTGACCATTAGGTCCAGTCACGGATGACTCTGGGGTTGTGGCGCTCATCTCGCTTTATTGGCTGAGGGAGCCGGTGTACAGCTTCCAGGTCATGTGGCCAGCATGACTTAGCCGCTTCTGGCAAACTAGAGCAGTGCATGGACACACCGTTTACCTTCCTGCTGGAGCAGTACCTACTTATCTACTTGCACTTTGATGTGCTTTCGAACTGCTAGGTTGGCAGGAGCAGGGACCGAGCAACGGGAGCTCACCCTGTCGTGGGGATTCGAACCGCCAACCTTCTGATCAGCAACCACTAGGCTCTGTAGGTTTGGTTGCCTCTCGTGATATTGTTGACCAAACTCGGCATGAGAGTTCCCTGGGTGGGGGTGGCAGTCTCTGTCAATGTTTCAGTGCCTCCTGCCATTTTGTTGCAAGATGGCAGACCAAATCATGACTTGGGTGTGACTTTGCCCATGTTTTGACATGGGTTCAGCAGCTTTTGAAGATATCATTGCCAGACTCAACGTGAGTGTTCCTGGGATGACATTCTTCCTCAGAATTTGGATGCTGGACACTATTTTGACGTAAGGTAGCAGACCAAATATCATCACCAAACTTGGCACGAGGGTATTGGCACGAGGGTATCGGCAATTGGATGCTGACCACCATTTTGAATCCCAACGGTGTACTAAAATTTTACTTTGGATGGACTTCATACACTTTATGGTGTGAAAAGTCTAAACTTACAAATTACACTATTTTAAAAGAGCATATAAATTGTGTTTCTAAAAATACCTGGGCAACACTGGACACTCCCAGCTAATGTCTATGTCTGCTTACAGTGGAACCTTGGTTCCCAAACAAATTAGCTCCCTAACGCCACAACCCTGAAAGTAAGCGTTCCAGTTTGTGAACGTTTTTTGGAAGCTGAACGTCTGAATCAGCTTCCATTTGAGTGCAGGATGCTCCTACAGCCAATTGGAAGCTGTGCCTTGGTTTTCATACAGTTTCGGGAGTCGGAATGGATTAAGTTCAAGAACCAAGGTACCACTGTATATGCCTAGATCTAAAAAGGTCTTCGACAAGCAAAAAGGCATTTATGGTTCTTCAAGGCAGTCTCGCCAAATGATTCCCCAATGCAGCTCCTATGACCCATCAGCACACCATTTGATAGATTTCCTTGACCCAAGGGAGTGGGGTCGGGGGTGTTGCAAGTGAGGAGAGGAGCCGGGAAAGCCCCATAGCATGATCAGAGCTCCACAAACCTATCTCAGGAGTAGGTCATAATATCTACAGAATTCCAGAAGGTTAAAAAAAAATATTCCTGCTTGGTCCACATATGCTGCCTGAAATATTTTGGAGGAAAGGGAAACAAATCTTAAAAGGAGAATTAAAGACATGCTTTAAATCTTTTCCATGGAAATGAATAGAATTGAAAAGTCCTTAACTATAGGGGGAAATGTGCCCTATATTTCTAATCTTTGAGCTTGGGGTGTAATCTGCATTTATGTTTAATCAACAATGTGCAGGAACATTCTTGACAGGATGTCTAACAGGGAAAGAATTTTAAACTGGAATGCATACTTTCAAAGTTTCATAAGATCCCGTTTGATGCAATCTCACTTAGAAAAACACGAGTCTGCCACCTGATGAAGGATAACCATCTGAAGACTAATACATTGTTAACATCCTCACTTCCTACTTATTTGCCTTTTTGACATTTTCTAAAATATTTTGTTTTCATGGGAGGTACAGGCTGCTTTTAATAAATTAGATTAAAATATAATTAATAACAGCTATTGGCTGAAAACTATATAGGGAAAATGTGTATATGTAGATCTTTGCTTTTAGAGGGGGGAAATCAATATCTGAAATTCTGTAATGCAGTATGACAGATGCCTCTGAGTGCAATATGTCATTTCTTGCATGCAAAATCAATAAGCAAAGATTCTCAAAATAAATCAATATCACATATTCATACACTGTATTATATAGCACTCCACAATGCTGGATGTTATTTATGCCAGAGACAAATTGATTAAATGAGATTTCCCCCCCAAGCCTGGTTAGACGTGAGATAATATACCCGTAAGCTGAATATTCCGTTTGAATGCTGCCCTTTTCTTTTTGCATGGAAAAATAAATATTTTTCATTCATATTATATTTTCTAAATATTCTACTTTTAAAAAAATCCAAATATGTTACACTATGCAAAAATATACATTAATTTGACTCTCAGCCTACTTTGAACAGGTCAGGTTTATTAACTGATATTTATCACTAAGGAAAACATAAACATTTTAGTCATAGAAATTGTAGCCATTTTCAGTCCCATCTTCCTCTAGAGGTTTTAACAGTCCAATCAATTATCTTTCTGCTTCCTTCAAAAGAGGAGAGATGTTTCACTTGAGGAGAGACCACCAAATTCACCTCATTTTTTGTTGTTTAGGCAACACCCAACCACAAGCCAGTTACATGTAATTTAATTTGCCATACCTCAATCCTTCTAGGTTCTTTCAAAATTCCCAAGATGTTTCTCCTGAAGAGGAACTCTGAAATTGTATTCAGCAAAATCAATCAACACTTCGGATTGGGCTATGAATTGCCACGTCTAAAATGGGATGTGCCTTGATAATTAAAAATACATGGCTTTTTTTTTTAAAAGCCATCCTAGTTGGTGGCTAAGGGACGCGGGTGGTGCTGTGGGTAAAACCTCAGCACCTAGGACTTGCCGGTCGCATGGTCAACGGTTCGAATCCCCGCGGCGGGGTGCGCTCCCGTCGTTCGGTCCCAGCGCCTGCCAACCTAGCAGTTCGAAAGCACCCCCGGGTGCAAGTAGATAAATAGGGACCGCTTACCAGCGGGAAGGTAAATGGCGTTCCGTGTGCTGCGCTGGCTCGCCCGATGCAGCTTGTCACGCTGGCCATGTGACCCGGAAGTGTCTGCGGACAGCGCTGGTTCCCGGCCTATAGAGTGAGATGAGCGCACAACCCTAGAGTCTGGCAAGACTGGCCCGTACGGGCAGGGGTACCTTTACCTTTACCTTAGTTGGTGGCTATCGCTAAGCACACCCCATAATTCAAATAATGTTTGTGCTGTGTGAAGAAGTGTTTTCTTTTGTCTGTCCTGAATTTTCCAACATTCACCTTTGCTAGGTGGCCTTGACATCTAGTATTATTGGAGAATGAGAAAATCAAAGCCCTGCCCACTTTCTCCATATCACAAATAATTTTAAACACCTCCATCCTGTTCCTCCTTACTTACCCTTCCTCCACTAAACAAAAAATTCATTATAACCTTTCCTTGTAGTGGAGTTGCTCCACTCCTTTTGTTTGCCTTTTCTGATTTTTTTTCCTGCCACTATAAAATCCTTTTTTAGTACAACAACCAGAACTGTGCACAGTTGAAAGTGTGTATTACAAGTGTGGTTGTAGCACTTATTTGCATACATATGCATTATGATATTTGCTGTTATTTTCACCCATTTCCTAATGATCTCTAGCATGGAGTAAGAAAGAAAAATGTAAAACTGGGTAAGAGCAGGAAGTAGAATGGAGTAGGTGAAACACGATGATAGAATCTGTTGGAATTCCAGAATCATAGAATTGTAGAGCTGGAAGGGACCATCTAACCCCCCTACAATGAGAGGAATCTTTTGTCCAACAAGGGGCTCAAACCCACAACCCTGAGGTTAAGAGTATTGTAATCTTTGTTGTTGTTGTTTAGTCGTTTAGTTGTGTCCGACTCTTCGTGACCCCATGGACCAGAGCACGCCAGACACTTCTGTCTTCCACTGCCTCCTGCAGTTTGGTCAAACTCATGCTGGTAGCTTCAAGAACACTGTCCAACTATCTCGTCCTCTGTCGTCCCCTTCTCCTTGTGCCCTCCATCTTTCCCAACATCAGGGTCTTTTCCAGGGTCTTCTCTTCTCATGAGGTGGCCAAAGTATTGGAGCCTCAGCTTCACGATCTGTCCTTCCAGTGAGCATTGTAATCTACCAACTGAGATAGATAGATAGATAGATAGATGATAGATAGATAGATGATAGATGATAGATAGATATAGATAGATAGATGATAGATAATAGATAATAGATGATAGATAGATAGATGATAGATAGATAGATAGATAGATGATAGATAGATAGATAGATAGATAGATAGATAGATAGATAGATGATAGATAATAGATGATAGATAGATAGATGATAGATAGATAGATGATAGATAGATAGATAGATGATAGATAGGTAGATAGATGATAGATGATAGATAGATAGATAGATAGAGATAGATAGATAGATGATAGATAGATAGATGATAGATAGATAGATAGATAGATAGATAGATAGATAGATAGATGATAGATGATAGATATAGATAGATAGATAGATGATAGATTAGATAGATAGATAGATAGATAGATAGATAGATAGATAGATAGATAGATGATAGATAGATAGATGATAGATAGATAGATATAGATAGATGATAGATAGATGATAGATGATAGATGATAGATAGATAGATAGATAGATAGATAGATAGATAGATAGATGATAGATAGATAGATAGATGATAGATAGATAGATAGATAGATAGATGATAGATAGATAGATAGATAGATAGATAGATAGATAGATAGATAGATATAGATAGATGATAGATGATAGATGATAGATGATAGATGATAGATGATAGATAGATGATAGATAGATAGATGATCATAGATAGATAGATGATAGATAGATAGATGATAGATGATAGATAGATAGATAGATAGATAGATGATAGATAGATAGATAGATAGATAGATATAGATAGATATAGATAGATGATAGATAGATAGATAGATGATAGATAGATAGATGATAGATAGATGAAAGATAGATGATAGAGCAATGAATTATTCCAAGAGTGTCAACACAAATCTCAGGCTTCATTTCCTTACTATGAAGCAAACTGAACACAGTGATAGCTCTGTGATATATGGTTCTATCTAGACATATATATGGGCTGACCATAAGATGGGAGAGCCCACAGCAAAGCTCTTACTCCACTGTTCTTTTCCTTGACCACCACCCAAGCTATAGCTTTGGATTCAGCACAGAGATCAAGTTAAACCTCTGGGTGCTTTCTCAGCCTCGTCCATTACGAAATTGGCTTCTGTTTTATTGTTGTTTTACACTCAGATGCCATCACCTCCAGCAGGTAAGGTTCTCCTCAAGGCATCTCCAGCTAGTAGTTTCTGTGGCAATCAGAAACCTGTGCTCTTTAGGGATGCAAAGTGGTTAAGAAACCACAGGCTTAGAGAGGACCCAAAGATTACATCCATTTGTTGTTATTGTTTAGTCGTTTAGTCGTGTCCAACTCTTCGTGACCCCATGGACCAAAGGACACCAGGCACTGCCTCCCATAGTTTGGTCAAACTCATGAAGGTAGCTTCAAGAACACTGTCCCAACCATCTTGTCCTCTGTCGTCCCCTTATCCTTGTGCCCTCAATCTTTCCCAACATCAGGGTCTTTTCCAGGGACCCTCTTCTCATGAGGTGGCCAAAGTATTGGAGCCTGAGCTTCAGGGTCTGTCCTTCCAGTGAGCACTCAGGGCTGATTTCCTTAAGAATGGATAGGTTTGATCTTCTTGCAGTCCATGGGACTCTCAAGAGTCTCCTCCAGCACCATAATTCAAAAGCGTCAATTCTTTGGTGACCAGCCTTCTTTATTGTTCAGCTCTCACTTCCATACATCACTACTGGGAAAACCATAGCTTTAACTATGCGGACCTTTGTTGGCAAGGTGATGTCTCTGCTTTTTAAGATGCTGTTTAGGTTTGTCACTGCTTTTCTCCCAAGAAGCAGGCGTCTTTTAATTTCGTGACTGCTGTCACCATCTGCAGTGATCACGGAGCCCAAGAAAATAAAATCTCTCACTGCCTCCATTTCTTCCCCTTCTATTTGCCAGGAGGTGATGGGCCCAGTGGCCATGATCTTCGTTTTTTTGATGTTGCTTGCAGTACAACTGCAATAATTTTCTAAGGTGGTTGGTGATTCTGTTGTCTCTGGAGGACATCCTACGTCACAGGCCCAAACAGCATTGCTTTCCCAAAGCCTCTCCAATAATTGCCTAAGTCTCTCACCACCACCACCCATTTTCACTGAGTCAACTACAGTGGTACCTTGGGTTAAGTACTTAATTCGTTCCGGAGGTCCGTTTTTAACCTGAAACTGTTCTTAACCTGAAGCACCACTTTAGCTAGTTGGGCCTCCTGCTGCCGCCGCGCCGCCGGAGCACGATTTCTGTTCTCATCCTGAAGCAAAGTTCTTAACCTGAAGCACTATTTCTGGGTTAGCGGAGTCTGTAACCTGAAGTGTATGTAACCTGAAGCGTATGTAACCTGAGTTAGCACTGTAATCCAAACAGAACAGCAGACTATAGATCACAGAACAACAGGTTTTGTTTGAGTGATGGGTACTCCTAAATGAGATTCAATGAGAGGTTTAGAAGTGAAATATGGAGCACTCCAAGAAACCTTTGCAATGTAAAGACAAAGTCTCAATGTTTATAGTAGCAGTGGCTAACCTTTTTTGGGCCCGAGGGCCAGATTCATCCTTCAAACCACCCTCTGGGGTCCATGTGCTATATCCTACATTCATCCATGCACACACACAGACACAAAGCACAGAGCCCTCTCTTCACCAGAGCCATGTAGATCAGCTGAGGAAGGGAGCTGTTGCCCACTCCTCACTCATCAAACGATCAATTCCTTACCATATAGCCAAGCATTGGGTCTACTTGATTTATTTTATTTCCCCCCACCCCCAAAATCATTACTTGGGGGACCAGATCAGCCCCCTGGCACTGCTAATAGGGATCCCTGGTTTAGATGATTTTGTACAAGAAACAGGGAATCCCACTTTTTTAAAAGGGGGGAGGGTCCTATTAATCAGAGGAACATATTTAACATTTTACCTTCTTCTAGGAATAGATCCTGCCTCTCGTGCCCTGTCCCTTTGACATTTTTGTGTTTGTTTAATGGGAAAGAAGCTAGTACACACATTTACGACTTAAATAAAGTGGTTTTCCTACAATAGGCAGCAATGATTTTACAGACTGGGCAGAGGTGTATCCTTCTGGGGAATATTCAATATGATGAACGCAAGCTGGCTCCTTTTTCTCTGAGATCTCACTTACAGCTTTGAGTTTAAGCTTGCAGCTTACACTGTCAAAATGCATGCTGATTTGACCCCCCTCCCTCCAATTTTTATGGGGCTGGATTGGTAGAAAGGCTCAGCTCTGTTGTGGTGATAAAGTCCTATTCACTGTGGGGTCTGAACTGTTGGATTCGTGGGCCTGCAGGACTCCAAATGGAGTTCTTGCACCCCCTACAGTCTGAATGTTAACCATTCACACAGAAAGGAAACTAAATCTCCACCGTGATGTTTTCCCATAAGAATTTCGTGACTCATATTGACTATTAGGGAAGCATACAGAAGCCCTGATTAAGAGAGAAGCCTAGTGGGACAAACCAGCTCTCTCTGTTTTCTGCTCACTTATTGCCCAAGGTTCCAAGATAACAGGTTCCAAGCAAAATTTAGAAGTCTTCTTTGGGTAATGCGTTCATTGACCCTGAGTACCATTTCCCATTTACTTGTAAGCCAGTCTTGTGACCTAGCTACCTTGTGGGTCATTTGCACTATTCAGGTATCAAAAGTGATGCACAAGGCTCCCAAGACAGACGTATGACGTTGGTTACTATAAGACCACCTATAACATGGTTAGCTACATAAAGGCACAGAGAGTGTGTTAGGCCAGGGCAGAAAGTGGATTATTATATTATCTCTCAAAATAATGTGCATTTATATCACAATATGTCATTCAGGGCTAAAGGTATCACTGAAAGCTCAAAGGAGGCAAAATCTGAAGTACGATGGAGCATCACTATTCAGGTGAAAGTTCTGAAGGACTCTATAGTGCTGTCAGGTCACAAGGCTCAAATTTCAGACAAACTGCAAGAAAAAACTCAATAGATTTCAGGCAGGGATGTGCTGAGCATCTAATTTCATTCTGTTTCAGCCTCTCTGGCACTCAGTTGCCAGGCTCTTCCATCCCCTTCAGGCCATTCTGTCCTCATGTTTATCGTCCTGTCCCATTCCATCCCACTGAGTGCATTTTGCACACGCTTAAAATGAAAACAAACAAACAGACAAACAAACAAACAAACAAACAAACAAACATGCAGTCTTTACCTAAAATAACTCTTCAATACTTTTCAATGCATTCATTAAAATGTGTATTGTATGCATCTTTTGCATATGCATCTTTTAGTTAAACTTTTTTGTACACAGTTTTTGTACACGGAAAGTGCACTGCAAAATTCATATAGGTGCACAATCTAACTGGGAGCTGCATTCCAATCCTCAAGCAAGTTTGGGAGCATCATATTGTATCAATCTACTGGGGAAAGGGGACCAAATTCCTCCCCCATCTGTAATTTCAAGAGCTTTTAAAAGACAAAATCCAACAAAGGAGAAATAGCTCCCCACTTGCTGCCCTGGGCGATCAGCTTGCATATATTTAAGTTGCATTCTCCATCATTACTTTGATTCCTAGATGGATGCACTCTTTTCTTTTTAATTGGGTCACCCCTGATTTCCCAGTTACTTCTTTCAAAGCTGCTGCAATGTTGAACCTGCTACATACATCCCTTTTCCTTTCATTTCCTGTAGCAGAGTTTCTGCAACTGTTCTGGACAAGGAAAGACACTCCATCACATTTCTAGGCAAATTCCATGGTCCAGCGGAGGAAGGAGCTGCTTGGCTTTCTCCGTGCATTTGAAACACTTGGCCTCAAAGGATCCTTAAGGGCAGATAAGGTATTTGCATGGACAGGTGGAGTTCCCCGATCCCCAGGTGATCCCAGGGTGGAATAATGACTCAAGGAACTGTGTTATGGGATTAAAATTGGCCACAACTTTATTAGAACTTCAGGTGTAGGGAGACCTTGGCTTAGGCCTTGGCGTTTATCCCTCCCAGGGAGCTGGGGAACATCAGGGTTATCCAGAATGTGTGGGAGTTGGGCTGGCTCTGGAGAACATCTGTCAAACAGAGAGCCCACCCCCCATTTTGCCACCGCCACAGGGGAGAGCAATGACAACTAAGAGGCATATGATCAGTGCCTCCCCTCTTAAAGGGTAAAGGGACCCCTGACCATTAGGTCCAGTCATGACCGATTCTGGGGTTGCGGTGCTCATCTCGTTTTATTGGCTGAGGGAGCCAGCGTACAGCTTCCGGGTCATGTGGCCAGCATGACTAAGCCACTTCTGGCGAACCAGAGCAGCGCACGGAAACGCTGTTTACATTCCGACTGGAGCGGTACCTATTTATCTGCTTGCACTTGACGTGCTTTCGAACTGCTAGGTTGGCAGGAGCAGGGACCAAGCAACGGGAGCTCACCCCGTCACGGGGATTCGAACCGCCAACCTTCTGATCGGCAAGTCCTAGACTCTGTGGTTTAACCCACAGAGCCACCCGCATCCCAAAGTAGTATAATAGTGCTTTAAATGTATAGCCAAGGTGGGGCCCCATGTAGACATTAATGGAATCAAACTCTGCAACAATACAAAATCAAATGAAAGAAGGGTCTACTCTCACTGTCAAATACCACCCTATAGGTAGGCAGCTATCCCTTTATATGTGCTTTTATTTCTCCAATACACATGCAAAAATAAACAAAAAGACCACCTCTCTACCAAGATACATTCATCGTTTGCATTTCAACAGTGGGGAAGATGACAAGGAGAAACAAGAGTAATGGGGATTGTGAGCAAGTGTACATTGCATTTAGTTAAACTTCATTTCAATTGAGGATTCAAGTTATGAGGTTAAGCCAATGGCTTCAGCAAGGAGGTGGGTTTTGGAAGGCACTCGAAGGCAGAGAGAGGCGGAGATGTCAATCTGCCTTGGATGTAGCAAAGGAGAATGGGCATTGGGGTGAGCAGGGTACATTTGAGGGTTGCAGAGATGGAATGTGAGTACAGATGATGAATTGATGTACAAACACTGTTCACTTTGTATTCCTGGGCAGGCTCTTCTCCCTTCCAAGGAATGCCGTCTGTTCAGATTACAAAGAGAAGGAAAAGCAGTGTCTTGATTAATCATCTATAATTAACTACATGGGGAGGAGCTGTCTCTTTAATGTAGCAAACGAAGGCATGATGAGATCTGCTACTTAAACTAGACAAATTTCAAAGTGGAAACAGGTCATAGATTTTTCACAGTGTGGATTACTAGTCATTTGAACTTATCATCACTGGAGATCTTTACCGTTGCAGATGTTCATTTGGAGCCTCATTCCTTTGCATATGTCTTTCTGCAGCCCCCCTGTTGATGGCATTGGACTACATAGGTTGGTTACTTGCGGGGAAATAGGGTGGGACTTGTGATGGGCTTTGCTCTCTGGCAGGGTTGGAGTGCAGAGAGTGTGTTTTGTTTCTTTTCCCTGATTCTAGGGGCTAGCTCACTCATGCATATTCATCACATGAAGGCTGCAACATGCAACAAATGTCTCACACAAAGAAACAGGCGATCATAAACCAGCTAGTTAATCAGCAAGCCCTCAGTCAAGGATCCAGCAACCTAGAGTGATAGCCAGGCAGTGCCCTGGAGCCTACAGAAGGCTGCAAGGAAGTGTAGGATCTGCCTTCCTGGAGAAATTTGGGTCTCAGTGACACCCCATCATGGCTAAGATGTTTCCCATCATAGTGCTATAGGGGAGATCACTAGAGGTGATGGATCTTCTTAGGAAGATATATCTATCTAAGGTCATGGGCAGAATACCTGCTCAGGAGCTAGGAGTGATGGAATGACAGCTTAGAGATGTCACTGAACCTTATAATTCTTTGGTTTTGAATTACAAACCTCGGAAACTCACAATCTTCCTCCTGAGTTGTTGTCCTGGCAGAGGAGTTGCCTTGCTGACTGTTACCCAAGATGGGCTAAGCTAAGGAGATAATTTCCACCATCCTGAGGGTCCTTGGACTTCTCTGCTGATGTACAAATTTCTGTGGCTGGGTCACCACACAGGAATTGTACGAAGCATTAGGTGTTCAAATGCTGCACTGAAGTGTATATCTGAGAATATGCATGCATTCGAATGTCACCAGTCTTTACGTACACCGGATTTCATAGAAGTAAGTGCAGCTGAAATAAATAGGACGTAGGTCCCTGTTTAGGCCCAGATTGTTGTAACTATATTATCTCTATCAAACAGAAGTGCTATACGGGCAAGCAGGCAGGTTCTGATCTAGATTATGTTGGTGCTAATCTCACAAGTAATTTTATCGATGTCAGCTGAGCTGTTTCACATTTATGTCAGGGTTACTGATATCGAAATCTGTTAAAAAATTACTCTCTCCCTGCTTCCGTCTCTCAGACCAATACAGTGGAGAATAGCATTCTGGTTTAGACTCTCATCCATGATCTCATTGCGACAACTAATGAATATTTATCTGCATGATATACTCATTTCATAATTTATTATGACTGGCAGTTGCTTCTCAAGAAAGGCCTCATGCTATGAAGGAGCTCTAGTTGAGAGCTCAGCGGTAGCTTCCTGTATGTGGTATGTCTAATTTGAGACAGCGCTTATTAATGTGCTGACCTGGGTATCAATTTCACATGATAAAAATTCTCTCTAGACTTTGTCTACATAAAACATTTCTTTTATATTTCTTTCCTCTTGAGTCCCAGGTTAATGGGTACATTTCCTCAAACATTTATCTGCTAACCTGAGAGATCATGCATATATATGATTTAGAGGCTTTCCCATAGTTATTTTCTTGTTCTTGTCAGCAAAGATCTGGCTCCGAGTCTCTCTACCACAAGCAAAGGTCATTGACTTGAGAGCAAGGTTCACTTCGCCATAGCTCTGTAGAGGAGCCAGCATGGAGCTTCAGATTCCATATTCTCATATACATTGTCCAATGTATGAATGAAAACCCTGCTCCATCATGCATCATGGCTCCTACTTGGGTGTAGAGTTCCATCCTTTTGTGCAAGATAAAAACACAATCAAACACAAAAAGTTCTAAAAACTACAACATTATTTCAACAAGCCAAACAAGCCCCCCCCCCCAAAAAAAATGTTCAACTGTTCTGTAAATAATACAGGGAAAACCTTAAACAAAATGGGAGTAGCCACTCCAGCCTTAGAATGTTGGTGTTTTGTGAGTCACTCACCTTACCAGAACCTCAAAGAGACCTCCTCTGAGGAAGAGGCTTTAGGGCCCCATAAAGTAGGGTTACCAGACATCCCCATTTCCTGGGGACAGTCCACAGATTTGCAAATAAGTCCCTGGACAAATTCCATCCCCAGAATGTCCCCGGATTTCATCTAATGTCCCCAGGAAACACAGCAGCGGCAGTCTCAGCAGCCCGGAGCAGTTGGCTCTGGCTGGCTTCAGGAGCTGCTTGGAAGTCCCCATATGATGGTGGTGCAGGGGCTCTAAGATGCAGCTTCCGGGCTGCCTCCACCTTCCCTGACCCCAGCAACTAAACTGTGAAAGGAGGCTTCACGCTGCCTATCAGAGCTTGCGTGCAAGCAGGAGGGGGCAGGGATCTGTCAGTTAGGCAACGGGAAGCCTCCCTTCCCAGTTGAGGGTTCCCCTCCCCCTCCTGCTTGCACGCAAGTAGGAGTTGGGATGGGGCTGCTCTGACGGGAAGGGAGGCATCGCGCTGCCCCAGCTGCCGCTCTCGGCCCTCCTTCTCCGCCTTCTATGCCTGACCCACCCCACCACTGCCACCACCACCGAAGAACCAACAACTCAGGGGCTCCCCAGGCTCATGGAGAAAGGAGATAGAAGCCTAATTGATTAATTAATTAATTTAAGTATCCCTGGATTCATTGGAAAAAAATCTGGTAACCTTACCATAGAGCATCCCAACACACAAACCTGCTGTCAGCCTAACACACTGCCTCTCAGACTTGGGTCTCTAGCTGTTGTTGGGCTACAACTACCACTGGTCCTGGTAGCTAGGGATGATGGGAGCTGTAGCCCAACAGCAGCAGCTAAAGACCCAAGTTTGAGAAACACTGGCCTAACATGAGCTAAAGTCTCACAGACATCTCACTGGAGCACCCCAGCAACCCTTCCATCCATATTAGGAAACCTCTGCCAAGAGTCAGGGTTGGAGTAGCTCATTCAGCTGCTCACAGGCCTTATCTATCTTCCATGGCAGGGAGAAGTTAGAGAACATTTTGTTGTAAACAATGACTGCCAAGAAGGGGTGGTGCTGGCCGAGAGGCTATAAACTGCTCAGCCTCTCCTGGGTTGTTCCTGGAGATATGATTCCAGTTCCTTCTAGCAATAGCTCTGGCTATAGAATCTTCTGAAATCTCAGTAGATTTATTGAAATATACGTTGACCTCTTTGCTATCTGAAAAGCACTCTCAAATGTGATCACTCTACTAACACCTGTCTTTTTACGTTAATATCCCACAGCAAAATGCCAAGATTTCTCTACACATGTTGCTCCTTTAATCTGGCTACTTAATTGAGCCAGAGCAGGAGATGAGTGAAGTCTATCACCTGTTTCAGGCCTGGAGGAATGACCGCTCCCCACCTCAAAGGGGGGGGGTGCCTTTTGCGTGGTCGCACACAGACCCCCTGGACCTATCCGGCTCTCGGGAATACATCCTGGCTCCCCCCCAGCCAGATTCGTGGAGGTCTCCACCTACCCCTGCCTGTTATCCAGTCCTGGCTGGGGAGGTGTTGCCAGGGGACCTGGCCAGGTAAGGGGAGGGACCATCTGGCCACACAGCAGAGGGCAGATCTTACCTGGGAATCCTCAGTCGGCTCCAAAGTTTCTCCCACCCTACCTTCTGTCAGTTAAGCTTTCTTTTGCAGGTTAACTTCTTCTTCCCAGGTATGAGGGCAGTGCTACATTAAGGTCACTGTTGAAGGGCCAGAAGGAAATTTTCCTGCATTGGCAGGTTTTGCCTTCCCCCTTAAAAAATTGTCACAACTTTGGCGGTTTCCGGCCTTGGGCGAAATCCTTTAGTCCATCTTCCTAATTGGGGGTGTGTGAAGTGGTGACCCATGCCCCTCTTGTGGCAGTGATCTCAGAGTTCCCCATTAAAGAGGTTGTAAGAGGGGTTGTAGGGACACGGGTGGCGCTGTGGGTTAAACCACAGAGCCTAGGACTTGCCGATCAGAAGGCCGGCGGTTTGAATCCCCACGATGGGGTGAGCTGGAGAGGTACCTATTTATCTACTTGCTTTTGATGTGCTTTCGAAGTTCTAAGTTGGCAGGAGCAGGGACCGAGCAACAGGAGCTCACCCCATCGCAGGGATTTGAACCGCTGACCTTCTGATCGGCAAGCCCTAGACTCTGTGGTTTAGACCACAGCGCCACCTGCGTCCCTTAAAAGGAGATTAGACAAAGCCAATCTACCTATACAGCCTCCATCCGTTACACTTATGTAGCAGTGACTACAGAAATTTCAGAATGTTTGCCCACTTACTGCATCCTACAGTATGTGGGATCCTACAGGAGTGGGAATTTAACACTGTCGAAACCCAGTGCAGAGGAGCCAACACATAAGGAGAATCAGATTAGGCAGGGGAGAGTGTTTTGGGTTCCCTTGCTTTTAGGAACATGGGGGTGCATTTGGATCCTAATGAGATGCTGAGATTTCTGCCCTCAAGGAGAAGCTGAAAAACCTTTGGCTGTGCTCTCTGTTTGATTGGACCCCACTATGTTTCAATGATTAGATAAGGAGTCAAATGGATACCTAGCTGCATTTGAAGTGGTTGTGTTCTGATAACCTTATTTATTTATTTATTTTATGAATGATGAGAAATAACTTTAACGTGCAGGGAACCATTTCATGGCAGTACTGTGGAGGGGCGGGGGGCAAGTCATTTCAAATCAAAAGAAGACCGCAAAAAGTGAAAGGTAAACATAACAAGAAAAATCGTAGAATGCATCTCTCTGCTTTCAGCAGGGAGTACAATCCTTAGACTGGTATTAAGAAAAAAGCCAGATAAGGTTATATTCCTCTAACTCCTATCACATATCATACAATTCACCAAAAGAAGCAAAGACAGTAGGAATGATAGCGTGGACTTATTCCTGAATAGAGTAATTATCAACTCTGAGGCAACTCTCACTGCCTGTGGTCCCTCAGATGTTGGACCCCATCTCCCATCAGCACCAGCCAGTATATAGGAGTTGTAGTCTAGTAATGTCTTTCCTTTGGTGACACCAGTCATGAAATTAAAAGACGCCTGCTTCTTGGGAGAAAAGCAATGACAAACCTAGACAGCATCTTAAAAAGCAGAGACATCACCTTGCCGACCAAGGTCTGTATAGTTAAAGCTATGGTTTTCCCAGTAGTGATGTATGGAAGTGAGAGCTGGACCATAAAGAAGGCTGATCACCAAAGAATTGATGCTTTTGAATTATGGTGCTGGAGGAGACTCTTGAGAGTCCCATGGACAGCAAGAAGATCAAACCTATCCATTCTTAAGGAAATCATCCCTGAGTGCTCACTGGAAAGACAGATCCTGAAGCTGAGGCTCCAATACTTTGGCCACCTCATGAGAAGAGAAGACTCCCTGGAAAAGACCCTGATGTTGGGAAAGATGGAGGGCACAAGGAGAAGGGGACGACAGAGGATGAGATGGTGGGACAGTGTTCTCGAAGCTACAAACATGAGTCTGACCAAACTGCAGGAGGCAGTGGAAGACAGGAGTGCCTGGCGTGCTCTGGTCCATGGGGTCACGAAGAGTCGGACACAACGAAGAGTTGGACATGACTAAATGACTAAACAACAACAATATCTTTCTTCACCCCTGTTTCATGGGTCTTGTGATGGAAGGTAGCTGAGACCTTGGGGGACCTCTTGCTTGGTTCACTGTTAGCACTGAGAAGCACAAGCGCTCCATTTCCCACTGTATCCCGTTGTTTTGCAACTTTCAGGGCCTTGGTCCTTGCTACAGCATTCCCATGAATTCTTCTTGTCATTCTATCTTCTCCCCAGTACAGTGTGCAAAATGGGGAGCAGCAGCGAGGGGTTCCACAAATGTCTTATCAGGAACAGGGCCAAATTCAGTTCCACTCAGGCTGTACTTTGGAGAATGTAGAGCAGCCTTTGGCCACCTGATGCCCTCCAGGTGTTTTGGACTATAATTCCCATCATCGCTGGCTGTTGGCTTTGCTGGCTGGGACTAATGGGAGCTGTAGTCCAAATCATCTGGAGGACACCAGGTGATCTAGGGCCTGGTTAAAATGCTTCTGGAGGTAGATGTGCCTTTGGAGTCTGCCTCATTTAAAACAGGATAGGAGCCAGTGTGATAGAGAGACTATCAAATGCATCTATCAAATACTGATCCAGCTGATGGCTTACAAACTATGGAGAAACACCTAGTTTGGTTTCAAAACCTGAATCGCATGTGCTGTGAACATCACCAGACCTCGTAGATATGGAAGTGGTGCCACAATTGTGTAAGGCTATTGGTTGTGTACTCTTGAAGTATTCAGGAATAGGGTAGTCACACACACACACAACTACAGCATTTTTAAAAAACAACTTTTATCAAAAATGTTAATCTAGCAGCAAGCAAAGGTCTTTGTGTAAGAATAGCAGCTCGCAGCAGCCACGACGACAGTGTTTTTCAAAGTCATGACCTACAGCTTGTATTAAAAACAAAGGGTGAGGGCTTTGCAGAAGCATATGTTAACCTCATGCTGACATTGCAGTAGTGAAGTATGCAGAGTGTTTTATGTCAGAGGGCTGCGGGTTTGAGAAAAGCACTGAGGTTTCGTTGTGATGGTATATAAAAATGAGGAAGCCGCTCGCATAATTTCATGGTAGCTTCTAAGGTTTGTAAGCATTAAGTCAATCTGCTTAACATAACGTACATCTTTTTTTGGGGGGGGGGTTGAACAAAATTGAAAAGCTGTAGCTGAATATTTCCTTCTGTCTGGGTTCCGCTGAGAGGAACTTAAGGATTTGATTTGGACAAGGAATGAAAGAAATAAGTAAATTAGAAAACCTTGGGCATGATTCACCTAATGAGCCCCATCAGTGGGAACCCTGTGCAAAGACTTGCACTTTTACAAAGGGTGTCTCCCCCCCCCAATGCCTCCCCCCTTAAATTGGCTCTGTGGTGTTGGAAGAACCCCAAGAACAGCAGAGGGTATTGAGAGGGGGGGTCAGTGCTTCTGGCAAGTCAAAATGCAAGTCAAAATTCATCATGGTGCAATCTTGAATTGCAACCATATACTCTTTAAGATGGAGATGAGGTCTGGGGGTATTTGAGGATCTTTGTTGTTGTTGTTTAGTCATTTAGTCGTGTCTGACTCTTCGTGACCCCATGGACCAGAGCACACCAAGCACTTCTGTCTTCCACTGCCTCCCGCAGTTTAGTCAAACTCATGCTGGTAGCTTCGAGAACACTGACCAACCATCTCGTCCTCTGTTGTCCCCTTCTCCTTGTGCCCTCCATCTTTCCCAACATCAGGGTCTTTTCCAGGGAGTCTTCTCTTCTCATGAGGTGGCCAAAATATTGGAGTCTCAGCTTCAGGATCTGTCCTTCCAGTGAGCACTGAGGGCTGATTTCCTTAAGAATGGCTAGGTTT
Organism: Podarcis melisellensis; assembly: GCF_964234715.1. Classification (NCBI taxonomy): domain Eukaryota; kingdom Metazoa; phylum Chordata; class Lepidosauria; order Squamata; family Lacertidae; genus Podarcis; species Podarcis melisellensis. The sequence goes on from NC_138539.1 coordinate 81,911,918, forward strand.
GATCTTCTTGCAGTCCACGGGACTCTCAAGAATCTCCTCCAACACCATAATTCAAAAGCATCAATTCTTCAGTGATCAGCCTTCTTTATAGTCCAGCTCTCACTTCCATACATCACTACTGGGAAAACCATAGCTGTAGCTATACAGACCTTTGTTGGCAAGGTGATGTCTCTGCTTTTTAAGATCTGCATGCTAGAACGTGTAGAATGGGGCCACTGCAATTGATCGCAGGATCTTAGTAGTCTGGACTTTCCCTGAGCACTTTCCATGCAGCATTTCTCCATGAAAGAACAAAACAAACATTAGTTTTCTATACCTTATTCTATCGTGGAAAAGCGTGTTCTCCTTCAGGGAGAGCACGTGTTGCGGTGGGGTCTACTGAGCCACCCCTTTGTTGCTGGGTAAGTTCTCCAAATTGGCCAGGGGGCATTGATTGGATTGCCGAGTTGCTGGGGCAAAAGTTATGTTGCAATTTTGGTGGGAGGGGTAAAAGGTTTAAATACTCTGCACGCAGCCTTGTACTTTCTCTTTTGCTGCGTGCAACGGATCACCCGCCCACCCGCCCTAGAATAAGGAGTTTGTTGCGTTGACCTTGCTATGCCTGTCATGGGGTCGTCTGCCTTTGAGCAGGGGCCTGGTAGGAATTTTACCACCTGGCAAATTGGCTGGCTGGGTGGTTTTTGCCTACTGCGTAGCAAATCGTCACAACTTGTAAGGTTGTGGTTAGGCATTGGTTATAAATCTGGTGGAGGAGGGGTTAGGATAGGCTGGGCCTACCCCTCCATGGAGGGGTTCAGGATAGGCTGGGCCTGCCCCTCCATGGTTGCTGTGGAAAGGGAATTCCGTTAAAGGAATCCTGGGGCTTGCCATCTTTTCGTCCAATCCCTGGAATGGGACTATGGTCGGCAAGCCTTCGGGGAGCAGGCGGGTGAGAGTTGAGGGTCTGTGTCTCAGCTCCAATTCTTCCCCGACTTGCTTTCCCCCGCACTGTCTTTCGGTGGTGCCCGGAAGTCAGTTCTGTCCCCAGGCGGGGGGACAGATAGTCTTAACCAATGCCTAAACAACCACTCACAGTTTGTATTTTAATAAAGTTGTGGCCAAAATCATGCCAAAAATCTTAAACAAAAATTACGTGTCCATTGTGAGTTATTTTGGGGGGTGGATTGGGGACCTCAACACGCAAAAACTTTAATAAAAATCTTAACAGCAAATATCTATAGCCTAGATGAACAACAGGGAACAAGACTGGGACCAATGTGCTCTCCAGGAACAGGACCAGATTTAGGTTTGATGAGGCCCTAAGCTACTGAACGTAATGGGTGCCCTTTATACGTCCAGCTGTCCTTTGGCAACAACAAATGGTCGCTGTTTTTTTGTGTTGAATATATGCTATATGGTAATTTATGGACCTAATAGGTATCTCAAGCCATTTGCAGACGCTGCCCTGCAACCAATCCATGCAGAATGTAGGCACCCTATATATAGAAATGAGCAAATCAGTGATATTTTAGGGAGCAGGCTAGCAGGCGGGGCCCATTACTTACATCATAGGAGCTTACACAACACAAAACACTGTTGCTGTATGTAGGTTTTATTTTATTTGTTTTTGACCTTATATTTTGGAAATGTACATCCAGTTTTTTTCCCTTTAAATTGTTTTTGGGGCCCCCAATAGAGTGGGGCCCTAAGCTATAGCCACTGGGTATTTAGAATACCTGAGTATTGTCTGCACTGACTACAGTTTAATTGTTCACAGTCCTAAAAGGAGCTGGCAAGGACTGAACCTGGGGCCTAATGCATGGAACTTATGTGTTCTACCACTGAGCTGTGGCCCTTCTCTGAAATGCAGTATATATCTCTTTCTTACTTAATTTCTTCTGTGTCGAAAGAGGGCTCTGAAGCCTGAGCACACACAGTCCGCAAAGCTAGAACAAAACTATGTCCCAACATCAAACCATGAGGTTCCAGGTTTGTGTCTCAGAATTTTCTACAGTTGGTAGATTTATTCAAAAGTGAGGATTACTGTGAGTGAAAGGAGCAGTGATTATCTTCCTCTTCACTCGTTTCCAAACTCAGCCTAATATTTTAATGTTTCTGATGTTTAATTTGTCTTTAACCGTGTACTATATTTTTTCCTCCAGTAAATGGACATTTTATGTAGCAAGGAAAAGAAATATTTTTGCAAATATTGACACACACACCCATCTTTCTCCCCTTTCCTTTCTGTTTTACTAGGGCAATAGTAGAACTCAGCCTTTTGAGGGATCCATTCCTATGGACCCCATGCTTTAAAATAAAGAAGGAATTTTGACACTAGCACTCATGGAAGCAGGATTGGACCCTAAGCCACAAAAGGCAGCACGAGAATGATGTGTCTGGAGTTGAACAATGCCTCAATCATCCCTCCGAATCAGCTTTTGGAGTTCACTTTGAAAAAGCTCCACTTCCAGCATATGCTTCTCATGTCCTTTCAAATCTCCGATGTGGCTGTACAAATGCATGTGAATATAATGCAGTTTCGGTATCCAATCAGAAGGAAAGTTTCAATTATGCCGTTGCTTTTAAAGAAGACTTAAAATTAAGGCTCTTAGCACAGATTCCCCCAAATCTTCAAAAACTTCAGGCTTTCCTTGTTAAATAAAGAGAGCAAAACCCGAAACCATCACCGAGTACTTTAAACGGAGCCTTTGAGCAAGGCCTTCTTAAAGAAAGTTGTCTCTTACGGAAAGCATTGGCGAAGGCCTAATTACTTCCTTTAGAGTCACTTTGAATTGAGCCCTAAGATTCTAATGTGTATTGAATTTAAATTCTACTTATGGGCTCGCTTCCTTTGATTCTGCATTGCTGGCACGGGGAGCTCCTTACACTACATTAATCATAATATACGGAGGAAGGGCTTCTGTGTTTGCTGTTACCGAGCCCTAAGTTGTCCCTGAAGATAAAAAAAAAATCCCCCTTGGAAGAAAAATCTCATTCTAAATGAAGATTTAAATTGAAATTATTGGAGAAGATGAGGCAAAGATGTGCCCAGTAAAATTAGAACAAGCATTTAAATGGAAGAAGGTATCTTAAAGTATTTTTCTTCCTTTGCACATCAGGAAAAAAAATCCCATGGTATAAGAACTATGGGGGTTTAGACTGATGGGTACCATATGTAATATGTCAAAACATTTCTATTCACCGTTGGACACATATTAGTTTGAAATAAAGAGAGGGATGAATTGGGTGTGACTGTTCTGTGCAGCACTGTGCAGGGCTTCTGGGAAATGCATTAGTGCATATAATTAATCACACATAGCAGAGCAGACTTGTATATGCATTTGCCAGATGCAACAGGGGCAATCTGGACAAACTTCCAAGCACAGATTGTTTTGCAGATGAGAAACATTGTGCGTTCCAGAGTGCTATAAGAGAAATGGTGAAGGCTGCAAATGGTCCTTTTTGCAATAGACTAGAGGGACGCGGGTGGCACTGGGGGTTAAACCACAGATCCTAGGACTTGCCGATCAGAAGGTCAGTGGTTCGAATCCCCGCGACGGGGTGAGCTCCTGTTGCTCGGCCCCTGCTCCTGCCAACCTAGCAGTTCAAAAGCATGTCAAAGTGCAAGTAGATAAATAGGTACCGCTCTGGCAGGAAGGTAAACAGTGATTTTTTGCGCTGCTCTAGTTCGCCAGAAGCGGCTTAGTCATGCTGGCCACATGACCCGGAAGCTGTACGCTGGCTCCCTCGGCCAATAAAGCGAGAGGAGCGTTGCAACCCCAGAGTCGGTCACGACTGGACCTAATGGTCAGGGGTCCCTTTACCCTTTACCTTTAGAGGTATCTAGGCAGCTGGTGAATAAAAAAGCAATGGGAATTTTTAATTTGGAAATGCCGTGTGACTGAGTGAGCTCCCGTTGCTCTGCCTCAGCTCCTGCCAACCTAGCAGTTCGAAAGCATACCAGTGCAAGTAGATAAATAGGTACCACCGTGGCAGGAACGTAAATGGTGTTTCCGTACACTCTGGCACACATTACGGTGTCCCGTTGTGCCAGAAGTGGTTTGGTCATGCTGGCCACATGACTCAGAAGGACAAACCCTGGTTCCCTCAGGCTGAAAAGCGAGATGAGCACCTTTGACTGGACTTAACCATCCAGGGGTCCTTTCCTTTTTTTTACCATTGGAAATAAAATGCTAAAGGGAAATTTTGAGATGACTGTAGGTAAAATATTTGAGGAATTGCAACGGAAACACATAGGTTTTGATGAGACTAGTGTTGTGCCAAAAATTTCTACCTTTTTGTCTTCTCCCCAGCAAATAATGAGAAAAGAAATTTCATTAGAAAATTATCAAAAGTTATTGAATTGCTACACACAACTGCTATTACATGTATTGAAACATTTTTTGCACCATTAGAAATATCAGATTCACCCTTTTCTAATGCTGAAGTTCCTAGCTGCTATGTTTCTATATGGCAAAAATGTCAATCTGTGACCAATAATTTCATACAATCTTCAAGACCACATATGTCTACAAGACAATCACATCATTTCAGTTCCATAGCCATATTTCTAGGGACTTAACATTCAATGAAAAGTGGTTACTACCTCGATGAACAAGCAAGACCAACATTTCTGGTAATGGGCTGGCTTCACAGCATGGCAGGGTCACAGTAGGATTTGAACCCACAATTCCCAAGTTTAGAGTAGTTAACACTCCTGCTACACACTGAACCACAGCAGCTGATATTTCAGACTGGCTGCAATGCAATTCCCTGGATGCTCCAGCCCTTATAAGATCTGCCTCATGCCAAATGGAAAGAGCAAAGCCTTGTCACTGCAAATGGAAAGGTTCCTTTTTTTATCTCATACGTGCTGCCTTTGAAGAATGGGCTTTCCATGGCGCCCATTTCCCCACAAGCGCCACTTCTCCTAATAAGAAAAACAGTCAACACCAGAATTGCATCCTAACCTTTATTTTTGTTGGTAGCCAAAGGCCACTGAATTTCTGTTGTACAGAAACACGGTAGGAACAGTGTTCTGGCAATTGAAGGCCAAATGACAAGGCTGCTAATTTATATTGGAAGTTCTGAATGGGCAGCCATAGCTCTTTCCTCTGATAATAGCTGTAACGGTGGCAGTCCACCTCAAAGGCAACTTTCTTTTATAATCACCCTGTCGTCTAAAGCTAAACGTCCAGAGCAAAGGTGGCATGCTCGACCATAATTTAAAGGCCTGTGATACAAAAGGAAGGGCTATGATGTTTAACTTATAGGGCATCCAAATGTCATAGGCTCAGGCAAGCTCCTATTAGCAATAACTCAGGTCCCACTGAAGAGATTTGGCATTCAAAACTGATGAGTGTTGGTCCCTGGGGCTTGCTCCTCCAGAGCCACGCTCAGGCCACTGGGTAACCCGGGTGACCCAGGAGTCAAACTATGATAACCCTCTTCAATTTAAAGAGCCACTTCTCCCCATCTGTCTGAGGCCTGACTCTGCACAATAAATTTCCCAAAGAGCATAAAGAGCCATCTTGTGTATATCAAATCGATATCATTGTGGCTCGCAGCAATATCTGAGGCTACAGTTCACAAAATAAACTAGGCCAGGGGCTGGTTTTCTGCCCTGGGCAATCAATCAGGCTCTCTGGGTCATAGATTTTAGTGTAAATTAACACAGCAGAAACAATCGCGCTCCCCAGATGATGATATAATACTGTATTTGCTTTCCTTTCTCCTCCCCGACGCATCCCAGTCTCTCCCCCCACCCCCCGTCCACCCACTGTTTCATCGTTGCTCATGCTCGGCAGTGAAGCTGCACGGAACGAGAATAATAAAAAGCAATGATTAGAAAGATAGTGGTAGTCATAAAGCTGGACATTAATATTTTCCATATATATATATATATATTTGCTTTCGTAGATTTTCACGGGTACAGGAATGCATGTTTTGGTGTCCTCGGGTGTCTTCCCGTGTAAAAGTTGGGGTGTCTAGGCGACGTTTCGACGAGGTCTCACTCGTCATCTTCAGGCTGGTGCTTTCGGCTTCTTGTTACTGGAACAGAGCAGGATCTCAGTGTTTGAGTTCCTATAAATACTGTTGAGGGGGTGTGGTGTATAGCCTCCAATGTTCTGGGCAGAGAGGAAGTTCCCAGGCTAGTGTGCCTTTTCTTCTTTTGTTCCTTAATTACTTGAGGGATATCTTGAGTGATTTCTTGAGTGATATCCTGAGTACCACTTAGGTGGGTCATTAGGTGTGGATTAGTTGCTAAAGTCTTTGTGTCTTGACCTCTTGAACTTTGTGAAGAGTTTTTCTGAGAAGATGGCTGTACTGCACTTAGTTGTGCTCAAGTAATTAAGGAACAAAAGAAGAAAAGGCACACTAGCCTGGGAACTTCCTCTCTGCCCAGAACATTGGAGGCTATACACCACACCCCCTCAACAGTATTTATAGGAACTCAAACACTGAGATCCTGCTCTGTTCCAGTAACAAGAAGCCGAAAGCACCAGCCTGAAGATGACGAGTGAGACCTCGTCGAAACGTCGCCTAGACACCCCAACTTTTACACGGGAAGACACCCGAGGACACCAAAACCTGCATATATATATATATATATATATATATATATATATACACGCACACATAAATGTACAAACAATGTGAAGCGTTCATAGGGAGCAGGTACAAATAGCCACTCATGATGTTTTTTAATGAAACAAGTATAGGAATGAACATACAGACTGATTTGAATTACTTTTGTTTGTGGATGTTTCTCTACCTACCTGTCATTGCCCTGGACAATCACAGAATGTACCATGCATGTGCATTTGAGCAGACATGGGGCACATATGTGTGTAGAGTTGGTGCACGTTGACAACCAAACAAAGGCAGATTAGGCCTTTCTCTCCCTGAAATGTTTCTATATTGTGATGGTTATTGTGTGGTGTAGTGGTTAAGAGCGGTAGTCTCGTAATCTGGGGAACCGGGTTCGCGTCTCCGCTCCTCCACATGCAGCTGCTGGGTGACCTTGGGCCAGTCACACTTCTGTGAAGTCTCTCAGCCCCACTCACCTCACAGAGTGTTTGTTGTGGGGGAGGAAGGGAAAGGAGATTGTTAGCCGCTTTGAGACTCCTGAAGGGGAGTGAAAGGCGGGATATCAAATCCAAACTCTTCTTCTTCTTAAGTTGTGGGCGAACATATCAGACGACACAGCGATTCTTCAAACAGCTCTTGTTTATTCAGAGGCCAGAACAGAACAGAGCTCAGTCAGCCTGCTTATATAGAGCTCCAGAACAACGTAACTGTAGCAACTTTCTAAAACTATCCAATCACTGAACGTCACTTTCGATCCTTCATTTGCATACAAACTATCTAATCACTGAACGTTACTTTCGATCCTTCATTTGCATAACTATCTACAGTGTCCCCCTGCTGGCCCAGGGTGAGAACATCAGTACATAACAGTTATTATAAGAACTTAGTTATTTTAAGAACAGGTGCCTGAGGTTACTTATTTTACCTCTTCTGCCCTCTTCCCTTTCTCCTTATTTGCAGTGGCTTTTGGATTCAGTCTTCGATTCTTATAGATGTTATGCAAGCTGCTATGGGAGGTCTTTTGGCCCTTTTGGCTGAAGTGTGGGATAAAGATGCTTCGAGTAAATAATAAACTGATTTGCTGGTGCGGGCAGAGTACCATTGGAAAGTTGAGAAAGGCAGGAGATAATGGACTGTGTTTGAGAAGCCATGACATTTCACTTGGGGCAAGTCCCCCAAATGCTGCAACCCCCCCCCCCTGAGAGTTTTGTAAGGAATTCGAATTATTCCCCTGCTTTATGGAGGCATCAAGGCCTTTGTGACTTATTTAAGGTAGCTGGCATCTTTACAGGGTAAAGTAAAGAGGCTTCAGTCTGGTTCAAGGAGGAGGGTTTGGAAAACCTGCCCTAGATAATGACCATGCTCCAGGGGGAGACATCATATATGGACATCTGAGCTAAAAAAACCCCATCAGAATGGGACACATTTCACTGCTGTTAGAAGGGAGTGACAATCCATAGTTTTTCAATGGTTGGTTAAATGGCACAGCCTGCTGCATGCATATATTAAAACTGCAATGGTGCTAATTTTAACTTTATTTTGGATAAGAATGACAGTTCATGTCTTCTGCAAAAATGACTATAGCAAAAGTATGGAAGTGACTGCATTATGTAAGGAGTTGACAAAAGCTCCAGATACCATTAGCTGTTTTGTGTTTCAAGTAAAATTAAAAAAGCACCTTTCCATAAACAGAACAGCAGAAGAAAATCATTTCTAATTACGTTATATTTAGATCAATTCATTGCAAACTTATTATCTTTCATGTTTATGTCAGAATTAGATTTCTTTCATGTTTGCTTAAGCTTAGAAAGTCTGTTCCATAGACAAATGGAGCACGGTTAAAATAATCAATGCACTTTGTGGGTTCCAGATATGCAGATAACAGCAGAAGGGTTTTGTTTTGTTTTGTTTTGTTAGAATCCAGTGCATCCTTTACTGTGCAGAATTCTACTCAATTTCAGTTAGAGAAATGGAATTTTTCAAAGAATTATCTCATTCTTGCTTTCTCCTTGCATGTTTCTTTTTAACTCCTTGTCTTAAAAAGGGGGAGGGGGTGACATTGAATAGGAAGAACATGCTCTACAGTTTCCAATACAGAAAACTGGAAAGGATTGCATCAGTTTGGGATTAAGCGTAGACCTTAAGGGAGAAGCCCTATTTGCGTTTACTCAGGGTTAAGTTAATGGCACTTACTCCCAAGTATGCTAGTTTGCTTATATGATTCCTTTCCCACCCTCCACCAGAAGGTCCCAACGAGGGCCACAGCATTATAAGATACAATGATTAAAAACAGACAAAGCTGTTGCAATTATGATAATAAGGAAAAAAAAGTAGTGTATTTTTCGCTCTATAGGATGCACCAGACCACAAGATGCATCTAGTTTTTAGAGGGGGAAATCAAGGGGGGAAAAATATTTTTCCCCCCCCAGCCCCAAAGAGCAAAGAAGCCAAGACAGCGAGCGGGATCCATCTTCAGGATCAGAAATCCATCCACACTCAACCCTTTCCCCAGCTATGTTTAAATGGGCTTTAAAATCCTGTGTTTCAGTTCACTTTTAATTAAATTCATAATATTCTGCATTTTATAAACAGTAGTTTTTGCTGTTTTATGTTTGGTTTATATCAAAATGGAATGTTTACACTGCTGCTTTCATTAATGGTATGTTTTCCATCTGAAAGCAGAGCGGAGCTTGTGTGAGGCTCTGGGGGGCGTTTCCTGCCTGCCTCCCCCCTGCATTCGCTCCATAAGATGCACACACATTTCCCCTTACTTTTTAGGAGGGGGAAGTGCGTCTTATGGAGCGAAAAATACGGTATGTAGGTTCAGAATTGTAACCTGCTTCTTCCACAAGCTTTGCTTAAGATAGAAAATTGTCTTATGCTGAGTCAGACCATTTGTCTGTGTAGTCGAACATCCCTCATCTCCATGTGACACACACAACCTCATGTACAGTGAACCCACATGGTGGGGTGAGCAGGATAGACATGACAGCAGTTTCCCCCCTGATCTATGCATATTCAGTTGCCTGTGTGAATCAATCATATCCATATACAAACAGTCAGGAAATAGGATTGTCTGTGCAATCAAGACCCTGCTTTTGTTCCACAGGATTACAATTGCACATACAGAGTGCTTAAACCAGCTCAGAACATTTGCTCATCAAGTCCAGCACCGTCTGTTCTCATTGTCCAAGTTCTTTGCTGACTCTCCAGAGTCTTAAGCACAGGTCTTTCTCATCTACAACTGTAGGATTCATTCGCAAAGCCAACTGAATGAGTGTAGGTTGGGGAAGAAGCTGGCTCCATTACTCCACTCCTTCCTGCATACATTCACTGCTCTTATCTACTGACTGACCGCGGCCTTCCAAGGTCTCAGAAGCAGACCTCAGGTCTTCTGTTCTTTTAGTATCTGAGATCTTTTTGACAAGAAATGCCATGGACTGAAACTCGGACCTTATGCATGCAGTAAAGTAAAAAGTAAAGGACCTCTGGGTGGTTCTTGCTTTCAGGCCAGGGGAGATGGCATCTGTCCATAGACAGTGTTCCAAGTCATGTGGCCATCATGATTAAACCACTTCTGGTGCAACAGAACACTGTGACAAGTGCCAGTGTGCACAGAAACGCCATTTACCTTCCTGCTGCAGAGGTACCTATTTATCTACTTGCACTGGCATGCTTTCGAACTGCTAGGTTGGCAGGAGCTGGAACAGAGCAATGGGAGCTCACCCCATCGTGGGGATTTGAAAACATCTCAGATAATTTCTTGAAGCCAGTCTAAAAAAAAAAACTTCAGCACTGGTTGAAAGTTTGGCTAAATATCTCCATCCTTTTGTGGGGCCATTTTCCTCTTCCTGACTCTTGGATTTCGCTCCTACAGCATTTTCTGATACCCCTGGGCAATCTACTAATGAGCCCCTGAAGTTCTTCACCAGTGTCTTTCATGCTAAGAGTGTTGCTCATCAAAAAATTCATACAAATGCAGTAGTGATGTTGTCATCCCTAACATTACTACCTTTTCCAGAGTAGGAGCAAAAACAACAAAGCGTCTGGTGACACTTCAATGACTAACACATCATTATGTAATTTATGGTCTACAAAAACTTACACCATAACAAATTTGATAGTGTTTAAGGTACCACAAGACTCTTGTTGTTTTGGCTATCTTTGTTTTAGGAGTTTTGCAGCCACATAATGGGCAGCAGTGGCATTATTTTAAAACATTGCTTTGAAAAATATTTAAAGGTACTCATCATTTTTGAAAGAGAGACATAGATGAGATTTTCAGTTTTCCACCAATTATCAACTTTTTTCCAGTAGATTTTTTTTTTGTGTTGGGGGGTGGGTTCCTCCCAGAGTAAGAAACAACAGAAGCTTCACTCCCTTAACTCTGAACTCACCCCTTTTTCTTCTGGGCTGTGCTCCAGTCGGGACACGAGTGGCACTGTGGTCTAAACCACTGAGTATCTTGCGCTTGCCAATCAGAAGGTCGGTGGTTCGAATCCCCATGACGGGGTGAGCTCCCGTTGCTCTGTCCCAGCTCCTGCCAACCTAGCAGTTCAAAAGCATGCCAGTGCAGGAAGATAAATAGGTACCGCTGTGGCGGGAAGGTAAACGGCGTTTCCATGCGCTCTGAATTCCGTCACGGTAAATGCAAGTAGCTGAAACACAAGTCCTGACCTTTTTGGAAAGATCAACTCCATTAGAGAAATAAAAAACAACAACCAGCAAAAAGCACCAGCTGTTAGAAATTAAATATGTTGTGTCACGTTGACATCTTTCTTCGGTTATTTCCATCAAAGAAGCTCAGCTGCGGTGTCTGGTTGATACAACACAATAAACCACAGCGTCTCCAGCTTTCCAGATCTGTTGGCGTGACAGAAGAAGAAAATATCTGGCCAAGTGGTGGTTGATTTCACAATAAAAGGTTTGATTTGTGAGATGAGATCTTGCTGTGAATATTTGCAAGATATCCTCCCATCCAGGCCACTAAGGGCTGATTCAAAAGTTTTTGCGCACTCGAACATGTGCCATGTGGGAACAGCTGAAAATAATGGAAGAAGTGCTATGCTGAGTCAGGCCAAAGTCCACCTAGCCCTGCAATTTGTTTCCAGCTGTCATCGTCCTGTATAAAATTCACAATCAAGGCATGAAGTGACAGCTTTCCTTCTTGGTGGTAACCAAGCCTGTCTGTAGGATCTGGTATACTGCCTTTGAAAATTGAAGGTTCCATTTAGCTTTCATGACTAATACCTGTGCATCAGTTAACCTATTCTTTATGAATGTATCTAATTCCTTTCTTTAAAAAAAGCAATCTAAGCTAATGCCGATCAGCACATCTTCTGGCAGTAAATTTAATAACTGTTATGTATTGTGTGGACAATACTTACTCTTGAAGGGATAAAGCTGTTTCTTTGTCCGTGTCTTCTACTTCATTCCTGATCTTAAAAAACCTCCAGAAACACTTCCTCCCAGTTCCATGTTAGCTGCATGCAGTAAAATCTGAAATGCACATGTCAGCCCAATGGCTCTGAGCACCACACAATCCTGTTGTGATTGAGGCATGATTGAGGGCCTTTTAATGGTAAGTGGATTTCAGATGTTTTGGACCTTGTATGGAGCACCAATGTGCTTAGTTGTAGCAGATATGGGGTTATCACCTGTGCTGCTGCTGTGCAGGAATGAGGAACCTGTGGCCCTCCAGATGTTGTTGGACTACAACTCAAATCATGACCCTTAGCCACACTGGCTGGCTCTGATGGAAGTTCTAGTTCAAGAGCATGGAGCACAGATTCACAAGCTCTGCTTCAATGGAAGTTCAGGACCCTTGAGAGGAGCAGGGCTGTTAGATCAGCAAAAGGAGAGCACAGAAAGGGCATCATTAAACCCTGCAGGGGCTCTCTCCTGCATGCAGAAGGGAAAGCCACTTCCGAGCTAGAGAGGAGGTGGGTTTGCAGGCCCCACACTCTCCCCACATGCGTGGGGGCTGACTCACAGCCCCCGTGAGACTGGGGGAATTCTCGGACGCGTGGCCCGGGCTATTTAGGGCCGGCGCGGCCGAGGATTTCCCTCTCTTCTTCGCTCACGGGCTGTGGCACGTAGAGTGGCGGCTCTGGGGGGGGGGGTCATTGGCTACCCCAACATCCAGTTCAGCAAGGAGGCCCTCTACAGAGTTGATGGCATGCATCTTTCGGATGCTGGAAATGATATTTGGTTGGATGACATTTCTTCTAGGATTAGGGATTGGTTGCAGGTCTGAGGGTATTGAAGGCGAGCTATTGCTCGAGTGGCAGTTAGGCATTGGTAAGGGTATTGTTATGCAGATGAGGGGGGAGGAAGCGCCATCACCTTCCCCCAAATCAAAGGGTAGTCTGGTAAAGGATTCCGGGGGGCATTGCCCTGTCCGAAGCCTATGGAGGTGTGGGCCTAAGGCACGCCCCCGAGCGGTGACCCCGGGGGAGCTCCTAGTTGATGTACATCAGCAGGACTCCCCCTATTGGTGGTTAACCCTTACCGGTCTTCAGGCAATCAGGCTGAAGCCGGTTAGTCGATAGGACCAATGCCTAAGCCAATACCGCTCAATTCCTGCAATCAATAAAGTTGTGGCCTTTTTCACCCATTAACCTTAAATGCTGTGTCTTGTGTCTTTATTTTCCAAGAGGGGAGGTGGGTACTCGCCACACAAATAATCAATTGTGCTGTTTGCTTGGAATGGGGTGGAGTATAATGGTTGTAGATGGCATTTAAGAACATGGAGGACACCCAGCAAATGAGTTCAAATGGGAGAGGTAAGCATGCACCTCACCCCACCCCTTCGAGTCAGACAAAAATGCTGAACTTTTGCTAGATCATGGCCTTCAACTGTGGCACATGATGCACTGAACTCTCCCAGGACGTTTTTTCCTTCAGAGATCTCTTGGCACATCAGGTGTTACAATCTGATTTATCCCTATTTTTTGCTCCATAAGACGCACCTAGTTTTTAGAGGAGGAAAACAAGGGGGGGAAATATTCTGAATCACAGCCTCCTTGGGAGGAGAGTGATGGTGTGCTGGTCCCGTGGGTTAACCGTGAGGTGAGGTCCGAGTCCAGTCTGAGGTGCAGTATGGAGGCAGTCCGTCAAATCTGAAGCTGGGTCCAAGGCAGGGAGGCGGGTGAGGTCAGGAGCTCCGGCAGGACAGGGTTCAGGCAGGAACTGGCTACCAACAATGTTGCTCCCACAACTGGGAGCTGGCTGGCTTTTATATGCCCTGAGGCATAGGGTGGCCCCGGTCCACAGGTGACTCGCCTTTCCTGGACTGGAGGCGAGCACTCCTCCTGCAGGCTCAGGAGAGCTGGAGGGTTACCGGACCCAGAGGCAATCTCAGCTTCCCTTGATGGGGCTGAGAGTGGAGCACCTGCAGGCAATGGGTCCTCCATCACCTCAGGAGCCAGAGCATTAATTTGTGATTTTAAAAACTACACATTTGAGAGATGTTTGGATGTGTTTTCTTGTAAAATAACATTTTAAACACACTTTCTCTCTAAATGAACATTTATAAATGTATTTTGTCTTCACAAATGCATTTTTATACATGCTGAGACACAATTTTGAGCAGAGAACTGCATCACAGAATTCAGAAAAGTGCAAAATGCCTATTCACAATTAGTCTGAGAAGTTCTGATCAGATCAGTTTGTAGTGGAATTTTCAAAGAGCGAATTCTTCAAGCATCCATGGTACTGAAAAGCTATACTATTTTACCTCTAAAGTTACTAGATCATGTCACAGTCCAGCACAATCAATACTGGCTAATAGGGCAGATCTATGTTATTAGTATTCTTTACAAGCTCGACATACTTCATTTTATGTACAGATTGCCTATGAAAACTCTGGTTTATCTCTTGTCTAGACAATGCCTTACATGGTCATTCAAATTAATAATGTGCCAGAATTATCTTATGCTTAATGCAGCTGCTCTCAGTATTGACTCTGAAAATTAAATTTTCTTCACAGTCTTATTGACAGCTGGGTCTCGGGCATATTTAATGTATCGGAAGGCAATGTTGTACTGAATGTTGGCCCTACAAGCAGGAGCAAAATGTAGATAGCTAATCATCTCCCTTTAAAATCTAAAAAGGTATTTAACTATATATGCCTTATGTACATGTGTATGAAATGCTACACATAAAGGGCAATAATTTTATTAAATATCACAAATAGCAGCAAGCGTACTCCAAGGTAGGGCTGTGCAGAGGTATCAAGATTTGCCCCATCCTTCCTTCCTTCCTTCCTTCCTTCCTTCCTTCCTTCCTTCCTTCCTTCCGTTCTTTCTTTCTTAAAAAACAAACAAACTGATGTGTTTTGAGTTGCTCTTGCTCTCTTCGCTTCAGTCTGTGTTTGGGTTTCTGAGCCGTTAATAAAAACTGCCCTTCCCCATTTGCCATAATGGGCAGTCTAAAACGAAAGCTTTTGGCCAAAGTAGATAAAATTTGCAAGCCCATGAGTGGATTATGCCTGTCAAATTGCTGACAAATGGGTCCAGGGTTTTTTGTAAGGGAAATAAAAAAAGGATTCACAGGGATATCTGAATAAAGTGCATATCTTGGGAGCTCAATTTTGGGAGGGGTGTGACTGTGGACATTTCTTACTGCTTCCTTTATAATGGCATAAAGCAGGTTTGCTGTATGTGTGTGTGCGCGCGCATGCACGCCTTTCCACCACACATTACTGGAGTGTAACCCACAATAGATTTCCACTGGTGGCCTTTAGCCCCAAAAAGATTTATCACCCCTAGTATACAGACCTTCTGACCAAACATAAGTTATCTTCCACCACATCCTAACTTTCTCCCCCATCTCACCCCAGGATTGCACCCTTAACCACAGAGGACTCAGCTGGATCAAAATGCTCTCCTGAAGCTAAGGTGTATTTCTATTAAACAAGTTATTTAAACCAACTGATTCATCTTGCCCTTGAATAGAATGCTTGCCCAAAAATAAACAGTGGTTCTTTATGATATTTCATGCATTACAGATGTAATAAAATTGAGAAGCTTTGTAATTTTACATTTGACAATGGCAACACTGCTGTCAGCTAAAGACTATTGCCAAACTGAATAGCAATTATACTCTCCAGATGTTGTTTACAGAACTGATTTGTAAAAGCCAATTTGTTTGCCACGTGTGCAGATGGTCAGACATTACATAAAAATGTGGACAAGTTAAAGAACAAATTCTTGTCAGCATCAGCAGTGAATCACAAGCAGCGGCAGAGCTGAAGAGCTCAGGGGCCTCAAAGCTTTTCTCAGCCATAGAAGAGCATAATGGCATGCAACATTAGCTTCTGTGATTGGCTGACAGTATGAAGCCTCTGGATTGGCCAAGGGTGGTCATAAATACAAGGAGCCTTGTGTTGCCATCAGAACAGACTTCCTGCACTCGGAGTCCATCTCAGTTCTTCATCCTCACCATCTTTCTGGATTGAATTCACGTCTCTTAAGTATAGCCCCAGGAACTGACCTCAGGAAGACTTGGTTGATAATGTAGTATGGATAAATATTGTCCTTGCCATCTCTTAGCAGTTCTGAAGTATCTTGAATCAAGTCAGTACAGTGGTACCTCGGGTTAAATACTTAATTCGTTCTGGAGGTCTGTACTTAACCTGAAACTGTTCTTAACCTGAAGCACCACTTTAGCTAATGGGGCCTCCCGCTGCCACTGCACCGCTGGAGCACAATTTCTGTTCTTATCCTGAAGCAAAGTTCTTAACCTGAAGCACTATTTCTGGGTTAGCGGAGTATGTAACCTGAAGCATATGTAACCTGAAGCGTATGTAACCCAAGGTACCACTGTAATCAAATATATACCGTAGTGCAACAGTCTCATATTATACGACTATATTTTCATTCTTAAATCCAGTAAGTCCTGCTACTCTTCAAATGCCCCATGCGTTTGTGTGGAATACAATTTTCTTCTTCAGACATTGCTTTCCTAGGAAACACATCAAATCTTTAAAACAGGGTCCCTTGGATCCTATGGTTGCTAATGATGGATGAGATGCACTACAGAAAGTACAATCATGCCATCCAGGAATACTTTATACTTGATTTCCTCTGAATGTCAGCAATTCTCGTTCTTTTATTTTGTTTTCTTCCACCTAATATATTTTTGTTTTCTTTTGTGAGGGATGAGTGGGAAATAAAAGCCAAGTAGGCGAGCAGAATATTTGGACTGCTAAGAAGAGGCATGTGATGCTTGGACACATAGGGCTACATTTTACGGAGACAGATTGTTAGTCCATGTGGACCAGTCCTGTCTACATTTGGCTCTCCAATGCTTTAGAACCAAGTTTGTGTGTGTCCAAAACCCTGGTACCTGAGCTTCCTTGAACTATAGCTTTCCCCCATTTCTGTTGGGAATGTGATTGCATTTGCTTGTTGGTTTTGCCCAGACTGAAGTGAAGGCATGAGTCAGGAGTTGGTAATGCAGGTGAGCTGTGCCTAAGCAAGCTGCCAGCTAGCTCTGCCAAAGCTCTTTTTATTAGCACAATATGCAAAACCATTCAGATACATTTTTGACTGTGACCTTTACACATCCTCCAAACCCGAGATCAAGGGGTGGTACAAAGTTATTTTGGCACCTGTTTCCACCACATCACTTTCCCCTTGCACAATGTATGACGAAGAAGACAAAGGTCACAGATAGGGCACGACAGACCACTAAGAGAGCAAAAGTTAGATAGAGGGCATGATGTTCAGACAGCTGTGGCTTTGTCTGCGGGTGGAAGTGTGCTCCACACCCGAAGGTCATGCGGTCAGGCAGCCTGTGGCTTGTCTGCAGGTGAAAGTGTGCTCCACACCCGGCGATCATTCCTTCACCAGATCTTCTATTAAAAAAGCCAAGCACATGAAAGAACAAACACAAAATAGGTCTATTCTAGAGAGAGTTCATCGATATTAAATTGGATGTAAACACTGTTTTTTTCTGGATTTGAAATAGAATGCTTAAATGCCTGGGTGTTCTTAATACCTACAGCTTGTAAATCAGCATCGAAGGCAGTCCCATATAGAGTGCATTACAGAAGTCAAGTCTAGAGATTACCAGGGTTTGAGTCACTGTGACAAGCCTATCCTTGTCCAGGAATGGTTTCAACTGGCACATTAGCCAAAGTTGGTAACAGGCATTCCTAGTCATTATCAATATGTGGGCTTCGACATACAGTCATACAGTGGTACCTCGCAAGACGAATGCCTCGCAAGACGAAAAACGCGCAAGACGAAAGAGTTTTCCGTTTTTTGAGTCGTTCCGCAAGACGAATTTCCCTATGGGCTTGCTTCGCAAGACGAAACGTCTTGCGAGTTCTTGCGAGTTTGTTTCCTTTTTCTTAAAGCTGCTAAGCCGCTAAGCTGTTAATAGCCGTGCTGCGCAAGACGAAAAAACCGCAAGACGAAGAGACTCGTGGAACGGATTAATTTCGTCTTGTGAGGCACCACTGTACCTTGGTTTTTGAACAGCTTAGTTCTCGAACATTTTGGCTCCCGAACGCCGCAAACCCAGAAGTGACTGTTCCGGTTTGCGAACTATTTTTGGAAGCCAAACCGACCGAACAGGTTTTCACAGCTTCCGATTGGCTGCAGGAGATTACTGCAGCCAATCGGAAGCTGCACTTTGGTTCCTGAACATTTTGGAAGTAGAATGGACTTCCGGAACGGATTCCGTTCAACTTCTTAAGGTACAACTTTATACTTGTAATGCCTAATAAAGGTTTGGCAAAGTAAGAAGTCAGCTTTCACTGCCAAAAATGGTTCCAGACCTTATACTCCAAGATTCCTCTTTTGAGAGGTGTGCAGCTCCACCCAAAACAGGTTTATTATGGCTTATGGGTAGCTTTAATTGTGCTATTGTTACAGCTACTCAATCTGAGCATTATTGGGAAGAACACAAAAGGGGGAGTTGTTCTGCACACGCCAAAGCTGAGCATTTAGGAACACTGAATGCACAAAGTGCTTCGGTTTCAAGAGAATGGTGTGCAAGCTTTGTTATATATAATGGAGTTTCAAGTAAAACACACCTTGAGCAACTCCAAAAGAAGATATTGGAGCCTTCCAAATCATTTATACACTCAGAGAAAATAGTAAATGTAGCTGAAAGACAGTCCATGAAGAACTGCATTAATTGTTGCATTGCATCCCTATCATATGGGATGCGGGTGGCGCTGTGGGCTAAACCATAGATCCTAGGATTTGCTGATCAGAAGGTTGGCGTTTCAAATCCCCGCGATGGGGTGAGCTCCCATTGCTTGGTCCCTGCTCCTGCCAACCTAGCCGTTCGAAAGCATGTCAAGTGCAAGTAGATAAATAGGTACCGCTCTGGCGGAAAGGCAAACAGTGTTTCCGTGCGCTGCTCTGGTTCGCCAGAAGCGGCTTGGTCATGCTGGCCACATGGCCCGGAAGATGTACGCCGGCTCCCTCGGCCAATAAAGTGAGATGAGCGCCGCAACCCCAGAGTCGGTCACAAATGGACCTAATGGTCAGGGGTCCCTTTACCTTTACCTATCCCTGTTATATAATTATAAGATTATTGTATAATCTTAGAAGGTTGTATAATCTTAGTAGGTGACATAGCTGTGAGAGGGCATGGATGTGACTAATATGAAGGGATCCTGCACTTCTAAATTTGTGATTACACTACTGCATGTGACTGATCTGTGAAGTATTGCCCCCATTTGCTCTCAATTTGATTCTCCTTGCATTTTTTTTCAGGTAGGTGATCCCAGGGAATCAGAGATCGCATAGTGATCTAGACCAGGCTTCCTCAACCTCACCCTCCAGATGTTTTGAGACTACAATTCCCAGCATCCCTGACCACTGGTCCTGCTAGCTAGGGATCATGGGAGTTGTTGGCCAAAAACATCTGGTGGGCCGAGGTTGAGGAAGCCTGGTCTAGACCATCAACATCCAGAACTTACACAGCACTTTTCGTCCTGCCCTCCAAACACTTTATAGATGTTTGGCACTGAGACTGTTTTGTGTTAATGCTCCTACTTCACAAAAATCATTATTTTCCACCTTAAACTGGAGAGACATTAGATGCAGACCTAACATTTAGATGTACCCAAACATTTAACTGATCTGCTTGAGAACTGATGTAGGCAAATAATGTTTTCGAATAAAACAAAAATAGTAAAGCAACGCGCTTTTCAGTCAACCTGCCTGGGAACATGAAAGGCGATGTTCTGAATGCCAAACTCTTAACAATAACTTGCTAACAGAAAGCCTTCCCATAGCTGGTTACTGAATTTGTATGAAACAATTGTTGGACAGCCCTGTGCAACAGGAAGTGTGTAAGCTCTGAAATAATATTATTTGTTTGGATTTTAAAAGCCACATGACTTAAATCTGCCTGAAGTGAAACTGCTCAGAGGGGAAAGCCAATCTGACTGATTTTCTTTAACGGAAGGTAGAATATCCACGCCAGCTCAACTGACGGAGATAGGAGTCTGGCTCATTCAGCTCATTGTTAGAGCTTCGATTGAGAAATATGGGGGGGGGGGAGAGACCCACAACAGCAAGTATATAATTAAACAAGCAGACACCGAAGAGAGACATCTTCAGCAACTGCCAAGATTGAAGTGCCACATGGCAGATTATGAAATTTAAGGGTGGAACAGAAGTAGAACTGTAAATAAAGCTTATGGCATTGTACCTTGTGTTTACACAGGTGTGATGTTAGCAGTCTCAATGCTTTCTTTGACATGCAGGCAGCATAGAAAGGGGGGTTTACAATATGGCCAGAAGTAAATTGGATTGTTACCAAAGCAGTGCATTCTTAAAGTGATGGGCATCTCCTCTGTGATGTGTCAGAAATAAATCCAAGGGCTCTGATCCAACAGAGCAAGTGTAGAGCAAGGTCTGGGCTGCGTGTAATGGTTTCATGTTAAAGGCTGGATTCCTGATAATCAGCAGTTGCAGAACTGCACACATTGTTTCACGCACACTGCCCATACATATCGCCCCTTGCAGGATTGGGCCATACAGTTTTTCCCACAGAGGAGACCCCTGGGATAAACCTAGTGTTTCCTAAGCAGTGACCATATGGCCTTTCAATTAACAGTTTCTGTTATGTACTGATGTTCTCACCCTGGGCCAGCAGGGGGATACTGTAGATAGTTATGCAAATGAAGGATCGAAAGTGACGTTCTGTGATTGGATAGTTTGTATGCAAATGAAGGATCGAAAAGTGACGTTCTGTGATTGGGTAGTTTTAGAAAGTCGCAACAGTTGCAATTGTTCTGGAGCTCTATATAAGCAGGCTGACTGAGCTCCTCAGTTAGTTCTGTTCTGGCAGCTGAATAAAGAAGAGCTGTTTGAAGAATCGCTGTGTCGTCTGATATGTTCGCCCACAACTTAACAGTTTCCTAATTTGCAAAGTAGGGCCATTTTCCTCACACACCACCACACTTAGTGGTTAGATTTGATTTGGGAGAACTCCGTACCATAAACTCCAGGGCTAATTCACAGGCAAGAAATGTGGACTTGAACATGCAGCAAATTCAGAGCACATTGCTTGCTGTAAGCCAGTCAGCAAAGTAGTTTCAGGATTGCTTCATCTTGAGGGCAGATGGATTTCTAGCGTACGATGATGTGAGCAGGAAAAAATTAAAAGGCTGCTCATGTGCTGACCACACAGCAGCGATCAGTTGGGCACTAGCACACTTTCAATGAATACGCTCATGGTCAATTCTGGCCTCTAAAATATGACAGAAGATCTATCTATCAGTTTGTTTTCAATAGTTACTAACCAGATGCTTCTGCAAAGCCCACAAGAACGGGCCTGAAAGGCCTTAGAGGCATAATAACTTAGAACCTGGAGGTGCTATTTAAATGAGGCCTAATTGGACACGGGGCTAAATATTGCTGGAGGTGGCAGGCCCATGGCAAACTTGTCTGAGACTCGGGTACAGCAGTCTTGTCCATGAGATGCAGCACCAACACCTAATCTGATTTGACGCTACATGCTATTACGGAGTAATGCAGGTCCAGATTTTACTGTTGCAGTCTTGCAGTGCATGGCTTTGTTTTGGCCATTAGGTTCTAGCTTGTCGGGGAAGCACAGGGCATTCTTGGCATGACACCATAAGTCTGGCAGGGCCTCTGGGTTGGCTTAGCCCTCCGAGGCCCGGAGAAAGTGGGGTGGGATGTTTGTTGTTTACTTTATGCTAAAGGAAGCGGGTGGTTTTCACCAGGACTAGAGTGTGTGGGAAGGGCAGGTTTGACCCTTCCCTCCCCTGTTGCCATCCTGATTAAAATATCCCTTGCTTTCATTTCCCTATTCTAATAGTTAAAGGTAAAGCTAAAGGACCCCTGACAGTTAAGTCCAGTTTTGAACGACTCTGGGGTTGTGGCGCTCATCTCGCTTTACAGGCCGAGGGAGCCGACGTTTGTCCGCAGACATGTGGCCAGCATGACTAAGCTGCTTCTGGCAAAACCAGAGCAGCGCACGGAAATGCCGTTTACCTTCCCACCGGAGCGGTACCTATTTATCTACTTGCACTTTGACGTGCTTTCGAACTGCTAGGTTGGCAAGAGCAGGGACCGAACAACAGGAGCTCACCCCATCGCAGGGATTCGAACCGCGACCTTCTGATCGGCAAGCCCTAGGCTCTGTAGTTTATACCACAGCGCCACCCGCGTCCTATTCTAATAGTGGGAAGGGTTAAATCCAGTGCTGTGGTCCATGTGAAAATCAAGCACATTTGCAATTAATTAAACCAAACCAATAAACCAAAACCACTGATTCGGGGGCCAATGACGCATTTAGTTAGACCCGAAACCGATGTCCCATCACCACATCTCGAGGCAACAAATTTCATAAGTTTATTATGTGTTGAATGGAGAAGCACTGCCAGTCACTTCTGACTTTCACAGAAACCGAACCCAACTAACAGCTATAAGAACTCTAGAATCCTCAAACTGTAGGGTTGGAGGTATCATTCGATTGGAAACCTAATATAGAACAGCAGTGGTTAAGGATACTGTCCTCGGGTGAGATAGGGGGAGTGAGTTAAGATGTGGTGGATCTATGGCTCAGTAAGCAGGTTCTCAGCTCAGTCAGGCTACTCTGCCACAACCCCCTCAGGTGGAGCTAAACCGGCTGAGCCAAGAACACCAGAATGCAGGTAGGCATAAGTCTTGAAAATGGGCTCTCTGTGGGACTGATCAGGGTGGTAAAAGGTAAAGGTAAAGGACCCCTGGACAGTTAAGTCCAGTCAAAGGCGACTATGGGGTTGCGGCGCTCATCTCGCTTTCAGGCTGAGGGAGCCAGCGTTTGTCCACAGAGAGCTTTCTTTTTTTATAATAATTTTTTTAATTAATTTTCACATAAAAATACATAATACATCCCAATTCAGTTTTGACAGCTTTCTGAGTCATGTGGCCAGCAGGACTAAACCACTTCTGGCACAATGGAACACCATGATGGAAACCACAGAAAAGCTGTTTAGCTTCCAGCTGCAGTGATACCTATTTATCTGCTTGCACTGGTGTGCTTTCGAACTGCTAGGTTGGCAGGAGCTGGGACAGAGCAACGGGACCTTTGTCGTGGGGATTCGAACCACCAACCTTCTGATCAGCAAGCCCAAGAGGCTCAATAGTTCAGACCACAGTGCCACCTGTGTCCCCTTTGGTCAGAGTGGACTTAGGCTGGATACTAACTGCACTCAGCTCAGTCACATGACCTGGAAACCTAGCAAATCTTATGCTGTACTTCCATCCCTTCACACCAGCTTCGTTCCAGTCTTGTTGCCCTCCCGTCATTGGAGTGTGAATGTCTCTAACAGGGGCCTGCTGTATGAGTGGAAATTCTCCATATGAAGACTCCATGGGCCCAGGAAGCTTTCCACAGCAGACATTTGCCTTCCAGTGCCGTGAGGCCAGTGGAGCAGGGATGAAATGGAGACAATAGAGTTAATGAGGGTGCCCTGCTTTCCATTTCATTGCATGAGCAGGAGTAGTAGGGATTGTGTTTTCAGACTTGTGTGTGAAATTTTGTATTCCTACAAGCAAAGACACACCCCCCCCCCGAAGAAAACAGCAAGAATTTGAAAATTACCTGCCCGAAACGTTAATAAATTGTGGAAAGAATTAATTTTTGCGTATATGCGGTCTGTTTTTTAAAAAGCAAAGCTTCTAATGACTTATTGATTAGTTATCTGAATATGGGTGCAGTAAGTCTAAATAAAGACAGACAGACAGACAGACAACCCAGGTTTTAAAATTAAATGCTTTCCACAGCTTGCTGTGTTTTAAGCAAACCACTTGTCATAAAAGAAAACATGCTCACTAACAGAGCACAATTAAATAAATGGTAATAATAAAATCCTATTGCCAGGAGTGTTGTGTTTCAAGATTATCTGGACAGCATATAAAATGTTATATGGAAGGGAAGAATAAGGTTAAAAAAAATAACCATATGCCCCAGCTAAGTAGATAAACACAGGTAATATTATTCTATTGGGTGGGATCAATCGTAGCCAAAGAACATACAAATAAGTATCAGTTGCTATATCTTCTGCTTCGTTGTCCCTTTTGTGTTCTCTCCCCACCTTTATTGTAAAATAGATTTTAAAGATTTATGTCCTCGCTGCAAAATAATACCTTAGACTTGTCTTGATAAAATTATGACTTAGACGGATTCAACTCAGACAGGCCTTGCATTGGAAAACCTGCCACAACAAATTTTTATTCATAATTGTTATTGAATAGCAAAGGCAGATTTAATTATCTCCATTATTGACCCTGTTTCGAAGCAAGTAGGTTATGTTATAAATCCAGGCGTTATTGCCAAAGAGAAAACTAAAATGTATAAATTCAGAAGCCGGCCTATGGGTGGGCTTCCTTTCTATTTATGCTATTGGAGAACTTTCAAAAGAATAATTTTTTTAAAAGTCCAGCATTCTCCTTTACTCCCGCCAGCTCATAAAGGTCTTATAATGAAATTCCAATCTATTCCCACATATGAACCTATTTGGAAGATAACCACATTTGAATGGTTCAGGTTTGAAAATATTCAACAATCCCGATGGAAAACGCAGGTATGTAAGATATGGTTATGTGGGATAGTTGTCACATTGGATATCAATTAAGCAGACAGTTTAGTCTGCAATGCTGCGATCCGGCCCAATCCATTCAATTACCATTTTCTGAAGTAAAACCGTACTGCGGAAAGGAAGAAAAATATGGAATCATTATTTTATTATTTCATATTGAGAAATAATGGATTATGTTGGCATCGGTAAAACTGAATAAAGGACATTTTCCGAAGCACCCATGTTAAATCCGAGCCATCTCTTTCTGTCAGCTTGCAATCCTGAAATAATACCCTGTTATCTGCATTGCTATCACTTAATTCAATTATTTGTGGCTGAGCAGTTTATTTTATAAATATTTTATCACTCATCCTGGCCATTTTCTTCAGTTGAGTCTTGTAAATTTCATAGTTCGGATGAACTATGAACTAAGAACACCTCACCAAGACGGTCTCCGTTATGTTTATAGACACCTGAAGGCATTAGAGTGTAACCGCCAGAATGAAATAGCAAGATTATGCTTTTAAGAGAATGCAGTAGGGAGATACAATATATATCCTATTAGCTACTTGTTTTCTTGGTGAGCTGCTTTGAGATTCTAATTAAAAACGGCGGGGGCAAGATTCAGAATTCACCTCACCCCTCTGAGACACTACTCCCTACAGAATCCTACCTCTGTGGTGCCAATAGGTATGAGACCATGTGGTGTCACATGTTGTTGTTGTTGTTGTTGTTTTGAAAATAATATTTATTAAAGTTTTAAAAGTTACAAAAAGAAAAAGTAAAAACTCCATATAAAACAAAAACAAAACAGCACATCACAATAAGAAAAAAGAAAAAAAGAAAAAAAAACAAAAAAACCAGAAACATAGAAACAATTAAAAAACACATCAAACCTTCCCATAACTTATCTTTCATTTGCTTGTTTCCTTGACCTCCTCACACCTCCCTTTTTTGTATTCTAGTTCAGTTAACTATTTCAGCAAATCCTTTCCATCTTTACCAGTTTTTGTCCTGTAATTTATCTTAATATAATGTAACTTTACTTTTCCTCCTTTCACCAATTAACAATCTGTTTTTTCCTAAACCTTTATAACATTTCTGCTAATACCAAATAACTTCATTCCAACATCCTTCTAACATTTATTAATTTTACAATGTTTCTGTAGATAGTCTTTAAATTTCTTCCAATCTTCCTCCACCGACTCTTCTCCCTGATCTCGGATTCTGCCAGTCATTTCCACCAATTCCATATAGTCCATCACCTTCATCTGCCATTCTTCCCAGGTGGGTAGATCTTGTGTCTTCTACACATGTTGTTGTTGTTGTTGTTGTTGTTGTCTTATATACCTTTTTCCATGATGGGACTCAAAGCAGGTTACACATAAAGATAAGAACCCCATAGACAAAGCAAAACAATGCTTAAGAAACAATTAATTGGATGTGATGTCAGGAAACTGGGAATTATGTTCACATGTGGTGGGGGTGTAAATATGTACATTTTTTCTGGCAAAGGGTGTTTAAGGAGATAACAGAAATCACTGGGTTAAAGCTGACCAAAAGTCCAGAGGTAGCATTATTATGAAATTTATGATGGGGTGGGAGGTTCGCAGGCTATGAAGGACTTGCTCACAAATTTATTGACAGCTGCACGAAGTATGATAGCTAGTAAGTGGAAGGGGCAAGCAGAATACAAAATGGAAGAATGGTATAAAGAGGTGTGGGATGTAGCTATTAATGATAAATTAACATGAGTCATTAAGGTAAGACGGGGAATATGTAGGAGAAATGATTTTGAGGAGGTGTTTGTAGAATTCGTACTGTTAAAACAGAAAGGGGTCAAACCATCGCAGGAGGTGTTGAAATTTTGGGAGGTTGGATCATGGTGGTGGGGTGCACATTTTTATTCTTATTTATTTATTCTTATTACTTTGCCAAAGCGTGTTCTCCATAACTACTGGGCAGATTTTGGGAGGAACCCAAGCCTTTAAGTGGTTAAATTGGGTTGCTGGGGAGTTTTGATTGTTGCCAATTTGGAGGAGGGGTCAGAGTCTTTAAATACAGGACGCCCAACGTTGGGCGTCCTCTTGGCCATTTTGCATCGGATCACCCGCCCTCCCTCCCTTTAATAGGGGGGGCGGGTTTCTTGATCGCTTGACATTGCTATGCCTGTCATGGGGTCGTCTGCTTTTGGGGCCTGGTAGGAATTTTGCCATTTGGCTGATTGACTGGTGCCATTTGGTTTTTGCCTACTGCGTAGCAAATCATCACAACTTGTAAGGTTGGCAGTTAGGCAATGGTTAAAATTGGTTCTTGGAGGGGTAAGTGCCTACCCCTCCAAATGGTGCGGAAAGGGAATTCCGTTAAAGGAATCCAGGGGCTTGCCATTCTTTTCGTCCATGTCCCTGGCATCGGACTTGGGCCGTGCAAGCCACCAGGAGCATGAGGGTGAGAAGTGAGGGACTGATGCCCAGCTTCATTTTCTCACCCAATACTTGTTTCCCATGCCGGCTTCCGTTGGTGTCTGGAAGGCCAGCTCTGTCCCTGAGGGCAAGGACAGATAGTCATAACCAATGCCTAAGCAACCACTCACATTTTTGTATTTTGAATAAAGTTGTGGCCAAAATTATGCCAAAAACCTTAAACAAAAATTGATGTGTGAAGTGTGAATTTTTGGGGGGTGGCATTGTGGGACTCAACACGCAAAAAGGAAAAAAAATGAAAGAAACAATTAAACACTGATAGAATTAAAACTCTCTCTCTGTGTACACCATACAAATAATTACAATGAAAACAGCACAGCATCAGCCATTTCATTAAAAGCTGTCAGTTTCCAAAAGCCTGTGAGAAGAAGAAAGTCTAGTTTTACCTAGAGTAGACCTACTGAAATTAATGAACACAACAAAGTTAGGTCCATAAATTTCAACCGGTCTACTCTGAATAAAAGTTAGCTGAATATAGCTTTTTTTAAAAAAAAAAAATGTTGAAAAGGGGGTGGGCCTCTGGGAAAAAGACTCTAGCAATCTCATCCACCGTTGAACCCAATGTGTTTTGACTGCACAATTTTGGCTTCAGGCACTATCCCTAGAACGTATTTGAGAGGCATCTGTACCTACCTACATATTTCTGTTTCTCCCACTGTTGACTGCAGATATATGAGTGCACCTTTCTTCCTATCAAAATACACATCCAGACTGTTCAATAGCGTATGTATGTGTAAACATGATTGAGATGTGCATTCTGATGCTGTAGAAACATGCTTATGCACGCGGACTTTTGCTGGATCAGGGCACTAGTATTTTGTGTGAAGGACACTATGCAACCCCGTACATATATTGCAAATATGTCTGCATATATACAGAGGGGGCTGGGGTGAGCGAAAGAGAGAGGCCGGCACCAAATTTTTTAGTTATTACACTACTTTGATAGAGTGCCTGTAAGTTAATGTTATGTTATGAGTTTCAGTGTAAACTGTGCGTTTTTAATAAGCTGGCAATAAAATTGTACCTCGGGGATAAAGGGCCAGTTCCAAGCATAAAGGCTGCCGTTTTTATGTATACATTTTCACATACTAAAAAAAGGGGATTTATATGGGTAATTGTTTATATTTTTAACATGTACAGATGTTTAGGTTTCAGTGTTCCACGGTATTAAACCATATAAGTACATACGACTGCAAAAAAAGGGAACTGGTTTCTGCTTAAAATACGTGGGTTGTTTTTGTTTTTTTCTTAAAGGAAAATCTTTAATCCGAATACATAGTCTCATGCCTTTCATTTAATATTTTGCTTTAATTAGGAGGACATGAGATCGAAAAAAACGGCTATGAGAAATAGGGGCCCTGCCACATGGAACAGCAACTGCCCTCTCCCCAGCCCCAGCCCAGCCCAGTCTCCCATCAACATGATACACTTCATTAAATACAGAAGTGCTTTGTTGCATTAGTAGGTTTATAGAAAGTAACCAGGTAGGGCTCTTACACTTCCTGTGAGAAATGAATATTGACTTCCTCTAAAGAAGATGTAAATGGATTTGCTTAATAGGACTTGGGGCACCAGAGCAATTAATAATAGCTTATGTCATAGTGAAGGCTTTGTTCATATTTGAGGCAATAAATTACAAGTATTAAATTTATATTTATTCAAAGTTAAACTCATTTGTAATTGACAGATTACTTAGCCCCAGGCTTTTAAGATCTTTTAGTATAATTAAATTAATAGAGGGTTATAGATCACTGCATGATAAACAAACAGCATGGACTTTAATATGACAGATATACAGAGAAAAGGCCATGTTAGTAGATCATTATTATCGGCTTACCTTCAGCAGAAATGCAACTGAAATCTCAGCAATAGAGGCGAGAGCAAACCATACCAGGAAGAGCAATTTAATTGAATGCTAATTTTCTAACCAAGGCTAAATCCAAGCCAGAGACAGAGAACAGGGGAGCAGAGATGTCTGCCTCTGCTCTGACCTCCTGTGACAGATCAGTCAATGGAAGGAGAAGGTACCCAAGCACCCCCCACCGGGGAAAAAAACCCCACAGGACTGCTGTACTTACCACACCTGCACCCGAAGACTGGGGGGAGAAAGAAGGAGCCAGCCCAGTAGTGTAAGATTTGGCCACTTTGGATCACAGAACTTAGGGAGACTGAATTCTAGGAAGCTTCTTCCTCTTCCCTCTTGTACCAGTAAGTACAAGAAGCCTAAAAAAATCTGTGTGGATTCCCTAAATAACAGAAAAACTTTGCTCAGAAAGTGGAAGGAGCAACAAGGTCCTCACCAACAGGGCGGAGCCGATTGATGATGTAGAAGTCCTAGGAACCTTGAGAGGAAGCGATCATGTCATCTTTGGTTTCATTGTAAAGAGGCAAGGGAGAGCCGAGTGTAGTTGGAAATAATAATAATAATAATAATAATAATAATAATAATAATAATAATAATAATAATTTATTATTTGTACCCCGCCCATCTGGCTGGGTTTCCCCAGCCACTCTGGGCGGCTTCCATAGAAACCAGGAAACACTAAAATATCATACATTAAAAACTTCCCTGAACAGGGCTGCCTTAAGATGTCTTCTGAATGTCAAGTAGTTGTTTATCGTTTTGACATCTGATGGGAGGGCGTTCCACAGGGCGGGCGCCACTACCGAAAAGGCCCTCTGCCTGGTTCCCTGTAGCTTTGCTTCTCGCAATGAGGGAACCGCCAGAAGGCCCTCGGCACTGGACCTCAGCGTCCGGGCAGAACGATGGGGGTGGAGACACTCCTTCAGGTATACTGGGCCGAGGCCGTTTAGGGCTTTAAAGGTCAACACCAACACTTTGAATTGTGCTCGGAAACGTACTGGGAGCCAATGTAGGTCTTTCAAGAGCACTCTGGACTTTAAGACCCAAGGTCTGAAATACTCAAAGTAAAGGGAGTCAAAAATGGATGGGAGTTTCTTTTTTGTATACAGTGGTACCTTGGGTTACATATGCTTCAGGTTACATACGCTTCAGGTTACAGACTCCGCTAACCCAGAAATAGTGCTTCAGGTTAAGAACTTTGCTTCAGGATGAGAACAGAAATCATGCTCTGGCAGCGCAGCAGCAGCAGGAGGCCCCATTGGCTAAAGTGGTGCTTCAGGTTAAGAACAGTTTCAGTTTAAGTACAGACCTCCGGAACGAATTAAGTACTTAACCCGAGGTACCACTGTATATACATTTTTATTAATTTTTTAACATATCAATGCCAACAGTCATTTAACATAACTTCATATCTTATGCAATATTTTAGACTTCCATCAACAACCCCTGAAGATTTTCTGTTCTTTATCACTTGTTCTGCATTTCTTAATTTCTCTATTACTTTTAATTATCATTAGCTAATAATTGTCTTCATATTCTTCCTTGCAATATTTCACATAATCCTCCTTACAGAACTTCTTGCAGTCCTACTAGCGCAATCTGTTTATTACAATTGCTTTTCAAATAGTTCAGGTATTTACTCCAGTCTTCTAAGAATCTCTGAACCCGCAGGTTTCAAATCCTTCTTGTTAATTTATCTAATTCTGCATAGTCCATTAATTTCATTTCCCATTCTTCTTTCGTCGGTAGTTCTTCTTGCTTCCATTTCTGTGCCATTAATATTCTTGCTGCCATTGTTGCGTATAAAAACAACTTACAATCCTGTCTGTTAACATGGGAGTTTTATAAAGGTGGAATATTGAAGGTCCAAATGCAGACAATTCCACCAAGAAAGAAAGAAAACTGGGAGGCATCTAAAGAAACCAGTGTGGCTGAATAATGAGTTTACAGATGAGCTGAGATTTAAGAAGCCTTTGTATACAAAATGGAAGAAAGGGAAAATCATGAAGGGAAAGTATACATGAGTAGCCAACAGTTGCAGGGGTAAGGTCTGGTGGGCCAAAGCTCAGAATGAGCTCAGGCTTGCAAGAGAGGTTGAAAATTATTTATAATGTTTCTTGGGCTATGTTTGAAGCAAAAGGAAGAACAAGCAAGTAGTACCGTAGTTCCTCCGTGTGGAGAACATGGAGAAATTCTATTGGGTGACAGAGAGCAGGTGGATCTGCTCAGCACCAACTTTGCCTCTGTCTTCATCCAACAAGAAAGCAGCGTCCAACCTGGTGATAACAGAAGAAATGATACAAGGAGGAAACTGCGGCCCAAGATAGGAACAGAGGTGGTAAGAAAACACAAAGCTACTTTATATGAATTCAAATCTCCAGAGCCTGATGAGCTGCACTTAAGGGTTCTAAAGGAGATTGCAGATGTAATCTCAGAGTCCTTGTCTACAACCGTTGAGAATTATTGATGAACAGATGAGGTCCCTGAGCAAATGTTGTCCTTATTTTCAAACAAGGGGGAAGAAGAAGACCTATGGGTGAGTTTGACACTGATACCAGGAAAGGTCCTGGAACAGATAATTAAACAGTAAGTATGTGAGCACTTAGAAAAGGATGTTGTGATTACTAAGACCAGCATGGGTTTCTCAAAAACTAGTCATGCCAGGCAAATCTCATTTCTTTTTCTGAAAGCGTTGCAAGCTTGGTGGATAATGAGAATGGGCTCCTATGAGTCCATGATTCAACATATGTAAGTGCACATGCTGTACTACACCCAACTGTGAGCAAACTGTGGACTTGTGTTTCCTGGACATCTCTGGGGTAATAAGATGGCTTGCCAGAGTGGCCAACCATTGCTGTACCATTGCTGTAATGCATTCATGCTTAGCCATAGTTGGCATGTGACCCCTTTAGAAAAACAAATATGATTTGGGGGTCCATCTCTTCATAAAACTCTCAGAGTTACATGTGGCCAAGTAGGAAAAGGCTGGTCCACTGAAAGAATGTCTTCGTTGTTGTTGTTGTTGTTGTTGTTGTTTCGTCATTTAGTCGTGTCCGACTCTTCATGACCCCATGGACCAGAGCAGGCCAGGCGCTCCTGTCTTCCACTGCCTCCCGCAGTTTGGTCAAACTCATGCTGGTAGCTTCGAGAACACTGCCCAACCATCTCGTCCTCTGTCATCCCCTTGTCCTTGTGCCCTCAATCTTTCCCAACATCAGGGTCTTTTCCAGAGAGTCTTTTCTTCTCATGAGGTGGCCAAAGTATTGGAGCCTCAGCTTCAGGATCTGTCCTTCCAGTGAGCACTCAGGGTTGATTTCCTTCAGAATGGATAGGTTTGATCTTCTTGCAGTCCATGGGACTCTCAAGAATCTCCTCCAGCACCATAATTCAAAAACATCAATTCTTTGGCGACCAGCCTTCTTTATGGTCCAGCTCTCACTTCCATGCATCAGTACTGGGAAAACCATAGCTTCAACCATACGGACCTTTGTTGGCAAGGTGATGTCTCTGCTTTTTAAGATGCTGTCTAGGTTTTCGTTATCTCCCCATAAATAAGTGCCAAAGCATGCTGCTATTTGGCTCAGGAAGGAAGCAATGTATAGTATTTAATATGAAAGAATGCAGCTGACAGGTTGAGTTCAGGTGTCACGTGAAGCTGGTCAAAATATAATCAATGTGCCTGTCCTGGCCATCTCAGTTTGTATAAAACAAAGTATAACCTTCAACAAATGTCCATTGTATGAACAAGCAGAGGACACAATCATTACATTTCAGATTATCTTCCGGGCTCTGTTGTCATCCTCTGTTCCATCTTTCAGGGTTTTTTCCCCTCTCCTTGCGATTGCCACACAATGTCTTCGTGTACACTTTGGAACCGAGTTTTGTAGTAAACAATGGTACTGATTGTTTTGGGGACAGCAAGTTTGCAGCATGTGGGCTCAGTCTCGAAACCTTCTGCAGAGCCAAATAGCATGTGGTCCACAGAAGGGCTTGCAAAGAATGGGTAGCAGATGGTACCAAACCACAAGTATCAGGCCTTTTGAGTCTGGAACCTTGATGCCTGACAAATGTTAAAAGACAACGGAAACAACTGTGGACATATCCGAAGTGCTCGTTGAATATGCTTCGCCAGCTATGTAATTAGTGGTGCGCCTCAATTTGGATTCTTAGCATTTTGGGGAAGTTGGTTAATTCTGAAAAGCTCAAATGACTGCACAACTACAATTTGGAAGACTTCCCCCCTGTTGTTCCACATTAGGACTATAATTAAAACTGCTCATTTTTCATAACCTTTGTCAGCAGTGGCAAAGATGCCTCCCTTTCTGGACGTTTTTTTGTGAACCCCTGCCAATAATAATAATAATAATAATAATAATAATAATAATAATAATTCCTCTATTAATTTACATTGCCCTCTCTTGCACCACCAGTTGCTGGCAGAGGCATAGGGCTTATCCATACTCTAAGCATGACTAAGTTTGAATCCAACCCAGAGTATTTCAGACATACTCAGCCTGTGAGACTCACCAAACCAAAAGTGACCTTGTCGTTACCTCTAAACAACATTGATGTTTTAGGCTGAGGAGGGAGTGTCCACAGGAACATGGACAGGAACTTCCACCTCTGCCTGGTTTGAAGAGTTCCAATGCCAGCTGGACCAGCAGTGGTGCAACCAAGTGGTAACTTGCCTCCATGGAAGCTGCTCCACCCGGTTTCAATACTACTTATGGAAGGCATAGGCAAACTCCGGCCCTCCAGATGTTTGGGACTACAATTCCCTTCATCCCTAGCCACTGGTCCTGTAAGCTAGGGATGATGGGAGTTGTAGTCCCAAAACACCTGGAGGGCCAAGTTTGCCTATGTCTGAGTTATGACCATGAAGACAGTTTGCAGAGGGGATCTAGAGGATATGTGTGGTGTGGTGTGGGGGTGGGGAGAGGAGACCCAAATGAATAAGACTTTACTCTCTCCCTCTTAGAAGTGATCTCTTTCAGTTTCTGCCTTCTGGAAGAAGGTATAGGGTTATAAAGGCCAGGACTAGCCGCCTGAGAAACAGTTTCTACGCAAATGCAATTCTGGTTCTAAACGCAGCATAAGATGTCTCTATAGTATAGTGTATTTTTTAGTATAATGTATTTTATAGTATAGTGTATTTTAAAATGGGGTTTCAGAGTTTTTAGGAGTTTTTAAATGTTTTATGTAGTTTTTCAATTTCATTCTTCTGTATGGGACAATGACAATAAAGATATCGTATATCGTATACAGTGGTACCTCGCAAGACGAATGCCTCGTAAGACGAAAAACTTGCAAGACGAAAGAGTTTTTCATTTTTTGAGTTGCTTCGCAAGACAAATTTCCCTATGGGCTTGCTTTGCAAGACGAAAACGTCTTGCGAGTTTGTTTCATTTTTCTTAAAACCGTTAATACCAGAGTGCACCCATGCTTCGCAAGACGAAAAATTCACAAGATGAAAAATTCGCAAGACGAAGAAACTCGCAGAACGAATTAATTTCGTCTTGCAAGGTACCACTGTATATCGTATATCATATCGTATATCATCCTGGGTCAACATCTTTATATACAACTTGGATGAAGGAGAAGATCACCAGATTTGCAGATGACACCAAACTGGGAGGGGTAACTAATGCTGCAGAGGATGGGGGACACCTGGATTGCCAGTAGTACATGTTGAAAGGATCTAGGAGTCTTAGTAGACCACAGTCTTAACATGAGACAACAGTGTAATGCAGCAGCAAAAGAAGCTAATGCTATTCTAGGTTGCACCAATAGAAGTCTAGTGTCCAGATCAAGGGAAGTAATAGTACCACTCTATTCTGCCTTGATCAGACCATACCTAGAGTGCTGTGTCCATTTCTGGGTGCCACAATTTAAGAAGGCTATCGACAAGTTGGAGCGTGTGCAGAATAGGGCAACCAAGAACGACAAAGGGCCTGGAAACCATACTTTATGAGGAGCCATTGAGGGAATCAGGGTATGTTTATCCTGGTAAAGAGGAGAATGAAAGGAGATATGTTAGCCATCTTCAACTCTCCAGGGCTGTCACAAGCGGAATGGAACAAGCTTGTTTTCTCCTGCTCTGGAGGTAGGACCCAAACCAATGGATTCAAGTTACAAGAAATGAGATTCTGACTAGACATCTGGAAGAACTTTCTGACAGTAAGAGCTGTTTGACAGTGGAATGGACTTTCTGGGAATATGAAAGTCTCTTCTAACTCTACAATTCTATGGTTCTATGCCCTTACTTCTTTACCCATCAGGTCCCCTCCAGTCTCTTCTTCTCAAAATCTAAAAACATTTTCAGATTGTCCTTTTGGAACTATTGGGTTGTATTCAGCTAAGTTTTCCTCAGAGTGCATCTACTGACATTAATGGAACTAACTTAGTCATGTTCATTAATTTCAAGGGTCTAGTCTGGGTAAAACCTAGTTGAATATATCTTTAATTGTTTAACAACAACTCCTTCTTTTTTAATGGCTCATCTATTGCATGTTTACACATCAACAGATGAAGTCTTCCAGGATCTCCCAGACTTAAAACACATTTATAGGTCTTAGTTGTACAGTTATCTTTAAGATTTCAACAGCCTTTCTGAAAGTCTCATAGTCTCTTTATATGACTTTTCACATTGAAAATTAATTTGTGCAACTAAGAAGGATTTTCTTTCCATTTGTGACTAGACTAATGCTATTTTGGATAATCTTCATAATATCTCTACCACCAATATTGCCTTGAACAGCATGAGAAGCAGCAAGGAGATAAACTGCTCAGCCCTGGCAGAAGCTTTTATTAGTTATTCAGAAAGTATTATTAGAAAAGTACTGCTTGCTAAATTAGAACTTTTCCATTTTAAGCATAGTCTCTCAGAACCTCTCAAACTTTTCGTAAGACTGCTTTTAATTGGTAATACTGTAACACCCCTTTCTCTCTTTCTCATACAGAATAGATTAAATATGTATGGACATACCATTACCATGAGGCCACGGCCAAACATATTAGTTTTGCCCACCTAGAGGTGGGGTAGAAATTCAATTCAACTCCCATTTAAAGATGAATCTCAATTTTGCACTTTCTGAAGCAATATGTGAACCAAACCACAGCTACCCTTCAAAATTCTCACTTACCGAATTTTCAAATGCAGTTCTCTAACCAAACAATATTTATAAAAGTGCATATATTACAGGAAAATGTGTATAAAAATGATAATACTTGTAAAAAAATAGCATAGACATTCATCATATTTTTTAATATTTATATTTTATTGATTTTTTTTCAGAAAAGAAATAAAATAAAAAGGTGAGGAAAGATGAATACAAAAGAAAAAGAGAAAAGCACTTCAAACTGGTACAATATGTAAGTATATAAAGTATTCTAATGGGTATAAATTTATGCCTTTTATAAATAAGATTCCAAATATCATTATATTTATCCATATGCCATCTACTTCTAAAACCAATCAGTTCATTTGTTGCAAGTCCTATCTTCTACGCATCTTTCAAATGGGGCCATGGTATTCTTTCCAATGTATCAATATCAGTCTTTTAGCTGATGTGATGGAGCAAAAAGTCCATTTACACTGACCCACTGTCAAACCACGTATAGTTGGTATGTGGTTTAGAATAATATTATCATCTGGAAATTTTAAATTCCTCCCAAAGTAGTATTTATACATCTTAATACTTTCCTCCAAAAATTTGTAAGCATCAGACATTGCATTCCTTATTACATCTCTAGCAGCATGTTATCATAGAGAGTCCCTTTCTGTACAAACGTAGCAGAGTCTAATAAATTCTAAATATTATTTTTTGTTTTATAAGACTTAACGACACATTAACTACCAAAGTTAAAACATTGTCCCACTGAATAGGTAAAATAGAATCCATCAGTTCTTTATTCTATTCATTTATCAGATATTGTACATTGAATTTATTAATTGAATCCAGATATCTGTAAAAAGAAAATCGCTGGCTTTTTAGTCTCAGAGGATTTAACCAACTTTTCTAATATCTCAGGCATCTTAGATGCTGGAAAAGCTGATGGCCCAAATAAAGATGTTAACATCTGTTGCAACGGCAAGCAAAGCCATTGGGCCGAATCCAGTAATTGGTGGTCCTTTTAATGTAACATAAGTATATAATTCATCATTCTCATCTATCAGTTGGTCTTAAGTTAGATGCATTATGTTGAGAAAGCGTGTTCTGATTCATAGAGAGCACGCGTTGCGGTGGGGTCTAACAAGCCACCTCTCTGTTGCTGGGCGGGTTAGGATGGATGACCATCTGCAGTGATTGGGTGATTGGGTCGCTGGGCAAATTTTGGTGTTGCCATTTAAGGGGACAGACCCCTTAAAGCAGGGCAAGCAGCACTGACTGGGCACTTTTGCTGCGTGCATTGGATCACCAGCCCACCCTCCCTAATTTAGGGCTATTTGCGTTGACCTTACTATGACCTGTCATGGGGTCACCTGCTTTTGGGGCAAGGGCCTGGTAGGAATTTTGTCCATCTGGCTGATTGGCTGGTGCCATTTGGTTTTTGCCTACTGCGTAACAAATCGTCACAACTTGTAAGGTTGCAGTTAGCCATTGGTTAAAAAATTGGTTGGTGGAGGAGTAAGGATTGGCTGTGCCTGCCCCTCCAATGCTGCTGCTGCAAGGGAATTTCGTTAAAGGAATCCAGGGGCTTGCCATTCTTCATCCGTACCCCAGAATGGGGCTTAGGGCCGCGCAAGCCTCTGGGAGCATATAGGGAGGCCATGAGGGTCGGTTGCCTGGATCCATGCTCTCCCTAATATTGTTTTCCCTTACTGGCTTTTGCTGGAAATCGGAAGTCAGTTCTGTCCCTGGGCAGGGACAGATAGTCGTAACCAATGCCTAAGCAACCACTCACACTGATGTATTTTAATAAAGTTGCGGCCAAAATTACGCCAAAAAACCTTAAACAAAAATTATGTGTGAATCGTGAATTATTTAGGGGTGGTTTGGGGAACCTCGACACACAAGTTGCTTGTAAAAATGTGTACATGAGTGAAAAATACAGACTCCAACTGTGTTTATTAGAAGAAATTCACACTAAAACGCTGAAGAATTTTCATGCAGATTTATTTTCATTTTTCATTTTTTAAAAACTTTGCATATTGCTACATAAACATCAAGAAACCAATCCCATCTTGGCCGTGGTCCACCTAACCTGGGAGGGTAGGGCCCTGAGTTGACTGACTCCAGCTACAAAAGCTGAGGCTGCTGAACAGAATCTTGTTTAGGAGGTTTTGTTGGTGGGGGTTGTTGTTAATTTTTTGTATCTTTATTTTGGATCTTATGATTTGTGTGGAATTGTTTCAGCTTTGTTGTGTACTTTTAGATGTTTTGCCTATTGCTCATGACTACTTTCATTATGTTTGTAGTTACCTAATTCTTTATATGTTGTAAGTCCCCTTAAGCATGGCTTTAACTTAGGAAAGGTGGCATACCAGATGGGTTGTGGCCTGATCCAAAGAGGGATGCAACAGGAGCACTGCCACCATGTAAATATGTGGTAAAAGCTTAAGATTACAACTCCCATCATCCATGGCCATTGGTTGTGCTGTCTGGGGCTGATGGGAGTTGGAGTCCAACATCTGGATAAGTTTTCTACTCTGCAGAGTGCTCATCCAAGACCCACTGTTTAATCGGGTCCTCCCTTAAAGAGGACACATGTTGTGGTGGGACCTGGCAACCTGACCCTGTGTTGTGGGTGGGTACGTTTGGATAGCCACAACACCCGATTGGTAGGTTCCTTGATGCAGTGTTCAATCAGGCCAATGGGATGCAGGCTAAATGGAGCAAGGGACCTATATATACCCAGGCATGTGACCCAGAGCGTCCTCTTTCAGTGTGTGCATCGGAACACCTGCCCACCTCTCCCTAATTTTAGGGCATTTTGCGCTTGATCTTGCTATGCCACCGTGTGTCATCTGTCGTTGGGACAGGGGCACAGCAGGAATTTTCCCCACTTGGCGGATTGGCTGTTGTCATTTGGGTTTCGCATGCCACGTAGCAAATCGTCACAACTTGTAAGGTTGTGGATAGGCTCTGGTTCAGGTGATAGGGATGGGAGAACGCTCTCGCAATCCCTGTGTGAAGGCTATTCCATTAAAGGAATCCAGGGACTCAATGGTTTGGTCTACCCTGTGAGGGGGTTGTGCCCGTGCCTGAGTCCAGGGGGGCATTTGGTTGGCAGAGATAGCCTGCTCCCGGCTTTCTGCTTATCCAGGTGTTCACCCTAGGCTCACCTATGCTGGTGCCCTGGGTCAGCACTACCTGCAACGTTGCAGGGAGCTAGTCGAACCAGAGCCTATGCAACCATTCACTTGCTGTAATCAAAAAAGTTGTGGCCTAAATTCTGCCAGAAACCAAACCAAAATCTGAGTCTTATCTGAATTTATTTAAGGGGGAGGTTTTGTGTGTTTTTTTAATATGATTTTTATTGAAATTTATAGTCACCAACCAACCCCCACCACCCACCACCAAAACATCACATCTTGTTACATGTATCCTACTTTGTGTTTCATAGATCCATTAGCTTCCGTCCTTCCCTTCCACCAGTTTTCCTATTCCATTCTATAGTTTACAGATTCTTTAATTATAAATTATACCATGACATGAGAATTATTTCAATCCTGCCAATGTTTTCATATTTGTACAATTCTCACTTATATAAACCATAAATTTACTCCATTCTTTTTGGTACTTTGTCTCCTCCTGATTGCGAATTCAGTGTGTCAATTTAGCCATCTCAGCATACTCAACCAACTTTATCTGCCATTCTCTTATCATCAGCATCTCCTGTTGCTTCCACTTTAGAGCTATCAGAACTCTGGCTGCAGTTGTTGCATATAAATATAATTTTTGATCTATCAAAAAAAAAAAAATTAAGGGGTAGGTTTAAAGGTCTCAACATGCAACAAGGTGGGGGCATAAAGAACAGCCAATGCAATAAGTTTTTATTACACAATGCGTAATTAACTTACGTAAATCCACAGTGACGGCAAAATAGGATTTGATCGTACATGGAGGACTGTTCAATCGACAGCTATCAGTCATTAGTTTGAGGGAATCGGATGCAGCAAACCTTGCTAAAGCTAAGCTGTTCTAGGCCTGATCACTGCCACGATGGCTGACCATCTGGGAACCATATGCATGCTGTCTCAAATTCCATGACAGAAGAAAGGCCGGATAAGGATATAAATGCAATAATTAAGTAATAGCTTAATAGTAGCTGCATTTGTTCCTAGGCAGTGAGTACTGTACATGTCTGAATTCCAGTTGATGTGGGGGGCAAACAACAGAGAAGGCTTGTTGTCGTCAATGGCCTATCTGAGATTCTCAGAGGCAGTGGGCAAGCCACGGTGGGAAAAAGGTCTCTTCTTACGTACTTTTGAGTAAATCCTGGAATCCTTGCAAGTGCCTTCAAAATCCTTTAATTTCTTCTTTACATATCATCTGTCCAATGTTTTCAGATGACCTGGCCTCTGCTGAACAAGACATAACCAACTGCAAGCCTCCTGTTCGTGGTGTTAACAAGGGGAAACAGCTTCAGTAATCAGTGGAACGGCTGCTTTCACATACTGGGCTATTCATGAATTTGTTGGTGCTGCTGTTTTGCAGCACTTCAGAACTTCCATTGTTTTATATAGGAGCTCGGAGGCTGGTTTAATTAAAGTGATCTGAACAGGAATACAGTATGCCAGATGTGCGTTATAAATATAAAATAGATTATGTAATGGTAAACTATCATGAAATTTATGGGAATGGTTTATGATAACACATTGTTAGCTAATATAAACTGTAATTTGTTTCACTGTTTTAAAACATTCCCTAACTCACTCACCCCCCACACCTTTTTTCAGAGCTCAAATGAACTCTTGAGCCATGATGCAATGAAACCCCCACTGCATTGATTTAAACAGTTTCCCATTGCCTTCGCAAAACTGAAGCGCAAGTATTCTGTCTTAAGCGGTTTGTACAGTGCAATTGCTATATTTTCGTAAGAATCTCTGCATGCAAGCAACAAAAGAGATCTGCTCTGCATGTGGGGTGGCATTTATACCCCCCGGGGGGAGCCGCCAATATACTGGCAGAAAGCTCCACTTAAATAGGGTCCCACTGGCCATATTTGGCTGGTAAAGGGACCCCTGACTGTTAAGTCCAGTCGCGGACGACTCTGGGGTTGCGGCGCTCATCTTGCTTTACTGGCCAAGGGAGCCGGTGTACAGCTTCTGAGTCATGTGGCCAGCATGACTAAACTGCTTCTGGCGAACCAGAGCAGCACACGGAAACGCTGTTTACCTTCCCACTGGAGTGTTACCTATTTATCTACCTGCACTTTGATGTGCTATCAAACTGCTAGGTGAGCAGGAGCAGGGACTGAGCAACGGGAGCTCACCCCGTCATGGATTCGAACCACCAACCTTCTGATTGAGAAGCTCAAGAGGCTCAGTGGTTTAGACCACATTGCCACCCACGTCCCTAATCCTCCCCATAATAGCATCCATCCCACAGTAGTGCTGGGATAGGAGAAGATGAACTTATTTTCCAAGCTCAGTGGGTCTTCCCTCCCCACATAAGCACTGAGAGACAAGGAGGGGAAACTGCTAGGTCTCTTCCTAGCTCGGTGTAGCACCAAGATAGGTGAGCACATCTGTGGGATGGAAAAGCACTGATGTGGAGTGAGAAAAACTGAGAGAGGATAGCTAGTGTGAGGGGGGACCTTTTCCCAAGAGCTCTACTCTCAAGGTTTTGTCAATGGCCGGGCAACAGACTATTGGAGGTGAATGACCCATAGACTGTGAGCTCCTCACTCGGCTTTGTCACTGCTTATGTTAGTTTTACAGATTCTTCCAGACAACCTAGCCAGCAGAGAGCTGGCTGCATATATTGGAATCACAGCGAGGAAAATGGAGTTTATGAGCAAAATGAAAGCATACCGTCAAAGCATTGTGCAATCTATAGATCAAATTGAACTGTTTGGGGTGTCTCTCCCCTCCCCCACAACTGCTGAGGGTGGCCGAGTTTAATTAAAACCTAAAGAGCAATTGGCACATACAGTCCCTGTCGCGTCAGCAAATATGTTGCCTGGGACTGAGTTTACAAATTATGCAGTGAATTCAATCTTACAGAGCATAGTGCTCTACTTATGTTACATAGTTGAGTGTTGCTCAAACTTTAGAGCTTCGGGGCACATCCACACAGGTACCAGGGAACCTTTAAGCACTGCAGAGAGTTCCTGGGTGTGCTTTAGCGTCCATCTCAGTTTATGCAGTGCACTATCCAACAGGTTCAACCCCACCAGAGCAATGGTGTGCTCTAGAAATACCTGCACTCCTTGTAAACTCCACATTTTGCAGGAAAATTAAGGTGATGAGCAACTTGGCTCATCATTTCATTGAGGAACTCCAGAGTTTTCCAGAACACAGTTTGAAAGCCACTGAGATACATTAGTATTATCATTATCATTACAGTGGTACCTCAGGTTACATACGCTTCAGGTTACATACGCTTCAGGTTACAGACTCCGCTAACCCAGAAATAGTGCTTCAGGTTAAGAACTTTGCTTCAGGATAAGTACAGAAATCGGGCTCTGGCGGCGCGGCGGCAGCAGGAGGCCCCATTAGCTAAAGTGGTGCTTCAGGTTAAGAACAGTTTCAGGTTATGAACGGACCTCTGGAATGAATAAAGTACTTAACCTGAGGTACCACTGTACTATACTGCCCTTCATCCAAAGATCACAGGGTGGTTTACAGTATAAAAATACAAAATACATAACACAACAACAACAACAACAATAATAATCCCATTTCATACAGAAAGTGCACACCGTAGGAAGATGAATGTTCACATTTATTTCTAAAGTGCTATATGTCCCCACCAGGGCTTTTTTCCCAGCCAGAACTCACTGGAACTCAGGTCCGGCTCCTCTCAGGTGGGCACCATTGCCATTCTTAGAGAAAGGAGACATTCATGGTGAGCTCCGGACCTCTTTCTCTAGAAAAATAGCGCTGGTCCTCACCAACCCAAAATACCTAGTATCACCTTAAGAGTCCACTGTTGTTTGTCCAAATAATTTAATCCTGAATCATGGCATGTACAATGGTACCTCAGGTTACAGGCACTCACTTCAGGTTACAGACACTTCAGGATACAGACTCCGCTAACCCAGAAATAGTACCTCGGGTCAATAACTTTGCTTCAGGATGAGAACAGAAATCGCACGGCGGCAGCGGGAGGCCCCATTAGCTAAAGTGGTACCTCAGGTTAAGAACAGTTTCAGGTTAAGAACGAACCTCCAGAACGAATTAAGTTCTTAACCCGAGGTACCACTGTATTAGTATGTTTATACAAGACTTTCAAATGGTTCACCAACCTTTTCGGCATCAAGACATTTGATTATCGGATGGTACTGATTTCTTCAGTCAGCTATGGCAAACATGTGTCTATCC
This sequence comes from Podarcis melisellensis, assembly GCF_964234715.1. NCBI lineage: Eukaryota > Metazoa > Chordata > Lepidosauria > Squamata > Lacertidae > Podarcis > Podarcis melisellensis. Next base: position 81,955,387 of record NC_138539.1, read on the forward strand.
AGATGTTGTTGCACACCAGTTCCCTTCATCCCCAGCTTGCAGAGCCAGTGGCAAGGAGCGATGGGAGTTTGAACCCAACAGCATCTAGAGTGCCACAGGTTCCTCATCCCTGTATAAGAATGACATATGCTACTCAAGGCACAGCACAGAGTAGAAAAATAAGGTCCTGCCAATCTACTGGTCTACAAACTATCACCTTTTCCGGCCTCCACAAAAGACACTGCAATACTAATTTTTGAAAACTGCCACCAAGCAGTGACTAATGGCCATGCTATTCAACCCTACATGTGAAGTAGCAAATCCCCCCCCCTCCCCACACCCTACGATTAATAAGTTCACATAAAGTTTACATATTCAGTGAAATCTCTGGAGCCAAGTTATGAGAAACACATTGACTTCTTTTATTAAATATTACACACTGTTCTAATTTGCAAGTTGCCAAGTTATATCATCCAGCTGAAAGGGGCTTTTATATATATATAAAAGGAGTGGGCGGGTTGCTGCTTAGACGTGCTGAGGCATCTGATAGAAATAACCAGATAAAGCGGGGGGAATGATATAAAAGAGCACAAAGATATCTAAACTACAAAATATGGTTATCAGGCATTTCAAATAAATCCCCCGGTAAGTGAATAAATGTGATCTAAAGTCATTCCTGTATTCTAGACCACCATTAGATGAATAAGGTCTTTACTGGTCATATATTTACTGTGTTAAGATTGAACATCCTAAGAAAGTCAAGCCAGTCTGCCAGCTTAATTTGAAAGCAGGATGTATTGGTTTTCTCTTTCTCTCTCTCTCTCATCCTAACTTCTCCTACGTTGTTTGCTTTGATATGCTGGTATAGATAACCCAATGACTTTATTCTCTCTTTAAAAATGTTGCTAACACAAGTGATTTATTGTCTGTATCTTGATACCAGCTGTAGAATGGAAGCAATTAAAGTATGGGGGGGGGGAGCAGAAAGGCGTCTGCATGAAGAAAATTAGTTAGAAAGAAGAAATTGGCAATATGGGTTTTTTTCCTGAGAATTCCTGGTCTTCAGCCTAAGGCCTGGTTGACAGACATCTTAACAAGCGGTGCTACTCCTGTTTCCTGCGTATTAAATGCATTACACAAAGATGCAAACATTCTGTCCTTCAGAATGAAGAGCTATTTTTCAATTGTCTTAATTGTCCGACTTCTAAACAATTTCTCTTTGTTGTTCTGACCTCTTTGACTTCAACCACATAGCAACAGCTTCTTGCTTCCAGTGATGCCATTTTAAATTTTGGTCTGCTTTAAAAGTCTGCTGTTAGTTATATTCAAGATGTAAGTGTTTCTGAAGAGTAATCAGCATAGAGCACAGAGAAGGGTCAATACCTTCCCCACACCTTCCCTAAAATGGTGTCCATGCCCATTTTCATCCTTAGAGAATTATAAACATTCAAACCCTTCTTAAGATATTTGGTTAACCTTGGTAAAAGTTTTTTAACTTCTCTCAAAAACCCAGCAGCTGTTTTTCTTGAGCAGGCTCTACGAAATTCAGCTTGAATTTCCAGTTAGCTAAAATCCACCCTATGTGAAACCCTTGCCCATCATCCAAAAATGGCAAATTTCATCAACATTTATTTCCGATTCCATTGAAATCCCCACAGATGATGTGCTTGACCGTCACTGTAGATGAAATGTGCAGACAAATTTGGAGAAAATACATTGATTTTATGCTCCCCAATGCATGTGTTGGGCACTCCAGGCCAAACAAGTGTTGGGTTAAGCCAAACACTCTCACACAAACATGCACACATACACTGAGACATTGTTCCTCCTCCTCCTCCTCCTCCTCCTCCTCCTCCTCCTTCTTCTTCTTCTTCTTCTTCTTCTTCTTCTTCTTCTTCTTCTTCTTCTTCTTCTTCTTCTTCTTCTTCTTCTTTTTCTTATCAAAACATGGTAAACAAAGAACCAAATTGTGACTCCATGAAGCATGATTAAATATTGCTTCAGAACATAAAAAAGTTCACTCCAAGATCAGTCAAGAGAACGGGAATATTATTTTCACTGATAGATTTTAAATACAAAAATTGTTGGGTTATAGCTAGCATATATCAGAGTTACAAAGCATGCAAACTGAAGCTGCCTAGATTTACTCACTCCCACCACCCATCCAGTCTCCTTCACACACTACTAGCATTGCTTAAGAACATAAGGAGAGCCTGATGGATCAGGCCAATGGCCCATCTTGTCCACATCCTGTTCTCACAGTAGCCAGCCAGATGTTGTGGGAAACCAGGGAGCAGAACACGGGGACAATAGCCCTCTCCCCTCCTGTGGGTTCTCCTTCTCCATGAATTTGTCTAATCCTCTTTTAAAGCCGTCCGAGTTGGTGGCCATTACTAACTCCTGGGAAATGCAAGTTCCATAGTTTGACTATGTACAGTGGTACCTCAGGTTACAGACGCTTCAAGTTACAGTACAGACTCCACTAACCCAGAAATAGTACCTTGGGTTAAGAACTTTGCTTCAGGATGAGAACGGAAATTGTGTGGTAATAGCGCAGCGGCAGCGGGAGGCGCTATTAGCTAAAGTGATACCTCAGGTTTAGAACAGTTTCAGGTTAAGAACGGACCTCCAGAACGAATTAAGTTTTTAACCCGAGGTACCACTGTACTGCTTTCTTTTATTTGTCCTAAAACTTCCAAAAGGAAAAAGTATAAAACATACAGGAGTGCCATTGCTAAAGAAAAAAGGTTCTTTGCTTACAATTACTTCATATCGTTGGGACGCGGGTGGCGCTGTGGGTTAAACCACAGAGCCTAGGACTTGCCGATCAGAAGATCGGCGGTTCGAGTCCCCACGACGGGGTGAGCTCCCGTTGCTCAGTCCCAGCTCCTGTCCACCTAGCAGTTCGAAAGCACATCAAAGTGCAAGTAGATAAATAGGTACCGCTCCAGTGGGAAGGTAAACAGTGTTCCGGTGTGCTGCTTTGGTTCACCAGAAGCGGCTTAGTCATGCTGGCCACATGACCCGGAAGCTGTACGCCGGCTCCCTTGGCCAATAAAGCGAGATGAGCGCCGCAACCCCAGAGTCAGTCACGACTGGACCTAATGGTCAGGGGTCCCTTTACCTTTACTTCATATTCACAACAATGGCTTTGGAGTCCATACTTCATGACTGTAGTCTGCTTCATGGCATCTAAGAGAGAGAGAAAGCACAGAAGGAAGGGGCAGAGCTGAGGTGTTCAGTGAAAAACAATGGAGAGTACTTTTCCTATTTGTTAGTGGCAACTCTGCCCTCTATGGACTGGAGGTTGATAAACCCGACATAAGTCCCATGCATTCTGTGCATCAAGCAGATAGCCTTCAAGCCATGCTCAGAGGTCTGGTAACAAAAATAAACAGAAAGCTGGTGCAACAGTAACATCCTTTAACCATGTAATATGCAAAGGCATGATCTCTTGGGTAGAAAGGATTTATTTAAATAATTCTACAGAATCTCAACTTCAATGGGGAGGGGAAAGTGGGTCATCATCTTATTTGCTCCACCAGTTTTATTGTTTTATACAGTCACAGCATATGGCTTGGCTGCTTTTGCCACCCCTGTTTCATTCTACACTGGGATGATATCTGGTTTTAAGCAATACAACTGAATTGATTGATATTAGCTTAGTATGGGATTTTTTATTATTATTATTATTTTAGGAACATGGGTTTTAATAGATGTCCGCTGAGTGTTCTTCCAATGGTATAATTCTAGCCACTGGATTCAGTTCAGAGAACATGCTGGATGGAAAAAATATACCATCTGTCTTCTTGGGAGCAGGGGGGGGGGCTATTAGGAAATTATGTCTGAGAAGACACATGGGGAACAGAAATAGTTATGCTTCTTGAAATCAGGAACTGGTGTACTAAATGTAAAAAACACACAAAAAACACTAGTTTCTTATCGCAGTAAAATGGGGTTAGAAGCTGGTCAGGACTCTCTATTTTAAATAGATTTAAAGTACATCAGGAACACACTACAGAGTATAATATAACCACATAAAAACAAATAGTTGGTGCTCTCATAAAATGCTGTGCCAATGAGCAAAACTGGTTTACAATCATACTCTTTTGTTAGGGCATGACATGGCTCACATCCTACGGTTTTCTAGAATACTGTAATTATTTTGACAAGCAAGTGAAGTTGTAATACTTGAATCCTTTGTTGTATCTAATTTTCCCCTCGCAAATTCTCTCTATTTATCAAGGGGATTTTTTCCCCATTTCAGTCTTGCTATCCAAAATATTTGCAGATTTTTTTCACATTTATGCCAGCTACCAAAGCATATTCCTCGTTAATGACATCCACCTTGAACAATACCATAACTAGGGCAAATCCCTTCAGAATTCTGGTTTGTTTCCTTTTCTCAGCATGACTGCTAATCATTCCTTGACCATTGCTTGTGATTTATCAAAGGATAGTGGACCAACCAAATAATAAGACTTTCTAGTTCAGATTTCCTGAGCTTCTTTATGAGCAGGTCATATGGAACTGTGTTGCCAGAGCTGCTTCCTGTGAGTACTCAACCACATGTGGAACTGCATTTACTGCCAAAAAATATGAGTTTCCCTGCTCATGCTCTTGCGATGTTCATTGCCAACATCGCAATAGAAAAGTGAGCTGGATTTGGTCATGTTTGCTTTGGCTGGTACATCTACAGATTTTTTAACTCATTTATAGCTGCAGAATATTATTATTGGGGCGTGTGGAAGGGTAAAAAACGAAAAAGGTTTAGTCGTAAAGCTGAAATTCACTTGCAGTTGAGAAAACTGCAAATGTTGGTTTCCTAGAAGCTTCCAGAACACCGTGTTAAGCAAAGGGGAGAATGTGGAGGGTGACAACCTAAACTTGACCCCTTGCCCTTGTGTCGCCATTGTCAGATGAGGGACAGGCTTAGCTCCCTCTCAGCTTGGACTTTGTTTCTACATAGTCCCATAAAGCTAAGTGGAACCCACTGACAACTAAGACATGGTCACCTGCATATTCCCACATCTCAATCTCAATCTACATAACCCCTTCTTGAGTTCCCTTCAGACAGTATTGTAGATCATAAAAATTAAAATTACATTTTTTTCTTACCTGCACTGATGGCTTTTATCCATTTCCGCAGTCACAAAATCAATCAATCAATCAGTAGCTGAACTGGGTTCCACACAGAATAGAATCATAGAATCATAGAGTTGGAAGAGACCACAAGGGCCATCGAGTCCAACCCCCTGCCAAGCAGGAAACTAAAACACAGTCACAAAAACAAATTAACCGGAAAAGCCTCAAAAACAAAAACGCAAAATAAATAACAAAAACAAAAGCGCTAAACTTAATCCATTCCGGAAGTCCGTTTGACTTCTGAAATGTTCGAAAACCAAGGCACAGCTTCTGATTGGTGAAGGTGCCCCAAAAACAATAGCTGACAGCTGCATCGTATGTTTAGCTTCCAAAAAACGTTTGAAAACTGGAACACTAACTTCAGGGTTTTCGGTGTTTGGGAACCAAGGCATTTGAGAACCAAGGTACCACTGAATACAATTGCAAGGAGAAGTGTTTTGGTGAGCCAGACAGTGGCAGTCAACTGACTGAACCCCTCTTTACTTTTCCCCATTGAAATGAATGGTTGTCACTTGCATTTATGGGATTAACAAATCCTTGGTTAACAGCGCTCAGCCCCTTACCAACACATTATTTACCCTCACTGTGGGTGACTCATTCACCATCGACACAGCTATGGGTGCTGAAATGGACCTCTGTAGGCATTGCACCCATTTCTGGTCTCCTTGCAAGATAGAGGTCCTCCCTCTGCTCATATCCCAAATGCTACAGTAATGGATATTTTACTCATCATGCATTGTTATGGGTTTTCTCAAAAAAAGATCGTTGGATAATTGGTTAGGATGGTTTCCTGATGCTGAAATGTTGCAGGAACGGGAAGTCCATCAGGGCCCAAGGATGATGAGTTCAGTTTTGATCCAGACTTAAAGATAAGAGGACAAGATTCATTTCTGGAACTAAAAAGCATATTGGGGGTGCTACCTTCCTAGAAATCTCACCATAGTTGTGTTGTTTGACCAAGTGCTATACAGTCAACCCTCTGGATACAAATTTAATTTGTTCCCAGGGTCCATTCACCCCCCGAAAATAACGTAAATAGAGGCCTGCTTCTGCGCACATGCATGGGACAATTGAGTGCTTCTGCGCATGCACGCATGGTGAAACCCAAAGGTATACACTTCCGGGGTTGCCGTGGCCATAACCCGAAAATTCCGTATCCAGAGGGATACGTAAGTAGAGGTACGACTCTACTATTTGGCTCCATCTATGCTCAATTTGTATATTTATTACAAAGCAGAAAAAGTCTCTAATGATCTCTTCTTCAATGAAAGCCAAACTCAGCTAAGCCCTTCCGCATCTGAAGCTTCTCTCTGCTTAAAGAAATGTGAAATATAGATCACAGTAAAACCCAGCAGGCAACAGCATCTCCTAGAGGTTAGAAGGCACTGGTGTACCAGAGACCTCTTGAGCAAAAGCACATTAGAGATGCTAAAGCTGTCTGTGCGCAAGAGTGGGACTTGCTAACAACAATGTTACAGCATGTTCTCCTTGCGCGCATATATATATATATGGTTGCCACCCCCACTTCTTTTTATCCTCTTCCACAAGATCCAGTCTGCCTGATCAAAACAAATTGTGGGACAGCCTTATGAATTAGTTACAGTAGACTAATGTCTGATGGTGACAGGTCTGTTTTGCCATGGTGATGCACATCCTCCAGAGGTAATGTCACCTAGGTTGTCAGACAAGTAACATCATTTTCATAAATAATCCATGTGATGCTAATATAGAATGAGTGGTGATGCATTGTGAAAATTTGGGTTGGATTTGATTGGGTTGTGCTTACAGCACAGGGCATTGTTAACACCACAGCCTGAGCCAAATGGTTCGGACTGCCAAGTCTAGACAGCCTCCTGTTATTATTGATGGCTGAAGTGTTCAAGGGGCCACTGCCCAGTGGCAGAGGGGTACAGCAAAGTAACCATGGGTTTATTGGTGAGTGTGGCAGGCAGGTAGACTATAGTCACAATGTGAAGCCATCCATACTTGACATCCAGTCAAGTATTGCCCTGACTCCTCCTGAGGGCTGAAGGATTCATGCAGTGAAAAATACAAAATCCACAGAGAATTATTATTACTTAATTTATTTTTAATAACTAATATCCTGCTTACTTTCTGAGGAACTCAAAGCCCCCAGTTTTATGGTATTTCGAAATATGAGGCAATCCTTTAGCATAAGCTCCTAACAAAAACCATTCGAACAAACCAAAAACACAGTAATAATTCCAGCGCAGCCAAGCTCCAAAGAAGTTAGGTGAAGGATTTTTTGAACAGCCAGGTCTTTACCAGTCGCCTGAAACCATTGACACATCCTGATGCACCTCATTTGGCAAGGTGATCCTAGCCCGGCTTGCTATAAGCCACCCTTGCAAGGTTGAAGTATCTCCAGCGGGGCCTCAAATGATGATCGAAGCTTCCTTTGGCAAATTACAGACACGGGCAATCCTTAAGCGACACGGGTGCCAAGCCATGTAGGGCTTTAAAGGTGAACACCAACACCTTGAACTGAGCCTCAAAACAAACTGGCAACTAATGTGGGTTGTGCAAAATTGGCAAGATGGAATCAGAGTGTCTGGTGGCACCCATCAGCCATTTGGCTTCAGCATTTTGTACTAGTTCAAGGAAGAAGAAGAAGAAGAAGAAGAAGAAGAAGAAGAAGAAGAAGAAGAGTAGTAGTAGTAGTAGTAGTTTGGATTTGATATCCCACTTTATCACTACCCTAAGGAGTCTCAAAGCGGCTAACATTCTCCTTTCCCTTCCTCCCCCACAACAAACACTCTGTGAGGTGAGTGGGGCTGAGAGACTTCAGAGAAGTGTGACTGGCCCAAGGTCACCCAGCAGCTGCATGTGGAGGAGCAGGGAAGCGAACCCGGTTCCCCAGATTACGGATCTACCGCTCTTAACCACTACACCACTCTGGCTTTTAGCTCTTAGTTTGAAACCTTAGTTTGGGAGATGCACACCAAAGCATGAGTGGTATGTCTCCTGCTCCTTCTCTGATTGGTACTGAAGGGAGAGAAGACCTGAAGGAAGGAGTCCACATCATCCAGGGATGCTGACAAGAACACTTTTACAAGAGCAGGGAATAGAGGGTGCGTTGTTCTTTGGGGTTGCTTCCCTCTACATCTATGGGAAATTTTGCAAGATTGTCTTGGTGGCTAAGGCAGGCTTGGGCGAGAGGCACTCAAGGCCCTATATGTCCCCAATGCAGAGGAAATGTCAAATGACACCATTTTGAAATTTTGCTGCATAGCACAATGGCCATCAGTGACCCAGTCAGAGATACCTGTTTTAAATACCTGGAGGCCAACATCTTTGGCATGGATCTTGGATTAGGTCACTGAAATGTATATCCCAAAATAAAATGCTGAGGTGAAAATTCCATCAAACGAGTTTATCCTCCCAAGCTTTAAGCTAAATGTAATTGGGGAAGGAGGGGTATTTTGGCTTTCTAATTGCTTTCATAAGATTGCATAACATGCATGATAACATAGCACCTACCTTTTGCTAATAAGGGCAAAAGTGCAAATACACAAGTATAAGTTAAATGAGTCCCAATCTGTGTTTTATAAATGTAAACCAGATGGCATTTTAATAGCTGAAAAATCTCTCAGGATGTTCCTATACCAAATAACTTGGGCCAAAGACCACCTCCAAACCACTTGTATTTCTGGGCATCTGGTTTCTGTTTCTTTTTGTTGTCTACTTCCTGGGCTTTTAAGATGTTCTGAAGCTCAAAATTTATTCGCTTCAAGAGGCCACAGTATGTCTTGACTAGGTGGCCATTGTCCTACTTTACAGAGGACAGCAATCTGTCTGAAAATGTCTTCCATTTGAAGCACTGTCCATTCCAGCTCCATTTTAAAGAAAAAGAACTATGAGGAAGGAAAGTAGGGTGGCCTTGAAATTGCCCATCAAAAAGTAGCATCTGGATAGCTGCCTGAGCTCACCTGGTCACACCTGGGAGATGCATTGCAATTTTATTTAAATTATAGCGATCATTGCTAAATTTGCACCTATACATGTACATTTGCATATGCGCACTTTACTCTATTTTTTGGTAATTAATTTTCTCTTTGGGGGAGGACGGATAGTTCTGCACCTATCGCTCCTCTTGTTAATTGACCTGTTAGCAATCTTCATGCTTACTTCATTTTATGTACGGTGGTACCTTGGTTCTCAAACTTAATCCGTTCCAAAACCAAAGCATTTCAAAACCAAGGCATGCTTTCCCATAGAAAGTAATGAAAAACAGATTAATCCGTTCCAGACTTTTAAAAAGAACCCCTAAATCAGCAATTTAACATGAATTTTACTATCTAACGAGACCATTGATCTATAAAATGAAAGCAATAAACAATGTACTGCAGTCACACAATCAATCAATCAGTAGCTGAACTGGGTTCCACGCAGTCACAAAACAAAAGAGCAGCAAAAAAAACCAACCCAAAATAAATAGTAAAAACAGACAGATCTTAGCGTAACACTCAAAATGGAAGTGTGGCACTCAAATTGGAAGCGTAACACTCAAAATGAAGCACATTCGGCTTCCGAAAAGTGTTCTCAAACCAGAACACTTACTTCCAGGTATGCAGTGTTTGGGTTCTGAGTTGTTTGAGAACCAAGGTATTTGAGAACCAAGGTTCCACTGTATTTGAAAAGAATAGTTGACTGTCACGGAGCAAGCCAGCCAGTAAAACACAGTTCAAAGTTGGAGTTAACTCTTTATTAGCAAGAACACGATCTCCCAGTGGCGTAGCGTGGGTTGTCAGCACCCGGGGCAAGGCAAGTAATTTGTGCCCCCTAACCCATGGATTTGCGCCCCCTAACCCCCAGGTGTTGCGCCTGGTGCGGCCGGCCCCCCCTGCACCCCCACGCTATGCCACTGCGATCTCCACAGACTTGGCTGAGTGTCAGGCCTAAAGAGCACAGCGGCTCATTCAAATCAGTTGCTGAGGCTAAAGATCCCCACCTCCACACAGCCGTCTATCTTTCCTCCTCTCCAGAGCTTTGTCAAAGCAATAGGAGACTGCACCTGCACGTCCATCTTTGCTCCTCCTGTTTCATCCCTCTCCTGGTTCTGGAAGTCAGTGGGGAGGAGAACTTGTCATAGTAGGAGGGGTAGACACCCCTGAATCTTCACCAGCTTGACTCATCTCTGCCTCTTGACCTCCCTCATCCCATTCTCCTGCTTCAGCTTCTGCCTCTGATTCTTGAATTCTCTCTGCCGCAGACTCTCCCAGCTCACTAAGCCCTGTTACCCCTTCAGCTTCCATCACCTCCTTTCCCCAGTCTTCTCCCTCATCATTGGCCCACCACCACTCTCTGGATTCTGAACCTTCTCCCCTTCGTGGTTCCCCAGCTGATTTTTCTCACCATTCCTCTGTGTCCAACCAGTCCATGGCGTTGACTTATTAGTCTTATGATATATTGATATTATAATTTTTATTATGTATTCTATTGTATTCTTGCATTTTCACTGTTCATTTTCTGCAAGCCACTCTGAGTACAAATGTACCTTTGGGATATAAGTAAATTCAATGTTAGGTAACTCATTGTTTTCCCAGAAGAGAATTTTCAGGCGATTTCACTTCTCTTGCCAAAAACAGTCAGCAAAATGCCCCATCCCAATTTTGTCACCCCCAAATAACATGGAGAGTTGGGGGAGGCCCTTTGAAATTTGGCCAGTGCCAGTTCTGATGAGCTTTTTAGAATCAGCTGAGGATGCACCTCCTTCAATTGGCCTTTATAGATACTAAGGGACGCAGGTGGCACTGTGGTCTAAACCAAGGAGCCTAGGTTTGCCGATCAGAAGGTCGGCGGTTCGAATCCCTGTGACGGGGTGAGCTCCTGTTGCTCAGTCCCTGCTTCTGCCAACCTAGCAGTTCGAAAGCACGTCAAAGTGCAAGTAGATAAATAGGTACCGCTCTGGCGGAAAGGTAAACGGCGTTTCCGTGCGCTGCTCTGGTTTGCCAGAAGCGGCTTAGTCATGTTGGCCACATGATCCGGAAGCGGTATACGCCGGCTCCCTCGGCCAGTAAAGCGAGATGAGCACTGCAACCCCAGAGTCGTTTGCGACTGGACCTAACAGTCAGGGGTCCCTTTACCTTTAAAGATACTAAAAGTCCGCAAGGCTATGCTGTTAAACCACTTCTTGCATAACCAAGGGTCATCTTGGGATAATTAATAAAACTGAGATGTCAACCTCTAAAACATCATGATGTCAATAGATTCCCTTCTATTAGATAATGGTTGTTGTAATGGAGCCTCTGCACCTAGTATCCCACCAAGTAAAATAGAGTCCACCAATGATCTATGGCAATCTACCGTTACAGCCTTTCTGCATCTGCAAAAGCAGGTGTGGTGGGACAAGCATCAAACACTCAGCAGACCACAAGATACCTCCAATGTGCTGTGTTCAGCTATGTATATTACATGTAGTGCAGGCCAGTTTTAATGTGATTATTTAACTACAGGTGATGGGCATTTCGTTGTATGTTAAGCCACCTTGAGGTTCTGATTCAGGAGTAATGCCCTGATAATTTTCTTAGGATATTTTGATGCAGTTCTTACGTATTAGTATTAGTATTATTTTACACTCCATTGAGTGCTAGTACACTGGGATTGTGGTTATGACCTAGAGGGCATGTGGTTTCTCTGACATCAAGTTTATTTTTCTAAACCCTCAGCTTGATATTCTAGCACTTAATTTCAGAATGCAGCTTAAATCACAAGAAGCCCATAATATGTCAAATGATCCCACAGTTGCAGGGGGAAAACACTAAGTAATGAAAAAGCTATGATTGCTTTTCTGTCCCTCCAAATGACAGTTATCACCTCAATGACCTGCTTCGGGCAGAACCATCTACACATGACACACTAAGGGATAACGTCATCTAACAGAGTAGTTACAAAAATCAATACAAAACCCATTTCAAAGATATTCTGTGTAAGAATCCTGGTGTAACGTTCATTTATCGAATAGGCCTGGGGAGAAAAGAAACCACCAACATTTCTGATATATGTGTTTTACCTCCCAAGCAAAAGAACTCTGTAGGTAAGCAATAATTGTATTTTTCAATCTATTACTTAGTCTTGCCATGGTTCAGCCTGGAATCTAATATGTGGATGACTGCTATAAGTCAGTTATGAAACCAAAGTATGGTGCTAGCAAGCCAAACAGGAAAACAGCCAGGTAGCTTCCCACGGCACAAGGGTGGATGCTGTGTGGGTTTGCGTGGATGCCATGCAAGTCAGGCAAACAGGCAGGAAGAGGAAGACAAGATACTGCATTTATTCCCTCAGCAGGCAAGAGTCTCGTTGCTTTTCCTTCGTGAAATCAAAACAGAGCGTTATATCCACAGAGGTTTGAGCTTGGCACCTGCTCATGATTCTTAGGTACTTTTCAATGTTCTAAGAGCTCCGTCTCTAAGCAGTAGAAACTTCTTTTTAAGGAACAGAATCTGCCAATCTTTTTTTACCTGTTTTTTTTTAAGATAATATTTATTGAAATTTCAAAAAATTACAAAAATAAAGAAAAAGAAAACAGAAAATACAAAATACAGAAAAATAAAAACAATTAAAAAACAAGTCAATCTTTCCATATCTTATCTTTCATTTGCTTGTTTCCTTGACCTCCTCACACCTCCCTTTTTTGTGTTCTAGTTCAATTAGTTAATTCAGCAATTCCTTTCCATCTTTGTTTTTATCTTAATAATTTACCTTAATATATTGTAACTTTACATTCTCACCTGTTAACAATCCATTTTTACTTAATCCTTTGTAACATTACTGCTAAAACCACATAACTTCATTCCAGCATCCTTCTAACATTCCTTAATTTTACAATGTTTCTGTAGATAGTCTTTAAATTTCTTCCAACCTTCTTCTACCGACTCTTCTCCCTGGTCTCGGATTCTGCCAGTCATTTCCGCCAGTTCCATGTACTCCATCACCTTCATCTGCCATTCTTCCCGGGTGGGTAGATCTTGTGTCTTCCAATACTTTGCGATAAGTATTCTTGCTGCTGTTGTAGCATACATAAAAAGAATTCTATCCTTCTTTAACACCGATTGGCCAACCATGCCCAGGAGAAAGGCCCCTGGTTTCTTCAGGAAGGTATATTTAAATACCTTTTTCATTTCATTATAGATCATCTCCCAGAATGTCTTAATCCTTGGGCACGTCCACCAAAGGTGAAAGAATGTACCTTCAGTCTCTTTAAATTTGCAGCATTTATTATCAGGCAAATGATATATTTTTGCAAGCTTGACTGGTGTCATGTACCACCTGTATATCATTTTCATAATATTCTCTCGTAAGGCATTACATGCCGTAAACTTCATACCTGTGGTCTTTTTTTTTTTTTACCTGTTTTGAGGGGGCAATGTTTTGGGTCCAAACCAAGTCCTGTCAGCCAAGCCTTCACTGCCCATGTTGTTGTTATTGTTTAGTCATTTAGTCATGTCCGACTCTTCGTGACCCCCTGGACCAGAGCACGCCAGGCACTCCTATCTTCATACAATGTCTTCATACACTCACTGCCCATACAATGGTCCTAATCCAGAAAGAAAGTTAGTTGCATTTCAGTCCCACTGAAAAGAAGGAGGCATAATTTAGTTGGTGTGATTCATTTGACTGCAATAGGGCTATAACATTAACTGAGGGCTAGTTCACAAAAGCAGCAGATAAAAATGTGGAACTGGTCCTAGGCTGTACATTCTGAGGGTGCAAATGTGGGATCAGGAGACTGAATACCTCCCCCTTTGTGAGGGAGCGGAATCCTTTCATATGCAAAAATAGGAAACCGGGAAGCAGAGTGGTCTAGAACCCTTCTCCTGCTTAGATTTTTATTATTTTTTATTACTGATTTATTCCATCAAAATATATATACTGCTTGATAGTGTGTGTGTGTGTGTGTGTGTGTGTGTGTGTGTGTGTGTGTGAAATGCAAAATGCTTTTATATTCATTAGTTTAGATTATTCCACAATGAGCATTTTGGTATCAAAAGAAGTTGAACAGACTAAAGTTTCCATGAACCCCTTCGCCTCCCTCACCCATTCTTCAGTATCTATGTGTATTCTAGTAGCAATGGAAATTGCTCTCTCATTCCCACCCCCCCTTCAGTTGTGTCAGAGCAAGCAAAGAGAGCACTGCCCTTATTACGATGAGGCATTGTGATGGACCTAAATCAGTGTTTCCCAACCTTTTTTGGGCAAAGGCACACTTGTTTCATGAAAAAAATCTCGAGGCACACCACCATTACAGCCCCGTGACGTCAGCGCGCAGCGTCACGCTGGGAGGGACGCACAAAAGTGTAAGTTTCAATTTTTTCCCCCTCCCCCTTGCCTTCCTTCTGTGCCAACCACCAAAAAGCCAAGAAAAAAGCCAAGACTTTAGGGCAGCAGGTCGACACGGAAGAAGCTCCTACCTAAGGACAGGTGCGACGGCCGTGTCCTCTTCTGCCACACTTGGCAGCCCTGCCTCACGGTCGTGACTCCCACCCTGATTTCTCCCCGCAGGTCGAGCGGCACAGGCAGCCCAATGTGTCCAGCCCAGACATAAGCCCCGCTTCCCCACTCTAGATCCTGAATGCGACCAAGTGCTCTGGACTCCCGAGCAGGGTGGGAAAGAGGACTCGCATCTGGTAGCCTCCGGGCTCCTCGCCTGCTCGAGGGATGGCATTGCAGGCAAGCTGCCGGCCGTCGCCATTGCCGCCCCCTCATGCGAGTGGACCTGCCCGGAGTGGTGGGCCGGGGGAGGCTCGCTCTCTGTAGGGATGTGGCCCGCACGCGCGGCCCCGCTTCCTCCTGCCCAGGGCTGAGCTCCTTACCCGCAATCTCGGTCTCGCGCACGCGGATCCCCCTTATTCCGAAGCTCGCGCCACTAGCCGGGGCTCTCACACCGTGCCAGGGCGAGGCGGCGCGGCCCACTGACGTCATCGCGGCTCGCCGCCGCCCTCGACTTCCCTGTTCCCTCCCCTCCCTCGGGTCGCCGTGGTTACCAAGGACTGCAAGCTGCTCGGGCGAGCGTGGGGCATTAAGTGGGAGAAGGAAAATTAAAATTAAAACTCGCCTGAAGGCCGCCTCTCCGGATATCTTTCGAATTTTCTAATTTTTCCCGCGGCACACCAGGCAACGTCTCGCGGCACACTAGTGTGCCGCGGAACACTGGTTGGGAAACACTGACCTAAATCAAACTGAGAGTGTTGCTTCCTGCTCTCGCTCCAAATAGACTTTCTGACTTACTTCATCATGTTGCCATATCTGGCAGGATGTATGGTGTCATATTGAAGTCAGATCAGAGGGAGGACGATGCATCTGTCATCACATTGCAGTGGCAAAGAGGAGAATGGCGAGGAACAGCAGTAAGGGAGGGCAGTGGGATGTGTGAACACTTTGATCCTGTTTTCAGCCACACATGCAACCCCAGAATTGTTAAAAGGGTAGGAACTCTTCACAGCTCACTGACAGGGTGGTAAAGATTCAGGGCACTTTGGCACAGCTCTGCTTTTTATAGGAAGGAACACTCCATCATGTAATTTCCTCACCTATAATTGATAGTGATACAGCACAGGAACAGTTTTAACATCTCATCTGTTAGTTGCCCAATACACTAACCACAATAACAAATGTGTAAAGGTAAAGGTAAAGGTACCCCGCCCGTATGGGCCAGTCGTGTCTGACTCTAGGGTTGCACGCTCATCTCGCTCAAGAGGCCGGGATCCAGCGCTGTCCGGAGACACTTCCGGGTCACATGGCCAGCATGACAAAGCTGCATCTGGCGAGCCAGCACCAGCGCCGCACACGGAAACGCCGTTTACCTTCCCGCTATAAAGCTGTACCTATTTATCTACTTGCACTTAGGGGTGCTTTTGAACTGCTAGGTGGGCAGGAGCTGAGACCGAACGACGGGAGCTCACCCCGCCACAGGGATTCGAACCGCCGACCTTGCAATCTGCAAGTCCTAGGCACTGAGGTTTTACCCACAGCGCCACCCGCATCCCCAACAAATGTGTAGGTAATCCCTAATTTTCTCTGCTTCAAGTCAAATGTGTTTGAGGGTAATGGATCTTATAGAAGCCACCCAAAAAGCAATACAGTGGTACCTCGGGTTATGAACTTAATTTGTTCCGGAGGTCCATTCTTAACCCGAAACCGTTCTTAACCTGAGGCGTGCTTTTGCTGATGGGGCCTCCCACTGCCACCGTGCCACTGCCGCATGATTTCCGTTCTCATCCTGGGGCACAGTTCTCAACTCAAGGTACTACTTCCGGGTTAGCAGAGTTTGTAACCTGAAGCGTTTGTAACCCGAGGTAGCACTGTAGTGTTTTCTTCCAGCAGGTATGTTGTTTTGCAGAGACAGTGTGACTTTGTTGGCAATTCTCTGAAAAATTTAAAGTGCTGGATAGGACAACAAGGTCTGGAGAGCAATAGCAACTCCACACTGAATAAATAAACAGTCAGATCGCATTATAATGGGCTTGCAACAGGTTCTGTTGTTCCTTCATCATTTTGCTTCACTGATGTAGCAGTGAGGCTGGCCATTGTCTTTTGTAATAAAAAATGGCAACCCTAACAGTTCTGCCCAGCTTAGAAGGCCAGGGCTAGAAAAAAACAGTTATATTGCATCTCATTCAGGGTTCATCCATCCTTCCCTTTGTCCCACGATTTCTTGCATTTAGTCTGTGACTTGGTTTCTGTTGTTCTTTGGTGCAGCTACTTTGTTTACCACTGAACAGGAACAAATGTCAGTTTGCAGAAAACTCAGTTGATTTTTGCTTCAATTCAGCAGTAGACCATCATCATCATCATTATCCACTCATCTGGCTGGAGTTCCCCAGCCATTCTGGGCAGCTTCCAGCACCACACAAACAGTGGGCTTTATCAAGGAAAGGAAAGGGACAAAAAAAATCTCTCAAACCCATGCTTAGAAGTCACAGACCAGCCAGACGTAAGGATTAGCTGTCAGTGAGGAATGAGCAGTTTCTGAATCATGTTGGGAGAAGGCAAATAGATGGGATGCTCATTCCAGGCCAGCGATAAGCAACCACTGACACTACTAAGGTGCTGGCTTAAGAAGATGGGAACAACTAGGGGAGTGATTTGGGAGGAACACTGGTGTGGGGAGTCAGCGTTCATCTTCCAGTATCTTCCGCCTATGGTCACCACCTGATTCTGCCTAATCATAGGGCTGGCCCTAGTAGTATCTCAAAGTGTCCAAATCTGGTACCTGGACAAGAACTAAATGTCAGTTTGCATTTCTTAGTGAAGAAAGTATTGATCTGATGTGTAGAGATCTTTCCTATTCTAATTAATTCAAGAGCGTTCTGGAAGCTTCTGTGTGTGAAAGAAACAAGCAGAAGGTTCATGATGTTTGGGTTATACCTTCAGAGAAGCTGAGTACAGCTGGCTTAAACTGATTCTGTTATCTCTTTCTGTCAAGGTCATGCTAACTATAATAATAAGGCCAGAAGGAGCCTGCCTCTCTTTCTGTCTCTCTTTCCTTCTGGTGTGGTGTTCTGTATATAGTGTTAAGGTTTAGTCTTATTGTAAGTTATTGTAAGTTTAAGTTAAGTCTGCTGCAATTGGATTTCTAATGGACAGGGCCAATCCTGAATGTATTGGATTTTTGACCATTATGCTCATTTGCCTTCAGTAGCAGTAAAGTTCTGCTGGATGGAATATTAATTGCCTCTGGACTATTTTTTGGGAATCCTGCAACATGTTTAAGTTTTTACTTTACGTTGGAGTTCTGATCTGGATCAATACTGAGCAGAATTTGATGACACTAAAGTCGAGTGAAAGCTAAAGTATACATCCAAAACAAGGTCTTTACTAAATTTAGTACTAGCCCAACCCAAAGTTCTCAGCTATGGCTAGTTTGTAGTCAGTAGTAGCTATCCATCCAGCTTCTGACAAATCAGTTCCAAGTGATAATGTTAACAAAAGTAAACAGCCCGAAGCCACCGTTAATAGAGAAGTACTGCTAGCAGTATTGAAGTGGCACTTTCTGGATAATTCTGATTTTGAAGCTTTGAGAAAAGTAGAGTTTATGAATGCTTAAAAAAAAAATATAGAAGTCAGTTCCACTTGTTAAGATTTGTAACAGGCTTGCAGAACCTTGGAGCTGCCTAGCCATTCTCAGCCTTCTAACCACGCAGGTTGTCCCATCAGAGCCTGATCAACCTCATGTTTAACTGCCTGCCTGGAACTGCAAAAGCAGTTCAAAGTCCCACTGATTTAAAACAGCAAGCAATAAAACAATGAAAAAACATTTTTAAAGCCATCTCCTGTACTGTTGCAGAGTGGAAAAGACCTCTATGTAAAAGGGTTTTCTTGGAAGAGAAAGTTTTTCAGGTGCTGAAAAGACAACAGAAAGAGATGTGCTCAAACACCACCCATTGAAATCTATATGGCTTAAAAGATGAGGCTCTTAATATGCAAACAACCTAAAGCACACAAATTGCCCTCGGAGCCCCAGTCTTGCCACCACATTGTCCCTCCTCCTGCTGCTGCCTGGAGGCTGTTGCATAACTCCACCCCACCGAATGAGCCTTTCCTGAATATTCTACTGAAATAATTGCCATAACCTCCTATTTTGTGTACAAATAAGTTACCTTGAACTGAATGGTATAAACCCAGAATGAATAATATTTTCTATTGTCATACTATCTGAATATTTTCCTCCGTTGTTCATTAAATATTATTCAGCACTGCATGAATTAACATTATTGGATTTATATTGATCTTTCCTTGAAATCGCTGTAACCTCATATTGGTGGTTATAAATCAAACATCTTTGTCTTGGAGCCTCTTTTTTAAAAAAATAAAAATAAAAATCAGTCTTTACACACAGGAAGAGTTAAGACAGTTCCATGTAATGTATTCACCTAGTACGATGCATTACCCAATACTTTTTTTCCAGGTTATTTATATACTGCACAGGGCATTTTTGGTCAGTGATGAAGGGCTGCTTTCTGTCTTATTCATTCTCTAAAATTGAGTCATAGTAGTGCCGATATTGGCTAGCGTTATATCTTCATTACTCTTAGGAATATGGATTGCTGGAAACCCACCCTCTCCCACTTCATGCATCACTAGAAATACACCCAGCTGAGGGAATGACTGGCTTCTCCTGAAGGACAGAATAGGCATCCCCAAAGTGACATTTCAGTTAGTCCAATTGCGAAATCAATTCCATTGTGGTTTTCTGACAATCATACTTCAAATGAAGGAAAAAATATCGGCAGCTCTTTCAATGACCCTATATCTTAAATGCCACTGTATATCAAAAAACATTGCAGAGGCTCTTATTGATGATACTGTTACACATTATTTGCCCTCAGCTCTAAGTAAAAGATGTGACCGGCTTGGATTTGTTCAATACACCGTTCTTAGGCATAACAGCTCTGTGTGTGCATGCAAGGATGAGCGGAGGTGCTACCGGCCACAATTTTCAAACCAGGGGTGCCATTTCTGGTTTCAGTTTGGGAAAGGGCAAAGAGATACCCAGAGGTGGGGTCTGCAAGTTTCACAGTAAGGTGAAGAGAGCATCAGAACAACTTGGCCACAATAAGGAAATCTTGCCCATGGTATGTCTATTTTCCACCTTCCCATTTCAACCCTCTGGCACCCTATCTGCATAAGTTAGCAATCCTAAAATATAGATGTGCTTTTACTCTTGCAAGATTGAATGTATTGCCCTCGACTGTACTTGAGGGAGGGTTCCAATAGATTCCATACGAATAATGCTTATGTCCCTCTGGAGATGGCAGGACCGAATTGGTGGCGCATGCCCTTCTGGCTTGCACTCTTTATAAAGACTTGAGGAATGAGATTGTCCATGCCGGCGGACGTGCACAAGGATTAAGGCTTTCTGGGAAATGATTTATAATGAAATGAAAAAAGTATTTAAATATACCTTCCTGAAGAAACCAGAGGCCTTTCTCCTGGGCATGGTCGGCCAATTGGTGCCAAAGAAGGATAGAACTTTCTTTATGTATGCTACAACAGCAGCAAGAATACTCATTGCAAAGTACTGGAAGACACAGGATCTACCCACTCTGGAAGAATGGCAGATGAAGGTGATAGACTATATGGGATTGGCAGAAATGACTGGCAGAATCCGAGACCAGGGAGAAGAGTCGGCGGAAGAAGATTGGAAGAAATTTAAAGACTATTTACAGAAATATTGCAAAATTAATGAATGTTAGAATGATGTCGGATAGAAATTAAGTGGTTTCCAGCTGTAATGCTTAAATATGGAAAAAAGGGTTTAGAAATAGGTTAAAATTTATTGATAAGGATTTGCTGAACTAACAATTTGAAATGGAATACAAAAAAGGGAGGTCCGAGGAGGTCTGGGAAATAAGTTAATGGAAAATAAGTAATGGAAACTTTATGTGTTTTTAATTATTTTCATTTTTGTATTTTTGTTATTTTTTCTTTTTTCTTTTTGATTTTTATTGTATTACTATTGAAAACTTTAATAAATATTCTATTAAAAAAAAAGAGAGATTGTCGCCCAACCACTGCCACAGTGTCCTTTCTCTTGGCAGATCAAGATGAGCAGGCGACAGCAAAATTTGTCGTCCCCCCCCCCCATCCTGCTTCTTGCCTTGCATTCTAAGTCATTGTTGCAGAGCACTCAGCACCCAGTGTGGGCAAACCGGTCGCACTCCCAGAAATCTGCCCCTGGAATAGTCCCTTTCTTGTGTGAAAGCGTGTTCTCCTTCATGGAGAGCACGTGTTGCGGTGGGGTCTGCTGAGCCACCCCTCTGTTACCAGGCAGGGTCTCTAAAGATGGCCTGGGGCAGTGATTGGTTCACTGGGTTGCTGGGGTAAAAGTTATGTTGCAATTTTGGTGGGAGGGGTAAAATGTTTAAATACTCTGCACGCAGCCTGGAGCTTTCTCTTTGCTGCGTGCAACGGATCACCCGCCCACCCGCCCTTGAGTAAGGGGTTGTTGCATTCACCTTGCTATGCCTGTCATGGGGTCGTCTGCCGTTGGGGCAAGGGCCTGGTAGGAATTTTGTCCATCTGGCTGATTGGCTGGGCCATTTGGTTTTTGCCTACTGCGTAGCAAATCATCACAACTTGTAAGGTTGCGGTTAGGCATTGGTTATAAATTGGTGGAGGAGGGGTTAGGATAGGCTGGGCCTGCCCCTCCATGGTTGCTGCGTGAAGGGAATTCCGTTAAAGGAATCCTGGGGCTTGCCATCTTTTCGTCCAATCCCTGGAATGGGACTAGGGCCGGCAAGCCTTCGGGGAGCATGCAGATGAGAAATGAGGGTCTGTGACTCAGCTCCATTTCTCCCCGACTTGCTTTCCCCCGCACTGTCTTTTGGTGGTGCCCGGAAGTCAGTTCTGTCCCCAGGCGGGGGGACAGATAGTCTTAACCAATGCCTAAACAACCACTCACGGTTTTGTATTTAAATAAAGTTGTGGCCAAAATTATGCCAAAAAGCTTAAACAAAAATTAAGTGTGCGTTGTGAGTTATTTGGGGGGTGGCTGGGGGACCTCGACACGCAATTGTGTGAAGGGGGAACCCCATGGTTACCAGGATCAGGACCTCCTGTCCCCATTCCTGGATGCAGTCAGGAAGTTTACGCATGAGCAGCTGCACAAACTTAAGCTTCCTCACTACAGACAGTTCATGGCAGCGCATGGATGTCCAGGATGAGGCCACCAGCTTGGTAATCTTAGATTTCCCCATTCACAGTGTGTTCACCTCAGTTATCTTTTTAATATATCAAAACAACCAGCATCTGTGAAAGAATCACATGTGATCTGAAACTTTGGTGGCAGGACAACTGCTCCCCCTTCCTAACTTAAAATGCTACTCATGGGCCACCTATGAACTAATAGTGGAGATGGATAACCAATGGAAATTAAAACCTTATGAGGAAGTTAAAAATTTTGTGAATGATTGGTTGCATTATCATGAAAGTGACAAAATGTTTAAAGATGATGAAAAGAAAAATGGATTTGGATATACAAAATCGAGGTTTGAATTAGAACTGTTAAATAATAAAGTTAAAATGTTATCCAAAATGTATAAATTATTATTGGAATGGCATTTGAAAGATGAAGAAGTTAAATCAGTTATGGTACACTGGGCTAAAGATATTGGTCATAATATACAATTACAAAAGTCTGTAACTGGTGACCCAAACACCAGTTACACACTCATCATAGGGATCACTGTGGATCCCTTTCCATACGCCATTATTAAAAACTTCTTTTTGCTAAGCTTCCTGTGGCCCACTGAAGCCCCACATGCAGGACATTGGGCAATAGGCCTGTCCTGCTAGGGCCTGCCCACCCATGAGGCAAGGTGAGGCGAATGCCTCAGGTGGCAAGATCCACAGAGACAGCAGGTCCCAGTGTAGATCTTTATTCCCTGCTTTATTCCCCAGGTAGGTGGGGAGCATGGGTAAAAATTCATATAGGTTTGCATTTAAAGGGAAACTGACCTAATTCACACTTTCTGAAGCAGGATATGAACGGAAACACAGCCATCCTTTGAAATTCAAACTTCTCTGAATTTTTTTGCTGCATTTCTCCCGCTGAGGAAAACCAAAATGCATATACTAGGGTATTGCATATATTAGTGAAAATATTTTGGAGAAATTGCTTTGCAAAAATATGTATATTAGAAGAAATCAGCACTAAAATACTGATGTGGGGTTTTTTTTGGGGGGGTGGAGAATGCAAACTGATGTGGAAATGTGGAGAACTTAACTTAAGATTGGAAAAATGAAAAAGGGAGAGAAACCTAAACGGATGGTTTTAATGTCAGGATTGTGTGGCAATAATGGTTGTGTAAGGCTCCCTAAAGGTCACCCTACCACACAGGAGTTGACCCCTGTAGCTTCTTTATATAGTCGTATGTTGGAAGTCGAACGGAATCTGTTCCGGATGTCCATTCGACTTCCAAAACATTCAGAAACCAAAACTTGGCTTCCAATGGGCTGCTGGCCACATTGGACCTTCGGCTTCCGAAAATCAGTTGAAAACCGGAACACTCAGTTCCGGGTTTCGATTGTTTGGGAGCCAATTTGTTTGGGAGCCAAGGCATTGGAAATTCAAGCTACGACTGTATACTGCTATTGAAATGTTAAGAAGTCTAGATCTATGTGAAGAGGGTCAACTGCACTGCCAGCATGCCATGGTGTCACAACGGGGGCAAGGGGCAGTGTACCCCAGGCGCCATGTCTAGGGGGGTGACAAAAAGCCACAGCCGCATGTGGGGGATCCTCCGTTCTTGGCTGCAGCCGCAAGCAGAATATCCTGGCGCCGGTGGCAAACCACTATGTACAGCGCATGTGCTGTACATAACGACACCATACATGCGCTGTACATAGCGGTTTGCTGAGGGCGCCACATGGATGGCGATGGGATCCCTCCGCCGCCGCTACAGCCACATGTAGAGGATCCTCCGTTCGTGGCTGCAGCGGCGACAGAGGGATCCTGGCACCATCCGTACAGCGCTGGAGCAGCACTGCCGGCAAACTATTATGTACAGCGCATGTGCAGCATCGCTATGTACAGTACATGCGTCGTATGTAGCGACACCGCACATGCACCGTACATAGCGACGCCCCACCCCAGGTGTCACGGCGGCTTCGTTCGCCACTGCCAGGATGGATGGTTGGGTTTGTTCATTTGCTCTGCCCCGGCCTACATTCCTTATTGCAGCAGTATGACATAAATACAATGCCTCAGAGACCCTAAAGGTGTAGAGCAAAGCCCCTGTGGGCTAGGCAATCCTTTGCCCTCCCCCAGGCTTCCTGCTGAATACCACTGATCTGCAATAATGCACATGGACATTTGGCCTGTTTTCACCAATAAATACAGAACATGCCAGTGCCCTGTGTCTCCGGACGAGGTGTGCTTGGTCTGCAGAGGAGGACACACCAATAATTCAAGGCAATCAGCAGAGTACATTACAGAAGAAAATGCTGAACCCACACGCCGCGCAAACAAAATAGCAATCAGAAGATTTAATGCATTTCTGATGTACATTTAAGGCATTGACACTGGGCCACAGATGTACATGTGTTGTGTTTTATCTTGTTGAGATATGGCCTGGGAGAACCAATTATAGCATATCATCAGCAACAACGAGAGGGGCTGGCAAAAGAAAGGGTTCCATCACACATTACTCCCGCACATATGTTAGAGAAACAAATTGTACTTGGGATTGAAAAGTCACAGGGTTTATTCCGTCTTAATAAATCCCTGCCAAAGGCTAAGTGTAAAACTCGAAATACTTCCCAAACGTCGTTACTGTATTATCATCTTTGACATCTCAAGGGCTGCTCGGGGATCATCTTGATATCATTCCACAGTTCTCACAATAAGCCTGTTTATTTTTAACCTGTGCTTGATTCTGGTTGTAACCACTTCAGCTTGCTGTTCTTGTGATTTAACATCTCCTTTCCAAAAGACTAGAGTTTGTTTTGTAAAAGGAACGCTGACAATGGAATGATCAAAAGCATCACAGGTTTCTGAAGCTGCCATTATTGCTGCTGTGCTGTTATTCTTAATGCGGCAAGGTTTTGTGGGATGACTATTCAGTGGGACAAATTTTAATTAAGGAGGGCTACAGCTGAAATGAATCTGCTACCCAAAACCCTCTTTTGTGTGATGCTGGTGTCTGTCTGACTGTGGGCTCACAATGGTGCCAGCAAACCCATTACAAGCTGGGCCCAAACATCCTTGGAACGAGCTTAGAACGAGATGACTGACTCTTCTGCATTACAAGGCCCCACAATGCTCCACTTTTGGCACCGTCAATCCTTGAAATCTGTTCCTCCTGTAGCTGTTCATTGCAGAAGATCAAGCTGTGACTGGGCTTCTTTTTGAAACCGTTACAGGCCTTCTCATTGGATTCAGTTTGGAAACCACAGAGTGATTATATTTGACAGTATTTGATAGCTGCCATGCAGTGGAGTATTTAACATTTGGCAGTAACTGATAGTTGACAATGGCAGCATTTGATAAATAGCATGCAAGTCACTCTGAGCACAGACAACTTGCAAAGCATGGAGGGGGATGGATGGATCATAACATGGGAGGCAGACCTCCCGTTTCCCCTAACATCATATTGCACTGTCCATGCCCATGCTCATGCCCATAAATTGAAGGAATATGGTGGAGTGAATTTAGTGGGCTTACATAGGCTCCTCCACACAGGGTTGCTGTGCTGTGAATGGATCATCATGTCTCCAGTAATCTCCAGAATCTCATACCCTTAAGAAAACAACATGAGCCATGTCATCACATGACAGTGAATATTCAGTACAGTGGTACCTCGGGTTACGTACGCTTCAGGTTACACACTCCACTAAACCAGAAATAGTGCCTCAGGTTAAAAATTTTGCTTCAGGATAAGAACAAAAATTGGGCTCCAGCAGCATGGCGGCAGCAGGAGGCCCCATTAGCTAAAGTGGTGCTTCAGGTTAAGAACAGTTTCAGGTTAAGAACAGACCTCTGGAACGAATTAAGTACTTAACCCAAGGTACCACTGTACATACAACTAAATGTGCCACCAATGCTGGTTCTCTGATGAGTGAGTCTGTGTCACTCATATATCTGTCACATTCACACTCTATGGTTTTAGGTAAAAAGGTAAAGGGACCCCTGACCATTAGGTCCAGTCACGGATGACTCTGGGGTTGCAGCACTCATCTCGCTTTACGGGCCGAGGGAGCCGGCAATTTGTCCAGAGACAGTTTTTCCTGGGTCATGTGGCCAGCATGACTAAGCCGCTTCTGGCAAACCAGAGCAGTGCACGGAAACGCCGTTTACCTTCCTACCGGAGTGGTACCTATTTATCTACTTGCACTTTGACGTGCTTTCAAACTGCTAGGTGAGCAGGAGCTGGGACTGAGCAACGGGAGCTCACCCCGTCGTGGGGATTTGAACTGCCGACCTTCTGATCGGCAAGCCCTAGGCTTTGTGGTTTAGACCACGGTGCCAGCCGTGTTTAGGTAGGTAAGTAGAAATCCTGAAGCATACAAACGCAAAAGTGAGAAGCAGTCTGGGGGTATTAATCTGGCATAAAATAATTATCAGCATCATCATCCAAGTCTTGGTTTGCTATTGAGTCATGTTCCAGTTGTATCCTTGAACCCATGTTCGGTGTCTCTATGGACTTGGAGAGGCCCAAAGCATGCAAGAGCTGTGTTCCAAAATTATGCATGAAATGGCTGGTAGTTTACAACTTGTTAACATGATACAGGTGAATGGATGAAAGCAATCTGATCCCTAAGTAGCATGATGATAACATGAAAACAAGACATCCAAGTTTCGGAGACCCTCCATATCCCCAGCGGATAAGCGTCATAAGCAACATGCTTACTCTGCACACCTGCAGCCTCGCACTAAATTGTCCAGACTGAGCACTTTACTGTAAGCCAGGGCAGTTAATCACTAGACGGCCCCAGGGCAGCCACATACAGCCTTATTTATGGGGAAATCAAGAAACTGAAATACTCAAGCGTGCCTGATTAGCTGCCCTAATATGCTACTTGTGGCTAATTTCTGAGCTGCTTAACTTACAGGTGTTGCCCCCCAGCCAGTAAATCATTCCTTCTGCCTCATCTTTGCACTCCTAGACCTGCCATGCATATGTGAAGCCTGTTTAAGTGACAGGCAGGAAATAATTGATGGAGCATTAAATCATGCTTGCGTTTAGTGAACTGCATCCCTTTGAAACAAGCTAAGCGACGTTCTCAGGCTTGGACTCATTTCAGATGTTATTGTAACCCAAGACTTCTGCGCCACTGCTTGCAACCTTTGCAAGGTACAATGTGTGCATTTCCTCATTTTATTTGCTATACTTGTCGAGTGCAACCTTCACATAACATGCTGCTATTAAATTTTCCCACGCCAGGTAGTGATCCATGAAAAACAGCAGAACCAAAGTTTGTTTGCTTTGAATCAGAGAGGTATGTTAGTTGGAAGTTTAACATTCAGTTTCTCCTCCCTTTTGTTTTAGGCTGAACTCCTACTCCCACTTACCTGGGAGTAAGCCACATTGAACTTAATGGGACATTTCTGAGTAGACCTGTATAGGCTTGCCCTGCTACATTTTTAAAAATTAAACACAGCAAAGGTAAAAGAGTAGCTTACATTTTGACACATACAGCAGATGACAAGTGTGTGACTATTCTGACAATTCAGGACCACTCAGCAACTGGTATGGAAGAATGGAAGATAAAATGCTGGGGTAAAAAGTATGTCAATCAATAAGATTTGGAGATGAATTGTTGTCAATACAACACTTAAAGGAATTAAAGACATGTTTGCCATGTAGGGTCTAGATTCTATGGCTGGGAAATCCAGCCAGATGGGCGGGGTACAAATAATAAATTATTATTATTATTCTAGCACGCAAAGTTCAAATCTCACTAAAATGCAAATTTCAGTCTCAGATATACTCCATTTTTCCTAGAGATGTTGAGCCCCCACGCGCCAGCCCCATGGTCCCTTGCAGGAGTGCCTGGGCTGATCTTTGGTTTAGGGGCAAAGATGCCAACAAAACCATGAGGTCCATTCTTAGTCACATGTGACTACGCAATCATTGCAGCTTTAAAAAGGCCCCACCTGGAGTCACCGGTTTATACATTTGCTCCTTCCTTTTGCTCCCCCACCAAGCCACAAGCCAGGGGCACCTCCGTATGTCCCCAGGGTCGGTCATGTCAGAATTCCTGAGCATCTGAACCAGCCGTAGGAGGGCCTTGTATATTTCTTGCATCAATTTCACCTCCTCCAAGGGATTTTCAGAACGACTTCTAATAAATGAGAGGCTCATGCAGAGTGGCACATCCTTGAGAATGCATGCTCCAAATCTGACAGGCCTAACATACACTAGTGGCCATATAATTGGTTGTTTTAAAAAAGCAGAGAGGCTTAAGTGGAAGCAAACTATTAAAACTTTTGCTTTTGATAATGGAGAGTAAATTTCTAGTAGCCAGGCATGCTTTCCCTTGCTTTGTTAACAATTTAACAGCAGCCCATTCCACTCTCATGTTACCTTAATATAAGTAAGCCAGTTAACATTTTACACCGAAAGCTTAAACTTAATAATTAAGCCATTGTTAAAAGTTAAGAAGGTAACAGTTGCCTTTCTGAATCAGAGCAAGGGGCATGTAATTCACCTTCCTGTTTCCTACAGCTGCCAGTCAGATGCCTCTGGTGGGGTTACTGGAAGAATTCGTGCTATACAAATTCCAAAGCAAACTCGCCTGATCCACACCTCTCAGACTACTGTGCAGACTGGAGCACAGTTCTTCCTCAGAATTTGCACTTGGACAATTTTTAAAACCAGCAATGACTACTCCAAGCAGCAAGAAAGCCCGGCTGCTGGTGCATGTATTGAAAAGGGGGTTGCCGAATGTCTCTATGAGGACATGCTGTCCCCCCCAGAGACATTGTACAGGGAGGAAAGATGGTTGGGTTCATGTGGACAGTAAAATCTGTAAGTTGTATTGCAAGTAGAGGACTTTTCCTTTCCCAGTTCTCAATCTTACACAAATATATTTCATTGGATGGCGTCCTGTTATTATAAGAGAAGGAGGGGTGGGGAAAATCTCTCCACGCTATTCAAAATGCAATTATCGTTTCCTCCCTTAGTTGTCTTTTGTTTTCCCCCAGAAAACTAAAAACCTCCAAATACTTGAGCCTTTCCTTGTAGGGAAGGTGTTTCTCCAACCTCTTCATCATTTTAGCTGGCCTTTTCTGCACCTTTTCCAGTTCTTTGAGCTGTCAGACCTGTCAAACATAAAGCCAAAAAGGTAATTCCATACTTTAGGTACAGGTTACTCAGCCTGAAAACGTTTATTTCTACAGCTTCTTGTACGATTTGTGATATGTAGTAATTGAAAGCTGATGTTCAAAGTAATATCTCCTGGCCTTAGGATCTAAAGGCCAATTCCCCAACTTGTGATGACTTTTAGCTGGTCTCATCGCAGTGGACACCTGTTCTTGTGTGTGCATTCAACAAATACTGCATCATCGCCCCATATGGACTATCCTGTATTCCTGGTGTTAGGGTAGCAGGAGAACTTGAAGAATCTGAACATAAAGAGTAGCACCTGCTAGATACCACAGGGGTCTGTTCAATGAGCTACTCGTAGGCTCCATGTTACGTTTAGTTCTGATCTTGCACAGTACTTCAGTCTCTGCATGTTACTGTGTTTTGAAGCAAAATCTAGAATTCAAAGATAAAGGGTGAAGTCTTCCTTCTGCCTATATACAGTAGTACTTCAGGTTACAAACACCTTGTGTTACAAACACTTTGGGTTACAGACTCAGCTAACCCGGACGTAGTACCTTGGGTTAATAACTTTACCTCAGGATGAGAACAGAAATCGCGTGGCGGCAGTGGGAGGCCCCATTAGCTAAAGTGGTACCTCAGGTTAAGAATGGTTTCAGGTTAAGAACAGACCTCTGGAACAAATTAAATTCGTAACCAGAGGTACCACTGTAGACTGAACTTCCATTCCCCCCACCCCTCAGCAAAACCAAACTGCACCCTATTCCTACAATCCACATGGCACTGCTCCTTTGGAAAGATCCCACAACCATGAGAAAACATGGAAGTCCTCCTCCATCTTGTCCCACCAATTTCTACTGCTGAACCTTTCTCCTGAGCAACAACAAGCCTAGCATCTTGGAGTTATTGCACCTTCTCCTCCCCTCCCACTGTCTTCTCACATTTACAAACTTAACACATAGCCCACGGAATGGCCACAGGACTTGTGAGCCAACCAAATGCCTAGCAAGATTATTCCAGGCTAGACTTCCTGATGATGTGCTAGCCCTGCTCCAGTAATAGGGGTGGGGTGGGGGATTAAAATTCCAGGCACAGCAAGATTGCCATCTCCCTTCTCCGCGAAGCAACAGCGACAACCTTCCCATGGCTATTCTCAGAAATGGCTCAGCTCTGCCAAAGCAGAATTAAAGAGGTGTGGCAGTACAACACACTCCCAAGAAATGTCACATAACACATCAGAAACAAGCTGCCTCCAAAATGGAATATTCCAATTTGAAGCAGCCACAGACCGGCCATCAGATTTTTATTTTTTTTTCAGGAAGGAGAGGAAAAAATGGGATGTGTAAAACACAAGAATGACGTGAAACTTTCCACTCCCCCCCTCCAAGAAAGGGGGGGGGGAGAGAGATTCTGAGACCCTGCAGTAAATGGCTGCTATGGAAGTGCTCGGAAATGCCTGATTTTGAATAGCTATAGAGCTAAGTTGAAAATGTTATAGTGCCTGTATGTGTTTTCTACTACAGAGATATTTGCTGTATGTTCCAATCATCTTTTGAGTTAATAGCTAAGGAACAAGATTCTGACGTTTCCAAGATTCCGACATTTAAAAAATAAAATCAAAATAACAACTACTACAACAATAACAGCAACAACAACAACAACACCTTTTGCTATATGTGACATAGGTATTGCAGAGTTTTGCCATACTGTTCTCCTGGAGACACAACAGAAATCACAGAAACTGAACTTCAGCCATTTGAGAATTAAATGTGTGGCAGCTTTTCCTGTCAGAAGATGCTTTCAGGATGGAGCCGTTGAAGGATTATATCACAAAGGTCACTCAGAGAAAGAAAGTGTCACAAAGTTAAGTATATCCAGGGGGGAAAAAATCAGATAATAGGGAATATAGCTAACCGTGCTGCCTGCCGCCCCCTCCCACCCCCCAGCAGGAATGATGGATTGCAAGGAAGGTAAAAATAGAGCACATGGCAGATATAAAAGGAAATCAAGACAAGAAGAAAAAATAAAATAGAAGGGTAATACAATAGAAGGGCAGCTGTAGAAATCATAAACGAAATGCGCAGAAACAAGAGTGAAACTTATTCAATAAAGTTGAATTTATTCACAGCATTCAGATGACGAGATGCAAAGGGAGGGAGGAAATAAGTCACAGAATGGCACCCTGGCTGACTGAAAGATGCTGGAAGAATGCATTTTTAAAATTGTCATGTTTTCATATGACACCATATGAATAATTGAACAGGGATGCCAAGTTTTATTACAAGAGTATTATCAGTGAAATGTTAATGCCAGACTCCAAGTGCTCTTTCTTCCCTTTTTATTTTAAGGCAATACCACAGGTTTAATTTCCAGGCACTAATAGCAATTAATTTTATTTCCCTATTTGACAAGGATAACATCGTCTGAGATTCTGATAGTTTCAGCAAAGACGGGACAATCGATTCTCCTCTGTTTTACAGTGCCATGAGAAATGGTTGTTCTTACTGTTGCTTTTCTGTGTGATGTGCTGTTCTGTATACAATGGTACCTCAGGTTAAGTACTTAATTCATTCCGGAGGTCCGTTCTTAACCTGAAACTGTTCATAACCTGAAGAACCACTTTAGCTAATGGGCCTCCTGCTGCTGCTGCGCAGCCGGAGCACAATTTCTGTTCTCATCCTGAAGCAAAGTTCTTAACCCGAGGTACTATTTATGGGTTAGCGGAGTCTGTAACCTGAAGTGTATGTAACCTGAAGCGTATGTAACCCGAGGTACCACTGTATTGTGTGGAGCCAAAAGGGAGAGAAAGAGTAGGAAGAAGAGGGCGTTTACTGCAACCTTGCCACACACAAACACAAAAAATGTTGAGGATCAGAATAAAGGTTGATAGCAAATAGTAGTCTGCAGGTGCTTCAGCCAAAACAGAACGGGTACACAATATAATAGGCAGAAGACAAAAGGAAAAAGAAAGAGTGGGGAGAGAATTTGAGGCCAGATGCTATCACTTTACAAAGGACCAGTAGGCCACTGATGGAATCTGCTCTGGGACCAAGGAGCCCATTGACACTTGGACCCAATGCTTTTTTTCTTAATTTTTTTTAGGGGTACTCTCATTTTGACTCAAAAATATCACCATTTTATAGTTCAAATCAGGAAAAATGAATACAGTAAATGGACAAAAGTACAAAGAACATGCATTACGCATGTTGAAATACTGCCCCTCAATGAGGCCAAACTTTCATCAGAAAAACACAACACATCCACATTCCACACTGCTTCACACATTAAACGCTCGCTTCCATCTGAGACTTAGGAAACACCAGGAAAGGAAATGAAACCACCGTCAGAGGTGGCAACAATGAAACTGACCAATCACCGTGCTAGATTCCACTCCTACTTCTCACATTAAATGCTCGCTTCTGTCTGAGACTCTGGATACACCATGACAGGAAACAAGGTCGCCATCGGGGGTAGCAACAGAACTGATGATTCACCATGCTAGAGAATAAACTAAATATAGATAGACAGACAATAGATGATAGATAGATGATAGATAGATAGATAGATGATAGATAGATAGATGATAGATAGATAGATAGATAGATAGATAGATAGATAGATGATAGATAGATAGATAGATGATAGATAGATGATAGATAGATAGATGATAGATAGATAGATAGATGATAGATAGATAGATAAATAGATAGATAGATAGATAGATAGATAGATAGATAGATAGATAGATAGATAGATAGATGATAGATAGATAGATAGATGATAGATAGATGATAGATAGATAGATAGATAGATAGATAGATAGATAGATAGATAGATACATGATAGATAGATGATAGATAGATGATGATAGATAGATGATAGATAGATAGATAGATAGATAGATAGATAGATAGATGATAGATAGATAGTTTCTTCTCCTGTTAGATTCACAAAATGTTTAGGGGACAGTTGGGTGGCATAACCCAGTAATGCAAGAATATTTTTTCCAATAATGTACCATTACCAGTTCATTTCTAAGCTCCATTTAAAGTGCTTGTGTTAACCTTTAAAGCCCTAAATGGCTTGGGCCCTGGTTCAGTAGGCAATTACTTCCACCTGTTTGATCCTGGCAATAAATTAAATTCCGATTCACAGGTTTATG
The DNA here is from genome assembly GCF_964234715.1 of Podarcis melisellensis. Lineage (NCBI taxonomy): Eukaryota > Metazoa > Chordata > Lepidosauria > Squamata > Lacertidae > Podarcis > Podarcis melisellensis. The sequence continues at coordinate 81,988,462 of NC_138539.1, forward strand.
CACACACCAGTAGGACTGGTTAGGACGACAAGGGTGAGCCTGTCGTGATATCATGTGAATTTACTGCCTGTTTTAGCTAATACGTTGTTGCCCCCTTATGTAAAAACCAAGGCGAATCCTAGGGAAAGAGAAAAGTGTGGACTTATCAAGCTGCCGAGAAGACATTCTAGGATGCTGAGTCCTGGTTTTCGCCTCTGCAGGAATTGTTCTCTAAGAAAAATAAAAGTTATTTTTTTCACATCTTCCTCAAGTATAGTGTAACACAAGTGACAGGGCCTTCCCTGTGGTGGCACCACAACTAGGGAACTCCCTTACAAAGCGTGTTCACATAAAAGAGAGCACGTGTTGCGGTTGGGGCCGAACAAAACCCCATTTTAGTGGCTAGGCCATAGATGGCTAGAGGCCTGGGAGCAGATAGGTGGATGTTGTTACTGGGGCAAATTTGATGTTGCCAATTTAGGGCTGGGGTCAATGGCTTTATAAGCAGGGTCCACAGCTTTCTCTTTCTCTTTTGCTGTGGACACCGGATCACATGGAGCGCTTGGACTGTCTGGAGGACAGTAATGCAATCTTCTCATTGTCTGGTTACATTTATTTATTTCCCCCTTCTTTTAATCCTCTTTAGTCCCTTAAATAATTTAATTCCCCTCTTTTCCTGTTCGATTTCCCACCCCACCCCTTACCCTGCCCTGTGGGAAGATTCTCCCTGTATCTGTGGCTTGCCTTTCCCAATAGGGAGAGGGCCCCTGGTAGGGGCTTTCTTTCGCGAATAGGTTTCCCCCATTTCTCCTGTTGTAAGTTGTGGGGCTAGTCAGGGCTGTTCCCAGCTTGGCTGGAATCATTTTCATTTATAGCACCCCTGAAGGTTGGCTTTGTTTGGGTGTGTGCAGCGCTGTTGGCCAAGTATTGATCTAGCCTCGGGCGAGAGCCCTGTTTTGAGTTCTTTTAATATTGCTATGAGACTAAGATTCTCAAGAGCAGAGGCAGGAGGCCTATTTGGCCTGCACATTACTTCCAGGCCTAAGTCTGCTACAGGTAGCAGTTAATTGTTAAGTCTCTGACCTCTCTATAAGAATGTACCTGCTTGCAGGCTCAGTTGCTGCTAATGTATATCTGAGGCAGACAGGGCGGCAGAGGCTCCCTGTGCCTCCAATGGCTATGAGCACTCTGTATATGCTTTTGAACTATGCTGTTTCTGAACAAGTTTATTTTCGTTAAGTTTGTTTTGCCCTGATAGTGGCGACTGCCATTTTAGAGATGAGCCAGTGTGGCTTAGTGGCTAAAGTGTAGGACTAGGACCTGGGAGACAGGGTTCATATCCCCCTCTTAGCCATTGTTATCACAAAACAAAACAAACTGCTCCTTTTGGGCTATTCTGTAGTTCGGCCCATTTGTGGCAAAAGAGCTTTGGGTTTCTTGAAGGGGTGCTTCCCTCTAAAAGGGCAAGCAGGGGTACCTGGACAGGCTGTGGGCTACCTCAACTCTGCTATTTCACTGGAGACATTTATGCCTGGCCTAGCTGGTGATCCTAGGGCTTTGCCCTAGAATTTGATGGCCTGGAAGCGTTTCCGGCCTGAATAGTGTCCCCATGTGGTCCATGAAGCATTAATTTCACCGGTTCCTTACATGGTTTAGTTTTTTGCAGACTATGACAGGGTTTTGCAGATGCCTCCAGAGCTTGCCTCTCCTGCAGGGGATGATTTGCGGACGCCCCAGGTGCCTTCTTCCAGAAGGAAGCATTTTTGAAGGCTGCAATCCAGGAGGAGGGCAAAGAGGAGCAGGGATGATAATTCAGACATCACCTTGGACCTCTACAGGGGTCAGGCTGAGGCTGTCCTGCGTCTTTAGGGATCATCCTAGATAGCTCAGCTGGTCAGTGCATAGTGCCGGTAATGCCTAGGTTGCAGGACTGGTCCCTATGTGGGACAGCTGCATGCTCCCCCATTGCTCTACTTGGACACTTAGGCCCAGTGTCGAGGGCCTTTTGGTGGTTCCCTCATTGGGCCTTTTGGTGGTTCCCTCATTGCGAGGGATGTAACAGGCGCCATGTTTGCAATATGCAAGCGGGAGAAAGCACCTTTGCGTGCCCGCATTGCAGTTTGCTCTGTGCATTGCAGGGCACAGCGCTGCACGGGCTGCATTTGCATTGCATTGCATGAGAGATTTGCATTTGCATTGCACAGAGGTGTGCATTGCACGGAGGGTGTGTGTGCATTGCACAGAGTGTGTTGTTGCATTGCACGGAGTGTGTTGTTGCATTGCACGGAGTGTGGGTGTGGGCACATTGCACGGAATGTGTAGTTGCACTGCACCAAGTGTGTGAGCATTGCACGGAGTATGTAGTTGCATTGAACAGAGGGTATGTGCAGCGCACAGAGTGTGTAGTTGCATTGCGCGGAGCATGTTGCTGCTTTGCACGGAGTGCGTAGTTGCATTGCATGGAGTGTGTGTGCATTGCACGGAGTGTGTAGTTGCATTGCGTGGAGGGTAGTTCCATTGCTTGAAGTGTGTTTTGCATTGCACTGAGTGCGTTTTTGCATTGCACGGAGTGTGTAGTTGCATTGCACGGAGTGTGTAGTTGCATTGCACGGAGTGTGTAGTTGCATTGAACGGAGTGTGTAGTTGCATTGCATGGAGTGTGTGTGCATTGCACGGAGGGTGTAGTTGCATTGCACAGAGTGTGTAGTTGCATTTCATGGAGGGTAGTTCCATTGCTTGAAGTGTGTTTTTGCATTGCACTGAGTGCGTTTTTGCATTGCACGGAGTGTGTAGTTGCATTGAACGGAGTTTGTAGTTGCATTGCACGGAGTGTGTAGTTGCTTGCGTTGCATTGCGCGGAGCATGTTATTGCATTGCACGGAGTGTGTAGTTGCATTGCATGGAGTGTGTGTGCATTGCACGGAGGGTGTAGTTGCATTGCACGGAGTGTGTAGTTGCATTGCATGGAGGGTAGTTCCATTGCTTGAAGTGTGTTTTTGCATTGCACTGAGTGCGTTTTTGCATTGCACGGAGTGTGTAGTTGCATTGAACGGAGTTTGTAGTTGCATTGCATGGAGTGTAGCTGTATTGCTTGGAGCGTAGTTGCATTGCTTGAAGTGCATTTTTTGCATTGCACGGAGTGCGTTTTTGCATTGCACGGAGTGTGTAGTTGCACGGAGTGTAGTTGCATTGCATGGAGTGTGTGTGTGCTGCACGGAGTGTGTTTTTTGCATTACACAGAGTGTGTGTGTCGGAAAAGGAAGCTGGCTTGGAGGCAGCTTTGTCGGAACTTCTTTAGGGGTTCTGGCCAGCGTTGGCCCTGTAAATTTACGTATTATGATGGCAGCACAAGATGCCCCCTGCCCAAGAGGGGGCTGGAAGCTGGCATGCAATACCTTTTGCCATATTCCCATTTTATTTGGGATCCAGATGGATATCGTTGCTAAAACATGCCACTTGCCTATGGAGAAGCTGTCTGCCTTGAAGGAAGTTATTTTGTAATACTTCCTCTGTAGCAAGTGATTCTTCATCAGATCCGATCTTGCTGGGTCACTTAATTAATCTTGCATGCAGAGTGGTTGCCCCAGGCCGCCCCTTCCCTTCCCACTAGGCCAGGCTGCCTGCGGCCTGAGGTCCCCTTACCTTTCTCATGCAATGGTTGCAATTCCTAAATGTCGAGGTCCCCTTGCCTTTCTCATGCAATGGGATCTCATGCAATGGTTGCAATTCCTAAATGTATGCAATAGTAGTTGGCCATGGCAGGATACCTGGAACTTGCACAGGGATTTTCAGGTTCGTGCTGATGCTGCTGGATCTTTGCCCTTTGGGTTTTTTATTTATTTATTTATTTTATCTTATTTTATCTTATTTTATCTTATTTTATTTATTTATTTATTTATTTATTTATTTATTTATTTATTTTAGGAGCTGCTGGTGTGCAAAGCCATGGCCTCAAGCCCGGTGTGGTGAGGCAATCATGTGACCTAACTTTTCTTGAGTTTTCCCCATTGTAGTAGCAGTTCACGTGTGGCCCGAGGAGTTCAGTGAACATCGGATCTGCTTTTGGTCTGATAACCAGGCAGTGGTGAGCGTCTTGGCAAAACGGTCCTCACGCTCTAGCTGAGTCTCCGCCCCTCCGCTCACACTTTCGAGCTGCGCCGCTTAAGGTTTAATATTGTGCTTTCTGCTCCTGATTACGGGATCCTCTAATGATGTCACTGTCACTCTATCCCATTTTCAGATGGAGCGGTTCAGATCCTGGGCTCCAGACACTCAGCTACTGCCAGACTTTTCCAGACCACCTGTGGCATTTTGGCAACAATTAGTAATTACAGAGAGCAGCAGCTTCCATTTCCCCTTCTGCTTTTAGCTCTTATGGGAAGGCCTGGATGGATTTCTTAGCCTTAAGCTGGCAGCCCTTGGCCATTCAGATGAACTGGCCCCCATCCTTTGAGCAGATCCTGCAGTATTTGGTCCACCTGCTGCAGATTGGGCGTGCTGTTAGAACTATAAGAATTCAGTCCGCTGCAATGTCTGTTATACTGAAGCTTTATTTTTCAGAGACCCTTGTATAAAGTTTGTTGTGTGCAGGGCCTTGGAAGGTTGGAATAGGCTCCAACCTCATAGGACAGTGGGCAGGAAGTCGGTCAATTTTACCAATGCAGTATCTCCAACAAGTTAAAACTTATCTGCTGGTAAAAGATCAAGGCGAGACTCCTTTCAGCATTCCATTGCATTTTGGTGCACTGAGGGTTGGGGAAATGGTTGTTGGAGCTAGCACGGGGCTGAGAGTCTGGAGGCTTATTGCTTCAGGACTTTTCCTTATCTGCTTTGGAGCTTGTCATTGGAGTCGGGAACTCTAAAACAGACTTAGTGGGCAGGAGTGCCACAATCTGGCTTCCTGTCACAGGTAAGGAGGGCCCTTGCCCAGTTATGGATACCAGAAATTTGGCTTTTCATTCCCCTGGGGGCTGGCCCGCTCCTAGTGCGTAAAAATGGGTTCCTGTTAGCCAGGCATCAATGTGCTTACGTCGTGCACCAGTTATTACGGCCTGCGGCTTGCCTACCGCTGAACACGCCTCATTCCTTCCAAATAGGGCTGCTGAAAAGGCTGCAGACTGGGGGCCTGTCAGTAGACAGGATTGTGAAATCATTGAATGTCTGATGCTGAGAAGGGTTATATCAGGAAGCGTCACAATGATGTCTGTGCTGATGCTTGTCTGTTATTTCCTTTTTTCATAGGAGCAGCTGTGCACATTTGGGCCACAGCATTGTACGCTGGGCTGGCAAGCGCGCTGACGAGTCTGGACTGGGCGCCATCTCAGTCTTCCTGCCCATGTGAACATATACTGGATGTCCAGATGGGGAATGCTTTGGGAGGAGATCCTTCCTTTGGCGGTCGAGTGTGACCTGTGCTGGTCCTCCCGCAGTGCTGGTGGTACAGCTGGACAAGAATGATTTGCCATCTTTCTCCAGCATAAGTTTGCATTCCTGCATGCAAGAGTGCTTGGTTCGAGTTGATGGCAGCTCTCCCTGGACTCAAAATACTTAAAGGCATTGGTTCAAGGTGATCTGGAGGGGAGGTTGGAGCACCTGTCCCCTCCAACCGCTAGATGCGGTTGCGTTGGAATTCATTGCTCCCCCACAATGTTTGCTTGTACTGATGATATGGTGGGGCCCAGTCGTCAGTGCTGCCCTGCTGAGGTCAGGTGCAGCTAGTCGGGAACCAATGCCTAGACAAACTACCACCGTTTTGGCCCTCCTTCGGCGATTGTGGTGCAGCTTGGGGAGAATGATATGGTTTCCTCTTCCTGCTATGAGCTGCTTGCGGCCATTTTACAGGACCTGAGGGAACTGGCGGCACTGGCGCCGACCGCTAGGTTAATTTGGTCACAGCTGCTTCAACGACGCACTTGGAGGGGTAGCCCTTGCCCAGCTGCCACCGAACGAGTGAGGAAGCGGATTAACTCCGCTGCGAGTAAGCTGGTGGTCGATTTGGGCGGGTGCGTGATCCCTCACCCTCTTATTTCATTCCGGGCGGTTGAATTTTATAGGGATGACGGGGTTCATCTCTCGCCAGTTGGGAATGATGTGTGGTTGGATGCGATGGTGTCCAGGCTGAGGGTGTGGCTTAATTTGTGAGTGGTTGGCGGCGAGCGTAAGGGCTCGAATGGCGGTTAGGCATTGGTTAAAATTGGTTGGTGGAGGGGTATGGATTGGCTGTGCCTGCCCCTCCAATGCTGCTGCTGACGGGTATTCCGTTAAAGGAATTCTGAAGCTTACCATCCCCTTTGTCCAAACCCTGACGGCAGGGTGCGGGCCGCGTAAGCTTCAAGGAGCATGCGCGGAGTAGCTGAGGGCCTGTGACGCAGCTCCAGCTGACTCTGTCCCGTGTTCCTCCGGGACTGACTAGGGAGTCAGTGCTGTCCCCCATGGCGGGGGGTGACAGATAGTCATAACCAATGCCTAAGCAACCACTCTCAATTTGTATGCAAATAAAGTTGTGGCCAAAATTATGCCAAAAACCTTAAACAAAAATTACGTGTGATGTGTGAGTTATTGGGGAAGGGGTTTTGGGGGACCTCAACACGCAAAGCGTGTTCACATAAAAGAGAGCACGTGTTGCGGTTGGGGCCGAACAAAACCCCATTTTAGTGGCTAGGCCATAGATGGCTAGAGGCCTGGGAGCAGATAGGTGGATGTTGTTACTGGGGCAAATTTGATGTTGCCAATTTAGGGGTGGGGTCAATGGCTTTATAAGCAGGGTCCACAGCTTTCTCTTTCTCTTTTGCTGTGGACACCGGATCTCCCGCCCGCCCTCCCTTGTTTGGGCTTGCGCCTTGACCTTGCTTTGCCTGTCATGGGGTCGCTCGCATTGTTGCGAGGGCCCAGTAGGAATTTTCCAATCGGCTGATTAGTGCGTGCCTTTTGGGTTTTGCCTACTGCTTAGCAAATCGTCACAACTTGTAAGGTTGGCGGTTAGGCATTGGTTAAAATTGGTTGGTGGAGGGGTATGGATTGGCTGTGCCTGCCCCTCCAATGCTGCTGCTGACGGGTATTCCGTTAAAGGAATTCTGAAGCTTACCATCCCCTTTGTCCAAACCCTGACGGCAGGGTGCGGGCCGCGTAAGCTTCAAGGAGCATGCGCGGAGTAGCTGAGGGCCTGTGACGCAGCTCCAGCTGACTCTGTCCCGTGTTCCTCCGGGACTGACTAGGGAGTCAGTGCTGTCCCCCATGGCGGGGGGTGACAGATAGTCATAACCAATGCCTAAGCAACCACTCTCAATTTGTATGCAAATAAAGTTGTGGCCAAAATTATGCCAAAAACCTTAAACAAAAATTACGTGTGATGTGTGAGTTATTGGGGAAGGGGTTTTGGGGGACCTCAACACGCAACTCATTCTTTCAGTTCTGTTTCAATAAGGTTATCATAATGGTGTCTGAAAATGAGGTATCAGGCAAAACTATTTCCAACCTCAAAATGGCATTTATTGGCATTCAAATAGAAAGGTTAACAGGAGCCTTCAAGCATTAGACTCTGTGGCCAGGCTCACACAAACATGGACATCCCTTGATTTCACTGGTGTTATTTTTGTGTATTTGTGACCACAAATGCATGTGTTCTTCACTAAATGACAGCAGCACCACTAACACTGCAGATGGATCTACCTTACTTTAAACTGGGCTCATCAGTGAAGTCAGTTCACACAGCCTGCTGTGAGTTAAACACATAAAGTGTCCAATAAGTAGTCGGTGAGAAATCATGTGATACACCTGCATGTTGTGAACCCAGCCTTGAGGACTGGCAACTGACTACAGTGGTACCTTGATTCTCAAACACCTCGGTACTCAAACAACTTGGAACCCAAACACTGCAAACCTGAAGTAAGTGTTCGGTTTGCAAACTTTTATTGGAAGCCAAACATGCTCCATTTTGAGTGTTATGCTTCCGATTTAAGTGCCACACTTCCATTTTGAGTGCCACACTACTGTTTTGTGTGTTACATCGAGGTCTGTCTATTTTTGCTATTTATTTTGCGTTTTTGTTTTGCTTTTGTGACTGCGTGGAACCCAGTTCAGCTACTGATTGATTGATTGTGTGACTGCAGTACATTGTTTATTGCTTTCATTTTATGGATCAATGGTCTCGTTAGATAGTAAAATTCATGTTACATTGCTGTTTTGGGGGTTGTTTTTAAAAGTCTGAAACAGATTAATCCGTTTTGCATTACTTTCTATGGGAAAGCGTGCCTTGGTTTTGGAACGCTTTGGTTTTGGAATGAATTAAGTTTGAGAACCAAGGTACCACTGTATGTGGTTTTATATAAATATGGGGGTTGACTGCTGCAAAGCACTGAATTTGAGGTGCTCTGCAATGATGTGAAAGTTCTTTCAGTTATGTTATATCCGACTTGTTAGCACATGCAAGCCACCACTGTTTTGCTAATGTTGTTTTATAGATTCGCTAAACATTTAAAAGATTTATGCTGGAATAGTGAGGTTTCCCTTATTTTGTTAAGTTGCTGGTTTGCTAATATTGGTTTATAGATTGCAATTGGTTTTACTCATGGCCGGACCAAGATGTTTTGGCACCCGAAGCAAACCACAGGCTTGTTGGACAACAGTTCCCATCATACATGACCATTGACCATACTGGCAGAGACTGGTGTATTTTGAGATCAACAATTTCTGGAAGAATGTGTGTGGACAGGTTGTCTATTCCATGAATAGGTGGACTGGGTTCAGGATTGGGAAGGTGCAATCCTGCTGCCAAATCATGTATGGATTCTACCTGATTTTTAGGCAAAGCAAATGAATAGAGCTTTGCTTTGCCTAATGGGACGCTAATTTATAAGTTGAAAAAAAAATATGAATCCATCATCTATTTGCACCTCCAGATTCTGGTAACTTAGAAATAAGTGCCTATAAAGACTTGCTCAACTTTGTTAATAATGTTTGAATCAAGTCATTCTTCATTTTCTATAAAAACTAAACAAGCTAGAAGTAATTCAGTAATTTTTTTTTTTACAAGTACTAATGAATAAAGTAAATGTGTAATTTCCAATAAATTACACTGTTGTGGTGTGAAAATGAGGCACTCCAAAACACATTAAAATGTGTCACCTTTATTTTTTATAGTATATCCTTTAGAAGAGACATTAAACTATGTTTATTTTATCCCCTAGTATGGGACAGAAACTTGTAGAATATTTTTCCCTCTCAGGGAAAACTTGTAAAAAGTTCTCCCCTGAAAGAAAATGGGATCTTGTGGTGCTCTCGTTCATTTTAGCCATGATTGAAAATCAGGATTATGCCTCACGAGGGGAATTTAGGCAGGTGGATCAGGCTCCCTGCCGCAGATGGTCACTACCCAAACCCCGTAATGGCCTTGAGCTGCTATCACTGCAGATGGTGACAGCAGCCACAAAATTAAAAGATGCCTGCTTCTTGGGAGAAAAGCAATGACAAACCTAGACAGCATCTTAAAAAGTAGAGACATTACCTTGCCAACAAAGGTCCGTATAGTTAAAGCTATGATTTTCCCAGTAGTGATGTATGGAAGTGAGAGCTGGACCATAAAGAAGGCTGATTGCCGAAGAATGGATGCTTTTGAATTATGGTGCTGGAGGAGACTCTTGAGAGTCCCATGGACTGCAAGAAGATTGAAGATTTCTGAAGGAAATCAGCCCTGAGTGCTCACTGGAAGGACAGATCCTGAAGCTGAGGCTCCAATACTTTGGCCACCTCATGAGAAGAGAAGACTCCCTGGAAAAGACCCTGAGGTTGGGAAAGATGGAGGGCACAAGGAGAAGGGGACGACAGAGGAGGAGATGGTTGGACAGTGTTCTCAAAGCTAACATGAGTCTGACCAAACTGTGGGAGGCAGTGGAAGACAGAAGGGCCTGGCATGTTTTGGTCCATGGGGTCACGAAGAGTCGGACACGACTAAACGACTAAACAACAACAATAGTAGGGCTAGCATGTTCATCCCCTCCACCACATGCTCATTTAACCCAGAAGACAAATGTCAGAATAGTGCAAAAGCGGTTTTCGTATTTGTGCGTTTAATTAGGACTGAGGGATTAAATTGAAGGATTTGTGGAAGCGGCAAGTTGTTTTGGTGATTTCATAGCATCACAGAACTGTAGACCATGAAGGATCTTCTAGCCCAACCCCTTGCAATGCAGGAATATTATGCCCACAGCCCTAAGGTTAAGAGTCTGTTGCTTTACCAGCTGAGCTATGATGTCTGAAGAAATGAGAGATGGTACTACTGAGATCTGCCGAGAGGAGTTCCAGGCATAGCACAAGTAACATGGGAGCATGGACAGAGCCTCTGAAATGAACATGAGATCTTCTGCAGGTTTAAGGTGGTAGAATCAGAAGACCAGAGAAGAGAGTTCATTAGACTGCAGCTCAGTTTTTCAAGCCAGAGATGATTGAGAAAGCATCTGATGCTTTGTTGTTGCTGGTTGCACAGGAGGAATAATTTCAGCGTGATCCGGGTTTTTTGGGATTTGTTTTGTTTTTTAACTATGGAATTTCAATCCATATCTTTTGATCTTTTGTAATAAGATTCACATAGATTTCAGAAGTCCCCGATAAGCACAAATGATGAATTTTTGCAAAACGCGGTGGATCTGTCGGCTTCGCTGGGTTGTGAATTAGGCCGCTTATTATGAACATCTCAATGATGGGAGGATTTCTGCCCCAAATTACTACACGGGGGGTTGCGCCAGATGTTAGGGAACCCATCCCTTCCCCCCTCTCCCATCCGCATAAGGGCTTGAGTTAAGTTATTGCAACTCCTCAGATATACAAAGCCCCCGGGAGAATAAATATCGCACTGAATATTGACAGGGTTAGTGCTATATTAGCTGTGCCACAAACTGTGAAATAAATGGCCATGATGGATGTGAAATATTTATTGCTTTGCTACAAAGCAAATCTGAATTTGCATCTGGAAATGATCCAGCCAGAGGAATCCAGAGCTGACTGGCCTGTTAGTCTGAGAGCACAGCAAAGTACAGTACTGGAAGAGGTTAGATGCCAAATTGTGGAACAAAGGGGTATTTCTTAGAGACTATACAATGCTGTAAAAAGGTAAAGGGACCCCTGACCATTAGGTCCAGTCATGGCCGACTCTGGGGTTGCGGCGCTCATCTCGCTTTATTGGCCGAGGGAGCCGGCGTACAGCTTCTGGGTCATGTGGCCAGCATGACTAAGCCACTTCTGGTGAACCAGAGCAGCGCACGGAAATGGCGTTTACCTTCCCGCTGGAGCGGTACCTATTTATCTACTTGCACTTTGATGTGCTTTTGAACTGCTAGGTTGCCAGGAGCAGGGACTGAGCAATGGGAGCTCACCCCGTCGCGGGGATTCGAACTGCCAACCTTCTGTGTGGCAAGTCCTAGGCTCTGTGGTTTAACCCACAGCACCACCCACGTTCCTATATACAATGCTGTAGCCACACTTAATTGCATGCCATCTTCACAAAAGCCCTGTGAGATGGGTCAAGCTGAGTGGCCCAAGAGGAAGGCTAACTTCAGATTTGAACTGGGGTATCTCCATCCTAGTCCAGCATCTTTGCCAACACCAGTTTGGGCTCTTTGTCGAAACTGCATCACTTCAGATTGCAGGTGCGGCTCACATGATTACATTCCTGTGGATACAGCAGTACCTCTGGATGCGAACAGGATCCGTTCCAGAGCCCCGTTCGCATCCTGAAGCAAACACAACCTGCGTCTGTGCATGCGCGGTTTGCGATTCGCCGCTTCCGTGCATGCACGTGATGTCATTTTGAGCACCTGCGCATGCGCGAGCGGTGAAACCCAGAAGTAACGCGCTCCGTTACTTCCTGGTTGCCGCAGAGCACAACCGAAAAATGCTCAACCCGAAGCTACTTCAACCCGAGGTATGACTGTACTTTGAAATTCTGAATTCTGGCATTCTCCAGAAAGTCTCTTGGGAAAAATGTATAAATCTAAATCAAATAATTGTTGGAAATGTAAATAGAAAGAAGGTTCTTTTTATCATGTGTGGTGGTCTTGTAGAAAGGTTAAAGCTTACTGGGAAATGATATATAATGAAATGAAAAGGATGGAAACCTTTGTAAAACAAACCCAGAAGCTTTTCTTTTGGGAATTATAGGGACAGAACTACCTAAAATGTATAGAAACTTATTCATGTACAGCAGCAAGAATGTTACTCGCTCCAAAATGGAAAAAAGCAGAAAAGGAAGAATGGATCCAAAAAAACGTATGGAATATGCAGAAATGGAGAATCTTACCGGAAAATTAAGAAACCAAGATAACGAACTTTTTAATAAAAGAATGCAAATGATTTATTGAATATTTACAGATAAATTGTAAACAGATAAGAACATTGGCAGGATTATTGTAAATAACCTGCAGTTTAATAAGAGTGTATATTTAAAGCAGATTAATAAATGTCAAAATGATTGTAAATTAGTGAAATGTATGAACTTGAAAAGTACAAATAAATAAAAAACAACACACAGAAAGTCGCTCGGGATTTTAAAGCTACAAATTACTTGGCCTAGTTTCCAAAGTGGAACCAGAAATGAGCTTTGTTTCTTTGTTTTAATTTCTATCAATATGAATGTGTTCTTAGCTTTTATTCTGTTTTTGTTTTATGTAGGTTTTAATGCAGGCACAATTTTTGGTCAGTTGCTTTGGGTTGTTTTTTATTTAAAAGGAGAATAAAATGTTTATTGAACTAATAAGTTCAGTAAATAATAACACTGCCACAACTGACAAGAAACTGATACTCAGTTTTGTCCTGGATCGAACAAGTACACATTGTCTACTGGCAAGCAGGGATAGCTGTTCGCTGTGGCTACAGCTCCAACTTGGATGAGAGACGGATGTCAAGGGAAGAGCATTGCTGAACAAGGGATGCAAGTATCATCTACCCAGTAAAACATAGAGAAGTCAAGGTCACTGTGTTGGCCCCTCTTGCTATTGGAGACATGCCAAAACTCTTGAACAGATAGTTAAGAAAACCATTGTTTGACAAGCTTGACACAGCAAACAACCTTAAAATATGTTCTGATGGATTGTTCTGTGATTTAAAGAGCAGTTTGCTTTAGTAACTGAACGTTAGGATTTGGCTCCACCAACCCTCCTTCTTGAAAGCCAATGTATTCAAAGCCACCAATTGTATTTAAAACCCAAAGGACAAAGAACATTCCATAGCTCCATAGCTTAATCTGTGCTGGCTTTTTTCATATAGGAACTGTGTTTTTATTCTTTACAATACAGTGGACGCTCGGGTTGCGAACGTGATCCGTGCGGGATGCACGTTCGCAACCCGCATCTGCGCATCTGCACATGTGTGGCTTGTGATTCGGCGCTTCTGCGCATGCGCAAAGCACAATTTAGTGCTTCTGCGCATGCCGGTACTTCCAGGTTTCGGCGGTCCGTAACCTGAAAAAACGCAACCTGAAGCATCTGTAACCCGAGGTATGACTGTATACTATATCTGAACCATTTCAGTGGAGACTCTTCAGAGAGAACTTCAGTTATGGGACAGCTTAGAAATACCACTATTTATTTACTGAATTTGTTCATCGCTTTATCTTGCCCAGGGCAACCCAAAGTGACCTACAACCAGCCAAACAACAGCAATGTAATGATGGTGCCAGGTGAGCCTTCCTGGGGAGAGCATTCGACAAATGGGGAGCCACCACAGTAAAGGTCCCGTCATGTGCTGCCACCCTCTGGACCTCTTACAGAGGGGGCACAGGAAGGCGGGATTCAGATGGTGATCACAGGATCTGAAGAAGATGTGGTGTGTTGCAGTTATTAGTCACATGCCTGCCTTATCCATTTCATGAAAATCACCCACTCTCAGCTTTACCTCTCAGGACTCACAGCATCGCATTTTGGATGTGAATCTGAATGGACAGTAGCAGTTGCAAAGCAAAAACAAAAACCAAGGATATCTGAAGTACTCCAGAAAGTTTCGATTAATATCAGAGTCCAGAGGGCAGAAAACTGGAATACTCAGAGCAGAAATAAAGGAAAGGGATTTGCTCATCCTGAGAAACATGCAATATTATTAATTACTGTCAAGGGTGATGGTGTGAGATTATAGCAACTTCATAAATAATGTTCGAGGGGAAATGACCGCCTTTCACATATTTATAGAATCGGAGGTTGTATATTTATCATTTACAGATTTTATCATTTATATGTAGAGAATCGTGCTGCATCTATTGCTGTGATATACAAAAAACTGGGGTTCTAAAAAAGCTAGTACAAATGATTATTGTCACAATTGCATTCATGTTTATAAGTTATATTTCTGCATTCTTCACTTGACATCACAGCAGCGCAAAGCTCTGTGGTTTCAGAGAAATGTGCCACTCATACATTGACTTTAAATTATTCATTTAAAATGGTGACAATGTCGTTTTATGTTACACATACCCAAAGATCTCACAGAGAACACAAGGGAAAACTGAAGAGACATTGCAGAAAAGGATATCACTTCATAGATATCAATTTTCATTGCAGGGGGGTGGGAATAAAAATCCTTTTTAAAAAACCCAAAAGATCCATTTTTAATTTCACTTTTCCGCATTATTCACTCCAAACAATAACAAGAGCCGAGTGTTGTCAATGCCGCCACTTTTTGCTAATACATTCGCCAAAGTATTCTAAGCTCTAGATAGATTTATTACGATTCTTACGATAGCAGAGCTACCAGATGCTTTAGGATACGCAATCAGAAATAAAAAGCAAAGCAAACCAAAATATCCCTGCATGTACAGTAAGTCAGAGTCTGAAATGACTGGTGATGATGTCCTTTATGAAACTCATGAAGTCTCTAGTTCAGAAGTAAATTCAAATAATTATCAATCATATAACTGTAGAGTTGCAATGGAGGAATATTTCTGTTCAATGTGGGGCTTATACCCAGGACCTTGAGATTAAGAGAGCCATGCTCTACTCACTGAGCAATCCCAGTTTGATTCATCTGTGGCAAAAGCTGGAGCCAAGAGCCGCCATAGATGGTGTGACTACCTTCAAAGTGAGATCTCTCAGCTCACCAAGCACAATTTTAGCATATATCACTTGCAGATTCGTGGTTAAAAAATTTTTTTATCACATTCTAGTGAGGATCACAACTTGTGTGGAACTTTCCCATGGGCAAAGTTAGCTAGACAGTTGGCTATTTTTTTAAAAAAAGTGTTTTGTTCCAGACCATCTCACTCACTTCACACACACACACAGTCTCCCACTTTTGTTTGTTTGTTTTAAATAATTAAAAAATCCATATAATTTACAGCAGCCCACAGATTCTTGCTCTCATGTATAAGGAAAACTGCTTTAAGATAACCGTACTTGGGTATTGGTCACCTTGATAAGAAAGTAAGATGAGACCACCAGAAGTCAACAACTCTTTCATGGTGTTCTGGTATTCACTTTTTGAAAACAACAACAACAACAGTAGTAGTAATAATAATGATGATTATGTTGTTATTATTTATATCCCGCCCATCTGGGTGGGTTTCCCCAGCCACTCTGGGTGACTCCCAACAGAATATTAAAAACACGATAAAACATCAAACATTAAAAACTTCAAACATTAAAAAACAGGCTTGCCTTCAGATGTCTTCTAAAAGTCAGATAGTTATTTATTTCCTTGACATCTGATGGGAGGGCGGTCCACAGGGTGGGCGCCACCACCGAGAAGGCCCTCTGCCTGGCAACCCTGGTTTTGGTACCTGAGGTGAGCAACAAAAGGGAATTCCCCTTCCCCAGCAGGGAAGAAGGGGTGAGAGAAGATCAACATCAGGAACAAGGGGAGAATAACTATGTACATCAGGATCTGTGGTTCCTGAGGATCCTGCCGCTTGAGGCGGTCACTTCACCTTGCCTCATGGGTTGGCTGGCACCGGGAAATTGGTGGAGGTGCCAAAAGGCTGTGAGCTTTTAGTACAGGGAGTGCACCAGTTGGCCCATTTTGAATTTTGAGATAGTGCTGTGGGTGCCAGTCACAAAATGGCTGCTGTGAGAACATGGCACAACCCAAAATGGCTGCCATGCAGATTGACCCAGCACAAGACAACACAACACAACCTATTCAAGTCTGTATCCACAAATATACATAAAAGTTAAAGTTACACACCGATGGCATCATACACCAGTTCAGATTTCACACATAAATTCTCAATCTTCTTAACTTTGTTGGAGGGGTTGCTCCCACAAACACAAATTTTCTCATTTATGGTGGGAATGCCCACGGGTCTTGGCTTTTTGGATGGAAGTATTTGCAGAAATATCTCAAATATTTAAATCTGAAATTCAGGCATCACCACAACTAGCACTATTAAATATATGGGATGATATTCTAAAACGATTCTCTTTGAAGGAGCTGCTAACCTGATTTCTAGTAGCTGCCAAATTTTCAACTGCACAAAAATGGCAGAACTTAAATGAACTGTCTCTTCAGTTATGGTCTAAGAACCTATGGTACAATTGCTGAAAAGACAACCCACAAGATTCACATGGTGGAAGGCGGGGAAAAACCCACAGTAGAACAATTTTATTACATTTGGTGGGACTTTTTATCTTATGTTTCAAAGAACGAGCTGCATGACTCTTTACCTACACCTAAAAAATAAATATGGCCATCCTAAATTAGGTGTTACTTTAATATACCAATGTAGAATTTTAGTTGCCATATTGTATAAGCATCTCTTTGATGCCTTTCTGTGTTCTTGTGTTCAAATAAATAGAATTCCTGCAAAAACAGAATGCAGCAGAATTCCTCTTTAATTAATTTAAATATCTATGTCACTTTTCCACCCTTCAGATAATAATCAACTTTAAATAGATACAAGGGACAGTGTGAGTTGTGAAAAGCGATGAATGTTTGGATCCCCAGGTTTTCTTAAAATAAACACGGAAATGGAGGCTGTCCCATCCAAACCATCACTGTTACAATTAACCTTGTAGTCCTGCATTCTAAAATAGTACAATTCAGGGAAGTCTCACCAAGATTTGAACTTGGATCTCTCTCTTGTGGCCAACCACTTGCACTTTATGGTGGCTGTTTTTCTACAGGCATTTGAGAAAACAAGAAGGACGAAATAGTATAAAATACCCCAAAGACTGTTTCGTAGAAGGAGTCCTCCAAAATTCCTGTCTATGAGCTCTGAGTGCAAGGAAGGAGGGGGAAAACCCCACAATATCTGAGTATCTCTAGGCATTGCTATCTTACATCTTTGCAAACTGCCATGGGGTAGAATATCCTTGCGTTATCTGTCAATAGCAGAAGGTTCAGTCTTATAGATTTTTATGTTAAGATGCAAAACAGTGACACCTAGAGACTCAAACTCCTTGAGCAGGGAGGCGGGATTTTGTATTACATTCGTTTCATCCCCATCTTCATCAAAACACACAGCTGCTTGAGAAACATCAACAACAGAGGTTTTCATGACCCCATGTGAGTTAGAATTATCCATGTTAAGTTTGACAGGGGAAAGTTAACCATAAATGGCCAACGTCGCTTGCAAGCGGTTCATATTAGATCACTAAACAGGAGCAAAGTTTGTCTACAGCTGAGACAAGGGGGGGCAGTTTCATGAGAATATTTTTGCCCACCCTTGTTCCAGCAATTTGGGGAGATGGTGACCTCCAAAGAGCACAGAAATGTTTGCAGAAGGGAATCCCCTTTGCCAAGGCAGTTATGTCAATTTTTCCTATCCTCAGTCCTCAAATGTTAGGCAAATGTTGCCTAGGGATAACTAATTGAGTTAGATTGTAAATGGAGAGACACTTTCAGATGCACATTTCATTGAACTTGATAACGTGCAAATAGATAACGTCAGAATTCAGATTAGGGATGGACAAAAATGTTTATTTTACCCATAATTTTTTCATTGATCTTCTAGAGACCAACAACAACTCCAGATTTAAGTATAAATATCTATGTTCTCTCAAACAAACAAACAGAAACCGTGCTGATTATGATAAAGACAGGTTGGAAATGGATTTGCTGCCTTCTTAAATTTCCTACACACAAACCCGGACACACACTGCTTTTGGAGAACATTTTTAACCGCATTCTATTCTGCATTCTACATGTTTTAAACTGCATTCTACATGTTTTAAACTGTAACTGTTTTTCAACTCTTCAGCTGTTTTTTAAAAAAGAAATACTTATTTTTTAAAAGTTTTGTGGTGGATAGATTTGCTTTGCCGGGCTCCTTTGAGATGAAGGATGGAATATAAATTCAATACATAAATAATAAACACAATAAATAATCATATCCTATTGCCACTCCAATGTTAGTAGGACCAGAAGTTGCCCCGGTGGCAACAAAGGAGGGAAGGGAATCTAACTTCAGATTTCCATCTCTGAGGCTGGGGCCATCTCTGCAACCTTGGAGAGTGAGATGTATGACCAATGGGCACATAGGATTTTACTCTAAATGTGCATTTTGAAATATGCCCAAGCCCAATCCTGTACTCAGAAGTAAGTTTAATTGAGTTCAATGGGGCTTATTCCCAGCTGAATGTGTCTAGCCTTCAACCAGCAAGAATTAGGTCAGTCCATTGGGAGAAGTGTGAAATCTGGTGGCCAGCTAAGTTCTGATGCGCAGATTAGTCTGAGAGGTATAGATCAGGTCATCCCACAGAGGAATTGACAAAAATCAAATTCTTCAAGCATCCCCAAACAGAAGGCAATTGAGGATGTAATGCCACATTATGCTTCATGAAACATTCACACGTCAAGACAGGGGTGACCCTATTGTAAAGGCATCACAGCTGCTTCAAAAACAGGAGCAAATAATAATAATAATAATAATAATAATAATAATAATAATAATAATAATAATAATAATAATTTATTTGTACCCCGCCCATCTGGCTGGGTTTCCCCAGCCACTCTGGGCGGCTTCCAACAAAGATTAAAAATACATCAAAATGTCACAAAGTAAAAACTTCCCTGCCTTCAGATGTTTGCTAAATGTCAGGTAGTTTTTTATCTCTTTGACATCTGATGGGAGGGCGTTCCACAGGGCGAGCGCCACTGTTACTACATAACAACAACAACAGCCAAATATCAGTTCTGTTTGCACTCACTGACATTATCACATAGCCCAATCTTATTTGTGTTATTTCTGGTTATCTGGAATCAGTGGAGGAGAGCAAAGTTAGCCTCTCCAGAATAACACCAGGGTAAAACAAGATCCGGAACTGTCTGAAAGCTTCCTCCCTCCAATTTTTGAGCATGAAAATTCAGCACTGTACTTGTTTGGTCAGCGCTGCTCTAGCATAAGACAAGAGGATAAACACTGAGCACTGGAATCCAAACACCAGGCATTACCCAGGGTTCAATCTGAAGAAGGCGATGCAAAGTATTTTCTAATTTGTTTTCCAGCGGTAAGCACTTCTCAAATATCAGGTGGCAAAGTTTTTACTCGATGGAGGGAGAAAACAGCAGGAGAAAAATGACAGTCAGCTCTGTCAATCGACAAATTTAATGAGAAACACCACTCAGTTTAATGAATCCTCGGGCTTCACTATCTTTTAAAGCAGCACTTGCGTACACAACTATGTCACCTCAATTTCGGCACTGCATTGTGGCAATGGTGGGACATCTCTCTCATATATATATATATATATATATATATATATATGCATGCAAGTATTATTAATTTACAAAGTGATGGGAGAAGTGAATAGATGATACTAAGGACACATTAGTGACAGTTTGAAAATGCATCATTGGAGATGGAATAACTCACTTTGTACCTCAGCATGGTATTAGGATTCAAGAAAGAGGCAGTCCCTTCACCAGAATTTATTGGGGGAGGAAGGAGGGAAATCACAAGTGACAAGAAATAATAGGCTTGTAGTTGAAGTAGGTCAACATGGAAACAAACATTAAGTTAGCTTTTCAGGTAGATTCAGTTTCCGTGAGCTTAAACTGGAGGGCAGGAAATCCCTCCACTTGGGCTATGCATCCAATATATGTGTGACAAAAGCCTCTTTTAATTCCTACTTAGAGTGAATATTTTCTTATTGCAGACATTAGTTGCATAGGAATTAAAAATCAAGTCATATTGAAACCAGGAGACTTCCTTACATCCAGAGGAAAATTCTTCTGCAATTCATTTTAACTAAGCGTGCAAAATACTGTTGTATTTTGACAATGCAGCAAGACTCTTTTTTATTTATTTTTTTAAAAAACTAAATAACCGTTTCCCACATCTTTAACAAGTCTGAGTTTCCGCATTAAAAAGCAAGTGTTTAATGTGACCTTGGTGTGTTCCACCATCCCCATTGTGTATTGTTAACAGTTTCAACAGTAGCATTTAAGCAGATCATTATCTCACAATGGAAAAACTTGTAAATATTGTTGCACTGCCTAAACTTTCCCCTAAATCTGAGGTTTTCGAACTGTGTGGGAATAAACTCTGGGGAGGTCCTCAGAAGCTTATCAGGTCTTCCTTAGTAAGACAATCTGCAGTGGAAGACCTGCTTCTCTGAAAGGCAGATTAGACAGTCTTTCCCTGGAACCTACAACAGGTACAATTGTGTTTGATGCATTCTCAGGTCACATGAGATGATGGTGGTGTTCAAATTGCCTGGCCTGTGTCCCCCATTGAAAAATGTGGGTGTTTTTCATACATTGAATGGGTTCTGTGGGAGACCCAAAAGAGCTTCCTGGTGACTCATCAATGTGCAAAATATTCACCGAAAACAGCAAGTCTTAAAAAACATTCTGCCTTAAACCAAGAAGGTGTAAATCACGATAAGAGGAACTTTTTGCAGACTTTTCTAAACATCACTTTTGCAAAGTTGAATTGGAAAATGAAGGTTGTGTCATGGTGCACCAGGAAAAAAAATTAAGAAATAAGTGGAACAAATGATTCAGGCAAGTTAACTCTGAACCTAAATTGAAACTATTGAAACTATTCAACATTGAAACTATTCAACATTTTGAGGAATATTTGTGGAAGCATTTTTTTTAAACAACTTTTGATTATTATTTTTGGCAGTTCCTGGGGAAATATTTGTTTACTCGTTTACAATGCTACCATACTACATTAGCTATATTTATCTTTTCTACTCTCAAATCTCCTGTTAAAAAGTGATGCCTGATTGGTCGGGATGTCCCATGTGATTAATCCAGGAAGAAATAAACAAGTGCAAGGGGTAAGGGTGCTGTGAAAGAGGAAGCAGGGGAAATAAAGGCACAAAAGACGATTCATAAAGATAAATATTATTCCAATCAAAGTATTTTTAGGAAACATTTCTACATCCCAAAATTGCAGGTTTGGGTTTGCAGTTCCAAGTGGGGAACTTGCCAAGTTGCAAGACTTCGTCACAGGCAAAGTGTCCAAGTAGACCAGGCTATTTAACTAACGTAGTCAGCAAAGGTTACAAACAAATTCATGGAAGGTCAAGCGACTCTGTATGTAAACTTCCAGTGGGAATGAGATGGCGCTAGACTCAGGCACAGCTAGTAGAGCTTTGACAATGCCGCCACCTACTGGTACATTGAGGCCTTCGGCATTATTATTTTTTCATTTTTCATTTTTCAAGCTGCGAATTCCTGATTTCCCCAGGTAATATTCCCAAAGGCAGCCCACCCCCGCCCCTTTGTTTGCTGGAAGAATTTCTGCTGATTCATCCAGCACCTCTAATATTTGTAGGACAATTACCGGTCTTTCCTTCGGTCAGCGTGAATGCATTTTTGTGATTTTGTTTTTTAGCTGATGTCTTTTGGAAACCATTTTTAAAGTGTGCTTTCGTTATGGGACGCAGGTGGCGCTGTGGGTTAAAGCCTCAGCGCCTAGGACTTGCCGATCGAAAGGTCGGCGGTTTGAATCCCTGCGGCGGGGTGCGCTCCCGCTGCTCGGTCCCAGCGCCTGCCAACCTAGCAGTTCGAAAGCACCTCCGGGTGCAAGTAGATAAATAGGGACCGCTTACCAGCGGGAAGGTAAACGGCGTTTCCGTGTGCGGCTCTGGCTCGCCAGAGCAGCGGTGTCTCCGGACAGCGCTGGCCCCTGGCCTCTTAAGTGAGATGGGCGCACAACCCCAGAGTCTGTCAAGACTGGCCCGTACGGGCAGGGGTACCTTTACCTTTACCTTTTATCGTTATGTGGAGGCAGAGGGGGGCGGGGGCTTACAGGAGTGGTCATGGGCTTCTGCCGCTGAGTGACAATCAAGGGTGTGAGGGAGACATGAATGTTCAATAGTGAAAGCTTTTTACCCTCCAGCAAAACACCCCACAAGCAAGTGCACACAATGCCTGGGCACTGTGGGTTAAACCAAAGAGCCTAGGGCATGCTGATCAGAAGATCGGTGGTTTGAATCCCCGTGACGCCGTGAGCTCCCGTTGCTCGGTCCCTGCTCCTGCCAACCTAGCAGTTCAAAAGCATATCAAAGTGCAAGTAGATAAATAGGTACCGCTCTGGCAGGAAGGTAAACGGTGTTTCCATGCGCTGCTCTGGTTCGCCAGAAGTGGCTTAGTCATGCTGGCCACATGACCCGGAAGCTGTCTGCAGATAAACGCCGGCTCCCTCGGCTGATAGAGTGAGATGAGTGTGCAACCCCAGAGTTGGTCACGACTGGACCTAATGTTCAGGGGTCCCTTTACCTTTACCTTAGCAATGCCTTGAATGGGGTGACTGAATTCTGTGTTAGCTTCAGCATACAGACTGTCTTCAAGGACAGCCCCACACAAAATGCATTGCAGTCCAATATGAACCCCTATTTAAAATAATATAAAGGTAAAAGGACCCCATGGCAGTTAAGTTCAGTCAAAGGCCACTATGGGGTTGCGGTGCTCCTCTCACTTTCAGGCCAAGGGAGCCGGAATTGGCCACAGACAGCTTTCTGGGTCATGTGGCTAGCATGACTAAACTGCAATTGAACACAGTGATGGAAACCAGAGTACACGGAAACGCTGTTTACCTTCTCGCAACAGCAATACCTATTTATCTACTTGCACTGGTGTCCTTTCGAACTGCTAGGTTGGCAGGATCTGGGACAGAGCAATGGGAGCTCACCCCATTGCGGGGATTCGAACCGCCAACCTTCTGATCAGCAAGCCCAAGAGGCTCAGTGGTTTAGACCACAGCGCCACCCACTGTGGTCTAAACAGCAGATCTTGTTTTCCTCTGGTGCTACTGTATTTTGGAGATGTTAACTTTGCTCTCCCCCACTGATTCCAGAAAGCAGAGATCACACAAATCAGATTTGGCTAAGTGACAATGTCAATGAGAGCAAACAGAACTGATATTTGGCTATTGCTGTTGTTTTCATATATATATATATATATATATATATATATATATATATTTGCTTTCGTAGATTTTCACGGGTACAGGAATGTAGGTTTTGGTGTCCTCGGGTGTCTTCCCGTGTAAAAGTTGGGGTGCCTAGGCGACGTTTCGACGAGGTCTCACTCGTCATCTTCAGGCTGGTGCTTTCGGCTTCTTGTTACTGGAACAGAGCAGGATCTCAGTGTTTGAGTTCCTATAAATACTGTTGAGGGGGTGTGGTGTATAGCCTCCAATGTTCTGGGCAGAGAGGAAGTTCCCAGGCTAGTGTGCCTTTTCTTCTTTTGTTCCTTAATTACTTGAGGGATATCTTGAGTGATTTCTTGAGTGATATCCTGAGTACCACTTAGGTGGGTCATTAGGTGTGGATTAGTTGCTAAAGTCTTTGTGTCTTGACCTCTTGAACTTTGTGAAGAGTTTTTCTGAGAAGATGGCTGTATTGCACTTAGTTGTGCTCTGGCTTGGCTTCGTGTATAGGGGCGAGCTGTGGTTTTGTGGCCTGTGTCAGCCAGATCTGTGTAGGGATTGCAGGTGGGTGCAGCATCCGGAGGTGCCACCACCGCTACTTACATGCACAATCACACCACCACCCTGCACAAATAAACTCCGTAGCCAAGACTCTCATCTCCAGAACCAAACGCCTGGCTGACAAAGACCACTTGACAACTGAGTTACAGAATCTCTCAAATGTGTTAATTGCCAATGGATACCAGCAAAACAGGGTTACGAAGCTAATCCAAAAAGAAACACCCCCCAAAAACCAAGACACAGAAGAAAACAATGGCATGGCCCTCCTTCCTTATATCAAGGGCACTACAGATAAAATTAGCAAAATCCTCCATAAACACAATATCAAAACAGCCTTTTGCACCAACCAAAAAATAGCCAATATCCTCAGAAACCCCAAGGATAAAATCCAGTTGGAAAACCAAGGGGTCTATGAAATACCCTGCAAAGTCTGCCCAGCCACGTACATTGGACAAACAAACAGACGAATAAATGCACGTATCGCAGAACACAAGAATGCCGTCAAAAAAGAAGAAAAAACTTCCTCTCTTTTCCAACACATGAAAGAAACAGGACACGAAATTAATTTTGCAGATTCCAAATTGCTCTTTAACATGGAACATCACCACAAGAGAATAATCATGGAAGCCATCGAGATAGAGAAACACCCTCACAACATGAACAAGCGTGACGACACATCCCGCTTGCCAGACATCTGGAAATTAGCCCTCCCCACAAAAACTGACACCAGATCCAGAGGCACACAGAACGCCATCACCAATCAACCACACCAGACCCAAACCCAGACCCTCTCCACAGATAAATTACAGACACCATCCAGTAGCCAAACCATGGTGGCACCTCCGGATGCTGCACCCACCTGCAATCCCTACACAGATCTGGCTGACACAGGCCACAAAACCACAGCTCGCCCCTATACACGAAGCCAAGCCAGAGCACAACTAAGTGCAATACAGCCATCTTCTCAGAAAAACTCTTCACAAAGTTCAAGAGGTCAAGACACAAAGACTTTAGCAACTAATCCACACCTAATGACCCACCTAAGTGGTACTCAGGATATCATTCAAGAAATCACTCAAGATATCCCTCAAGTAATTAAGGAACAAAAGAAGAAAAGGCACACTAGCCTGGGAACTTCCTCTCTGCCCAGAACATTGGAGGCTATACACCACACCCCCTCAACAGTATTTATAGGAACTCAAAGACTGAGATCCTGCTCTGTTCCAGTAACAAGAAGCCGAAAGCACCAGCCTGAAGATGACGAGTGAGACCTCGTCGAAACGTCGCCTAGACACCCCAACTTTTACACGGGAAGACACCCGAGGACACCAAAACCTACATATATATATATATATATATATATATATATATATATATATGGAACTTGCCAAAATAAATGTAGGCAAATCTTGTGATTTCCAATTCGTCATTCATTTGTTGTGTTAAGAGGCATGCTGTCCAACCATAAAAGGATAGGGCTCATTTATGTGTACCTACGTTTGCATGTCGAGGTCCCCAGGTCCACCCCAATAACGCACACATCACACAACATTTTTTGTTTAAGATTTTTGGCATAATTTTGGCCACAACTTTATTAAAATACAAATTTGTGAGTGGTTGCTTAGGCATTGGTTGTGACTATCTGCCCCCACCATGGGGGACAGACTGACATTCCTCACGATGCAAAAGTCAGAATGGGGGAATACACTTGGGGGTTACGCGGAGCAGGGAACCTGCCCTCACCCCAAATGCAACCAGGAGCTCATTGCTATGGCCCGAGCCCCCTTGACAGAGTGGACAAGCAATAGTTAGCCCCCAATTCCTTTAACGGAATCCCTTGCATCAGCAGCAGCATTAGAGGGGCAGGCACAGCCAATCCATGCCCCTCAACCAACCAAACCATAAACCAATGCCTAACTGCCACCGAGCACTCAAGCTCGCCGCCAACCACTCACAGCTGCAACCCTACCTTCAAACCCAACACAACAAAATTTAACCTTGTGTCATTTCCCAACGGGGAAAGATGCACACCATCGTCCCTGAAAAGGACGGCCTCCTTGAAGGTGATATTGGGGTGCGCAATCACGGAACCACCATGAGCAATGACTGTTTTCATTGCCACGCCCCCACTGGCCAGTGCTAATTTTTATTTTTATTTTTATTTTTATTTTTATTTTTTTATTCAAAATTATAACAAGACATATTATTCAAAGACATATCATCCTTGTTTCCCCCCCATTTTTCCTCCCTCCCCCCTCCCACACAAAACCCGCCCCCACCCCACCCCGACTTCCCTCAGTTCCAGTCTTTGGTTTCTCTAAGAATGCTGTTTTCTCCATGTTACAAAGTTGTATAGATCCTCAAACTATTTAGCTGATTATTATCAATAAAAGGTTTGTGAATGTTTATTGAAAACCTGGCAAGGAGACCAGTTCGCTTTGTTGCGTCTTCAGATACTTTGTAAAGGGTTCCCATTCATCACAGTTATCCTTGTCCCGTAGTTTATATGTCAGTTTTGCCAGTTCTGCATAGTCCATCAATTTTTGTTGCTATCATTCTTTAGTTGGGGTTTCTACAGTCTTCCATCCTTGTGCTACCAGAACTCTCGCCGCCGTTTTTGCATACATGAAGATGTTTTTCAACTTTTTAGGCAGGTCTTTCCCTACAATCCCCAACAAAAATGCCTCAGGTTTTTAAACAAAAGTTAAATGGAACATTTTTTTCAATTCGTTGTAAATCATTTCCCAAATTTTTTAAATTACCCTACATTCCCACCACATATGATAAAATGTTCCGTCCTTTTCCTTACACTTTCAACATATATTTGAACTAGTTTTGTACATTTTCCCTAACTGCACTGGTGTTGTATACCATCTGTACATCATCTTCATGTAATTCTCCTTCAATAGGGAACAATCTGTAAATTTTAAGTCAGTTTTCCATAATTTAACCCAATCTTCCATCATAATGTTGTGCCCATTTAATCATAACTGATTTTACCTCTTCATCTTTCGTCTCCCATTCTAATAGTATGCTGTATGTGGCCTTCAGTAGTTTCACTTTCCCTTCAATCACTTCCGTTTGAAACCTAGATCTAGTATAAGGCCAGTGCTAATTTAAAACAGAAGAAGAAGAAGAAGAGTTTGGATTTGATATCCCACTTTATCACTACCCTAAGGGGTCTCAAAGCGGCTAACATTCTCCTTTTCCCTTCCTCCCCCACAACAAACACTCTGTGAGGTGAGTGGGGCTGAGAGACTTCAGAGACGTATGACTAGCCCAAGGTCACCCAGCAGCTGCATGTGGAGGAGCAGGGAATCGAACCCGGTTCCCCAGATTACGAGACTACCGCTCTTAACCACTACACCACACTGGCTCTCAACAGGATAAAAGGGGCGAGAAAGAGTTGCTCTACGTGCTGTTGTTCAGCAGGGCTGCCTTTCTTTCTCCTCTTCCCAATGACCTCTACAGGAAATTTCACCTTCAAGTAGTTCCCTTTCCCCAGGAAATAACTATCTCCACACTATACAGTTAGTTCAGTTAGTTAGTGGCATGGCCCCTTTCCAGAAAGCCAGAGAGGAAGATTCCTACAAAGTCTTCTGGGACTTTGGAAAAGGCAGAGTAGTGGGGTAAACAAAACAGGGTTTTATTAAAGCACATTGATTATCAGCAAGTTATAGCGAGGCCTGCCAGAATATTTCATGGCTTCCTGGTCAAGTCGAGTCAAATACTGAAGCTTGACTTCTAAGTGAAACTTGGGTCAGAGCTATTCCAGATTCTGGTACGCTACAAATGGTAGGGGGAAAACGAGTTGACTTCTAACTGTTAAAACAAGCATAACAGAGGAAAGATTATGATGGTACCCTCCTTTCTGAATTGTAGGGGTTTTTTTATATATTCCAGGTGGTATTTATTTTGTAATTCACCTGTGCTCTAAAACAGTGCTGTCACCTAAGCAACTTGGACTGAGGCGTGACATTCATGAGAATTGAACAAGTTGCTTAAAGAACGCAAAATAGTCTCCCCTTTCCTTAAAATAATATGTTTGAACCTACGACTGCCTGTAAAATCCAAAGTCTGTGATACTTTCAGCTGTGTCATTTCACAGATAGGTGTGGACTAAGATGTAAACCCGATTAAACTCGGCTTTATTGGCCGAGGGAGCCGGCGTACAGCTTCCGGGTCATGTGGCCAGCATGACTAAGCCGCTTCTGGCGAACCAGAGCAGTGCACGGAAACGCCGTTTACCTTCCCGCTGGAGTGGTACCTATTTATCTACTTGCACTTTGACGTGCTTTCGAACTGCTAGGTTGGCAGGAGCAGGGACTAAGCAACGGGAGCTCACCCCATCGCGGGGATTCGAACTGCCGACCTTCTGATCAGCAAGTCCTAGGCTCTGTGGTTTAACCCACTGCGTCACCTGAGTCCCTTCCCCCCAGGTGTACTTAACTGCAAAACCTCTCCACTGTAGACTTTACTTCTAAGTAACCAGGTTTGGGCTAGGTTTTCTTTAGTGTGTGGAGGGGATAGAACCAAGTTTTATAGTTGAGATGCTTCATAGGATGATGAGCTATATTCCTTTAGCAACTCTAACTTCTTCAACAAGGCTGGATCTCAGCAGCCTTTTCTACTGATCCTGGTGTTTGAAACTTTGACAAAAAGGAAGAGGGGTGTTATATTTATTTGGGCAAGGAGGGAGGAGGGAATCGGAGTCAGGCATAATGCCAGAACACCAGAAAAGAATTAAGCCACACCGTGATCTCCCCAAAGCAGCTACACCTGTAGCAGAAATCAGCGACGAGCATACCTTGACTCGGTGATAATATCAACTGTATATAAATTGCACATATTATTGGCTGTTTAAGGTTTGTAATTGCTTGTGCTTCTACATTAGTCAAGGATGGTGGGGGAGCAAATCTTTTCCTGGTTTGTTTAAATAACAAAATAGAAATCTGTCCTGTTTGTTACTTCATATTTTATGTTATGCTTATTTGAACTAAAAGTATGTCAATATTTGTGAAAACAAAGGATGAGGCAGCTGAGAGCATTGCAGTTAGTGGGAATAACAGACCAGTCTTGTCTCTAGGAATTAATGAGACATATTCTGTTGTGAGAACAAGTGATTAACCAGTAGCATACAATACAATCCTCAACATGTCTACTCGGAAGTAAAACTCACTAAGATCAATGGGATCTGTTCCCAGGTATGTGCGTATAGAACTGCAGCCTAATTTATTTAGTTACAAAGCCTTGAGGGTATAAGGAAAGAAGCTCAGGGTTGGCACTTCTCTGATCAGGGGACAAAAAGGCTAGTGAAATGTGGTGATTAAAAAAGAAAAAAGAAAGAAACACCAAGCTCCCCTTCAATATCATATCCAGTGCAGAATTATCCTCTTTCTTACCTGTTTTCAAAATCTTTATTTGTGTCCGCCTCTGTCACTCACTTTCTGTCACAGAAAGAGAGAGAGAAAGAAGGGGAGGTTAGACTTTGTAATAGTGTTAAGTCAGAATTTCCTTTCTTGCAACTTGAATCCGTTGGTTTGGATCCCAGCCTCCAGAGGAGGAGAAAGCAATCTTACTCCATCTTCCATGAGAAGCCCTGAAGATATTTGAAAATGGCTATCCTATCTCCCCGCAGTTTCCTCTTTTCCAGGCTAAACTAAGGTTACCAGATTTTTTTCAAAGAATCTTGGGACACTTCTTTAAAAAAAAAAGAGGAGGGAAAGTTACTAAAAAAAGTTATTAAAAATAAATAAATAAGAAGTAATATATTCTTTTCTGTGGTCTCCTCTGTTGCGCAGATTTCCTCTGGGCCCCGGCCTACTCTCTTGGAGCGCTAGTCACCGTGGAGTAGTCTTGGGTCGGGCCTGGGCTCAACCACATGTCCTTGCCCTCCCAGTGCTCTGCTACCTCTCCTCCTCAGCAGCGGTGGTGGCAGCAGCGGCAAGGTCAGGGCTCCTCTCTTTTTTTCTCCTTCCTTTTTCTCTCTCTTCCTTCTCCTTCTCCTTCTCCTCTCCTCCTTCTCCCTGCATCAGCTCCAGGGTTTTCCTGGCCCCAGAGAGCCACTGAGCAGTCAGCCAGGTGGCCGGGCGTTCTTGCTCCCAGCTCAATTTGGGTTGTGGGGGTCAACGGTTCCCTCAATTGACGCATTGGGCATCCCCAGTTTCCCCTCGGCAGTGGCAGTGGCAGCAGCAGTCTCAGCAGCCCAGAGTCAGCCTGGTAGCGCAGTTGGATCTGGCTGGCTTCAGGAGCTGCCGTGGCGCCCGCCATTTTGCCTCACCTGAAGTCCCCATATGATGTGTCTTGTGCCGTTGAATCAATGACAAACATTCATTCCCTACTAATACATCTACAACACTTAAAATATAAATCTGGGGACATTAAATGAAATCCGGGGACATTCCAGGGATGGATTTTGTCCAGAGACAGATTTGTAAATCTAGGGACTGTCCCCGGGAAACGGGGACGTCTGGTAACCATAGGCTAAACATACCCAGCTTCCTCAACCGTTCCTCATAAGGCTTGGTTTCTAGACCCTTGATCATCTTGGACACCCTCCTCTGTACAATATGTGTGTGGGAGGTTCAGGGAGGACATTCAAACCTCCCCTGTGTCATATCACAATATTTCATGTTTTCTTATGTCATGACAATGGTAGCCAATGATGTTGAGGAGAAGCAGTGGGGGAGAAATTGGAGTCAGTTTAATTTTGAGAGCAACACTGCCTAACTTGCATTTTCTGAAACACCGCGAGACTCAAAACACAGCCATCCTTCAAAATGTGCACTTCTCTGAATTTTGCAATGCGGTTCTCAAGCCAAGTAATGTGTTCAAGAATGCATGTATCAGGATAAAGTGTGACTAAAAATGCACATATTAGTGATAACCTACAAAAATGCTTCATGTTACAGAAAACGGTTTTGCAAAAATGTGTACATTAGGGGAAATTATAATGAGAAACAGAGAAACTGACATCAGGAGGTAACCTATTGAGAAGTAGAGTGGGTTGGATGTGTAGCTGCCATTTTCAGATGAAGCCAGGCATTTGCAATTGTCATTGCGTGACCAGGCCGCGACAGCCCCAGCCCCCAGGGATCATAAGAAAGGAATAAAGACGTGTTATGGAATTAAAATTAGGCCACAACTTTATTAAACTTCCAAATGTAGGAAGACCTTGGCTTAGGCCTTGAGTGTGTATCCCTCCCAGCTGGGGAAACTGGGGCACATCAGGGTAAATGGGATATGGGGGTGCACTGCAAGACGCAAGTGTACGCAGGCAGCCCAGCCCATATCCCCACACGCAGGGTAGTTCACGGACAAGCTTTCAGTGTATGGCCAGTGACACCCATTATATATATATATAAAATAATAAATATATATTATTTATTCCAAATTTTAAAAGTTACAAAAAAAGGCAAGAACAATACCAAATGCAAAGAAGAAGGAAAAAAGAAAAAAAATACTACAACAACAGATAAACAAACAAAAAAAAGATACATTCTCTTAATAAAAAAAGAGAGAAAAAAGAAGAAAAAACAATATTAAACCTTTATATGACTTTTTTCCTTTACTTATTTCCTTGACCTCCTCACACCTCCCAATTTTGTATTCTAGTTCAAATCATTGTTTCAGCACATCCTTCCAACCTAATTTTCATTTAAGTAATTTAATTTAATATATTAAATTTTAACGTCCTCTCTTTCGTCAATTTCATCGACTCATTTTACTTAATCCATTATATCATTTCTACCCAAACCACCTAACTTTCTTTTTCCAACATCTTCCTAACATTCCTTAATTTTACAATATTTTTGAAGATATACTTTAAATTTTTTCCAATCTTCTTCCACCAACTCTTCCCCTTGGTCCCGGATTCTGCCAGTCATCTCAGCCAATTCCATATAGTCCATCACTTTCGTCTGCCATTCTTCTCGGGTGGGTAATTATTGTGTCTTCCAATACCTTGCGATAAGTATTCTTGCTGCTGTTGTAGCGTACATAAAAAAAGTTCTATCCTCCCTTCACTGTATGGCCAGTGACACCCATTATATAACCCCTTTTAAGACCCTTGAATCGCCACCGCAGGGGGGTGAGTCGCCACTACACACACACACCATTATAGGGAAGAAAAGACTAAAGGATTCCACCCAAGGCCATAAACCGCCCAAGTTGTCACGAATTGCTACAGGGAAGACCAAACCTGCCACTATAGGAAAATTTCTTCCTGGTCCTTCAACAGCAACCAGTCAAAGACCGTAGCAGCACCCACTAAACAGAAAGAAAAAGTTAACCTGCTAACAAGAAAACATTAAACTAAGGGAGGGGAGGGTGGGTGAATCTCCTGAGCTGACTGCCTGGCTACTGTCGGCTCCACCCCCTATATATAAATGGGGCTGGCCCCACCTCTCAGCAATGAATACTTGTATACTGAGGCTGGGCGTGAACCTCCAAATAATAACACGGAAGAGGCAGGCCAGCCCCTGCTTGCCATTAAGTTCCCTGGGAACTGTAGCACCGCACGCGATCCTGCAAAGGGCACCCACAGTGTAAAGTGTGGGTGCTCACTGCATCTAGGTTAGCCTTCAGAGGAAAGCAGCAACTCCTTCTTTACATGAGCAGCTAACTGCTGAGACTCTAGGACATTAAATTAAAAGAGATCATTCAGTATACTGAGAGCATTTGGTAAACCATGCTGTTTGTACCTTGGGATTCTATTTCAAAATTTCCTATTGACTTTACAGGGTGAGGGGGAAAAACACATGGTTTTCGGTTAGAATGGCTGGTTTCCAAGCAAGTCAATAGGGATTATCTGCGTATCTAAAATCTCGCTTTGCAGTTTTCTAAGAGATTTGTTTTTTCTCTCCAATTGAGATGCTCCTGTACGGTTTCTCTCCCTCTTTATGCTATTATTCAATTCTCATATACTGAAAGTTCAGTGCAGCATCCTCAAGGATTTCAGACAGGATGTCAACATTTTCAAAAGCCTATATATTGCAAAATATTAATTAATATGATCTTAAAGTCACATGAATCAGGCCAGGAAACTGGGGAAAGACACACAGATGCTACGTAATTGCCCAATTGATTTGCTGATTTCAGTACCAGGTCATAAGAACGGATGAACAGGAACAAATATTTTAAAAGAAGAACTGAAAAGGAAGAAGAGTCTGAAGTGTTGAACAAAATGCCAGAAACCAATAGAGAAAGATGGAGCAGCCCCTTTGTGCATATACGAAGGTGCTCCCTTTATTATTGCTACATATGCCATACTATAATGGCTGAGGCCTGTCTCAAATTAAGCCCTGGGCAAGCCTTTTAGAAGTTTGTGCAACAGCGGCAAACTTGAACTTTGCACAGTTCCTCCACAGAAGTCAAGCTCCACCCATGTCTCTCCATTTCCTTCACCAATCTAATATGTTCTATTATAAACCCACACTTCAAATCACGTCCTTCCTTGTCATGAAGCAATTGTAGGGAAATGATTGCATTTTGACCTAGCTGGCAGTTACAGTACACAGTATCAAAACGCCACACGCTTCTCTTTCCAAACAGCGGTGTGATCTGGAGGACACAAATAACAACGCCAACATGAAGGAGGCACATAAAGGAGATTTTAAATTTTTCAGAAATTTCCCTGCGAACCCTTCCTAAGAATGACGAGACACTGTTACTAATGGCTTGGGCCGTTTAAAGTGGAGGGACGTATAGACATTAAGACGGGTGCTGCTCTATATGGTATCTCTGACTGGGCCTAATTAGAGCAGAGAAAGAAGAGCCCTGTCACTCTGGGGCACAGCCCCAAGCAAAACAGAATAACTAACAATGCCTTATCCTGAAATGTTGTGGCTGATTTGTGGGTGGGAGGGAATGAATTTCTAAAAGCCCACAAGGCTCCCATGTGCACTGGTAATGTCGATAGTGGAAAATTTCTCCACCTCCCCATTATCGTTGACTTGCAAAAGCATCACCGCCATGATGAGAAGAAGGAGTATGTTTGCACTCTGTGGTGTTGCAAA
This sequence comes from Podarcis melisellensis, assembly GCF_964234715.1. Lineage (NCBI taxonomy): Eukaryota > Metazoa > Chordata > Lepidosauria > Squamata > Lacertidae > Podarcis > Podarcis melisellensis. The sequence continues at coordinate 82,022,317 of NC_138539.1, forward strand.
CATACGTGCTGGTGTGGCGTGTTTGCTCTGTTCATTTACAAGGTGTGAGCGGAAATTTCAGTGAATGGTCACAGAAATCGGACGGCGAGAAATATTCGAAGATACAATCGGCATCAGAAACCCAGGAAATGCTCACAATTGTATACGGAGGTGAAGCTGTAACTCAAAAGACAGTGTATGAGTGGTTTAAGTGTTTCTGTGAAGGGTAGCAAACCATTGAAGATGACCCTCAGTTTGGCAGACCGTCAACGAGCAGAACGGCGGCAAATGTCAACAAAGTTTGTGAGTTATTGATGCAGGATCGGCGATCCGAATGATGGCAGAAGAATTGCATATTCCATGTGAAATTGTTACTGAAGTTACTGAGTTGTCCCACCCTCCATATTCTCCCAATCTGGCCCCACCGGATTTCCTTCTATTTCCAAAACTGAAATCTGCACTGGAAGGTTACAGATTTTCCAACATCTCACACACATCCAAGCTGCTGTGATGAGGGAACTGAAAGCAGTATGAAAAGAGGAATTCTCCAGAAGTTTCCAACAGTTCTACAAACATTGTCAATGGTGCATTGTATCAGAGGGGGCCTACTTTGAAGGCCTGTAAGGTATGTATGTTCGAATATTTCTCGCTGTCTGATTTCTGTGACCATTCACCGAACTTTCTGGTCACACCTTGTATATCTCTCAACAAGTTCCCAGGGAAGCTTAGAAAGAATTAAAATTACTTTGGAGACAAGATGAAAAGGTCTGGGAAATGTACTGAAATACGTTTCAGTAGGGGCTAAGTGACTCTTCCTGACTGTCCCTCAGTTGAGGTGCCACTACGAACAAACCCAGTAGGAGCCACCTGCCCTGACCCTGGGGGCACCTTCTCCAGGGCCAGGGCTTTTTCAGTGATGGCTCTGACCTGGTAGAATGCTCTGTCCCATGAGACTAGGGCCCTGCAGGACTTGATCTCCTTCCGCAGGGCCTGTAAGACAGAGCTATTCCACCTGGCCTTCAATTTGAATTAGCCTGATTCTCTCTTCCCTTTCCCCCTTACCTCTTCTATGAAAAAACCCTTTCTGGGACCCCACATTTAAATTCTTCCCTGGTCTCCTTGCTGGCCCTAGTAGGACCAACTTGGCCAGTTAGCCCTGGTGATCTTTTGATGTCTACTGACTGGGGTTTTTTGTTTGTTTGTTTCTTTCCCCAAAATGACCCCTGAATTTTTGAATTTGATTGATATTGATGCTGCATTTTATGTTGTATTTTCTGCTGTTTTAAAGTCACATTTTAATCAATGTTTTATATTTGCTGTTAGCTGCCCTTAGCCCGGTTTTTAAACCAGGAAGGGCGGGGTATAAAAAAATAAAATATTATTATTATTTATATTATGTGCCTGTGGTGGCAAAAACATATTATTCCCTTATTACTGTTCTGCTGCTACCACGATGTTAGGTTAGCATACGGTGGAGAAAGCACATGACACCTTTGTAATATACAGTGGTACCTCTGTTTTCAAACCTAATCCCTTCCAGAAGACAGTTTGAGTTCTGAAATCTTCGAAAAGTGAAAACTCAACAGCTGACAGCTAGGCCTCAGGATCTTGCACTCAGTGGACGTAACATGGCATGTTCAACTTCTAAGGCGTGTTTGAAAACCGAAGCATTTACTTCTGGGTTTACGGCATTCGAAAATCGAAATCTTTGTCAATGGAGACGTTCGAAAACCAAGGTACCACTGTATATGTTAACCTAGCTAGCATATTGTTTTCTTCATGTAAGTCATATAATTTTGGTCCATTTTCCATCTTGTACTCAGGAGCAGGTATCTAGTGCCAATATAACACGTGAATCTTGTCAAGTCAAAAAGTTAATAATAATAATAATAATAATAATAATAATAATAATAATAATTTATTTGTACCCTGCCCATCTGACTGAGTTGCCCCAGGCACTGGGTATAGGACCCTTGGTATTGGACCTGTCAGGGAACTGCCATCAGAACGAGAGGAGGAGGCGAGGCTCCACGACGATGCTGGAGAGGGGCCAAGTAGGGAGAGAGGCAGGTCTCCTGTTGGGGAAGAAAATCAGCGCAACACCAGGGATGGAGGGGGGCCAATGGGGGAAGCAGAGAGCAGGCTCAGAGACTCTTCACTGGACACCAGCGAGGAGAGCACAGGTCCTCCGCTACCCACGCCCTCCCTGCGCAGAAGACTTCCGCGCAGGGAGAGTAGGAGGAGACTGGGCGTCAAACAACTTTTATGTTGGAAAAGGTTGAAGAAATGCCCACTGTCGGATTCTGCCAGCGACTGAATAGCCACGAAGTGAGGAGCTGTCCAGCCAGGAAAGGTTTAGCCAGGAGTGGCGGCAACTTACGCACGAACAACCCCATATAACCATTACAGGACCCTTTAAACTGCAGGAGAGCAACTGCAAGACTAAATCAGGTCCCCACTTCTGGATATTTTAAAGTGATAATGACATTTTTTTTAAAAAAGGTGTTGTACAGCACTGTTGTACTGATTCCACTGCTTCTTCCTAATGTGGAAGAGAGCTTATAAGAATGACAGGGTAAATGTGGGTGACTGACTGGAATTGACCAGGCCTAAAGTCGGCTATGGCTGTCATGCAAGCTACTCTTGCTGAGTTGTCCTCTTCTCCACAGCTGTTAAACATACAGAGGCTACATCCTCTTTTACATCTGGGCACCCTTTTTCACATGGGAAGATGGTTTGATTTCAATGGTGTGATTCTCCCAAAGCAACATCAAGCAGTATTACATCCAAAAATAAAAATAAAAATCACAGCAAATGAATTCTCAGTTCCCAAAGGGAAAAAAGAGGATCTCTTTTAAAATAGTGACCAGTTCAGTGGAACAAGGAAATAAAAAATCTACATCTAAATTTAAAAGTGACTCTGCTGTAGTGAGATCCCTTTAACCCTTCTAAGAGTTATATTCTAACCTTCCTTTTGGATTCCTTAAAAGTGCTTATCAAGATGAATGAGAACAGTAGTATGTAATTTGAAAAATGTAATTGCTTTTCTCTCTAGCTTTTCCTAAGCATTTTCAAGGTCACCCTTAAAAGCGGGGAAGATAAACCTTTAAGTCGTGCCTCCTCCAAGTATTACATGCTAGTGTATAGTGTGTGTGTGTGTGTGTGTGTGTGCCTTGCTACTTCTAGTATAATTTGGTCCTGTTTTCCTTTCCCCACTGCAGAGTGTGACACTCTTTTGTTTTCAGTTTTTATGAATCCAGGTTTCATTTTATTAATTCCGTGGAGACCAGGCGCAACCTTTACATTAAACACTGTCATTCATGTAGCATGATATAGAAATCTGAGCTGATAATTGCTAGCACATTTGTTTCTGTCTTATTTCCCTCTGCTATTTGTTTCTTAGAGATGGGAGGCCACAAAGCCTCTTTGGAAATCAACCGCGTGCCCCTGAGGGTTTGGTGCAGATTGTCTTAGTGACATGGGCAGCAACCCTCAAGAGTCATTCATTTCAATGAAATGCTTGTTAATCACACAAATAAGGGCAAAGATTTTGGCCAAGTTTATTCACTCTCCCTGGGAGTGGGTCCCTTGGCAGTTGGTGTCCATTGGGACTCATGGGGTGCAACGCAGGAGGTCAACAGTAGGTGGAGCCAAAGCCAATGAGAGACAACACTAATTCTAGTTTTGTCCCCATCCTCCTCCACACTGAGTTCTATAGGGTCAAAACAAGGGAACAACCAAGAGTGGAAAGTTATAATTTCCAGTGGTTTTCTTATATGCAATTAGCAGAGAGGTCTAAACTGGATAAAAAGACTTTTGGTACAGAGCAAGGAAAGGCAGACTTTGAAATTGATGGTGAACATGTTGTTGCGAAAATGTATAAACTTTTGTTGAAATTCAAAACAGAAGAACAGGTTAAGAATTGAATGGACTTAAAAAATAATAATATACAGCTGGAACAGCTGGAATATATGCAGACTAAGGGATTAAATTTTATATTGCATTATGATTTTAAAGAGACTCCAGCAGCAAGAATGTTATATGCACAAAGATGGACAGATACAGTCCTACCTACAATGGAGGAATGGTTGGTAAACTTATTTGATTCAGCTGAGATGGCAAAGTGTTTCTTTAGAGAAAAACCATTATTGACATTTATTAAGGATTGGAAACTTTTTATGGACTTTTTGTGTGAAAGAGAAAATGAACTTGTAATATCAGGATTTGAAGATTACAAAAATATTGGCTTATAGAAAATAGGTAGAATAATTGGATGTTTTGTTATTCTTTAGTCATTTAGTCATGTCTGACTCTTCGTGACCCAATGGACTCCTGTCTTCCACCACCTCCCGCAGCTTGGTCAAACTCATGTTCCTTAGGAATGGATAGGTTTGATCTTCTTGCAGTCCATGGGACTCTCAAGAGTCTCATCCAGCATCATAATTCAAAAGCATCAATTCTTCGGCGATCAGCCTTCTTTATGGTCCAGCTCTCACTTCCATACATCACTACTGGGAAAACCATAGCTTTAACTATACAGACCTTTGTTGGCAAGGTGATGTCTCTGCTTTTTACCCTACCCTAGTCCTGATGCTTTTTATCACTACCCTAAGGAGTCTTGAAGCAGCTAAGAATCTCCTTTCCCTTCCTCCACCACAAAAAAACACTCTGTGAGGTGAGTGGGACTGAGAGACTTCAGAGAAGTGTGACTAGCCCAAGGTCACCCAGCAGCTAAATGTGGAGGAGCAGGGACGCGAACCCGATTCACCAGATTACGAGTCCACCGCTCTTAACCACTACACCACACTGGAAGATGTTGCGTTTACATGCTACAAGCTCCAAACGTCCAACTCGGTTGTTCTAAGAAAAGGGATAGGACTATATTTGGAAACTGTTGACAGCTGCTGGTTGAGGTGGGGAAAATATTTTTTTAAAAAACCATTCAGCCTTCTTTTTTCCTGAGGACTCCCTCAGGAGCGCTGCTGAAAAGGATCCTGTCGACTTGCCACTGTTAATGGTCACTCAGCAGCCTGGTGTAAGCACTCTTCCAGAATCAATGTTCTTCAGCTACCAGGAGCAGCACTACTCATGCTTGAAAGGACTGGAAACACCGTATATGACAGCTGCTTATGAGTGATAGTCAGAGAGAACAAAAAAAGCCTAATGGTTACTGGAATCTTCTTAGCCAGTATGCAACAAAAGGAAAAGAAAAAGGTGGTTGGGGAGGGTTGTGTGTGTGTGTGTGTGTGTGTGTGTGTGTGTGTTAGCGAGTAACTGATGACTTTTCCTGGCCTGTTGGCTCATTCTAGCAGGTAGCTTCCTGTTCTCTGGATTGGCATCTTAGTTTAGTAGCAATTATTCATCTGCCACCTCTGCCAGAAAGGGGTGACATGGCTCTGTACATCAGCACAGCACTGTGCAAAGGCTTGATGGCTGGATACCGAGAGTGGACAAGGGCAACTAGATGGACAGGCGGCGAACGCGATGTCAAAGAAATCAGAAATGTTTTATCCGAGAACATCTGGCATCAATCTGGAAAGGGGACTCGTGTGTGTGTTTGGGGGCTTGATTTGAGGGAGAAGTCTCGAAGCAACTTCTCAGTGCCAGGACTGGCAAAATATGTGGGTGGATGGATACACAGATGAGGGGGTTCTCTCTCATCATTTTATCATGCTGGCCTTCCAGTGTCATGTACGATCATATGTTCTGGGATGTGCAGAGACCAGAAGGGTTGGGGTAAGCATAGGAGAGGGGAGGAAACATTTTACTACTGAGGCTTATAAAATGATGCCACAGGAGGCAGAAGTGTGGAGCAACATTACTTAACACTGTGCTACTCAATGACTAGTGGATACAGAAGACCAGTTCACTACGTGGGATGTTAGGATTGTCCTACTCGCTTGTAGGACCCTGGCAGAGACACATGCCCGACTGGCATGTTCTCTCCCTTCTGGTCAATCGTTCAGGAGCTTCAAAAGCTTTCTCCAGCCCGAACATCACAGCAACTGATAACAAAAGGCATTGGCACACTTAGGGATCCTGCAGAGTATTTGCAGTTTGCGTAACAGACTCAATAGCTCAGCATTTTGGCTAATCTACTTTTATTCACATATACAGTGGTACCTCGGGTTAAGAACTTAATTTGTTCTGGAGGTCCGTTCTTAACCTGAAACTGTTCTTAACCTAAGGTACCACTTTAGTTAATGGGGCCTCCCGCCGCCACCGCCGCACGATTTCTGTTCTCATCCTGAAGCAAAGTTCTTAACCCAAGGTACTATTTCTGGGTTAGCAGAGTCTGTAACCTGAAGCGTCTGTAACCTGAAGCATCTGTAACCCGAGGTACCATTGTAATACATTTGGAGCATTCTGACTTAGCTCCTTCCTCTTTCTCATCAGACAGCAAAGAGTGAAAAACAAAGGACAATAGTCCTACATTCCAGAACACAGTAGTACAAAACTTCCTGTCTCCATCACTTCTCACTATGTGGAATGAAAACATACACCATCATGTGATAGACAACAATCCCATGACTGCAAACACGGAGCAAGAATCCTAACATGGGAAAGCTTTTTCATTTCTTAAATGCATGCTAATGTGCTGCATTAGAGGTGACTGTGTCTGGCTTTGTAATATTCTGTGCTTTCTCTCACTCCACCCTTAGTTACTGACTCATTCTGCCACTACAGAGGGAAGATACCCATTCTGCCTACATGTCCATGTGAAGTGAAGGACATGAGGCAGGAGTTGATAAAGCAGGTGAGCTGCGCACAGGTGAGCTGCATGCAAGCTGCCGGCCAGCCCTGTGGAGCCTCCTTTTATTGAGACAAATATGCAAACCCAAGCAGATACATTCTGGGCTGTGACCTTTACACATCTTCCGGTCCCGAGATCGTGGGGTGGTACAAAGTTATTTTGGCACCTGCTTCCACCGCGTCATTTTCCCCTTGCACAGTATGATGAAGGAGACAAAAGGTCTCAGGGACAAAGGTTACAGACAGGACACCGCAGACTACTGAGACAGCAAAAAGTTAGACAGATGTTCAGACAGCTGTGGCTTGTCTGGGGGGGGTGCCCTGCACCCCAAGGTCACAGGTGCAGGCAGGCTGAAGCTGCCTGCGGGTGGGGAAGTGTGCTCCCTCTGGACCCCACTCCCCACTCCACGATCATCCCTACATCCGTGCATTGCTGAAGGGTTTTGTCACTAATTTGTGGTTCTTTGTTTACAAAAGTGGATGGTCTATGCTGTTCTCGCCATTAAAAAAGTTAACTTGTAGCCTTATTGGAGTTCACCGAATGGGTCAGCGTTGCTCCGAGACAGGAGGAAGGAAGTCAAAATGACACCGAGGTTGTTTCAAAGAAAGAGTTTATTCTGCTCTCCGGATAGCAGAAGGCACCTGCATGGTGAGTCCACAGCAAGTACAAAGAAATGACAGGTTTCATGCAGTTTATATATCCTCCAGGCACCCTCTCACTCCTCCCCTAGGAGCCCAACCACGTCGGCATACGTACACAGGTTGACATCACATATGTTCCTGCTCCGGCACTCTTAACCATAAAAGGGATTTCCTTCCTGCACTCCTGACCAAAGGTTATTCCTATTCCTACTCCTATCTTGGAGCAAGAGGTCACTACTTTCGAGAACATGCTCTGGCGTTAGTCCCAGACTTGGGTCTCTGCGTCATTTGTGGTCAGGACATAAGATATGTCTGTGTCTGTTCTACTGGTAAAGTCAAGGCCAGTCTTGCCGTCAAACTGATAAGGGAGAGAGCTGTGTTCTTGTTTTGCATTTGCTCAACGGCTAAAGTTTATGCATTTTAGCTAAGGAGAAATGGGGATTTTGGTGCAGTTTAAAAACTGCCTGCACAGTCAGTTTTGGGGTTTGGGAAACCCATTCCTTCAAACTTATGTTGCTGGAGATGCTGGTCGCATTCCAAATTATTAGATAGAATGCTTTTTAAAAGCATCTTCCTTTACTCAAGTGGATTTTGCTTCATTGCTTAGCAACACCTCCAATGTGCACAACCTGCCTTCAAGTGCAGCCTAACACGGAAGATATTGCAACAATTAAGCCTGGTGCTTGGGAGATGATCAACGTTGCAAAGTCCTCTCTGTCTAAGAAAGAGTAGAGCCTGCACAGGAGATTAAGGGAATTGTACCCACTGGAAAAGAAACATGGCTGGATCAACAGGCAGAGTGCTTTATCTCCTGATCAGCTGAAGAGAAAATAAAATTGTACGGCAGGCCACTTGCTGTGGCTTGGCAGGCTAGCTCCCCTTGTACACTATAACCTCCATTCCATGCATGAGGTCCTGAATCGTGCTTCCTAGTAATAATTTTTCTCCCTACAATACAACTGCTGCCAAAGGCAGACTACGTCTACAAGAACTCAATGCCTTCTTTGTCTCAGTCTTTTCCGATAAAGAAAACAACGCCCGACCTGAAGAATTTGGAGCAAATGATTCAGCAGAGAAAACACAGCCCAGAATAACTAAGGAGATAGTACAAGAATACTTGGCTAGTTTAGATGTATTCAAGTCTCCAGGGCCAGATGGACTGCATCCAAGAATATTAAAAGAACTGGCAGATGTGATCTCAGAACCACTGGCAGTCATCTTTGAGAATTCCTGGAGAACAGGTGAAGTCCCGGCAGACTGGAGGAGGGCAAATGTTGTCCCTATTTTCAAAAAGGGGAAAAGAGAGGACCCAAATAATTACCGCCCGGTCAGTCTGACATCAATACCAGGGAAGATTCTGGAGCAGATAATTAAGCAAACAGTCTGTAGAGCACCTAGAAAGGAATGCTGTGATCACCAATAGTCAGCATGGATTTCTGAAAAATAAGTCATGTCAGACTAACCTGATCTCGTTTTTTGACAGAATTACAAGCCTGGTAGATGAAGGGAACGCAGTGGATGTAGCCTACCTTGATTTCTGCAAGGTATTTGACAAGGTGCCCCATGATATTCATGTAAAGAAGCTGGTAAAATGCGGTCTTGACTATGCTACCACTCAGTGGATTTGTAACTGGCTGACTGACCAAACCCAAAGGGTGCTCATCAATGGTTCCTCTTCATCCTGGAGAAGAGTGACCAGTGGGGTGCCACAGGGTTCTGTCTTGGGCCCAGTCTTATTCAACATCTTTATCAACGACTTGGATGATGGACTCAAGGGCATCCTGATCAAATTTGCAGATGACACCAAACTGGGAGGGGTGGCTAACACCCCAGAGGACAGGATCACACTTCAAAACGACCTTGACAGATTAGAGAACTGGGCCAAAACAAACAAGATGAATTTTAACAGGGAGAAATGTAAAGTATTGCACTTGGGCAAAAAAAATGAGAGGCACAAATACAAGATGGGTGACACCTGCCTTGAGAGCAGTACATGTGAAAAGAATCTAGGAGTCTTGGTTGACCACAAACTTGACATGAGCCAACAGTGTGACGCGGCAGCTAAAAAAGCCAATGCAATTCTGGGCTGCATCAATAGGAGTATAGCATCTAGATCAAGGGAAGTAATAGTGCCACTGTATTCTGCTCTGGTCAGACCTCACCTGGAGTACTGTGTCCAGTTCTGGGCACCACAGTTCAAGAAGGACACTGACAAACTGGAACATGTCCAGAGGAGGGCAACCAAAATGGTCAAAGGCCTGGAAACGATGCCTTATAAGGAACGGCTGAGGGAGCTGGGCATGTTTAGCCTGGAGAAGATGAGGTTAAGGGGTGATATGATAGCCATGTTCAAATATATAAAAGGATGTCACATAGAGGAGGGAGAAAGGTTGTTTTCTGCTGCTCCAGAGAAGTGGACATGGAGCAATGGATCCAAACTACAAGAAAGAAGATTACACCTAAACATTAGGAAAAACTTCTTGACAGTAAGAGCTGTTCGACAGTGGAATTTGCTGCCAAGGAGTTGTGGAGAGATATCGATCTTCCCTTGATCGATGGGGCCGCGACCGGGGACAGCTTTACGATCCCAATCAGCAGTTTATAACGGGTCCGGCACACTTCCTCTGTGCAACAACTCCTGCTGTCTCTTCTCAGTCATGGCTTAGCAGAGTTGAACAGCGTGTAAAGCAGTCTTGCTTCCAGGCAAGCACACATAGACAGGTGTGTCTATTTACAGCTCTTTATTCAAACATTACAGCATTAAAGTCCGTCACTCTTGGCCGCCATTACTCTCTCTCAGATACACAGAGAGTACGTCTTTCTCCCCTCAGGATCACAGGGGAACTGAACAATACAGGGATTGTCCCGCCCAGCTTCTGTCTCCGCCCAGCTGTAAGCTGACGTTAGCAGGTGACACACACCAGGGGAATTTAACCAGATAAATTCTGAACCATAACAGGAGTGTGGTGGAGTCTCCTTCTTTGGAGGTCTTTAAGCAGAGTCTTGACAACCATATGTCAGGAGTGCTCTGATGGTGTTTCCTGCTTGGCAGGGGGTTGGACTCGATGGCCCTTGTGGTCTCTTCCAACTCTATGATTCTATGATTCTATGAACTAAGATCATCTCCAAGACTTCTGATTGAGCAGGTGCTTTAGGGTGGCAATCTAAATAATAGCAGCAGCTGTGGAGAGGTTAAACACATGATTTTCTTCTTATCTTTGCTATTAATCACTGGCTGCTGTTAAGTTGCTGTTAAAAGACCTCTTATCAGGAGTGATAAACTTGTTGGCTTCAAAATGCATTTGTTTTCCAGACACTCAGGTCTCATGCAAGTGGAGGGAATCCTGAGAACTGGCACATGCCAATGAAGAATTCAAATACAGCGGTACCTCGGGTTAAGAACTTAATTCATTCTGGAGGTCTGTCCTTAACCTGAAACTGTTCTTAATCTGAGGTACCACTTTAGCTAGTGGGGCCTCTCGCTGCCACCACACCACCGCCACATGATTTCTGTTCTCATCCTGAAGCAAAGTTCTTAACCCGAGGTACTATTTCTGGGTTAGAAGAGTCTGTAACCTGAAGCGTCCGTAAACCTGAGGTATCACTGTACCTTCTTCCACTTGTCCTAGCCCTCTGTCACTGACATGAGCTTGGTTAGGAAGCTTGCAAGGAAAACAGAAAACAGAATCTAAAAAAAAAAGAAAAGGCATCCGTTCCCTTTGAACTCTTACCTGCAAGAATTTGCACTGTTGTGCACAGAATATGCCCCAAACAGATCATAACTCTCAGGAAAATAAATCCTGGGGTTGTGGTAGAGAGCAAGCTAAATATGTCAATTCCATGTACATTGGTTGTGAAAAGAAGGCAAACAGTGTTAGGAAACATTAGCAGAATGACTGAAAATGAAATGTTAAGTAAAACAGTGCTGTTGTGTGATCTATGATGTGACTATGTTTGGGACAATAGAGACAACTCTGGTTAACCTATCTCATAAAAGATATCCTCCATCTGTGATGCAGGGCTTGGAAACCTGGGGCCCTCTAGATGTTGTGGGACTCAAACTCCCATCAGCCCCATCCAGTTTGCCCAATAATCAACCTAGCAAGCCTACCTACTGATATTTGGATCCAACTTGGATCTCCCTTTCAAGGACAGGGAGAGAGCAGCAAAATGTGTTGCCTCGTTGATCTGCAAAGGGCAAGGGGACATTCATAACACTAAATAAACAAAACTATGTTGTTTACTTCTCCAGTTTTATAGATAGCATGCAATTTTAATTGGCATGTCCTAATGAGTCAAAGTAAATGGAGACTCATTTTGACGGTTTGGATTTTAATTGTGTGAAGAATTGAGGGGAGGTGCTTAAGTTATCTGAGGAATTCATGCCCCAACAAAACAAAAATGATAGCCAGCGCTCATATTGCAACAAAGATAGGGGCATTATAGACAGTGAATTCAGTTTGCTATAAGAAGTTTGGTTATCTTCATTTCCCATAGGCAAAACTATGCAGTCTTCCAAGTAAAAGGGCTGTCTAATCACAGTGACCCTGTGGCATAGTTTATGCAAGGATGTTTTATCCAAGGGAATATTGTTTTGCTATATTGTCTTTGAACTAACCATATAGATTAGTGCAGCATAAATTAAAACCCTATTTGCTTTGCCAGTGAAAGCAACACCAGAACACCTTCAAGTAAGGTTGATATTCATTCATTGACAATGAACCCATGAAATGCTTCTTTGTTTCAAAAATATCTGCATTTAAATTAAAACTTGGTAAAGAATCTCCTGACAACCTTCTCAAAGGCAGATTAAGTGAAAATGTGTTGAGTTGTTCAGCACTGCAAAAATTTGCAACCACGAAAAAGCTAGTTGTAGGCCTCAGATGGGAGCGCAGGATTTCTGCATCTCTCAGACAGAGGAAACAGGGTTAAAGACAACATGGTTTTCTTTCTTGTCCTTCCTAGTCTAGTTCAGCTTAGTTTCATTTCATTTGACAGAAATCCCAAACGTCAAATTCAGAGGGAGTTTTGGGGCTTTCCGCTCAGCTGAAATGTTTGAAGATTACTGAGGGAAGCCACACACACACACACACACACACACAAAGTCCATGAAGACCATTTCTCGGGAGTTTCCCACCACATACCTCAGCAGACAAAATACCAGTTATTGCATACTGACAAGCTGGAATGTGTGCAGAGGAGGGTGGCCTAGGTGATAAAGGGCCTGGAAACCATGCCTTGTGAGGAATGGTTGAGGGAATTGGGTGTGTTTAGCTGGTAAAAAGGAGACTGAGAGGAGCTATGAGGGCCATCTTCAAATATCTGAAGGGCTGCCTCATGGAGGATGGAGCAAGCTTGTTTTCTCCTTGTTTGGTAGGACCCAAACCAATGGATTCAAGTGACAGTGGTACTTCGGGTTACAGACGCTTCAGGTTACAGACTCCGCTGACCCAGAAATAGTACCTCGGGTTAAGAATTTTGCTTCAGGTGCTTTAGATGAGAACAGAAATCGTGCAGCGGCAGCAGGAGGCCCCATTAGCTAAAGTGGTACCTCGGGTTAAGAACAGATTCAGGTTAAGAATGGACCTCCAGAACGAATTAAGTTCTTAACCCGAGGTACCACTGTACATGAAAGAAGATTCCGACTAAACACTTGGAAGAACTTTCTGACAATGAGAGTTTGACAATGGAATAGAATCCCATGAGAGTCTATTCCCATGACATTCATGAGAGGTGGTGGACTCTGCTTCCACTGAGGTTTTTAAGCAGAGGTTGGATGGCCATCTGTCATGTATGATCTAGATGAGATTCCTGCATTGCAAGAGTTTAGACTAGATGATCCTTGGAGTCCCTTACAATTCTACAATTCTTCTTCATCCATCAGGTCCCCTCCAGTCTCTGCTTCTCAAAATCTAAAAATCACATTCAGATTGTCTTCTGGCCTTTTGGAACTATGGGTGGAATTCAACTAAGTTTTACTCAGAGTATACTTACTGAAATGGAACTTAGTCATGTTCTTTTCTCCTTCTAGGAAAATTAAGTTTGGAAATATTGGGACATTGGGAATAAACAAGAAAAAGCAGGAATAAGAAATCATCTTTCTCTGGGCCAACCAGAACATGGGAAGTCCTCCTAAAACATTTAATTTGGAATGTATAATTGGCTTTATTATTTGTATCATGATGTGGCAAGATTTGATATGTTATTCATTGGAATGTTATTAATGAAAATTAATGAAAATTATTATTATTTAAATAGAAAAAGGCGACTTATGCAGAATTTCCTCTGAATATTTCCCACCACTGTTTGTGTGTGTGCTACCATTTTGCCACTCTTCCCCACCTCCCCTGCACTGGAACAATGCTGTGTCTGGGGCACTGTGGAGAATGCAAAATAATGCCTAGGTTGCCTTCACAGTGGCCTTGGCAGCTTCTTGCTATGGCAAGAAGAAAAACACTTAGGAACCAATGAATGGGGCAAGTCCCTCAGAAACTACTAGAGAACTTCTCTTCCCTACGGAAAAATTAGGTGAAATGGTCCTTGCAATCTCTCTGCCCACAAATGCAGTGGAAAACCTTGAGAAGTCATCTGCACCCAACTCTAATTACATGTGAGCTGACAAGAGCTGTACAGTGGTACCTCGGTTTACGAACTTAATCCATTCCTGAAGTCCGTTCTTAAACCAAATCTGTTCTTAAACCGAGGTGTGCTTTCCCTAATGAGGCCTCCCACCACCGGTACCCTTCCACCGTTTGGCTTCCATTCATAGACTGAGGTAAAATTCGCAAACCGGAACACTACATCTGGTTTTGCGGAGTTCATAAACCAAATAATTTGTAAACAGGGCTGTTCGTAAACCGAGGTACCACTGTACCTCCAGAACTTAATTCGTTCTGGAGGTCCGTTCTTAACCTGAAACTGTTCTTAACCTGAGGTACCACTTTAGCTAATGGGGCCTCCCACTGCTGCTGCGCAATTTCTGTTCTTATCCTGAAGCAAAGTTCTTAACCTGAAGCACTATTTCTGGATTAGCAGAGTCTGTAACCTGAAGCGTCTGTAACCTGAAGCATCTGTAACCCGAGGTACCACTGTATTTACAAAACACAATAAGGGAAGGGAGAACCTAGAGTAGAAAATTCAGGCAAAACTTGGCATGTGACACTTGCACGCCAATTTTATGTATTTCTTTTCTTACAATATTTCTTACACAACCCTTCACCATAAGGTTCGGGGTACATTACAACAACTGAATAAAAGCAGATACAGCATGTTGCTTATTTATTTGCAAGATTTCTTTTGTTTGTACATTTGAAGTATTTCTTTTACAGAGATGGTAATGGCTCCTGAAACCCACCTAAATGTTTGCTTTCCTGCTGCTTGTGGCATTTTTTTCTCCATCATCTGCCTAGAAATGGTCACATGGATAACCCCGACCAATCCTGGTTCATATAGTAAACATGATGGCCTTGCAGTGCACTCTCTCTCTCTGTATACACACACTGACAGATGTTATCACTGAGAGTGTACAAAGCCATTGGAGAGTGAGGGCAATGCTTCTTGGATTACCACATGCCTCATTCTGCACCCACAAGCTGCTGAAAAGGGAGACAGCATTTCCCTGTTATTCAAAATGTTTATGAAAAGAGTGCCAGCAATGTGAAATTATATTGCACACTGATAGATCAATATTTCAAAATGTGTTTGCAGATTCTGCCTAGCTGTAGGCAGTGCTTTTTTTCTGGGGGGACGCAGACCCCTAAACATTTTGTGAATCTAAAATTGGCCACATTGAGGGATAGTATTTCAATATAAGTAGGAAAATGAGAGTACCCCTAAACATTTTTTTAAAAGAAATAAAGCACTGACTGTAGGGATTTCAATAGAAATAAAATATTTTCAGATAACTACCGTATTTTTCGCTCTATAAGACGCATCTGACCATAAGACGCACCTAGTTTTTAGAGGAGGAAAACAGGGGGGGGGGATATTCTGAATCAAATGTTGTACTAAACTATTTAATAAACTATTGCTATATCAGAGGGAGAGGGAGAGGGACAGGAGCTGTATGTTTCTTTAGTGTGCACGCTCAAGGAGCGACGAGCGGGGAGGCAGCATGCCCCCGGACGGGCCCAACACAGGAACCCCAGCAGCCTCCTCTTGTGTAAGCAGCTCCTCTCCCGCTTTGCTGCTTCAAAGCAAGCCACGGAGGAGGGAAGGAAGGGGAGCCATGGATCCTCCACTCACGACTGCAGCAGGATCCTGCCACCATCCGTAAGCATTCACTCCATAAGATGCACAGACATTTCCCCTTACTTTTTAGGAGGGAAAACGTATGTCTTATGGAGCTAAATACAGTATCTTTAGGAAGGAGTTTGTCACACCCTTATCTCCGGGATAGAAAGAAAAAACATTAATACTGTGGATGTCCTTTGCTTTTCACTAGCAATGGGTGGATTGTTGGGAAACCAGACCTGGTGAAGACACTCCCAACACTGTTGCAAGTCTGTGCAGTGTAATTTTATTTTCTTGCTTTGATTTCTGGAAACAGGTCCTTTAAAAAAGGGAAAAAAGAACAATCCCCCACAAATCCCATAATCCTTATTTCTTGGGGAGGAGGTTGTTGTTAGCATTGAAAGCTGACATGACATTTTTTTTTGGAAAAAAAAGCATGACATCAAAGGCAAAGGTTAAACTCTACTACATTCTTTGTATGTAGCAAACAAAAGCTCCATTATATCCTTTGATCACTTGAACTCACTTGTAGGAAATACTACACCTTCCTCCTCCCTGCATTTGTTTTTTAAAAAACCACACACTCTTGAACTGCATTTTCTTTCTGAACTAGGTGCATTCCTGAAAGGCTTAAAGTCATTAACACCTCGAAGGAATTTTCACTCCCACCTTTGCTTGTTAGTGCAGAAACTGGGTAGTTTCCCAGGTGAGATGGAAGAGAGATGAAACCAGGGGAAAATTCGAAAAGGAGACATTGCATGGGAGTTGAATGTGAGCTGGTATCGGAGCTATGCATTTGGAGAAATGGATAAGCTCTTCTCTTTAGCTGTGGGAAATCTCATTGTTAGAAGGCATTGGGATTCCTTCTTGAACCTCTGCTTTTGGACTATCTAGAACAGGGATAGAAAAACATGGTACCCTCCAGATGTGGCTGAACTCTTGGCCAGCATGAACAATGGTCAGGGATAATGGGATAGCTCAACAACATCTGGCAAGCACTGTGCTAGCTATCTCTGAATTAGATTCTAGTGACCATGGCCTAGTTCATCATGCATGGGCCTGTCAATGGGCTCCCAATCCAGACAGGATTGTGTGATGACACCAACCGAAGAAGAAGAAGAAGAGGAGAAGGAGTCTGGATTTGATATCCCACTTTATCACTACCCTAAGGAGTCTCAAAGCGGTTAACATTCTCCTTTCCCTTCTTCCTCCACAACAAACACTTTTTTGAGTGTTTTTTGAGTGGGGCTGAGAGACTTCAGAGACGTGTGACTGGCCCAAGGTCACCCAGCAGCTGCATGTGGAGGAGCAGAGAAGTGAACCCGGTTCCCCAGATTGCAAGACTACTGCTCTTAACCACTACACCACACTGGCTACAAACCAGTACCTGCTGGAAAAGTCCTCTCCAACGATACTAGTCATACTATTAATGTTTAGAAAATGTCATACAGAAGCACACTTCAAACATTTTCATGAAATCCCAAGTGGGCAATACATTGGCCGCCTCACACCATAGCTGTCAACTTCCAGATTTGAAAATAAGGGATCAGCAGCCTCAAAAATAAGGGATCAGCAATACCAAAATCAGAAACTGAAAAGACACAACTGAAGAACTACCGCCCCATCTCCCTTTTAAATGTGGATTACAAAATATTTGCTGATGTTTTAGCAAGCAGACTTAAAAGAGCTTTGAATGAGGTGATTCATAAGGACCAGGCAGGCTTTCTCCCAGGAAGACATATGTTTGCAAATACAAGGAACATTATAGACATTTTGGAACTTTTGCAAACAAATATAAACACTAAAGCAGTTTTGATTTTCATAGACGCGGAGAAGGCCTTTGATAACATTTCTTGGAAATTTATGAAGGGAAATTTAAAAGAAATGGGAGCGGGGCGGGGTTTTCAAAATGGGATCGACGCAATATATTCAGAGCAAAAAGCCAAATTGATAGTTAACAATGTGGTAACGGAAGAATTTAAAATTGAAAAAGGAACACGACAAGGCTGCCCGATTTCCCCTCTGTTATTTATTTCAGTCCTGGAGGTGCTCTTGAACTTGATTAGAGGTGACCGGCTGGTGCAGGGGATTGAGGTCGGAGCGAAACAATATAAACTTAAAGCTTTTGCAGATGACCTAGTTTTGACATTGCAGGAGCCAGAATCTAGTACGAAAAGAGTTTTACAACTGATACATGATTTTGGACAGGTCGCAGGATTTAAGCTAAATAAACAAAAAACGAAGGTGTTAGGTAAAAATATGACAGATGCAGAGTCAGAACGGTTTCAGAGAGAAACAGAATTATCATTGGTGAAAAAGGTAAAGTACCTAGGGGTTAATATAACAGCTAAGAATCTGAGTCTATTTAAGGATAATTATGAAAAATGCTGGTCTGAAATTAAGAGAGACTTGGAAAGTTGGGCAAAATTGAAACTTTCTTTGTTAGGCCGAATTGCTGCCATTAAGATGAATGTGTTGCCAAAGATGTTGTTTTTGTTTCAAACATTGCAAATTGTGGACAAAACGGAGTGCTTTCAGAGGTGGCAGAGAGATATTTCTAAATTTGTCTGGCAGGGCAAAAAGCCCCGAATTAAGTTTAAGATACTAACAGACGCAAAGGAAAGAGGGGGCTTTGCCCTGCCAGACTTAAGGCTGTATTATGAAGCCGCAGCTTTCTGCTGGCTGAAAGATTGGCTACTTCTTGAAGACACTGATGTGCTAGATTTGGAAGGTTTTAACAATGCTTTTGGGTGGCACGCATATTTGTGGTATGACAAAGTTAAGATAAACAAGGCCTTTAAGAACCATATTGTCAGAAAAGCAGTGTTTAATGTCTGGACAAAATACAAAGACTTATTAGAAAATAAAACTCCGAGGTGGCTTTCACCCTTGGAAGCTAAGGCTTGGAAAAGACCCAATATGGAAGCCTATTGGCCGAAATATTGGGAATTGTTAGAAAAAGATGGGGACAATTGGAAATTGCAGAGTATGGAGAAAATGAAGGATAAAGTGCGAGACTGGTTACATTACGCTCAGATTAAGGAAATTTTTAAAAGTGATAAAAAGCTAGGATTCCAGGTGGAGAAATCGAAGTTGGAGACAGAGCTGTTAGAACCTAAGACTAAGGTACTTTCAAGAATGTATAACTTGCTGCTGAAATGGAATACGCAAGACGAAATGGTTAAGTCGGCTATGATAAAATGGGCACAGGACATTGGGCATAACATTATGTTTGAGGACTGGGAAAGGTTGTGGACCACTGGGTTGAATTTCACTGCATGTAATGCTTTGAAAGAAAATGTAATGAAAATGATATACAGATGGTACATGACCCCAGTTAAACTTGCCAAAATATACCATTCGTCTGATAACAAATGTTGGAAATGTAAAGAAAATGAAGGAACATTCTTTCACCTCTGGTGGACTTGCCCTAAAGTGAAGGCCTTCTGGGAAATGATTTATAATGAGCTAAAAAAGGTGTTCAAGTATACCTTTACCAAGAAACCAGAGGCCTTTCTTCTGGGCATTGTAGACCAGAAGGTGCTAAAGAAAGATAGAACATTTTTCATGTATGCAACAACAGCAGCAAGGATACTACTTGCTAAGAACTGGAAAACTCAAGATCTACCCACACTGGAAGAATGGCAGATGCAACTGATGGACTATATGCAACTGGCGGAGATGACTGGCAGAATCCGAGACCTGGGAGAAGAAAGGATTGAAGAAGATTGGAAGAAATTCAAGACCTACCTGCAGAAATATTGTGATTTAGTGGAATGTTAAGAAGGATGCTTGGTTATAAATAATTGGCCATCATTAAAATAGATTAAGAATTGATATTTAAGCATGTGGTCATAGATTTGGAAATAAGATGATAATTTGCTTGACAAAAATTATTAAAGATGCAAATGGGAGCGGGAGGCGTGAGGAAGCTCAAGAATATTATGAAACTTTGTTAAAACAAAGCAATAATGTTCATTATTATTGTATTTTCTTATTAAAAAACCTTAATAAATATTTATATATAAAAAAAAAGGGATCAGCAAGAAATGGGAGTGCCTGATCACCTCATCTGTCTCCTGAGAAATCTCTATGTGGGACAAGAAGCTACAGTTAGAAATGGATATGGAACAACTGATTGGTTCAAAATTGGAAAAGGAGTACGACAAGGCTGTATTTTGTCTCCCTGCTTATTTAACTTATATGCAGAATTCATCATGCGAAAGGCTGGGCTGGATGAATCCCAAGCCGGAATTAAGATCGCCGGAAGAAACATCAACAACCTCAGATATGCAGATGACACAACCTTGATGGCAGAAAGTGAGGAGGAATTAAAGAACCTTTTATTGAGGGTGAAAGAGGAGAGCGCAAAATATGGTCTGAAGCTCAACATCAAAAAAACGAAGATCATGGCTACTGGTCCAATCACCTCCTGGCAAATAGAAGGGGAAGAAATGGAGGCAGTGAGAGATTTTACTTTCTTCGGCTCCATGATCACTGCAGATGGTGACAGCAGTCACGAAATGAAAAGACACCTGCATCTTGGGAGAAAGGCGATGGCAAACCTAGACAGCATCTTAAAAAGCAGAGACATCACCTTGCCGATAAAGGTCCGTATAGTTAAAGCTATGGTTTTCCCAGTAGTATGTGATGTAAGTGAGAGCTGGACCATAAAGAAGGCTGATCGCTGAAGAATTGATGCTTTTGAATTATGGTGCTGGAGGAGACTCTTGAGAGTCCCATGGACTGCAAGAAGATCAAACCTATCCATTCTGAAGGAAATCAGCCCTGAGTGCTCACTGGAAGGACAGCTCCTGAAGCTGAGGCTCCTGTACTTTGGCCACCTCATGAGAAGAGAAGACTCCCTGGAAAAGACCCTGATGCTGGGAAAGATGGAGGGCACAAGGAGAAGGAGACAACAGAGGATGAGTTGGACAGTGTTCTTGAAGCTACCAACATGAGTTTGACCAAACTGCGGGAGGCAGACAGGGATGCCTAGCGTGCTCTGGTCCATGGTGTTACGAAGAGTTGGACACGACTAAACGGCTAAACAACAACAGCCTCACTTATCCTGGGACAGTCTATGGGTTATCTAGCAATCCGGGATAGCAGCAGGAAGCAGCGGGAAACGGCACTGGAATAAGGGAATTTCCCGCAAAAAAAAGGAAAAGGTTGACAGCTATGCCTCACATATTTCCTCAAGAGATCAAATGGAGCCTGCTAATAGTCTGAACCAGGTTTATTTCTTGCTTATTTCCCCCCTGACTCCAGTAATTGATAATGATACCTTTAGCAATGGGACAGTGGTTGTCCTGATCTCTAGAGGCGGAGTAATTTGTAATATGAAAAGAACCACAGGTTTTAAGAGCAAATTCTTAAATTAGTAAGTGTAGTTGTATCTAAAAGGGAGTTAGATTAACTTGGTGATATTTAATTTGATTTAAGACTAAACTGCATGGTCGCAAGAGTTTCGATGGGATGTTAAAAGCTGGTTTGTGCTTTTATATATTTGGATGTGTGTTCTAGATTCATGTATGACATGTGGAAGTAGAGCCTAAAACAGCCTGCTAATTAATTGCAGTGTCTTTGGCAGTCATGATGCCATGTCCCTTGTGACATTTAATCCCCAAAACAGCATCACACTCACTGGTACTGTACCATATTTCATGATATATGGAATTTCAAAAAGGGTTCTGTATAATCCCTCCACAACTCCAATGCATGCCAGGAGTTTGTGGAGGAAACCTCCTCAGTGAGGACAATCTACCTGCCAAATTTCATCCATCATGCGAATTCTCACATGAAGTCACTATAATTGCCATTTGATGGGTAATAATAATAATAATAATAATAATAATAATAATAATAATAATAATAATATTTCTATTAGGCAGGGCTAGCTCAAGACATTTTGGCACCTGAGGTGAACGTCAAAATGGTGCCTCCCTCCCTACCAAGGAGGAAGGGGTGAGTGAAGATCTACATCAAGAAAAGCAGGGAATAAAGAACTATATCAGAATCCGCTGCCCCTATGGATTTTGCCACCTGAGGCACTCGCCTCACCTTGCCTCATGGATGGGCTGGTCCACTTCTCACAACACTTTTAATGTTATAGAACAGGAACTTTATACATTTCTATCATGGCTGCTTTCATCAATTTAGAAATGAAAGGTGTGGTCTTGCCTCTTTTTCCCTCCTTTTTTGTTATGTTCTTTTTAACCCTCCATAAATTAGATCCTATGATGTCCCACAGGTACTCACAGCAGTAAACATGCAACATGTAAAAGGCAAGTTATCTCCAAATATTCAAGAGGCATGCAGCAAGAAGCCATGGCTAGTTATAGCTCCCTGACAAGTGTCCATTATGTTTCCTTGAATATTTGGAGTGTGTGACTCCCTTTCATGCTTTTATTATGTATTGTGCAAAACAAACTGGTGGGATACTATGTGCACATGGACTAATGCTTGAAGTGTGAAGAAGCTGTTACATTTACACCCAGAACATTGTATAAGTATTTGAGAACTTCCGACAAAGACCATGTAAGTCCGTGTTCATTATTTTTACGTACGAAGTGGATGTGGCTGAAATCAAGGGCAGATTCCTCCCTCCTCAAGGTTCCCCAATGAGCAAGGCCATAAGGGTGAAGTCTATTGTTGTTCCTACATCAAGAAAACTGTAATTTTAATCACAATGTCTTCTGAGGGTCAGGCCATTTCTTAACATTTTGGTATCATCATTTGTGACATTTATGCTAATATGCCAACTGCTCCCAATTAACTTAATTTCCAACTTCAGTGAGAGAATTTTTAGGCATCGTTCAAAAATGGAAGGTCTTAATTAAAGAGTTTTATTCTTCGGCACAAGTTTCCACACTTAGATCAGATAGGAAATAGTCACTTGCTCCTGGTACATCCATTCCCATTTTTGATGTTTAATGTTGCACAGCTCTCTATACAAAGCACATAATTACCTTTTATATGTCATTGTTGATAGTGCCCTTGACAGAATATTCATTGGGAAGAGAACATTTACACGGTGACAAAGACATTATCACCCACAGATTAATCTAATTGGATTTGGAAATAGTATTATCACTGGCAAATTCATATCCCTTCTGGAAGTCTGGGGAAGTTTTCTTGCACAAGCCCCACTATAATGAATGGGAATTAAACAAAAGCACAGAAGAGCTCCATGTAGATATTGCAAAACTGATTGAATCAAACATATTTCAATTTTAAAAACTCTCTTGCTATTGCTATGTGCCATATGGTCTGGAGTTTTTTTTTAAAACAACAACACAGAGTACATTCCAATATAATAAATAACCACTAGATTAATCATCTATAATACTATATGGGAACATGATCTAAAGAAGTCAAGGCACTCTTCTTTGAAACAGCCCTCGATATTCTATTCGCTTGTGTGATTTACTTTTTCTTTTCTTCCTTAGCATCTTAGTGAAATGTAATACAACAGATCCCAGTCTGTCTCCTAAAAACCGCAGCTTGCTTGATACCTTTGTGGAACATTAATCTTTTAACCCCTTGAGGCATGCTGAACATCAATTATACCGTACTGTGGCCCAGGGGTGAGATATGTGAGCTGGAACCGAAGACAGGCTACAATAGAGGCATCTCAAACAGAGATCATGAACAATCAATCTTCTTCAGGGTGTGAGGGCAAGACAACGTCAGAAGGCCATTGGTGGGTAATGTGGTCTTTGAGAGCAGTTGCCGCTTGTACTGACTTGTCGCACAAGCCAGAGCTCGCAAATCATGCTTGACCCCCTTGACCCTCTGCAATGTGCTGCTGGAGAACAGAGGCTATTAAATAGCATTGTGGAGTCTTTACACACAGAACTGAATAAGGATCTATATCATGGTCCTATGGCCGTTTTTTAAAAAAGAAAGAAAGAAAGAATATGTGTTGTTTACATGGCTCAGGTTAGCGAAAGAGTGAAAGTTGCAACTTTTTTGCCCCCTCCCTGATTAAAACGCGCCATTCCAAGGGACCTAAATCCCCCTTTAAAATTTCCACTCACTGGAGTCGGATACAACCCAGTGGTTAATTGACACATCCTTGTTGGGATCCTGCTCAAGACATTTTGCTGCCTGAGGCAAAGGACAGGATGGTACACACACACACACACACACACACACACACACACCATTCCTTGTACAGTGGTACCTCAGGTTACATACGCCTCAGGTTACATACGCTTTAGGTTACATACGCTTCAGGTTACAGACTCCGCTAACCCAGATATCGTGCTTCAGGTTAAGAACTTTGCTTCAGGATGAGAACAGAAATCGCACAGTGGCGGCGCGGCGGCAGCAGGAGGCCCCATTAGCTAAAGTGGTGTTTCAGGTTAAGAACAGTTTCAGGTTAAGAACAGACCTCTGGAACGAATTAAGTACTTAACCTGAGGTACCACTGTACATACAGTAGTTAATTGTATCGGCATTTGTACCTTATTTCAAAACTTGTGCCAGGTTGGTGTCCTCTAGCAGGCTGGTTTAGGGGGAACAGGGCAGATTGTACAATACACACTGTTTACAGCTGCACCTTGCAGCATTTGCTCTCTGACGTAGCTGCCTCATTCCGTCCAATGGGAAAGTCTCCTAATTTGCAGACATTGTATACGTGAACTTTCAAAACGCATTTCACAAAGTTCCTCACCGAAGACTCCTAAGTGAACTTAGCAATCATGGAATTAGCAATCATGGAATAAGAGCACAGCCCACCTTACGGTTTGGAACGGAAGAATGGGAAGCAGAGAGTAGAATAAATAGGCAGTTTTCATTTTGGAGGGATGTAAGAAATGGACTTCCCCAACAATCTGTATTGGGAATGGTCCTTTTTAACTTGTTTGTAAATTATTTGAGCGCTGAGGTGGCCTAGTTTGCAGATGACACCAAATTATTCAGGGGCAGAGAGGGGCTGTGAAGAGCTCCAAAAGGATCTCTTCAAACTGTGTGAATTGGTATTAAAATAGCAAATACAGCAAGTATAAAGTGATGCAAATTGGGGCAAAAAATAATAATAAACGCTAAGCATCTCCTATGCAATGAAGGGGTCTAAACTAACCAGGAAAGAGACCTTGGGGTAATGGTATAGTTCAATGAAAACGTCAGCCCAGTGCGTGGCAGCTATGAGAAATGCAAATACATTCTAAGGATCATTAAAAGAAAGGACTGGAAATATAAGGAAGCCCAGTCCTTATACCAGCCCGGATGTTCGTCTAAGTTCACGCAAAACTATCCTTGCAAGATTCCCCTCTTTCTCCCAATACAGCATCCACAACATTATCTAGACTGGAGGACATGCCTTAGCACAATTTGCAAGTAGCTTCTGGTAACAATACAAATCTAAGAACACAATGATAGCCATGCTGGATCACACTAATGGCCCAGCTATTTGATCACCCTGTTCTCACTGTGGGCCACCCATGACTTTCTGGAAAGAGCACGAGTGGCGCACCAAGGAAACAGTCCTCACCCACAGATTGTCTCTCAGCAACTGGTGTTTTGAGGTCCGCTGCCTCTGAATTTGGAAGTTCTACTTAGCTGTGGTAACAGTCACTGGTAAACATATCCATTCATTGTCGATTCCCCTTGAGGTAGTAGCTCTTTTTTTTTTAACATTACTACTAATTATCCTGAAAATGTGTTTAGGTATTGTTGCAGAAACCGCCTGACTTGAAGTTGTCCCCCAAACAGCTTGCGTTTCATGTGTGCAATGATTTGCTTTGCGTGGACAGGCGGAGTCCCCAGATCCCGCGTGGTCCCCCCGTCATGTGGAATAACAACTCAAGACAACGTGCTATGGGATTAAATTGGCCACAACTTTATTAAATTTCAAATGTGGGTAGACCTTGGCTCAGGCATTGGGCGTTCTCCCTCCCCAGTCCCCAGCCGGGGACCTAGGGAGCATCAGGGTTATCCAGTGTGTGGGGGGGGGATGGGCCGGCTCTGGAGAACATATGTTCAAGCAGAGATAGCCGCCCCCGTAACGCCGCCGCCGCAGGGGAGAGCACTGACGACCTTTCGGCGTACGGTCAAAGCCTCCCTTCAGAAAACCCCTTTAACGGGGAACCCTGGTATCGCCGCCGCAAAGAGGAAGATGGACAAAAGGATTCCGCCCAAGGCCTGATACCGCCAAAGTTGTGACATTTTGCTACGGGAAAGGCGAAACCTGCCAATGCAGGGAAATTCCTTTCCGGCCCTTTAACAGCGACCTTAACGTAGCAGCGCCCGCATACCTGTGAAGAAAAGTTAACCTGCAAAACTTGTGAGGAAAATTAACCTGCAAAAATAAGACATTGACTGAGGGTGGGTAGGGTGGGAGAAGCTCTGGAGCCAAGTGAGAATTCCCAGGTAAGATCCTCCCTCCTTTGTGTGGGCAGGTAATCCCTCCCCTACCTGGCCTGGTCTCCTTGGCAACACTTCCCCCAGGTGGGATTTGACTACTGACTGAGGTAGGCGGAGACCTCCAGGTATCCCATCTGAGGGAAGGCAAAGCCTAGCCTATGCTGTTGGAGCCGCTCCAGATCTAGGGGCTGCACGCGTCCACGCAAAGGGCGCCCCCCGTTTTAAGCGGGGAGCGGTCATTGCCTGCTTCTAAAGGACATTAGTTCAGCAGCAACAGACAACGTGTTACTGTGTGTGTGTGTGCAAAGTAGCAAAGCTTCTTTTCTCCTCTTGCAGGTTTTCTGTCCCATTCAAATTAGCAGACTAACAAACAAGCTGTTCACAGATCACTAGATGCCATTGGAATGTCTGGCTAAACTAAGTGACATATCAAGGGCGCAAAGATTAAATTTGGAAAGTAGGGCATATAGAACTATCCAAGTATCCAGTATCAGGCTTCAGCTATTGTTCCAGGGGTTTCATCTGACTCCAGGGCTTCCTGCAGTCTATGAAACCTGAGCAGTGGTACATTGAGACATCTGTAAGGCACTTCGGACTCGGCCTCATCTCGAGAGATGAACAGATTTCCTCCATTCAGTTCCATGATTGTTCAATGAATTCACCCTGGCCTGAGTTGCACTTGGCTCATCTCTAGTTCACTGAAATAATTTCAAAAATGAATTTTGGAAATGTGTGCGCATGCAGTTTCTTTCTGGCACTTCTTTCCCTTTTTACAGGTTGCTGGCTGATACCAGCACACACAGAGACATTTTTAAAAATAAATAAATGGCATCAAGATTTATTTTTGCCCTGAGATTTAATTAATTCCTAACTCATGTTGGGAAGCCATAAGGGGATTGAAGGGGTGATATGTGAATTGAAATCTACAACAACCCACACATCCACAAATGTCTGAACAGGAAATTAAAAAATGCAAAAATGGCTGTTTACCTGATTATAAGGTGGGTGGCTTTTGCGGCCAGTTGCACCAAGGTCCTTCACCTCAGGAGCAATACTGGGGCTGGGCGGTCAGCCGTTGGGGACTTCCCAGGCCGGCCAATGGAGATTGCTGGGCTTTCCTGCCCTCTGTTGATTTGAATCCTGGCCAGGCCATGTAGGCGGGGCTTGAAGTGTTGCATCACTCCCACCTCAGAATTGTGTGATATCAGGGTACGCCAATAGAGGGGTCTATTAGGGAATTTCTGTCCAAAAGCCAGGTTGTGTGGCAGATGGGTCATAGAGCTTGGGTCCTTAGGTGGCTTGGGAAGGTCATTGTCAGGAATGAGCCAGCTCCAAGCGAAAGTTTGCAGCCAACTGCAGAGCAGCCAGGAACAGAGAGGCTGGTTAGATTTTACTAAGGCAGGGAAGAGCTGACAGCTGCAGACGTCGGCTCTTCCTGATCTTGAATGGCAAACTGAGAATGCAGTAGCTGAAAGCAGGCTGGAACACAGCCAAAACTCACAGGAAGTACAAAAAGGCGCGAACATACACAGAGAGTCTCTCAGAACAGGAAGAGGTTGGAGCTGATCCACTAAGTCCAAAGAGTTGGCAAATGGGAGGACTGCTAGACAGGAAGCAGAACAAGAGATGTGAGGGCCATAAGCTCAATATCTTCTGTCGACACAGGAAGAAGTCTACAGAAGGGTCATCTCAAGTGATGATACTGGAGGCTTTGTTAGAGCTATCTGGAGCTAGCTGTTTGTTATTTCAATAAATTCTCCTTTTTAATTATCTACACCTACTGTGTTATCAAGCTGGGAACCTGGACTCCTGACAGTCATATGTGTTGACTTCCAGCTTGCAGATGACCTGTTAATCCTGGGCTTGACCCTGTCATGTGACAGCCCTCCACCAGGGGGTTTGTGGGGGATATACATCCAGTGCCTAAGGCAAGTCCAACCTACATCTGTAATCAATAAAGTTGTAGCCAACTTTTAAATCCCAGAACGTTGTCCTGTGCAGTTTGTTCCTCTTCTTCGCTCAGGCCTTGCTCTGGCGTGTGGGTGTGTGTCACTGTGAGTTGGCCTGCAATGGCTGGCCACCATCATAACAGCAGTACTCTGGAAACAACATCAAAATCCAGGTGTGCTCTAGAATATAAGGTCTTCCTCTTGAGCCTTCCAAGTAAGAAAGAAAATATCACCTCAGAAAATAGGTTCTATGCAGGCCAACTTTTTGCTGGTTTTCCACCTGCACTTTTCTCTGTGTGTTTACGCAGAGAAGCAGTCAGAAAAGCATCCCAAAGAGGCACAGTCTATTTTACTTCAGAATTCTACTACAGCCTTCTCAGTTCATTCTGCTGCATGTGGGAAAACTGGGTCAATTGAGAAATCTTGTGTTTTTCTTCCCACGTACACAAGTTGTTATTTATGTGTTGTTTTTACTTGCATGGGCCTATGGCCGTAATAAATATTGTTGTTGTTGTTGTTGTTGTTGTTGATACAAGGTAGTACAGAAGTCTTGCTTTCAAACAGAACATTTAATTAGATTGTTCTGCTTTAGCTTCTATCTACTCAACTCGCATTGAATCCTGTGCTTGCCCTCCAATCATCACCATGGCAGGACACTAGGTAAATGTGAACTGGGATGAAAATGACAGGTAAAGCTAGATGTCATCAGCATCTAAATGACACCAAACTCTAGACTTCCGGAGGCGGCGCGAAGGGTAATGGCTGCCCGTTCCTGACTGGGAAGGGGAGCTCCGTCCGAAAACGGGTCGTCCGCTACGGCGAAGCGGAGACCCACACCGGAAAACTGCAGGCGGCAGAAGCCTGCAGCCTTGGGACCCGGCGGGCGCCTGAAGCTGCTCCCGAAACGTTGAAGGGACCCCGTAAGGGGCTCCGGATCGCGGAGGAGGCAGCGGCGCTGAGGGTCGTTCCGCAATCGGCGGAGAGAAGCCGCGAAGCCGTTGCCAGTGAGCGCCGACCTTTCTTCCTGGATTTGGCTTTCAAAACACAACAACCCGTGAGTAATTGAGACTTTTAATCGATTGGAGACCAATTCGAGACCAAAGTGTTGTATTTGGCTGAAAGCGGAGGACGAAAAAGAAAAAGGAAGTCCGTCTTCCGCCGCCATTGAACTTGAACGCAAAGAGCTGGAGGAGTGAAGGCTGTGAGTAACCCTGTTTTTTATGATTGGATCTGGGCATTTATTGAGGTGTATTTAAGACAGAAAAGGAGTTTAAGCACTGGACTTACATGCTAGCTTGGACTTTGAAATCCCTTTCTGCTAAAGTTATAATTTTAAAGAGAGAAACCAGGGCTGGAACTGCCTGATAACAGTAACAATCAGTTTGCAGACCCAAGCAGTTGGATACAATAACTGGGAAAATCTGAGAGGTACGAACTTTGCTACTTTTTAACATCAACTGAAGTACCAGCAAGCACTGTTTTGAGACATTGTGACTATATATTACCAACTCTGCTAAAAACTAAATTTGGAAGGTTTTTGGACTTTAACTTTTACTTTTGAGTAATCCTTCCGAGAAGACATTTTAGGCTCCCCCTAGAGGTTTTTGGACTGAACGGCAGTGACTTTATTTTACTTTCTATTTCTTGGCCTGCTGGCTGAGTGCTGCACCTGGCTTGTCTCTTTCTCATGGGAACAGTCAGTTTGACCTTGACTATTAGATAAGTTTGGAATGAGTGGCGCAAAGAAAAAGGAGATTAAGGAGACTAAGGAAAAAGAACAAAGACCAAGAACGAGACAAACAACTTTAGCCTCAACTTTACAGCAACGTAGATCATCTGTGCCTATTTTACTCTCTGAAGAAGAAGCGGCCTCCTTGCCACAGGCAGGGGGAGGAGAGACAGAGGATTTGCAATTGGAGGATATGGCCTCAGGATCAGCTTCTTCTATTTTAGAAAAAATCTATGAAAAATTGGAATCTTTGGACAAGAGAGTGGAATCTTTGGACAAGAAGGCCGACGAGCAAACTGCGAAAATAGATCAGAACACAGAATGCCTAAATAGAATAACTGGGCAGGTGGCACAGAACACTCAATTGATTGCAAAATTGGAGGAGGCTTCAGGGGAAAATAGGAAATTGGTTGAAGACACGAGCCAAAGACTTGGACAGTTGGAAAAAGAAGTAAGACCACTCAACAAACAAGTGGGTGAACATCAGACCTATCTCTCGATGATTGAATTGAAGAATAGGGAGACTAATTTAAGGATAAGATCTGTATCTGAAGTAGAGGAAGACAAACTGGCTGAGTTCCTGACCAAAATAATCTCGGTGCAGTGGAAACTTGAGGAAAAAGACTTTAAAATTATATCAGCTTTCAGGCTGGGAAGATTGATAAGAAAATACAAACCCAGAGACTGCTTGATAACACTGAGATCAAAGGAGGAAAGGGACAAGATCCTGGGCTTACATTACAAAAATCCATTGGACATTCTGGGTAAAAGAATTGAAATTTATAAGGATATTCCTAGACAGCTGTTGGACCTGAGATCTGAATATTTGGAACTAGCAAAACTACTGAGGAGCAACTCAATCATCTTTAGGTGGGACTTTCCTCAAGGATTATCATTTACTTTTAGAGGAAGGAAGATTAAAATCAGAACATTGGAAGACAGAGATAAATTTTTGAGCCAATACGGAGAAGACCTTCACAAAGGACTTGGATCACTGCCGGAGCCCGGAGCACCAAAGGAACCGGCACCCTTGGATGATAAAGTACCACCCCCTGAAAAATAACCAGATTTTTACAGGATGTCTCTGCAACTTCTGAGCTGGAACATAAATGGCTGTAACATTCCCGAGAAAAGGAAGAAAATTTTCCACATATTAAAAAAGGAACAATTGGACATTATTTGCTTGCAAGAAACACATGTGACTAGGCTCCACAGAAAAATACTTGTAAATAAAAGACTTGGCCAGGAATTTATATCTTCGGATAGAGTAAAGAAGAGAGGAGTAGTGATATATGCAAAGGAGAGCCTTTCACCTAAATTATTATTTAAAGATGAACAAGGCAGAATCTTGGCAGTTGAAATACAACACCAAGGAGAAAAAATTTTGTTATTAGGAATTTATGCACCAAATGAAGGGAAATCGGAATTTTACAAGAAGTTGCATGAGAGCATGCTGGAATATCTGGACTTTGACAACATCATTATGATGGGAGATATGAACGGAATTGTATCAACCAACATGGATAAGTCACAAAGTCAAAAAGTTACCAAAGATGGCAGACTACCAAAGACCTTTTTTGAAATGACAGACAATATGGACTGGATTGACATTTGGAGAACGAGGAACCCCTTGGAAAAGGAAGGAACATTCTTCTCTGAAGCCCATCTGACCTGGACAAGAATTGACCAAATATGGATTTCTAGATGTCTGGCACCTAAGGTCAGAAAAGTGGAAATCTGCCCAAAGACCTGCTCCGACCATAACGCTTTGAGAATGGACCTGACACTAATACCATCCGGCTCCTTTCGATGGAAGATGAATGACAATCTATTTAGAGATCAGGAGATTATCAAGAAGGCCCAAAAAGTTTTGAAGGACTATTTTGAAATAAATTTGAACACAAGGGTGGAAAAAAGAACAATTTGGGACGCGAGTAAAGCCGTGATGAGAGGATTCTTAATACAACAGAATGCTATTAAGAAAAGGAAACAAAATGAAAAGAAAGATAAGATCTTGGAAAAAATAAAAGAGCTAGAAAAGAAGCTAAGAGGAAACCCGAAGTCGCAGCCGACTCTGAGAGAAATTAAACTCCACCAGGCACAATATGCTAGACTGATCAATCAGGAAATAGAATGGAAGATTAAGTCAATGAAACAAAAAATGTTTGAATCGGCTAATAAATGTGGGAAACTGCTGGCCTGGCAGTTGAAGAAGAGACAAAAGCTGAACACAGTTACAAATCTGGAAATTGAAGGAAAAAACATCCAGAACCCTGTGGAAATCAGGAAATCCTTTCAGAAATATTTCAAGAAACTATATACTCAAGGGCCGCAAAATGAGGTTGAGATTGAACAATTTTTGGAAAAGAACAGTCTTAAAAAACTCACACAAGAAAATAGATTACTCCTGAACAGTCAAATAACACGACAAGAAATTGAACATGCCATTCAGAATACGAAGCTGGGCAAATCTCCAGGACCAGATGGTCTTACCTCCAAGTATTATAAGATAATGAGTGACTATTTGATTCAACCCTTAATGGAGGTCAGCAACGAAATTCTGGAGGGAAAGAAGGCGCCGGAATCGTGGAAGGAAGCTTTTATCACGCTGATACCAAAATCAGAAACTGAAAAGACACAACTTAAGAACTATCGCCCATCTCCCTTTTAAATGTGGATTATAAAATATTTGCTGATGTTTTGGCAGGAAGACTTAAAAAAGTTTTGAATGAAGTAATTCACAAGGACCAGGCTGGCTTTCTCCCAGGTAGACATATGTTTGCAAACACAAGGAACATTATTGACATTTTGGAACTTTTGCAAACAGACATAAACACTAGAGCAGTGCTGATATTCATAGACGCGGAGAAGGCCTTTGACAACATCTCTTGGAAATTCATGAAGGGAAACTTAAAAGAAATGGGAGTGGGGCGGGGTTTTGAAAATGGGATTGATGCGATATATTCAGAACAAAAAGCTAAACTGATAGTTAATAATGTGGTAACGGAAGAATTCAAAATTGAAAAAGGAACACGACAAGGCTGCCCGATTTCCCCTCTGTTATTTATCTCAGTTCTGGAGGTGCTCTTGAATATGATTAGAGGTGACCGGTTGGTGAAGGGGATTCAGGTCGGAGCGAAACAATATAAATTGAAAGCTTTCGCAGATGACCTAGTTTTGACATTGCAGGAGCCAGAATCTAGCACGAAAAGAGTTTTACAACTGATACATGACTTTGGTCAGGTTGCAGGATTTAAGCTAAATAAACAAAAAACGAAGGTGTTAGGAAAAAAATATGACAGAAATAGAGTCAGAACGGTTTCAGAGAGAAACAGAATTATCACTTGTGAAAAGGGTAAAATACCTAGGGGTTAATATAACAACCAAAAATCTGAGTCTATTCAAAGATAATTATGAAAAATGTTGGTCTGAAATTAAGAGAGACTTGGAAAGCTGGGCAAAGCTGAAGCTTTCTTTGTTAGGCCGAATTGCTGCAATTAAGATGAATGTGCTGCCAAAGATGTTGTTTTTGTTTCAAACATTGCAAATTGTGGACAAAACGGAGTGTTTCCGGAAGTGGCAGAGAGATATTTCCAAATTTGTCTGGCAGGGCAAAAAGCCCAGAATCAAGTTTAAGATATTAACAGATGCAAAGGAAAGAGGGGGCTTTGCCCTGCCAGACTTAAGGTTGTACTATGAAGCCGCAGCTTTCTGCTGGCTAAAAGATTGGCTACTTCTTGAGGACACTGATGTTTTAGACCTGGAAGGTTATAACAATGCGTTTGGTTGGCATGCATATTTATGGTATGATAAAGTTAAGATCAACAAGGCCTTTAAGAACCATATTGTCAGGAAAGCAGTGTTTAATGTCTGGACAAAATATAAAGACTTATTGGAAAATAAAACACCAAGGTGGCTTTCACCTTTGGAAGCTAAGGCCCGAAAAGGAACCAATATGGAAGCCTATTGGCCAAAATATTGGGAATTGCTAGAAAAAGACGGAGACAATTGGAAATTGCAGAGTATGGAGAAAATGAAGGATAAAGTGCGAGACTGGTTACACTACGCTCAGATCAAGGAAGTTTTTAAAAGTGACAAAAAGTTAGGATTCCAGGTGGAGAAATCGAAGTTGGAAACAGAGCTGCTAGAACCTAAGACTAAGGTACTTTCAAGAATGTATAACTTGCTGTTGAAATGGAATACACAAGACGAAATGGTTAAGTCGGCTATGATAAAATGGGCACAGGACATTGGGCATAACATTATGTTTGAGGACTGGGAAAGGTTGTGGACCACTGGGTTGAATTTTACTGCATGTAATGCTTTGAAAGAAAATGTAATGAAAATGATATACAGATGGTACATGACCCCAGTTAAACTTGCCAAAATATACCATTCGTCAGATAACAAATGCTGGAAATGTAAGGAAAATGAAGGAACATTTTACCACCTCTGGTGGACCTGCCCTAAGGTGAAGGCCTTCTGGGAAATGATATATAATGAGCTGAAAAAGGTATTTAAGTATACCTTCACTAAGAAACCAGAGGCCTTCCTCCTGGGCATTGTCGACCAGAAGGTGTTAAAGAAAGACAGAACATTTTTCATGTATGCGACAACAGCAGCAAGGATATTACTTGCCAAGAACTGGAAAACTCAAGATCTACCCACACTGGAAGAATGGCAGATGCAACTGATGGACTATATGCAGCTGGCGGAGATGACCGGCAGAATCCGAGACCTGGGAGAAGAAAGGATGGAAGAGGACTGGAAGAAATTTAAGACTTATTTACAAAAATATTGTGATTTAATGGAATGTTAAGAAAGATGCTTGGTTATAAACAATTGGCCATCACTAAAATAGACCAGGAAATGATGACAAGAGAGATTAAGAGAAACAAAGTTGAAGGATAATTATTTTAACGTATTTTATTGGTATATAAGTTGGAAATAAGATGATAATTTGCTTGACAAAAACTTACTAATGACGTAAATGGGAGCGGGAGGCGTGAGGAAGTTCAAAGATGACAGGAAACTTTGTTAAAGCAAAAAAATACTGTTTATTATTAATGTACTTTTTTCTTTTTTTTAAAAAAAATCTTAATAAATATTTTATAAAAATAAATAAATAAATGACACCAAACTCTAAACATCGCCACCATCTCCCCTGCTAAATGCAATTTCTTATACACATTGAATGTGATGGAATCTTTGTTTCCCCGAAATTTCATGAGCAAGAACTTCATCCAAGGCAATGTGAGGATGGAATGGAATCAACAAATCTTGTCATCAATACGTATCAGTATATTAGCCCTCATCCAGTCTGTTACTGCTTCCAGGTATTGGTCAATAGTTTGCCAGGCTCACCTGATACAAATGGTATGCAGGGACAGAACTGATCCCAAACCATGAGACCATGAACTCCATCTGGTGCCATAACAACTGTCATCAAGTTCTGGACAAATTGGTTCCAATATCCGTATTAAAGCGATAGTGTATCCATCAATACAACAATTTGTACTTAAGAAAAAGTTTCAGCAGCCTGACAGTACTCCTTTGCAACACTGGCAGTCCAATAGCTCGGTTATCCCCTTCAATTCCACGTCACTTCACAATAGGGGGAAGATTCCTTAGGGCAATAAACCAAAAAAATTTAATCCTTCAATCTTTTTAATTTCTAGAAGAACACAGTCTGTTAATGCCCCTTCATACTAATTTCAAAGTCTCTTTTGAGTGCTTCAGCCCACATTGGGTTCTTTGCTTTGCTCTGATTAGCAGGACCGGGAGACGGACTTCCTGTTACTCGCCTCCCGTTTTCAGCCGAATTAAATGAATTTGAGTCAATCTTTAGTCAATCTTTAGTACCCCTTACTCACGGGTAAATTGCAGCCAATTCCGATGATTTTCAAGAAGAAAGGTCGACGCTCATCATCAACAGCAGCGCGGCTTCACTTCCGCGAAAAGAGCGATGAACTCACAGCGCCGCTCCCCCTTTCACGTTCCGGAGCCTCTTACGAGGTCCCTTCCTCGTTTCTGGGGGGGCTTCTGGCACCCGCCGAGTCCCATGGCCGCAGGCTCGCTCTGCCTACGGTTTGTCTTAATGGGTCTCCGCTTTGCCGCAGCGGACGACCCTTTTTCGCGGAGCCCCTCTTCACACGGTAAAGAGGACCGCCATTGCCGTTTTGCGCCGCCTCCGGAAGTCCCCTTCCGGAACCTTTCTGCTACCTTGTGGCACTATTTTGAAACAGAACTATCTGAAAGCCTCCTTTTCGAACTTGGGGACTATAAAAGTTGAAACAGGAACTTTGATGGTGGAAAAGAAACTTTCTTTCTTATGAAAACCCCCCCTAGTGGATTTGCGGAGGCATAGAGGTCTGGGAACTGTACCTTATTGGGATTTTTTGTGGTTTAATTGTTTACATTCTGGACTTGCCTTTCTCATGGATTGAAAGACTATTTGACCTTGAACAGAGGCAGCTGGGGAATGAGTGGCCCAGGGAAAACAAGAGCATCTAAAGCTAAGGAAGCTTTAGCTGAGGAAGCTAAAGAAAAGAAAAAAGATAAGAGAGCTGGGCAGCTTGTTAAAACAACGTTGACTCATCAACGCAGATCCTCGGTACCAACTGTGCTGACGGCGCAGGAGGAAGAAGTTGAAACGCTTGCAACAGAAGATATGGCAACTGGAGGAACTGATCCAGTCTTGAAACAACTGGCACTTTTGAATAAGAAGGTGGACGATCAGTCATCTAAAATTGATAGAGCTACATCTACTATCAGCAAGTTAACAGATCAGGTTTCCCAGCATACTCAGGCTATTGAGAAATTGCAAGGAGCTACGGTGGAGAACTACAAATTAGCTGCGGAAGCCAATCAAAAAGCTGAGCAAGCGTGCAAAAAGGTGGAGGAGATCAAAGGGGAAGTAAGACCTCTGAAAAGACAGGTAGGAGAACAGCAAGCCTACCTGTCAATGGTGGAACTGAAAAGTAAGGAATGTAATCTTAGGCTGAGGGCTGTCCCAGAGCTGGAGCAGGGCAACCTAGAGGAATTTTTGACGCAGTTGTTTTCTAAATTTTGGGGGGTTGAGGAAGATAAAGACTTCAAAATTGTGACAGCCTTCAGATTGGGAAGATCGGTTAAGAAAGACAAGTCCAGAGACTGTTTGGTTTGTTTGAGAACAAGAGAGGAAAGAGACAAGATACTAGGCCAACATTTTAAAAAATCTCTGGAAGTTGAAGGCAAAAGGGCAGAAATTTATAGAGACATTCCTAAATATCTGTTGGACCTTAGAGCCTCATATACAGACTTGGCTAAATTGTTAAGGTACAACGCAATCCCTTACAGGTGGGAATTTCCTCAAGGTCTATCATTCACCTATAAAGGAAAGAAGGTAAGAATTAAAACACCAGAGGACCACCAGAAGTTCCTACACGACAACGAGGAGGACCTCCAAAAGAGAGCTGTAGATTCTTGGCCTCCACCACCGGGATCACCACCAAGACCCGTACCATCTGGAGGCGGACCGGCACCACAGCCTTCGGGAACGGAGGACAAATTAGATACCCAACTGTGATATTTAAGAAGTAGACCAGGATGTCTCTACAGCTTTTTAGTTGGAACATAAATGGCGGGAATTCTCCAGAAAAACGGAGAAAAGTATTTCATATTTTGAAAAAAGAACAATTGGACATTATTTGCCTGCAAGAAACACATGTGACAAGACTCCACAGAAAAGTGTTAATTAACAAAAGGCTAGGCCAAGAATTTATCTCATCGGACAAAGTTAAGAAAAGAGGAGTGGTGATATATGCAAAGGAGAACTTGTCACCAAAATTCGTATTTAAAGATGAACAGGGTAGAATTTTGGCAATTGAAATTCAGACACAAGGAGAAAAGTTCTTAATTCTAGGAATATACGCCCCAAATGATGGAAAATCGGAATTTTTCAAGAAGCTGCATGAGACTATGCTGGACTATTTGGATTACAACAACATTATCATGTTGGGAGATATGAACGGAGTCGCCTCAGTGAATATGGATAAGTCGCAAAGTGCTAATATAACGAAAGACGGCAGACTACCAAAAACCTTTTTCGAAATGACTGACAATTTGGATTTGATTGACATATGGAGGATCAAGAACCCTCTAGGGAAGGAAGGAACTTTCTTTTCTGAGGCCCACATGACATGGACGCGAATCGACCAAATATGGATAACTAGAGGGCTGGCACCTAAGACCAGAAAAGTGGAAATCTGCCCAAAAACCTGCTCCGACCACAACGCTTTGAGAATGGAATTGAGATTAAATACAACCGGATCTTTCAGATGGAGAATGAATGACGCTTTGTTAAGAGATCAGGAGATTGTTAAGAAGGCCCAAAAAGTTTTAAAGGATTATTTTGAAATAAACTTAAAGACAAATGTGGAAAAAAGAACAATCTGGGACGCAAGTAAAGCAGTTATGAGAGGGTTTCTAATACAGCAGAACACGATTAAAAAAAGGCTCTGGAATGAAAAGAAGGAGAAGATTTTGGAGAAAATAAGAGAAGGAGAGAAAAAACTGAGATCCAGGCCTAAATCAAAGGAAGTATTGAGAGAAGTGAAGTTTTTCCAGGCACAATATTCGAAACTGATAAATCAAGAGGTGGAATGGAAAATTAAACAAATGAAACAAAGATCCTTTGAATCTGCTAATAAGTGCGGGAAGTTGTTGGCTTGGCAGTTGAAAAAGAGACAAAAGCTTAACACAGTTACAAATCTAGAGATTGAAGGGAGAATGGTTCAGAAACCCGAGGAAATTAGAAAGTGTTTCCAGAGATATTTCAAAGAACTTTATTCACAAAGGCCACAAAAAGGCTCGGAGGTGGACCAATTTGTCACAACTAATGGATTACAAAAAATACCCCAGGAAATGAGAGCAACCCTGAATTGTAATATTACAACCCAAGAAATTGAATGCGCCATTCAGAACCTCCAACTGGGC
Organism: Podarcis melisellensis; assembly: GCF_964234715.1. Lineage (NCBI taxonomy): Eukaryota > Metazoa > Chordata > Lepidosauria > Squamata > Lacertidae > Podarcis > Podarcis melisellensis. Next base: position 82,060,948 of record NC_138539.1, read on the forward strand.
AAGTCTCCGGGACCTGATGGACTTACTTCCAAATATTACAAGGCATTGAAGGATTCATTGATACAACCATTGTTGGAAGTTTGTAACCAGATTATGGAGGGGAGGAAGGCACCGGAAACGTGGAAAGAAGCTTTCATCACGTTGATACCAAAATCAGAAACTGAAAAAACTCAACTTAAAAACTACCGTCCTATCTCACTCCTAAATGTGGATTACAAAATCTTTGCAGACATTTTGGCAAGCAGGTTTAAGAAAGTATTAAATGAAGTGATTCATAAGGACCAAGCAGGCTTTCTCCCTGGCAGACATTTATTTGACAACACAAGAAACATCATTGACATTTTGGAATTTTTACAGATTAACTCAAATACAAGAGCGGTGTTGATCTTTATTGATGCGGAGAAAGCCTTTGACAACATTTCTTGGATGTTTATGAAGAAAAATTTGGAAAGGATGGGAGTAGGGCGGGGGTTTGAAAATGGAATAGAAGCAATTTATTCAGAACAAAAAGCTAAATTGATAGTAAACAACGTGGTGACAGAGGAGTTCAAAATTGAAAAAGGGACACGACAGGGGTGCCCTCTATCTCCTCTGTTGTTTATTTCAGTCCTGGAGGTGCTATTGAACATGATTAGAAATGACCGGTTGGCACAGGGAATTGTGGTCGGAGAGAAACAATATAAACTGAAAGCATTTGCAGATGACTTGGTATTAACATTACAGGAGCCAGCCTCTAGTACTAAAAGAGCGTTAGAATTAATTTCTGACTTTGGTCGGGTGGCGGGATTCAAGTTGAATAAACAAAAAACTAAAGTTTTAGCAAAAAACTTGACAACTACTGAAATAGAGGAGTTCAGAAAAGAAACAGAACTAAATGTGGTTAAAAAAGTAAAGTACTTAGGGGTGCACCTGACCTCCAAAAATTTGAATTTGTTTAAGGACAATTATGAGAAATGTTGGTCAGAGATCAAAAGAGACTTGGAAACATGGTCAAGACTGAAACTTTCCTTGTTGGGCAGAATAGCTGCTATAAAGATGAATGTATTGCCGAAAATGCTATTTTTGTTTCAGGCCCTCCAGATCGTGGATAAGGTGGAATGTTTTGGAAAATGGCAGAGGGATATATCTAAATTTGTCTGGCAGGGCAAAAAGCCCCGAATAAAGTTTAAAATACTAACAGATGCGAAAGAAAGAGGGGGGTTTGCCCTGCCGGACTTGAAGTTATATTATGAAGCTGCAGCCCTCTGCTGGTTGAAGGATTGGATTTTGTTGGAGAACACCGACGTCCTCGACCTGGAGGGATTTGATAATGCTTTTGGGTGGCATGCATATTTGTGGTACGACAAGGTTAAAGTTCATAAATCGTTCAAAAACCATATTGTCAGAAGGGCAATTTTTATGGTCTGGTCAAAATATAAAGACTTATTGGAGAGTAAAACTCCGAGGTGGCTCTCACCGATGGAGGCCAAAGCACGTAAAAGACTCAATATGGAGGCCCACTGGCCTAAATATTGGGAAATAATTGAAAAAAATTGGAGATAAATGGAGGTTGCAGAGTATGGAAAAGTTAAAAAACAAGGTGCGAGATTGGTTGCATTATGCTCAAATCCAGGAAGTTTTTAAAGCGGACAAAAAAGTGGGTTTCCAGGAGGAAAAATCGAAACTAGAGACAGAGTTGCTTGAGCCAAAATCTAAGTTAATTTCGAGAATGTACAACTTGCTGCTTAAATGGAATACACAGGATGAGATTGTTAAATCCTCCATGATAAAGTGGGCGCAGGACTTGGGGCACAACATTATGTTTGAAGACTGGGAAAGGTTATGGAACACCGGAATGAAATTCACGGCATGTAGTGCCTTGAAGGAAAATATTATGAAAATGACATACCGGTGGTACATGACCCCAGTCAAGCTTGCAAAGATATATCACCTGTCTGATAATAAATGTTGGAAATGTAAAGAGGAGGAAGGGACATTTCTACACCTCTGGTGGACCTGCCCGAAGGTGAAGGCCTTCTGGGAGATGATACATAATGAACTAAAAAAGGTGCTTAGACTTACCTTACCCAAGAAACCGGAGGCCTTCCTCCTGGGCATGGTAGACCAGAGGGTGGCTAAGAAAGATAGAACTTTCTTTATGTACGCTACTACAGCAGCAAGGATCTTGATGGCAAAGCACTGGAAGACACAAAATCTACCCACACTGGAAGAATGGCAGACGCAGCTGATGGATTATATGGAACCGGCTGAAATGACTGGCAGAATTCGAGACTCGGGAGAAGAAGAAACGGAGGAAGTTTGGGAAAAATTTAAGGACTATTTGAAAAAGCATTATAAGTTGTATGAATGTTAAAAAATGCTTCTCTCTGGGAAATTATAGCTTCAGTATCGGTAAATCTTTGAATTGGTAAATAAGGCACAACAAGACAGAAGTGGTGTAATGTAATAATTTTATTGTGTTGAAACTAAAAATTAATGGATTCGGATTGAAATGTCTAGAGACTAGATATCACGATAAAATGGAAGATATATTATTATGTTTAAAATAAGTCAACAAATTGCTGAGGTTTTGGGTTCACAGAGAATGCAGTGTCCGGAAGATGGGGGGAGTCCACTAGATTTATGGAAACATGTATTTGGAATTTGAATTTTGTATATTATAAACCTAATAAAAATTATATAAAAAAAAAAAAGTTCTGGACAAATTGGGGAGAAGATGAAGGAGAAAGTTGTTGTTGTTGAACCTAAAGTAATACAAGTGGGAGCCCCAGACTTACAGAGGCAAATCGAGGACTATAAGTTGAGGCCTTTTATGAATGAATATAGAAAAAGTCAGAATTTGAGGATCGGAGCCCTGCTTGGACTGGAGAAGGAAGGTTGGATAGACCCCTTCATGCAGGGATTTACTGACCTTTGGGTCCTGGATCTGGGTCAGGAGGTGATTGGAGTTGTGGGGGCCTTTGGATCTGGAGGAGCTTTGAAACATGTCCTGAAATATTGTATGGACCTTGGTTTTAGCTGTGGAGAGTTGGCTGGCCTGTCGAGAGGGAATGGGGGCATTGTTGGGTCGGGGTCTCCCCAAGACCTGTTCTTCAGCATCTTCAGCATCAAAGAATATGAAGAAGATTTGCAGAAGGGACTTGGAAAAGATTTAAGAGCCTCGGACAGAAGATCTCCAGGTTGATGAACTATATGGAATTGACGGAAATGACTGGCGGAATCCGAGACCAGGGAGAAGAGATGGTGGAAGAAGATTGGAAAAGTTTAAAGTTTATACATAGAAATACTGTAAAATTAATGAGTGTTAGAAAATTGTTGGAATGAAATTTTATGGCTTTAGTAGAAATGTTATAAGGAGTTAGGTATAAATAAGTACTTTAGCATTAATGGAAAATAAGGTTAAAAATATGTTAAGATATTTATATGATAAAAATAGAGAAAGATGGAAAGGAATTGCTGAAACAATTAACAGAAGTGGAATACAAAAAGGGAGGTGAAAGGAGGTCGATGAAAGAAGGGAATGAAAGATAGAGTAATGAAATGGTATGGTGTATGTTTTTAAATTGTTGTTGTTTTGTTTAGTTTAGTGTGTTAAGGTTGTGTTTTCTATTGCTTATATATTGTATTGTATTGTATTGTTTTTTGTTTTTTTCTTTCCTTTGCCTTCTCCTCTCGTCTTTTTTCTTCTCTTTCTTTTCTTGTAAGTTTTAAAAGTAATAAATATTATTTTTTTAAAAACTGTCATCAAGTTCTAAACAAATATGAATAACTTTGCCCTCAAATTGCTTTGCAAATTTGTCCCATTATGCCCTCGCGGGTTGCAGTACCTGCGAGGATTTCATTGTATCTGAGTTTATTTAGAGGGTTCACTGTATCTGTCTAAGCACCAAAGTTACATAGCACATTAAAGATGGACGTATTTATCATTGCAATGGCCTTCATGGGCAAGACGAAAGCCCACCAAAAATGTCCACAGAAACTTATGGTACAGGCGGTGACTATTTTGTTGTTGTTGTTTAGTCCTTTAGTTGTGTCCGACTCTTTGTGACCCCTGGACCAGAGCACGCCAGGCACTCCTGCCTTCCACTGCCTCCTGTAGTTTGGTTAAACTCATGCTGGTAGCTTCGAGAACACTGTCCAACTATCTCGTCCTCTGCCGTCCCCTTCTCCTTGTGCCCTCCATCTTTCCCAACATCAGGGTCTTTTCCAGGGAGTCTTCTCTTCTCCTGAGGTGGCCAAAGTATTGGAGCCTCAGCTTCACAATCTGTCCTTCCAGTGAGCACTCAGGGCTGATTTCCTTAAGAATGGAGAGGGTTGATCTTCTTGCAGTCCATGGGACTCAAGAGTCTCCTCCAGCACCAGAATTCAAAAGCATCAATTCTTCGGCGATCAGGTGACTATTTTAGGTGCATCCAATTGATGCACAATCACAATGTGGGGTATTTTTGGACCCAGAAGAAGGCAGAACGGGGCGGAATGGGTCGAGCCATGTTTATGCATGCTCCACTGATGCGCCAGGGGTGGGAACGGAACCCCCACACGAAATGGTCACCACCTGTACTGTAAATCTGTTAGTCTTTATGGTGGCACATGGCTTAGTGGCTTTGCTGCACAAGTTCCCCTTTAGTTGTTCTACGTTGTTCCACTTGTGGTGTCTGCTCCATTCCCTTTAGCTGAATTTATGAACCAAGAAGAACGGTGGGGGTGGGGAGGGACAGAAACATAATTAATGTTTACCAGTAATGATCAAATGACACTCTTCCATCCTAAATATTGTTGTGATCTAGAGAGGCATCTCAGTTTCTGTCAGTGATCATGCAGTACAAGTGCTGGTTATGTATCCAACCCCCCCTCAATAATCCAATTACTTCCAGAAATTTCTTTTAAAAAAACTAATAATAAAATGGGTGAAATTCACAAAAGACAAATGATGAAAGGGAACTCGCGTGCCATATCCTTTGATCATTAAACAATAAGAGCTTCTTCTATATTCACAAAGAGAAAGGTAGGTATCTCACGTGAACCAAATATGTGTTTGTGTCCACGGTATCTTTCAATTGTATAATTAAATGTGCATTTTTCATTAGGTTAAATTTACCTTGCTTGACAACCCAGTTTTGATTTACTTTCCCCGTGCTCTTTTACTCTCTGTGTTATTTGTTCTCTAATACAAGCTACCATGAACACCATATTGGCCATTAATACTACCCTCCCCCCAAAGTAAATGCTTATTGCAGACAATATTATGAAGAACCGCCTTTCCTATAAAGATATGTTTTTCATAAGAGAATGGAAAGTTATATTATTCTAAGTTTAAATTAGCGCTGGAAGCAAAACAGCCCAATTTCCCAGTTCAGGCCTACACTTGTTAAATTCCCCAGTCGTTCTTCCCCATCAAAAAAAGCTTCTTTGTGATGCCAGGTTCTCTTACTTGGCTATGCCCATGGTTTCCTTAGCTACTGCAAACTGTTAGAATTCCTGTTCCATGATTGCAGTCATGGGATTGTTGTCTTTCACATGATGGTATATGTTTTGACTCCACGGAGTGGGAAGTGACGAAGACAGGATGTTTGTGTTACTGTGTTCCGTGAAGTGGGAATATTGTCATTTGTGTTTTTTTTCTCTTTGCTGTCTGATGCTAGAGAGAGAGGGAGCCATGTTGCAGTGCTCCATGTGTGTTAATATGTAAATAAAGTAGATTAGCCAAAATGCTGAGCTGCTGAGGTCTGTCGCACAAGATGCAAAGACTCTGCCGATCCCTAAGTGTGCTGGTGTCGGTTGGCATCTGTCACTGTGATGTTTGGGCTGAAGGAAGTTTTTGAAGCTCCCGAACGATCGACCAGGAGAGAGGGAACATGCCAGTCAGGCATGTGTCTCTGCCAGGGTCCTACTCGAGTGTAGGACGAGCTCCTGACACAAACATGCTCCATTTGATCAGGCCAATGGCATTTGTCGATTTTCTACATATGACAAGCTGCTTGTGATCCAGCGACTCAAATACAGCGCATTGCAGTTCCAGGTTGCCTTGCAGAATATAAGAATGTTTAGTGGAACCAGCTATCATATTCTAGCTCTGCACAACGCTCTGTGTAGGCTGTGGGTTAAGGGGAAACTGTTACGATAATGAAGCAATGCAGCTGCAAAGTCCTAGCTTGAAGTGTAAACATGATGGGAATGTTGGGACTGCTGTGGGAACAGTGGGGCAGTCTTTTCACAGTGCGCAGCACCGGAATTACCTCAGAGTGTAATATGAGCTGTACAGGATGTACAGGGAGTGTTTGTTACAACACTGCTGGAATTTGGAGAGAGCAGTCACGTTTTCTGTAACGCTGCAAATAAAAGCATGTAAACACGTTTCTGTCTATCTCTTTCCCCTGCCTGGGGGAGGCAGGAAAGAGGGGTGTGTTCTTCTCACGTTTGAGAAGAATCGCCGATCGAGACCTTGCCTGCGTCTGCTGGGGAATGCAGCCAGGGAGGTCAAAAGGGAATCAAGCCGGGTGCCTGGACTGCTGCCAGCTTCTCATGAGAAGGGCTTGAATTTCCAACAGAAACTACATGGCATGGGTGTGTGTTTTTTTTATAAAAAAATCCATAAATAACAGCCACAGGTGTTCCACATCAGGATTGGGGCTGCAGCACGGGTGGAGAGTGTTTTTGGACTGCAAGGCATGATGTTTATATATTCCTTCCATACCCACAGCTATCATTTGCAAATAAAAGACAAAAGCATGCAGAGCCCAGCTGTGTGTTTTGCATGAAGTATAGTCTGGTACTTTAATCCAAAACCCTTTAGGTATACCAAAAACTCCCGGATCTCGGTGCAGGAAATACAGGTGCCATCAATATTGTAAATCAGAGCAGCATTTCAAAATAGGACAAAAATAGCCCTTCAACCGTCCAGCACAGCTCTTTCCTTAGCTACCGTATTTTTTGCTCACTTTTCCCCTCCTAAAAAGTAAGGGGAAATGTGTCTGCGTCTTATGGAGCGAATTCAGGCTGCGCAGCTATCCCAGAAGCCAGAACAGCAAGAGGGATTGCTGCTTTCACTGCGCAGCGATCCCTCTTGCTGTTCTGGCTTCTGAGATTCAGAATATTTTTTTCTTGTTTTTCTCCTCCAAAAACTAGGTGCATCTTGTGGTCTGGTGCGTCTTATAGAGCAAAAAATACGGTACTTTCTGGCCATGTGAGATCACTCTTTCAACTGATGCTCTGCATCCATTTGGGATGGGTTATACAGGGACTTCATGACTCTTAAGGCTAGGAAACTGCCCCCTCCTGCCATAAAACAGTCTGAATTTCAGTTATTTTTCATTACCTGACTATTTAGGTGGTGGGGGAATGTGCCTCATTAAGAAGGCAACAGCTGATGCAAAACAAAAGCATAACCCATAAAAATTATGCCCTAACAGGAAGTGGGGGAAACTGTGTTTTTCAAAGTGCAGTCCCACCCTGCTATACAGCACAGGACTCTAGCTGTGACAGTAAAGGTATATTCCCTTTTCATATTTACACTGTGTATATACATGTTGTGCCCGCAGGAGAGAGGGAGGGGGAAAGAGGGAGGGAGAGGAGGGAGGGAGGGAGGTTTGAGTGGCAGCAAGGAAAAGGCCAAGAAGCTCTTGTCCCCACCCATTCCTCCTTCCTGTCAGCGAGACAAGAAAGGCGCTTTCAGGTAAACCGGAGCACCCTTCTTCTGTTGTCAAAACAGATTGTGCAACCCTTTCTGATGTAGTTTCCCATTTTCTCATCTTCGTTGCCTTGTCAGGGTGTGCCATCATTCCAAATGGTACACAGCATTTTCTGTTGTTGTTTTTTCAAAAAAGCAAAAAGGGGGAAGGAGGGAAAAGGATATAGGGCTAAGATGCAACTCTGTCCTTAAAAAAAATAAAGTGGGATAGATAAAAGAGGAGACTGGCAGCAAAATAATAATGTGTCAGATGCTAAAGGGCTGTTCAGGAAGAATGGCATATGTAAAGAAAAACAACAGATTTTAGCGCTTTGGTTCCTGTGGAGCTGTTTTCGACAAAGCGTGATTATATGACAATTTTACACCCAAACGGGAGAGGGTTGGATTGAGCCATTTGATACAAGATTATCACAATGCATAAAGGATGAGAATTAAAATGGAAGATTACTGTAAAGTACTTATGTAGATTGAACATATGTGGGGAGGAAAGATAATTTTACTGGATTTTACATGTAGTTTCCTCTGTAGAAATTCGACTGGATTCTCGGGAATTATTCAGTCTCGCCTTGGATTCCCATATTGGCATAAAGGTAAAGGTAAAGGGACCCCTGACCATTAGGTCCAGTCGTGGCCGACTCTGAGGTTGTGGAGCTCATCTCGCTTTATTGGCTGAGGGAGCCGGCGTACAGCTTCCGGGTCATGTGGCCAGCATGACTAAGCCACTTCTGGCGAACCAGAGCAGTGCACGGAAACGCCGTTTACCTTCCCGCTGGAGCGGTACCTATTTATCTACTTGCACTTTGACGTGCTTTCAAACTGCTAGGTTGGCAGGAGCAGGGACTGAGCAACGGGAGCTCACCCCGTCGCGGGGATTCGAACCGCTGACCTTCTGATTGGCAATTCCTAGCCTCTGTGATTTAACCCACAGTGCCACCAGTGAGCCCCATAAAGCATTACCATGAATGGGGGGTCAGGGAGTCAGAGCCAGACTGCCCATTAGGTGGGGTGAAGCCACTGCCTCAGGCAGCATAAGCGCAAGAGCCAGCGCCCCACCTGCCCCACTGCTTCTTCCACCAGCTGAATGCATTGCCATTTGTCTTCCCTGCCCCTCAGGTGGAAAAGAGGAGCATCAAAGCCTTGCAGAACCCTCCACCCCCCCCCCCGGCCGTGTTTGGCAAGCAGGGGTGTTTCAGTGTGCAATGAAAGTGGGGGGCAGCGATGGCGCAATGGCACCCCCCCGGTGCCATTGGACCAGCCCTCACTTAAATATAGCGCACCCACCTCACAGAACACCAGTTCTGTGAATTCCTACAAACTATCCCAGATTATTTTGTGGGGGACTTGTGTGAGGGAAAACTTAATAATTTAGAGTCCCAGGCAGGATTTGATCAAATAAACCATAAAGGTTTTATTAAACAAAGGAAGTTTATGACACAAAGTGGGTAAAGCATAAGCTACTTCAGATTATATCACTTCAGTTTTTTCTCAGTTGTTGCACAGCTGTTGCCGCTCAATATTTTGGTTCTTAAACAAGTTGGAACTTCCTGTCAGTTACACACCCCTTTGACAACCCTACTCCTGAGGTACTCCAAGTAACAGACCCAAAGGGATCACCACGCCCCTCTTAACTGGTTTGGGAGTCTTCTCTTTGTAGAAGAATCTCTCCCCTCCTGACTGGAATAAGTCCTAAGTAGACTGTATTCTCACAGCTTCTACTTCTCCTGGCTCAGCCTCAGCCTCCCAGTTAATTCCTGGCCTAATTACTCTTATAGGACACCACACACTGTCCTTCGCACTAAGCTCAGAGTTTCCTTTCTCTAGCTTTTGATATATTCCTCAGAGTGGATGTTTCTACCCAGAACCAACTCTCTCACTTCCTATCTCCCTATCTCCCTATCTCCCAACCTCTATCCTAACCTTAAAAACTGTCTCTCAAAATCCTCTCCTTTTCAACTCCCCCTCCTGGAACCCCAGCCAATAAGAAGCTGCCATTCGTTAACCGTTTGCTGGCAGGGAAAAAGAAAAAGAAAAACACTTGGTGAACCAACTTGCCCAGCAAAACAAACTTTCTGTTGCAGCAGGGAGCAGCATATTCCCTTTCTGCACCAGGTGGCAAAACAGGATGGACTGCCCCTGCAGGAAGCAACAAGAGGGTGAGGCCTATACTTGTATTCCAGCTGTGAACCCAGTGGTGTAGCAATAAAATTGCTAGCATATTTGCAAAGCTAAGCAGGGTCCAGTATGGTTTCAAAGTGGATGGGGGACAGTATGAGATTTGTGCATTTTGCATTTTGAGGCTTGGATTAGATGACCCGTAGGATCCCTTCCAACTCTTCGATTCTATGAGTCTAGGTGTGAGAGACTCTTAATTGCTCACTTGCTAAAATATCAGACTCCATCTGTTCCTTTTTAGTTTTGAGACTTAACTTAAATGACACATTCGTCTGAACTCCTTGTCACCCCACCTCCCTTGTTAAATGAATCTTTCATGTATTAACTGGATAACTGTGGCTTGTTCACCTTTAGGAACCCTTAAATACTCTACAGAACTTTCATATTGCTGCCAGACACTATAAAGAGGATTTCATCTTTACATACCCAAAATGTTTTGCACGTGAATTGGAAATGAAGTTAGCCTGGGAGGTCAGAAACCTACTACGTTCACATTGTCCTAGCCAACACAATGTCTTGATCAGGAATGGGCAACCTCTTTCAGCCTGAAGGCTGCATTCCCATGTGGGCAATTGGCTACAGACCAGCACTGGGCAAGCCAAGACAAAAATGTGGATGGAGCAACAACTGTGACTCTTAGCTTTGTACAGTGAGCAACATTCTAGCCATGCACTCCTCTTCATCCAGGCAAACAATAGCCATTGTCACAATTCAAGGATGCACTCCAGCCGAGATGAGCTATATTCCCTGGATTCCTATCCTAGCTTTTGTTTTTAAACCTGAGACATGAGGCAAGATGCACAAACACTATTATCCTCATTTACTGGGTGAAAATTGCTTATCACAAAACTGCTTTTCTCCCACCTTTCAGTGCCTTTAGCCAATGAATGAAGCCAAAGCAGTGACTGACATTTAGGAAAGCACATCTAGCCTACTAGGCAAAGAAGTGAAATGCCCCTTGTCTAGATATGAAACTTCTTGGCTTGGTTTTAAGTCATTTCTTCAGCCCTTCCCTAATGGAGAAGTGATTGCTGCCCCTTCAAAAAACCATTCAGAATTTCCCCCAGAGGTTTAGTGTAACTGTGCTTGGGCAAAAGGTATGAAAAGTAGCAGCAAAGATGGGAACTCCTTCACTTTCTAACTGAGGTCTTATTTCATCCATCTCCCAAAAGCCATTGCCCACACAACCCCCATGTGTGTGCTCATTGCCTTGAGATTGCTCACTGCATATACAGTATCTGTTTTTATTTCTTTATAAGCCAACCACCCATATGAAACAGCAAGGCAGTGTACAAAAATATATGCAGGCACTGGAAGAAGCAAAGATCACCAGTGTTGAAGCAATGATTCTTCAACATCAACTTTGTTGGACATGTCATGTTGTGCGGATGCCTGATGATTGTCTTCCAAAGCAATTGCTCTATTCCAGACTTAAAAATGGAAAGCGTAATGCTGATGGTCAACAAAAGAGGTTTAAAGACTGTCTCAAGGCAAATCTTAAAAAATGTAGTATACACACTGACAACTGGGAAACACTGGCTTGCAAGTGCTCCAGTTGGAGAACAGCCTTTACCAAAGGTGTCATGGGCTTTGAAGACACTCGAACTCAGGATGCAAGGGAGAAATGTGCTAAGAGGAACGCTTGGCAAATTCACACCATGATCAACTCCTGCCCGGAAACCAATGTCCCCACTGTGGAAGGACATGCGGATCCAGAATTGGCCTCCACAGTCACTTACGGGCTCACTGTTAAAACCGTGTTTATAGAAGAAAATCCTACTCAGCTACCAGTGATCGCCAAAGAAGAATGCAGGAACAATAAGACATAAGATCCCACAAAACAATGCAAAATAATAATTATTATTTTACCCATGTTGATGGGAATGGTTTGATTGCTGAGAGTATGTGGATTATACCAGCCTTACTAACTAATCCTGCATTGCAAGACCCATTTTTCTGTTGGGAGGGGGGAGTTGCAGTTGTGTATGAGAACCCAACAGTTAAATGCTGTTTATTGTGCGGTGCGGGGTGCAGAGGGGTGTGTGAAAGTGACTATAACTGCAGGAAAAACAAGTAATGGTTGGGGGAAGCCAGGGAAAGGAGGGTTTTAGTTGTGGTTGGAAGATGCTGGGCCTATCCCTGTTGAGAAACAAGGCGGGGTAGAGGTCAGACATCACCTTGCTGACAAAGGTCCGTATAGTGAAAGCTATGGTTTTCTCAGTAGTGATGTATGGAAGTGAGAGCTGGACCATAAAGAAGGCTGATTGCTGAAGAATTGATGCTTTTGAATTATGGTGCTGGAGGAGACTCCTGAGAGTCCCATGGACTGCAAGAAGATCAAACCTAACCATTCTGAAGGAAATCAGCCCTCAGTGCTCACTGGAAGGACAGATCCTGAAGCTGAGGCTCTAATACTTTGGCCACCTCATGAGAAGAGAAGACTCCCTGGAAAAGACCCTGATGTTGGGAAAGATGGAGGGCACAAGGAGAAGGGGATGACAGAGGACGAGATGGTTGGACAGTGTTCTCGAAGCTACCAGCATGAATTTGACCAAACTGCGGGAGGCAGTGGAAGACAGGAGTGCCTGGTGTGCTCTGGTCCATGGGGCCACGAAGAGTTGGACACGACTAAACAACTAAACAACAACAACAGAGGCCAGGTTTACACACATATGCACAACAACAACCCTGAAGATGTTCTTGCTTCTTCTATCTGCAGCCATAGTAGCAAATGGTGGGAATGTGTCTGAAAATAAGCAAGGCCTTGCATAATGTGAAGTGTTTGTGTGTGCATCATGGACAATTCTATATGCATGTATTGTCAACCACCCTGAACCTCTGTGATAGGGCAGATTATATATGTAAATAAATTTACCCTTTCCAGTCCCCATAGCCTTTCTGGAGCTCTAATTAAGCATTACTGAGCACTGCAAAACAAATATTCAGAGTCTGCAGAATTAGAGGCCTAAACTGTCATTTAATGGATGGTGCTTAGCACAGATCCAATGTGTAACTGTAATGAGGAAAGCCTATCCATGTAATGAGGACTGCCACTCAAGAAATTCTGCTGGATGTTGCAGACTGTCATCAGCAGTTCTGATGCAGACAGCTAATCTACTGTGCTCCACAATCCTTTCACTTTGGGGTTATCTAAGTAAAGAACTATCCAATTAACTGCTTCAAGCTATAGTAATGTTATGCATGACAAGCAGGAAAATTGCCCTGATTAGCCAAAAGTGCAGAGTCAGACCTCTGAACACTTCAACTGCACTTCCTCATGGATGTAGAGACAACTGAAGTCAAGACAGCTCTTCTCTTTGAGTGTATCTGAAACATGTGCGCAATACTTTCATTAAAAGTTAGATAAATGGGATTTATGCATTACTAGTGCCATAGAAGGCCAGAAGCCAATCGACAATGAGGGGGAGAAATGACATGGCCTTTTGAGAGCTGGTGCAGCATTGTGGCGAGACAGATCTAGCGTGTTATGTGCTGCATTACCATAATGGCTAAGAACGTGTGGAGAAGTCAGTGGTTCAAATTTCCTATTAGCCATTTGCTCACTAGGTAAGCCACTGTTCTCTCAGCCCAACATTTGCATCATGCAGGTCGGAGAATGCTACTGGCCTACTTTAATGGGCTGTTGCAAGAATTGCCGAGATAAAATACATGAAGGGCTTTGAGAAATTATGCAAATAATGGTCACCACTTATGCCCTGAGTGCTTAAGCATACAAACGTATCTTCCAATATTTCATAATGAAAATAAGGACATGCTAACACATCTTAGGTCTGAATTCAAGGGTTGCCACCCAAGATCTCACACTGTTACGTACTGCTAAAGGCAATACAAGCTCCACTTGCTGTGTTTGTTTACTCATCTTATGCCAGATAAAATTATTTGCCCATCCATTCCAGTTTTGTCTATCTGGAGTGATGCTGGCTTTCCAGTGCTTGGGGAGATGTACTTCACAACATCCAAATAATTGCGAGCCTCTCAAATTAATGTTATTTGCATTTGTTTGTTTGTTTGTTAAAAAGAAAGAAAGAAAACCCTGAACACATGTCTTCAACACATAAGGTTTGTCCTTAAATGAGACAATGTAAGAATGTAGGAAGCCCGTGGCAAAAAAACAACAACCCAAAAAGGGTTTGGGATACAATGTACTTACATGTGTGTTATTCTGGCCTTCACTTGACATGCAAAATTCCTGAGGTTAGTTAAGTTATTAATTTCTATTCCACTTATTTGACAAAATGGCTTCTACGTGGTTTGCAACTATAAAATAAATCCATACTTCAAAATACACAGTAGCATTCAAACACTTGTTAAAGTGCAATAATTAAAACAATTTAAATAAACTCCAGTTCAGGTCAAGGGGATGCTTGCTTAAACAGGTACGGAGCCAGCAAAATACCAACACTGAAGAGTCTTCTCTTATGTCAGCAGGACAGGCCTTCCAAATCACGGGAGGTGAGAAAGGTTCCGGGAGGTTCTGAAAGTAGGACAAAGCAATTTTTTCCTTCAATTCCGTGAGGCGGGGGTGTTGTTAGAATAATCACTTAGGTCCAACTGTTGCCCCTCGTTGTTCTTTCTAAGCCGCTGGGCCAGAAGGAGTTGTCCTCTTCGGAGGCCAGTGTGGTTTCCCCTGCAGTAATTCCTCATGATTAATGCACTGGAAGCTAGTGCGCACCTGCAGCGAGAATGGCCTCAGGCTTCCCTTCAACTGCCATTTCTTGTTGTTACCCGTGTTTCAATTACAGTAAACCCTAGCAAAGCTCAAACTGGATGCGCCACCAGGAATAATGCATTCGGCGCTGCCCTTTGGAACGTCTTTTAATCACCTAGCGTTTTCTCTTGTATTCTCTGCCCTGCCCACACCTTCCCCGAGGCTACCTACCTACTACTGTTTCCCAAAGGCACTTGCCAGCTTTCCTTTCATTAGCCTTCCTTACATCTGTCACGATACATAAACTTAATTTGTTCACGGGATTCACCTCTTAGTGTTTCCTTTCATGAAAACACCTTCCTCAGCTGATTTAGGTACTTTAATCTTATTATTTCCTTTAATCTGCTGCTTATGTCTCTGCACAAAAGGGAAAACAAGAGATGTTTACTTTTCTCATATGTGTATGTCTTGCGAGTATCTGTTCTTGAGTGCTGACATTGTTGGTTATGTATTAATTATTTTGTCAGTTTCATTATTTAGAAGGAAAGGCTCCATAATGGTAATTTGGGAAGCGCTCTCTCTCTCTCTCTCTCTCTCTCTCTCTGTGTGTGTGTGTGTGTCTTGAGAACAAAAGCCTGGTTTCTGCATTCCAGGAATGCTACAGTTGTTGCTTCCCCATGGCCCCACCCCACAACACTCTGCCAGTGGAATAATGTACAGAACACAAGGGAGGCCAGCTGATCTTATTGCAAGAAACCCAAACCACCCTTTTGCTAACATGGTCACTCCCAGGTACATATGAAACTTCCTTATATGAAGTCAATACTATGTCAGCACCAACTGGCAGAGGCTCCTGGCCACTGATGGATTAGCAACAGAGGAGGCTGCCTTGAACTGGACCACGTAGGTCAGGACGGTCTACACTGACTTAGAACCAGCTCTCCAGGAACTCAGAAATGATTCTCTCCCAGCCCTGTACCTGAAGATACTGGGGACTGAACACAAGATATTCTGCATGCAAATCAGTTATTCCACCATGGAACTACAGTCCTTCACCCCCTGTTCCTGCCACTTCTTGTTTCCAGTGTTTTCACACTACTGGTATGAGATGGAGCCATAAGGGAGCGATAGACACATCTTCTCATGATTGGGTCAGGACAGAGAACAACTTACCTGTCAAGTATAGTTCTTCTCTCAGCCATTCAAGCTTTAAACATTGAGGGGATTTTTTATTTTTATGGAGGCATGTTCTGTAATGCAAGCTGTCCTGCAGTCTGAAGTGGTACAATCCAGGCACCAGTTACCTCCTTAGTGACAAAGCTAGATGCTAGCCATATGTCTGAGAGACATCTCTAGATGGATTCTAGAAGTAGTAGAGCTTCAAGATATCAAACGTTTAAGCATTAAGATGGGTGACACCTGGCTTGAGAGCAGTACATGTGAAAAGGATCTAGGAGTCTTGGTTAACCACAAACTTGACATGAGCCAACAGTGTGACGCGGCACCTAAAAAGCAATGCAATTCTGGGCTGCATCAATAGGAGTATAGCATCTAGATCAAGGGAAGTAATAGTGCCACTGTATTCTGCTCTGGTCAGACCTCACCTGGAGTACTGTGTCCAGTTCTGGGCACCACAGTTCAAGAAGGACACTGACAAACTGGAACGTGTCCAGAGGAGGGCAACCAAAATGGTCAAAGGCCTGGAAACGATGCCTTATGAGGAACGGCTAAGGGAGCTGGGCATGTTTAGCCTGGAGAAGAGGAGGTTAAGGGGTGATATGATAGCCATGTTCAAATATATAAAAGGATGTCACATAGAGGAGGGAGAAAGGTTGTTTTCTGCTGCTCCACAGAAGCGGACACGGAGCAATGGATCCAAACTACAAGAAAGAAGATTCCACCTAAACATTAGGAAGAACTTCCTGACAGTAAGAGCTGTTTGACAGTGGAATTTGCTGCTAAGGAGTGTGGTGGAGTCTCCTTCTTTGGAGGTCTTTAAGCAGAGGCTTGACAACCATATGTCAGGAGTGCTCTGATGGTGTTTCCTGCTTAGCAGGGTGTTGGACTTGGTGGCCCTTGTGGTCTCTTCCAACTCTATGATTCTATGATCTTCAGACATCCAACAGGTAAACAAACGAAGGCTGGCAATCCTTAACAATTTTACTCAGTAACGCTCACTACTTAAACTTTGGGGGATTTAACTCTAAATAAATGTGCCAGACTTTACCAATCCAGTCCTAGGGCTGGGCAATATTTGGTTTTCAACATTGTGATATATCGCCAGCTAAACATCGCCATATATCAATATATCATGATGTCTGAAATAAGGATGGAACTACGTTGAGGTGAACAGTAGGGCTGGGCAATATCTGGTTTTTAACATTGTGCAATGTCACCAGCTAAACATCGCAATATATCACAATGTCAGAAATAAGGATGGAGCTATGTAGAGGCATTGAGTGGCTTCACTGTTTTCCCACATTGTGATTTTTGCATAACACGCACACAACATGATTCATGATATATTGTCAGGTCAAAAAATATGAATTCGATATCACGGTATGGACCTCAAACTGGTTTTGGACGATATATTGATTTATTGTCCAGCCCTGTCCAGTGCCCTCCAGATGTATTGCACAAATCACAACAACCCACTCCCCAGAGTTGCCAACAACTTTGTTTGTGGCAAAAAGTGCAAAAAGGGAAAGGCATGTGCCTTCTACTCTGCTATAATAAGAAGATTGCCAACCCAGTAAGTATATGACCTAAGTCTATATGTTTCCACCTCTGTCTACCATTTTGCTATTTTGCTGTCGAAAGGTCTTTGGAAAGTTGAGCTATTTTTAAAGTTAATCTTTAATTAAGGTTATTAATTGCTTTCCTAATATTCCCTATCATGTGACCAATGCCAATTTTTACCCATACATGTATGCTATTTATTAGCTGTCAAACCAATTATAGTCAGTTTACTGATACTTTAATGACATGAAAAGCTTGGGAAGCAGTGCCAAAGTTTAGAAAAAGACAGTCTTGGGGCAGGCAACAAAACTAGATTTTTCTCAACCATCCAAGTCATCAATAAACTTCTGGAAAACACACATCAGTTTGGCCACTGTCACTAATACCCCATGCCGTTTTTTAAGAGAATTTTTAAGTGTCCACAATCTGGCTATTTCCCCCTTAGTTGGAATTTTAAGAGAAAAAGATTTGTATCCCACAAAATCACATTTTTGTCTCACTTTTCACACAGTGTTGATTCTTCTCCATAAAAAGAAAAGAAAGACAATCTACTACAAATTAGTTTTCGTTTTTTGAACAGGTTGTTAGGTAAATCTTCATGCATTGAACTAGACTCTTTGTAAGAAGTATTCAGATCTGAGTGATTACAACAAAAAACAGGGAAAGAGGAAATAAAATTTGAGAAAGAATCTAGAACACACACAAAGATTGGATTGGATTGATCTTTATTACGGCCATTGGCCCGTTACACGACAGTTTCCCATACCAACATATTATACTTAAACCTCCAAATTTAAAATCGCCAAAACTTACAAAAGACAAACAGTAACCGAAGCAAAACAAAAACAAAAACCACCATCATACATTACAATAAATTTGTAACCTATACATCGCCCTCTGCTCATAAATTAATCAAGGATATCAATGGTGATATCGCCTAAAACATAGATCATGGTTTAAAACAATGGTGATATCAACTAAAACATAGGTCATGGTTTAAAGGGGTTATCCGAATCACACAGGAGACCGTTTCTCTTCTTTAGGGATAGGACGCTGATCAGGAATCTGGCAACCATGAGTGATCTTAGGGGGTCATCATCAATTAGTAGATATCTCAGTTTGGCTTCAATCGTATCATCGGCAATTCCCTTAAGATATTGAGCAAGAAACTTGCTCCTGGCTGGTAAGTGAAAAGCACAGTCAAAAATTATGTGATGCAACGATTCCGGTGCCCCACAATTACAATCACATAAGAGCGATATCTGTCCATTGGAGAACCTATTTCTCAGCACGTTCGATGGGAAGGTGTTGAATCTTGCCTTTACAAAGGCATATCTATGAACTGAGGAAGTTAAGGAATTCAAATAGTTTGGGAGCCTTAAGAGGGGTAATAAACCAAGATTTAGAGGTGAGCAGGTACCATTGCCCAAGACCATTTTCTGATGGAAGTCCATCTCCTCTAGCTTACAGGTTACTGTTCTTTTAGCTGGGACTATGTCCTGCTCTAGTAATTTGGATGGGGAGATTCCCATTGCCGTTATTTTCAGCTGTAAATTTTTTACCCATGGGCTCTGGAAATCATCTCTCCACATACATTGTATCAAGTACAAGTTTGGGAGATTGTGCCATAGAGATAACCAGTGACAAAGTATGTGCTTCCACAGAGCATTTTCCAGGGATACAATATTAAGTTCCATGCGTAACACTGTATTACTTACACAGTTGGGCAGTTTCAATATCCCTCTTAAAAACTGATTTTGAATGACCTCCAGGTGAGATAGGTTGGCAAAAGTCCCCCAAATTGAGATGGCATAAGCAATTGTCGGGATCACCTTGGCCTTGAAGACTTTCAACGCCGATGGGATATGAAGGGCCCCATCGGTGAAGAAGAATCACAAGATCGCCAAGGAGATAGCTTTGGCTCTGTTTGTAACATAGGCTACATGGGCCTTCCATCTGAGGTTATGTTGTAACCAAACTCCCAAATATTGCAATCTATAGACTTGTTCGATGACTCTCCCATCAATTCTCCAATTATGGAGTTTCCGGCTCTTTGAGAAAATCAGGATCTTAGATTTTCCATAATTAATTGTAAGGGAATTTGCATTACAGTATGATCCAAAAATTTTTAGGGCCCTCCTGAGACCTACTCTAGAAAAAGAAAGAATGACTGCGTCATCCGCATATAGTAACAAGGGGCAGCAATAAAGTGCTAGGCGGGGTGCATGAATCCTTTCTTGGGCCTCTATTAGGGGAGTCCTCATGTCACTTATGAACAAATTGAACAGGAGTGGAGCCAATATACAACCCTGTCGGACACCTCTGTTAATGGGAATTGAATTCGTGAGATCACCCTCCGGGGTGACACAAACAAAGATGTATTAATTAAATGTATCATTGCTTCTGCAGCACCCCAATGCAGTTCCAGTGACAACACCACCAGGGAGATCCACTGAATCTATAACACTACCTGCTGCTTTGGAACATGTTTTAGAGACAACAAACTATTGTTACTTCAGCTTCTGCTACAGATATTTAAAGTGAGGAAATACAAGAATTGCAGTCTTCGCCATCAACACAGGAAAACCGAGGTTCGTACAAAGGTAGCAAAATGAATTTGGACTGGTTATTAGTTATTCAGAATCAAAAACACATAAAACCGCAAGATTATGGGGACAACGATCTGAGAATCAACCATGGGTGAAAAGTCTGAAGCAGCATCTTGTGCATGTTGCAAATGCCCTTCTTTCCTTATGTATTGATTTGTGCAATGATTCTCTTATAGAAACACCCACTGCTCACTCATTCATGGCTAGCATGTCCATTAGCGACACTGTAAGCACAATCAATACCAGTGCAGTTAAATGATATCCTGTTCAACTTAAGAACTCGCAAACGCCCGCTTCAGCGTGTCGAGGTCCCCAAGCCACCCCCCAAATAACTCGCAACGCACACTTAATTTTTGTTTAAGGTTTTTGGCATAATTTTGGCCACAACTTTATTTAAATACAAAACCGTGAGTGGTTGTTTAGGCATTGGTTAAGACTATCTGTCCCCCCGCCTGGGGACAGAACTGACTTCCGGGCACCACCGAAAGACAGTGCGGGGGAAAGCAAGTCGGGGAGAAATGGAGCTGAGTCACAGACCCTCAATTCTCATCCGCATGCTCCCCGAAGGCTTGCCGGCCCTAGTCCCATTCCAGGGATTGGACGGAAAGATGGCAAGCCCCAGGATTCCTTTAACGGAATTCCCTTTCCGCAGCAACCATGGAGGGGCAGACCCAGCCTATCCTAACCCCTCCTCCACCAATTTATAACCAATGCCTAACCGCAACCTTACAAGTTGTGACGATTTGCTACGCAGTAGGCAAAAACCAAATGGCCCAGCCGATCAGCCAGATGGACAAAATTGCTACCAAGCCCCTGCCCCAACGGCAGACGACCCCATGATAGGCATAGCAAGGTCAATGCAACAACCCCTTACTCAAGGGCGGGTGGGCGGGTGATCCGTTGCACACAGCAAAGAGAAAGCTCCAGGCTGCGTGCAGAGTATTTAAACATTTTACCCCTCCCACCAAAATTGTAACATAACTTTTACCCCAGCAACCCAGTGAACCAATCACTGCCCAGGCCATCTTTAGAGACCCTGCCTGGTAACAGAGGGGTGGCTCAGCAGACCCCACCGCAACGCATGCTCTCCATGAAGGAGAACACGCTTTGCAGAAATCCAGACATATACAAAGAGATGCTACAAAAATGGAGAAAGTAGCTCAGATCTTGAAAACAGCTATTTGTCTTGCACTTCAAGTTGATGGAAGTCCAGATTGACAAGATGAAGAAAACAAATTTGTCATTGCTAGGTAAAGCCTGAAAGAAAGGCCAGCTGAGATCCCTAATGCCTTTATTGGAGTGATTTATCCTGAGAAATCTGGTTGTGACAAAGGCGTGTAAGTTTGCCAGTGTCCAGTTTGAATTGCTAGTTGGAGTTACAACTGGTGGGGAAACAGCTAATATTGGCTGAATGAGTGAGCTCTGGAAACTTATTGAAGACCATCTCAGACATAGATTAATGACATGATTTTCAGTTCTTTTGTTTGCCCCAGCAGTAGGCTGTGTGTGTGTGTGTTTGTGTGTTTAATGTATTTTAACTGCTTTTTCACATTTAATAATCATAATTTAAAATACAGTAAACACCAACAATATCAGCTAGTTTGTCATTTCTCGGAAAAAGGCATGACAGCAGTTTAAACGTAGAACCACAACTACAATATTTTAAAAAGGAATTTCCCCCCCCCCTTTCTTCTGATTTCTTTGAATTCAGCAGGACTTGCTTCTGAATAGAAATGTGCAGTATTGCATATTTTTCTCCCCCTTTCCCCCCAAAAAACATCATTGCATGTAGAAAACTGGATGGGAAGGCAAAGAGTTCTAGACTATCCTTCTCCAGGATGCACTAATTTTCTAGGCGCAGGGATGATTTTGCATAGGAAATTCAGTTGAATCCACTGCCTGCAGTTTGAAGGGGTTGAAAGTGGGAACAGTTTTAGCGCATGATGAGCAATTTGTCTAGAGAACAGCTTAGATACATCATTGAAAGTGGCTTATTTTCGGAGACTTCCGGTCGGCGCCAGCGTTAATGGCGGTCCTTGCTTCGAGCTCCGAAGCAGGACTGCTCCGTGAGTTCGGGTCTGACCCGCTACGGCGAGCGGGGGACCCCTAAAATCACAGGCGCTGAAGCCTGTGAACAAGGAGATTCGGTGGGCACCTTTGCGCCCCCCGGTATCGCGAAAGAGCCTTTTTAAAGGCTCCGGAGCGGCATCGGGTGTGAGCGCGGTGCTGAGGATCGCAACCCAGCTCACGGAGCGAAGCCGCGTCGCCATTGACGGAGAGCGCCGATTCCTTCCTGAAACTACCGATTGGAAACAACACCCGTGAGTAAGAACAATAAATAAAGGGAACGGGACTTTAAAATTTAAGAAGATTTGGCTGAAAACGGGAGAGGCAAAAAATAAGGAAGTCTGCCCCCCGGAGCTACATGATTGACTGAGCAACGAAAAGAGCAAGCTGTGTTTAAAGGGGACGTTTTTATGCTTTTTAAATTGGTTAAACTTGACATCGGAAGAGGACCTCCCCCCCCAACGAGCAGGAGAGGGGGGGAAGAAATTTGACTTAATTTTATCTGCTCAAGAAGGGAGACTTGAATGGGAAACCTTCCACTGCCGATACTCTGACCAGGCTGCCGGGGAAGTGAGCGCCTGAAGTGAGCTGTCAAACTTGATTGAGGATACAAAGTAAGATTTGTCTGATATAAAATAACGGGACTTTAGCGGACAAAAACTGTAACTTTTTAAATTGCAAAAAGTAGGGTTTGTATTTGGACTTTCGCTTTCGGAACTTTGCATGGCTATTTCTCTCCCTGTTTCTTTGTCTCCGCATTGGATACAATGTACTCCCTCTAGAGGCTTAAAAGAGAGACTGTTGCATTGAGATATAAACAGTGGGATTTTCCAGCTGCAACTGTTCCTGTGGGAACGACCTTGAGATATGAGCGGCCCACTGGATGAAATATCAACAAGATCCAAGGCAAAACAGGCTCAGGCTCAAAAGAAAAGAGGCTCCTTGACAGGAGCAACAGCAACACAGGAAAGAACAACAACGGTATCAATGGATTCCATGACACAGGCTTTACTCAGGATAAATGAATCTTTAGAATCGCTTACTAGGCAATCTACAGAGAACTCCAAGAAACTGACAGAATTGACAACAAGATTGGATTTGAACACGACAATTATATCGACTAATACAGATTCTATAAATCGATTAATTCAGGAAAGTGCAGAGACGAGGAAAATAGCCGAAAACGCGAGGACCACGGCCGAGGAAACCAAAGGGAAATTTGTTCCTATTGCAAGGAAGGTACATGAGCATGATGAAGCCCTGGCCCTTATGGAACTTGAGAGGAAAGGCAAGAACTTGAAATTGAGACTGGTACCTGAGGAGGAGGAGGACAAGCTTGGGGAATTTCTTACAGATAAGTTTCAAGAATTTTGGAGTGAAGAGTTGGGAGAAGAGGAAGAGGAATTTACAATAACTACAGCCTTCCGGATTGGAAGAAAGCAAGGCAAGAAGCCAAGGGATTGTTTAATAACTTTTAGATCCAAGGAAGAGAGAGATAAAATATTGAACCTACATTTCCAGAGGGCATTGGTTATTAAAAATTCCCAAATACAGATCTTCAAAGATATTCCCAGATACTTTTTGGAGGTGAGAACACAATTTAAAGACCTAGTCGAAATATTAAAACAAAACAACATTCAATTCAGGTGGGAATTCCCACAAGGACTGTCCTTTAACTTCAAAGGGAAGAAAATTAAAATAAAAACAATTCAAGATAAAGAACACTTTTTGGAGAGAAACCTTGAGGACTTTCAGAAAGGAACTGTAGAGGGGGGAACACTGGACATTACCAACCTATCGTTTGGATTGAACCAAGCACCGACGGACGAGGAACAAGAACTTGGAGCAGTGGGTGGGAAAAGTACCCAATAACAAAAATGTCTCTGCAACTTCTGAGTTGGAACTGTAATGGTCTAAACCATCCCCGAAAAAGAGATCAAGTTTTTCATATATTAAAGAAAGAACAGTTAGATATAATTTGCTTGCAAGAAACCCATATTGCCAGGATACACAGGAAACTTCTGATAAATAAGAGATTAGGACTGGAATTTGTTTCCTCGGACAAAGTTAAGAAAAGAGGGGTGGTGATTTATGCCAAGGAAAAATGGGAACCAAAAATGATCTTTAAAGATGATGAAGGAAGATACCTGGCAGTAGAAATTCAAATTCAAGGAGAAAAGATCTTAATTGTTGGAGTTTATGCACCCAATGAGGGGAAGGCAGAGTTCTTCAAGAAGTTGCATGAGACCTTAATGGACTTTATGGATCTTAAAATTATAATGATGGGAGATTTTAACGGAGTTGTCTCCACAAACATGGACAAGGCACAAAGACAAGTAATATCCAAGGATGGGAGACTACCAAAGACCTTTTTCGAACTCACTGACACCATGGACTTGATCGACATCTGGAGAACTAGGAACCCTCTGGAAAGAGAGGGAACCTTCTTCTCGGAAGCAAAAATGACCTGGACTAGAATTGATCAAATTTGGATTTCTAGCAGTCTGGCACCAAGAGTGAAAAAAACAGAAATCTGCACAAAAACCTGTTCCGACCATAATGCAGTTAAGATGGAAATGAAATTAACAACGGCTGGAACCTTCAGATGGAGAATGAATGACACCCTATTTAGAGATGAAGAAATTTATCATAAGGCCCAAAAAATATTGAAGGATTACTTTGAGATAAATTTGAGAACTGAGGTTGAAAAAAGAATAGTATGGGACGCAAGTAAGGCCGTGATGCGTGGATTCCTAATTCAGCAAAATTCTATAAAAAGGAAGAAACAAAATGAGAAGAAGGAAAAGATTTTGAACCAGATAAAGGAAGGAGAAAAGAAACTGAGATCTAAGCCGAAGTCTCATGAGATTTTAAGAGAAATAAAGTACCATCAGACGCAATATATGGAACTGATGAATCAGGAAATAGAATGGAAGATAAAGCAAATGAGACAAAGGACATTTGAATCGGCAGATAAATGTGGGAAACTGCTGTCATGGCAACTGAAAAAGAGGCAAAAGTTAAATACGGTGACATCCCTGGAAATAGATGGGAAAATTATCAACAAACCAAATGAAATAAGCAACTGTTTTCAAAGTTTCTTCAAAAAACTTTATGCACAAGGGCCTACAAATGAACAAGAAATAGAAGAATTCGTCAAAAAATATGGACTATCAAAGATTTCAGAACAAAATAAAAGGATTTTGAATGAAAAAATCACAGAACAAGAAATAGAGGGTGCCATCCAGAATACGAAATTGGGGAAATCACCAGGACCAGATGGTTTGACTGCAAAATACTACAAAGATCTTAAATAATGGCTAATACAGCCATTGAAGGAAGTATGCAACCAGATATTAGAGGGGAAAAAGGCTCCTGAATCGTGGAAAGACGCATTTATCTCACTTATACCGAAGACAGAAACTGAGAAACATCAAGTTAAAAACTACCGCCCTATATCACTCTTGAATGTGGATTATAAAATTTTTGCAGATGTTTTAGCAAAAAGATTTAAGAGAGTTTTGATGGAGGAGATTCATAAGAACCAAACAGGCTTTCTCCCAGGGAGACATATGTCAGAAAATGTGAGGAACATTATAGACATTTTGGAGATGCTAGAGGTGGACATTAATAGGAAGGCAGTTCTGATCTTTGTGGACGCGGAGAAGGCCTTTGACAACATTTCTTGGAAATTTATGAAGAAGAATCTCCATGGGATGGGGGTAGGCCAAGGGTTTGAAAACGGTATAGGTGCAATATATTCTGAACAAAGAGCGAAATTAATTGTGAACAATGTGGTAATGGATGAGATACCAATAGAGAAAGGCACACGACAGGGATGCCCTATATCCCCTTTACTGTTTATATCAGTCCTGGAGGTTTTATTAAGCATGATTAGGAAGGACCAGCTGGTAAAAGGAATACAGGTCGGATCCAAACAATATAAGTTAAGGGCATTTGCAGATGATTTAGTGCTAACTTTGCAACAGCCAGAAGCTAGTACCAAAAGAGTTTTAGAATTAATGGAGATATTCGGCCAGGTCGCAGGATTTAAATTGAACAAACAGAAAACAAAGGTGCTGGAAAAAAATCTAACAAAAGAGGAGAAAGATAGGTTTCAAAGTGAAACTGGGTTGGAAATAGAAAAAAAGGTTAAGTACCTGGGGGTAAATCTGACATCAAAAAATGTGAACTTATTTAAAGACAACTATGAAAAATGTTGGACAGAAGTTAAGAAAGATTTAGACATATGGTCTAGGCTGAAACTTTCCTTGTTAGGCCGAATTGCTGTTATCAAGATGAATGTATTGCCAAGAATGTTGTTTTTATTTCAGACGCTACAGATTCTAGACAAAATGGACTGTTTCAAGAGGTGGCAGAAAGACATATCTAAATTTGTCTGGCAGGGCAAAAAGCCCAGAATAAAATTTAAGATCTTAACCGATGCAAAAGAAAGAGGGGGCTTTGCCCTGCCAGACTTAAGACTTTATTATGAATCAGCAGCCTTTTGCTGGCTGAAGCAATGGCTACTTCTTGAAGACACAGACATTCTTGATCTGGAAGGATATGATAATAGTTTTGGTTGGCATGCATATTTGTGGTATGACAAGGTAAAGGTGTATAAAAGTTTTAAGAACCATATTGTCAGGAAAGCATTGTATAATGTTTGGAATAGATATAAGGATTTATTGGAAAGTAAAACCCCTAGGTGGTTGTCACCAATGGAAGCGAAAGCAGTGAAAAAAATTAACATGGACTCTAATTGGCCTAAGTACTGTGAAATTTTAGAATATGATGGCGAAAGACTGAAGCTACAAAGTTTTGAGAAGCTAAAGCATAAAGTTCGAGACTGGTTACACTACCGTCAGATAAATGAGATGTTTAAGCAGGACAGGAAACTTGGTTTTCAGAAGGAGAGGTCAAAGTTAGAAACAGAATTGTTAGAATCCAATACTAAAAACTTATCTAAAATGTATAATTTGCTGCTGAAATGGAATACACAGGATGAAACAGTGAAATCAGCTATGATTAAATGGGCACAGGATATTGGCCATGACATTATGTTTGACGACTGGGAACAGTTATGGACCACCGGTGTTAAATTTACGGCATGTAATGCCCTGAAAGAGAATATAATGAAAATGATCTATAGGTGGTACATGACCCCAGTCAAACTTGCAAAGATTTACCATCTGCCCAATAACAAATGTTGGAAATGTAATGAGGCTGAAGGTACCTTTTACCATCTTTGGTGGACCTGCCCAAAGATCAAGGCCTACTGGGAAATGATCTATAATGAAATTAAGAAAGTCCTTAAGTGGACATTTGTAAAGAAACCGGAGGCTTTTCTCTTGGGCATGGTCGGCCAATTGGTATCAAAGAAGGATAAGACATTCTTCATGTATGCAACCACGGCAGCAAGAATCCTGTTGGCAAAGTATTGGAAGATGCAAGAATTACCTACTCTGGAAGAATGGCAATCGAAGGTGATGGAATATATGGGACTGGCAGAGATGACCGGCAGAATCCGTGACCAGAGGAAAGAGACAGTGGAAGAGGACTGGGGGAAATTTAAAACATATCTAAAAAATTACTGTAAAATTGTGGACTGATAAGATGTTAAGGGGTAGGAAACAAAGAACTACAGCTGTAAATCTTAAACCTTAAGGAAATTCAAAAGGGACTTAACTAAAGACTGATTGATGAGTTGCTCGAAAAATGGTAAAACAAGGATGTGGCGAAGGGAAGGCATGGGGAAGTCAATTTTTGTTATTTGTTTTTTGATGTTTGTGTTTGTCTTGTATTGTTATTAATATGTGTAAAAACTAATAAAAATATTTTTTAAAAAAGAAAGAAAGTGGCTTATTTTCACTAAGGATAAAAGGGCTTAAGAATATATATAATGGCTCGGGATGGAGGTAGAAAATGAAGACAAGCTTTTTAATCTAAGGGTTAAAGTTAAAATTAAGTAGTGAGTTAACTGTGGGCATTGATAACATTTTTCAAGTAATAAAATCAATCTCATTTAAAGTTTGAGTTCAGAGCAAGAAGGGCTTTCTTTTTCCTTTGAACTTGCTTTGTTCTCTTAAGCCAATGATGGTCTTTTTCTAAACAGATTTTCTATAATTAGAGGCTAGGCAGAGGAAGATCATTAAATATTTCATCAACCATATGGTCACCAACTGAGAAATTCAGAAGTCCCGTTTAAGCTCCATCTGTGTCAGTAACAGTTTACTAACAATGTCAACGACTCCATGGATAAGCACCAGACAAAACCTAAATCTGAGGTGACACAGTGCCAGAGGTAGTTACTGGAGAGATCCTGTTCTTTGATGGACAAACCATGACCTCAGTTGGGCATATGTAAAACTGGGCATCATATAGGAAACAGATATACCATGGTCTGAGCAAGAGGGATACTTGTTGGAAATTCATCTGGACATATGTAGGACTGGGATAATTTTCTATTTCAAAAAAACAAAGGTGTGAAATCGATTTGATAACCCCCTGCCTGTACCCCTTAAAAGCTGAGCCAAATCTGAGGGAGGCAATTTTATGAAAAATTTTATCCATAATAAAACACACCCCACACTTCTGATAATGTGTTTTTTTAAGGCAATGAACTTACCCTGATTCCATTCCATGTCACTGAATCTGACGATGCAACGCAGCCTGTTAAATGAGGTTGATGTCTGCTACCCTCACTCTGATTAGACTTTATGATATTGCCAATGTAATGACAGATCATCATATTGACTATGATAGACATGTTTAACCTGTAGATCCCCAGGCGATCGTGGTCGCTCCCATTTGCTCGTGTTTGTATTCGATCACCGAAGAAGCTGAACAGGTCCGCTCCCGCCCTCCAAAAAAAAAATCAACAACTCATTTTCCCCCAATGCAAAATTACAACAAAAATTACAAACATTGAATCCAAAATAAAACAATACAAACAGGAAAAAAACACAAACAAAAACCAAAAATACACATCTACAAATAAAACCATATCATCATTCTAATCATTACATAGGTAAAGGTAAAGGTACCCCTGCCCGTACGGGCCAGTCTTGCCAGACTCTGGGGTTGTGCGCCCATCTCACTCAAGAGGCCAGGGGCCAGCGCTGTCCGAAGACACTTCCGGGTCACGTGGCCAGCGTGACATCGCTGCTCTGGCGAGCCAGAGCTGCACACGGAAACGCCGTTTACCTTCCCGCTAGAAAGCGGTCCCTATTTATCTACTTGCACCTGAGGGTGCTTTCGAACTGCTAGGTTGGCAGGCACTGGGACCGAAAGACGGGAGCGCACCCCGCCGCGGGGATTCGAACGGCCGACCTTTCAATCGGCAAGCCCTAGGCGCTGAGGCTTTTACCCACAGCGCCACCCGCGTCCCAATCATTACATACATATACACATATTGACTTCCTTCCTTTGTTCTAAGACCCCAACATTTTTACTCTTTCTAAATCAGTGTTTCCCAACCTTTTTTGGGCAAAGGCACACTTGTTTGATGAAAAAAATCTCAAGGCACACCACCATTACAGCCCCGTGACGTCAGCGCGCAGCGTCGCGCCGGGAGGGACACACGAAAGTGTAAGTTTCAATTTTTTTCCCTCCCCTCCTGTGTAAAGGGGAATGCACTCTGCTAAGTAAAGGCACTTGCCACAGCAGCGTCAACGTCACAGCACCCACCGGCACCCAAGAGAGAAGGGGTCTCAGCAGCCCTTTTGCCAGGAAGAGGAGCAAGAACGAGAGGAGGAGGAGGAAGAGGAAGAGAGTCCCCCCCAAAAAAACATTCTCCTTTTGATCTTCCTTATTTGCAATTCCTCATTGCAAAACAGCGGTTGATATAGAGCTGATTTTTTTGTTATTACAGTCCCCACCCCCTCACCTAGAAAAACAC
The DNA here is from genome assembly GCF_964234715.1 of Podarcis melisellensis. Lineage (NCBI taxonomy): Eukaryota > Metazoa > Chordata > Lepidosauria > Squamata > Lacertidae > Podarcis > Podarcis melisellensis. Next base: position 82,090,791 of record NC_138539.1, read on the forward strand.
CCCCTGTCAATTTTATTATTATCATTATTATTATTATTCTCCGCCACTCTGGGAGGCTGAAGCCCTTTAAGGCTTCCTTCTGTCCACTCTCTGTGAATTACCTGCCCGGAGCGGGTTTCTGGGGGGGGGGGCGCTGCTGCCGGTGTCCTCCCCGTCGAGTCTCGCCTTGCCCGGCGCGTGGCGGCCGCCCTTTCCCACACTCTGCCGGCTGCGCTGCCAAGCGGCTCGGCCTGTCAGCGTTACCGGGCTCGGCGGGCGGTAATTCCTGAAGAAAGCCGGCGGCGCTTGAAGAGCTGGCAAGCCCCCATTTGCATGTCTGTTTTCCGCAGCCCTTGGAGAGGATTAAGTTCCCTCCTTCCTGCTGGGGAACCTCCAAGCTTTGGGGGTGTGGGGGGGAGGAGGCAGCAAAGCGAGGCAGGAAGGAGAGCGCGGCTTGGCTGGGTGAGCTTTGGCAGGGGCAGGGAATGAGAGCCGCGAGGCGGGCGCTGCGGGCGGAAGCGCTGCCCGCCGAGCTCGCAGGCAGCCAGGCAGGCAGACGGCGAGAGCCCCGCGCTGGGCGACCTCTCCTCGCCGCCCCGCCTCTCGCCGCCCGACTCGCCCGCCTCCCTCCCACGGAGGTAGGCTGGTGTGCCGTGGGAGGGAGGCGGGCGAGTCGGGCGGCGAGCACACGCGGGGCGGCGAGCGAGCTCCCTCCCACATCCCATCGCCGCTCGCTTCGACCGGCCTACTGGGCTGTCGCAGGCGGAAGGCCTGCGCATGCGCGAGGTTTTCGCGCCTTCCTCCAGTAGGCCGGCCGAAGCGAGCGGCGATGGGATGTGGGAGGGAGCTTGCTCGCCGCCCCGCGTGTGCTCGCCGCCGCCGCCCCGCCTCTCGCCGCCCGACTCACCCGCCTCCCTCCCACGGAACACAAGGCAACGTTCCGCGGCACACTAGTGTGCCGCGGAACACCGGTTGGGAAACACTGTTCTAAATTGTTGTGTCTAATGTAGATAACCTCTCTCTTTAACCTTTTTGCACCATTTTTCTCTTTCTTTAACCCTACAAAGCTTCATTCGTTACATACCAATATGCTTAGTTCAGAACGTTTTTTCATATACTCTTTAGCACATCCCCATTCTTTTAATAAATTTTGGTCCAATTGTCCCCTTATGAATGCTGTGAGTCTTGCATTCACAGCACTCACAGAAGACCCAAAAGCTCAATAACTCTTGTTTTTCCACCCCCACCACCCAAAAAAAGCTGAACAATTCTGGCAATGACAATGGGTAGATCACTGCCAGTTTTATTTTACTGGGAGTAGATTGCCTGGCCTATGACATATGCCCCTGGAAGAAGGTATTTTTAAAAAAAAAATTACATTTTTTTAAAAAGAAAAGGTGCCAAAGCTGAAGGTCAGGAAAAGAAGCAACTGTGAGCAGGCAGCAAACAGCATATGGAAAAGGTATGCAAAAGGTGCTTGTGAAAACTACATTCAATGTTCTAAGACCCACTTTTTAACACTGTAAATTGTGTCCAAAAAAATTGCGTAAACCTAATACAGTGGTAGCTCGGGGTTAAGAACTTAATTCGTTCTGGAGGTCCGTTCTTAACCTGAAACTGTTCTTAACCTGAAGCACCACTATAGCTGCTGCCATGCCTCCAGAGCACGATTTCTGTTCTCATCCTGAAGCAAAGTTCTTAACTCGAGGTACTATTTCTGGGTTAGCGAAGTCTGTAACCTGAAGCGTCTGTAACCCGAGGTACCACTGTACCTCCACTGTCAGAATCAGCATGCTTTTGAATACCATTTGCTGGAAACTGCAGGAGGTGAGGGTGCTGCTGCACTCGGATTCTCCTTTCGAGCTTCCCACGGACAATTTGTGGCCACTGTGAGAGGAGGTTGCTGAAATGGAAGAGCCACTGGGATGATCCAGCAGGCATTGTCCCCTTCACTGACAACTTTCTGAGGGATCTAACCATGATTGCTTCTACCAAGAGCTCACCATGGTTCCCACTTATCAAAACACAGCAGGCCCGAGCCAGATACCTGACAAAGCTTGCTGTACTAAGAATTGCTTTTACAGAACTACGATTCCAATCGATGCCCTCAGTGGTGTTGGATAGACGGTACGGCAAAGTACATTATGAAGAGAGACTCTGTCTGTGTGGACAACCCTGCGTCGAGGACCTGTGCCATTATTTATTGCAGTGCCTGTAATATATAGACCCAAGAGACTGATTTATAAAACCCCTGTTTACGCATGGAACACATTTGAATAGGGTGGAAAGGGTGAAATGGCTGCTGAGCGACACCGACGACTTTGTTACTTATAAAGTAGCACTCTGTGCACTGGCACCTAAGAAGATCAGGAGGAAGGAACTAGACAAAATAGTGGTCAACTGCAAAGGGGATTCGGATATTTAATTTGGCACATCTTACCTGAGAATCTTCTGCTATTCTATTCTATTTAATGCAACAAATCATTTTAGTAGCCGTGACTGTGGTTTTATTGTATGTCTGTGCCCAATGATTTTTATGGTTATTGGGTCTTGGGATTTTTTTTGGTTTTTTGGTTCTTCTTCTGAATGATGCCATGGCCTATGGCTAGCGCAATAAAAAGTTTAATTGGAATTGGAATTAGACAACTTTCTGGCATCAACACATCTTAACACATTTTTTATGGGGAGATGGTGATCTTCAACTATATATATATATATGTGTGTGTGTGTGTATATATATATATATATATATATGCTTTCGTAGATTTTCACGGGTACAGGAATGCAGGTTTTGGTGTCCTCGGGTGTCTTCCCGTGTAAAAGTTGGGGTGTCTAGGCGACGTTTCGACGAGGTCTCACTCGTCATCTTCAGGCTGGTGCTTTCGGCTTCTTGTTACTGGAACAGAGCAGGATCTCAGTGTTTGAGTTCCTATAAATACTGTTGAGGGGGTGTGGTGTATAGCCTCCAATGTTCTGGGCAGAGAGGAAGTTCCCAGGCTAGTGTGCCTTTTCTTCTTTTGTTCCTTAATTACTTGAGGGATATCTTGAGTGATTTCTTGAGTGATATCCTGAGTACCACTTAGGTGGGTCATTAGGTGTGGATTAGTTGCTAAAAAAAACTCTTCACAAAGTTCAAGAGGTCAAGACACAAAGACTTTAGCAACTAATCCACACCTAATGACCCACCTAAGTGGTACTCAGGATATCACTCAAGAAATCACTCAAGATATCCCTCAAGTAATTAAGGAACAAAAGAAGAAAAGGCACACTAGCCTGGGAACTTCCTCTCTGCCCAGAACATTGGAGGCTATACACCACACCCCCTCAACAGTATTTATAGGAACTCAAACACTGAGATCCTGCTCTGTTCCAGTAACAAGAAGCCGAAAGCACCAGCCTGAAGATGACGAGTGAGACCTTGTCGAAACGTCGCCTAGACACCCCAACTTTTACACGGGAAGACACCCGAGGACACCAAAACCTGCATATATATATATATATATATATATATATATATATATATATATATATATGGACTGCTGTGCTGTGGAATCCATTTTTAGGTATGTTTTTAAATTTTAACTCCAATTTTATGGGATTACCCTGTCCACTGCCCTGGGGTCCCATGGGAGAAAGAGCAGTCTAGAAATAATAAATGAATATAAAGCAGTAAGTTAATAATATCCAAAAGCAGAAAGTAATGGGCTGGTGCCAGACTCAGAGACAATGCACTCCTCCTCCCTCCAGTCACTTCAGCAGTGGAGTGAAGCAGACAGTGCTCCAATGCTACCCACCAACTGCATGAAGCTGGCAGACAAGAGTATTCATTGAGATGCCATCAGTGGTGTAGTTGGATAATTTTAGCTTCTGAACTCATGGTATGATGGGTGTGTGATCTCTTTAGATGGAAAATACTACTTAAAAACATGGCGCACAAGTTTTGATGCATGGGGGGAGGGGCTTCTGCGCATTCTGCTGAGTGGGGCCATGTATATCTGCAGATAATAGACTTGTCAACCTTTTTTTGTCATATGTTGGTTGCTTATATGTACAGCAACGGGTCCATGCTGCCCATTTGGTGTCTCCTCAACCTTATTATCCATAGTAACACACATAAAAAGTATCTCACCATTTTTATGCTTGTTGCCTAAAAGGCTTTTGACTGCATGGAATGGCTATTTTGCCTACAGTTTGTATGTGTGTATTAATTTCATTTATTAAATTGCTTTCTATAAAACACCTCAAAGCAATTTAACAAAAAAAAAAAAAATTCGGCAGAAGAATAAGGGGGGAAATGTCAAGTGAAGGCATCAACCTACACCCAGCTTAAATATTTTATCTCTAACATCTCTGTGAATGCACAAACCACTTTGTGGCCCTTATGCCATTTGATCGCTTAGTATTGGAGGGTATAAAGGTCTTGTTTTTAAAATATATGGCCAGTTTCAACTAGCAGAATCCAGAGCAAGGGCTCTCCCTAGCACAACAGAGCTATCCCACATGCTTCCAATCTTCACCGGAGGGTCGTTAGTTGAATATAACATTCTGGGCTATATTCAATTAACCCATTGTGCTAGTGGAAGCCACAAGGACCTCTGCTAGCCCAATGGAGCTTTCCCCCACTCTCCTCCCATGCCATCTGCTCTGGAGGGTCAGGAGAATCCCCTGAACGCAGTGGCGGAGCAATATACTGCAGCCCCCAGAGCGGAGAACAGGCGGGGGCATGGCTGGTGCATGTCCTGGGGGCGTGGCATGCATCCCGGGGTGTGGTGTGTCACCTGCAGGGGCGTGGTGAGTGGCGCGGGCGTGTGGCGAGCAGCACAGGGGCATGGCGAGTGGCGCAGGGGTGTGGCACATCGCCCACGGGGGTGTAACACACATCCGGGGTTGTGCAGCATGTGGCACACGTCCTGGGGGTGGCCGTGATGGCACCCTTTTCCCCAAATGGTGCCTGGGGCGGTGCACTCACCACCCCTCACCCCCTTCGTATGCCATTGCCAGAATGGTGCCCAACAGGAAGAGAGGGGAGAACATTCCATCTGGTAGAATGATCCTTTTAGTACAATGTTGAATTCCACCCACTATCTTCCACCCATTCCCTAACTGAATGAATGCTATTAACCTACTATGCAGAAATGGTCTTGGAGAGAACTGAACCAAAGCCAATGGAATGAAGTATGGGAGGATGCTAAAAATGAGCAGTGCTAAAAAGCTGTAATATGACTTAGGAATTCAAAAGATATTTTGGTTAAATTGATATAATTAAATTTTACTTTGTTGGTAAAATGTGTGTAAAATTGCATAGAAATCATTAAAAATGATTGCTAAGTACTTGCAGTTATTTTATATATTAACATTATTATTATTATTATTATTATTATTATTATTATTATTATTAAGCATTGCCTGAAATTTCCAGAAGGCAAAATGAAACTCCTTTGGTTTTCTGAAAGCAGTTTATGTGCTTCTTCACCAGACAGAGACTTACCAAGCTAAATGTTGGCCAATCACAAAAATAATAGTAGGTTCAAATTCCTCACCCCCAAAAACATATTTTTAAGACCCCTCACTGAAGCTATTTGCAAAAATAAAGTTTCATTTCCTAAAATGACATGTCCTACTGTGTAGGACAGGGACATGGGTGGTGCTGTGGGTTAAACCACAGAGCCTTAGGCTTGCCAATCTGAAGGTTGGTGGTTCGAATCCCCACGATGGGGTGAGCTCCCGTTGCTCAGTCCTAGCTCCTGCCAACCTAGCAGTTCGAAAGCATGTCAAAGTGCAAGTAAATAAATAGGTGCCGCTCCGGTGGGAAGGTAAACGGCATTTCCGTGCACTGCTCTGGTTTCGCCAGATACGGCTTAGTCATGCTGGCCACATGACCCGGAAAAACTGTCTGCAGACAAACATCAACTCCCTCGGCCTGTAAAGCAAGATGAGCGCCGCAACCCCAGAGTCAGTCACGACTGGACCTAATGGTCAGGGTTCCCTTTACCTTTACTGTGTGGGACCAGGGCTTTCCAGCCACAGTATGTAGCATTGCCATCTTCAGACTCGGAGAATTCAACATGCAATGAGACCAGAGGCTTTCCCATTGCAGCACAGTAGGAGACTACTGGAATTGAAGAAGCATCAATCTTCCAGAGCACGTGGAACTAAAAACTGGGATACAACTGCAGGTACCAGCTAGTGCTGAAGCAACAGCAAAGCCCAGCCCTACATGCAGCTTGAGCCTTGACTCCTTGCTCCTCCCCACTGAACCTTGTTGTTGTTTAGTCATTTAGTCGTGTCTGACTCTTCGTGACCCCATGGACCAGAGCACGCCAGGCACTCCTGTCTTCCACTGCCTCCCACAGTTTGGTCAAATTCATGTTCGTAGTTTCGAGAACATTGTCCAACCATCTCGTCCTCTGTTGTCCCCTTTTCCTTGTCCCCTCCATCTTTCCCAACATCAGGATCTTTTCCAGGGAGTCTTCTCTTCTCAAGAGGTGGCCAAAATATTGGTGCCTCAGCCTCTGAACCTTACCTCACCACAAAGCAGGATATTATGCTAACAGGCAAACTGCACCAAGTTGCTTCAGCACTGGTAAAAACGTAAAGGTAAAGGACCCCTGACAGTTAAGTCCAGTTGCAGATGACTCTGGGGTTGCAGTGCTCATCTCACTTTACAGGCCAAGGGAGCCGGCGTTTGTCCGCAGACAGTTTTTCCGGGTCATGTGGCCAGCATGACTAAGCCACTTCTGGTGAAACCAGAGCAGTGCACGGAAATGCTGTTTACCTTCCCGCTGGAGCAGTACCTATTTATTTTCTTGCACTTTTTGGTGTGCTTTCGAACTGCTAGGTTGGCAGGAGCAGGGACCAAGCAACGGGAGCTCACGCATGGGGATTCGAACTGCCGACCTTCTGATCAGCAAGCCCAAAAGGCTCAGTAGTTTAGACCACAGCGCCACCCGTATCCTCCAATTTGGCTTCTTAGATCAACTGGATCTTCCTTGTGTTGGGAGGGAGTATAAAAACTGTTTTGGCACATGTGGTAAAGTTGCCCTCAGTGGGAAGGCTGTGTTACATAACAGGGAGCTTAGTATTTTGATGCCCATTCTCAGGGACCTAAAACTTTGCCTGCTGTCAGTATCTGAGGTTGACAACACGGGCATTTGTCTTGCCGAGGGGCAACAGGAACTCAACGGGCCTTGTTTTTGATAGATACAAGTACAGGATTGAACTTTCCGTTTCATGAAATTGTCTGTTTTTTTCTAAAGAATAAGATAGCTTTGCTAGTGACTGTGACTGCCAGGAAATTACTTCTAAAAGTCCATTTTCTTGTCAGTGATGTCAGCCTTTGAAAATGCATTCATAGTTGTTTAGCAAAGCTGGAAGTGGTGCAAATAAAATTGTACCATGTCATTTTCTAGGTTCTTACAGTCAAAGATTCGTTAGCCCCTACTCTTTGTAACACCCCCCCTTAATAAGAACAGGTACATATCTAATTACCAGGCTGCTACAAGGTAAGTGCTGTATTAAAAACAGGACATATTTCCCCAAGTACTGTGGCATTGCAGCTGCTTAGGTGACACAGAGTAGCAAAAGGGTAATGTTCATCATTCTCTGCCTGCAATTACACATCTTCCACCCCATTATAAAGGCCCTCCAGAGGGATCTTGGAGGAAGGTCTTGGAGGCAGAGGTAGGCCTGGGAATTAAAGCGGTGACTGTTACCATGGGATAATCGCACTCCTGGGTATAAGATTTGCCAGTGCATCTTAAGCCTTGTAATACCATAAAGTGTTCTAATCTGCTGTCACATTATAATTTTTAATGAAAAATACAACACATCTAACATCTGTGAGAAAATGCATAGCAACTAGTGAGATGTCCACCAGATTATAGGAATGTATGTGAATAGAACAGCATAAAGCACAGAGTTTCTTCGCCTCAGGCCTTGTACTATTTCTCAAGTCCTGCACTTACTATCAGTTGTATTTCCAGACAGTGGCTCCATTGCTTTTTCACTCTTCCTGCCCTCATTCAATTTTGACCCTTTGCTTAAAGGCCTGCTAAGAACTACCTTTTTTAAAAAAAACAACCTATCCTTGCTGCCAGGTGTGTTGGTTTTAAAAATTCTTGTCACACCTGAGAGGGTAAGGATTGGAATAAATAGTTGCTGATGCCACAAATGCTGGAGAAAGCAGATATATTTCCTATACAAATCCTAAGAGAGACGGGCATTTGATGGGAACAGGAGTGTGTTTCTGTATAGGGATGTGGCGAACCACCCTGTTTCCATGAACAGTTTTACGTTGCCAAAAATCCTCAGATAGTGATGGTTGTGAGCTAAGGTTTGTGTCCTGCATAGCTAACTTGAAGAGCTTTATAGAACTTTTTGCTGTAGAAGCCTTGGTTCTCAGCTCTTGTTAAGTAAAACATGCAAACAAACTCAGGGAACAAGTAGCAGCTTCCCACCCTATTTTCATGCATTTGCCATCTTGGCCTTGATATGGACTACAATTGGTCGCCTGTTGAGGGGGCCATATAGGAATATTCCCACTTGGCCAATTGGCACCAAAATACTGATGTCTATCTGTTTCATCATCTAAAAATGGGGTGGCCTTGCCATGCAACCCACTCAGTGTCTGCAAACAAAATAGAATAATAAAGATTTGAATCTATTGTTCACAGATGGTTGCACACCCAAAGAATCTTGATTTTTAAATTTATTTTTGGTGTATGAACTTCATGAATGCAACTTTTAAAAGATCCGGTCAGCTTTCCTTCTTTCTTTCTTTCTTTCTTTCTTTCTTTCTTTCTTTCTTTCTTTGCTTTATATTAATCATGAAAAGCAAGCAGCCACTGTATTTGGATTTTCACAAATTGGCAGGAATATTAATTCATGGGATTTGGTAGCTGATCTGTGAAATCCACAACAAAGACTAACTACATTTTTGTTTGTTTGTTCTAAAGAAGTCAAAGTAGGTATGTTAAACTCTGGCACCCCAAGGTGTTGCAATTCATCTCTGGGCTCAACACCATCGTAAGAGTGCTGCACCCTCTAAGGTTTCTCACAAATGTCTTCCCTCTAGATTCATACTCCCCCTCATAAATGTTAACTAATAATAAAATAAAAATGGAATGCTATGTATGCAAATGATTGCTTCACATGTGGAACCATGAATCAGATGGTGTTCATTGTGAACAGGATACTAGCAACGGATTCCTATGCCTGTCTATTCAAAAGTCAATTCCAATGAGTTCAATGGGGTTTACTCCCAAGGCAGTAAGTGTGTATAGGACTACGCCGCAATTGGTGGAACTTTGCATATCTCAATATGGATTTCTGGACATTTAAGTACAAGTAAGTCCTCAGGTGATATTTTTAAATTTTATTTTTTAATCAAATATTAACCTGACTTAAGCTCTCTTTTAAAGGTTACATTTGCATTTACAAAGATCCTCCAAACTATTTAACTACAATGAATTTTAACAAGGCAGCTTCCTGTCCTAGCTGCCTACCTATTTTTAAATTTTATGAGGCTAAAGCTCTTCTGGCAGAGTTTTGTAGCTCTTAAGATGAAATTCGGGATGCCTGCGCACTTTAAAAGAAGAGAGGAGGATGAAGAAATAGAAAAAGGAGAAAGGAAAATAATCAATTTGGTATCAAATTTATTCCAAAGCTGAAAAGTGCATTTTTTTTTCTTATTGTGAAGGAAGACATGCAGGGAGGTCAAAGGTCAAGCAAAGAGGAGACGGTATTGTGTAGGAACTGTCACGCATCACCACTTATTTTGACATGCACAGGGCCGTTTGTTGTCTGTCGAACATGCAAATTAAGTGCCTGCTGTCATAGCTAGCCGATATCTGAAAGTGGAAAATGAGACCACCTGTAACCAGTGAATGGAATGATGGACAAGCATTCAGCGCTCGTCATTTTCAACGCCATTCACACCACCTCCGAATTGCATATGACATGTAAAAATCTTTTCTTAATATTCACAACCGGGAAGTTTGGGGAATTATGGAGGCTTCAACTGCTGCATCTAATGGGTTCTCCAAGCAGACAGCTGTGACTGCGAGCTGGCTTGATAATTAGGTGTCCAGGAAGATTTTATGCTATGAATCAGTTAAAAGGGAGAAAAGGAAAAGGAAAAGAAAATAATGGCAAGCAAAACTCACCAGAATGGAAATAAAATTAACCCTTGAAATATCTGCACAAATGCTCAGCTTTGCAAAAAAAAATTAAAATTAAATATAGTGGGTTTGTAAGAAGTTGCATTCCGCTGCACAAGAAATTGGCGATAACTGTGACATTTCCTGGAGATGATGCTATTGCAATGCCCATTGTAATGGATTCCTCATGGAAAACTGGGAAACATATATGGATTTTTAAAAAAAAAGCTTTGGAATGTGCACACACATTTCTTAGTATCCCTGTATCATTTATGAATTTTTAAAATGAATTTTTTCCCCCACCATACCCTAGCACTACAGCTGAAGCATATGTGATATAATCCCCAACTGTGTATTCACAACTGGCTGCCTGTCATTTTTACTGGGAGGTGGGGTCTATACGCCCCCCCCAAATACTTGGAAGCCCCATTTCAGATTCGGGAGAAGGAATGCCAAGATATTTCAGTGACAGTGGGGAAGGTTGAGACAAGCTTCAAAGGACCGCTGTTGGATATAACTGAGATCAGATTACAAAAAAGGCCGTTTATTTAAACAGCATTTGCGATTATTACTTTTGATACTTTATAATAATGTGAGATGGATCTCTTCCAGAAGAATGGGGGCCTGCAACTGATAGGGCTGCCAAGTCTGTATCACCCTCTTCTTCTGTGCCCTTAACAGCAGCTTAATTCTATGACAACAAATCTCTATTGCATAAAAAGCTTTACCTGGTAATCCCAGAAAAACAACCAGCTGCCTCCCTCCATCAGTTGGAAACCCTAGAAACAAGCCCCTTGCTTTAAATAATCCTCCTGATCGTACTGTTATTTCAGGTGATCCACAATTTAGCAGTGATTTACAGAGCTTCTGCTTCCTCCTATGAAAATGACAGTGATCAATTCAAAAAAATAAAATCAGCAAGAACAAAAGATTGGGCACATCCACCTTCTCAAATGCTGCCTTTTAATTGGGCCTTGCTAAATTAAGGTTAGCTAAAACAATTCCATTCCGTTACGAAAAGCCCAAACATTCCAGCGTGCCATTCTTGTTTTCCCCTGCGATATGAAAGGCATTTTCCTAGTTGGATTAATTCAATCTGCGGCCCAAGAGCACACAGACGCCCGCACACATGCAGTGTACAGCCAGCATTCAGATTGATTATTCAGCTCGCCGAAGATGAATCGCAACTCAACAACAGAGTATTATTTATGAAGGCTTCCAGGCAAACTTAGAGAGGGTTTGTTGAGAGAGCTTAGATCTCAGCTAAACAAGTACAGCGCCTGCTATTCCTGACTCCTGCGGTGTGAAGCTAGCACCTAAGAAATGATCAAACACACTGAGAGGATATTAGCCAAGCACTTCTAAACCCAGACTAGCTGGTTTATAATCCTTTGAACTGTGCCCCTTTCCGTTTGTGTGTGACACCCTGCTTTTTATACAATACTTCCAGGAGGGTGTTCACAAGTCAGGCCAATCTGATACAGGTGGTGAAAGAAAGCAATGCTGCCAAAAAAACAACAACAACCAACCCCTCTACTTGGATAAGATAAATCAGGATGTGGCTTCCTATTTCCTGTGCATCAGGGGATGGATGCTTCTCCCAACAGCACAGAGAGAGACAGAAAGATAATCAGAAAATGATAGAGGAATTGCATTTTCAGTTGGAAGAGGATCCTGACTCCAACCCGCAGTTTGCCTGGTGGTCTGGCACTTGCTTCCCCATGGAATGTGAAAGGCACTGGGGGCATGGAGCACTCTGGCTGCCATGACCCTGCCCCCCCCCCGATCCCATTCCTGGAAGCACAGGTTACCATGATAATTGGTTGTTGTTTTTTATTGGAGTAAACTACAGGCACATGCTAGAGATGATGAGATAAGAAACTGCGGAAATGAACCCAGCTACGAGGATTTAAAAGGTTTGGATTGAGAGCAGATTTCATTTGGTGAAAGAGACGGTGTGGGGAGGGGAACCCACAGTTTGCTTATATCAAAGTTTTTTCTACATTTATGATACGGCAACCCTCCTCAGAATGCATGTTGTTGTTGTTTTTTAAAAAAATCTGTACAAGTGAGGAAGGAAGAAATTGGAATATAGATATGGAGTTTAACAAAATCGGAACTGCGTGTGTGAGAGAAAGGAACTGAGAGGGGCACGGAAAATATGGAACAAGTACTCCCTATGTTCCGCTATCCACAAAGAAATATGTTTTAGATAAGGGCAATTGGCCATAAATCAGTGGCAGGGAAGAAAGGTGTCTACCAGCTGCAGGAATAGAAGCTTTTGGAAGAATTATCTGCGTTCTTCCTATGCTGAAAATATGGTGAAGATGGCTTGTTTACTGGAAGCCAAATCATGGGATGAAGTGATCCAGTGACTTTTGGAAACTGTGAGATAACAGCTTCTCCCGAGGCATGACTGGAACCATCAACAGTTGTAGGAATTAAGGATATAACACCATATATGGGTGGGAAAACATCATGGTGGAGGGGGACTGTCACAAATAGGAAAGAATAAGGATTACAGTTAGAGTTCCTCACTTGAAACTTTATAAATTACCTAATATACCAACGCAAATGAAATCACAAGATTACACCTGTTATATAAGGGGTTATTTTATCTGAATGGAATGGAATGGAAAGTATTAAGATTCTGAAACACAGAAAAAAATGTAGAAGAATGAAGTCATCAAGAGAGCGCGGAGGCCAGTTTGATTAAATTGTATAATTTGACATTGGAATAATTGGCATTAATAATTGTATTAATTGGATAAAATTGGTATTGTTATATTGAGGCTGCTATTGGAACGCTATTGGAAAATCGATAAAAACATTTTTAAAAGATAAATTAGGGATGCTTTTTAGCATTTCCAACTGTAACTAACTCTAATTATGTCCATTAAATGTTCTACGTAGCTCTCAGTCATCTGCCGGTCACTAAGGACGGCCAGCCACCAGATATTTATTAAGTCAAATAGGAATATGGTGATCAAATGGAAAGAACCTATTGCACATGAATGAACACTAAGAGCTCATCCAGAGCTTCGGTTTGTGCCACAATTTGTAGGCACCGGTCTGTGATTTGTAGGTATGGGTCTGAGCGTTTTGTTTTTTTCTTTTGTCCCAATGCTTTCCCCGGAAAACCCACTGTCTACCTGCTGAATCAGAACAAATGTCAATCGCAGTGGTGCTAACTTGAATAAAATAGGGGGGCAGGTAAGCCCTGCTCCTCATAATCTGTCACATGGCATGGGGCATGCATACCATTTGAATGGCAATGCCCATCAACTTGGAGGAAGGGGCAGTTAAAATGTATGGACTTGTAGAACATTCAACGATATAAAGAAGAGCTGTAGCAGATCCCAGAAATCCAGTGTTCTGCTCCCTTAACTGTATTTTGGTTTGGACTTCACTCTACCACTAAAAATAAATAAATTACGAAAAAGAAGCCTAACAAAGTGCTTTAGTGGTTGATTCAGAACTTCTGCTAGCAGGACCCATTATATGAACCCAACCCACTGGATCCAAGTCTCCTGGAAAAGTCTCAGATTTTTTTGAAAAAGCTATAAAATCTCAAGATATTGCATGACAGCATTTCCAGGAGGAAATATCGCATCATGCAGTATCAAGTTTGGGATTTTATAGCTGGTTAAGAGCTGGAAATACAATTGTCAATGTGACTTCACAAAGAAGATACATTCAAGTGTCACGAAACAGGTGACAACTGATACCTGGAGAGGCTTGGGAAGGCTGGGGTGTGTGTGAAACCTTATTGATATTTCAAGAGCCTGTTGTGTCAAGTGGAAGAACCTAATAAAACGTGATGAGGGGTCAATTTTTTAAAAAGGTAATAGCCCTCCACGGCTCCAAATTCTGGTTTATTTAACAATGAAAACCAGAATTTATTCTGAACCCAATACCAAAATGCCAAGTGGCATTTAGAATGGTATTGGGAGCCCAAATCAAAATCCCCATATTCAAATTCATCCTCCATGCCATGCACTCTGCTGATTTTAAGATCACTTTGTATGAAATCATCTCCAGCAGCAAATAATCCGTGTAAGAAGGGAGCAAATGTGCAGAGTTCTTGCAAGCTGTTTACCTCCCCTCCTGACTTTGCTCATATATTTCCCCCCCCCCCACATCAGTGTTTGTTTATAACTTTAGAATAGATCAATTATTTCCAGATGATTCTTATCTTGCCATTTCTAAAGTGGCTCTCTTGAAAGCATCCAGAGATTTGTAAAGTAGGTGTGAAAGAAAGCCAGACATGAGACAGTGGGAATGCTTCTTGTCTGCCAAAATGCACTGTCAAAGCAAGTTAATTGAACGACCGTAAATAGTACCAACCCAAGGCAGGTACCCTGCATGCTGATGCTGATGAAGTCTTCAAAACTCGAGTTTTATGATGGCAGCTCAAAAGTTGCTGTTGTGTTTTTTTTAAAGGATTGAGAGAGAGATTATTGGGTTTTAACATTCAGTGAAGCTGTAACAGCTGCACCAATTCTCCATAATTAGACAAGGTCAAAAGCTGAAAACGAAGGACATTCCCTGTTTGTCAAGTCAACAATGGAAATGGACCTAGCCCCGATCAGCTGGGGATGAGCGCTAACTAAATTCATTCTGTTGGTGAGAAAAGCATTATGTATGCCCTTTCTGTGCACTGCAGAAAGGGGTAACCTGTCTGGAAACTCAAGTGTAAGAGCTAACAAGGCAAAGGACTAGCGCAACATCAGATTTTGTTTGAAATACCAAAAAGCATATGTTCGTTGACATAGATTAATTTTTTCTGACACTTGGAAGGGTTGGAAACGACAGGGTTCTGTTAAAAGGTGAAAGCAAGCATTTAAATATATACTGACACTTATTTCCATGTTCCTCAGTGACAGGGTGATTGAATGTTTATATCTTTCTTTTTCTACTTTTACCACATTTCTAGGACACAGTCCATCTAAACTGGTCTGATTTCAGAGGGAGAGATTTAAGTGCCGAATGCTTCCACTGAAATCAACAAGACTTCAATGTGCTTAATTTATTTATTTCATAAAATTTATATAGCTCTTTATTGTAAAAAAAAATAAAAAATAAAAAAAATCACCTCAGTGCAGTTGGACGATTGCAATATTATGCCCTTAATATTTTGTCTCTGTCTGAAATATAAAGTTTATTTAAAAAAGAAAAGAGTGTGACTGTGTTGCTGAGCTATATTCATAAAAGCATCAGACCTGATCAAATGAAAGATAATTATTTAGATAGCAGAAGGGAATAATTTATTTATTTATTTTAAAAAATGTGATATTGCAACACAAAATGGGGGACAAATTCTTGATTTTTCAAACCCTGAATTTTTTTATAACAAATTAGAGATCTGTGAAGAACATTTGCGGAAAGGGGAAAATAAGATTTCACCTAATGACTATTATTTATCATATAAATTATGATAATTTAAAACGAAGACATGATATGTCTACACACAAGGTCTCTGGTATCCTCAACGTTTTGATTAAACACATCCACACTTTTTAGAGTATTCCTGCCTATATGCATATAAGCTATTTCCATGTATACTCAGAAGAACCCCAGCTCAGCTAGGAATGATGCATACAATGAAACAGCTTTCTATCTATGCACATGTCCCTAACTGGATGGAGAATTATGTGTGCAAATGAGTGCTCTGCCTGAGATTCCTGATGCCAATCAACCAATGAGCAGCACATTGATAGCCCCAGAAATAATCTCGAAGCTGATCAGATTTTCCAAATGGCTAATTGTCCCTGTTCCTTGGATCTTCTTGGTGTTACACCTAGCTGAATGTGCCTCAAGTTAGAGGCCAATGTGTTGAAAGCTTTTCATACTTCAGTCCCTTCTGAAGTTACCCAGGCGATTACAAGAAGAGTGACTGACCATCTCTTCCTGGTGTGGGTTTCCTTAGCTTTGCCGAACCCAGAATTCAGCTGCGTAAGGAATTTTTAAAACAAAGGCAAATTCAGTTGACAGCCCAGTGAAAAGAAAGAAAGAAAGTAGACTGTTTCGAAACATGGCTGGGCTCAGACAATTGGCTTACAATATTCTAATTATTATCTCATTGTTTACAAAGCAATGAATCCTTTATCATATTTTCTTTGTCAACAGAATAAATTAGAACCAGAAAATGTCGACACACAAAATACTTTTTTTCATATCCATTTGGCGTGCAGAGCAAAACAAATGTGTTCTTTGGCGGGGGGTTGCTTTGGTCAATTCTAGGAAATTAAAAAGTTATTCTAGAGGAACAGATTTTTATAGCACAGAACCATCATCCTTGCATCACCATCATCATCATAATTTATTTATACCCCACCCATCTGGCTGGGTTTCCCCAACCACTCTGGGCAGCTCCCAACAGAACATTTGTTGTTGTTTAGTCGTTTAGTCGTGTCCGATTCTTTGTGACCCCATGGACCAGAGCATGCCAGGCACTCCTGTCTTCCACTGCCTCCCACAGTTTGGTCAAACCTATGCTGGTAGCTTCAAGAACACTATCCAACCATCTCGTCCTCTGTCGTCCCCTTCTCCTTGTGCCCTCCATCTTTCCCAACATCAGGGTCTTTTCCAGGGAGTCTTCTCTTCTCATGAGGTGGCCAAAGTTTTGGAGCCTCGTATTCAGGATCTGTCCTTCCAGTGAGCACTCAGGGCTGATTTCCTTCAGAATTGATAGGTTTGATGTTCTTGCAGTCCATGAGACTCTCAAGAGTCTCCTCCAGCACCATAATTCAAAAGCATAACAGAACATTTAAAACACGGTAAAAGATCAAACATTAAAAACTTTCCTAAACAGGGCTGCTTTTAGATGTCTTCTAAAAGTCAGATAGTTGTTTATTGACATCCGATGGGAGGGCATTTCACAGGGTGGGCGCCACTACCAAAAAGGCGCTCTGCTTGGTTCCCTGTAACCTCACTTCTTGCAGTGAAGGAATCCCCAGAAGGCCCTCGGAGCTGGACCTCAGTGTCTGGGCTGAATGATGGGGGTGGAGACGGTCCTTCAGGTATGGCCAGAGAAGTCTGAAATGCTGGAAGCCAGAGAATGTGTCATGAGGGGGGCCCTTCTCTTCTCACCACATTTTATCTAAATGCCAAGTCAGGTTTTCCTTATAGTTCCTCCTACATTGGTGATCCATTTCATATAGCACTGAACAGAGTTGGCTCCAGACTCTTGGGCAAAGTACACTGTGGGCCCACCATTTCAATCACTGCTGTCTGTTCTTATGCCATTCTTAAATGGGATCCATCCACACCACATACCAGAGGGAGAAACTTGTTCCTTTTCCTTTCTCTTCTTTGTGCTTCCTTGCTTGGTGACTGTAGAACAAGCAAGGAAGACTAGGAAGGAGGAAGGCATTCAGAATGCAGCCAACACAGTTTTACCACTGAAGTTAAAGAGCTTCTGGCTCTATAAGTTGCTTGCTTGAGAGATCATCTGAGAATCCTATGTGCTTCCCAGAGTTTTTCAGGGGCATAAATATAATAAGCAAAGCAACTTAGAAGGGAGCAGTCAGAATTTCCACCCAAATCCCGGCCACTGATACACTGGGGGAGGGGGGAGCAGAGAAACAGAGTTTATCAAGTGCTCAGTTGGCTGCATCTGTCATTGAAATGCATATAATGCAATTTTCTAGATATGATAGTAAACGATAAATTATTCATAGCAGGTATTTGCATTTCATGTATTCTGGAAACCAGCGACATGCCAGCATCCTTTCCATCTTGTCAGCGCTGTAACCCTAGGAAAGGAGAACTTCTAAGCGCCATAATATATGTTTTTAAAATCCTCGAGAGTCTGTCCCATCTTCATAGTTCAAGAAGCAAGACCTGGCAATCCGTATCGTTAAAATATAGAATTAAAAACTTCAGTCAGTTCCTGCAGTTTACGTTCAGAAATGACATTTAAAATCCTACCCCCTTGCCACACACTCTCTCTTTAGTTAAGATGCTAGAAATAACACTATCAGAATGAGAAGGTTGCTTTGACAGCAATAAGATTGGATTTATTGGAGAGAGCAAGCATTAGTGGTAAGCCACTGTTCTGGGCTAAATTGTATCAATGAACGAACAAATAATCTGTTCTGTGACAAACCAGATGTTCGGGAAAAGCAAAACACCAAACTGCACTGAGATACGTAAAAGAAGGAGCCCCACGAAAGATGCATGGCGACTAAATAGGGATTATTTTTGTCTCAGTTCACGAAGGGCTCCACCTGGCATCCATCTTGAAGAAGGGTCTTCAAGTTCCAAGGACATGATCAATCTCGCTTTGTTAAGCAAACCTTTCTTCCTTTTGGCCACTGGGTGGCAATAATCATAAAATATTCAGATCCTTATGACAGATTTGAGATCTGATTCAGGCAGCAAACCAAGCCGTCAGCCGAAAAAGTGTACTTTCCCCTCTCAGCATGAGTATATGGCAGAAAAGTACTACAAAGCTCAGCAGAGGGAAACAAAGATGGCGCACCACGCATTCAGCGTGAGACTAGAAAGTTGGTCAAGCACTTAGGAGCTGGGTCAGGACCAGCTCAAGATATTTTGCTACCTGACGTGAACCACAAAATGACACCCCACCTCCCTGCCAGGGAAGAAGGGATGAGTAATGATTTACATCAGGAACAGGGAGGGTGGCTCTGTGGGTTAAATCACAGAGCCTAGGACTTGCCAATCAGAAGGTCAGCGGTTCGAATCCCCGCGACGGGGTGAGCTCCCGTTGCTCGGTCCCTGCTCCTGCCAACCTAGCGGTTCGAAAGCACGTCAAAGTGCAAGTAGATAAATAGGAACTGCTCCAGCGGGAAGGTAAACGGTGTTTCCGTGCGCTGCTCTGGTTCACCAGAAGTGGCTTAGTCATGCTGGCCACATGACCCAGAAGCTGTATGCCGGCTCCCTCGGCCAATAAAGCGAGATGAGCACCGCAACCCCAGAGTCGTCCGTGACCGGACCTAATGGTCAGGGGTCCCTTTACCTTTACCTTTAAAGATCTGCTGTACATCAGGATCTTTTGCCCCTATGGAGCTTGCTGCCCGAGGCAGTTGCCTTACCTTGCCTCATGGGTTGGCCAGCCCTGATCTGGGTGGTGTGAGTGATCTAAATGTTGCTTGTTAGCTGGAGTGTAGCTGAAAGCAGCACACCAACACCTGAGGTACATTTGTGGTTTTTTTCATTCTGAAGCAATGGTTCATTGGCCAATGTTGCCTGCAGCCCCATACCTTGCTGGAAAACTAGATATGGAAAGGGTCAGTGGTCCCATTAACTTTCAAGTTTTCCTGTAGCTCTGAAGCAATCACCCACTGTGTAATATTGCAAACTAGGCAGTGGCTGGATCAAACAAATAGCCATGGATTAATAGTTGTCAATAAGCAGTCTGTCCTATCATAATAACGACACACCCCAAAGTGACAATGATAATTTCACCCAGCAGAGTCTACCAGCTTTCTTATCCAGCCTTTACTGGCCAGGATTTGCATTGGCTCATTTCAAAACAGATCACAATATTCTCTGTGGTCATTGGGCAGCACTGGCTGGAGCTGAACCATACAAAAAAAGGATGACTTTGGGGCAGTTCACACTAAGTACTAAGCCAACAATTGTTTTCAAGGATTGCTGCACTTCCACTAAGACAAAGGTGGACAGTCCACATAGGGCCCATAAATGCCTATGCCCGGTTGTCAGATCAGGTTTCTGTGAAGTTGAAGGTGGTTTTTAACCACCAAGAATAAATCTCCCAGTTACTCAAACCAGGGACGGACTACAACCCCCATCATTCCCCGACCATTGTTCAGGCTGGCTGGGACCATGGGGAATTGGGGTCCAACCATTTCTCCTTCAGGGATGAGGAATATCCCTGAAGAAGTGATAGGACTTATGGGTCTGCTGTGGCCTACTGGTGACATGAGAGAGGACTAGGAGGAGATGTGTCTACTGTTCTGTCTGTCAGCCACAGCTGAGCAATAATATCTGCCTTCTGAGACCAAGTCTTGGTCATTTGGGGCAGGTGCAACACCTGAAGTATTCACAAGTCTCTCCTCTTCAGGAAGAAGTAGGGCACAAATTGGATGTCCGTGGGAACTGCCACCTCACATCTTCCCTTAGGTATATGGTAGGAGGAGGATCACGCCCTCTCCTCTACTGTGGAAAGAGAATTGTAGGCTGGGGGTGTTATGTGAGCCAGCCCCTACTCTGTGGAAGGTGAGGAGGGCAGCAAAGTCATCACAATGACCTATAGATCTGAACTATTCACCTTGCAATAAAAAGACATCAGCGCTGAAGCTCACTTGACTGCCACCCTGTCACTTCCTTCATTCCCTTGGAGGGTAAAGTATTGGTAGTGGCAGCACAGTAGTATTTAGGTTTTGTGTGCAAGGTGATTGCAAGAAGGAGAAGAAAATCCATTATATTACTTCTTTTGTTTAATAAGGGTTCTGCTAATAGGGTAACATAAACATACACCAGCCAAGCATAGGTGAGACCTCCTTTATAAATCCTGCAGAAGTGAAAGCTGTCATGAGTTCCTTTTTATGGGCCTGCTTGATGACTGTGGCCTGAGGTAACAATTAAAGAGGGCTATTTTATGGCATTATTAGTGCCAAGTGTGTTCAGAGGTGAGCCTATTTGTCATGCTTGATTAGCACCAAGCATGGAAAAAAAGTATTAAAATGGTAATAAACTAAGCTAAAAACTGCTTTCAAAATGATCCAGTCAAATTGATTTGACTTTCACATGTTTTTGTTGTTGTTGAAGGCTCCAATCTCTTGCATTTTTAAGAGCACAGCTTGTTGAAAACAAAGAACACAAAAACCCGGCCAAAGTTAAGCACTTGGAAGAGCCTTTTATTTGAGTGAGATAGATTAAAGACAGCGCTGAACGTCCACTGAAATCAAAGCATCTTTTAAAAATGCTTGATGGTGGTGGTATGTCCCCACCCCCACCCCCCCCAAAAAAGGTTCAAAAGCTGATTGGCTGTCATCAGAAATTGAATAGGATGGCAACTCTTAGACATATGAAGTTGATACAATGAGAGCAATTCAAAATGCCAATGGAGTGTAGCTGAGGGCCATTGGATGTTACAGGACTCATTCTCCCCAGGCAGAGATCTGGGATAAGGTAATAATGCAATTAATTATGTGAAATTTCCCCATAGTGGTCAGAGGAAAATGATGACAAGTTCTTCGTTGTCAGCTGAACTGCAGCGGAACAGAAACGACGTGTGTCAAAACGAAAATCGATGTCTTCTTAAATCCTTGCTTGCGACTATCAGAAATTTTTCTCAGCTATCTTTCCATTCACTTTGGTTGAACTCCCAGTCCTTTGAACAGCTTTCCAGCTCAAAGAAGCCTCTAGCTGCCGTATGATTTATGCTTAATTACCTATGTTTTGATAGCTTTTTCCAGGGAACCAACCGTGCTTGCAGATACCAGACACCTCTTTTCTTTGGCGCTTATGCCGCAGGATCACTCCCGAAGTCAGGCTTTCTCTCCGTGGGGAGGGAACGCTGTTGTGGGCGTCTGTGGTCTCCTTCAACTCCGGAGACCCCTCCAACACTTCAGTGTGTCCTTTTAGATGCAGGAAGCCCTCCTGGATCTTTTGGGAGTTGTGAAGCCTAGCAACCCCCTCTTTCACCCCTTTGGTGAGTACTCACCCCTCGGAACTCCCGAGATGAGCATCCGAGAGCAATCAGCGGCAAAGCAGAAGTCCTAAAAACCCTGCATTTTCAAAAATCTGTATTTTGAGAGAAAATGCATCTAGGGTTATAGCCAATGAAGTCATTGCATTAGCTGTGGGATTTCCTCTTCCTCTTCTCTGCACCATGCAGAAATTTTTAAACAAACCTTCAAGAGCACAGCACAGAATTTTTTTTAAAAAAAAGTATGTTCAAGAGCACAGCACAGCTCCCATTCATTCCAATGGGACTAATGCAGAAGAACACACTTCAGTGGACAGCCCCTACTTTTAACCATGAATCCTGTTTGAAAGCTGATTCTTTGATAAGGGATAGCAACCGTATAGTAAATGTGCACCAGCACACAACAGATAAATAATTATGGTGTGCACCTCATTGGAACACTCATTTAACCTATGAATTGCAAAGTTATTTTGGTAGCTGTGTCCTGTCTGCCAGGGTAGCAGATGATTTATAGTTCCCAGCACAGCTTCATCATCATTGTTCTCACCTTTATTTCCATCACATCTAATTAAGGGGAAGGTCATTGTCACCTTACATTTTAAACCTCCTTTACATAATACATCACCGTGGTACAGTTTAATAACTAAACTTATGAAGGGGTGATGTGTGAAGAGAGAGAGAGAGAGAGAGAGAGAGAAGGAGAGAGAGAGTTCTTTACAGCATAATCCATCTTGTTAACAATTGCACCTTAGCTTTGCTCATAATGAAAGCTAATAAACAGACAGAGTGAAAGCTACAGCTTGATGTTCATTCAAATCTTGATTAACTGGCTATGTGGTATAATGAAAGGAACCTTACCCAGGTACCAGACTTCTCTGCCCTTTCAGGTACAGTATTTTGGACTTAGTTAACATTCCCATCAAATATGTAGATGAGATGTTTCAAATTCTGGACTAGAGTGGAGGCTCCCGTATTTCCTAAGACAGGCAAGACTTCCTGTCATCTCACCTGCACCAAGCAGGTGGAAGGAACAAGCAGGAAGGGAGGCTGCCTTTTGACTCTGCCTCACCACACCTCACATTCATCGTCAGCTCCACTTATCATTTGAAAGCTGCAGAGGAGGGCAACCAAGATGATCAAGGGTCTGGAAACCAAGACTTATGAGAAACAGTTTGTTATGTACTGAAGTTCTCACCTTGGGCCAGCAGGGGGATACTGTAGATAGTTCAGGTCCACATATGCAAATAAGGGATTGAAAGTGACGTTCAGTGATTGGATAGTTACAGAAAATGGTTACTGTTGCATTCTAGTGGAGCTCTATATAAGCAGGCTGGCTGAACCCTTCAGTTCAGTTCTGTTCTGGCCTGTGAATAAACAAGAGCTGTTTGAAGAATCGCTTTGTCATCTGATATGTTCACCCACAACTTAACACAGTTGAAAGAGTTGGGTATGTTTAGCCAGGAATTATGGTGCTGGAGGAGACTCTTGAGAGTCCCATGGACTGCAAGAAGATCAAACCTCTCCATACTGAAGGAAATCAACCCTGAGTGCTCACTGGAAGGACAGATTGTGAAGCTGAGGCTCCAGTATTTTGGCCACCTCATAAGAAGAGAAGACTCCCTGGAGAAGACCCTGATGTTGGGAAAGATGGAGGGCACAAGGAGAAGGGGGCAACAGAGGACGAGATGGTTGGATAGTGTTTTTGAGGTTACCAGCATGAGTTTGACCAAACTGCGGGAGGCAGTGGAGGACAGAGGTGCCTGGCATTCTCTGGTCCATGGGGTCACGAAGAGTCAGACACGACTAAACGACTAAACAACAACAGCCAGGAAAAGAGGAGACTGCGGGGAGCCGTTTTCAAATATCTTAAGGGCTTCTCATGGAAGATGGTGCAAGCTTGCTTTCTCCTGCTCTAGAGAGCAGGACCCAAACCAATGGCTTCAAGTTACAAGAAAGGAGATTCCGACTAAACATCAGGAAGAACTTTCTGACAATAAGAGCTGTTTAACAGTGGCACTGTCTCCCTCAGGAGGTTGTGGACTCTCCCTCCTTGGAGGTTTTTAAGCAGAGGTTGGTTGGTCATCTGCCATGGATGCTTTAGTTAAGATTGTTGCACTAGATGGCTCTCGGGGGTCCCTTCTGGCACCACAAGTCTATGATTCTATGATTGCTCCAGGCACAGCTGCCTTTGCTTTGTCATGGAAGAAGCAGATCGGTAAGACATGTGCTGCTGCTGACACTGCTATTTCTGTGAGAATGATCAGGCCACACTGTTCAAAACCTGGTAGCCTGCAGGTGTGTGGCATTTTGGTTATCCAAGTGGGAAGGCCTCCAATTTTTTCACTGACTGCTAATGGCTATATGAAGAGATTGAGTGGGTATCACATCTCCTTTGCATGCTAATGATGTTAATCAAGTAGTAGTTTTGTTCTTATAGGCACCACCTTGAGACCAGGCAGTTTCCTTAAGAGCCCACTCCCATGCTTGAGGAATTTATGAATGGAATACCAGTGAACCTGATTGGCACCTCCCAAATTAGTATGTGTCTTCAAACTTCATTATCCACCAGCTTTTATGTTTTCCAAATATGCCAGTACAGTTCTTGGATTTTTATTTTATTATTAAAAACCCCTGTATTTTGAGAGAAAATGCATCTAGGGTTATAGCCAATGAAGTCATTGCATTAGCTGTGGGATTTCCTCTTCCTCTTCTCTACACCATGCACTCTAAATCTTTTCTAGGGCTTCCACCAACCCTCTAGAGCAGTGCTTTTCCCCCTGGGGGGATGAGGGCACAAGAAAGAGGAGAGCTAACAGGACAGTTTCATTGGATACATCCCTTAGAAATTCATATTTTGAAAGAAAATGCACTTAAAAATATGTATTATTATTATTATTATTATTATTATTATTATTATTATTAATACCCCAGGGACACGGGTGGTGCTGTGGGTTATACCACAGAGCCTAGGACTTGCCAATCAGAAGCTTGGCGGTTTGAATCCCTGTGACGGGGCGAGCTCCCGTTGCTCAGTCCCTGCTCCTGCCAACCTAGCAGTTCGAAAGCACGTCAAAGTGCAAGTAGATAAATAGGTACCGCTCCAGCGGGAAGGTAAACGGCATTTCCGTGCGCTGCTCTGGTTTCCCAGAAGTGGCTTAGTCATGCTGGCCACATGACCCGGAAGCTGTACGCTGGCTCCCTCGGCCAATAAAGCGAGATGAGCGCCGCGACCCCAGAGTCGGTAACGACTGGACCTAATGGTCAGGGGTCCCTTTACCTTTATTTATACCCCACCCTTCCTGGTTTAAAAACCGGGCTCAGGGCGGGTAACAGCAAATATAAAATATTGATTAAAATGCAACTTAAAAACAGCATAAAGCAGCACAGAATACAACATATAATGTAGCCTCAATATTATTAAAATTCAAAATTTCAGGGGTCATTTTTGGAAAGAAAAAAAAATCCAGTCAGTAGACACTGAAGGATCACCAGGGCTAACTGGCCAAATTGGTCCTACTAGGGCCAGCAAGGAGACTACGGAAGAATTTAAATGTGGGGTCCCAGAAAGGGTTTCTTCATAGAAGAGGAAAGGGAAAAGGGAATAGAGGATCAGCCTAATTCAAATTGAAGGCCAGGTGGAATAGCTCTGTCTTACATGCCCTGCAGAAGATCAAGTCCTGCAGGTGTATGTTATTATTATTATTATTATTTAAAATGGAATTATATATTAGTGTGGTGTGAGATGAACTTGGATGGTGAAGGGGATACATGTTAAACATATGGGGGGGGGGGACAGAATATGTTATCTAAGTGTCATAATGTTTTATTGTACTCAAAGTGTTTCACAATTAAGAAATTCCTTCATTGGGGCAACCTGGGAAGACCTAAAAATGCATACAATACTAAAACAAAAACCCATAACAACCTTAATTTTTTAAAAAAATTCTCCAAACCGTTGTGCATGAGAATCACCATTTCCTCATTCTATTACAAGATAAGCACCCAATGAATTTGGATAGCTAGTTTTGACCCAATGGGTTGGGGGTTTCAACCTCTGTTTAGGACCACCTAGAAAGAATTAATTGCTGAATGCCAGCATTTAGATTCCTTCAGCCATATCAACTTGTTTCTTAATGCTTCCCCGGTAGGTAGCCTGGAGAAATCCATCTGGCTCCAAGCAATTCTTCCAATTAAGTATTTATTTGTCCCAATCAAATGTACTTGAACAACAAAAGACACTCTGGTTTGTCGGATGAAGCAAGTTTCTCTCTAGCTGAGGAAACTTCCCAAATCAGAAACTGATTAAAGAACGCCTAATGATAATGAGCAAATAATGCTGAAAGGGATGTTTACTGTTTATAACTTAACAAATAATTCATGGCAACCTGCGGGATTCATGTTTTTACAGAGCAAATTACACAGGCATCTCGTCGTGACAATATGTTTAAATCTGATTTAATGAAATGCTCTCTACTTGATGCCTTTGTTGATAATAAATCTCTGGCTAATGTCACTTCGTTTCACATTTCAAATGATATATATGAATCTTGAGTTTTTGCAGGACATCTTAACTGCAGAGAGACTTCCCTCAAAATTCAAAGGCTCAGAGCTCTAGATGTGGATGAAGTACTTCCTCAGCAATGGTGGACAAATGTGCCAAATTTTCTTTCTCTCTGTTTCTCATTTTTTCCAGTCTTGAATTCAGTTTATCCCATTTTCTTTCTTTTTTTAAAGTCTGCACAAGAATCTACGTACATGTATTTATGTGTTTTCCTAATACACACCATTTTAAACCAATTTGCCAACAGCATGCAAGCCATTTCCCCTAATATAATGTATCTTTCTGCGCCTCCTTCATGAGAGGTCCAGATGTAGCAACGTGAGAGAAGACATTTTCTGAGGTGGCTCCCCATATGGCGCCATCTTTATAACTAGGCCTTTAGCTGATTAACATTCTATGCAATTTTAAATGTGTTTTTATGGGAGGAGGGTTATTGGTTGGTTGGTTTTTTTATTATGAATTTTGTGTTCTCATTTTGTATTTTTGGGTGTGAACCACCCTGTGATCTTCAGAAGAAGGGCAGTATGCAAAATTAATAAAGAAATAATGCCTTTCAAGATTATTTCTCCTAAAATATACCAATTTTTGTGCATATTTTCTCCTAATATATGCAGTTTTTTGGCTGGAGAACTTCATCACAAAATTCAGAGAAGTGTTTACGTCAAAGGATAGTTGCATTTCAGCTCACACATGGGGTTGAGAAGTAGCAGTTAGGTAGGATCATATTAACATGCAAAATGAAACAAATCCACTTCCCTATTTCCCAGGGTATTTATTTATTTATTTATACCCCGCCCATCTAGCTGGGTTTCCCCAGGCACTCTGGGCAGCTTCCAACTGAATATTAAAAACAATACAGCATCAGACATTAAAAACTTCCCTAAACAGGGCAGCCTTCAGTTGTCTTTTAAAAATAAAATAGTTGTTTATTGCCTTGACATCTGCTGGGAGGGCGTTCCATAGGGCGGGCGCCACTCCCGAGAAGGCCCTCTGTCTGGTTCCCTGTAACCTCACTTCTCGCGAGAGAACCGCCAGAAGGCCCTCGGTGCTGGACCTCAGTGTCCGGGTGGAACGATGGGGGTGGAGAAGCTCCTTCAGGTATACAGGACCGAGGCCATTTAGGGCTGCCAATAGAATAATCATTTGGGCCCAGTAAGAGCAAGACTGCCTGGAATGGGTCTGATCGTTCCCTGTATTACAGCCCCTCTGAGCTTTGAACCTCAATAAATCTGTGACTCCTTCTGTGTGGTCCTAAGCATCTCCTGTATGTTGCAAAACATGTGAATGTGTAGTAAATGAAAAGTTGGCTTTGCCATTGAACTGAATGTGAAAGGCCAATTTTTTTTTGGGGGGGGGTGTCCCTGGTCCCTTTATCAGTGTTTTATTTAACAGCAGTATTTTTAATATTAGCTTGAACTGTGATTATTGTTAGAGCTTCTTCATTGGTAATGTTGTGATCTGCCTTGTATTGGTATTGCTATAATTTGCTCTCTCAAGGCAAATCTTAAAAAATGTAGCATAAAGACCAACAACTGGGAAACACTGCGAGCTCTCCAATTGGAGAGCAGCCTTCACCAAAGGTGTCATGGGCTTTGAAGACGCACAAACTCAGGCTGAAAGGGAGAAATGCACTAAGAGGAAGACATGCTTGGTAAATCTTCACCGTGATCAACTCCCACCCGGAAACATATGTCCCCACTATGGAAGGGCGTGTGGATCCAGAATTGGTCTCCACAGTCACTTACGGACTCACTGTTAAAACCGTTTTTATGGCTACAAGTGATAGAAGAAGAAGAAGAAGAAGAAGAAGAAGAAGAAGAAGAAGTAGTTATTATTTATACCCCACCCATCTGGCTGGGTTTCTCAAGCCACTCTGGGCGGCTTCCAATAGAATATTAAAATACAATAACCTATTAAACATTTAAAGCTTCTCTAAACAGGGCTGCCTTCAGATGTCTTCTAAAAGTCTGGTAGTTGTTTTTCTCTTCAACATCTGGTGGGAGGGCGTTCCACAGGGTGGGTGCCACTACCAAGAAGGCCCTCTGCCTGGTTCCCTGTAACTTGGCTTCTCGCAGCAAGGGAACCGCCAGAAGGCCCTCGGCGCTGGACCTCAGTGTCCAGGCAGGACGATGGGGGTGGAGACGCTCTTTCAGGTATACTGGACCGAGGTCGTTTAGGGCTTTAAAGGTCAGCATCAACACTTTGAATTGTGCTCAGAAACGTACTGGGAGCCAGTGTAGGTCGAAGAAGAAGAAGAAGAAGAAGAAGAAGAAGAAGAAGAAGAAGAGGAGGAAGAAGAAGAAGATCTGTTTTGTAATTCTGAAGGAAAGGCAGCATAGAAGAGTTTTAAATAAAAATAATACTAAAATACAGTGGGACCTCGGGTTACATGCGCTTCAGGTTACAGACTCCGCTAACCCAGAAATAGTGCTTCAGGTTAACAACTTTGCTTCAGGATGAGAACAGAAATCGTGCTCCAGTGACACGGCGGCAGCAGGAGGCCCCGTTAGCTAAAGTGGTGCTTCAAGTTAAAACCAGTTTCAGATTAAGAACAGACCTCTGGAACAAATTAAGTACTTAACCCAAGGTACCACTGTAAACCCATCTGAACCCTGAATCTGCCACTCCGGAGAGGCTCTTGATAGGGCAGAGGAGTCCCTGTGTCTAGCTCTTTCTGTCCAGGAACCTAGGAAACTGCCTTTTACAGAGTTCGTATGACTGCCTTATGGTTCGTCAGGATTCGATTCAGGATTGTCTTCACTGTGTGGCAATGACTCTCCAGGATTTCAGACATTCTCAGCCCTATCTGTGAAACCAGGAATTGAGGACATACCACTTGTGACTATGGATGGAAATATCTGCCAGATTCAATTCTCTTCTCCCAGTTTCTCATTCTCCCAGTCTTAAAGTTAGTTCCCCAGAATTTTGGCAGCAACTGAAGATTCACGAAAATTTGCCAGCATAGTAGTGCAAATTTCTCCTACTAAACACATGTATGTATGCCATTTTGATTAATGTACATGTTTTCAGAAGTGGTTTCTCCTAATATAATGTATTTTTGCATTCTGCTTTCACTAATATGAAGAAAAAAACAGAGATGTGCAAATTTCAAGGGGTGACTGATTCGTTTCTCATATTGTTTCAGAAAGTGTGAATTTGATAGATTCACCTTTAAATGCAGACTGAATCATTCCCCCCCCCATCCCTATTTGTGACTACACACAATGTTACTCTGAATGGATTACTTCAGGTTAGCTCCTGTTAATTTTGTCTTGGTAAGAACAACACCCTTTGCATGAGCACTCCAGGCTTTTAGCAAATCAGTATATAGCCAGCTTCCATTGCTTCTGAACAGCATATCCCTTGAGAAGAACAGTGGTGTTTTTAATCACTTAGGCCGCTATCTTCAAATCATTTACTCCAGAAAAGTTCTTTTCTAAATTAGATGGCTGCCAAGTAAGCTATTTAAGGATTGCGACATCAGATCAGGCTCCAATATTCACTTTTGCTCAGAGGCAATCTTCAGTCATTTTAAAGTATCTCACACCAGTGAAGTACTTTGTGGGTTGAAATGTTATACTCTTGGGCAGCTAAGGGAGTGCACTTAATGTATCACAATCCTAACGCTTGAACAAACAATACTTGAATGTGTCAAGCTTATATCTTAACATGAATTAAACAACATCAGGCAATACCACCGGTCTGATTCGATACATCAGCCTCCAGCTAGTTCAGTGTCTCAAACTGCTTAAAATAATAAAACTGTGCATAATTCAAGGAAAGCAAACCATAGACAATATGAAAATTATCTGCTCAAGACACACTGCTGGCATTCAGATGTAGCCCTAAACTATGGTTTAGCATGATGAGACAAAGTCACAGTGAGCCTCTGGCTTGGACACTCCACTTTGACTGCAGGTGGAGTAGAAGGCTGAATTGCTTGGTTTGTTTGTTGTTCAAAATATGATTAACCTTAGCTATGGTTAGTTGAAGCAAGCCACCATAATCAGGTATGGGTTGAAGCAGATTTAAGATTAACCACAGTTTATCTGGGTTCAGAGTCACAATTAATTTAAAATAGAGGCCAAAGTTTATCTATTTTTGTTGTTGTTGTTTAGTTGTTTAATCGTGTCCGACTCTTCGTGACCCCATGGACCAGACCACTCCAGGCACTCCTGTCTTCCACTGCCTCCCGCAGTTTGGTCAAACTCATGCTGGTAGCTTCGAGAACACTGTCCAACCATTTCGTCCTCTGTCATCCCCTTCTCCTTGTGCCCTCCATCTTTCCCAACATCAGGGTCTTTTCCAGGGAGTCTTCTCTTCTCATGAGGTGGCCAAAGTATTGGAGTCTCAGCTTCAGGATCTGTCCTTCCAGTGAGCACTCAGGGCTGATTTCCTTCAGAATGGATAGGTTTGAATTTCTTGCAGTCCATGGGACTCTCAAGAGTCTCCTCCAGCACCATAATTCAAAAGTTTATCTACTCCCTCTTATTGTCACATTTGAGGAGAGGGAGTGCGTGTACCTGAGTCTCACTGCATCTCATTCTCATATAACTAAATCATGCGTAGCGCAAGGTGGGCAGACTTCAGTCTTGCCTATCTATTGCATTTTTTACTAGACTCCTAAAATCTACCAACCAGAGCCAGGTGCAAAAAGCATACAGTTAGAATTAAGGAACAAGGTGCCTATGAGCACATTCTGAGGCTAAGAATGACTTTTCTGCTTTTGTTGATCCCTGATCTCAGATATCCACATAAATTTCACAGAGTGCCTTGGGTATCCTTTGGAAATCAAACCTGCTAGATTAGAATAGTATATCCTCAAAATACACTCACTTCACAGGTAATATACAGTGTAGTCTACACAAAGAAATGGGGGGGGGGGAGGCAGAGAATGGCAACAGGTCTGTAGGAATAATTCAAAACATTGAAATAAAGAATCAAAAAGTAAACTATGTTAAGTAAACTATGTGAGTATCTGGAGTTAGCTAAACTGACAGATTTAATAAGGCATAAATCCAAAACTATGGTGCAGAAACAATGGGATTGTTTAAGTGAATATTTACACAAACAGGGCTCAAATACGAAAATTTGGTTGTGCTTAGACTAACCTTGTGAAGAATAGAAATAATAGAAAGATTTAATGGATTGTGAAAGAACTTAAGGAAAGGAAGTGACTGAAGAACAGATGTAAAGGTGAACTAGAAATTAAGAGACATGTGGTGAATGCGGTGGAAGTCTTTTATAATATTTTAACTAGGATTTTTATATTGTAATTTTTAAAGTATAAATTTGGTATTATTGCTTACGAAAAGTATTTCCTTTTCTTTTTTCTTTTTCCTTTTCTCTTTTTCCTTTTTGGCTTTTTTCTTTCTTTTCTTTTCTTTTCTTGCTTTTCTTCTGTAGGCTTCAATTGGTAAATATGTAGATAATCGTGTTTATATTGATATGTATGAATTTTGTTTTGATTTTTCTTTTTCTATTTATCTTCTTGTAATATTAAATAAAACTAAGAAAAAAATTAAAAAGAGAGAGAATTTGCTTTTATGATACATTTGATTTGTGGCTGAAAGTTGGCAAAAGAGGGCCCAATGCAATATTATTTAAATTTAGTATTTCTTCAGGAATGTCAAAAATCTGGATGTTATGTGCTGCTAGGTTTTTCAGTGGTTTTTGTTGCCTATGAGACCAGTCCTGGAAGATCAGCAAAGAATGTCATAAAAAGGGTGTGTGGATTGCAGCCAAACCACATGGGCATGTAAATCCTCAAGTCCTTTTGTCCTAGTACATCTTACCAGAAGAAGAAGAAGAAGAGTTTAGATTTGATATCCCACCTTTCACTCCCTTTAAGGAGTCTCAAAGCGGCTAACAATCTCCTTTCCCTTCCTCCCCCACAACAAACACTCTGTGATGTGAGTGGGGCTGAGAGACTTCAAAGAAGTGTAACTGGCCCAAGGTCACCCAGCAGCTGCATGTGGAGGAGCGGGGAAGCGAACCCGGTTCCCCAGATTACGAGACTACCACTCTTAACCACTACACCACACTGGCTCTCCACAACTACCACAACTTAAATGAAATGGGTTTCACTTAATACCCCTTCATTTATGTATGCAACTAAACTTTTCCCTTCTTTCTCCTCATTTTAAATTCTGGAAACCTGGCTTTTGAGATCAAGGGTTCTTGTGAGACTCTTCTGAAGCTGTCACAACAAGGACATTTATAAGCCTACCAGGATGAGCTATGGAATTCACGTTCTGATGCTGGTCATGTGTCAAGGCGAGGTATGGAGTTTTTGCTTATTTGCAGGGCAGGATGGGGGAACAGTACTGATTTTATTATGGTTGTATTTTTGTCTATAAATGGAATACAAAATAGTTATAAAACAAGACAGAAGGCAGCTACCAATCAACCAGTGACCTGGAAGATGGCATAGCTGGGGTACCTTCCACCCATCAATCTCAAGCCCTGGTATCTTGCTGTGCAGCACACCTAGAACCTTCCTTGCCCAAGGAAAGGGGCAGATGACAGGACCAGGGAGATAAAAAGTGAAGCAAGGATGTAGTCACAGCTATTTCACACACACACACACACCCCGTTTCATCAGTGGCTTTAAAGATAAAGAGTGAAATTCAGACTGGAATCTGGCAATTCTAGCAGACCATAATCCTCTTCACACATTCAAAACGATGTAAGAGATATAGAGGGAGTAGGTGAACATGCCCCCAACATCTCCATTCACCCTATCTCCACCCCCTTGCCATTTTTAGCTGGAAGGTCTGAATGGAGCTTCTTCTTCTTCTTTGGTGATCATTCATAGCCGAGTAAGATTGTCTTCCATGAAAACAGCCTTAACAGTAAATGCATAAGTGACAGCGGAGGCCAATTTTGGATCCACACATCCTTCTACAGTGGGAACACAGGTTTCCAGGTGAGAGTTGATCATGGTGAGGGTTTGCCAGATGTCACTTCCTCTTTGCACATTTCTCCCTTTCATCCTGAGTTCGAGCGTCTTCAAAGTCCACTTCAGACCTTCTCATGAAACTCAGGAACATTGGGGTATAGAAGAAGAGGAGGAGGAAGAGGAGTTTGGACTTGATAGCCCGCCTTTCACTCCCTTTAAGGAGTCTCAAAGCGGCTAACAATCTCCTTTCCCTTCCTCCCCCACAACAAACACCCTGTGAGGTGAGTAAGGCTGAGAGACTTTAGGCTGAGAAGTGTGACTAGCCCAAGGTCACCCAGCAGCTGCATGTCGAGGAGCGGGGAAGCGAACCCGGCTCACCAGATTATGAGTCCACCGCTCTTAACCACTACACCACACTGGCTCTCAATATAGCAAGTGTACCTGTGAATGTCGGGGACAAACTGGTATACATACAGGCACACCCCATAGACACTTTATGCCCACATGCTTCTTTTGAATGTGGTAGAAGGAGCAGTAGAGATATTGGGAGAGATTTTCTGCAGTGGGTGATGTGGAGCAAAGGAGCTGGTGTTAATGCTATGCATACATTACCATCGCTACTCACTGCTCGCTGGCAGTACAGAGTGAACGTGGTGTCTGAAAACACCCTGGGGACCAGCATTTGGACATGATAATACCACTCATAAGGAGCCAGCCATGTCCGTAGATAATTCATATATTTCAACAAAGTGTCCTCTTGGAGCTTTTGTGAGCTCTAGGCTACAACCGCTGTTCTGAAGCATGCTTTGTCAAGCTTACGCTGAATCAAGAGAACTGACAACATAATTGGTTTATCAAGAGGAGAATCTACTTGATGTCCCTTTTTTGATTCTACCCAACTGGCTGCTCAGTAGAAAAGAACAAGAGTTCAGAGCAGATTTGGTTGGGTTTAGAACCATGGGGACCCTACTCTGCCTCCAGATGAGCATGTCAACAATGCGTCTGCCATGTAGCTTTGTGAATATGATGCTACTCTGGCCTTATGAATTAACTGCCAAGTACATTCTTGAGGCTTCATGTATTAAATATAGGAGAACCAGAAGATGCTTTCAGCACAGAAGGGTTTCCAGACAAGCTAGGTCAATACCCTCTAAAACTGTTCATTTCTCTACTAATGGATATGCCAGAAAGTACTTTCATTAATATCTATTCAGGTTATTAGGTTTATACCCTGCCTTAAAATTACCCAATGGATCCTCAGGTTGCCGGAACTTGAGGTTTCCACCCTTAAAGTGGATTAAAGAGCTCTGTCACCTTAGTGCACAGATCCACTGGGAGGGGGGGAATTAGACTTTTCCCAATCAGGAAAAGTAACAGAGAACTGCATTGAAACATGTGGGAGGAATGAACAAAAACAGGAAGACATATGAACACTCCACAAGCAAATCAGAATGAATGCTCATTCTCTTATAACTGCCAATCAGACAAATCGGAACAATTGCTCAAAAAAGGCAGGATATAATCTAAACTCTGTGTAACCTTTGTGCAAGCAAATCGAGATGAAGTCTCAATAAACAATCATCTGGAGAAACCCAGAGGGTGGCTTACAGCAGTAATGCAAAACCCACACTTCTAAAAATAACCAGTACATAATTGCCTTTACAGTGGTACCTCAGGTTACATACGCTTCAGGTTACATACGCTTCAGGTTGCAGACTCCACTAACCCAGAAATAGTGCTTCAGGTTAAGAACTTTGCTTCAGGAAGAGAACAGAAATTGTGCTCCAGCGGCATGGCAGCAGCAGGAGGCCCCATTAGCTAAAGTGGTGCTTCAGGTTAAGAACAGTTTCAGGTTAAGTACAGACCTCCGGAATGAATTAAGTACTTAACCTGAGGTACCACTGTATAATCACTGTGAAATAATAACTTACTCAGTACAAAATATCCTCTTTAAATTATTGTCTCTGTCTCTGTCTCTGTCTCTGTCTGTCTGTCTGTCTCTCTCTCTCTCTCTCTCTATCTCTATCTCTATCTCTATCTCTATCTCTATCTCTATCTCTCTCTCTATCTCTATCTCTATCTCTATCTCTATCTCTATCTCTATCTCTATCCTACCCTTCTTCCCAAAGGAGCCCAAGACAGCAAACACATCCACAACAAAAAAACATTTCTAAAAACAGTTAAAATATTCCAAAGACAGTTACAGTTAAAAACAGTTAAAACATTATCTTATCCAGTGATCTCAGGGTTGCCAGGAAGAATGTCTTTCAGCCATTAAATCCCTGGATGAACAGGAATGTTTTCAGATTCCTCCTGAAAGTCAATAGTGAAGGCGAGAGGCAAATGGGGAACTGCCAATGAAAGTAATACCCTGGCAACCAGTCGATGCCAAATGGGTAGCCAGTAAAAGGATTAGAGCTCAGGAGTTTGCAAACATTCTCAATAAGATGTGCGGAGTATAAATAGTGAAATTATCGTTATAGAATGGGACACCCCTATTTTCATCGGAGAAATGTTGGAGGGTATGTTCTCCCTGTTCCCCTCCTGACAGCAGGCTTAATCAGTGTTCAGACTCGAAACACTGTGCAAGAGATATGATTAGTTTCAGGGCCCCCATTCGGGTCGAGTCGGCCCAAGGTGAGATTGGGGCTATTCTGAAGCACTGGGCTAGCCACCAAATTGGGTCTGCGGGGCCATGCACATCCCAACTTTAAACAATGAGGGGAAAAAGCTTAAAAATAATTACAGTGGTACCTCGGGTTAAGTACTTAATTCGTTCCGGAGGTCCGTTCTTAACCTGAAAATGTTCTTAACCTGAAGCACCACTTTAGCTAATGAGGCCTCCCACTGCAACCGCGCCACTGGAGCACGATTTCTGTTCTCATCCTGAAGCAAAGTTCTTAACCTGAGGTACTATTTCTGGGTTAGCGGAGTCTCTAACCTGAAGCGTATGTAACCTTTAGTGTTTGTAACCCATGGTACCACTGTACCAGTACTAGTTATAATTAAGTCCCCCTTTTTGCCAGTAAAGATCTCTGAATCATTTATCTATCATTTCAGTCTACTTCAACTGATAGGATATCTGATGCACGCCAACATTAATATTTTATGCATGAGTTTAAAATCCTTTACCAAGAGAATCCCTGTGAGGAGCATTTAAAATAATTGCATTCCCACATTAGTTCATAGTGATTTAAGGTACTTATGTCTGTCTCATGGGTGCTTTGAGGAGAGTTTTTACATAGCAGAGGCCAATGCTTGCAAGCTGTTCATATGTGGAGCATCTGCAGGCATTCCTGGTGTCAGGGGAGTGGGGAGGGAGGCCAAATAATAACTCTGTGAGTGATGCAACAGTGTTCAGGGAGTTCAGAAAAGTTTTGTGAAGACTGGACCTTTGCTTATAGCATTTCTTCTACAAGTCGATAAGATCTCAAGGAACCACCAGACATTTTTCAGCCTAGTGAAACCAAGGTACTGGAAACTAACCGCTCGCTTGTTTTGGTGAAATTGTGCATGTAGAAATTTCATTCATTTGTTTGCAAATTATCAGAAACTTTGGCAAAAAATCGTCCTCATAAGGGTGAAAATACATTTCAAGGGACTAACGCATGAATCCAAAAATTCAGTACAGTGGTACCTCGGGTTACATACGCTTCAGGTTACATACGCTTCAGGTTACAGACTCTGCTAACCCAGAAATAGTACCTTGGGTTAAGATCTTTGCTTCAGGATGAGAACAGAAATTGTGCTCCAGCAGTGCGGCAGCAGCGGGAGCCCCCATTAGCTAAAGTGGTACCTCAGGTTAAGAACAGTTTCAGGTTAAGAACGGACCTCCAGAACTAATTAAGTTCCTAACCTGAGATACCACTGTATTCCTAACTTCAGGAGACATCTGTGAGATATTCTATGTAATGTTTAGGATCAGGTGTCAACAAAATGCAGATGACACCTAATCCTGTTTTGCTGGTGTTTTTCCCCATCCTGTTTAGGTGAAGCAGCGATGAGGTGAAAACAGCAGTGGGGTAATAATGGGCCAAACAACTGAAGCTTTTTGCAGACGAGATGGAGATATTGTGGATAAGAAGTGTATCTGCCCAGGTTGGTGGTGTTCAGGCTGCCAGGATGAAGTTTGCCTCCCTCACAAGTCTGGGGGTGCTCACAAATCCATTGTTGTCACTAGAGGTGCAGGTTGCCTCTCTAGCCCATTTAGGCTGTTCCTGTTGAAGGATCTTAGCCAGAACCTGTTGAATATAGCAGAGCATACGCAGACTGCCCAGAAGCAGTCAGTTGCAGGCAGGATGAAGCAGGAACTAGACGCTGCTACTAGTAACTTGGGTAAAGGTAAAGGGACCCCTGACCATTAGGTCCAGTCGTGGCCGACTCTGGGGTTGCGGCGCTCATCTCGCTTTATTGGCTGAGGGAGCCGGCGTACAGCTTCCGGGTCATGTGGCCAGCATGGCTAAGCCGCTTCTGGCAAACCAGAGCAGAGCACGGAAACGCCGTTTACCTTCCCGCCAGAGTGGTACCTATTTATCTACTTGCACTGCGTGTTTTCCAACTGCTAGGTTGGCAGGAGCAGGGACCGAGCAACGGGAGCTCATCCCGTCACGGTGATTCGAACCGCCAACCTTCTGATCGGCAAGTCCTAGGCTCTGTAGTTTAACCCACAGCGCCACCTGCATCCCTTTTAGTAACTTGGTTACTTAGAGGTTTATTATTTACAGCAGAATCACAAGTTACTATATACAGGATATAGACACAGATCTTAACTCTCTCACTGAACAAACTCCAATGAACTCTCAAACCACACACTGATCAACCAACTAACCACACAGGAAGGTCATGAGTCATCATGCATATGTGGAGATCTCGACCATTAGCAGAGTTGTATCCAAGGTCCCATATCTCTAGGCAGAATAACTCCCTCTGCTCAGTCTTCTTGGCCTTCGGCCAACTTCTTAATTGCTTCTGTGGGAAGCTGCATCAAATAGCACTTGGTCAAAAATCCCAACAGTTTCATCAGCTGCAACTTCCTGGACAGAGATCCATGCCTTGGCAACTTCCACAAATGGTTGGCATCCGTCAGTCTCAGCTACTATAATATGTTATACATGGGAATGCCTTTGAAGATCAGAAACACCCACTAAACCAAAATGCAGCTGGGAGGCTGTTAACTGGCATTCAGTTATGGTCACATCGCATGTTATGGACCTATGCATATACTCAGATTTTCAAACAGAGGCTCTTCTTTGAGTATAGTGGGTGGCTACAAGGTAGGGTTTCCATGTAGCTTCTTTTTCCAGGACACATCCTCTTTTTCAGGTATAACATTTATGTCCAGGTGGATTTTTTAAAGTGTCTCTGGCTATATTTTCTGGATAAGACATAGACATAACTGGTGGTTGAAGACTTGTTTTCCTCCTCCTCCTCCTCCTCCTCCTCCTCCTCCTCCTCCTCCTCCTCCTCCTCCTCTTCTTCTTCTTCTTATTATTGAAATTTACATGTAGCATATAATACAAAACACATACAGCACAAAACCACAACACCATACACTACACTACAATACTATACACCATTACACACTACAGTTTAGTTCAATAAGGTAAAGGTAAAGGGACCCCTGATCATTAGGTCCAGTCGTGAACGACTCTGGGGTTGCAGCGCTTATCTCGCTTTATTGGCCGAGGGAGCCGGCGTACAGCTTCCGGGTCATGTGGCCAGCATGACCAAGCCACTTCTGGCGAACCAGAGCAGCGCACGGAAACACTGTTTACCTTCCCGCCAGAGCGGTACCTATTTATCTACTTGCACTTTGACTTGCTTTCGAACTTCTAGGTTGGCAGGAGCAGCGACCGAGCAATGGGAGCTCACCCCGTCACGGGGATTCGAACCGCCAACCTTCTGATCGGCAAGTCCTAGGCTCTGTGGTTTAACCCACAGCGCCACCTGTGTCCCTACAGTTTAGTTGAATACAAACCTATATAATATCAACACCATAATGTAAAACTATACTATACATACTATCTATTTATCTATTTCCTCTTCTCTTATCCTTCCCTCCTCAGCAATATATCACAGCTTTTATAGCCTACATATAGTCGGGGTATTTAAAATGAGTGTCAGGCTGCTGCCAGCGACTCCCAGCCAGGAACGTACAAAGACAAGGAAAGGTTTCTTACCGTCCACTTTTTATTCAGTATTTACAGAGAGAGGCTATACAACCCAGTTTCTTGGATAATGGCGTTGTCCCGAATGAATCTCCACCTCCCGTCTCTCCCACTTCCTCATTTGTCACTTCTACGGGTGCTGCTAAGTGCCCTCTGTCTTTGAGCTCTTTGCTCTGCTACTCACAGGGTTCTGGGAGATGGGGGGGGGGTCTGGAAAGCTTTCTAAAGGCACCGTGTCCATCAGCTGTTGCCCCTCTAGTGCTTCCTCCTCCTCCTTGCCCATTATTTTCCAACTTTCCCCCTCATCTGCCCCTGAGCTGTGACCTCCTTCAAGCCCCTGTTGTAAATCTAAATTGTAATAATAATAATAATAATAATAATAATAATAATAATAATAATAATTTATTTGTACCCCGCCCATCTGGCTGGGTTT
Source organism: Podarcis melisellensis (assembly GCF_964234715.1). Lineage (NCBI taxonomy): Eukaryota > Metazoa > Chordata > Lepidosauria > Squamata > Lacertidae > Podarcis > Podarcis melisellensis. The sequence goes on from NC_138539.1 coordinate 82,130,630, forward strand.
CCCCAGCCACTCTGGGCGGCTTCCAACAAAGATACACTAAAATGTCACATATTAAAAACTTCCCTGAACAGGGCTGCCTTCAGATGTCTTCTGAATGTCAGGTTTATCGCTTTGACATCTGGTGGGAGGGCGTTCCACAGGGTGGGCGCCACTACCGAGAAGGCCCTCTGCCTGGTTCCCTGTAACTTGGCTTCTCGCAGTGAGGGAACCGCCAGAAGGCCCTCAGAGCTGGACCTCAGTTTCCGGGCAAAACGATGGGGGAGGAGACGCTCCCTCAGATATACTGGACCGAGGCCAGTATATATATATATATATATATATATATATATATATATATATATATATGCAGGTTTTGGTGTCCTCGGGTGTCTTCCCGTGTAAAAGTTGGGGTGTCTAGGCGACGTTTCGACGAGGTCTCACTCGTCATCTTCAGGCTGGTGCTTTCGGCTTCTTGTTACTGGAACAGAGCAGGATCTCAGTGTTTGAGTTCCTATAAATACTGTTGAGGGGGTGTGGTGTATAGCCTCCAATGTTCTGGGCAGAGAGGAAGTTCCCAGGCTAGTGTGCCTTTTCTTCTTTTGTTCCTTAATTACTTGAGGGATATCTTGAGTGATTTCTTGAGTGATATCCTGAGTACCACTTAGGTGGGTCATTAGGTGTGGATTAGTTGCTAAAGTCTTTGTGTCTTGACCTCTTGAACTTTGTGAAGAGTTTTTCTGAGAAGATGGCTGTACTGCACTTAGTTGTGCTCTGGCTTGGCTTCGTGTATAGGGGCGAGCTGTGGTTTTGTGGCCTGTGTCAGCCAGATCTGTGTAGGGATTGCAGGGGGGTGCAGCATCCGGAGGTGCCACCATGGTTTGGCTACTGGATGGTGTCTGTAATTTATCTGTGGAGAGGGTCTGGGTTTGGGTTTGGTGTGGTTGATTGGTGATGGCGTTCTGTGTGCCTCTGGATCTGGTGTCAGTTTTTGTGGGGAGGGCTAATTTCCAGATGTCTGGCAAGCGGGATGTGTCGTCACGCTTGTTCATGTTGTGAGGGTGTTTCTCTATCTCGATGGCTTCCATGATTATTCTCTTGTGGTGATGTTCCATGTTAAAGAGCAATTTGGAATCTGCAAAATTAATTTCGTGTCCTGTTTCTTTCATGTGTTGGAAAAGAGAGGAAGTTTTTTCTTCTTTTTTGACGGCATTCTTGTGTTCTGCGATACGTGCATTTATTCGTCTGTTTGTTTGTCCAATGTACGTGGCTGGGCAGACTTTGCAGGGTATTTCATAGACCCCTTGGTTTTCCAACTGGATTTTATCCTTGGGGTTTCTGAGGATATTGGCTATTTTTTGGTTGGTGCAAAAGGCTGTTTTGATATTGTGTTTATGGAGGATTTTGCTAATTTTATCTGTAGTGCCCTTGATATAAGGAAGGAGGGCCATGCCATTGTTTTCTTCTGTGTCTTGGTTTTTTGGGGGTGTTTCTTTTTGGATTAGCTTCGTAACCCTGTTTTGCTGGTATCCATTGGCAATTAACACATTTGAGAGATTCTGTAACTCAGTTGTCAAGTGGTCTTTGTCAGCCAGGCGTTTGGTTCTGGAGATGAGAGTCTTGGCTACGGAGTTTATTTGTGCAGGGTGGTGGTGTGATTGTGCATGTAAGTAGCGGTTGGTGTGTGTTTTTTTCCGGTAGATAGTGTGTCCTAGGGAGCCATCAGGTTTTTTGTAGATTAGGACGTCAAGGAAGGGAAGTTGGTTGTTGGCTTCTATTTCCATAGTGAATTGTATTTTGGGGTGTAGGCTGTTGAGATGTGTGAGGAAGCTATCCAGTTTTTCCTTCCCGTGTGGCCAAATTACAAAGGTGTCGTCAACATATCTGAGCCAAAGTTTGGGTTTGTGTTCTGACTTGTCTAAAGCATTGGTTTCAAAGTGTTCCATGTACAGGTTTGCGATGACCGGTGAGAGGGGTGATCCCATAGGTGCTCCTTCTATCTGTTTGTATCTTTGTCCATTGTGGATGAAGTACGTGTTGGTTAGGCAGTGGTTGGTCAGGTCCAAGATGTATTCGGGGGGATTGTATTTGTTTTGAATGGCTGTCAAGGCTTCATTAATGGGCACTTGTGTGAAGAGAGATACAACATCGAAGCTCACAAGTAGGTCATTAGGATGTAGGTTTTGCTTCTTTATTGTTTCTATGAACTGGAAGGAGTTTGGAACGTGTGAAGAGATGGATTCTGCATAGGGCTGAAGTTGCTTGGCGAGAAATTTAGCGAGATTTTGTAGAGGTGAGCCTATGGAGCTGACTATTGGTCTGAGTGGTGTTCCTTCTTTGTGTATCTTGGGGAGGCCGTAGAGTTTGGGGCATCTGGATGATTTTTCTCTGGGGATGATTCTTAGCTGGATTTCTTCACTGATAGGAGAGGCTTTTATTTTGGATTTGGTGGTTTTTTCCAGATAAGTGGTGGGATCTGTTTTTATAGGTTGGTAGGTAGGATCTTGGAGTAGATTTGATAGTTTTGCTTGGTAGTCCGATGTGTTCATCACAACAGTGGCATTACCTTTGTCTGCTGGGAGAATGATTATGTTGTTGTCTTTCCTCAGGTTGGTGAGTGCTTTCTGTTCTTCTTTGTGTAAATTGCTTCTGGGTGGTTTGCTGGAGCAGAGGATGTTGGTGACTTCAAGTCTGATTTTATTGGCTTCATCTGGGTTGATTTTGGTTAGGCTAGCTTCGACTCCGCATATGATGTTTTCCGTGGGGATGCGTCTCGGGGCGACTGCAAAGTTGAAACCTTTGGAGAGTACTTTGGTTTCAGTTGTGGTGAGGATCCTGTCTGATATGTTATGTACTGTTTGTTTCATGGGTTGTTGTGGAGGGTGGCTGGGCTTCTGGCGTTTCTCTAGTTTGTGGAGTTTGTTGGTGTGTGTGTCTGTCTTATGTGAGGTCTCCGTTTCAGCTCTCCAGACGGCTAGTTGTTTGCATTTGTCCCAGAGAGCAGGGTGGATTTTGTTACAGAGTTTGAGGTGAAGAGTGAGCAGATCTTTGTTGGTTTGGTTTAGTAGGTATCTTTTCTTGTGTAGTTCGTTTCTGATTAGGGATAGTTCAGTTCGTTTCAGGATCCTTTCGGTAGCTGGGGTTTTAGAATGGAATTTAAGTTGGAAGCATGTGGGAATTAAGTTGTTGTCTCGGCAGTTGCGTAGGAACAAGAGATCACATAAGATGGTGGCTCTTCGGACTTCTAGTTTCTGGCTGACAAAGACCACTTGACAACTGAGTTACAGAATCTCTCAAATGTGTTAATTGCCAATGGATACCAGCAAAACAGGGTTACGAAGCTAATCCAAAAAGAAACACCCCCCAAAAACCAAGACACAGAAGAAAACAATGGCATGGCCCTCCTTCCTTATATCAAGGGCACTACAGATAAAATTAGCAAAATCCTCCATAAACACAATATCAAAACAGCCTTTTGCACCAACCAAAAAATAGCCAATATCCTCAGAAACCCCAAGGATAAAATCCAGTTGGAAAACCAAGGGGTCTATGAAATACCCTGCAAAGTCTGCCCAGCCACGTACATTGGACAAACAAACAGACGAATAAATGCACGTATCGCAGAACACAAGAATGCCGTCAAAAAAGAAGAAAAAACTTCCTCTCTTTTCCAACACATGAAAGAAACAGGACACGAAATTAATTTTGCAGATTCCAAATTGCTCTTTAACATGGAACATCACCACAAGAGAATAATCATGGAAGCCATCGAGATAGAGAAACACCCTCACAACATGAACAAGCGTGACGACACATCCCGCTTGCCAGACATCTGGAAATTAGCCCTCCCCACAAAAACTGACACCAGATCCAGAGGCACACAGAACGCCATCACCAATCAACCACACCAAACCCAAACCCAGACCCTCTCCACAGATAAATTACAGACACCATCCAGTAGCCAAACCATGGTGGCACCTCCGGATGCTGCACCCCCCTGCAATCCCTACACAGATCTGGCTGACACAGGCCACAAAACCACAGCTCGCCCCTATACACGAAGCCAAGCCAGAGCACAACTAAGTGCAGTACAGCCATCTTCTCAGAAAAACTCTTCACAAAGTTCAAGAGGTCAAGACACAAAGACTTTAGCAACTAATCCACACCTAATGACCCACCTAAGTGGTACTCAGGATATCACTCAAGAAATCACTCAAGATATCCCTCAAGTAATTAAGGAACAAAAGAAGAAAAGGCACACTAGCCTGGGAACTTCCTCTCTGCCCAGAACATTGGAGGCTATACACCACACCCCCTCAACAGTATTTATAGGAACTCAAACACTGAGATCCTGCTCTGTTCCAGTAACAAGAAGCCGAAAGCACCAGCCTGAAGATGACGAGTGAGACCTCGTCGAAACGTCGCCTAGACACCCCAACTTTTACACGGGAAGACACCCGAGGACACCAAAACCTGCATATATATATATTGTCTCCCTCTTCCTCCTCCCTGGAAGAGTCAAGCTGGGGAGGCGGTCTCCACCATTCCTCCTCTGTCCAGTCTCTGGCAATGAGAGTCATCAGACCATCCCCTTTTTTGCTCTTCAAAATATTTGGAGATTCCATTCTACCTTTTGTTGCAGATATGTGGGATTGTTACATGTCACATGTCTGTTTATATTCCAGCACAGATTGCTGGGTCCCATGAGCGGAACATCCGCTCTATGTCTTGCTTTTGTTTTTGAGTTTCTCTCTGAGAGGACGGTAAGGAGAGACGACACGTTACTTGGTCCTGATTTATGTAAAATAAATCCGTAGTTTTAGTATGTATCTGCAGCCTCAAGCCTCTTCTGTTGTACAGTTTACTCTGCTAAGTAAAGGGTGCTCAAGTCAGCAAGCTTGAGACGCTGATTTACGTTGGAGCCAGCAATCGATGAATCTCCACAGTGCGAAGGCTGAGAGGGAGACGATCCATCTGGGGCCGAGCCAGCTGGCCAATCGACCTCCAGATGCCGACACAAAATATGTCAATAAGGGAGAGGGCCTACTTTTTGGTTTCACCCTGACTACAGAATACCTACCTTAATGTCATTTTGGTAGGCGCCAAATATCTTCTTTTATTTTCCTCAGGCATATGTCCCTCTGCTATTGCTTTCATGGTGCTTTAGATAGGTTTTATTTCTTCTGACGGCCTTTATGATACTCTTTTACATTGTGTTTATTACATTATTTTTTTTTTAAAAAAAATCCAAGCCACCATTGTTTAAAGAGCATAAATCCCTAGAATAAATAAATAACTAGCCTTTAGAACAGGGGTAGGCAACCTAAGGCCCATGGGCCACAAGCAACCCACGGGGGTCATTTAACCGCCCACGAGCTACCCCTGAACCGAGCCGCCCACTCGGTGAGTCCCTGTGTGCTGCACTAAACTGGTGCAGTGCGGCATGTGGACTCGCTTCTGTGGCGCCAGAAATTGTGTCTGTGCATGCGCAGATGACAAAAATCGCATCTGCGCAGACACAGACACCGGAAATTGTGTCTGCGCGGATGCAGATGCTGGAAATCGCAGGTGTGTGTGCTCACACACACACACGATCCGGCCCATGGAGGGATCTCCGCTGGAGTGAACCAGCCCAGGTGAGATAAATCTTGATGACCCCTGCTTTAGAAGCACAGGCAAAGTTCTTTGTGGAACCGTGATGGAAGAGAGGGAGAGAGCCCAGCAAGAGGCTGTGACTCTCCTGTGGGGGCAATTTTTGGAGCTACAGGCCAAAGAGCCCCAAAGAGCCTGAAACACTATGTGCATCCCTAATGCTGCACTTCTGGCGTGGCGCAGTGGTTGTGGGAAACCCAGATTCACACACACACCTTCAGAGCCAATTTAAACTTCATAAAGGCAGGCATGTTTCCAGTGAGGAACGTACAGAGGCCACCATTTACTAAGTTCTTATTATGTGCACAGGTGGGAATCAAACCACTTGCGGAACGGCAGTGCCCTTGAAGCTAATGGGATATCTCTGGAGAAAGTGGTTTTTGGAGATGACTGCATGGCGACCACTGCACAGAAAGGAAGACTGAAGAGCAGAGATCTGAGTCCCAAACATTTTCTTTTCCCATTGTCCCCTTAGAAAGAAAACAAAAAGGAGAGATAGTAATGTGAAAGGGTAAAATTTCTATCAGAATTTATTCAGAAGCGAGACACGGGCGGGAGGTGGAAGCATGTACTAATATGGTCCATGGCACTAAAGTTTAATATTACTATCCAAATGCCATTTATCTTTCCCCTTTTCCCCATCAGAGTAGGGGGTTTATGTTGGAGATAATGTGATATTGCAGCATAAGCCCTCCTCAGATTTCAAACAGGTCAACTTGTCAAAGCTTTTTAAGGGAGCCAATTACATTAATTTTCCACAGCAGAGAAATACATATTTCATTTCCATCTCCCACTAGAGATGGGGCCCAGGGATTCTGTTTCTAGAGGCTCTTATCACTAAGTAACATTCATACCCCCAAAGGAACCTTTGGCAGTCACTGGTCCATTGATATAATTGAGCAAGCTATGCGCCGTCTGACACTGCCATGGCACTCTTCAATGGTCCTGTGCGCTAAGCACTCAGAACAATGAAGCTTTAGAAGACTGCCACATTGTCAATAAATTTCAATTACACTAATTGCCAAGAGTTCAATGAGTGCATTTTGAAAAAGCAGGGGAAAGGACGAATTAAAAAAATGGAAAGAAAGAAAGAAAAAGAAAAGCACAGGCCTACTGAGACTATAGAAAAGGAAGCAGTAAAAAAGAAAAATGAAACTGCAGTTTGTAATATGGGCATCGGTGTGTGTGTGTGTGTGTGTATGTATGTTTAAAAGCATGATTTAACAAGATTTTACAAGCTGGTACCAGTTTCAGGGATCTTGTTTTACATTTCTTTGTTGCTGTCACCAAACTACACATGCAGAGAGACACATTTATGTGGCATTGTCTTTCAAGGCAGAATCATTTTCTTAGTTTGGTTTTGCCTTGTTGTTGTTGTTCATGTCCTGTTTAAGACGGATAATGCTCCTGAAAGCAGAAGGCAGCAATGTCAGTTCCATGAGCAAATTAGACGGCTTACTAAATCAGCACAGTCAAGCCAAATGTGTCACCTTATGTCAGGGCAGGCATCCCAAATTAATTACAGCTCAGCAGGAAAGCACAGTACACAGACGTATATGAACAGACTGCAGCGGGCATCAATATTGAATGTACAGCATTGTGCACTTTCTGCAGGCAAGTGTTAAGGGCAGGTCGACACAACTTATGAACCACCAAACTGAGCACAGCCTGCCAGTGTCTCAGTGAGCATTCTCTTCCTATATGTGAGCTATTATTTACAGTACATTCCTATACGTGTCTACGCATGTAGAAAAGTTCATTTATTTCTTTGTTTCGGGAATTCTATACCGCCCTTCACCAAAAATGGTCACGTAGCAGTTTTGCAAATAAAGAAGTGATATGATACACAACCAACAGCAAAAATTTGCATACTGTACTTTGCATACCTTTACTTGCAAGACATCGGAGACATCACCTTGCCAACAAAGTTCCACATAGTTAAAGCTGTGGTTTTCCCATTAGTGATGTATGGAAGTGAGAACTGGACCATAAAGAAGGCTGATCGCCGAAAAATTGATGCTTTTTGTTGGAGATAAGCAGTGTCCAGTGCACAGCGGAATGATGAGAAGTATGAGCCAACATGCTCTATACTACTTTATTTACAGTTCAAAGCTGGTAAGTTACAGAAAAACATTTTCCCTCTGCCGGAGCAGAGAAAGCGTCATCTCTCCTCTAAGGCACGGAGAGAATCACAAACTGAAACTGCAAAGAGCAGGGAAAAACAGGAAACCAGTGTACGTCATATCCAGTCTCCCGTTCCCGTGGGAAAACCTCCAACAGTACAGACTCTGTGGAATGTAAACAACCTGTCTCGTGACAAGCACTTCGCTGCACAGAGAAGAAAGCAGAAACCAACATCCTCCCCCTTTCTGTGAACATCTCTGGGCAGCGTGTTCGTACAATATCAGTACAAACCCAACTTCTGCACATAGGTACAGTGTTGATCCCTTGATACAATCTTGGACAATACATCAGCAGGAATTTCATTACCTGGCATATAGGACACCGTTACGAGTCCCTTCTGAATACGTTCCCTAGCATGTTGCACCTTCAATTGCAAGTGCTTCGTGCTTTGCTTACAACCTTCAGAATTCAGCAAAGCCAAACATGCTTTGTTGTCCTGGTAAACCTGGATTGGACATTTGACAGGAATTTTCATGTCTTTGCACAATTGTAACAACCATTCACAATCTTTAAGTGAATAAGACAGTGCATTCAGTTCAGCTTCACAAGTACTTAAGCTAACTGTTGTTTGCTTCTTGCACGACCAATCAAATAGACCCTGATTGTACTTATAGCAAACTCCAGACGTACTTTTCCTGTCTGTAGTGTCACTTCCAAAACTTGCATCTGCAAATATCTCAAGACCACCAGACTTCTGATTGTTAAATCTCAGTCTGTAATGCATAGTGCCTTTCAAATACCGCGCTATGCGTTTCAGAGCTTTCCAATCCTTAACAGTAGGATTGTTGACTTGTCTGCTTAGCAAATTACAGCTTACAGCAATGTCTGGTCTTGAACATCTGGCAATGAAGTTTAGCTTGCCTAGCACACTTCTGTACAGTGTAGTGTCAGAAAATGCTTCTTCAGTGTCATCTACCTGATAACCTGTTATCATCGGTGTGTCCACAGGGTTAGCATCCATCAGGTTTAGTTTGCTTAACACATCAGCAATTTTCCGTGACTGGTGTACTAGAATGTTACCATCTTGATCTCTCTCTATTTCCAGAGATAGGTAGTTGTTTACCTCACCAAGATCTTTCATGTCAAAGTGCTCTTTGAGTTGAGCTAGGGCGTTATTGTACATTGTGACATCTTTCCAAAAGAATAAAAGATCATCAACATAAAACAAACAATAGTTTCTTTTGCCCCTCCTCTTTGACAAATACACATGGATCAGATTTCCCTTGCTTAAAACCTAGAGAAAACAATACTTCAGTGAGTTTTGTGTGCCAACACCGTGCACTTTGTTTGAGACCATAAAGGGACTTTTTCAGAGCACAAACAAATCCCTGTTTTACCTGTACGCCATCAGGTGGAAGCATATAAAGAGATTCACCTAGAGATCCGTACAGAAAAGCTGTATTCACATCATGGTGACTAATGTGTAGATTTTCCTCTGCAGCTAGCTTGAGCATAAGCCTAATGCTCTCATACCTCACTGTGGGTGAGTAGGTCTCGTGATAGTCTTCACCTGGTACCTGTGCAAAACCTCTGGCTACCAATCTGGCTTTGTGTCTGACTATCTTGCCATTTTGATCAGTCTTCGCTTTGAAGACCCATTTGCTTCCAAGCAATTTCATTCCTGGAACTACTGGAACAAGTTCCCATGTTTTGTTCCTTTCCAAGGAATCAAGCTCAGCCTTCATGGCATTTAACCATGGCTCAGCTTCCTTTGAATCCAAATCTTGGATTTCTTGGAAACTTGAAGGTTCAAAAACCTTCTTGGAGCTTTTAACAGCTGTTACTGCTATCTTAGCAAACTCATCAGCAAATCTCTTTGGAGGTCTGCCTTTTGTGGCTCTCTGTGACCTGCGAATTAGCCTTAAGTTTTCAACACTCTCCTCTTCCTTCTTAGGAGAAAAGTGACCTATTGTGAACAATGGTTCCTCCAATTCTTGATCAGAGCTTTCAGAGGGTCGCATAGAGGCTTTCGCACTCTTGAAATCCTCTGAATCACTCGATTCAGTTTCAGACTCAGAATCAGAACCTTCATCAGTGGGTGTGGGTTGTTGCGGTTGCTTTTGACTATCCTCAGTCTCATCACTGTCAACAGGATAACATTGGAAAATTCCCACATTCTCCCCCCACTTGGCATTGTACTCAACACTTCTTGTGAGCTTAATTTCCTTAGAGTCAGTCATCATTATTCTGTAAGACCCTTTCTGATAACCTAGAAAGATACCATGCAAACCACGCTTGTCTAACTTGGAGTGTTGTGGTGAGTGAACCCACATGTCCGAACCAAAAATTTTCATGTGTTTGATGTATGGCTTCTTGCCAAACATCTTCTCATAGGGGGTACAACCAATCGCTGAAGACAACCTGCGATTATAACTGTAAGTGAAACATGAGAGAGCTTCGGCCCAATAACTCTCTGGAAGATTTGCATCATGCAGCAAGGTTTTTAACCCTTGAAGCAATGTTTGATTTGCTCGTTCCGCAAGCCCATTCTGCCATGGCGAGCGAGGACTAGACAAATCATGTTGAATTCCTTTCTCAGCCAGAAAAGCTTCAAACTGCTGAGAAGTGAACTCTCCCCCCCGGTCGGTGAAAAGATTCTTAATCTTCTTACCATGCACATTTCCCAACCAAGCACAGAATTCCTTGAACCTAGGAAAAGCCTCTGATTTCTGCTTGAGATTGTACACAAAAATATACCTGGAAAATGCATCAATAAGAACCATGAAGTACCTATTCCCACCCAAAGAGGGCGCTAGTGGTCCAACCAAATCAGCATGAATAATTTGGTATGGTTCTGTAGCTTGCCTACCAGACACCTTACCTTTCGCAGCCATTTTCACCTTGTTTGCTGCGCATGCCTTGCACTTCATGTGGTACCTGCAGGGTTTAATTGTCATACCTTCAACCAAGGCAGGCATTTTAGATACTGCCTCAAAATGCAAATGAGCAAATTTCCTGTGAAAATCGTGAATACATTCTGCATGCAAACTTTTGTTAGAACCTGCAATGCAACAAGTGTCATCCTGCACAACATCATCATAATACAAAACAAACAAACGATCAACAAATTCAGCATACAATTGATAATCATTTTTCTTTGTGATGATACATCTATTGTTCTTAAAGGAAACGTCAATCTTCTTCTCAATCAGCTGTCCAACGCTGAGCAGATTATGTTTCGCATCCGGCACATAAAGAACATCCTGTATCGATAAGTCCAAACTGTGAAGAACAACAGTTCCGTAGCCTTTACTGGGGATTGTGTGGTCATCCGCCTGGTGAATCGCACCTTCCTGCGGTGTAAAAGACACGAACAGTCGCTTATCGTTGCACATGTGATGCGTTGCAGCTGAATCAACAACGAAGAAAGATCTAGACGTCTTCTGGACCTCTGCAACCTCTGCAACCTTTGCAACCTTTGGAGCGTAGCGTGAGACCATTGCCTTGTGCTGCGTTGTCCTGGACACCGGACCTTTGCCTTTGCTCTGGCCTTTTCCACGCGATGAGCTTCCGCTGCGCTGCTCTGTCTTGGCCCTGGGATATTTGCAATCCCTCTTCATATGGCCTAGATGTCCACACGAGTAGCATTTCACTGCCTTCAAAGCTTTGGCGCCATCTGGTGGTTCCACTGCACTATGGGATGACATCTGTGAAGTCTCCCCATTTCCCATGCAGCCAGCACCCCGCCGATCTGCTCCATTCTGAATCATGGCAGTTTCACAGGCTACTGTGAGTTGAGCATTTGGCTGATCAGTGGTATCAAATTCCCCACTTGCTTCATCCAGCCTTCTGCAGCTAGCCATCACTGCTGCTTTAAATCAAGCTGCTGTATACATGCTGCTTCTGTGTACAGCTGCTTCAATCCAAAGGCAAAATCAAAACAGCCTCTGCATGTGAGCCTGTGCCGCTCTGTATGCTGCGTTGCTTATCTGCAGCTGTTTCAAACTGCATTCCAAAAGCAAGCTCAAAAGTGAAAGTCCCCAAGTGCTTTCTCTATGCTGTGCTAAATTCTTGCTGCGTCATAGAGCTGCAGCTGCACTTTACTTTCGTTTTCCCCCAGCATAGTGTCCCTTTGAGCCATTTGCCTGTGCCGCGGCAAAACCGGCTATAAAAGTTCAAAGTCCAGCCATAAAGCCATTAATTAGAAGCTGGCAGGCTGCCCGGAGCAGTAGCACATACCTTCATCAATCATCTTGACGCGCAGAGCAGATACCTTGCGATCCGTGCCTCTGCCGCTGTTCCGATCCTCTTTGCTCCTTTATTCCTTTGCCAGGAGCCCGACTTCTGAAGACCAATCTCAAAACACTGCATTTTTCTGGGCCCATAACCAAATGTTGGAGATAAGCAGTGTCCAGTGCACAGCGGAATGATGAGAAGTATGAGCCAACATGCTCTATACTACTTTATTTACAGTTCAAAGCTGGTAAGTTACAGAAAAACATTTTCCCTCTGCCGGAGCAGAGAAAGCGTCATCTCTCCTCTAAGGCACGGAGAGAATCACAAACTGAAACTGCAAAGAGCAGTGAAAAACAGGAAACCAGTGTACGTCATATCCAGTCTCCCGTTCCCGTGGGAAAACCTCCAACAGTACAGACTCTGTGGAATGTAAACAACCTGTCTCGTGACAAGCACTTCGCTGCACAGAGAAGAAAGCAGAAACCAACACTTTTGAATTCTGGTGCTGGAGGAGACTCTTGAGAGTCCCATGGACTGCAAGAAGAACAAACCTATCCATTCTGAAGGAAATCAGCCCTGAGTGCTCACTGGAAGGACAGATCCTGAAGCTGAGGCTCCAATACTTTGGTCACCTCCTGAGAAGAGAAGAGAAGACTCCCTGGAAAAGACCCTGATGTTGGGAAAGATGGAGGGCACAAGGAGAAGGGGACGACAGAGTACGAGATGGTTGGACAGTGTTCTCGAAGCTACAAAGATGAGTCTGACCAAACTGCGGGAGGCAGTGGAAGACAGAAGTTCCTGGCGTGCTCTGGTCCATGGGGTCACAAAGAGTCAGACACTACTAAACGACTAAGCAACAACAACAACAACTTGCAAGTAAGGACCTCTCTTGTTCTGTTTTGGGCAGGAGTCAAGATAATCAGCAAGCCTGTGTTCCCCCATCTTCCCCTTGACAAATGTGCTTGGTCCCCCCAAAAAGGCCTGAAGCTGGGTTGAAAGAGATCTAGATTAGGGTTAGCGACTGTGGTACCTTCCTTATGTTTTGGACTACAACTCTCAACCATCCCAGCCAGAATGGCCAATGTTCAGGGGTGATGGGAGCTCTAGTCCGCAGCAATTGGGTGGCTGTTCTGCTGTCACTTTCTCAAGGACCCTGCCATGAGACCTACACTTTTGCACACTATTCCATAAATCACAACAGGGCATACTTCTGGATAATCACGTATAGGATTTCTTTGCATATCTCACTAAGTTAGTCTCAACTGGACATTTAAACTTTTTACTAGGGGTGGGCACTGACCACTGGATTCAGTGTGGACTCTGATTCTGCACTTCAGAAATCAGCCTACCTTGGTCCAAGGTATCCAATTATTTTTGAGGTCCATCCAAGTCTGCCTCCTTCCCTCCCCCTCCTTCCCTCATGTCAGGGAACTGCCATCACAGCCAGGAGTGGAGGTAAGGCTCCCCAGCAATGCCGGAGAAGGGCCCAGCAGGGAGAGAGGGAACTCTTCCACTGGGGAAGGAAATCAGAGTGACACCAGGAAGAAAGGGGAGCAGGGGAGGGCTTTGGAGAGATGGCTCCAGGACTCTTCTACAGAGACCAGCGGGGAGAGCACAGGTCCTCCGCTGGCCACGCCCACCCTGCGCAGAAGACTTCCACGCAGGGAGGCTAGGCGGAGACTTGGCGTCAAAGAACTTTTATGCTGGAAGAAGTTCAGGAAACGCCCACTGACGGATTCTGCCAGTGACTGACACAGCCGCGGAGTAAGGGCTGTGCAGCCAGGGAAAGGTTTAACCAGGCAACTTGGCCACGAGTAGCAGCAACCTACGCACGAGCAACCCCAATTCCCATTACACCTCACTACTGAGAAATCAAAAAACAACTGTAACTTGATTCCTCTTTTGACAAAAGTGGATGAAATTTGCAAGCATACCAGCCCATCCAGAGCGGATAAGGTGTGCTGAAGTACAGCCAAATAAGTTTAAGGGCAGTTGCGCTGCACAACTTTTAAAAAAGGTTTTTGGATGAAATTGGATGAAATTTGCAGGCTTTACCCTGTCGGAGAGCATGAATCCTGCCAAGTTTCAGGATAGCTGCAGTGTTTTTTCAACGAAGTATAGTCTTGGTAGTTTGGGGGTTTTAAAAGGGAATCTCTTAATCTCCCTAAAATTCCATAGGCAACTTTTTTAAAAAAATATTTTTTTATTAAATTTATGGGCAACTGGCTTGAAAATTGCAGACATGCAATTTTCAAAATGCAAAATGTCAGATAAATAGGTCCAAAAGCTTTTATGCTAGGCACCTCTAAATTGGTTTTTGTTTTAGATTGAAAAACTAAAAGGGATTCATTCTCCAGTAAAAGTAATTCCTTCAGGTTGCAAACCTCACCTGTCAGTCACAATAGCAATAGTCCTCCCACATTCACTCTGTTTGCTCTTCCAGCAACCATCACCCCACCCTGGCATTATGCAAACTTAGAGACATCACTTTCATTTTAGCAGATGCTTGTCTGCAGTAATTTTTTCCATGTTGGGATTGCCAAGGTGCTTTAAAGATCCCTGATTCAACTTATGCCACATCATACAGATCTTGGTTCACCCCCAGATAAGCCAAATATCCCTCTGTTTTGCCTCAGGATTTGGGTCATGCATTTAATGCACCTAATTTTTACAGGCTGCCTTGAACTGCAAAAATAGGGGAGCTGGTTGCCAAACCCACAAAAAAAGAGCAGACCAGAGAAAGTTTGGTGGGTTGCATTAGGATTGGTGGGTCATAGGTTGTTCCAACATGATTGATACCAGTTTCACATAAAGGTAAAGGGACCCCTGACCGTTAGGTCCAGTTGCGGACGACTCCGGGGTTGTGGCACTCATCTCACTCTATAGGCCGAGAGAGCCGGCGTTTGTCCGCAGACAGCTTCCAGGTCATGTGGCCAGCATGACTAAGCCGCTTCTAGCGAACCAGAGCAGCACACGGAAACACCGTTTACCTTCCCACCAGAGCGGTACCTATTTATCTACTTGCACTTTGATGTGCTTTCAAACTGCTAGGTTGGCAGGAGCAGGGACCGAGCAACGGGAGCGCACTCCGTCACAGGGATTCGAACCGCCGACCTTCTGATCGGCAAGCCGTAGGCTCCGTGGTTTAGACCACAGCGCCACCCGCGTCCCACTCTGTTTCACATAATTAATCATTATCCCAGACTACTACTGTCAGGAGCGAAGGAGGCAGGTATTCAAGTCTTCTCTTATAATAACACTTTTTTGAAATGTATATTGACCTTTCATAACAGCACTCCAAGGAGTATCACTTATTTACGGATGGATAACTGAGGCTGAGCCATAGAGTACTATCTGGTCCCTCTGCATATATGCAGAGTGTGAAAAGGCTCTTCAGATCACACACTCACTGCAATTCTGCCATTCCATGGTGTTGCACCATTCCTGGTAAGCTAAGGCCAACTAGCAACGTATATATACTTCTCCCCAGAGCCTGAGTGTGGAAGCTTATTAAGGGCTCCGTGGGTCTTGCAAATATCTGCGTGAGTGAGACACAGGAGGTCCTAGGCTTGGCAGGAACACAGCAGCTGGATCATGTCTGGCATTATACTGGCTTGGAAGGGAGAGGCGCAGGCTGCAATATGTGCTATGAAAATGTACATTTTCTACAGCAGCTTTCCCCAACCTTTATTCCTCCCGATATCCTAAGAATACAATCCCCATCATTCCTGGCCATTGTGGCTAGGCAGGGCAGCCACGAGGTGGAGTGAAGGAGCAGTCTTACCTTCACTGCTATCAGAGAAGTGGGGCTGGCACCAGTGCTGATTTCTGGTGAGATCTCACCGGAATCTACCGTCACCACCGCCATTTTGCAACGCCACAATACAATGCAGGCAAAGGATGCTTCAGCAGGGTTGCAGTGGCACGGCACTTCCCATTTTGCCTCAAGTGACAAAACAGGATGTGCTGCTTCTGTTGCTAAGGCTGATGGGAACTGTAGTTCAAACAATCTGGGGGGCTCTAGGTTGGAGACAGTTGAGCTTCTTTGGAGGTTATAGCAGGGGAGCACAGCTATTATATACCCTTGACCGAAGAACAGTACTGTGATAGCCTGGGATTCGGACTCAGAGGCTGAATGTGAGGAATCCCAGCCTGTACAGGAGTCCCTGCCTCCAGAACCAGCTGAGCCTGAAGGGTCCTCACCTGTGCTGGATCCTCAGGTGCAGGCACCAGCAGAGTCTGCTCTGGCTCCTGAAGTGATGGAGACCCATTGCCTGCAGGTGCTCCACTCTCAGCCCCGTCAGGGGAAGCTGAGGTTGCCTCTGGGTCCGGTAACCCTCCAGCCTCTCCTGAGCTGCAGAGGCTCAGGGCAGAGAGGTGGAGGGAACTAAGTTCTTGCAGGAGGAGTGCTTGCCTCCAGGCCAGGAGAGGCGAGCCACCTGTGGACTGGGGCCACCCTATGCCTCAGAGGAGATAAAGGCAAGCCTGCCCAGTCCCAGGTTGCGGCAGCAACGTTGTTGCTAGCCTGTTCCTGCCTGCACCCTGCCCTGCTCTTCTGCCAGAGTTCCTGACCCCACCTGACTCCCCGCCTTGGACCCAGCTACAGCTTTGACGGACAGCCTCCATACCGCACCATTGACCTCAGACTGGACTCGGACCTCGCCTCTCAGTTAGTCCCCCAGGACCAGCACAGGTACACTCCTTCTATCTGGGATGGTCGTCCTCTTCCACCAAGCGTGCAGCTTGGGGAGGGACGCACATGGAGCAGGGAGGGAGCCAGCCAGATCAGCTGAATCAACCCTGGCGATCAATGGGGTGACAGATGTCGCAGCCAGATCACCCTCACATCCGCTTGGAGACAGTTGCTCTACAGCAATGTCCACATTTGGATGGAGGCTTCCCAGCCCTGTTTTATAGGCAGGCCTGGTCAGGGGGAGCCTTCTTGAGATGTAGAGCCATGATGGAAGCTGGACTGCAAGAACAACACGGTCGCTTTTCCTTCCACTCAGCAGTCTCAAGGGCTTCACCACATGGGGCAGCAGTCAACACAACCCAGAAGACTTGCCATCTGAGTCATGACTGGTCTGACAAGTACAAAGATGGATTTTTTGAAACCTCGCATTTGACAACCTAAGCAAATAGTAGGGAATATTTCTTTTTGTCAAGGCCTAGTGTTGAGAATAATTCCAACTAAATTCATGAGAGGAAAAATGTAATGCCAGAGCTGAGGTTGATGGAATGGAAGCATAAGAACTTGAATGAAGGCCTAGGAAGGTGGCGGTGGAGGGGAAGCGTATAATTTGGAAGTGATCACTGAAGCAAGCTACAACATAGCCAGCCAGCTCTTGCTACGTAAAGCTTGTTGAGAAGTCAGTTTAATATTTAAACCAGAGACATGGGTGTTAATATAAAATTGCAGATGAGCTTCAGTTGGAAAATGACACGCCCTGTCAGCATAATAATGTCAAAAACTGCTGTGACATTGAAAAAGGATAAAAATAAGTTAGCAGAGTCGAAGGAGTAGCAGACTACATTAAGGGGAGCGGGGCTATTATCAGATAATGTGGAAAGCAGATAAGTCTACTGTGAGAAGTGATGTGGTCGGAGAAGTGATGAATTAAAATTTCCCCCTCGGGTATGATTGCTGCATTTACATACAAGGAAAAAGAACCAGGCAGAAGTGCCTTTCCTGAGGCCACACACGAAAAATATTTCAGGCTTAGGAAAAGAAACCTGGATTCCTGTAGGGAAACATATATGGATGGAAGGATTTCTGATAGGGCTGGCTAAAAAATAGATGGTTTTCCTGTCCTATTTTTTTTAAAAAAACAAACTAACTAACAAACAGAAATAGATAATAATTTCTTTAAAGAGATCTTTTGGTTTGATCTTAGACTTTGCATGCAATACAGTGGGCTGCAGAACCCTTTTTTGGCTAGCAGACCAGATCTTTATCTCCCCCACCACATGGACCACCTTTGACAGATGTGTGGTACCACCTACATGTCATTCAATGCACATCATTAGGTGATTGAGAGGCAGGTAGTCCCACCCACCTGTCAAAGGTTGTCTGCCAGGTGGGGGGGAGCTACTGGCTTCAAAGCACCACACTGACTTGATTTCCACCTCCTGGACTAAGGCGTGGATCAGAATATAGATATTCATGGGAATTTGCACTTGTGTGAACATTGCATTGTCGTTTTAAGTTTAAAAGCCATATAAAGATATTGTTGTGTTTTGAAATGCACTTATTGAGAGAAAGTGGGTTTATCCATGTGTAAGCTGAAGAAAAATACATTTCAAGTACACATACAGTGGTAACTCGGTTGTCAAACATAATCCGTTCCAGAAGACCATTTGGCTTCCGAAACATTCGACAGCCAAAGCGCAATGAGCGTTTGGAAAATTCAATTGAGAAAATTGAGAAATGCGCCGCAGAAGCCGTTCGACTTCTGAGGCACGTTCAAAAGTGGAAGCATTCACTTCCAGGTTTTCGGCGTTTGAAAACCAAAATGTTTGGCTTCCGAGACACTCGAAAACCAAGGTACCACTGTATATATAAACTTATTTAAAAGCAAATTTTCACAATTCTTGTTTTTAAATGCAAAAACAACAGGCGCATGCAAAAGTTGACATGAATTGCAGATCCATTCTTATCCAGCATAACTCATGGCTCACAGCTGATTTGGAGTTCACTTCTCCATTCCAAACAAAAAACTCACAATCCAAATACTCTTGGAGGAAGAGAGGTTTTAAGAACAGGGTGAGGGAGAACAACCACATAGAACATTTGCAAGAAATGATCAAGAAAACTAACCGAAACAGATAAGCAGTCTGGTTATTTAGTTCATGGCATTCAAAGGGGTTAACATTAAAGAACATCTGTGCTGGCTTTGTAGTTAAGGTAGTTTCACAGAAATCAAGGAGAGGTCTATCCTTCCTATTTCATGGAGAGTGAGATGAAATAATGTTGCAGTAAATGTTAACAATTATAAATACGTAGAGGCCAACATGAAATAACTTTTGTCCAAGTGTTTACAAAGCATCCTGCTCATCCTGACCACATATGTGGCAGAACTGGGTTTCACGTTCCCAGAAATAAAAACAAATCATGGGAGACATTATGCATAGTTAGTAGCATAGCCAAGCAATACGAGTTGGACAAATCTCGTATTGGGTAATTATGAACATCATCTCTAGGACGTTTCTGAGCAATAATTCTGCTGCTAATGATCATAAACACAGGCTGGATCCATTCATCACACATTATAAAATGTGCCATAAGTCGAAGGGAGAATCATCCACTACAGAAAGACTGCTAACAACGTGTCCTAGTTATTCTAAAACATAAAAAATGTTATCAGTGGTGTGTGTGTATGTGTATTCCTTTTTATGAAATTGTTACCAGGAGTTTAATGGGCCACTCTGATGTCTCTCACATTTATCGCAACTTCTTTTCTCCCTATACTATATTAGTACTAGTTCGTCATCATGCAGGTGACACACAAGTTTCTTGCCAATGTGTGTGTGTGTGTGTGTGTGAGAGAGAGAGAGAGAGAGAGAGAGAGAGAGAACACGTTGTCCGTTCATCTTTGAAATGTAGCTGGAGAACTAGAATTTCTGGTCATGCTACATTAAAATGAAAGTGTGTGTGGGAATCCTTATGGCAAATAAGGAGTTTCAATCATTTCCTGTCGTCATTCATTTGTAACTGCCAATAGCCACTGCTTAAATCAATGGCCCTGAAAAATACTGCTTGGCTAGGGAAACCAGAAGGAAAAAAAACTTCAAACAAAAATAAATAAGAATTTATTAGGAATGGATATCTGTCTTCACTGGTTGCATTCATTTTTCAGAAATGGATTTTCCTTAGTTGTTGTCTGTATGGTTTTATAATTAATACTGTCTTAAAACAATAATATTGCTATTATTATTAGTCACACAGAGTACAAGAAATTTTCTACACAGACAAGACAACAGAGAAAAAGGAGGAAAGTAAAGGCAGGAATGAACAGAAAAGAACATGTGTACCGTATTTTTCGCCCTATAGGACACACTTTTTCCCCTCCAAAAATGAAGGGGAAATGTGTGTGTGTCCTATGTGGCGAATGCAGGCTTTCGCTGAAGCCTGGAGCGTGAGAGGGGTCGGTGCGCACCGACCCCTCTCACTCTCCAGGCTTCAGGAAGCTATCCCCCCAGCCCGGCAAGCTCCTGGAGCGATGGCGAGGTTGCGTTGAACCTCGCCTTCACTCCTGGACCCCCAGCCCCAAGGCTAAAAACGAAGCCAGGACAGCAAGCGGGATCCATCCCACTCGCTGTCATGGCTTCTTTGCTCTTTGGGGCTGGGGGGGAATAATTCCCCCCCCCAAATAAGTGCATCCTAAGGGCCTGTGCGCCCTATAGGGCGAAAAATACGTGTGTGTTTTTCAGTTACCACATACCTAGCATTACGCATACAGGATGGGCACATACAAATTCTTTCAAGGGGGAGAGACTCCTGGAAGCAATGCATGGTATTGTTTTGTTTTAACGTCTCTTCTGTGTGGCTAGGACAAGACGCCATTATAAATAGTAATATGTAAACTGCACCCAATCAGGGATAGAACTGTACATAAAATGGTCTCTGGAGAGATGTATTTGATCAATTGCTATCTCTTCTTCTTTTGCAGCATTACAAAACCACAGCACGTCCTCTCTGGCCCTTTGTCAAAACTTCTGGTTCCTACCTTGGTCATCTCTTGCCTTACTCTTGTCATATCTTGGTTCTCTTCACTCCACCAAGTAATTCATTCACTGTTCTCTTTGCTCTGGTCACATGGCACCCTTGTACTGGCTTCTCCCAGATCCAGCACTGGCTCCTCATCCTTTAAAGTCCTCCATGCTCCTACTTATGTTGCTGCTCTTAAATCCTGATACATTGCTGCCCATGGCCTTCACTGGTCCAGCTCCTGCCCATAATATTTGCTGTTTCAGTTCCTCCAGCCCTGTTATGTACTGAAGTTCTCACCCTGGGCCAGCAGGGGGATACTGTAGATAGTTATGCAAATAAGGGATCGAAAGTGACGTTCAGTGATTGGATAGTTTTAGAAAATTGTTACAGTTACATTGTACTGGAGCTCTATATAAGCAGGCTGACTGAACCCTTCAGTTCAGTTCTGTCCTGGCCTATGAACAAACAAGAGTTGTTTGAAGAATCGCTGTGTCGTCTGATATGTTCACCCGCAACTTAACAAGCCCCACTGTCTTTGACCATCCAAAACTATTGCTTGGTCTCTCCAACAGCTCTACTCTTTCTTTTTTCTTGTCCCTTGTGCTTGGAACTGCCTCCCATAATCTCTGTATGGGGCTACCTCTTTTCCTTCTTTAAAACCATTTGATGCAACCCTCTCACCCTCATACCCAACTGTAACTAATGCTAGGTATAAAAAAATGTCCAGTAGCACCTTAGAGACCAACTAAGTAGTTTTGGGTATAAGCTTTCGTGTGCATTCACACTTCTTCAGATACATTGAAACAGAAGTCACCAGACCCTTCTATATAGTTGGAGGGTAGGGTGGAGTATTTCCCAGAAGGGTGGTAGGAGATGGGTGATTGACTTAATGGGTATGGTAAATCTGTTGACAACTGTTAATGACTGCAATTAGTCTTACAGGAAAAAGCAAGGGAAAGTATACAGATGACCAAAAATGATGATTCAGCATGTGTAATGAGACAAGAATCTAATATCTCTATTCGCACCAGGTCTCTCCATAGTTGTCAGTTTAGTAATAAGTTGTAATTCAGCAACTTCTCTTTCAAGTCTATTTCTGAAATTCTTTTGTAATAAGACAGCTGCTTTGAGATCTTGTATTGAATGTCCTGGGAGATTGAAGTGTTCTCCTACTGGTTCTCAGTCTTATGATTCCTGATGTCTGATTTATGTCCATTTATCCTTTGGCGTAGGGTCTGGCCTGTTTATCCAATATAGAGAGCTGAAGGGCACTGTTGGCATTTGATGGCATACACAATGTTAGAAGACGAGCAATTAAATAGGCCTGAGATGGTATGTTTAATGTTGTTGGGTCCAGTGATGGTGTTGTCTGGGTGTATGTGGCAGCAAAGTTGGCATCTGAGTTTATTGCAGGCTCTGGTACCAGTGTCCATGTTAAGTCTGGTTGTTGTATTATTGTGGGTGAGGAAGCACTTAATGTGATACATAAGAGATACTTGTGATTATTATCAACAATCTGTTGTGTGCCACATGACTATTACTGGCGGTGGTAATACGAGTTATGGTTGCCACATTACCAAAATGAAAAGAAAAATGAGATATTGCATCATGGAAAAGAGGATAGAACAAGAGACATATTTGCATAAGATTTGTCCATGCTACTTTAAATATATAAATGCATGCTTAGAAATAATTTAGTTTTTTTAAAAATGCAATGCATTTCATCATAGTGGCAATTGGGAAAATGGTGAGCAGGTGACCTACCATATTTTTCCATGTATAAGGCGACCTTTTTTCTTATTTTTCTTTTGGTGGAAAATTGAGAGTCATCTTATACACGGGTTAATAGGCTAAGTAACTGAGGGCTGGTGCTGCGGCGGTAGCAGGTAAATGTTGGAGAGGAGGCTGCTTACCCGCTCTTCCCTGCTTAGGAAGAGTATTTGGTGAGTGCCAGTATGCAGTGTATTACGGCACCAGTTCCATCAGCTGGAGCAAAGGATCACCGAAAAGCTGTTCAACAGCTCAGCAGACTTACAAAAGAAGTTCAACGACTGTTGAGGGTTCCCAAAAATAGGGGTCGTCTTATACATGAGGTCGTGTTATACACAGAAAAATACAGTGTGTGCCTGTTCAGTCTGCTCTCGCAGCGCTAACTGCTAAAAAGCTAGTTCAAGGCCTGGCTCTGCTTTCTTATTGTTATCTGTCTTTAAACCAGATCTGGACTGGACAATCCTTCAAAGCGAGGGTGCCTTCAAATTGTCGGCATCGCCCTTGAGCCAGTGCCACCAACTAGGCTCAACCACTTCAGCCCCGACTGGGCCAGGCGAGCTGGGGTAGCACTTCCAGAGACCTTCTTCTGCAGGAACAGGTCTAAGTGCTGTGGACTGGCAACTCAGAGCTGTGAGCACCAAACTCACTTCCAGAAGACAACCGTGCCCAGCAGAGTATAGCAGAGCATAAATCACTCGGACGACGGTACTGAAGAATATCTTCTTTTATTCACTAACAGCTACTGTACTATACAAACTATATACAAATGGAGACGCTGGACTGCACTGAGTGTTACAGCTGCTTTCTGCAGCGACCTTATCTACACAGAGATAACAGTAGTCCCCCCCCCTTTGAAGTGGAATAAGTACTGGAGTGGAATAAGTACTGGAGCACAATCCGCCCCCTCCTCTCTGGAAAATCAGCAGATTCTTGCAATGGGAGGGGTGAAATATCCTCACAAATAGAGGACTGTCAAGCGGGACATTTGGCCTAGTATGCTAGCAGGTTTTACGAAGTATCTGACTTTACATGGGAGTAGGGGAGGAAACAGCTCCTTGCCTCAAAAGGCTTACAGTCTAGTTCATGGGGGACGGGTGTAGTCAATGGAGAGAAAGGAAGGGGCTAGAATGGGGGTGTATATGAAAATAAATAGTGTTCTGGGATGGAATCATGGGGGAGTGATTTTCTGAATGCTGCTACAGTATAGCTAGAGATGAGCCAAATTTTCACGAGCTTTGATTCTCATGCCAAAACATGCAGGTTCAATGAGGAGAAACTATTTTTGTGTGAACACCTAAAGTGACACATTGGAGAAGTTACAAAGCAGAGGCTCACCCAACTCGGTGTGTCCAGGACAACAAGAGGTTGCTACTTCGACGGCCTGGTGAATGGGAAGCACGAGAACTGAAAACACCTCTGAACATCTGCCCTCCATACCTCCTGCTAGCCATGCACCTGCCTCCAATTGCCAATTACCACCAAGCAAGCCTCTTGCCACCAGGCAGACAAGCCTAGCAGCTGAGAGCGATGGTGCCTGAAGACTGTGCAGCTGTTACCACTTTTCATTTTCAAGGCTCGTCCAATGTGATGGGCTGCCATCTGGCAAGACCATGGGGTTGTCACAAGGGTGAGAGGGAGACATACATAGGTTTGTGCTTTTGGAGTACCCAGTATGAGAAATTGAGGGGTCCTAGATGGTTTATAACTCCTGGGTGTAGAAAATCTACTGCTTATGCCCCAGGAGAAAGATGGGATGGGATGCCTGTATAATATACTGTTTTGTTTTGTTTCCTCAGCTGGAGGGTTGGCATGTTTATGGTGGACTGTATGTGCTCTTGACTATTGTGGATTGATGTCTACGTGGCCTGGTGCATGATAAATCGTGCACTGGGTTTTTCTAGAAGAGTGTTCTATACACAGGGTGTGTCTCAGCAGAAGGGTATTGGAGGAAGGGGTTCAATCTCAGTGATTGAAAGGAGGCATGTTGGAAGGTTGATGATAGGTAAAGGTAAAGGGACTCCTGACCATTAGGTCCAGTCGCGAATGACTCTGGGGTCGTGGCGCTCATCTCGCTTTATTGGCCAAGGGAGCCAGAGTACAGCTTCCAGGTCATGTGGCCAGCATGACTAAGCCGCTTCTGGCGAACCAGAGCAGCGCATGGAAACGTCGTTTACCTTCCCACCGGAGCGGTACCTATTTATCTACTTGTACTTCATGCTTTCGAACTGCTAGGTTGGCAGGAGCAGGGACCGAGCAACGGGAGCTCACCCCGTCGCAGGGATTTGAACCGCCGACCTTCTGATCAGCAAGTCCTAGGCTTTGTGGTTTAACCCACAGTGCCACTTGAGCCTAATATCTCCCAGCAAGCTCCCTCCTATCCCTGGTACTAATGAATGCTCTACCATTGCTGCCAACAGTCTGGTGGTTCTGCAGCTGAATGCTAAGCTGGTCAAGTAATAAAACCATGCCTATGCACGATTTAATTGTAGATAAGTGAGCTGACCTGGTGTGTAATACTGAGACCTGGGTAGAGTAAATGGGCGGGCCAGACCTGGCTCATCTCTGCCTGCCTGGGTAGCTCAGCACAACATCAGCCCAGACTGGAGGGCTGTGTGGGAACTGTTACTGCAGTCCATAGGAGTTCATGTCCCATCACTCAGAAACCTCTCACCCTTGACGTGAGACTATAAAGCAGGGGTTGTCAACCTGGTCCCTACCGCCCACTACTGGCCGTTTCAAGATTCTAGGTGGGCGGTAGGGGGTTCTACGGCACAAGCTGAATCCTCCTTCCATCGAGCACTAGGGGGCGGTAAGGAAATTTTACCATCAAGAAAGATGCATTAGTGGGCGGTAGGTATAAAAAGGTTGACTACTCCTGCTATGATACCTGAATTGGTGTTGGGCCAATGCCCCAAACTTCATTGGTTTAGGATAGATATCTTATTTATTAAATTTATATTCTGCCTTTCCTCCTGAAGCATCTCAGGGAAGCAAACACATTCGGATTGTTTTTTAAGCATTCTAAAACAGTTAAGCATTCTTAAAACAGTTTTGGTTTAAAACATGATTTTATCTAGGGCTCCCAAGAATTCCAGGAACAGAATTCGTCTACCATCAAATGCCTGGGTAAACAAAAATGTTTTCAAGCTCCTTATATCTCAGCTCCTTCACTCAGATCATCCGCAGAAGTGTGGCTGGTCATTCCCCAAGTTGGCAAGGCTCATCTGACAGCAGCAAGAAAGCAAGCCCAGTTCTGTGGAATGCTCTGCCAATAGAGATTCAGCAAATGCCTTCTGATTTAACCTTTAAATGTCTGCTGGAAACTTGCATCCTCTTCGTATAGTTGTAGCCACTCCTATTTAATGGGGAGAAACTTTGCTTAGCATACTGTTGTGTTTTGAGTAGTAGCAGCAGCTGCACAGCAAGTTGCATATGCAACTCTATTCTGTAGGTCCACAGAACTGACTAAAAAGGCATTTTAAACCAAGCTTCACAACTCATGCCAAATGCATACCACTGACAATCAAAGCCTGAACAACTACCCTGTTTTTCTTACCTACATGGAACCTTAAAAACAGGGGCAAGAAGACATACCATAATAAAATATTAAACCATGCTGTTTTATTATGTTTTTGTATATGTTGGAAGCTGCCCATAGTGGCTTGGGCAACCCAGTGAGGTGGATGGGGTGCAAATTTTATTTTATTTCTTGTTTACTGTTGTTGTTGTTGTTGTTGTTACTACCACCACATGGCAGGTCAGTTATGTTCAGCTATGTGTTGTTTAGGCAGGCCTTGGCCTGGTCAATACTTCTCAGGCTGGCTACTAGTCCCCTCACTTCCCCTTTGGTCTAATCATGGATGCAAAGCTACAAATCAGTCAAAAACTAAATAGAAGATTCTGTCCAAATTGTATTCTCTGTCCTGAGAAAATTAGCCCTTTGTTGACTAACATCAAACAAGTAAGTGGCATTGCACGATGGAGTCTGAACACAACACTCTGTGTGATTGTTGAGACAAAGCTCCGGGATTCATTTGAAGTGTTTTCTAGCACTTGTCAGGTCACAGTACTGCACCCGAAGCCGTCATTTGGAATCTCTCTTCTACAGCAAGCTGCAGTGCATGGAAAATATTGGTTTACACACTGCTTTTTTCCAAGGCAAAGTTGATTTCCAGTAAAGTCTATAATTGCAAGGAGAAGAGCTTCCATTGCTCACAGCTGCCAGTCAGAAGTGCGTAAGATTTCCTCCCTAGAGACCTTTGGTGCACAAGGCTTAGATTACACTGCCACCCACCGGCTCTCCTGTGCAAATGGCACAAAGGGAAATAAATGGGGCTTTACATTTCCTTGGCTTAATTCCTACTACAGGGCAAGCCATCCCTAGACAGATATCCTCCCAATTCATTTCCTCTTGCTTGCGATAACTGTGAAATTTACCCAGCTCAAAATGGAAAGGAAATAATTTCTCTAATAGCCTTAATGGGTTTTTAGAGGTCTTGGCTAGCAGCCAAGAGAGACTTAGATATGACTGCACAGGCAAACTGAATACACAGTTTATTCCATGCGTGTGTGAGAGAGAGAGACGGGGGGAGAGTGTTCATTGTCAGATAAGTTCCAGAAACGATGTATTAATTGAACTCCCCTCTGTCGTGATCCACCCGGCAACAGCTTTGCCTGACAGCATCAATGGATGGAAATGAAAACTAATTGTGCTTCAAAGAAAGAAAGAAAAATCCTAAGACTGTTGTAGGGTTATGTTCTCTTTAATAAGAGGATGGGAGTAAACAGGAATAGTAGTTGCTGCAGAAGTGTTACTTTTTTTGTTCTACTTTAGTTCCACTTTCTTATTTGAAAATCAAAAACTTTAATAATGCACAAAAGTAGATCAAAGGACACACATGCACACACATAGAATCATAGAGTTGGAATAGATCACAAGAGTCCAACCCCCTCCCGAGCAGGAAACACCATCAGAGCACTCCTGACATATGGTTGTCAAGCCTCTGCTTAAAGACCTCCAAAGAAGGAGACTCCACCACACTCCTTGGCAGCAAATTCCACTGTTGAACAGCTCTTACTGTCAGGAAGTTCTTCCTAATGTTTAGGTGGAATCTTCTTTCTTGTAGTTTGGATCCATTGCTCCGTGTCCGCTTCTGTGGAGCAGCAGAAAACAACCTTTCTCCCTCCTCTATGTGGCATCCTTTTATATATTTGAACATGGCTATCATATCACCCCTTAACCTCCTCTTCTCCAGGCTAAACATGCCCAGCTCCCTTAGCCGTTCCTCATAGGGCATCGTTTCCAGGCCTTTGACCATTTTGGTTGCCCTCCTCTGGACACGTTCCAGTTTGTCAGTGTCCTTCTTGAACTGTGGTGCCCAGAACTGGACACAGTACTCCAGGTGAGGTCTGACCAGAGCAGAATACAGTGGCACTATTACTTCCCTTGATCTAGATGCTATACTCCTATTGATGCAGCCCAGAATTGCATTGCTTTTTAGGTGCCGCGTCACACTGTTGGCTCATGTCAAGGTTGTGGTTAACCAAGACTCCTAGATCCTTTTCACATGTACTGCTCTCAAGCCAGGTGTCACCCATCTTGTATTTGTGCCTCTCATTTTTTTTGCCCAAGTGCAATACTTTACATTTCTCCCTGTTAAAATTCATCTTGTTTGTTTTGGCCCAGTTCTCTAATCTGTCAAGGTCATTTTGAAGTGTGATCCTATCCTCTGGGGTGTTAGCCACCCCTCCCAGTTTGGTGTCATCTGCAAATTTGATCAGGATGCCCTTGAGTCCATCATCCAAGTCATTGATAAAGATGTTGAATAAGACCGGGCCCAAGACAGAACCCTGTGGCACCCCACTAGTCACTCTTCTCCAGGATGAAGAGGAACCATTGATGAGCACCCTTTGGGTTCGGTCAGTCAGCCAGTTACAAATCCACTGAGTGGTAGCATAGTCAAGACCACATTTTACACACCCAAACACACTCCCTCCCTAATGCATCAATTAAAAAATATTTAATCTTTACTCAGGCACAGTGAATGGTGTCTTACGATACCCTTGGGCAGTGGCAAAATGGCAAGGTCTGCAATTGGGTTTTGTAGGCAAAAGATCTGCCATGGCTCTCCCACCTCCATCATGGTGCTGCCACTGCTGCTCATAGCAAACAATGGGTGGTGTTCTCCTCCACCACTGCTTCATAGTCAGAACCTTTTGTAGAGGCTAAAGAGTACAGCCTGACATGCTCTGGCCTATAGGTGCAATGAGGCTTTCTTGGTGAGTCCCCCAGAATTCGCTCCTTTGGCCGGAGTTGGATGGTGATGCCCAGGCTAGATTTTCCTCAGCTCTTATTCCCTTAGGTCACCAATTCATCTCCTGTGGGTTTGAGTCTCTTTATTTATTGGGAGGTGGAGGGAAACAGTGTCATGTTTAGAGGAATAATTTAAACAATATTTGCTTCCAAGCTATACAGGCAACTAAACAAAAGCTGTACACTGTAATATCAAGCAACGCACATGGTCTTGCTCCATCGTAAGACCAATACCACAGTTAGCACGATAGACCTTTTACAGTTTCATGCTGAGGCAGGGGGTGCAATTATTATTATTATTATTATTATTATTATTATTATTATTATTATTATTATTATTATTGAAACTGGGGGTGATAGTGCTAAGTACACATCTGCCCAAATATAGACTGTGTTAATGAAATTGTGTGGGAAACGTTCGAGTGAATAAATAGTTATGGAGGCTAATGTCTCATGAAATTCTCAGTTTTAGCAGATGAAACAGCAGCTATTCCTGGTATAGAACAACTATCTCTAGGTGAAAGATTTGTGAAATAAAATGATGAGAATGCACATGTACATGAGGAATTCTTGGGTTGATTTCAGTCTCAGACCAAACTGCAATAGCCATATCCAAAACAATCATACCTGTTTGTTCTAATTTTTGACCAGGTCTCAATTAGTTACTTGGACAACAATACAATGCGTTTGGAAGCAGGACAGGAAAAGAAGGTTCAAGCACAAATCAAGGCATTCTATCCTCGGGCAATGTTTGCCTCCCTACTGCTCATCCCATAGACTTAATCTCTCTGTTAATTATCTGAACAGTGTAAGTGATATGTGTAACACAGTTGACACAATTAAGGTAAGGTCATCATAAGAAAATACATTAGGTTATCCAAAAATGACATCTAATACCAACAGACCAATGCTGTGTGAAAAACGGTGGACTCAGAAATACAAGAGCATCTGTGTGTTTGCAGCAAATCACACAAGCATTGCCTCGCAACTGAAGAAAACTTTCATACCAGTTGTTGCGTGATCATGGAGATCAACTCATATTGATTGCCTTGTGATTATAAGCAAATATTCTTCAGTGCCAGGGCCAGGCACCCAAGCTGTGAAAAGTTAGATGTAATGGAAATGAAAGCCCGTATGCAGCATTTGCTGGGTTCAATACAGCAACACAGGGAAGCTAGTCAAGAGACCTTCAGCACAATAGCAGAGAAGTGCAAGAAAGTAGCAGATGAAGTGGATGTAGAACTTAATGCACCTAGACAAACTGTGCAACAGAAGAGTCATGCCAATCATCCCAGCCAATCCATGGAAGAGTTCTACCATCAAACCATCTACATTGCCTAGCTGGACTTGCTTATTTCCTCACTGAGGACTTGTTTCAGTGATGAAAGCCAACCTGCTTGCAGTTTGCTGGACCCATATTCATCTCAGTCCCACACAGAACAAAAATAATATTTTCATGCCCGTGCCAAATCCATTCTGGCACTTTACAAATCTGAAAACCTTTTGGATGAATCTGTGACTTGGTATGGGGTTGTGGGCAAAAAAAAAAAAAGTTGAATACCTAACTCAAGGGAAAAATTATGAAGGAAGTTATTGGCCGTCTTGGCCAAGACTCTCAAAGACTTCACTTTTATTTAAATCATGATCAACCTTGTATTATCTTTTTGACAGCATTAACAAAACAAAACAAAAAACTGACTGGTCTCAGATCTTGTTTCTGGCATTCATCACAGCCAAGGCAGAATTTTGTAAAATGTGTGAAACTGAGCCTTGTTTTGTTTTTGTTTTTTTAAAAAATTATTTTTAGTTGGTTCTGAAATGTATAATCTAATAAAGGTAAAGGGACCCCTAACCATTAGGTTCAGTCATGACCGACTCTGGGGTTGGGGTGCTCATCTCGCTTTATTGGCTGAGGGGCGTACAGCTTCCGGGTCATGTGGCCAGCATGACTAAGCCGCTTCTGGCGAACCAGAGCAGTGCACAGAAACGGCGTTTACCTTCCCACCAGAGCGGTACTTATTTATCTACTTGCACTTTGACGTGCTTTCGAACTGCTAGGTTGGCAGGAGTAGGGACCGGGTAGCAATGGGAGCTCACCCTGTCATGGGGTTTCGAACCGCCCACCTTTTCATCAGCAAGTCCTAGGCTCTGTGGTTTAACCCACAGCACCACCCGTGTCCCTTGTATAATCTCATAAAATGCAGTAAATCATCAACAGGCATAGTCCTGTTGTGTCACTTCAATACCATGTCATGGTGCATAGGGTTCAGAAGTCAGTCAACAACCTTGTTGTTACAAGTCATAGACCACCCCTCCCCAGACCGAATTATGGGATGGACTGTTTTCTGAAACCATGTGATGTTCCACAGCTACAACACTCGCTGTACTAAATGGTTCTGGGAGAAAAGCTTACGGGAGATGATCAGTGCCGGATTTATGTATACGCTAAACAAGCTATAGCTTAGGGCCCCACTCTCTTGGGGGCTCCCAAAAATATACTTCTTCTTAATTGTATTTCACTATTACTATACTTCTTCTTAATTGTATTTCAATTCAACAATTACTTTGATAAAATACATATTTTGTTATGTGCAAATGGCTTTAGATACCTATTAGGTCCATACATTATCATATAGCATATACTCAACACAAAAAACAGTGACAATTTGTTGTTGACAAAGGACAGCTGGACATATAAAGGGCCCCATTACCTTCAGTAGCTTGGGGCTTCATCAAACCTAAATCCGGCCCTGAATGAGATTCACAACATAGCAAATATGGAAAGGAATATCCTCTTTTTTAGATTAAACAAACCACTCTGCCACCTGGTACAATGTGGTAAAAATGACAGGCCCACAAACTAAGCATTTGTTGAACTTCAGCACCCCCCAACCTGTTTGCAGGCCAGTTCACTCCACACCCTCCCACAACAAACGGCTGAACGAGTTCTTTGTTAAATTCCATTTCTGCAAAAGTAAAATACAAATTATACAAATTTTAAACACGCAAAAGGGGAAAAGAAGATGACAACGAGTACTAAGAATTAATATTTTTACATTTGCAGGTATTCTGTTAGAAACAGCAAGACCTATAATTCAGGATGGAATTAAAAATAGTTAAATCAACCATATAAAAGCACAAGGTGGTGTTGGACATCTTATGAACTCACTAAAAATACCTGGTTTAGACAGAAGAGAAAGACATTTTTCATTTGGGGTATAACTCAGTGGTAGAGCATTTGACTGCATTTACTAGATATCACATACTGCTATGAATAACTGAAAAGAATCCTTCATTCATCAATATGAATTGAGGTAAGCAAATCCAAACTTCAATTACTGGCAAAATGGAGATTTCTGGAGTCAAGGTTTAGAAAGATCTCCAACATGATGCTATACAATAAGTAGATGAAGTTCATTAAGGGGGCGAGGATGTTAAATTCAGAATCAGGCAAATGCTTCTGCTAATTAGCTGAAACCGTCACATATACTGTAGATTATTTTCATGGCAAGATGTCCATAAAGGACTTAAATGTTGGCGGCTCATGAGTTAGCAACCCTACCTACAAATTGTTCTAAAACTCCCTTCCTATGATAGCATAACTCTAGCTCCCAGGCAAACTTGTTTATCACCACCTGGGCTGGGTCTACACTGACCTGTTTGTTGTTATTAGAACAATATTAAATTTGCCGTTCTAAAACGTCACAGAGCATACTTGTAAATTAAAGCAATTCTTACCTTTGTTTTCCCCTGTCAAAATGCTGTTTCCCTAATGTTGGTTCCTGGTTGCTCTGCAGCGCTCTCTGGTGTCACATTTTAATAACGCGTTACGAACGTTGAAAGTAGGACGTAATTCATCTAAATATGAAAACCATTCCTTACTTCTCCCTTGACGTTAAAAACCATGAGTGTAGATCCTCCCCTGGTCTGAACATCCAGCCTGACTGTGTCCAGACTCAGTCTGACTGTTAACTGACTTTCTTGTTGGCAGGACTTTGAGCTTATCTGTTTGTGACATCACACATGACATCACAGCGCCATGTTTGCATTCAAGCCAGCTATCTCTGTACCAGCTGCAGTGGATATTAGACTTCCCTAAGGAGCTAACCAACCTCCTAACCAACTGACTTTCTTGTTTCCAAGACTTTGAGCTTATCTGTTTGTGACATCACGCATGACATCAGAATGCCATGTTTGCATTCAAGCCAGCTATCTCTGTGCCAGCTGCAGTGGATATTAGACTTCCCTATGGAGCTAACCAACCTCCTGACTGTCCAGAAATTCCATGTTTAGATTTATTTTTATTTTTATTTTGCTCTCATGACCAAACCCTGAAGAAGAGCTTGGTGCAACCTGAAAGCCAGATTCTTCTTTAAAACAAAACTTTGCCAACAGCAGCCAACTCTCCCCTCCAAATATGGAAAGTCCGTGCACATTTGGAAAAGTAGCAATATTTGCCATGCTTTAGCTTCTTTCTGGTATATGTGCAACCGCCCTCAGACCTTCGTGGCTTTAAGCTTGAGCTCACAGCAAACCAACTGTGCCAGACAGCAGTTTCAATTTGCAAGCTATAGAAGTATTTTTCCACAATGAACTAATTATCTTCTGGCATATAACTAAATTAATTACTGTTCCATGTCAGAAGTAGTTATATTAATGTTTTAAGTAGTCTATCAGTAGCATATCAGTAGATATAACAAGAGATACAATACACTGAATCGGAGTTACAATGAAAGATTAAATATTGGCAGGGGCAGCTATATATCTTGTGTTATTTCTGCCCCTTTTAAAAATATCTATTTTTCATTTCAGGGTTTCTCATTCCCTTAGGTACGGAATGAACTTAAAAGCAACCTAGATTTTTCACAGGACTTTTAGAGTGTGTGATAGATCGATAATTTGCTCTTTTTTTGTTTATGAAATATGCCAACTTACTGGGACAGAGTCATTTTTAAGAGGCAGCCAAGATCAATACATGTGTGCATAGATTTATGGGTAGTTTAGTTACAATCAAAATAAGTCTTTCTGCTTAAAGAATTCTAAAAGGGAAACTTGGATTTTTTCACTTCTGTTGAACTGAAGAAATGCCAGCTGCATTGGGGCGAGGGGGTATTTTGCTAATTAGCATTCCGACAATGGTACTTGCTGAATTTCACCAAATTGGCACTCATTTTAGGCTGGTAACAGAACAAGTTTTCTGGCCAGTGCTTTTTTCTCAGGGGGTACTCAAGGCTACACAGTCACAGCACCTCTTTTTGTTGTTGTTAAAAGGTGTGGCACTTACTTTAACCTACCCTCCAACATTTCTCCAATGAAAATAGGGACATTCTAAGGAAAAGTGGGACATTCCAGGATCAAATCAGAAACTGGGACAACTTCTCTAAGTCAGGGACATCCCTGGAAAATAGGGACACTTGGACACTTGCTGTAACAACTTCATGGTGAATTCCGGCACCTAATTTTTTGGAAAAATTAGCACTCCTCAAGCTTATAAATAGGTGTGGCTGTGGACGAGCAAGCAGTGTTGTATACTCAAGTAGTTAGAAGGACACTCTGTGTGAGCTGCATGTGACATGCCTAGCATCCTCTGCCAATCTCTTTTTAAACTCTATTTTGGGAACCCTGGACTGACATGTGTTGGGATTCACAAGCAGCTAGACTTTGAGAGACCCTTGGACCTGAGTCAAGGCCAAACCAATATCTTTTGCTTCTTGAGGGTAAGGGCAAAAGCTGGCCAGTGAAATCCTACTTCAAAGCTGATGAAGGGGCAGCATCCTGCACTACATAGTGCTAAGGATGTGAAAAGACATCCATTTCTGTCCTGACCTCTGTTAGTCACATGCAGGGCTGTTTCAATTCCACTGCAGTTCAGCTTCTGACAAAAGCGGTGTTATTCAACTCGCTGTTCACTGCAGCAGAATTTTTCATAATTCTGTAATTATTCTTACCTGTGTTACGTGCAGCTTCCTTTCAGAACCAAATCTCTTGAGCCTCGGAGATCCTTGAGCCTTCATGCTCACTTGCCCATCCTTATTCTTTTCTCTCTCGCTCTGACATCCCACCTCTGTTTATGTTGGTTGCAAAAAAACAGGAATGCCTGAAGCTGATTCCTGTCTTCTAGGCAGTAGTGGTTAGAGTGCTGGACTATAACCTGGGAGGCCAGGGTTCAAATCTCCACTTGAAGTTTACTAGGAGACCTCCGGACAGCCACTGTCAGTTTGCATTTCTTAGTGCAGAAAGTATTGATCTGATGCGTAGAGATCTTTCCTATTCTAATAAATTCAAGAGGGTTCTGGAAGCTTCTCTGTGTGAAAGAAACAAGCAGAAGGTTCATGATGTTTGGCTTATTCCTTCAGAGAGGCTGAGCACAGTTGGTTTAAA
Organism: Podarcis melisellensis; assembly: GCF_964234715.1. Taxonomy (NCBI): domain Eukaryota; kingdom Metazoa; phylum Chordata; class Lepidosauria; order Squamata; family Lacertidae; genus Podarcis; species Podarcis melisellensis. Next base: position 82,165,792 of record NC_138539.1, read on the forward strand.
CTGGTTCTCTTATCTTCTTCTTCAAGGTCATGATAATAAGAGTCCAGAAGGAGCCTGGGTGTCACTTTTTCTCTATACCTCTCTTTTCCTTCTGGTGTGGTGTTCTGTACATAGGATGCTTAGTGTTAAGGTTTTAGACTTACTATTGTTGTTGTTTAGTCGTTTAGTCGTGTCCGACTCTTCGTGACCCCACGGACCAGAGCACGCCAGGCACTCCTGTCTTCCACTGCCTCCCGCAGTTTGGTCAGACTCATGTTTGTAGCTTCGAGAACACTGTCCAACCATCTCGTCCTCTGTCGTCCCCTTCTCCTTGTGCCCTCCATCTTTCCCAACATCAGGGTCTTTTCCAGGGAGTCTTCTCTTCTCATAAGGTGGCCAAAGTATTGGAGTCTCAGCTTCACGATCTGTCCTTCCAGTGAGCACTCAGGGCTGATTTCCTTCAGAATGGAGAGGTTTGATCTTCTTGCAGTCCATGGGACTCTCAAGAGTCTCCTCCAGCACCAGAATTCAAAAGCATCAATTCTTCGGCGATCAGCCTCCTTTATGGTCCAGCTCTCACTTCCATACATCACTACTGGGAAAACCATGGCTTTAACTATATGGACCTTTGTTGGCAAGGTGATGTCTCTGCTTTTTAAGATTTACTATAAGTTATTGTAAATTTAAGTTAAGTCTGCTGCAACTGGATTTCTTATGGACAGTGCCAATCCTGAATGTATTGGATTTATGACTATTATGCTCATTTGTCTTCAGTAGCAGTAAAGCTCTGCTGGATGAAATAGTAATTGCCTCTGGTCTATTTTGGGGGAATCCTGCAACGTGTTTAATTTTTTACTCTGCTAACTATACATTGGAGTTCTGCTCTGGATAACTATTGAGTAGAATTCCATGACAGTCTCATAGCCTAACCTTCCATTTAAATCACCTTTAGCTCCATGGAGGAAAGGTGGACTATAAACATTACATCTGGTCCTGCTCTTAGGTCCTACTCCTTTAATTTTACCCTCTTCCTGCTCCCATCCCTCAATATGCACCTAGCAGCCATCATGTATTGCCTGATTGCAGCAAGCATCTTCCCCACTCAAGGATAAGCTCCTCGTGTCATAATTTACCTTTTGAGAGAATCCTTGATCATATCAGTAGGCAAGTTATATAAAAATTGATTTTGGAGGTGGCTATTTCACATGGTGCTACTGATTTTTATTTTATTTTTAAGCAGCAACCTTCCTAAGAAGCAGCCTTTCCAAAAACTGCTGTAAAAGAATACCAAGCACCCAACAACTATCCCAACCTCCACAAAGGCCTAAGCAGTCCAGACCAATGCAAATTATGTACCAAAGCAGGGCTCAAAACAGTGAGCAATGAAGGAAATTGCCAGGCTTTGAATCCCAGTGTTTAGGAGAGGGAAATATCATCTCCATAAAACAGAGAGCAAAGGATAAGGATAAAGGCATGCACCCAGGTTAAGAAGATGAGTCCAGTTTCATTTTTGTGATGCTATGGCTTTAAAGGGGAAATAATGGAATCAAGTCTCATTTCCTTGTTCACAAAAGAGACTTTGTAGAATCTCTGTTTGTTCCCGTTCTAACCTTGGCTCTGAGAAGGAACAACATGCATGGATCAATATTATTGCTTTTTGGTTTGTGCCTTAGGCTTTCCTTAACAAATAGTATAAAAAGGTAGAATTCGGGTTGATTGAGGTTCTGGAGAGATTTCCTCATTTGCAGGAGGTGTGTATCGAAAGCCCCGATGGTTGAGAGTTAAATAATTACCAGTGAACAACAGTTCCTCTTTGAAAAGACTGCCCTTTTGCATGAGCACAGTGAAGGTATCCAAGCCCAAACTGCTCATCCAGATACTAGTTCTCTTTTAACATGGGGTGAAGGACTTCAAACAGGGACAGGCAAGGCAGAGAAAACCTTGCATAGATGCATAGCAGCAGTTTCACATTGGCTTATTAGTAATTCAGTCTCCCTGGAAGTTGTGTGTCGAGGTCCCCAAGCCACCCCCCAAATAACTCACAACGCACACTTAATTTTTGTTTAAGGTTTTTGGCATAATTTTGGCCACAACTTTATTTAAATACAAAACCGTGAGTGGTTGTTTAGGCATTGGTTAAGACTATCTGTCCCCCCGCCTGAGGGACAGAACTGACTTCCGGGCACCACCGAAAGACAGTGCGGGGGAAAGCAAGTCGGGGAGAAATGGAGCTGAGTCACAGACCCTCAATTCTCATCCGCATGCTCCCCGAAGGCTTGCCGGCCCTAGTCCCATTCCAGAGATTGGACGAAAAGATGGCAAGCCCCAGGATTCCTTTAACGGAATTCCCTTTCCGCAGCAACCATGGAGGGGCAGGCCCAGCCTATCCTAACCCCTCCTCCACCAATTTATAACCAATGCCTAACCGCAACCTTACAAGTTGTGACGATTTGCTACGCAGTAGGCAAAAACCAAATGGCCCAGCCAATCAGCCAGATGGACAAAATTCCTACCAGGCCCTTGCCCCAACGGCAGACGACCCCATGACAGGCATAGCAAGGTGAATGCAACAACCCCTTACTCAAGGGCGGGTGGGCGGGTGATCCATTGCATGCAGCAAAGAGAAAGCTCCAGGCTGCGTGCAGAGTATTTAAACATTTTACCCCTCCCACCAAAATTGCAACATAACTTTTAGCCCAGCAACCCAGTGAACCAATCACTGCCCCAGGCCATCTTTAGAGACCCTGCCTGGTAACAGAAGGGTGGCTCAGCAGAGCCCACCGCAACACGTGCTCTCCATGAAGAACACGCTCTACAGAAACTGTAATTCTGTGCATGTGCTAAACACTTAAGCATCTTAAACACTGAAGCTGAGACCAGGGCCATCTTTACCTGGGGGTACAAGGGGTGCAGGGCACCCAGGCACCAAATTCGGGGGGTGCCAGGCACCCGCCGCTGAAGCCACCTAAGCTCTTAACTATCTACCTCTTATAAAATAATAAAAATTTTGGATCAAGCTAGAAAAACAAAATAAATATATACCTAGGTATTACCGAAATGTATACCTACTGTTTCACTAAAGGACTTTTGACTTAGTGCGCTCATTTACCAATGAGCGGCACTTGTCATTCACAATGGCGGTGCTTGTCAGACTCAACGTGTATAAGTGTATTGTAAATAAATGAGCAAATTTTAAAAATTGTTTCTCTTTCCTCCCTTCTTTTGTAAACAAGAGGTAAGGTGTAAGCGTGGTGTCTGACATAAGCATAATAAAATTTAATTGGGGGGGCTAATCTAAATTTGGGGGCGCTGGGTGGATCTTTGCACCCCAGCGGCACATATGCTAGAGACTCCCCTGGCTGAGACCACATGACTTTCTTTCTACAAGTCACCCCTTATGTTCCTATACACATAATGTAGGAATTTTCACCTTGGGATTGTAGTACATAGCTTGACAAAGATGCCCAGTGTGTGGCAGCTGTGAAAAGGGCAAGTTCTGTGCTAAGGATCATTAGGAAAGGAATGGGTATTAAAATTGCTGCCTTATTTTTGTTATACAAATCTAGGTGCAACTTGGGGAACTGTCCTCAGTTCTGATCGCCTGACCTCCAAAAAGATACCGTAGAGAGGGAAAAGGTTCAGAATGGGACAAGCAATGGCATAAAGCAACTCCCCTATGAGAAAATGTATAAAATTTTACATGATATGGAAAAAGTGGGTTGAAATAACAATTGTGAAAAAGGGATATAAAATTTACAGCATGGTTTAAGAGAAAATTATATGAAAATGATATATCGATGGTATCTAACACCAAGTAAACTGGCAAAAATGTATAAAATTAAATCAAATAAGTGTTGGAAATGTAAAGAGAAAGAAGGTTCTTTTTATCATATGTGGTTGTCTTGTAGTAAGGTTAAAGCTTACTGGGAAATGATATACAATGAAATGAAAAAAAGATGTTTAAAATAACGTTTGTAAAAAAACAAACCCAGAGGCCTTTCTCTTGGGAATTATAGGAATAGAACTACCTAAATTGTATAGAAATTTATTCATGTATGTGGCTACAGCAGCGAGAATGTTACTTGCCCAAAAATGGGAAGAAGGAGGAGGAGGAGGAGTTTGGATTTGATATCCCACTTTATCACTACCCGAAGGAGTCTCAAGGCGGCTAACATTCTCCTTTCCCTTCCTCCCCCACAACAAACACTCTGTGTGGTGAGTGGGGCTGAGAGACTTCAAAGAAGTGTGACTAGCCCAAGGTCACCCAGCAGCTGCATGTGGAGGAGCGGGGAAGCGAACCCGGTTCACCAGATTACGAGTCCACCGCTCTTAACCACTACACCACACTGGCAGATGTTCACACAGTGCATCGTTAAATTACAGAATTTACTTCCAAAGGAGGCAGTGATGGCTACCACCTTGGATTGCATTTAAAGAGGATTAGACAAATTTATGGAGGGTTCAATGGCTTCTGGCCATAATGGCTATGTGCTTCTGAATCCTAGTTGCTAGAAACCTCAGAGGACAGTGCTTTCACCCTGCAGTCCTGCTTCTTGTGGGCTTCCCATAGGCATCTGCCTGACCATGGTGAGAACAGGATGCTGGACTAGATGGGAAGCTGTCCTGATCCAGCAGGATCTTCTATCTATATTTATATTTATTATCCACATCTACATCTGGATATGGAACAACTGATTGGTTCAAAATTGGGAAAGGAGTACGACAAGGCTGCATATTATCTCCCTGCTTATTTAACTTATATGCAGAATTCATCATGCGAAAGGCTGGACTGGATGAATCCCAAACTGAAATTAAGATTGCCGGAAGAAATATCAACAACCTCAGATATGCAGATGACACAACCTTGATGGCAGAAAGTGAGGAGGAATTAAAGAACCTTTTAATGAGGGTGAAAGAGGAGAGTGCAAAATATGGTATGAAGCTCAACATCAAAAAAACGAAGATCGTGGCCACTGGTCCCATCACCTCCTCTCAAATAGAAGGGGAAGAAATGGTGGCAGTGAGAGATTTTACCTTCTTGGGCTCCATGATCACTGCAGATGGTGACAGCAGCCACGAAATTAAAAGACGCATGCTTCTTGGGAGAAAAGCAGTGACAAACCTAGACAGCATCTTAAAAAGCAGAGACATCACCTTGCCAACAAAGGTCCATATTGTTAAAGCTATGTTTTCCCCAGTAGTGATGTATGGAAGTGAGAGCTGGACCATAAAGAAGGCTGATTGCCGAAGAATTGATGCTGTTGAATTATGGTGCTGGAGGAGACTCTTGAGAGTCCCATGGACTGCAAGAAAATCAAACCTATCCATTCTGAAGGAAATCAGCCCTGAGTGCTCACTGGAAGGACAGATCCTGAAGCTGAGGCTCCAGTACTTTGGCCACCTCATGAGAAGAGAAAACTCCCTGGAAAAGACCCTGATGTTGGGAAAGATGGGGGGCACAAGGAGAAGGGGACGACAGAAGATGAGATGGTTGGACAGTGTTCTCGAAGCTACCAGCATGAGTTTGACCAAACTGCAGGAGGCAGTGGAAGACAGGGGTGCCTGGCATGCTCTGGTCCATGGGGTCACGAAGAGTCAGACACGACTAAACGACTAAACAACAACACATCTGCAGATGTCAGGGTTCCTTGAGCCTGCTGCTCCCTCTCTTGGGTGTGGATGAGGCCATTTTAGCTGCATACGGATAAGCACTTGGAGAATGAGTCCACTATTGGTATATGGGATTTATTAAGTTGCCACAAGTAGAGATCAGAATGCATCACAGGTTAAAAGTCCGTAAGGAATAACATTCTTACTTCTTATCACTTTTCTCCCCATTTTTCGGTGCTTGTTGACAATGTTTTGAGAAAAAAACCTACCCAAAATGATTGAAAAGACTGCAGAAAACAATTCCAGAATGCTTTAGGCACACTCTGTGTGAGTGACAACAACAAATTTAAGTGCTGTAATTCTTTGATTAATATAAAGAAAGTGATTTAGATTATTTTGATAACAGCCTTTGGGGGGGAAATGACATTTAAAGGAATATAAAGACTTGAAGTTTGAATTACTCGCCTCCCGATGTGTTTTTATAAATAACCTGTCACTGTCACCTGCACTTTGGAGAAGGGAATAAAATATAGTTGTTTTGCTTTTTACAAAGTTAACTATATATTGTGCACCATGAGATGACATTACACATTTTTTTGGAGCATTCCTTCTTCTGCCTATAAGCGCAGAATTCAAAACACAAAACTTTTGAGCCTTTTCTGAACAACTATTAGGTCAAGTATCCATACACAGCAATGTGCCTGAAACAAATTCATTTGAATCCATATCCAATAAGGGAACAAAAGGCCATCTAACTCAGAGGTGGGGAACTCAGACTAGGAGTCCAAATGGGGCCCTATAAGCCTCTCTATCTGGGCCTCAGGATTTTTCTTCTCTAGAAAGTTGCCCAGAGAGGAACGCAACTGAAAGAGATTTCTCCCCACCCCTGATCAGGCCCAGGGTATGTAACATCTCACTTGCAGTCACTGAGATCAAGCTAGATGAGTCAACCTGTGTCCAGGGCAGAAGCTTAGCATACAGTGGTCCTGCTGTGTTGGCCAGGCAAATGGAGAAGACCAGGTTATTTCCTAGCATTTATCCCAAGCCAGGCCAATAGTTCGACTCCCTGCAGAGAGGAAAGATATAGCCTGGTTTCACCCAATGCCTAAGCCAAACCGCTCACATATGTAACCAATAAAGTTGTGGGCTGTTTTATCCCATAAACCTAAATACTCATGTCCATGTGTTTATTATCAAAGGGAACTGCAGGACCCGGGGCCTTGGCATGCAAGGGAGTTTGAATACTGGTGGGAGGGTTTAGAGTTGGATATGGATGTGTTTGGGTAGGGGTAGGGTTAGCGTGATAGGATAGGGTTGGCATCATTATTAGTCACTGTTTTGTAGAAACCAAAGTAACAACTAAGCTAGGACGTAACTGAAACCATGTGCTTCTATGTGCTGAGTGCCTTTGGTTACTTCTGTTAATATTTCAAAATTGTCCCATCCATACATGCCTACAGTAGAGGTTAGGAATCATTCAGTAATGTGGTATCTGTGGTGGCAGTGGAAATAAGGAGAGTTTTAAACACCAGGCAAAAACCCACCTCAGAGCTGTGTGAAAGTGAAAGAAAAGTGGTGGCACAGGGGAGTTGAGGTAGATAATTGTTGTTGTTGTTGTTGGTGGTGGTGTGTGTGTGTGTGTGTGTGTGTGTGTGTGTGTGTGTGTGTGTATATATATATATTTGCTTTCGTAGATTTTCACGGGTACAGGAATGCAGGTTTTGGTGTCCTCGGGTGTCTTCCCGTGTAAAAGTTGGGGTGTCTAGGCGACGTTTCGACGAGGTCTCACTCGTCATCTTCAGGCTGGTGCTTTCGGCTTCTTGTTACTGGAACAGAGCAGGATCTCAGTGTTTGAGTTCCTATAAATACTGTTGAGGGGGTGTGGTGTATAGCCTCCAATGTTCTGGGCAGAGAGGAAGTTCCCAGGCTAGTGTGCCTTTTCTTCTTTTGTTCCTTAATTACTTGAGGGATATCTTGAGTGATTTCTTGAGTGATATCCTGAGTACCACTTAGGTGGGTCATTAGGTGTGGATTAGTTGCTAAAGTCTTTGTGTCTTGACCTCTTGAACTTTGTGAAGAGTTTTTCTGAGAAGATGGCTGTACTGCACTTAGTTGTGCTCTGGCTTGGCTTCGTGTATAGGGGCGAGCTGTGGTTTTGTGGCCTGTGTCAGCCAGATCTGTGTAGGGATTGCAGGGGGGTGCAGCATCCGGAGGTGCCACCATGGTTTGGCTACTGAATGGTGTCTGTAATTTATCTGTGGAGAGGGTCTGGGTTTGGGTCTGGTGTGGTTGATTGGTGATGGCGTTCTGTGTGCCTCTGGATCTGGTGTCAGTTTTTGTGGGGAGGGCTAATTTCCTAATGACCCACCTAAGTGGTACTCAGGATATCACTCAAGAAATCACTCAAGATATCCCTCAAGTAATTAAGGAACAAAAGAAGAAAAGGCACACTAGCCTGGGAACTTCCTCTCTGCCCAGAACATTGGAGGCTATACACCACACCCCCTCAACAGTATTTATAGGAACTCAAACACTGAGATCCTGCTCTGTTCCAGTAACAAGAAGCCGAAAGCACCAGCCTGAAGATGACGAGTGAGACCTCGTCGAAACGTCGCCTAGACACCCCAACTTTTACACGGGAAGACACCCGAGGACACCAAAACCTGCATATATATATATATATATATATATATACACACACACATACATACAGTGGTACCTTGGTTTACAACCATAATCCGTTCCGGAGGTCCAGTTGTAAACCAAAGCAGGTTGTAACCCAAGGTGCGCTTTTGCCAATGGGGCATCCCCCCCAAAAATTGGTTATAATCCCCCCCAAAAAATGGGTTGTAATAAAAAAAGGGACACGCGCTTCCAGGTTTGACGTGGTTGTAATCCAAAATGGTTGTAATCCAAAGCAGTTGCAATCCAAGGTACCACTGTACATACATACATACATACATACATACATACATACATACATACCCTGCCCATCTGACTGGGTTTCCCCAGCCACCCTGGGTGACCTACAGTACACATAAAAACATAGTAAAATGTCAAACATTAAAAACTTTCCTAAACAGGGCTGCCTTCAGATGTCTTCTAAAAGTCAGATAGTTGGTTTATTTCCTTGACATCTAATAGGAGGGCGTTCTACAGGGCCACTACCGAGAAGGCCCTCTGCCTGGTTCCCTGTAACCTCACTTCTCGCTCTGAGGGAACCGCCAGAAGGCCCTCGGAGCTGGACCTCAGTGTCCAGGCGGAATGCGATCTGAGAGCGGTACCAGAGAACCACATAGCTGAAGGGGTGACAGCATGACAGATCGTTTCACAGGTCAGCCTGCATGTGTATATAGACCGTCACATATTCTGTCAACCTCAGAAACTTCAGTTTTATCTCGTGTAACCTCCCACACAATGATTTCCCATGGAATCTCCTTCTTTGGAGGTTTTTAAGCAGAGGTTGGATGGTCATCTGTCAGGGATGCATTCGTTGAGATTTCTGGATTGGAGGAGGTTGGACTAGGGTGCCTCCCAACTGTACAATTCTATGACTCTAGTTCAGATATTCAGCTCCAAGTCATCATAGAATCATAGAATCATAGAGTTGGAAGAGACCACAAGGGCCATCGAGTCCAACCCCCTGCCAAGCAGGAAACACCATCAGAGCACTCCTGACATATGGTTGTCAAGCCTCTGCTTAAAGACCTCCAAAGAAGGAGACTCCACCACACTCCTTGGCAGCAAATTCCACTGTCGAACAGCTCTTACTGTCAGGAAGTTCTTCCTAATGTTTAGGTGGAATCTTCTTTCTTGTAGTTTGGATCCATTGCTCTGTGTCCGCTTCCCTGGAGCAGCAGAAAACAACCTTTCTCCCTCCTCTATGTGACATCAAGTGTTTATGTGTAGAGAAAGCAAGTGATATGCCTGCACAGGTGAAATGGGAACTTGGCATTCAAAGGACTACCAGCCCTCATGGCAAATATACACTAGCATTTGATCAGAGTCAAAGCTGGCCGCCACCCAAGTAGCCCAATTGAGTGCCATAGGCAATGCCAAGTTGCATTGGTATGAGCAGCAGCAGATTTTGCCAAGCACCCTGCTGTGAGCAGATCTAAAAATATGAGATCTTCATTACCTGATGGCAACTGATCAAGCAAATTGGCAGGAGGTCTCGGTCATCTATTATTCTGCATATGGTTTGAATCCAGGTTTCGAAAGGGAATGTTATGGTTTTATACACTTTATCATGTTATGGACCTTCCAACTCGGTTATACATCAAGCTGGGCCAAATTTTCCAGCGCAGTGTTTCTTAATTGGGGAAAAGGGAAGAGAGGGTAGCGAGAAAGAGTTGAAGAATCAAGTGAAATTCAGTAGGCAGGAGAAATTTTGAAAAGCTAACGAACACTGGCACCTGGAGGGGCATACGGTAGTATGTGAGGGCGGAGTGACTTCTGTGCGTAGATGCTTATTTTACACATTGCTTCACCAGTGCTTGCAGAAGGCTATCCTATTCCTCCACAATGACTGTGTAAGGCTGTTGCATCTAGGTGTATGGTCATTGCAGAAGCATTGTGGTTAAAATGTGGGAGTTTTGTGGATAGTAGGAGAGGATATGGGACGTGGGTGGCGCTGTGGTTTAACCCACAGCGCCTAGGACTTGACAATCAGAAGGTCACGGTTCGAATCCCTGTGACGGGGTGAGCTCCCGTTGCTCAGTCCCTGCTCCTGCCAACCTAGCAGTTCGAAAGCACGTCAAAGTGCAAGTAGATAAATAGGTACCACTCCGGCGGGAAGGTAAACGGCGTTTCCGTGTGCTTCTCTGGTTCGCCAGAAGCGGCTTAGTCATGCTGGCCACATGACCCGGAAGCTGTATGCCAGCTCCCTCGGCCAATAAGCGAGATGAGTGCCACAACCCCAGAGTCGGTCACGACTGGACCTAATGGTCAGCGATCCCTTTACCTTTACTTTTTTTAGGAGAGGATATATTGATATTATCCTTCCCCACTCACACTAGTGAGCTGGTAGCAGAGTACATTCCCCTGTATATTGCAGGAAGCTGGTTGGTAGATTCGTTAGAATCTCTTGAGTTAAGCAATCTAGTCTGGCTTATCCAGATTGGATTTGTTCCTGGTAAATCCTCTTTAGTTCCCTCTTAAAAACAACAATGACACAACAGTCTTCTTTTAAAAGTAATACAAAGTTTACTTACATTCAGTTCACTGTATGATCCTGAAGGCAGGCTTTAGCTTGTAGTTACGGAAGAGAGTATGGATTCATCCCATACGGGGATTGGGCCCATGTGCTGCTAGCTGAGAGCCAGCACACAGCAAAAGCATCAAGATGTGAGATATAAATGTGAGAACATTAACAACAACAACAGACTGTGGCATCCACTGGCAAGAATGCACACACAAAAGCCGCTGTGCTTCTCAAGGTAAGCTTTCTCTGAGGTGCCATTTTTAAAGAACTTCTCCATCCTCCAGAACTTCTCCAAAACTTCTGCTCCTCTTCTGGAGTCCGTGAAAGGGGTCCCAGAAGTGGGGGTGGCAGGTGGCATTTTGGGCACAGTTTTAGTTCCAAGCTGTAACATAATGCCGAATACATTGAGTGCAGATATAACGAGGAGGCAATTGTATGGTGTCAAACGCATCTCTTGGCAAGCTGCCAGTGATGGTCAGATGACATTTCCAGAGACACCAGCAAGGATGGTTGGTTAATTATTTTTCACGGCAAGAAGATGCTGATTCAATGATCTTGAATGGTTGGTGTCTACAAAACAAAGGCACCTCTCACCTGAAGCTCAGGTTACGGCAAAAGGGGAAACGTTTGAAAATTGGAATAGAGCCAGCAGATTTCTTTGCAGGTGACTAGAAAGAAGGAACCCTAAAGAGCTTCAAGTCGATGCTATTTGACTTTGGTTTTGAGGCTATTTTGAGAGCCAGTGTGGTGCAGTGGTTAGAGCAGTGGACTCGTAATCTGGTGAACTGGGTTCGATTCCCCGCTCCTCCACATGCAGCTGCTGGGTGACCTTGGGCCAGTCACACTTCTCTGAAGTCTCTCAGCCCCACTCACCTTACAGAGTGTTTGTTGTGGGGAAGGAAGGGAAAGGAGAATGTTAGCCGCTTTGAGATTCCTTAGGGTTGTGATAAAGCGGGATATCAAATCCAAACTATTCTATTTGAGCCTGGTTTTACTAAGCCTACAGTTTATCACTCCTTCTCAAAGTGACCTCAGGTTGTGAGTGTTCACAGGATTGCAACTTGAATAGGAAATGTCAGGCTAGGTGGGGGAACCCTAAGGTTTGCACAGGGGTCCAAAAGGTGTTTATTTAAAAAAAAAAGGAAAAACGCAAATGGATGGCTGCACACCCTGAGAGCACTTCAAAGAAGAATGTAGGGTTGGATCCAGCTAAGTGGAATGGCCCCTCTGCTCAGGGTGGAGGGGAGCTAGGGAAACCCCCAGAACAGATGGGGCATGAGGAGGAGGAGGGGGGGAAGTTATCGTGCACAAACAGAAGTTATTTTGCTTTGTTGGGTACCTGCATGCGCAGTAGGCATGGAACACTGATCATCAGTATTGAAGGGGGGAAACAGAAAACAAGGGAGAGAGAGAATGGCCTGATGATAAGGTGAAACCTTATCTGGAGATGATTATGCATTGCAGTGTTTTGTTACTGGATCCACTTGTCATATACTTCCGCTCCGAATGTTATCTCCCTGATCACTGAACAGGCAACTCCTTGGTACTCAGAAACCCTACATGAAAATGAGTCACCCTCCAATGGTAGTGAATTTTCTTGGTGGGGGATAAAAACCCACAAATGACCATCTTATTCCTTTCCAGTTGTTGTACAGGAGCTTAATCAATCCTCGTCTCATTTAATACTCTCTCTCTCTCTCTCTCTGTCTTGTAGACCATAACTTGGCTCGGAAGTGGATGAGCTGTGGTGGCTACTTATTATGCAAATTATTATTTATTATGCAAGCTTGTTTTACCACTACCTCATTCTGCCCTCCCACATTTATCTGCTTCAGACACCTGCTGTGTACAAAAGAGTGCATTCATTGCAATGGCAGGAGTCTGCCATCAGCTCAAGCAATTCCCTTCTTCCATTACGACCTAATGTGATTTGCATGCTGGCATTTAATTGGTTGGAACCCAGACCAAAACTGGGCTGAGGTTGGGGATATATATATATTTGTTCCTGGTTTATATATATATATAAATATAGCAAAACTCTGCTATCTATCCAATGCTTTTCTCCTCCTCCCCACGCCCAAGGATTCATTGAGTATATCTTCTGATGAAGAATAGACCTATTTGCAGTTTCTTCCCATTCATTCATCCACAGCTGAAACAACCGCATATTCTTCCCCATTTTCCTTGGCCTCAATTCCACACCCCCTTCTTCTTCAGTTGTTTCTCCTTTGTCTATTTTTAGATTGCAAAACCCCTCGGGAGAGGGGATCCATCAAACCAGTAAAGAACATGTACATAGAAGGGGCTAGAGAACAAGTATATGCATCAAGTGAGGCTATAGGAGGGGGCTGTAAGCTTTGTTTTCCCTGCCAAGCGGTCCAGGTTCAGTCCCTCCTATCTCCAGCTAAAGAGTGTCTCAGGTAGCAGGTTGGACATCTGCCTCATAACTTCTGCATGGACAACTTAGGAGATGTATTTTTTAAAGTAGTGTCCCCCTATGCATACAGTTTGCATATCCATGAGAATGTAGAAAACTACCCATCTAGCTCAGAATTGCCTGCTCTGTATGGCAGTGGCTGTCTCTGGTGTCAGGTAGAAATGTTTCATATCACCTATTCCCTATGTTCCTAGCTGACCTGGTAGCTGTCTCTCAGTGTGTTAGAGAGAGGACTGGGGGGACTTTAATTCACATCTGCTCCCTTGGCTCCCGGCAGCTTTCGGTAATGGAGGAGCTGACAGCTGAAACCTGTTCCAGCAGAGATAAGTCTGCAACATCTGGCTTCAGCTTGTGCATCTTGGTGTGGTGGGCTACCAGTTATGGGTCAGCCTCAAAGGGAGTCATTCCTTTGTCCTGGGGGGTGACAGTATCACCCCTATTGTTTTTGGGTTCTTGTCGAGAGGGTTTGCTTGGATATTTGTTGTCCTGTGCATGTGAATGTGTGTCTGTTTGGGTGAGAGGTGGGTTGTGTGTGGAGGACAAAGCCATCTGACCCTCTCTAGGTGAGAGCCTGTCCTGGGGTGGGAGTGGAGGAGAATCTCCCTTGGTAAGAGACGAGTGACTTTGTTGCCCTACATTAGAGGTGAGGGGTCTGGCTGGGTTTCATTAGATTGAACCCTTTTAATCTTTGCTTTCCGTTGCTGAGACTAGAAATGGTTAACAGAATTGTGTGGCAGGTGGGGGAAGGAAGAGGTGAGTCTGCCATCTCTGGAATGGGACATAGGGGAGGTACAAAGATGGGCAAAGGTATTGGGTATTACATCAAAATCCTTTTTTTAAAATTTGCAATTTATTTATTTGTTAACATTCTTATATTACAGTGGAACCTCGGGTTACATACGCTTCAGGTTACAGACTCCGCTAACACAGAAATGGTACCGTGGGTTAAGAACATTGCTTCAGGATGAGAACAGAAATCGCGTGGCGGTGGCGCGGTGGCAGCAGCAGGAGACCCCATTAGCTAAAGTGGTGCTTCAGGTTAAGAACAGACCTCTGGAACAAATTAAGTATGTAACCAGAGGTGGTACCACTGTACATCGATAAACGTTGTCATATTACATTACAGAACTTACTATAAAATAATTTCCAACATGTATACAAAAATTATATACAAATTTTATATACATAGAAAGAAAATGAAACGAAAAGAAAAAACAAAGAGAAAAAACAGAAACGTCTCCTCCAATATGTCAGAATTTGAAGGTGTCAATCCACTCATCTCCTAGTCTGGTCGTGGTATTGTTTGATCACAGAATCACAGACAGGGGAGTCAATCTGGTGTGTATACCTGAGACATGCACAGGTGATCTGGGTGGCCTTAGGTTAATCCAGTTGTTTCCACTCAGTGAAGCACCATTTCAGGTCAGGGCAGGGGGCAGGAGTCGTGATTGTCCATAAACAATTCCTCCTCTTCAGGATATCAATCTCCATTGTGTCTGAGTTCAAATGTTGGTTCATGTTGTTGGCCTAGAGCAGCGGTTCTCAACCTGTGGGTCCCCAGATGTTGTTGGACTGCAACTCCCATCATTCCTAGCCAGCATGACCAGTGGTCAGGGATGATGGCAGACCCACAGGTTGAGAATTGCTGGCCTAGAGGAACAGAAGAGAGGTTTTGTTAGTGTACCATCCACCCTCCTGTACTACAGGCTTTTTAAACTGAGCTGGCAGACATTGTCTTGGATGTGGTGATGGAGAACCTGGTGTTGGGGGTCTTCAATACTGGTAGCCAGGCTTCCTGCAGTGGTCCAACTCTGGACTTCATGATATGAACATACTCATTGACCTAGCCCTACGTGTCTGAACATATCCTCACGCTGATCCTTGTCACTGAGGAATACTCTGCTGATTGGAGATGGAGAGCATATCGTGAGACCATTATCATGGGTGAATCACTGCCTGGTGAGCTTTGGGTTCAATGCCACTACTTCACTCTGCAGGGGTGGGGGGCCCTTTTGTATGGGCTGCCTGTTGAGGTTTATAAAATCTCATGGAATCCTGAAGGCTCTGGGGGCTTTTCCACCATTCTAGTTTTGACCCTATTCTCCTCTCTGCTACAAGGAGCAACTCTGAGATGAAGGAGGAAGAAGCTGACAGGCAGCAGTCAGGGCCACTCCCTGGACTGGTCGAAAATAAGAAGGCAGGCAAGTGAGGGCAGGCTGAGTTTGGTGGGGCAGTGCCCCATTTGCCCTCATGGAGCATTCCCCACTGGATCACTGGCCCTCATCTCCCTTGTTTCTGCTATGGGAGGCCATTGATGGTGGCCATTGATGGTAGGCTGCTACGGTTCAAAGGCTACTCAGAGCTGCTTGCACTGAGATTTTCCTTCCATGTAGCCAAAAGTATGAAAACCACACATACTTCTTCTGTCGTCCCAACTCCTCTCCATGCCCAAAGGCAAGCAGTAAATCTTTCACCTTTGCAATATGTGTTCAAGTCCCTGTGCAAAAGCAAACAGAGGAGACACCTAGGCTGTTCCAGCTCTTCATTAAAATGATTACTTATCTGGATGGGGAGATTTTGCATTTGTGTACATATAGTTAAGCTTCAGAAAGTCAATTTTTAAAAAGAGAGAGAGAGAGGCTGAAAAGCTTAATCTTAGCTTTCTCCTATCTGTTTTTTCCAGTAGTTCCTTAAAACCCCTAACTTGGAAATCAACAGTCACATGCTGTCTTCAGAAGTTCACTCAATCAAAGGGCCAAGCTCTGCGTAATCAAAGATCTCAAATAAGTGGAGCTCCGAACATTGGTCGCAGGAGGATTAAAAATCCAGTAGCCAGGAATGCAAGTCTTCGATCCAGCATGCACCAGCGCATAATGAGAAATCCCTAAAGCCCTAGATCACAGCCGAGCCTGGGCCTGCTGCCAAGCTAAGTGGAAGCCCCCTTTAATTCCTTAGGAGATCTTATCTTGCCAGATGAAAATAGATACTGGCCTCTGTGTGTAGGATGATTAGAAGAATGGAAGAGGATTAGACAAGATGCAAGGGGGAAAGCTCAGAGTGGCTCATTTACATGGTATTACTGCTGACAGATAGGTGTTAACAGAACAGAGTAACCTGGAGGCAAAACTGTATCTGAATTAAAGCTGTATTTATTTACCCAAGTTATAAAGGGATTAAGCCCTGTTTATTTTACCACATCCAGCACAGTTTTATCTGTCAGGCACGTTGATCCTTCCTCAGTTGTTCTGTGTCATGCGCTGCTCAGCTGTTTGAGGACGCATTTATCTTAATTTAAAACAGAAGCTTTTAAATGTTCGAAGAAGAGAGCAGACATGCTAATGGCAAGCGAAATATCCACGGCTGCCTCCCTCACCACCACCAGCAAACTTCCTTCCTAAAATGGAGAATAAACAACAACAAAACTTTGGAGAAAAGGCAAGTGAGAGGCAGCGTGATAGAAGTTTTTAAAATTATGCCTGGCCCTGAGAAAGCAGATGCAGAGAAAACACTGGAACTTGTGGAAATCCAATGCAGCTGAATGTTGAGAGATTCAGGATAGATAAAGTCCTTCACATGGCACAGAGCTAAACTGTGGAACTCCCTCCTGCAGCAGGCAGGGACCAACCTAGATGGCTTTAAGAGAGGATTGGGCAAATTTCTGGAGGAGAGGACTAGCAATGGCTACTTGCCATGATGGCCAAACTTTCCCTGCACAGTTGGGGGCAGAGATGCTTCTGAACACCACTTGCTGGGAACTGCAGGAGGGGAGAGAGTTCGCTCTCGTGCTCAAATACAAGAAAGAAGATTCCACCTAAACATTAGGAAGAACTTCCTGACAGTAAGAGCTGTTTGACAGTGGAATTTCCTGCCAAGAAGTGTGGTGGAGTCTCCTTCTTTGGAGGTCTTTAAGCAGAGGCTTGACAACCATATGTCAGGAGTGCTCTGATGGTGTTTCCTGCTTGGCAGTGGGTTGGACTCGATGGCCCTTGTGGTCTCTTCCAACTCTATGATTCTATGATTCTATTTAAGTCGAAAGGCTCACACACCCATTTCCTAGGCCAGTGACAAAACTTGGACAACAACTTTTCACTGGGACACACAGGGAATTTTGGGGCTGCTTTCCATCGAAAGCTGCTGCACAATTGTCTCAGAGATGCGATGATTCCTGCAGTTTCCTAACAACTGTTGTGACCACATGTGTTTCATGTGACACTGTTTGTATATATATCTAAAGGAGCAGCTGCTACAACTTAGTATAAGCAGTGTAGTTTTTTAAGATGGTTTTACACAGAGCCATTGCATGTGCAAAAGAAGGGGAAATTGGGAGAAGAAAGCCTGAGATGAAAGATGCTCCTTCACACAAGCTTAGCGTTCTTCCTTAAACTGAAAACATTTTACACCCACAGCAATCCTTTAAGGTGAATTAGTCTGAAAGATGGTGATTGAGCAGCGTCATCGTGACTGAATGGAGATCTGAACACAAACCTCTCCTGTTCAAGTCCAACACTCTGCCAACTCCAGGTTTTCAAAAATTATTGGTAAACTACCATAGCTTAGAGAAAAGCAATGCAATGGCTGAAAGAAGAAGAAGAAGAAGAAGAAGAAGAAGAAGAAGAAGAAGAAGAAGAAGAAGAAGAAGAAGAAGAAGAAGAAGAAGAAGAGTTTAGATTTGATATCCCGCCTTTCACTCCCTTTAAGGAGTCTCAAAGCGGCTCACATTCTCCTTTCCCTTCCTCCCCCACAACAAACACTCTGTGAGATGAGTGGGGCTGAGAGACTTCAAAGAAGTGTGACTGGCCCAAGGTCACCCAGCAGCTGCATGTGGAGGAGCGGAGACACGAACCCAGTTCCCCAGATTACGAGACTACCACTCTTAACCACTGCACCACACTGGCTCTCAGATGTATTTATTAATCTTCCTTCTCAAGCCTTAAGCATTGGCTGGTTGGAGTCTGAAGATTGGTTTCAAAGTTCCACCGTGCATTTGTGTCAGAAAACAGCAAGTTTCTACCCCCACAACAGATAACTTGTGAAGTTTCCTAGATTCCATTCTGTGATTTGAGGACTACTTTTTACACCAGCTAACAGGAAGAAAACAGAAGGAGGATTACCTATTTTGGTTTTCCTTGCCTTGGTGCTGATATTAATGCCAACAAAATTAGTAATTTGACAATTAGTTCACCACTTACCAGAAAAGAAATGAAAGGCAGAGAGTAGTTTAACTAGATTATAATGTAGCTCTGACAAGTCAGGTTCCTGTCATGTTGTCACCTTCCGCTTCCCCGTTTTCATGTCTGCTTGGCAGGTTATTAAAATAAATGAGGGTGGCTGAACCGCTGTTGAGCTATCCTCTAATGGGAGTTCAGGAATTTGCAAACCCCGGCTGCAAATTGACCGATTGTGAAGTCTGAAAGAAGTTGGCTAAAGTGGACAATTAGGAACATTTCTGCATAGCTGAGTGAAATATTCCTTGTTATTTTAATAATTCAGTCACAGGCTAATTTTCAGAGGCTGGGTTTGTCAAGATAATGTGCTTTGTGCTTGTCTGCTTGTCATTTTTAACTCAATCCCACATGTTACAGGTGCAGTCTAGCTTACAAAACAGGCAAATCACTCATTGGAGAATTTGCATATGAAATATAGATACACTATACTTAGTGCATGTGAGAGAGAGGGGTAGGGGGTGAGGTGAACAGGCCAAGAATTTGACAGGCATTCAAAGATGAGAGGTCGCATGATGGTAAAACCCTGTGATGTTTGATAGTTGATGGCTCCCTATTTATGCTGAAATAATTACAAACCTTATTTAGCAATATGGATACACCAATGCATATAATGTGTAACATCAAACACATTCCCCTGCCATCCCCCCACAGTCACAAATTTCCCAAGTGCCAGAGGAATGAACTGCGTTATACCTCATTGCTTTGAAATAAACTGTTTTCCAACAAGCAATGTGGTTCATCTTCAATCAGGGTTGCCTCAATAGTTATCTCTAGGAATTCCCACCTGTAGGGAAGATTTCACATTTTTGTTGTTGTTGTACTGGAAAGATCAAACCAGTGCCAATTTAGAATACAGTATATTCATTTAGCTTTCAATAGGAACAGAACTTGGGCACAAGTAGGGAACTTCTCTGGAAAAGAGTACAGAGGAACAAGGGAAAGGCAAACTCTACCATTATGGTCTGTCCCTGTGGATTTGCCTTGAAGCAATGGTGGTTCTCAGTTTGGGTTGAGTGGAAGTGTTCTTAATAGCCAGGGATACTCCTCAATGGGAGAAAATTGTGAGAGGATTGCTTTTTGGTACAGAGAACATTTTGGAATCATCCGAACAGAGGAAGAACCACCTTGGAGGCAAAATTTCATCCAAATAACTGTATCTGGAGAAATTTGCATTAAAAGTCTGGTGAATTTTCATGAAGACTTTCTTGTTGTTGTTATGCAAACTGATGTGGAAATACAGTGGAACTTAATTCATTCCAGAGGTCCGTTCTTAACCTGAAACTGTTCTTAACCTGAGGTACCACTTTAGCTAATGGGGCCTCCTGCTGCCGCCGCACGATTTCTGTTCTCATCCTGAAGCAAAGTTCTTAACCAGAGGTGCTATTTCTGGGTTAGCAGAGTCTGTAACCTGAAGTGTCTGTAACCTGAAGTGTCTGTAACCCGAAGTACCACTGTATGGAGAGCTGAACTGAAGAGTGGGAAATGAAAAACAGAAAAACCATAGAGGACAGATTAGCCCATCCTTAAGCACAGCAACCATATGCTTCAAGACCTGGACACTACCATGGATGTGTGGTTTTGCGGAGGCCTTAAGCTAGTGGTTGCTGAATGCTCTGGACCCTCCCAATCATGGGCTCCCTTGCTGAATATAGGAAAGAGGGGCTGTTTCAGGGAGGATTCGTGGTGTGGGGCTGCAGCAGAGAGGCAAGGGGCCTGTCTTAACATTATATAAGGGATTCATGAATGGACCTTGTGGTGTAATTTTCTTCTAAAAGCAGTGGATGGGGGCCATTCAGGCCAAGGCATGGGCAAAAGGATCTAACGCATGGGTAGGCAAATTAAGGCCTGGGGGCTGGATCCGGCCCAATTGCCTTCTAAATCCGGTCTGTGGATGGTCGGGGAGTCAGCGTGTTTTTACATGAGTAGACTGTGTCCTTTTATTTAAAATGCATCTCTGGGTTATTTGTGGTGCGTAGGAATTCATTCATATTTTTTTTCCAAAATATAGTCCAGCCCCCCACAAGGTCTGAGGGACAGTGGACCGGCCCCCTGCTGAAAAAGTTTGCTGACCCTTGATAACTCCTTCCTACTGTTCTGCAAGGAGCTCCATTTCATACACACCCTGGATCTGGTAACAATAATTATCTGTTTACTGAGTTCAGGGCAATTTGGAGGGAAGGCGTGGAGCCCTCCCTCCATGCCATGGGCCCAATCCAAAGTGGAGGGCTTTATGGCTCCTCTTAGAAGATAATTATACTGGAGGGCTAATCTCTCACACAAAATAGAGCATGGCCCAATGTGAAAAGAGTCAAAAATTAAAGAATTTTCAGTTGAGCACCACAGAGGGCCAGATTCAACTGAATAGCTGCATTAGTGGGAGCCAGCGGAATGAGTCCCGCTGGCTAAACAGGATTTCCCACCTTCTCCCCCCACCCCATACACACGTTCCTGCATCGCCCCCCTCCAAATCTGCTCAGAGGTGCAGGCAAGAGAACCCCGAGAACAGTGGAAGCAGGAAAAGAGGGGAGGCAAGCCAAACTGCTGGTAGAGCAATCTCCTTAGTGCTATTTTGAATACCACCCAGGGCTGTTACCTTCACAAGTGAGCAGTGGCGTAGCGTGGGGGTGCAGGGGGGGCCAGCCGCACCGGGCGCAACATCTGGGGGTTAGGGATAGGGGGCGCAAATCCACGGGTTAAGGGGCACAAATCCACAGGTTAGGGGGCGCAAATTACTTGCCTTGCCCCGGGTGCTGACAACCCACGCTATGCCACTGCAAGTGAGCATGCAACTTCCACTTGCCCCGATGGGAGATAAAACAAGAGAATGCTACCCCGAGCTCCTTGGAGACTGGGCAAGACACAAATACAATACATAAAGCATGAGTGTAACATAGCAGCTGCAAGACGGAGCTGTGAACTGGAAATGCCCTGGTGCTGATCTTGCCTGTGCCAGGAATTCACTAGGTGGTCTTAGGCAAGCTGCCGCTTCTGCAAAATGGGGATAATAGTGCTGGCTTACCTTGTATGGTTGTTGTAAGGATTAGCCCGATAATGTACAGAAAGCACTTTGAACACTGAGAAATTACAATACTGAATGAATGAATTAATGCCGTGCAAAAGATCTTTTCCAGGTTTCTGTTGCTATAGTATTTCCTGAGCTCCTTGGATGAGGAAGATTCCAAGTCTGAATGATAAATAAAAAATGTGTGAATGATCCAAGGGAGACCAATAACAAGAGTTGAGCCCATTAACATTTTCAAGGCTAGTGAGAGGAATTATGGCGAGGGAAGCTGGTGATCTGAATACTCAAGCTATTGTACCCACAGTCCTTATTCTTTGTTTCTTCCAGGAGGAATTTCTAAATGCTGCAGCTTGCTGAAAAATGATGTGAATATCCACATTTTCATGCAAGCCAAACTGTTCATGTGTGAACAAGACTATCTGTTATTCATTATTCATCATGGGCTCTGTTATTCTGTTTCAGAAGTTCCAGTCGGGGAGCAGAGACAATGCTATACAATTTAGGTGGCCAATCACACAGCACAAAGAAGGATTGGTTAAAAGGAATGGTTAATAGGAACACTTTTGCAAACAAAATTGTGTTTAAAGGAGATCAAATGGAAGCTGATTCAGTGAAGTTAGCAAACAGAACTTGCCAAAGTTCAACGAGGAAGCTAATTGCTATGGAAATAATGGCTGCCATCAGTGGAGACTGACGGCCTCAGTGTGGGCTATGGTGGAGACAGGGGAACTGGCCCAGTGACATTGGGGGGACGGGGGTTAATGCAAAAGACTCTGTCCTTGTAGGAGGAGTCCGCACTTGAATTGCCTCCCCAGGAACTGTCGTGGAGGGGAGCCGCACCTTGTCATCTTCCCACATGGCCCAGAGCTTCTCAGTGTGATAGCCTGGGACTCGGGCTCAGACTCGGAACCAGAGGAGACTCAGTCTGCACCGGATCCTTTGCCTCAGGCATCACCTGAACCAAGTCTGGGGCTTGATCCTGAAAAGTCCCAGTCTACATAGGTTCCCCTGCAACAAACACCAGCTGGGCCGAGTCAGGGGCCTGAGCCTGCCCTGGCTTCAGATGCAGGGATTACCTCGTTGCCTTCAGCTGGGCCATCGCTTACAGCTGCTCCACTACCGGTTTGGTCAGGGGAGACTGAGGTGGCCCCTGGGTCTAGTAACCCACCGACGTCTCCCGAGCTGCAGAGACTAAGGTCTGAGAGAAGGAGAGACCTGAGTACTCGCAGGAGGAGTGCTCGCCTTCAGGCGAAACAGGGAGGTGAGTCGCCGGGGGATCAGGACCGCCTGCTACCCCGACAAAGATAAAAGGCTGTCGGGAGCAACATTGCTGTATGCTAGATCCTGCCTGAGATCCTGTACCTGTCCTTGCCTGGTTTCCTGCCTTGTGTCCTGCCTTGGCCCTGTCGGACTGACTCCTAGCAGAACCTCTGGATTCTGGACTGGTCATGGACTGCGTTTCATGGGCTGGACTGGTCATGGACTGCGTGTGTATCTGAAGAAGTGTGCATGCACACGAAAGCTCATACCAAGAACTAACTTAGTTGGTCTTTAAGGTGCTACTGGAAGGAATATTTTTTGCGTTTCATGGGTTACCCCCGGGCCAGCACACTCAGATTACCCCAGATATGCAAGAAGAATGCCATTCCACACATTGAAAATGAAAAGGGGCTTCTAAATGGGGAAAGCATGGTGCAGCATCTAAACCTGGAGTGGTAAGCCTGTGGCCCTTGTTCCAGTTTCATATTGCCACTCTTGCTGCCCAAGACCACCCTTCTGCGAATTACTTTGTCTTTTGCTTTGCCAGAGGGGGGGGGATATGATTGTGTGTGTGCCCAGGAGATAACTGTACATTCCTGCAGTGCTGCAAACTCTGTCTGTGTTTGGCTCCGGATCAGTCCGCCATCTGCTGTGACCCCAACTGATTTTTCCTGTGGGTCAACAGCCCTTCATAAGAAAAGTGTTATCCACCTCTGTTCTTAACAACCGGACACAGGGGCAAACTGGAAACACTGATTTCTTCAGCAAAACCCCAAAGGTTTGATGGAAGAGGGCATGATGGGATGAATAGGGATCCATATATGCAAGAGGAGACACTCATATTAGATTTGGTGTTTTGTCCTAGATCAGGGGTCAGCAAACTTTTTCTGCAGTCCACTGTCCCTCAGACCTTGTGGTGGGCCAGACTATGTTTTGAGGGGGGAGGGATGAATGAATTCCTATGCCCCACAAATAACCCAGAGATGCATTTTAAATAAAAGCACACATTCTACTCATGTAAAAACACGCTGATTCCCGGACCGCCGCAGGCCGGATTTAGAAGGCAATTGGGCCAGATCTGGCCCCCGGGCCTTAGTTTGCGTACCTATGTCCTAGATGGATGGTGGTTGAGCGCCAGAGAGCAGCAGTAATAATACTGACCTATTGAATGTGTGAGGTTTTACACACCACAAGCTATCCCTGTCTGCTGTTCCCATATGAATGCGCACAAAATCACTTCTTTTGAATGTAGCATCCATCTTCTGAACTGAAGCAACACAGACACGTTGAGGGGTATTTTGATGGCTGTTCCACATTCGCAGAACCTCCTTCCTAGAGAAATCTATCAAACGATGAGGCATTGTCAGACTTCTTTTACTGGACTTGCTTTCCAAGGAGTGGGGTTACAGCCATGTAGGTATGTATGTGTGTAAATATATTTTGTTTTTATTGAAGGTCTTTTCTTAAATCTTTGTTACGTTGAACTCTTGGGAAGAAAATGGTTCAAAATATATAATACATGTAGTTGAAGGAATCATGTTTGGCCCCCTAAATGCTTAGAGAGGCAGAGAGATATTCAAAATAGCTTGTTTTCATTCATCAAAAACGTTGTTAAATATAATCTACCCGCCTATCTGACTGGGTTGCCCCAGCCAACAGAATATGTATATAAAAAGAAAATATAACATAAAACTGTTACAAAGCAGTTTGAGTTTTTCAGTGTTTCTGTATGGGCCCTAGGAGATCAATCTGAGGATATGCACACACAAACACACACACACCCTTTCCAGCAATCGATATCTACTCAGTACATTCTATAGAGTCCAATGGAGCTTACTCCCAGGTAAGCTTTTATAGGATTACAGCCAAAATACTAGTTATGAATCAGCGCTTCCATGCTAGGTTTTATTTCTACATCTCCAACGTTTCAGCTAATCGTTCTGATGAAAAAAATAAACATGTAAACAATATTTTCCTGTTTTGCAGAATTTATAAGCTGATCACTTTGCTATTAATAGTCCTCTTTTTTGGACTCGCTGTGTCAATTTTATGCTTTTTAAGCTTATTATCTAATTGCATGCTTCTGCTGGCTTCCGAAATGGCATGACATTAAGTCAGACTTTGCGCCGCGTTCTGTAGTAGCGGAATATTCAATTATTTGTTCTGGCTCATGTAATTCCCTGTATTCCAAGCTTGTTAATGTCATTACAGGCCTGAAATAAAGTGATTACTCTAAATGAGTATTTATCCAATCGGCAACTTGGTTCTTGCACGCTCCGGCTGACAATATATGATGGGAAGGTTCTTCCTTGTCTCCCTCTGTTTTTTTCTCTCTGCCCCAAACACCACCTTCGTGTCAAAGAGGCGCCATAACATTGTGGGTGCTCTGTGAAAAACTGTCATGCGGTGTTAAAAATAGGACCTATATATATTATACAATAAAAAAAGAATTGCAACTTCCCCCTGCAGAGTTAAAGCTAATGACCACTGCTTCCACTCCCAGGCAGAGATGACAGCTTGAACTAACTGAAAATGGCAGGCCTGCTGTTGAGCCGGCCACTTATGTTATTTCTCTTGACATGGTTCTGGGGAAGACCTAATTTTTTTGACATTTGACCATGCAAATTTGAGTCCTGATACATTATTCTGCATTTACATCCTCCCAGTGTTGCTGTTTAAAATGTGCTACAAGCTCCAGGAGCTCGGCTAATAAAGGCCACGGAATGAAAGGAAAGTTAAATATGAATGTTAAGAGGAGACCTAAATGAAGGGGGCTGGCTTGTACATCTCAAAGATGACCTTCTGGAAACGAGCGAGTGGAGAATGCTTAAGGGGCGGGGGGAAGCAAATGGCAAAAAGGGTGCAATCATCTTTCCTTTTCCCTAAAATATTTAAAGAAGGTACTAAAATATTCACCCCAAAATGGAGAAACATTCAGTTTTACATGGAAATTTCTTTATTTGGCGATTCTGCTGGATGTATGCTAAGCCTTCATTTCGTTCTTCGCTTTTAGTAGTACACCTTGCCCAAAAAGCTAAGAAAGCAGAGTTGTTATTCATTAAGCAAAGAGCTTATGCGGCCACACTTCTTCTATTTCTTCTCCTCCTTCTTCCTCTTCTCGTTCTTCTTCTATGTCGCCTTGCACTTGCCTCACCTTATTCATGTTGTATATAGGCAACATTGCTCAGTTCATGTCTTCTCTTCAAAAAGTTCTTTTGAACCTAGTACTTTTGAAAAATCTCCTTTTGACAGCCATCACATCCGAATGAAACTCTCTTGAACAGGCCAGCTTTCTGAGCCATCCTGTTCCTGCCCAGCAAATGTTCCTTTGCCCACCTGATTAAGCTGCATGTATAGGAAACAAAGGTTATGTAGAAGGAGAGTTTGGATTTGATATCCCGCTTTATCACTACCCGAAGGAGTCTCAAAGCGGCTAACATTCTCCTTTCCCTTCCTCCCCCACAACAAACACTCTGTGAGGTGAGTGGGGCTGAGAGACTTCAGAGAAGTGTGACTAGCCCAAGGTCACCCAGCAGCTGCATGTGGAGGAGCGGAGACGCGAACCCGGTTCTCCAGATGTAGCAGCAGCCTCTTGGTTGCTCAGATTTTGTTGAACCACAGCTCCCATCATCCATGATCATCAGCTAAGTGGACTGCAAAGGATGCGGGTTGTAGTCCAACAACAACATCTGGGTTGCAGCAATAGACTTACACACACATACAAGGGATAGCTGCCTGCCACTCTTGGTTTTGCACCAACATTGTTTAGGCAATACCTAAGTGCTACTGCTCATGTAAATTACTACTCCTGTGACATGGGACAGCTTGTGCCTTGGGGATGCAAACTTTTAGAGTGATTGGCATGGGAGCAACTGAGGGACCAGAAGCATATGGCCACTAAAAGGCACTTAAATAATAGATTCAATAAGGAAATAGATGCAAATTCTTTGGCGGACAGAAAGACAGAAGCAATAAGTTTAGTGTATGGCTTCAAAGATGAAAGAAGACACAGTTATGCATAGCCTCTTAGTTAGATCAGGATTAGCTCGGTCTGTAGAGCACTAGATTCTTAATCTGAGGGTCATGGGTTTGAGCCCCATGTGGGGCAAAATGATTCCTGCATTGCATGCGGTTGAGCTAGATGACACTCATGGTCCCTTCCAACTCTGCAATTCTACAAAGCGTGTTCCCCTTCATGGAGAGCACGTGTTGCGGTGGGGTCTAGCAAGACACCCCCTCTAGGGTTCTGGGTGGAACCGTTTGGATGGCCATGACTGTGATTGGACCAAGTCGGGTTGTTGGGGAGATTTTGATGTTACCATTTAGAGGGTTGGCCCAAAGGTTATATATTCTTGGCACGCAGTTTTTTCAGCCTCTTTTGCTGCATGCATCGGATCGCCCGCCCACCCTCCCTAATTAAAGGCTATTGCGTTTGACCTTGCTATGCCTGTCATGGGGTCGCCTGCTTTGGGGTCAGAGGCCTGGTAGGAATTTTGTCCATTTGGCAGATTGGCTGGTGCCATTTGGTTTTTGCCTACTGCATAGCAAATCGTCACAGCTTGTAAGGTTGCGGTTAGGCATTGGTTAAAATTTGGTTGGTGGAGGGATAAGGGTTGGCAGTGCCTGCCCCTCCAATGCTGTTGCTGCAAGGGAATTCCATTAAAGGAATCCAAGGGTTTGCCATACATTTGACTGTATCCCCGGCAAGGGCCGTGCAAGCCCCTGGGAGCATGCAGGGAGGGGTGATGGTATGGTGCCCAGCCCCATTCTCTCCCCAATATTATTTTCCCTTACTGACTTTTGCTGGAATACGGGGCGGGGACAGATAGTCGCAACCAATGCCTAAGCAACCACTCACATTATGTATTTTAATAAAGTTGTGGCCAAAATTATTCCAAAAACCTTAAACAAAAATTCTGTGTGTATTGTGATTCATTTAGGGGGCTGGCTTGGGGACCTCGACACGCAACTGGGTAAGCGTTTCAGCCCAAATGGGCTACCAACCCTTTTAAGAAAGTACACGTGGTGTAGAACTCTTCACCAGTTATATCCTCTAATACTACTTTATCACCTTTGAAATACCCACGCAGGTGAGCCATGAGTCTAAAGAGTTTTAAAAGCCAATGTTTTCTCATTTCTCAACGATACTGGTTGCTGTAGGAGCATTGATTTCTGAATGGCAGATAACACATCTTCATTAGAAGACTCTGTTCTTCATGTGAAAATGACCTCACAATGCAAAAAATTGACATGTTTCTCTGTTTATAGTTAACCTATTGGCTACCACCTTTGCAAGACGGGATTAGATTTACTCTGGGAAAGTCTTTAAAAATCAGTGCAACAAGGCGTCTTTTCGGAGCCAGTCAAATAGTTAAACTGGAGCAAAGTTTTAGACATATCTATATGCATCAATAGCTTTAAAGAACACTCGCTTCAAATAAAATATCCTCTGATCAGAGAGCATTGTGTAAACATATAAAATATATTCAAAGCTGGATGGCATGGGCAGTATCTACCTTGGGGAATTGTAGCAGACAGCAAGGACCGGAAAGTCTGTTGGTTGAAAACTCAGAGATTGTGAGAAGTAATGTGTCTACAAACTACACACCATGACTACAACAACATGCCCCTAAGAACTAGGTACTGTCAAAAAAGGAATAACAAGCCCAACCTATATAGGTTTACCTTTTCATAATGGGAAGAAAACATTGAAAACAAGGGAAAGGTAGAGAGAAAATCTGAGGGACTGCCAACTCACCAATGAAAACACTCAGATGGAGTCTAGTTTAACCAAAGTACATCTGTGATATTTTTTAAGACAGGGAGAAACCAAATAAGTAGGCAAAAGGTAAATGACTCCTGGACAGTTAAGTCTAGTCCAAGGCCACTATGGGGCGCTCATCTCACTTTCAGGCTGAGGGAGCCGGTGTTTGTCCACAGACAGCTTTCCAAGTCATGTGGCCAGCATGGCTAAACAGCTTCTGGCACAACAGAACACTGTGACGGAAACCAGAGCATGCAGAAACACAATTTCCTTTCCTGCCACAGCAGTACCTATTTCTCTACTTGCACTGGTGTGCTTTCGAACTGCGAGGTTAGCAGGAGCTGGGACAGAGCAACTGGAGCTCACCCCATCAGAGGGATTCGAACCGCTGACCTTCTGGTCGGCAAGCCCAAGAGGTTCAGTGGTTTAGACCACAGCGCCACCCGCATCCCTAGAGCAAATAGATCATACCTCAGGTAGCCAAACATTCCAGTCAGAATGGGCAGCAACAGAAAACGAGAATTGATGCCTGTGCCAGAGATCCACCAAGATATGTGGAGCTCCATTTGGCAGGAATGATGGAGGCAATCTCCATTGCCATGCCCACGTTTTGGAATACCTTGCCCCAGGGAGACTCGTTTGACTCCCTTGTTGGCACATGTCCTTGATCGCATGTGCACAAACTGAGGGATGTATAAATGTCGCCTCCAGGGGTGCACTCTTCTGCAGGGTGCCACAGGGAAACAGGATACCTTTCTTCTAGGGTTTCCATATTTCAAAAAGTGAAATTCCTTACACCCACAAAGTTGTTGAGCTTCTTTTGGGAACAAATTGTTGAGCTGTGTTGGCCAAACCTCCCCCCTGCCCAATAGTGATTTTAAGCTTTTTGAGCTGTTTCTGTTGCTTTTTCCATCACATTGCCATATATCCAGGCAGGACCGGATTTAGGTTTGATGAGGCCTTAAGCTATTGAAGGTAATGGGGCCCTTTATATGTCCAGCTGTCCTTTGTCAACAACAAACTGTTGCTATTTTGTGTTGAATATATGTGATATGGTAATTTATGGACCTAATGGGTATCTAAATCCATTTGCACATTACAAAATATGTACCGGTCCATCATAGGAGCCTACACAACACAAATTACTTTTGCCGTATGTAGCCTTCATTTTATTTGTTTTTTATCTTATATTTTCAAAATGTACATCCAGTTTTTTCCCCTTTAAACTTTTGGGCGGGCCCCAAGAGAGTTGACTGCAAGAAGATCAAACCTCTCCATTCTGAAGGAAATCAGCCCTGAGTGCTCACTGGAAGGACAGATCCTGAAGCCAAGGCTCTAATACTTTGGCCACCTCATGAGAAGAGAAGACTCCGTGGAAAAGACGCTGGTGTTGGGAAAGATGGAGGGCACAAGGAGAAGGAGATGACAGAGGACGAGATGGTTGGACAGTGTTCTCGAAGCTACCAGCATGAGTTTGACCAAACTGCAGGAGGCAGTGGAAGACAGGAGTGCCTGGCGTGCTCTGGTCCATGGGGTCATGAAGAGTCGGACACGACTAAACGACTAAACAACAACAAGAGAGTACTGTTTTATTGTGTGCTCTTTGTAACACATTGCAGTTATTTCCGGACTGCATCTAATCGCAAAATATAATAATTATAGTGTTTGATTAAACAAAAGAAGAAATAAAGGACATTTTTGATGAGTTCCTCTATGTGTAGGTGAAAAGAAGAGAAACACATCCCATTAGCAGCCCAAACCAGCTAATGTTGAAAACTGAGAAAATTAAATCTTTCTAAATTTAAAAAGGCAGGCTAAACCCAAATGCCTTATTTGCATCCAAAGGAATAATCATTGATCAGTTTTCTTGTGATTAGCAATTGTGTCAATATGCAATCTAATCTGATAATATCCATGAAAATGCAAGATAAACCCTGTTTGATCTTTGTGTATTAAACAAAGTAGCATACGAAGATGATCAGAAATGTAATTTGAATATGAACACATTTTCGGAAATGATCTAGAGAAACTTAGCTGCACCTGAGACGCACTAAAATAAATTACTCAGGGGTAAACTGCTTAATCCATTGATTTCAACAGTGTGTGTGTGTGGCCTTAACTGAATTGTGCCCACTAATCTAAATAATAAAAGTGGGTGGGGAGATAATGAAATGAAGAAGTATAACACTTTCTGGAAATATCTGCCTCTTGTAAAGATTACAAATATCTATGTGCAAATTTTTATTATGAGCCTTTTTTTTTTTTTTTTTGTATACGCAGGGTTGCCTAAAAATGGAACACTCTTATATCCTCCTTAAAAGGTAAAGGGACCCCTGACTGTTCGGTCCAGTTGCAGACGACTCTGGGGTTGTGGCGCTCATCTCGCTTTATTGGCCGAGGGAGCTGGTGTACAGCTTCCGGGTCATGTGGCCAGCATGACTAAGCCGCTTCTGGCAAACCAGAGCAGCGCACGGAAACACCGTTTACCTTCCCACCAGTCAGATTCTACTTGCACTTTGACGTGCTTTCGAACTGCTAGGTGGGCAGGAGCAGGGACCGAACATCGGGAGCTCATCCCGTCATGGGGATTCAAACCGCCTACCTTCTGATCGGCAAGTCCTAGGCTCTGTTGTTTAGACCACAGCACCACATGTGTCCTTTATGTCCTCCTTACATGCTGCTAATGCGTAACTGCACATCCATGCAGTGAAAAAGCAGTGGGGTGATGCAACTGTCCCACCTTCAATATAATTCAGATTCTCTGTCCAACCATCCACATGCTGAACGTGGCCATGTTGCCAAAGAGAACCCTATGTGTCTACACCTCCATGTGGCTAGGCTTCCACAGGATCAGCAACTATGCACAGTCAGGGTTCCTGAACCCATAGAGGTCTACATGTGTAGGTGTGGCATTCGTATGGAGCCCCCGGTCATCTCACGGACTATTGACCCGTACACCACTAATCCGCTGCCACCAACCAGGTCCTCCTTGGTAAATCACTTAGTCTCAGGTTCTCAGTTTAACAAAGAAGAGTGTAGTTTATTGCAGACACAAACAAACTTTAACTGCATTCCAAACATAGTTACTCTTTACCTTCTTAGTCTTATTTTATCCTGTCTCTATCTCTTCAACCTCCCCTCACACAAGAACCAATTGTACTAACTGTCTCTCTATTTCCAGCTGCCTGCCAACGGTTTTTCCAACTGCCTTTCCCAACCAACCAACCCACTAAAACCAACCAACTACCCACCCCCAAACCTCAGGATAAGCCCTTTTATAAACAGGTAGGCTCCGCCTCCGGCTTTCCTATTGGTCTACATTTTAACCCTTTCCCTTTCCCCTGTACAGACATTTTCAAATGAATGGGCAAACGCCACAGTAGGCTTCCCTTTTGCAGACATCTCAGCGTGTAGACATTGTGAGTGGGGAAGATGCCTTACATCATGGGAGGGATGACCAATACAACTCTACTGCCTCTTCCATAAGTGCATCACCTCCAAATTATATGGGTGAATACATCAAGGAGGCTTTAGAGTCTAAGTGTAAAAGGTAGGCTTGCAATATGTCAGGAAAACTCCTGACATGTCCTGGTTTTCAGGTGTTAAAATGCTGTTAGGAGGGAATATTGGGATAGAAAAATAAAACAGTGGAAACAGCTCCAAAGGCTTTTTAAGAAATCACTATTTTGGGGGGAAGTTTGCCCAAAAAATGGGACGCGGGTGGCGCTGTGGGTAAAACCTCAGCGCCTAGGACTTGCCGATCGCATGGTCAGTGGTTTGAATCCCCGCAGTGGGGTGCGCTCCTGTCGTTCGGTCCCAGCGCCTGCCAACCTAGCAGTTCGAAAGCACCCCCGGGTGCAAGTAGATAAATAGGGACCGCTTACCAGCGGGAAGGTAAACGGCATTTCCGTGTGCTGTGCTGGCTCGCCAGATGCAGCTTGTCACGCTGGCCACATGACCCGGAAGTGAGTCAGCTGGCCACGTGACCTGGAAGTGAGATGAGCGCACAACCCTAGAGTCTGGCAAGACTGGCCCGTACAGGCAGGGGTACCTTTACCTTTTACCTTGCCCAAAAAAGCTCAACAATGTAGGTTTGTTCCCCAAGAAAAGCTCCACAAAGTTGTGGGTGTGAGGAATTTTACTTTTTAAAATATGGCAACCCCAGAGATTTCCCCCACCCCTATGTTTTCAGCTATTCAGCTGTGTCAGAGATGTGTCAGCAAGGAGTTGTCCACCATGTTCCCTAAGTGCAAGCGGTCTAACAGCTTCTCTTACAGGCAGACTTCCTGTAAAATGGCCTCCAGATTATTTCCATCTTTAGAAGACCTGGACAGCAGGCAGACAGCTACTTTTTAAAAATATCAGTGCCCACTTAGCAAGTCCCCAAAAGTTGTTCCTTCCACTGGAGTGCAGTAGAACATCCATTAGCTTATAATTCACTGTTCCGTGTCTTGTGATGCAGGTCCTTAAAAACAGAAATCAGTAACTTCGGCAAACACCCCTTAAAAAGCCTTCAGTTGAGCTCTACGTTTCGGTACAGTGTGTGCCTTTCTTTAAATGATTTCACCTTAGCTCTGCTGGGGGAAACTGTTTAAATGCCTTCGCCTGAATAGGAAACATTACGCAAACTCATTAAAATGTTCTCTCCTGGTCTAACATTTAATGGTTAGAACTGAATCTTCATATTGGGTCCAGCTTCATAAACAGGTACAGGAGCTAGAGGAAGACTGAGATAAAAGGAGACTGAGGAAGAGAAAGCCTGTGAGCTTGTGTTATTCTTCAACGCTTGAGGGAGCTAGGTGTGTTTAGCCTGGTAAAGAGGAGACTGAGAAGAGATGATTTGTTGTCGTTTAGTCGTGTCCGACTCTTCGTGACCCCATGGACCAGAGCACGCCAGGCACTCCTGTCTTCCACTGCCTCCCGCAGTTTGGTCAAACTCATGTTTGTAGCTTCAAGAACACTGAACACATCAGGGTCTTTTCCAGGGTCTTTTCCAGGGAGTCTTCTCTTCTCGTGAGGTGGCCAAAGTATTGGTGCCTCAGCTACACGATCTGTCCTTCCAGTGAACACTCAGGGCTAATTTGCTTCGAAATGGATAGGTTTGATCTTCTTGCAGTCCATGGGACTCTCAAGAGTCTCCTCCAGCACCAGAATTCAAAGGTATCAATTCTTCAGCGATCAGCCTTCTTTATCGTCCAGCTCTCACTTCCATACATCACTACTGGGAAAACCATAGCTTTTACTATATGGACCTTAGTCTTACACTGCTTAAATTTTTGGGATCTAGTAGACCTGATTTGAGTTGATGACTCAAATTGATTATTTTTTTGTTGTATATATTTCAACAATCCCAGAGTTTGAGGGCCAGTAGCACAGATGTTGTAAAGGGGGGCTGATCTGTCGTGGAACAACCCCACGGACGAAGATAACAGTGCTTACACAGACACCATTGCTGGTTGCAAAAGGGCCCCCATGACAGCTCAAGCTTCAGAGACCCAAAAATGTAGGTCTGCCATTGCTTCAAGTGGATGAAGCTCAAAATGTGAAGCTATGCACACTCATCAAGTTGGATCCCATTTTGAATTAGGCTCCTTTGAGCTAGATGAGTCTAACTCAAGATGAGGATTGTACCACAGTCTTTTCTGCAAATACCCAAATCTTCTGCAAATTTCTAAACAAGGGGTTAGCTTGAGGGAGGGGGGATGGCAATAGGTTGAGATTTACCCCCCCCCTCTAACCTGAATCTTTTTTGTTTCCATTTTTGCTTACAGAAAATAGGGGGGGGGGTTGCAATGACAGGAAAGCAATTTTTATTTTTTAAAAAACCCTTAAATTGTTTGGGTGGCAAGCTGTGTTCAGCTCACTCATCACTGCAACTGAGAGAGTAACGTAAACAAACAGGCCACTATTTTCGCAAATAGTGCCCCCAAATCACTGAAAACACAAGCCATTTTTTGACGCTGGCAATAGCAGTATGGAGCTTCAGGTAAGCCTATAAAAATTATACTATATGCACTTTGGGAATATGGACGAAATATTTAAATAGAGCGTTCTTTTCTTTCAGTAAATGCTTTCAGAATGCATATTCTACACTCCCCACTAAATTATGACAGAAGACAGGTCATAATAACTGATGTAATAGGCAAGGAGGGAGAATGGAACACAATTCCCTAAACTCAATAAAATAAGCAATTACTCCTGTTATCTGAACGGCTCTGTCAGTGGAGAAGTTGTCTGTGTCATAACAGAATCTAACAGAGCCGGTTGCCTTTAAGCATCAAAGGCTTTGGCCTTATTATCTTCTGGAGATGTGCATGTATAATAAGCCTTTCCGACAAATGGGGAGGAAATGTCTCTGGCAAAACTCTAAAATGGTGATAAACTATGTCCAAATGATTAATTCAGAGAAATTCCCCATCACGCTGAGGCAACATGTGCCCGTCTCTTCTGTCATGCCCTTGGAGATTTTCCATGCTAAATGTATGTGCATATTTTTCATGGCCAATGATATTTGAATTGCAGCCTGCTCCCATGCAGAACATAAAACACTTCAAACTGCATAATGCAGACTAAATTATAAGTTCTCCAGTGGCCTGAGGTGGCAAGGGCCATAATAATGAGTGTGCTTAAGTGACTTGGTAGAATTTTTTTTCCACTTTAATTTAATACCTCGACTTGCTGCAACCTTATTTTGAAAAGGAAAGGATTGTTTCATAGCACTATGAGAACAATATCATAATAGAAAATAAGAACTTCTTCCTTCTCTCTCTCTCTCTCTCTCTCTCTCTCTCTCTCTCTCTCCTTAATAAATACAGAAATCTAGCACAGTGATGGCCAATTCAGACACGTCAATCAGATGGAATATGAAACCGAAACCCCTATACATATGTGAAATAATTCCATTTCTCACTCTTGTATATGTAAACTAATTCCAGGTTCCTTTAAGAGGACATACATTGTAATTTCCACTAACAAATTGCTATTTTGCATGCATCTCCTGATTAGAAAAACAGACACATAGACTCTTACTTCACTGCAACCCTGTATATTAACACACAAATAACAACACTCTGGGGTGCGGGTGGCGCTGTGGGTTAAACCACAGAGCCTAGGACTTGCCGATTAGAAGGTCGGTGGTTCGATTCCCCATGACGGGGTGAGCTTCCGTTGCTCTGTCCCTGCTCCTGCCAGCCTAGCAGTTCGAAAGCACATCAAAGTGCAAATAGATAAATAGCTACCGCTCCGGCGGGAAGGTAAACGGCGTTTCCGTGCGCTGCTCTGGTTCGCCAGAAGCGGCTTAGTCATGCTGGCCACGTGACCCGGAAGCTGTACACCGGCTCCCTTGGCCAATAAAGCGAGATGAGCGCCACAACCCCAGAGTCGGTCACGACTGGACCTAATGGTCGGGGTCCCTTTACCTTTACCTAACAACACTGTCCTGGTGTTTTCTTTCACTAACTTTGAGAGCAAATCCAAACTTTTTCATTTTAGGGGAGATGGGTGCAAGGATCTAACATGGGTGTGGCGCAAGCCCCCAAAACTGGGTAATGGGGTTGCATTAATAGTTACTGAAGTAATTTTAAATATCCTGTAATTGTTTGTTGCTATTAATGTCTTTGATAGAAATACAAATGCATGAAATAGAGTCGTACCTTGGACCTCAAATACCTTGGCAACTGAACAAATTGGCTCCCTAACTATCGAAACCCGGAAGTGAGTCTTCTGGTTTCTAACAATTTCCGGAAGCTGAATGTCCGGCACAGCTTCCGTGGCTTCCAACCGGCTGCAGGATATGCCTGCAGCCAATCAGAAGCTGCGCCTTGGTTTTCAAACAGTTCCAGGAGCCAAATGGACTCCTGGAACACATTCTGTTCAAGAACCAAGGTACGACTGTATAGCCAATTTTGGTGTTAATAGCTCTAAGGGTCACCCACACATCTGCTTGTCCTGTACCAAAAAACATGGGTCTGAGCAGTTTTACACTTGTCTTGTTATTCCATTATTACTATTATTTATTTCTATGCTGACCATCTGACTGGGTTGCCCCAGCCACCCTGGGCAGCTTCCAACAAATTAAAACACATTAAAACATCAAACATTAAAAACTTCCCTATACAGGCTGCCTTCAGATGTCTTCTAAAAATCAGATATTTATTTCCTTGACATCTGGCGGGCATGGGTCCTGGTCCTTGTGCCTTTGCCCCACAGCTTTCTCCTAGAAAACAAACCCTCTCTTTAGCACTAAATTGCAATAAACAGCAATTCGTGGAAAACCCAAATGCTGTATGTTCCAATTCAGTGCTAAATGGTGGGTTTTCCCAGGGTGAAGCAGTAGGGCAAACGGGAATCTGGATGAGCCCCAACTGTGTTGGAAGGTTGAGTGGTCAAATCAATAATGGGGTGCTGTCATCCACCAGCAGTAGAAGAGGCATAAACCCCTGATTTCTAGCTTTTGTTTTAAAGAAAAGAGTAAGTTTCTAGCATTTGTAGAACCTGAGATAGGAGGTAAAATGTCCAGGCACTGTTCTACTTATTTGTTTGCTGAGAAACTTGCCAGTTTTATATATATATGTAAGTATGTATATTTATTTGCAGTATTTACACACACACTCAAAATTTCTGTGGCTACCCATGGTTGGGAGAAACCCAACACTGTTGGCTAGATTCTCACACAGGTGCAACATTTCAATGATTGCTCTGTTTTTGTTATCCAGCAGTGTTAATAGATTATTATTTTATTACTACCAGGGCTTTTTTTTTCAGCTAGAACTCGCCAGAACTCAGTTCTGGCTTCTCTCAGGTGGGCACCATTATTAGAGAACAACGTTCATGGTGATTTCCGGCATCTATGTTTCTAGAAAGATAGCACGGATTACTACTATTATTTAAGTTTATTGGTCGCTTCACACAAATAATAAGCAGTACAAAATGGGGGGAAATAATCTGATTTAATTAATTAAAAGCAAAGCACAATATCAGTTAATCCAAGCATTAAAAATAACCCTCCCATGCCCTAAGAGAGGTTTGATCACCACATACATTGCTTAAGAGAACACACATACAAATATTTATACCATCAAATAGGGGAAAGAAATAAAATTAACACCCATCAATCACTCTGGCCTCCTCATTAATAGTCTTGTATGCTTGTTGCAACTGGTCCACCAGCAAAAAGGACTGCAAGAAGGTCGCATTGCCAAACAGTCTATGGATGATCTGTTTATTGAGCATTCACCCAAATTTGTTTGTGCAAAGCTTGCAGGGTGGCTAGACAGCACCAACTATTTATTGAGCAGTTGCCCTGATTTGTTTCCGTGGAGGTTATGCAATGTTGCATCAAGCAGTCCCTGTTTTCACACTTCCTCCTGCTCTGATGGTGTTTCCTGCTTGGCTGGGGGTTGGACTCGATGGCCCTTGTGGTCTCTTCCAACTCTATGATTCTATGATTCATACATTTAATTGTGCCTTAAATCTGAAAGCACAACAGGCCAACTTTATAGCATGTGTGATCCAAGCACACTGAGGTCCCCTTTATTTTGACAAGAGAGTTAAAACACATCTGTAATTCTTGAAAGAAATGGGACTCAAAAGTGCTTTTGACAGGATCTTGCCCATTCCAGCAAAGAAAAGTCATGTAAATACAGTTTGGGTGAAGGGCATTTCTTTTTTTCTTTTTCTTTCTTTTTCCAAAAAAAATTATTAGTTTTCACAATATTATAAACAAATAAACAAACACACAAGACAAACAAATGTAAATCATAGCCTTATTGAAAATTACAGTTATTAACTTTGTTAAGTGACTTCCTCGCTTCCCTTTGGTTGAATTTCCTTGCATGTCCTTTTAACGGTTTTCCAAATCCCAATTTTTATAGAATTTAACTTAAGCATTAACATCCTTAGATCTTCACCTTATGGAATTAAACATATTAATTCATCACTTAACGTAAATAAAATCCTTAGCCCATTAAGTATCTGCAAGCTATTTTCAGTTAGTTTAACTTAGCAAATTTAACTAAATAATCATTAAATTTATTCCATTCTACCCGATACTCCTCCTCCTTCTGGTCGCGGACTCTTCTGGTTAGGTTGGCTAGCTCTGAAAAATCCATCATCTTCACCTGCCATTCTTCTGTTGTTGGTAATTCTTGGGTTTTCCACTTTTTAGCTAACAAAATACGAGCAGTAGTTGTGGCAAACAAAAATAATTTAACATCTTTCTTGGGCAATTCCAAACCTGGGTGAAGGGCATTTCAATTTAGCCAACAAATAGTCTTAACACCACGAGACCATAGAACATATACAATATGTTAGGAATTCTTCTCACCAAATAATGATCATTTTGCTCCAAGCTTCTCCACTCCCTTATAGTTGTCCTTTTTTTCTAGTTTAAATTCCTTTTGGATTTTAAAAGGCTCTTTGCATCCATGGTTTAAGGCTGTCGAATACTCTTCCCCCCCCCCAAAGTGCTCGGGGGTATTCTGAACCTTGAAGGTAGCCTAACACTAGCATCCTCTTGCATTTGAAGGCAGCTCATTCATTCCAAGTGGACAGCTATTCTTCAAAGTTTTCTTTGGAGGAAAGTGCCAATTCTGATTTGTATGCTTTTTCAGAGAGTCACCGAACACTGTGCTGAGACCTCTTCAGTGGCTTCAGGCAGATTTAACCTAAAACAGAGGGCGGGAGGGAGGGAGGGAGGGAGGGAGGGAGAGAGAGAGAGAGAGAGAGAGAGAGAGAGAGAGAGAGAGAGAGAGAGATTTGATGGTAGCTTGGAATTTTCCTATCATCGAATACATCTGAAGAAGGCCTTCCAACTCGCGCAACTTTGTGAAATCCTCCATTTTTTTCAAAGCAAAGCTGGTCTTTCTCTGGGGGGTTTAGAAAAGACTTGATAATAAAGGCAGCTACAGTCAAGCTTAATTTACAAAACATTATGTAAAACAGTCAGGTTGCATGATTCTTTAATGAGCAGGTAGGTTCTCTTTAGTCTTGGCCTTGAAAATGGAATATTTTTATTACCTTACACAGTGAAATGAGGCGTCAGTTTTCTCCCGAGCATTCACACACATGAGAATCTTGTCAAGATTTATTGTCGAGCTCTTAGTATCTTTTTTTAGATGAAAGATTCATACAAGAATATCTCAGAACCCAAGTTTCACACGCTGATTGATGTCTGTGGTCTCCTGCTGCGAGTAATACTCCGTATTTGTTCAAATTAGTTTACAAGACTTCTCATTTCGGCTCATTAAAAACAACTGATGCAGGATGCTAATGATTTATAGAACTAAGGTGAATTCCATATATCCCCTTGGAACAACGCCCAAGGCTACAATCCATACTGCCCAACAATATCTTTTTAATAGGTACGGCATCAGTTTTCTTACTATACATTTCTGGTGTGTAGTAAACTTGTGCCTATAACAGGAACTTACCTGCCAGCTCTCCCTGTGTGGATGACATGATCTTCTCTCTAGTGTGGACCAGTTTATTTCCATGGCGCTAGCATGAAACTGAAATCTCAAATTCCAGAAGCTTTAATATTGTGGTGTGAGAGCTTGCATGACCACCCAGATGTAGAATCTTAGCACATCTTGTTGTGGCCTGCTTCATATATTCCTGGCAGGAACATGGCTGCTACTGCCCAGCAGCTGCTCCTATTCTATTTTTCATCTTATAGTTGGTGCAGAGGGCATAGATGATGGCACCCACATCATTAGATGATATGTCATTGGAGAGGTGTGTTCCTACCCACGTGCGTGAAAGCTGTATATTGGCATGAGATTGTGTCAGTGCCAGCAAAACAGACAAAATGTGCTTTCTATAAGCTGTCTGTCTCAATAAAGGTAAAGGTAAAGGTACCCCTGCCCGTACGGGCCAGTCGTGTCCGACTCTGGGGTTGCGCGCCCATCTCGCTTAAGAGGCCGGGGGCCAGCGCTGTCCGGAGACACTTCCGGGTCACGTGGCCAGCGTGACGAAGCTGCTCTGGCGAGCCCGCACCAGCGCAGCACATGGAAATGCCGTTTACCTTCCCGCTAGAAAGCGGTACCTATTTATCTACTTGCACTTAAGGGTGCTTTCGAACTGCTAGGTGGGCAGGAGCTGGGACCGAACAACGGGAGCTCACCCCGCCGCGGGGATGCAAACCACCGACCATACGATCAGCAAGTCCTAGGCACTGAGGTTTTACCCATAGTGCCACCCACGTCCCTGATGTCTGTCTCAATAGGCAGTGCTAATACGCAAAGGTAAACAGGCCATTGCAAATCTAGCAGCACAGACAAAACTTTAATATCACCTGACACGACCTCAAGCATAGTGCTTTTCAATGGAGCCCATTCTTACAAATCTGATTCCTCCCCCCCCCCCCCAATTTGGATTATTCATCGGCTAACAGTTTTCTAACTTTGCAGTCCCAAACACATTTAGTAGTGGGTAAGCCTCACTGAACTCAGTAGGACTTACTTTTGAGTAAACAATCCTTTGAAGTGGTTGACAGCCCTCACTCCTTTCCTTTCATTTGGGGAGCAAGAAATATTAGATCCAAGAGCAGACATTAACATGAATTAGGTAAGTCTATTTGGTTTCCCAGAGTGCTGCCAGACTGTCAATTAATGTGGTAAATTAGAGGAGAACTGGCAATCTATGTATTCACTATGGAACGTCTACCCTCAGTGTTGAGAATATCACCAGCAACTGAAAATAAAACTTAGGCATAACTTGGATATTTTTGGAATTACGCTTCCTTATAGCTATTTTCCTCTACGTTTTTTTTTTACCACTGTCTTGTACAGCAGGGGAACCGGTGGCCTTCCAGATGTTGTTTGGACTTCAGCTCTCAACAACCACAACCAGCATGGTCAATGGTCAATGACAATGGCCATTGTAGACCAGCAACATTTAGGGAACCACTGATTCCCCATTGATGTAAGAATGGTGAACAGATAGCATTTTATCAGTGGTGGTTGGTTTCACAGCACGGTCCTATACATGTCTCATCAGAAGTAAGTCTCTAATTTGGAGATGGTATTTAACACCAGTCAGATTAAATCAAATAAACAAGGAATATTCAGTGTTATGTTGGAGGGGATGCCAGGAAAAAGGAAATTGTGTTCACATGTGGTGGGGGTGTAAATATGTACATTTTTTTCTGGCAAAGGGTGTTTAAGGAGATAACAGAAATCAATGGGTTAAAGCTGGCCGAAAGTCCACAGGTAGCATTATTATTGAATGACGATTGGGTGGAAGGTTCGCAGGCTGTGAAGGACTTGCTCACAAATTTATTGACAGCTGCACAAGTTATTATAGCTAGGAAATGGAAGTGGCAAGCAGAATATAGAATGGAAGAATGGTATACAGAGGTGTGGGATATAGCTATTAATGATAAATTAACATGTGCCATTAAGGTAAGATGAGGAATATGTGGGATAAATTATTTTGAGGAGACATGGAAGGTGTTTGTAGAATTTGTACTGTTAAAACAGAAAGGGGTCAAAGGTGTAGAAATTTTGGGAGGTTGAATAGTTACAGTGGAATGGTCTCAGTGGTAGGGTGCACATTTTTATTCCTATTTATTTATGATTATTACTTTGTCGGGAGGAGGAGGAGGAGGAGGAGGAGGAGGAAGAAGAAGAAGAAGAAGAAGAAGAAGAAGAAGAAGAAGAAGAAGAAGAAGAAGAAGAAGAAGAAGAAGAAGAAGAAGAAGAAAGTCTCACTGAGTTCATACAGGCAAATGGGAACGGCAAATTGCAGCCCTGGTTATCCTGAATATATTTAATATATTCACCTGCATGTGTGATATATGAGTAATGAGAAGCAGGGTGGTGCAGTGGTTAGAGTATCAGATGACGACCAAGGAGACAAGGTTCAGATTTCAACTCGGTCATGACGCTCCATGGATGACCTTCGTCCAGCCACTATATCTCTCAAAGTAGGCTATGTCAAAGGTCTGCTGTGGGTTAAAATGGGTGAGGGAACTGGTGGTCACCCAGGGGAAAGAGTAGGATAGAAATGCAATAAACAATCATTTTTCTTCAGCTTTCTGCCTATTCTCTGAAAGCAGGGATTGGCCAAGGCCGCCTTCTGAAGGAGCGTCTCCACCCCCATTGTTCTGCCTGGACACTGAGGTCCAGCGCCGAGGGCCTTCTGGTGGTTCCCTCACTGCAAGAAGCAAAGCTACAGGGAACCAGACAGAGGGCTTTCTTGGTAGTGGCACCCGCCCTGTGGAACGCCCTCCCATCAGATGTCAAAGAGATAAACAACTACCTGACATTTAGAAGGCAGCCCTGTTTAGGGAAGCTTTTAATGTGTGACATTTTAATGTATTTTTAATCTTTGTTGGAAGCCGCCCAGAGTGGCTGGGGAAACCCAGCCAGATGGCCAGGGTACAAATAATAAAGTATATTATTATTATTATTATTATTATTAGGCTCTGGTTCCTTCTCTGATTTTGCCCTTGAAGTGACCTTCCTTTATTGAAGATGCATTTAACAGACAGGCAGAGCAATCCTAAGTATAGGAAACTCACAAAATGTATGCTGGCTTAATATAAGCTGGTGTAAAGTATCCCTATTCCAAACTCTGTTCAACTAGCGCTGGCTGAGCTAGCGGAAGCCTGGCAGAGGGGGAAACTAGCCTTTAAAGTAGAGTTTGACTCACAACACTCTTTTCGCCAGAGTAAATCCCACCAGGTTGCCCATGCTGTGACCGAGCCGAACAGAGTTAGGATCCAGCCTAAGTTTCTGCCTCCCCAGTCCTGCCCCCAGAATGCCCACTTTCCCGGGCTTACACCAGTTCATAGCTGTCAACCGCCCCTTATTTGGCGGGAAAGTCCCTTATCCCAGCACCATGTCCCACTGCTGTCCCTTATTGATGATGTCCCTTAAATTTCCCGGGCTTCAAAGGAAGCAGCTCCTCTCCCTCCCTCCCTGCCTGCCAGGGAGGAGGGAGGCTCCAACTGTGTTGCTTGGCTGCGTTGCTCACCCAATAAGGAGTCTAAGAATGACTGGGGGGTGGAGCTTGCATGCCTTGTGCCGATCAAATCGGCTGCGTTGCCTGGGGACTCGTCTTTGCTCAGCGCTTCCCAGCGGAGAGGTGACGGTGGTTTCCCTTGCTGCATCCCCTTTGCCAGTTTGCTGCGCTGTGGGAACCACCACTTGAGGCTTCGTTTGGCTGCTGGGCTGGCTGGTCTTTCTGCCTTTGGCTTGGAGGGGCTCAGAAGTTGAGCATACCTGTGCTTGGAAAATCCCTTATTTTGGCTGCTGATCCCTTATTTTTGAGGCTGCTGGTCCCTTATTTTCAAATCTGTAAGTTGACAGCTTAAGATCCATCGGGCTCACCTCAGCTGGCTGAAGGGAGTTATTCCAGCACATATGCTAAATATGGGGCTTGTGGCAGGAACTGGACAACTGTGTTGGGTGTCTGATGGACTCTCTCTCTTCTTCCCAGCAGTTCCCTAAGTGTGAAGTGAAGGCCTGCAGATTTTAGGTGGGTTAAAGTCTATTGTTGTGCTACACACATGAGGAAAGGCATTCACACCCTGAAGAGTGTTAACATGTGAATAAAATATTTCTAAAACTGCATTGTCTGTGCAGTCTTCCATTGGGAGAGGGCTATTTCTCTGTAAACACACACACAACTGGGCAGCTGCAAGCGTAGAAGCAGTGGCTGGAAAGGGAATCTCCTGGCATGAAGGCCATACCAGTTCCAACTTCCCAAATGGTAGGGCCAGGTATGTGCAGTGGACTGCAGCATGCAAAATGGCTGGCCCTGTGGTAGGAACCGCCCTCTGGCACAATGGACGGTGAGCTCTGCAGTGGTGGTTATCATAACTTTCCACCTGGCTCTTTTTCCCAATGTAAAATCTGAACAGATATAGCTAAATGCACTTCCGGGTTACTGGCGGGGGTGGGGGGCTTTTCTTTATGTTTCTGGAATAGTCCTGAAGAACTCAACCATTTCCATGAGATAACTGGTGAGGGGGGAGTTCAGAGCATCATGCAGAGTATCAGTCGCCCCCACCCTTCCTTTGCGAAACTTCTAGGGCATGGGTAGGCAAAAGAAAAACCCGGGGGTCGGAT
Source organism: Podarcis melisellensis (assembly GCF_964234715.1). Classification (NCBI taxonomy): domain Eukaryota; kingdom Metazoa; phylum Chordata; class Lepidosauria; order Squamata; family Lacertidae; genus Podarcis; species Podarcis melisellensis. The sequence goes on from NC_138539.1 coordinate 82,210,365, forward strand.
CTGGCCCAATCGCCTTCTAAATCCAGCCCATGGATGGTCCGTGAATCAGTGTGTTTTTACATGAGTAGAATGTGTCCTTTTATTTAAAATGTACCTCTGGGTTATTTGTGGGGCATAGAAATTCATTCATTTAATTTTTTCAAAATATAGTCCGGCCCCCACAAGGTCTGAGGGACAGTGGACCGGCCCCCTGCTGAAAAAGTTTGCTGACCCCTGTTCTAGGGGATTGGGGGGTGCTGCTTCTGAATGATGCACTGGGTGGCTGCCTCTGTTGCCCACAGACAATTTCCCAATATTCGTTTCAAGTCTGTGGATCACAACATGCTGTCTGTCTCCCTTCCTCATTCCCCCAAAGCTTGCCATTGTGCTCAGGGTTCAGACAGGCCACAATATTTGGCCAGCTCTCAGACAAGTATAAAGCTGTCACCCGGATCCATAACCTCAGGTGTGATTTAAAGATCTTGGTGGCTCTTTAAAAATCCGCTGCTCTGTCTGCACAGCCAAGATTCTCTTCCAAAAAGGTCACTTTGTGAGAACCTAATGCTCACTGACATTCAAAGTCATTCTTCAAACTGAGAGCTTTATGCAAAGGTTTGCTGCCATATAACTTTGCATTTACACCAGAGATGGCCACCCTTTCCTTCCAAACGTACAACAATAGAAAAGGGAATATATTTTATTATTATTTAGGCTGGCTTTTGCTTTGAATATGTCATTGAAAGCTGCAGAAAAAGGTTTAATCTCCCAAATCCCAAAATTTAGCTCAGAGTGCCCTCTGCTGTTTAGTGTTATTTTAAATTAAGAAGACCTCATCGAAGGATTGTTATATGTAGGAAGAAGGGGCCCAGGTGTTTAAACTACTGCTTCCCTATAAACAATGTAACCGTAATCATTTGTCTCTCTTCATTCATTTTCATACAATCGTGATGTTCAGCATTTCACTTTAAACTTTTGCTGGGAGAATGTGAAGGAATCTGGCATAGTGTGTTGGCATCTGTCTGTCTTGGGCGAAGATGGAGGATGGGTCTTTGGGGATGAAGTCAACCTATTGGAAGGTTACAGTGCCTGCTGTGGCTGTAGAGTTAGATGCAGGAGAGATGCAGGTTTTGCTGCTGCAGATGCACTGTGCCATTTCTTCTGTCTCTGTTCCTTCCCAGCAGTCATTCCTCCTGTGGTCACTGCTATGGATACACAACATGTCTTTCTGTCTGTCTCCAAGCACTGCCAGATTTACAAATAAGCTAAAGAAGCTATAGCATCAGGCCCCACTCTCTTGAGAGGCCCCCCAAAAAATTAAAGGGGGAAAAACTGGATGTACATTTCCAAAATATAAGATTAAAAACAAATAAAATAAAACCTACATACAGCAACAGTGTTTTGTGTTGTGTAGGCTCCTGTGATGTAAGTAATGGGTCCCGCCTGCTAGCCTGCTCCCTAAAATATCACCGGTTTGCTCATTTCTATATATATAGGGTGAGTCTTTGTAAATTATGTTGCTAAAGGAACTTTTGTTATTGCCAAATGCCAATGTGTTTGTATTATAGTTTGTGATGAATACAAAAACATTTAAAGTTGTTGTTGTTTAGTCGTTTAGTCGTGTCCGACTCTTCGTGACCCCATGGACCAGAGAACGCCAGGCACCTCTGTCCTCTACTGCCTCCCGCAGTTTGGTCAAACTCATGCTGGTAGCCTTGAAAACACTGTCCAACCATCTCATCCTCTGTCGCCCCCTTCTCCTTGTGCCCTCCATCTTTCCCAACATCAGGGTCTTCTCCAGGGAGTCATTAATTATTTCACTATTAATATACTTCTTCTTAATTGTATTTCAGTTCAACAATAACTTTGATAAAATACATATTTTGTTATGTGCAAATGGCTTTAGATACCTATTAGGTCCATAAGTTACCATATAGCATATATTCAACACAAAAAACAGCGACAATTTGTTGTTGACAAAGGACAGCTGGACATATAAAGGGCCCCATTACCTTCAGGAGCTTAGGGCCTCATCAAACCTAAATCCAGCCCTGACTGCAGTCATCTGCAAGGGGTTCCCACAGGGCAGGCTTCACGTTGCCAGCCTTCATGTCTTGTTTGCAGACAACTTTGTAACACAGAGTTGGTCTGCAAACAGGCCTGGTGCCTGAAGCCAGCTCCCCATTGAGGACATCCTTGGGGATCCTGCCATCTTCCATTCTGTGGCCGAGTCAACGTAGACGTCACTAAGACAGGAGTGTGACCGTACTGGAAACGTGGCCTTGGGAGAGCACATCTTTGTTAGAAACTTTCCTGCTGTGATGCCTAAATAAACAAAAACAAATATGTAAACACAAAGTTTGTACTACTGGGAAAACTATAGCTTTAACTATACGGACCTTTGTTGGCAAGGTGATGTCTCTGCTTTTCTTGAAAATAGCATTACTGTATTTCTGCAAAAGAATTTCAAGCATCGAGTGCTGTGCTGAACATTCTCCAGTTTCAATTTCGGAGCATAAGTTAGCAAAGAACATAAGAGGCCTTCTGGATCCGGCCAAATGCCCACCTCGTTCTACATCACAGCCAGATAGATGGTCCTGAATGCAACAGAACTTTTGTGCAGTATATGCTTTCCCCCTCAAAGAAACATTTTGTGTGGCTGTTCTTCTCAGCCTTGTTCTGCGCCATTGCAATCCCATAAACAGCTGATATTTCAGGGCCGCCGCCCCCCCAAGGCTTTTGTCTCTCCTTCCTTGGTTAATCACAGCTAAGATCACAGCGAGTCAGGATTCAAGTAGTGCATGAGAGGACATCCTGACTTTCTGCAGGCAAAGAGATTTGGTGTCACTGTCGGAAACTGAACGCAACTGAGAATGAGGGCAATGAAAGAAGAGGTGACAAATTTTGCGAGGACTGCTAGAGAATCATCCACAAAACATTACACCTTCAGCGCTGACAATAATGTTTCTGAAAAAGTTTTGGTTCAATCCTAGTGTTTCTTTTCAGTCGGGTTAATTATGCCTTTGTGACAGGGAAGGGATATTGGTTTGTTTACATTCTTGTTTGTGTTTTTATTATGCATTTTGTGTTCTCGTTTTGTATTTTTATGTTGTGACCTGTACTGTGGTCTTCGGATGAAGGGCGGTATACAAATTTAATAAATTATAGTAGTAATAAATCATTATTATTTGTTTTCAGTTGCCATTGTCTCCTGAGACAGATGGATGCCAACAGGACAATTTGAATTTTAGGCTGTTTTTATAGCTTTATTATTTTGCATAGTACAAGTCACACTGAGCATTAGCCAAAGCTGGAAGGGGCTGCTGAAAGCCTGTCAACCCACAATTTTTGGCTTGGATACCAAGGCCAGCCAAAAACTGCAGAGTCTTGCTCATGGACTATTAGCTGTATATTGTCAAACTCTATTGCATGTAATGTATCAAATGCTGCATACTATTCCATGTCAACTCTAAAATACTAGTGGCGTGAACTAGGTTTGCCATGTTTCAAAAAGTGAAAATCCGATCACAAAATTTTTGAGCTTTCTTGGCAAAGTTTTTGAGCTATTTTAAATGAAATCCTCCAAAATCTACACTTACGACATGGGTTGCCATACGTCTGGATTTTCCTGGACATTTCAGTGATTTCTGCCCAGTCACTGTTTCCGATGACCGAATCCTAGCTATGTCCATGAAGTTCCTGATGTAAGGCAGCCCTTTGCATGAACAATGTTTGTAAAAAAACAACAACAACGACAACTATCAAATATTGAAATGATGACCAGATTGACTTATCAAGTCTGCTTACGTCCTGGAAGAACAAATAAATGCACAGAGACAATGAGGTGAAGCAAATTGGCCACACAAATCCAACTCCACATAACAGGAAAGTCCCAGCTGAATGCATTTGAAAAGTGGAAAAAGTTTTCTAGATTAACCTCTAATGCAGTGCATTAGCTGTTTACAAATGGTTTGCCATGCTACAGTGATCAAAAAGACGTGGCAGGAACAGTAAGACAGCACTTGACGATAGCACACCCTTCCTCCCACGAATTAATACTGATCAGGGAGGAAAGTGTGGGAATATTCAGGGTGGCAGGAGAGGATATATTGTTTATTAATATCCTTCCTAACTTGCACTAGCAAGTTCCTTTACTTAGCAGAGTTTACATTCCCCTTTCTACATGCACAGCAGATAGCTGGTTGCAGGCTTGTGTAAGCCTCTCACTATTATACAATTCAATCTGTCTCAATCTGGTATGTTCCCTTGAATCCCTCTTAAAAGAATAAAGACACGACAGGGGGAGAAATGGAAAATGAAGCCATATGAACAAGTTAAAGATTATGTTTATGATTGGTTGCATTACCTTCAGGTAAATGAAATGTTTAAAAAGGATTTTAAAGAGAGGGGATACATAGAAAAAGAATCGAAATTTCAAACAGAGAAAATAAATAATGATTTTAAGACAATGTCAAAAATGTATAAAATGCTATTGGAATGGCAAACGAAGGATGAGGAGATAAAGTCGGTTATAATACATTGGGCCAGAGATTTTGGATACAATATACAATTGGCTGATTGGGGAAAAGTATGGAATGAAAATATGAAATTTACTGCATGTACAGCGTTAAAGGAGAATATTATGAAAATGGTATACAGATGGTACATTACACCCATAAAGTTAGCAAAAATGTTCAAAACATGTAATAAGTGTTGGAAATGTAAAGAAAAAGAAGGATCATTTTTTCATATGTGGTGGGAATGTAAAATGGTAAAGGGTTTCTGGGAAATGATATATAATGAGCTGAAAAAGATGCTTAAATATATGTTTGTAAAAAAACCAGAAGCCTTTTTGTTAGGAATAACAGGAAGAGAGATAAATAGAAGGGATTATAAACTTTTTCAGTATGCAGTAACAGCGGCAAGAATATTAATGGCCCAAAAATGGAAACAAGAGGAACTACCGACTTTGAATGAGTGGAGAATGAAATTTATGGATTACGCAGAACTGGATAAAATGACTGGAAAAATTAGATACCAGAAAGATCACAAATTCATTGAGGACTGGGGAAAGTTTACGGATTATCGGAAAACTATATGTGATGAACAGACAACGCTAGTGGGTTTTAAGGAGGTTTTGTGATAGTACAAGGCATATTGTAAAAAAGAAACAGAGATGGAAGGATAATATTAACTGGAAATATTATATATTGAAAATGCGTGAAGATAGGAAAAATGGATGATTGATGGAGGTGCTGGTGGAAGTTCAAAAACTGGAAATTTGTAAACATGGTTGTATGGAATTATTTGTAATGGAAAAATTTAATAAAAAATTATATATAAAAAAAGAATAAAGACACGACAATCTTAATCATAAGTCAATAAAAGAAGTTTACTTACATCAGTTCACAGCCGGATCCCTGAAGGCAGACTTAGTTACAAATATGTGCATGTGTATCTACCCCACATTGGGGGGGGGGGATGATCTCAGTGCTTCTGCTAGCTGAGAGCTGGTCAAACGAAGAAGGAAGTGAAAAAGAGGGAGGTGTGCTGCGTGACTCGTCCTTTTGTTTCCTAGACAGGTTAGGTCACACCCACCTTCTATCACATGCAAAAGGAAGGATGCTCCAGCCCAGGAGGAACAGGAAGTTTTGACTGGCTGGACCAAACATCCCCTGGGCATGTCCACTCTAGGAAAACAAGGAATGTTGTATTTGACTGCTCCCAGTGAATTACATCCCACAGAAAGGAGTACAAGAGCCTGCATTGTTTTGAAGCATGGTTGATGTAGATCTCTTTCTTTTAAGGTGGGGCTCAGATGCTAGAATAGAGTTTGCAACAGGATTTAATTGCAGCCAAGCTACTCAGACAGCCAAGCTTCAGACCCCACGAGATCAGTGGTGATGTCAGTTCTCCCATGTCTGAGTTAGGCCACATCTTTGAACATGGGGGAAAAGAAGGTTCAGAAGTTCCGTTCTTTTATGTACGTTTGGATTTGTTCACCTAATGTATTTCCCACATGATAGCCAACAAAATATTTTTTATATATATAAAATTTTTATTAAGATTTCAACAATTTTTTTATCGTAACAAAACAAAAGACATAGAAAACACAACACAGAACATAGAAAACAAAAAACACATATAAGTTCAATTCTTAATTTCTTATACCTTACTTTCCTGACTTCCTCTTGCCTCCCCTTTCTGTATTCCAATTTCAAATTTATTTCCAGCAAATCCTTCCCTTACTTTTTAGCTTACTTTTAATATTGCTTATTCTCCTTAAATTAACCATTACCGCTACTAACCACATAATTTCTGATCCCACGTCATTTTAACACTCATTAATTTTGCTATATTTCTTTAGATAGTCCTTGAATTTTCTCCAATCTTCCTCCGCCGTTTCTCTTCCCTGGTTTCGGATTCTGCTCGTCATCTCTGCCAAACCCATATAGTCGATCACCTTCATCTGCCATTCTTCCACGGTGGGTAGATCTTGTGATAGCCAACAAAATAGGACCAGACAAGCGATGTGCAATTAAAAGAAATAGAGGTGCATATGACAAAACCTACATAAGGAAGTGCCAACATCCTTCTATGGGGAGTAAACCCCTCAACTCTTTGGTTTTTTTGAAATAATTTTTATTTGATTTTACAAGCGTAAGGTTATAACAATACCAAGTACATATAGAGATTTCTCTGAATCTCCAGACTTCCCACCCTCCGCTCCGTGGGTCCTATTGTCAACATTTTCAACTGCATATTATTTTATAATCTACATTTTGTATCTCTCCATATTGTCCATAGTGTCTGTTACATAACTGGTGTTATTAGAATCCTGCCAATGTTTTCATCTGCTTACAGTGGTCTCCTAGATAAGTTATAAATTTTCCCCATTCTTTCTTAAAGTTTTTGTGTCCTTCGTTCCTGAGCTTTCCAGTCAGTTTTGCCATTTTTGGCATATTCCAACAGCTTGATTTGCCATTCCTCTCTGGTAGGGACTTTGTCTTCTTTCCATCCCTGGGCTAGTAGCATCTGTGCAGCTGTTGTTGTGTACATAAAAAGTCTTTTCTTGTCCTTTGGGGTGTCAGTACCTACAATTCTGAACAAAGAAGCTTCTGTTTTTCCCCACCAAGGTTATTTTTAACATTTTTAAATTCATATATATATATATTATACCCTGCCCATCTGAGCTGCTTCCAAACGAATATTAAAAACAATACAGCATCAGACATTAAAAACTTCCCTAAACAGGGCCGCCTTCAATTGTCTTTTAAAAGTAAAATAGTTGTTTATTGCCTTGACATCTGCTGGGAGGGCGTTCCACAGGGCAGGCACCACTACCGAGAAGGCCCTCTGCCTGGTTCCCTGTAACCTCACTTCTCACAGCGAGGGAACTGCCAGAAGGCCCTCAGAGCTGGATCTCAGTGTCCAGGCAGAACAATGGGGGTGGAGATGCTCCTTCATGTATACAGGACCAAGGCCGTTTAGGGCTTTAAAGGTCATTTCCCAGAATGCTTTTATTACCTTTCATGACCACCACATATGGTAAAAGGTACCTTCTTTTTCTCTACATAAACCCCTCAACTTTTAATGTAGTGCACTATGCAATCAGTGTTATGCAGTCCTTTAGTTTGTTTCTATCAGGGGCAGAGAGACAAGGGAAATGCAGTTAGAGGAGTTATTTGACTTGTGCAGATAACATTGTTGTCATTATTATGAGGTATACATGAATAACCACAACAAACACTCTTTCACTTCACTGCTTGCTTTTATACTATTTAACTCTTAATTTATTTTGATTTTAGCCCAAAATGGGCACCTGGACCTTGGCTTCTGAAAAACCTAAATAGCTTTTGACCCTTGCCACCCGACCCTGCCATCTGAAATCTCACACCTGCTCCTGCGTAGACTGCCATATTGCCAGCCTGAGATCACTAGATGAAAGACCTACAGGAACATAACTTCACAGCTTTCAAAAATCCAGTTCTTTGCAGAGTTTAGGGCCGGCAGTTGGGAAGAGTGGGCCCAGAAATTTTGTTGCCACCCCTGAATTGAGACAGAGTACTTCTCGTCTGGAGAAGAGATTTGCATGAGGAACAACTGCACACAGACACACAGAGAGGGTACCGTTTTATTGTTCCGGTAATACTGTTCCTATGGGACGTGGGTGGTGCTGTGGGATAAACCACAGAGCCTAGGACTTGCCGATCAGAATCCCCGCAACAGGGTGAGCTCCCGTTGCTCAGTCCCTGCTCCTGCCAACCTTGCAGTTCAAAAGCACGTCAAAGTGCAAGTAGATAAATAGCGGGAAGATAAACAGCGTTTCCGTGTGCTGCTCTGGTTCTCCAGAAGCAGCTTAGTCATGCTGGCCACATGACCTGGAAGCTGTATGCCGGCTCCCTCGGCCAATAAAGCGAGATGAGCGCCGCAACCCCAGAGTCGGTCACGACTGGACCTAATGGTCCTTTACCTTTACCTTTAATACTGTTCCTGCAATCATTCTTCATACATCACTCATATATCCTATTTACACATATACTTCTTCACTCTCACAGACAATTCTAAATCTGAAAATCTATGCTGGAGCTTTTGGCAAACCAGAACTTACATTTCTCTGTTCATGGTAACGAGGTATCGCTTTATGGTATGTGCTTGTTTATTTAATCCATACATGGTTATTAAGTTTTCTTTCTTTGCTTGCTTGTTTTGAACAATGCAAGTTTTGCAACCTGTAGAATAGAAATATTTTCTATCATTATGGGAAATGTTTGCATGCATAGTGAAGTAAAAAAAAAAGAAGAAGATCGGATAGCAGACAGTTTGACAAGCCTGCTGAAGTACTTTGAAACAAGATCGCTAGATGGCAGCAAGTGGTTGCTCTTTCAAAAGAGAACTGGCGTCTAATTCAGTTCCTCTCTGAAGCGTCACCACTAGTTGCACAACTGCAGAGGTACATGCAACATATTCAAGAATTGAAAGCACGCTTACGTCCACTAAGTCCACTGTAATGGAGAAGATTTGCTTCTGCATAGAGGGCTTTAGCAGAGTCTCTATGAAATGTATCTTCAAATGGAACTCAAGTCATAGCTGAGACCATCTGAGGAATTTTCAGAGCAACTAGAAGAGCTTTGATAAGACTACCAAAATTCACAGGGTGTTTTTCCACATTTATATCAGGCTGTATAGCAAACCATAATTCAGGTTGTTAGTCAGCATGGCAGCAATCTGTAGTTCACTAGGACAGGTGAGATCCTGTCTCCAAGCAGTGGGCAACTCTAGGACTAAAGAGCTGCCATGGAACTGCACATGAGTCAAGATTATTATTATTATTATTACCACTACTACTACTACTATTATTATTATTATTATTATTATTATTATTATTATTATAGTTTTGGAAGGCTGCAGACCCTCCAAGCATCCCTATTTTCCATGGACAGTCCCAGATTTACAGAAGTCGTCCTGGTTTCTGATTTGATCCCAGAATGTCCCGCTTTTCCTTAGGGTGTCCCTATCTTCATCACAGAAATGTTGGAGGGTGTGGACCCCTGGGCCATCTGAAGGCAGCCCTGTATAGAGAAGTTTTTAAATATTTCATGTTTTGTTATATTATATATATATATGTTGAAAGCCGCCCAGAGTGGTTGAGGCAACCCAGTCAGGTGGGTGGGGTACAAATAGTAAAATTGTTATGATTAATATTGTCGTGGAATAGGTAAAGATAAAGGGACCCCTGACCATTAGGTCCAGTCGTGGCCGACTCTGGGGTTGTGGCACTCATCTCACTTTATTGGCCAAGGGAGCCGGCGTACAGCTTCCGGGTCATGTGGCCAGCATGACTAAGCCGCTTCTGGTGAACCAGAGCAGTGCACGGAGACGCCGTCTACCTTCCCTCCGGAGCGGTACCTATTTATCTACTTGCACTTTGACGTGCTTTCGAACTGCTAGGTTGGCAGGAGCAGGGACCGAGCAACGGGAGCTCACCCCGTAGCGGGGATTCGAACTGCCGACCTTCTGATCAGCAAGACCTAGGCTCTGTGGTTTAACCCACAGCGCCACCCGTGTCCCATATATTGTTGTGGAATAAGGTAAAGGTAAAGGGACCCCTGACCATTCGGTCCAGTCGTGACCGACTCTGGGGTTGCGGGGCTCATCTCGCTTTATTGGCCGAGGGAGCTGGCGTACAGCTTCCGGGTCATGAGGTGGAATAGGGCGTCCCTATTTTCACCGGAGAAATGTTGGAGTGTTTGAGACTGCATATGGGAAAGAAAGAGCAGTAGCAGGAGAGGGAGTGTTCAGCCATTTCGTGTTCAGCCCCCACATCCAAATCAGCTTTTCCACACACTGGGCATAAGGGACTGGAGACTTTCCCTCAGGAGAAAGTAAGGACCTTAGTGGAAAAACAGTACGCAAGGATAAGCAATACCTTCCCCCATATAATGATTTATGAATCCATTTTGGTGTTGATTACCCAGTGTATTTTTATATGCTGGAAACTGCCCCGTGAGGTCTTTAAAAGCCTTAAATTACTAGGTAAAAGGTAAAGGTACCCCTGCCCGTACAGGCCAGTCGTGTCCGACTCTAGGGTTGTGCGCCCATCTCACTCTAGAGGCCGGGGGCCAGCGCTGTCCGGAGACACTTCCGGGTCACGTGCCAGCATGACGAAGCTGCTCTGGCGAGCCAGCACGAGCGCAGCACACGGAAACGCCGTTTACCTTCCCGCTAGAAAGCCGTACCTATTTATCTATTTGCACTTTAGGGGTGCTTTCGAACTGCTAGGTGGGCAGGAGCTGGGACTGTTTGACGGGAGCTCACCCCGCCGTGGGGATTCGAACCGCCGACCATGCGATCGGCAAGCCCTAGGTGCTGAGGATTTACCCACAGCACCACCCGCGTCCCTCTTAAATGACTAAATGCACTGCAAATGGATCTCCTTCCATTATCAGGACAGGTACCCTTCGCAGACGACACAGTTCCTAACATGCTCTCCATCCTCTGTTTCTCATGAGTGCCAGGATGTGAGGATAGCTCACTGTAAAAGAATGGCAGAAGCTTTAGCTGGCGAGGGGGTACTGGAAAAGTGTACAGCATTAAACACTCTGGAGCCAGACAAAATGATACAGATTGTTCCAAAGTTGGTACAGGTGCCATCATGAAGGAGGAATCTCTCCTACTCTGTAATGGGATGGAATTGTGGTTGGGGGTAGAATCCAGCTAAGATTCTGAAATGGAATCTGCACCACCCAAACCAGGATGTGGATCGGATCAGGAGTACCATGTTGCAATGGACATTGCCAGATTCCTTCCAGTCAGCTGGATTTACTTACTAGGTGGTCTGCCTCTTCCTCTAGTTTGTTTGCATTGCCCCATGTCATTTTTAAAACGAACCTTCCAGCCAACTAGACTCCTATGGCCATGTGGGTTAGCTTAGTTAGTTTATTGAATTTATGAATCACTTCCCACAACCGAATGTCCTCAAGAGATTGGGGAGGAAGAGAAAAACCTCACACAACAGTTATGCAGAAATAAAAATGTACATTTAAAGGGGGAAAAAAACAGTAAGAGCAAAAACATATCATCACTGGAGCTGTTCAAACGCCCAGAAGAGCAAAAGTGTCTTTGCCTGGTGCCGAAGCAAAGTTGGTGTCAGGCGGGTCCCCCTGGGGAGAGCATTCCATATACAGCGAGCTACCACAGGAAAGCCTTTTATCAGGTTGCCACAATCTGAGGCTCCCTTGGAGGTGGCATGACAGGACAGGCCTCGGGTGTTCTGTGTAGAAATGTCTGCAAGAGCAACAGTATTTGATGGCATGCTGTGGTCTTAAACCGATTTGTATGTGAGAGTTAAAGGTAAAGGACCCCTGGACAGTTAAGTCCAGTCCAAGGCGACTATGGGGTTGCGGTGCTCATCTCGCTTTCAGGCCGAGGGAGCTGGCGTTTGTCCACAGACAGCTTTCCGGGTCATGTGGCCAGCAGGACTAAACCGCTTCTGGCACAACAGGACACCGTGACAGAAACCAAAGCGCACGGAAACGCTGTTTACCTTCCCGCCACAGCGGTACCTATTTATCTACTTGCATTGACATGCTTTCGAACTGCTAGGCTGGCAGGAGCTGAGACAGAGCAACAGGAGCTCACCCCATCATGGGGATTCGAACGTGGGTGGCACTACGGTCTAAACCAGGGGTCAGCAAACTTTTTCAGCAGGGAGCCGGTCACTCAGACCTTGTGAGGGGCTGGACTATATTTTGAAAATAAAAAAAATGGACGAATTCCTATGCCCCATACCTAACCCAGAGATGCATTTTAAATAAAAGCACACATTCTACTCATGTAAAAACACGCTGATTCCCGGACCATCCGCAGGCCGGATTGAGAAGGCGATTGGGCCAGATTTGGCCCCTGGTCTTAGTTTGCCTACCCATGGTCTAAACCACTGAGCCTCTTGGGCTTGCCAATCAGAAGGTATGTGAGAAAGCATAGCTAGCTAGCTGATAATTGAGATTTTGCCTTTTTAAAATGGAATATAACAAGACAGGCTACCCTCAGACCACCCCAGTCTCTTCCATTTTGATTTTTAAGCTATGTAGAACCAGGATGGAACAGACTTGGGAAAACTTCTTTTAAGAATGCACCTGCCACCTGCTGGTGTTGTGCCATAATTCACACATATTTTACAGAATCTACCATTTCAGAAGAGGATTTCCCCCTTGTGTGTGAGAGAAAAGAAAATGTTTCTTTCAAATTGACAGGTTCTGAAAGTACTCTCATTTTTTAAAACAACAACAACAACTGCAGCTCTTATTAATTGAGGGTACCCTATTAATTAATGCAGAGAATTTATTTACAAAGTTGAATTCAAATGGATTAACCCTACAACTTTGTAGCCACTTACCTGGGAGTAAGCCTTATTTAACTCAGCGGAGTGTACTTTTGAGCATGAGGGATGCAGGTGGCGCTGTGGTCTAAACCACGGAGCCTCTTGGGCTTGCCGATCAGAAGGTTGGCAGTTTGAATCCCCATGACGGGGTGAGCTCCCATTCTCCCATTGCTCTGTCCCTGCTCCTGCCAACCTAGCAGTTTGAAAGCATTCCAGTGCAAGTAGATAAAGAGGTACCACTGCAGCGGGAAGGTAAACAGTGTTTCCATGCACTCTGGTTTCCATCACTGTGTCCCATTGCACCAGAACCATTTTAGTCATGCTGGCCACATGACCTGAAAAGCTGTCTGTGGACATACGCCAGCTCCCTCGGCCTGAAAGCAAGATGAGCGCCGCAACCCCATAATCACCATTAACTGGACGTAACCATCCAGTGGTCCTTTACCTTTACCTTTTACCTACTTTTGAGCATAGAATTGCAATATAACTGACTAGGCATTGCAACCGAACTTAAAATGCTTAGCTTTTGCTGGTTCATGCCCAGAATTCTTTTTCACCTAAAATCTCAAATATCGCTTTAGCTTCCCATTCTTGCTAACTTTATCATGTCTTTTTACTGTGTATGAGATCATTGCACTCTCAACAGAAGCTCCCCCCCCCCCATTGTACAGTTTTCTTTATGGTGGGAAATGTTCCCATGGCTACTCTTCTGTGGATGGTTTGTTGTTAAAAGAAAATCATATATGAAAAAATGCATAAAGGAAATGCCTTCTAACAGAGGACACCTGTTGGGCAGAAAATTGTTCTTCAAGATATAGAAAATTAAGTCTTAAACATACCAGGCGAATTAATTCAATTCATTTAACGTGTGGAGTGAGTTCCTTCAAAATCTGTAGAGAGGAAGGGGTTCCTCTCTTCTTTAGGCTGAGACCTAACGGTTTCGATCAAATTGAGTGTAGTGCTAATTTATACAGGATACAACATTCCTCCTTTATATATTATTATTATTATTATTATTATTATTATTATTATTATTATTACCCCACCCATCTGACTGAGTATATGTACACCTTAGCCCTTTTCACACCTTAAATAAAAGGTTAAAAAAAAAAGGCAAAGGACCCCTGAACAGTTACGTCCAGTCAAAGGCAACTATGGGGTTGTAGCCCTCATCTTGCTTCAGGCCAAGGGAGCTAGTGTTTGTCCACAGACAGCTTTCCAGGTCATGTGGCCAGCATGACTAAACCATTTCTGGTGTAACGGAATCCATGACAAAAGCCAGAGTGCACGGAAATGCCGTTTACCTCCCACCACAGTGGTACCTATTTATCTACTTTCACTGATGTGCTTTCAAACTGCTAGGTTAGCAGGAGCTGAGACAGAGCAGTGGGAGCTCACCCTGTCACGGGGATTCGAACCACCTTCCAATCAGTAATCCCAAGCGGCTCAGTGGTTTAGACCACAGCGCCACTCTCATCCCTTTAATAACAAATATACCGAGTCTGTAAAGGGGTCCCACTCCAGACCTGTGCAGAAAGTTTGGCAGGGCTCATATACAGTGGTACCTTGGGTTACGTACTTAATTTGTTCCGGAGGTCCGTTCTTAACCTGAAACTGTTCTTAACCTGAAGCACCACTTTAGCTAATGGGGCCTCCTGCTGCTGCCGTGCAGCTGGAGCATGATTTCTGTTCTCATCCTGAAGCAATGTTCTTAACCTGAAGCACTATTTCTGGGTTAGCGGAGTCTGTAACCTGAAGTGTATGTAACCTGAGGTACCACTGTACAGCTGCAAATCCATAGGATCCCTTGCCACATTTTCTGCGAACCCAGATGCCTCTGAGGAACAGCCAGGAGCCATGATCTCTCTCCCAGTTTTACCTTCCCTGTCTGTCTCTTGGTCATGGTGGTAAGTTGGCATAGAGAGAGACTCCAGAGTACTTCACAGTATTTATCTCAGTAATCTTTAGAGCAATCACATAAGGTAGAGGCTATGTTTCACTGAGTAAATATTCTGGAGGTGTACTTTTTTAAAAAAGTTTAGGTCTCTGCTGGTCTTTCTGTTTCAATATTTTTGCCTCTTAAAAATAAAAAAAGCCCTCTTCCGACAGGATTTGATCCCTGGGAGACGAGCAAACAACTTTTATAGTCTTTTCTTGTTGCGTTGGAAAACGCAAATAGCACACACAGCAGGGGGGGAGAGAAGGAGGGGAATACACGAGGCCAAACATCTGTTCTTGCTGCAGCTGGACTTTTGGAGAGTCATAGGCTGTCATCCACTCAGATAATCGTTAAGTTTGTATGCGATTGCATTTGTCACGTTAAAGCTATAATGACTAGCATTTCTTCCCTTTACTCTCTAAGGTTTCCTCAGTTAAAATCTACAAGTTTGTAAGAAATTAAGGAAGGATGTGCCTGCCTCAGTTTTGCTAGGGGCTCACCTACGTCAAGGGTGAGTTGGCCAAATCTCATTCTGCCATTATAAAGAGAAATGGGGTTGGTGAGAGTCGGATCCTTCACTTTCCGTTGGAAAATGGTTTCACGGATTGATTTGAAACTCGGCAGCACAGGGCAGCCGGGTTTGAGGATGGGCCATGCTGAATTTGAAGCGAGAAGGATAAGAAAGGCCTTATTTGGAATGAGTTGAATGCAGGATGAGTGACATTGGGCAGTTGACAAATGCTGTGTACTTCCAGACTTTCCTGGGGGTGGTTTGGGGAGGCGGGAAGTATTTCCATTTGTAGTTGCCCTTTGGGAAATGGTTGTATTAGGTCAAGGCGAATGTCCAGTTCAGAGGCGGGGAAACTCTATGCCCCAGTGGCTGGTTCTTTATTTCCCTATCCACCTCCACACAGCAGGTCACACACACACACACACACACACACACACACACACATATATATAGTAAAGGTAAAGGGACCCCTGACCATTAGGTCCAGTCGTGACCAACTCTGGGGCTGTGGTGCTCATCTTGCTTTATTGGCCAAGGGAGCCGGCGTACAGCTTCCAGGTCATGTGGCCAGCATGACTAAGCCGCTTCTGGTGAACCAGAGCAGCGCACGGAAACGCCATTTACCATCCCGCTGGAGCGATACCTATTTATCTACTTGCGCTTTGGTGTGCTTTCGAACAGCTAGTTTGGCAGGAGCAGGGACCGAGCAACAGAAGCTCACCCCGTCGCGGGGATTCGAACCACTGACCTTCTGATTGGTAAGTGCTAGGCTCTGTGGTTTAACCCACAGTGCCACCCGTGTCCCTATATATAATTTTATTACTTTTCAATTACAATCCAATAATAGCCTCATTATAACAATAACAACTTATAATACAATTATAATACAATCATTCAAATACCAAATTATATAATTTGGATAAAGTGGGCCCCCCGCATGCTAGAATTGATGGCTTGGTGATTCGCTTTATTTCTGCGTTCCAAAACCTATTGGTTTCCATTACATTCCAGTCAAAATACAACGGCAACATTAATAACTTCTATTCATGTTGACACATTAAAAGATTTATAAAACTACAAGTGAGGAACTCAAACTATATCCTTGTATGTTTCCGAGCTCAATTCAAAGTGTTGGTGCTGACCTTTGAAGCCCTAAACGGCCTTGGTCCAGTATACCTGAAGGAGCGTCTCCACCCCCATTGTTCTGCCCGGACACTGAGGTCCAGCGCCGAGGGCCTTCTGGCAGTTCCCTCACTGCAAGAAGCCAAGTTACAGGGAACCAGGCAGAGGGCCTTCTCGGTGGTGGCGCCCTCCCTGTGGAACGCCCTCCCACCAGATGTCAAAGAGAAAAACAACTACAGTGGTATCTCGGGTTAAGAACGCAATTCGTCCCGGAGGTCTGTTCTTAACCTTAAACTGTTCTTAACCTGAAGCATCACTTTAGCTAATGGAGCCTCCCACTACGCCGCCACTGTGCGATTTCTGTTCTCATCCTGAAGCAAAGTTCTTAACCCGAGGTACTATTTCTGGGTTAGTGGAGTCTGTAACCTGAAGCGTCTGTAACCTGATGTAGCACTGTACCAGACTTTTGTAAGACATCTGAAGGCAGCCCTGTTTAGGGAAGCTTTTAATAGACTATTGTATTCTAATATTTTGTTGGAAGCCACCCAGAGTGTCTGGGGAAACTCAGCCAGATGGGCGGGGTATAATATATTATTATTATTATTATTATTATTATTATTATTATTATTATTATTATTTGCGGCAATTATTCTGTCCGTGGTGTTTCTTTCCCCTGATTGTTGCCGTTATCCATCATGCCTTCAACAGAGTTCAGCATGTCTATTTTGACAGATGGGCAGGAGCACTCACCAGTCAAAACTGGACCATTGGGAGAAGGGATAACAACACCCCTCCGTACCTGAAACCATATGATGTATTGTTTCAGATTAGATGGGGGACCACATTGCAGTGGGTCGGTCTAGATGACCCTCCAGGTCTCATCCAACTCCACAACGCTATGGTTCTATGGTGTGAGATGTGGGGCAGGTGTGGGTGGTCTGTGGAAAACTGCCCTGCAAGGCGGGGGGGGGGGCTGGCAGGGCACATTTGGTCCTCATTCCATAGGCTGCCCTTCATTGAAATTGTTTGTGCCTTTACTACCCCGGACTCTGCACTCACCATCCGAAGACTTTCACGTGAAGTCTGGAGGGTGGCAACATGAGAACGGCCCATTTCTGAAATGGCTCCCCAATTGTAGAATGCTCTCCCCAGGCAGGGAGGTCCCCTGGTGCCTTCATTATATATTTTTAGACACCAGGCAAAAAAAGTTCCTCTTTAATGAGGCCTTTGACTGGTTAATATCCTACAAATGTGGAAAGGGGGCGGTTATTGTTTTGCTGTTTTGTTTTTAGCTATTTACTGGTTTTTATCCTGTATTTTCTCCTGCCAAGCTAGCAGTTCGAAAGCACGCCAAAAAGTTCAAGTAGATAAATAGGCACCACTCCGGTGGGAAGGTAAATGGCGTTTCCGTGCGCTGCTCTTGTTCGCCAGAAACGGCTTAGTCATGCTGGCCACATGACCCAGAAAAACTGCCTGTGGAGAAATGCCAGCGTCGCAACCCCAGGGTCGTTCGTGACTGGACTTAACTGTCAGGGGTCCTTTTCCTTCTGTATGTTAATCTGTGAACTGCCATGAGATCTTATCAAACAAACCAACAAAGTTGGCAACCAGGCACAGGGACTGGTTAGGAAAAATAGCTGGGAACACCTTATTTACCAAACAATTAAAGCACTCTTACACCAGTTTAACAGTCATGCATAAAGGCAAAGGGACCCCTGACCATTAGGTTCAGTCGTGGCCGACTATGGGGTTGCAGCACTCATCTCGCTTTATTGGCCAAGGAAGCTGGTGTACAGCTTCTGGGTCATGTGGCCAGCATGACTAAGCCGCTTCTGGTGAACCAGAGCAGCGCACGGAAACGCCGTTTACCTTCCCGCCAGAGCGGTACCTATTTATCTACTTGCACTTTGACGTGCTTTCGAACTGCTAGGTTGGCAGGAGCAGGGACCGAGCAACGGGAGCTGCGGGGATTCAAACTGCCGACCTTCTGATCGGCAAGTCCTAGGCTCTGTGGTTTAACCCACAGCACCATCTGCATGGCTTTCCACAAAGAATTCTGCAGTTTGCTACAGAGCTACAATTGCCCAAACTTTCACAAACTACAGTTGCTAGAATTCTTTTGAGGAAGCCATTACTATTAAAGTTGTAAGTCATAGAATCATAGAATTTGAGAGTTGTAAGGGACCCCAAGGGTCATCTAAGTCCAACCCCCAGCAACTCAGGAATCTTTTGCTCAACTTGGGATTTGAACCCACAGCCCTGAGATTAAGAGTCTCTACTGACTGGGCTTTCGGTTCAGCCACTAACAAATATAATTAATAATAATGATAACATGACAAGAGAACAACAATTAATGATAATGGTAAGAGAACAACAACTACCAGACTTTTAGAAGACATCTGAAGGCAGCACTGTTTAGGGAAGCTTTTAATGTCTGATGGATTACTGTATTTTAATATTTTGTTGGAAGCCGCCCAAAGTGACTGGGAAAGCCCAGGCAGATGGGTGGGATATAAATAATAAATTATTATTATTATTAATAATAATAATAATAATAATAATAATAATAATAATAATAATGATGATGATGATGTAAAGGTGCTTTAAATGTATGTTGCGGATGTTACACTTATTACACTTAATAAATTAGTCACTTATCAGGTATTAGGTAAGTTTCTTGTGAATTTCTGGCCTTCTAAATGATGTGCAATTGCTTATTAATGAGGATATTCCTTCTTTCCTTATTTATTTCTGGCATCTCTACCCTGTTTTTCAGCTAAAAAGACTCCCAGAGGGGCTAACATACACTAAATTAAAACAAGAAACCCCGGCCTGCAGGGCACACAAGAAAAAAATTTACAGGGAGGGAAAGCAAATTTGGACTCCGGTTCTTAAAGTTAAATAGTAGTTCCCACGCTCTAGCATGTATTTAATTAATCTGATCATTTTAGGCTGAAAGCCTAAAATGGATGTTTGTTGCAGATATTAATCAACCATGTGGTGTACACACTCATCCATCTGTTCAGGGGGTTTTCCCCCATTTCACCAGAGACAGCCGGACCACACCTCCATCCTCCCACTTCCAATTCTCTTAAAAATCATTCTCTTTTTCCAACTTTAAATGACCCAATCCCACATTTTCCCTCCTTGGAGAAGTTCATCCTTGACACTTTCCACATTGTAACGATGCTGAAGATATTTCCTTGCCTGGAAAAGGCAGTTATTATTCAGCTCCCCGGGCCCCGACCAGCAGAAAATGCCATTTTCCACTGTTTGCCGCGGAACAATGAACACAAGGCTCGTTTGTTTCCGTGGCCCTTTCCAAACATCCCCTTTCCGTGCTCGCTGCTGACTCCACAAGTCGAATGTCACCACGGCTTCACCTTTTCCCTAACGCCGAGAGACTAATGATCTCCCACTTGAGAGAATGAGAGAGGCTCATTTCCTTGCCACTCGATCGCTGCCCACACAAAAATGCAACCTTTTCATAAGCGGCAGAGTTGGATTCAAAGCCCTGTGGTCTGATCGGCTCAGCTTTACCGCCATTCAGCAGCACGTTGAATGAAGGCTTTGGGGAAGAAAAGAGGGGTGAATAGCTCCCCAACCCAACAACCGGCCCCTTCCTTGTCGTCCCTTTTTATCCCTTGAGCTTGGAAATTGAGCTAATACCATAAGAAAAAGGGGGTTGTGGCACCGCTTCTTGTTTTTGTGACCCCACATTGTTATTGCATCGGGGTGAGAGGAATGGGGGGGGGGAATAAATTCATAAACAAAGAGCTTTCAGCAGCCATGAGCTGCTGGAGCCTCAAACTATGGCGTTCTTTCTGATGTAAACATTACAAAAATTATTAGACGGTATCTAAATAAGCAGCGAGCCGCTTTTTTTTTAAAGCAAACCTCTTTTGCACAGCTCTTTTATATGTTTAGATCAGCTTTCAACTTTTAATTAGTTTAATAAGTGAATTAATCCATCATTCTTAAGTTAAATAATCATTGGGGGCAATTTTAATTGATGGGGCTATAAATTAAGGGCATGTGTGTTTATCTTTCGAAGGCCCTTTTGTCTTTGGTAAGTTTCATTCTCCTGAATGTAAAATAAAAAGCACCCCTGGGTGAAAATCACTCCTAATGAAAATCATGTGAGGTAGAAATCTAGGCTGATTTTTTTCCATCTGAACATGCTTGTTTTCTATGTGGTGGCAGAAAGATTCAAATGTGTGGGAGCATTGCAAAATTCAGTCCAGGAAAATATTTTTTCCCGCTTTATTCTATTGATGCTACTAACTGATAAATGGGCTTCTCCTGTTGCCTCCATTTTGCATACACGAGCGCTCTGGTGTCATGTGGAATGAAAACCTAAAACAATATGGTCTTGACGCTGTGGTTAACATGGGTGGCGCTGTGGTCTAAACCACTAAGCCTCTTGGGTTTGCCGATTGGAAGGTCGGCAGTTTGAATCCCCGCGACAGAGTGAGCTCCCATTGCTCTGTCCCAGCTTCTGCCAACCTAGCAGTTCGAAAGCACACCAGCGCAAGTAGATAAATAGGTACCACTGTGGCGGGAAGGTAATTGCGTGTCGAGAGCCCGCAGCCACCCCCTCGTTGGAAATAACTCACACAAGGACACAGATATTAGGTTTATGTTACTGGGCAAATTTTGGCCACAACTTTATTCAATTACAAAATGTGAGCAGTATTGGCTTAAGCACTGATTGGACCTGACTATATCTGACACCTGCCCATTGTGCAGGAAGTCCGGTAAGGGTAAACCACCGGTAGGGGGAGCCCTGTCGATGCGAACCAACTCAAGCTCCCCCTGGTGTTCCCATCGGGGTTGTGTCAAGGCCCTAGCCCCCAGCCGGGCTTCGGACAAGATCAACACCCCTGGATTCCTTTAACAGAATACCCTTAAGCATAGAGGGGCAGGTGATGGCCACACTTCCCCTCCGCCAAATACCCTCACATCTGTAACCAGTGCCTCAAGCCCTTTGCAATATCGGCCAGCCATATCACCCCCCCCCCAGCCAGCGGATTGACTGGCCGGGCTCTGACGCGGCCAGGATCCCCCAGGCAATGGGGGACAAAGTCCCCTGCCACCGGTGGGGAGTGGGTGGCCATGCGGTCCACTACAACTCCTCCCCACTGGGAAGTGGAGCAGATATGGCGTTTCTGTGCGCTCTGGTTTCCGTCACGGTGTCCTGTTGCGCCAGAAGCGGTTTAGTCATGCTGGCCCCATGACTCGGAAAAGCTGTCTGTGGACAAATGCTGGCTCCCTTGGTCTGAAAGCGAGATGAGCACCACACCCTATAGTCGCCTTTGACTGGAATTAACCATCCTAAAAAGGAGCCCATCAAGACCACAAGGTATTGTGGTCTTTCCTACACATCTGCCAATGCCTCTTAATCAGGCATGGGCAAACTCGGCCCTCCAGATGTTTTGGGACTACAACTCCCATGATCCCTAGCTAACAGGACCAGTGGTCAGGGATGATGGGAATTGTAGTCCCAAAACACCTGGAGGGCCGAGTTTGCCTATGCTTGCTCTTAATCTTGAACCACAAATCTCGCCTGTACAATATGGACAAACTATTCAAGCCCTTGGTATATCAACCGGTTCGTTATGTGGCATCTTCCCAGCCAGAAGAGAGAAAGGGAATTATTTCATTAATGTACAAATCCCATGGAAGCCACCAAATTGTAAATCTCCATCCAAACTATGATTACCTTTGCTTCTCTTGCCCACCCATTGAAAGGGAGTAGCTCCTATGTTAGCAAAACAAAGAGAATCAGCTGAGCTTTTCATCAGATTCCCATGCAGAGCGACCCAATGTGATGACATCATAGCATAAAAGAAAAATTATCATGGCAAGGAAAAGCCCTTTTGGTAAGAAGTCACCATGCTGGCACGAGGTCAGTGCGCATATTGCAGAGTTCTGTTAATAAAATTTATTGAAACACATTTGCTGTTTAAATTAATTTTAAGGTCAGGAATTACTTCAGTTTCCCGTGCAGAAAAATCTCCCTTTCAGATGGTGCAAGCTACATTTTAGTTAAGTATATCACGGCTGTAGGGGCGCGGGTAGCGCTGTGGGTTAAACCACAGAGCCTAGGACTTGCTGATCAGAAGGTCAGCGGTTCGAATCCCCGCGACGGGATGAGCTCCCATAGCTCGGTCCCTGCTCCTGCCAACCTAGGAGTTTGAAAGCACGTCAAAGTGCAAGTAGATAAATAGGTACCGCTCCGGCGGGAAGGTAAACAGCATTTCCGTGCGCTGCTCTGGTTCGCCAGAAGTGGCTTAGACATGCTGGCCACATGACCCGGAAGCTGTACGCCGACTCCCTCCGCCAATAAAGCAAGATGAGCGCCACAACCCCAGAGTCGGCCACGACTGGACCTAATGGACAGGGGTCCCTTTACCTTTATCACGCTGTAGACAGTATAGGAAGCGGGGGACCGGTTTAGAAACATAGAAATAAAAGAACCAGATTTAAAACAGTCAGTGACAGATCCAAAGTTGCCAGCTAAAACCACATCCATTGCATCAGAAACCACCTCCTGACAAAAGATGATGTTATTACTCGTTATGGAAGGCCATCAATGAGGGAGCCTGAAGGATCTCTCTAGGAAGCATATTACCTTACCAGTGGTGGTTGTTTCTTGGTTCCATTTATTATCTGGATTTTGCAAGCAATACAGCTCCACCCTTGGTGGCCCAGCCACCATTTCTAATCTCAAAAATGATGCAGACATAGTGTCACTCTAGAATGCTTAGGAAAAAGAGGCACGGCAGCTGCCATTGAAACATGTAGACTCTTGTTGGCCAGGCAGGAGGAGACCCAATCTAGCAGATCTTAGAACAAATTTCAAGTCTAATGCAAGCACAAGCTGACATAGGAGATCAGTGTTCTTCAACCTTAGATCCCCAGATGTAGTTGGACTACAACTCCCATCAGCCACTTAGTCAATGGCGAGGATGATGGGAGTTGTAGTCCAGGAATATCTGGGAACTCACAGCTGGAGAATACTGCATAGCTGTCAAGTGTCCCTTATTTGAAGGGACGGTCCCTTATTCCAGCGCCATGTCCCGCTGCTGTCCCTTATTGATGGATGTCCCTTAAATGTCCCGTAAATGATGTCCCTTAAATTTCAAAGGAAGCAGCTCCTCTCCCTCCCTCCCTGCCAGCCAGGGAGGAGGGAGGCTCCAACTGTTTTGCTTGGCTGTGTTGCTCACCCAATAAGAAGTCTAAGAACGACTGGGGGGAGTGGAGCTTGCATGCCTTGTGTGTGGCTAGTTAATGCAAGCTGAGGGGGTTTTTTAATGCTGGACGCCATTTTGTTGCACGTGCTGCTGCAAACTTTGCAGTGCAAAGCCAGGCCGGGGAGCCATTTTAAGTTGAGGCTGCATAGGCCTTGTGGTGCATGTGATTCAGATTCTATTCAGTTGAACCTCTGGTTACAAAGTTGGTTGGACAGTGTTCTCGAAGCTGCCAGCATGAGTTTGACCAGACTGCAGGAGGACAGGAAGACTGGAGTGCCTGGAACAGGTGAGGCTGCAGGTCCCTTATTTTGGCTGCTGGTTTAGGCCTTTAAATGTAATAACCAGTATTTTGAAGTGGGCCAAGAAATGAACATGAACACAAGGAAGCAATTGCAAAATCACCATTATTGATCTTTTCATTGAAGAAACCAGAAACGTTTCCAAAGGAACCTCAGCGTCCCTCAGACCGTTCTTTGAAAACCACTCAGCTAGATATATGCATATGAATACATAATGTGCATCCATAATAAAAAATGATGACAAGAAGCGAGAGGGAAGATTTAAAAGAGAGAGAGAAGCTGGTATTTATTGGCAGATGTTTGAACTCAACACAGTTTCAGGCCTGTATAAAGAGGGAATTTAAATCCAGACTTCGATCACAGTTGCTCTTGGACATTATCATTCCGAAATGCTCAGAAAGGGCTGACTTTTATTACCCCAAACAAGAAAGGCACAAGCTCGACTCATTTATATGCTACTGGTGTGCAATGAAGCAACTGCTTTCTGGAGAGGCTTTTATGAGGAGGTGGAGGGTGAAAGGCCTTTCTGCCTGAGCACCCAACAGAGAAGAAATCTATTGTGCACCCTCTCTCGGTGGCTGCCTGCAAAAAGGTTCAGTGTGAGGTTTCAAATTTAGCATGATGTCATCCTGCGATATATTCTCCTGAATAAAACACTGGGGGTTTCTTCTAAAGCAGTTTAGTCTTTCAGAATGTCCATGGAGTTCAAAGGTTCAAGGGTCTTTTTCATTTTTTTATTACCGCCGTGCCATTCGGTTTCCATCTATCCTCTCGAGGAGAGAATTCTTCCTCCGCCAAATGAACTGATCCATTAAGGAAGGAGATTATACCAAACCATTAATTAAACGCTATGTAAATCTACCAGCTTTTCCGAGAAAGAATGAGCAGTGTGTGTGGAGCGAGGGAAATTTTTCTTCCTCTCTTATAATACCTAGAACACAAGGTCACCCAAAGGAGCTGAGTAGCAATAGGCTCAGGGCTGACAAAAGGAAACACTTCTTCGCACAATGCGTAATTAACTTCTGGGATATGCTGCCACAAAATGTGGGAGATTGCCAGCAGTTTGGGTGGTTTTAAAAGGAATTAATCCCATCTGTGGAAATCCTGCGTATACTCAAGATCTCTAAAAATTGCTCAAAGGCCCATGTATTTGTGTCACACAATTCCAAAGAACATACCATAGCTATACAGTGGTACCTCGGGTTACAGACGCTTCAGGTTACAGACTCCACTAACCCAGAAATAATACCTCAGGTTCAGAACTTTACCTCAGGATGAGAACAAAAATCGTGCGGCGGCAGCAGGAGGCCCCATTAGCTAAAGTGGTACCTCAGGTTAAGAACAGTTTCAGGTTAAGTACGGACCTCCGGAACGAATTAAGTACTTAACCCGAGGTACCACTATAGAAGATATAACATACCATAGATATAATGATGCTACTTTAAAGGGATTTGTTCGTGAAGGGAAGTTCTACCAATGACTAGTAGCCTTGAACATTGGGATCTGCACAGTATAAAAGTAAACGGTAAAGGACCCCTGGACGGTTACATCCAGTCAAAGGTGACTCTGGGGTTGAAGCGCTCATCTCGCTTTCAGGCCGAGGGAGCCGGCGTTTGTCCACAGACAGCTTTCCGTGTCATGTGGCCAGCAGGACTAAACCGCTTCTGGTGCAACAGAACACCGTGACGGAAACCAGAGTGTACGGAAATGCCGTTTACCTTCCCACTGCAGTGGTACCTATTTATCTACTTGCACTGGTATGCTGTCGAACTGCCAGGTTGGCAGGAGCTGGGACAGAGCAACAGGAGCTCACTCCATCGCAGGGATTCGAACTGCCGACCTTCTGATGGGCAAGCCAGCTCTCTGGAATTTCAAGCTCGAGGTGCCAGGGCTTTTCATGTGACCCTTTTTATGCAATGCATGTGGTCTGCCAACGTGCCCCTGTCAATATTCAGAGGCAGAATAACACCACATAGCATATGCTGAGAAGAAATGAAAGGGCAGCCATCACTTTCGTGCTTTGCTTGTGAACTTCTAGAGCACTCTTGTAAAGGTAAAGGGACCCCTGACCATTAGGTCCAGTCATAGCTGACTCTGGGGTTGCGGCGTTCATCTCGCTTTATTGGCCAAGGGAGCCGGCATACAGCTTCCAGGTCATGTGGCCAGCAGGACTAAGCCGCTTCTGGCGAACCAGAGCAGCGCACAGAAACGCCGTTTACCTTCCCGCTGGAGCGGTACCTATTTATTTACTTGCACTTTGACGTGCTTTCAAACTGCTAGCTTGGCAGGAGCAGGGACTGAGCAACGGGAGCTCACTCCGTTGCGGGGATTTTAATCGCCGACCGTCTGATCGGCAAGTCCTAGGCTCTGTGGCTTAACCCACAGCGCCACCTGCGTCCCTTGTAAATAACCCCCAAAAGGTTGCTAGCTTGCTAAGAGGCTGGTTGCTACACTTCCATGTCAGCCACAGGAGAGGGAAAGCTCAACATGAATAGGACAGCTCTTGCCTCTTAGCAGACTAGTCAGAAACCTCTCATTCTACCAAGAAGGCTATTGGAGGAGACACAGACCGATTCATCCCACCTCCACCAGGCCACTGTTCTTGTACTGGTTGTATGGAAATGGTTTTGCTTCCCCTGCAGCTAGCACAGGACTCAATTTGCAGACAAGGGATGCAGCAATATGTTCCTCCAATCACAACTTGCTCCCTGACCTCCATAGAATTCATTGTCATTGATGGCTACCAGGTAAACCTTGGAGCCCTGCCTCTAGAACCAGGGGCAAATGAAGGCTAACCGATACCCGGGGCGGGGGAAACCGCTGGCTGCGCACATGTTGCGCCGCTACGTACGACGCATGCATGGCATCACTATGTAGGGCGCATGTGTGGCGTTGCTACCTACAGCACATGTGTGCGACACTGCAGTGGTGGCGTTGGGACCCTCTGCTTGCGGCTGTAGTGGCGATGGAGGGATCCCACTGCCGTCCGTACGGCACTTGGGCGGCGCCGACGGCAAACTGCTATGTACAGTGCATGTGCAGCGTCACTACGCATGCGCTGTACGTAACAGTTTGCTGCCGGCGCCACTTAAACACTGTACGGACGGTGGCGGGATCCTCTGCTTGCGACTGCAGCCGTGAATGGAGGATGCGGTGGCGGCGCACAATGGCTTCTTGCGCCACCGCACCCAGGGGTGCCTTCTTGTCACCCCCCAGACATGGCACCCAGGGCACAGCACCCCACTGCCCCCCCTTGCAATGCCACTGTCTAGAACATTTGTATTCCAGCCTTTAGCTCTTATGAGACTGCAGGTTGAAAGGCTCCAGTCCCTTTGTCCTTCTGAAATCGAGCTATATTTTTTGCAAAACCTTCAATGTTTTTCAGGCATGAGCTCTTCATCAAGCTTTCGGTGAACATCCCCTCTATTGTAGAACACTTGAAACAAGTTGAAGACTTAAGACATTGCATGAGAAGAAACCAGCATTGTAAATCGTTCCTTGCAATAAGCAATGGGGATTCAAAGTAGTGTTAAATTAAAATGTAAGCTCTGTCAGTCTGTCTATGAAGCCCGGCTCTGTCAGAATAATAGGGGGGTCATTCAAGGCTGCATCTTGAACACTTGCCAATATCACGTATGTTTCCCTTTGGTAGCTGCTGTGTGCTGTTGTTGTGCATCGAGCTTCATAGGCAGGAACGCCCGGCAACAGAAAATGGAGATTGAGCTGCTAGTTCGTCTACGTTGCAAACGTTCCAAACAGTAATTGAAAGGTTGAGTTGAAAGGAGACAAAGTGTGACGTCTTAAATTAGTACCCGTGTTAAAAATGTAACAGTTCGATTCTAAAGGTTCTAAATGGCAGATAAATCTTTTCAGATTTTGGGGGAAATCTCTGAAAGGCATGCACACACACATACAGACACACACGTGCATGTATTAAATTACCCAAAGGAGTAAGATTTAAGAGCTTTTTAAAAAAGCATAAAATAAATGTGCTTTTGCCATGTGTAAAGGTAAAGGGACTCCTGACCATTAGGTCCAGT
Source organism: Podarcis melisellensis (assembly GCF_964234715.1). Taxonomy (NCBI): domain Eukaryota; kingdom Metazoa; phylum Chordata; class Lepidosauria; order Squamata; family Lacertidae; genus Podarcis; species Podarcis melisellensis. The sequence goes on from NC_138539.1 coordinate 82,238,391, forward strand.
CATGACCAACTCTGGGGTTGCGGCGCTCATCTCGCTTTATTGGCCAAGGGAGCCGGCGTACAGCTTCTGGGTCATGTGGCCAGCATGACTAAGCCACTTCTGGCGAACCAGAGCAGCACATGGAAACACCGTTTACCTTCCCGCCGGAGTGGTACCTATTTATCTACTTGCACTTTGACCTGCTTTTGAACTGCTAGGTTGGCAGGAGCAGGGACGAAGCAACGGGAGCTCACCCCATCGCGGGGATTCGAACCACCGACCTTCTGATTGGCAAGTCCTAGACTCTGTGGTTTAACCCACAGCACCACCTGCGTCCCTCTTTTGCCATATATATATGGGCCTATTTAACTGAGCATGACAATCAGTGAGAAGAAATAACTGCATGTGGCCACAGGGCATTGCCTCTCCCTGATTCCATCCCGCATCAGATGTGAGCTGGTTTTCCACCAGTTCTATCCTTACTGGCCCTAACCTCTTCAGGCCCAGGTATAGATCTGTGGAGACCAGTTTGGATGCATCTACCATGGGAGGACAGCAAATGGTGATAACATATTTGGCGTTCCCATAGTCCAAGGTTCAGTTCATGGAGTTTCCCATTTGCTGTAACATTCTTACATTTTTATTACATACGGAAATACAGTGGTACCTCGCAAAACGAATGCCTTGTAAGACGAAAAACTCGCAAGATGAAAGAGTTTTTCGTTTTTTGAGTTGCTCCCTATGGGCTTGCTTCGCAAGTTTGTTTCCTTTTTCTTAAAACCGTTAATACCCAGGGTGCATTGCTTGAAGAGGTGCAGTTGCGACTTGACTTCGAGGAGCAACTCATAGCATGCGGTGTGATAGCCTTTTTTGAGGTTTTTGAAGACTTTGGTGATTTTTGAAGCTTTCCCAAAACTTCTTTTGCAGCCATTTGGTAAGTTAAACTTTTAAAACCTTTTTGGGGGGTTTTGGATTTTGGGTTGGGGTGTTTTCTAGGAGGTTTGGTGCTTTTGAATTTTTTGGATGTGAAGCACTGATTTTTTGGGGGGGGGGTTGCGAAGGTAGGAGCTGTGCTGCCATGGGGCCCAAGAAGACTGCTACTGCAGAGGCAGGCGAGAGGAAGGAGAAGAAAGAACTGAGGGACATTTGCCAGAAGTGGAAAGATGTGCAGGCTTTTGCACAGCGGCACCACCCTGACAAGGACCTGACACGTGACCTGCGAACACTTTTGATACGAGGGTCATGTCGTCTTTCAGGGAGGTGCTGAAAAGGCGAATGAAGCAGCAGACCATGGACAGGTTCTTCAGCAAGAAGCAAAGAGTGGAAGAGGAACCTTCTTCAAGTTGTCCCCCAGAGTCTTAGAAAATGTATGTACAGTACTGTACACTTTGGTGATTTTTAAACTTTTTTTGACCATAGGAACGCATTAATTGATTTTCAATGCATTCCTATTGGAATCCGTGCTTCGCAAGACGAAAAATTCGAAAGACGAAAAAAGTCGCAGAACGAATTAATTTCATCTTGCGAGGTACCACTGTAATGAAAGTAATTTATTTGTATTCCCCCCAGGTTTTGTGGTCTTCCATGCAGGCACTGATCCATCCCATACACTCTTAATAGGGCTGAAAGGTTAATTAGTAGATTAGACAACTCAAGTTTTAGCTAGCTAATAAGCAGGGGGAATCTGGCTTAAGGGGACGTATTTAGATATTACAGAATATTTTGTTAATACAGTGGTGCCCCGCAAGACGAATGCCTCGCAAGACGAAAAACCCGCAAGATGAAAGGGTTCTTCGGTTTTTGCGACGCTTCGCTAGACAATTTTCCCTATGGGCTTGCATCGCAAGACGAAAGCCCATAGGGAAATCTTGGGGAACTTTTTTTAAATGCTGGCGGTGGGGAGCAAAGCCTTTTCCCCCCCTCCGGACTTCAGAAGAGGTCCAGGAAGGCTGGCGGGGGGCGAAAGGCTTTGCTCCCCACCGCCAGCATTTTAAAAGCGGTCCGGGATAGCAGGGAAGAGCTTCCCGCTATCCCGGACGGCTTTTGAAGGCAGGCGGGGGGAGCAAAGACTTTTGCCCCCCGCCCGCCTTGGGAAGAGGTCCAGGACCTCTTCCCAAGGCGGGCGGGGGGCAAAAGTCTTTGTCCCCCTGCCTGCCTTCCTGGTGGCTTTTAAATCGCCCCGGGACAGCTGAGAATTCCTCCGCTGTTCCGGGGTGATTTTAAAATGCTGGCGGGCGGCAGCAAAGCCTTCGCTGCCGCCCACCAGCATTTTAAGATCGCCCACGGACAGCGGAAGACTTTTCCTTCGCTGTCCCTGGGCGATCTTAAAATGCTGGCGGGCGGCAGCGAAAGCTTCGCTGCCGCCCGCCAGCATTTTAAAAGCCCCCGGGACTGTCCCGGGAAGGCAGGCGGGGGGGAAGCAAAGACTTTCGCCCCCGCCAGCCTTCAGAAGAGGTCGGGGGACAGACTGTCCCCAGACCTGGTCTGAAGGCGGTTCGGTTTCCATAGGAACGCATTAATCGATTTTTAATGCATTCCTATGGGAAACCGTGCTTCGCAAGACGAAAAACTCGCAAGACGAAAAGACTTGCGGAATGAATTAATTTCGTCTTGCGAGGCACCACTGTATTGCAGAGGGTATGAAAAGATAGTCTTCCTTTTAACGATGAGTATTAGCTTCTACTTATTTAATCAGAAACTCTTACATCTCTTTCAATATCTCAAAAGGACACAAATATTGATTCTTTTTTGCATTATGTTAATTAATTCTTTCATTGATCGCAACAGTTAAACGGCAGGTGATTAATCAGCTGACAGTCCTACGCTGCACTTTCTCCACAACTAAAGAATTAGGTGCTCTCAGGTGTCCTTGTAGCTTTGAAAGTGAATTGATTTGCATGTGCAGAACTTCAAATTTAGTTCCTAGTGTCGGCATCTGAAGGGATCTCTGAAGGAAGGGCTTGGAAAGACCTTGACTTGAGACCTTGAAGAGTTGTTACTTACTGGAGCAGGCAGCTCTCAGCTACATGGAGCAATGAGGCTATGATCCAGTAAAAGATAACCTTCTGTGTTCAGAAATGAACAACTTAGAAAAAGTGTTTCTTGCTGTTTTCAGATCTTGTATGGTATAACATTCCCTGCAAATCAATATTTTGTCTGGAAGAACTCCCCAATTCACTTGAATAGAGTTAGAAACTCCATATGTTCAAAAGGTTGCTTGTATGGTGCCACTATCACCTAGCTAGCTGTCGATCTATCTACATAGCTGTCGTTTCCCTTTTTTTAAGGAAAATTTCCTTATTCTGAATAGGATTCCTCGCAAGAAAAGGGAAAAATTGATAGCTATTATCTCTCCATCTATTCATTAACCGCCTATATCCAAGGATCACAGGGCAGTTTACGATAAAGGTAAAGGTAAAGGGACCCCTGACCATTAGGTCCAGTCGTGGCCAACTCTGGGGTTGCAGCACTCATCTCGCTTTATTGGCAGAGGGAGCTGGCATACAGCTTCCGGGCCATGTGGCCAGCATGACTAAGTCACTTCTGGTGAACCAGAGCAGCACACGGAAACATCATTTACCTTCCCGCTGGAGCGGTACCTATTTATCTACTTGTACTTTGATGTGCTTTCGAACTGCTAGGTGAGCAGGAGCTGGGACCGAGCAATGGGAACTCACCCCGTCGCGGGGATTCGAACCACCAACCTTCTGATCGGCAAGTCCTAGGCTCTGTGGTTTAACCCACAGCACCACCCATGTCCCGCGGTTTATGGTATAAGAACACAAAACACATAACATAGTAGCAAACAAAACAGTAACACACATGCCGAACATCCAAGTGAAGCTGCATGGCACATCACAGCACATATGGCACTCTGGATGAGAGCAAATGCATTTCAGGAAGGTAGATACATACATAGACAGGCAGAATATTCTTCAGCAGGCAACCCAATATTGCAGCAATTTCTGAATTTCTGAAAAGCCAGGTTCTTTTCAGTTGTTCTTATTTTGTAAACTCTTTTCCTATTTTAATAATTTCCTCTGCATATATGAGACCTTTTCTCGCAGCTGCACGCCGCATCTAAAGATAAGACCATTGAGATCAAACAGCCACAGGTCAGGGCAATGGTTAATAATAGCCCTAGACATTTTAGGAAAGCTACTCTCTCATCCCAATAAGGGTTTAGTCACATGAGCCACGGTAATGCAAACAGCCTGTTGCTTTACTTGCTCCCCAATGTAATATATTTTCTCAATGGCTTGATAAAATCTCTTAAGAAGCGTGGGAGTCTGGGGCATTCTCAGCAAAGTTATCCTTGCGGATTAGCACAAAGAAAACATCTTCAGTGAGAAGATACTATTAGGGACAAAGAAATATACTTACCCTTGATAATTTCTTAAATATATACCATTCAGTTGCTGAAGTCTGCCCTGCCCTGTACTGCAGCCTCCTAATATTTAGCTTCTTCTTCTTCTTTGGTGATCACTCGTAGCCGAGTAAGATTGTCTTCCATAAACACAGTTTTAACAATGAGTACCCGTAAGTGGGACGTGGATGGCGCTGTGGGTAAAACCTCAGCGCCTAGAACTTGCCGATCACATGGTCGGCGGTTCGAATCCCCGCGGCGGGGTGCGCTCCCGTTGCTCGGTCCCAGCGCCTGCCAACCTAGCAGTTCGAAAGCACCCCCGGGTGCAAGTAGATAAATAGGGACCGCTTACCAGCGGGAAGGTAAACGGCGTTCCGTGTGCTGCGTTGGCTCGCCAGATGCAGCTTGTCATGCTGGCCACATGACCCAGAAGTGTCTGTGGACAGCGCTGGCTCCCAGCCTATAGAGTGAGATGAGCGCACAACCCTAGAGTCTGGCAAGACTGGCCCGTACGAGCAGGGGTACCTTTACCTTTACCCGTAAGTGACTGTGGAGGCCAGTTCTGGATCCACAAGTCCTTCCACAGTGGGGACATTAGTTTTTGGGCGGGAGTTGATCGCGGTGTTGATTTGCCAAACATGCCTTCCTCTTAGCACATTTCTCCCTTTCGCCCTGGGTTCAAGTGTCTTCAAAGTGCATTACACCTTTGGTAAGGGCTGTTCTCCACTTGGAGCACTCACAGGCAAGTGTTTCCCAATTGTTTGTGTTTGTACTACATTTCTAAAGATTTGCCTTGAAACAGTCTTTAAAGATCTTTGTTGACCACCAGCATTACGCTTTCCATTTTAAAGTTCAGAATAGAGTAGTTGTTTTGGAAGATGATAATCAGGCATCTGCACAACATGACCAGTCCAACAAAGTTGATGTTGAAGAATCATTGCTTCAACATTGGTGATCTTTGCTTCTTCCAGTACACTGTTATTAGTTTGTCTGTCTTCCCAAGTGATGTGTAAAATTCCCCGCTGCAAATAATTACAGGAATTTGTTAGCTTGATATATCCTAGGGACGTCAGCAAAATTTGGTTTGTATTTTAATGTGAACCTACTGAATTTGCAAACTGAAAGACAGCTGTCCTTTGAAATGCACACTTCTTTCAAATTTCACAGTGCACTTCTCCAACAAAAGAACATGTTCAATAATCTCCGAATTAGGGGGGCATGTGTATATTGCTGAACATAGTGTGAAAATGATATTAAGTTAGGGGAGGTAAAGGTAAAGGGACCCCTGACCATTAGGTCCAGCTGGGTCATGTGGCCAGCATGACTAAGCCGCTTCTGGCGAGCCAGAGCAGCGCACGGAAATGGCGTTTACCTTCCCACATGAGCGGTACCTATTTATCTACTTGCACTTTGACAAGCTTTCAAACTGCTAGGTTGGCAGAAGCAGGGACCGAACAACAGGAGCTCACCCTGTTGCAGGGATTCGAACCGCCAACCTTCTGATCGGCAAGTCCTAGGCTCTGTGGTTTAACCCACAGCGCCACCCACGTCCCTACCACTAAATTATAGCCTCCCCCAAAAGTCATTTTCCACTGGGCTCTTGGAAATCGCTCGCCCAGGAAGTGGTCATTACCACACACCTGCTTAGCTTCACCAAAGCTCCAGAAGGGGAGCTCCCAGATCATTCGCAATGCCCAGAGCTCCTGAGCACTGTTTTGTTCCAGCAGGATGGAGTTGAAACTCGTGGCTGTACAAGTGCAATTGCTGCTACACAGCTGCTGCACCACACCAGCCTGAACCTGGGGTTTCAGTCAGCTCCCTAGTGCCCTAAAACAAACACTCTCCTACCTCTATTCCCACAGGGGTCCCAAATATGATTGTGTATACAGTGGTACCTCAGTTTTTGAACGTCTCCGTTGACAAACTTTTCAGTTTTCAAACACCGTAAACCTGGAAGTAAATGCTTCGGTTTTCAAACTCGCCTCAGAAGTCAAACATGCCATGTGGCTTCCATATTCAGTTTTCCGTATTGAGGCTTCCGTACTGAGTTTTCAGTTTTCGAATGTTTCGGAACTTGAATAGTGTTCCGGAACGGATTATGTTCGAAAACCGAGGTACCGCTGTAATATTATTATTATGACAGAGGAAGGGAACTGATGGGCCTCACCTGTCATTCTGAAGGTACTTCCAGAAAAGTAGTTTTAACCAGCTTCTATACCACTAATGTGTCTCACTTTGGATCCAGAGTTTTGACCTTTGAACTATTTTTAAATCCCTCTTTGATTATTTGCTATCAAAACATATCTCTGTGTTTTTTACCCTTTCTTACCTGACATTCTTAACAATCGGTCCCTTATCTGATTTTGGGTTGGTGATAAAACTGATGAACAGCAGAACTGACTGGAGAAGATTGTTCCCGTGATGGAAATGCTGAAGTTTGACCTTTGCTGTTGTGTCTGAGCTGGGAAGGTTCTCCTGTGTTTATCCAATGTCTCCAACGCTCAAGTGAAAGGCATGGGGAAATTTTATAAATGCACAAGGGTCAGTGACTCTCTAAAAGATACTTGGCAGACCCTCAGGGAGAAGCGATTAGATGGAATTTCACAAAAGAGCAAACTTCTACTATCCCGTCATCCATATAGATCACACAAACATATGAATATGCCCCAGCCAAACAGAAGGATTCGTTGCAAAGCAGTGTCAAAAAATGTTATTTCTTCAAATTTGCAATTCAACAATATCTCAGAATATCCATGCTTTCAGGTGTGGAGATTACTACATTAGTTTCCCTGCTTGGGGTGTATCAGGTGTTAGGGGAGGGGTAGTACCTCTGGTGAGGGGTACATCATGCTCCTTTGGGGGTATTTGTCAGCCTTTGGCTCCTAGAAGCTGTTAGCATGAAAAAGCAGCCACATCCCAGGAATGGCTTCAACTGGCTGGCTAAACCAGGTAAGTATTTTCTCCAGATTGGCGTTTGCTCTGATTCAGCACCAAAGAGTGAGTTTTCCAGGGGAATGTGGAACGGCAAAGGCAACAGTGTGCCTAGACAGCACAGAACAAGCAGAAAACAGATGTTCCAAAATGCAGTGCGTGTGTGTTGAAAAGAAAGCAATTCCATCACACTCAAGAAGGCATGTTTTCCTTTGCCTTTAAGAATGACTGAAGGCTTAGGAACTGAGAGCAGAACAGAAGGGGAGTGACACCAAACATGATTTCGCTGCCAAAGCCAGCAACCTTCTATCCAGAGTCCCCTTCTCCCTGGAATATTTTCTCCCTGCAACGCGTGCCGTGCCGTTGTCATCTTGTGCATTTCCCTGTCCCTGTGCCTACCCTTCAGAGAAAAGAGGAAAATGCATGGTATCTCAGAATAGAATACATTCAACAAGTGTGCAGCAGTACACCCAATCTGTACTTCACATTTTTTTGGAGTGCTCCTAAAACCACTGGAGAATCACAGCGCCTGCTGTGGCTGCAGAGAGTGGCAACTCGTAACTGCTGCCTCCCGCGTTGTTTTTGCTGTGTTAGCAAGCACCAAAGTAAAAGGTAAAGGTAAAGGTACCCCTGCCTGTACGGGCCAGTCTTGACAGACTCTAGGGTTGTGCGCCCATCTCACTTAAGAGGCCGGGGGTCAGCGCTGTCCGGAGACACTTCTGGGTCACGTGGCCAGCGTGACGAAGCTGCTCTGGTGAGCCAGTGCAGCACACGGAAATGCTGTTTACCTTCCCGCCAGTAAGCGGTCCCTATTTATCTATTTGCACCCAGGGGTGCTTTCAAACTGCTAGGTTGGCAGGTGCTGGGACCGAGCAACAGGAGCGCACCCCGCCGTGGGGATTCGAACCGCCGACCTTTCAATCGGCAAGCCCTAGGCGCTCAGGCTTTTACCCACAGCGCCACCCGCGTCCCAAGCACCAAAGTAGAGCTGCACAAATCGTCAATGAGTTAGTATATATATAGCCACTGCACACAACTGGGGATGGGTTGAGAGATTTCTGGAGCAGCTTATGTGTCTTCAGTTTTTGTGTAATTTCTGAAGCTGTTCTGTGGCATGCAAGCCAGGGCCATTTGCTTTGAGGATTGAATAGTCGGCAATGCTAAAGCTATTCATCATAGCATTTCTCGAAATGGGAGGTAAGGTTAGCGTGATTAACCCACTTCTTCGATTCAGAAAGCCAAACGCCTGCTACGAAATCCTGAGACAACAAAGCCTCCACAGCCCAGTGTGAGGAGTTTAGGATAAGAGTTACAAAACTTCAAACAGAGCAGGAGGGTGGGGGCAAAGCGGGGAGGGGCATGTCAAATTGAGAGACTTGACCTCTTCGTTTTCCCCTCAGACTGGTGTAACTGAAAGACCTGGGAACAGCCTCTGAATTAAGAGGCTTTGCAAAGCTCTAGGGGCAAAAGTCTGAGACAAGGAGGGAGATTCTTCTTTTTTCATTTTAAATCGCCCTTTATAAATGGCCCAGGGTAGGGCCTGCAGCTTAGTGCAAAGGCGCGTCCATCGCAATGCAGAAGGTCCCAGCTTCAGTATCCAGATAAGAGATCAAAGGAAGCAGAGCTGGGAAACACCCGGGTTCGAGAGACCTTGCAACGCCAGAGCAGGCCCTGCAGGGCTGGGTGCAACAATGGCCTGACTCAGCATCCACAAGCAATTTCATTTGCTCTTAGGGTTGCCTCCTAGTGTTAGTGTTATTTGCCTTGTTTCTTCGTCTTCAGCAGCAGCCTGGCACACAGAAATTAAACAGGTGAATTTTTTCCTGGCATGGAAATAAGAGGTGGGAGAGCTCCACTTCTTCGGCTTTTGTATGTTAAAGGTAAAGGGTAAAGGGACCCCTGACCATTAGGTCCAGTTGCGGACGACTCTGGGGTTGTGGCGCTCATCTTGCTTTATTGGCCAAGGGAGCCGGCGTACAGCTTTCGGGTCATGTGGCCAGCAGGACTAAGCTGCTTCTGGCGAACCAGAGAAGCGCACGGAAACGGCGTTTACCTTCCCGCCGGAGTGGTACCTATTTATCTACTTGCACTTTGATGTGCTTTTGAACTGCTAGGTTGCCAGGAGCAGGGACCAAGCAACGGGAGCTCACCCCGACACAGGGATTTGAACCGCCGACCTTCTGATCGGCAAGTCCTAGGCTCCGTGGTTAAACCCACAGTGCCACCTGCGTCACTTTTGTATGTTAGGACTTTGTTAAAGTGTACAGCCCTTTCCGTGTGTGTCATCGGAGCAGGCAGAATACGCATAGGAGGAGGAGAGGGATTGTGGACGCAGCCTCCACACACCCCAATCTAATGTAATTTGGTCTAATTTCTAAACCAGAGGTCACCAACCCAAAGCCATGGCACCTGTGCAGCAGCTGGCACCTCTTACGGCCCCCGCAAAATGTACGTTTGCTTCTTTAGTGGGATTTTTAGACCCATAACCTCTAAGCAGTTGACACAGAATATAAAACGTCCATTAAAAACACTTCAGAGTTTTGAGAGACTAAAGTCCAAAGTTCGAGATTGGTTACATTACCGTCAGATAAATGAGACATTTAAGCAGGACAGGAAAATAGGATTTCAGAAGGAGAGGTCAAAGTTAGAAACAGAACTGTTAGAACCCAATACTAAGAACTTGTCTAGAATGTAAAATTTGCTGTTGAAATGGAATACACAGGATGAAACGGTGAAATCAGCTATGATTAAATGGGCACAGGATATCGGTCATGACATTATGTTTGCTGACTGGGAACAGTTATGGACCACCGGTGTTAAATTCACGGCATGTAATGCCTTAAAAGAGAACATAATGAAAATGATTTACAGGTGGTACATGACTCCAGTCAAGCTTGCAAAAATTTACCATATGCCCAATAATAAATGCTGGAAATGTAATGAGACTGAAGGTACCTTTTACCACCTTTGGTGGACCTGCCCAAAGATTAAAGCCTTTTGGGAAATGATCTATAATGAAATTAAGAAGGTCCTTAAGTGGACTTTTCCTAAGAAACCTGAGGCTTGTCTCCTGGGCATGGTTGGCCAACTGGTGTCAAAGAAGGATAGGACCTTTTTTATGTACGCTACTACAGCAGCAAGAATTCTCCTGGCAAAGTATTGGAAGATGCAAGAACTACCTACTCTGGAAGAATGGCAGACAAAGGTGACAGACTTCATGGGACTAGCAGAGATGACCGGCAGAATACGAGACCAGGGGAGAGAGACAGTGGAAGAGGACTGGAAGAAGTTTAAATTATATCTTAAAAACTGTTGTAAAATTGAGGAGTGTTGAGATGCCAAGGGGTAAGAAGTAGAGAAATACAGCGGTAACTATTAAGTTTAAGGAAATCTTGAAAGGGAATCAACAGATAATCTGATTAAAGGGTTGCTAAAGAACTTTGGAATAAGGATGCAGCGAAAGGGAGGTATGGGGAAGTCGGTTTATGTTTAATGTTGTGTATGTTGTTGTTTTGTAATGTGTCTGTTTTTTATTATGTGTTTGAAAAATTAATAAAAATTCTTTAAAAAAATAAAAATAAAAACACTGATAGAAGTTGAATTTTGAATGTAACTTGACCTAAGTTCATGTAGAAACCTCCTTCTTAACCGTTGGACCCATTGTTGGTCCACTCAATCTGCAGGGAAAAGTTGAAGCTGTTCCTAGAGTGCTGCTGATGTCCTGTGCTTCTAGGATCCACAGGTGAGAGCTGAGTTCAGGGTGGGGAGCAAAGGTGGGCAAAGTACCCCAGAAGGAGCATGATGTATTTAGCCACCAGAGGTAAGGTAAAAGGTAAAGGACCCCTGGATGGTTAAGTCCAGTCAAAGGCGACTGGAGTTGCGGTGCTCATCTCGCTTTCAGGCCGAGGGAGCCAGCATTTGTTCACAGACAGCTTTCCGGGTCATGTAGCCAGCATGACTAAACCGCTTCAGGTGCAACACAACACCGTGACGGAAACCAGCGCACACGGAAACACCATTTACCTTCCTGCCACAGCAGTACTTATTTATCTACTTGCACCAGTGTGCTTTCGAACTGCTAGGTTGGCAGGAGCTGGGACAGAGCAATGGGAGCTCACTCCTTTGTGGGGATTCGAACCGCCAACCTTCCGACTGACAAGCCGAAGAGGCTCAGTGGTTTAGACCACAGCGCCACCCATGTCCCTTCCCACCAGAGGTACTACCCCTCTAACACCCCATACAGATGCACTCTCATTAAATCACAGTTTGTTTGTTTGTTTTTGATTAATCAGTTTTGCCTGTTGACCTCAGTGAGGTTTTACGGGTTCCAGTCCAAGTCAGCTGCTTTGCAGTGGACCGAGGCTGGAACTGAGAGAGCCTTTATGCTCTCCTCAAATGAGCACGGCGCAGTTTCCCTGGGAAATCTTCAACAGGCAGCAGGGGCCATGGAGAAGAGCCTGCAACTGGCATGCGCCACATTTTCCCCAGGAAACAACAGAGCAATGCTAACTCTGCCCATTCTCTGCAGGCCTAGGTCCTGGGAAACAGAGCCCTTTCCCACTCTTCGGCTCTTGCTTCAGAGATGTTCAGTGGCACTATGGATTTTTAATTTAAGCCCCTGTGGATTACTTTCATATTAAATTGTTTCCAGTCCTATTCATAATCACTTGGGAGACAGTGACAAAAATGATGCGGGGGTCTTTTTCCCTCCTCAAAAGGCTGTCATTACAAAGAACAAAAATATGATTTCACCTTAAATATACAGAACAATACAAGGATGATGTACCTGTTGTGGGGAGGAGACATGTATCCTGTTCCTTGATAAATAGCCCAAAACTGGAGTACATACATATTTTAGGTTGGCAAGCAAACGCCACTATTTCCTGCACTGCATTTCCATTCTTTCTTTCTTTCTTTTTTAATTTATTTAATCATTTTTTTCAATACAAACAACAACTCAAAAAAACATATACAACAAAAACCACAACTGCATTTCCATTCTTCTTTTTACCTCAGCAGCCAATTGAAAAGGTGGATGTAGCACAGGTGAGGTCAACCTGTGGCCCTCCAGGTGGGTGATGCATAGGGAGTTTCTTTTCCAAATACAGTAGTTGGGTATGTGTGCATGTAACCCTTTAAAAAATGCTGAAATGCCACAGATCAGATGCTCGGGATTTAGGTTCCCCTTCCCATGCCAAACAGCTGGTTTCGTAGGATTTCATCTTTTAAAAATATGCTTACATGCACACAGTCCCAGCTGCCCTACTCATCTTGTTGGACTGATGACATGAAATTGGACCACAATGAAGTGCAGTTATAAACAAATGCAAATAACCCTCTATAACTTCTTTTCTTCAAACCCAGAAAACTGTTGATTGCCCTCCAGGATGGGGCTGGAAAGGGGTTGGTACGGAAGTTACTGCTGTACTCTTGAGTTTAAAATGTTCCAGCAGCTGGGATGAAAAGGTGAATTGTTATACTGCTGAAATGAAATAATAATTCTGGTTCTGGGTAGCAGTTATACACAAAAGTCTTCGGGGGGGGGGGACCCACAAGATGAGACAATTTAGTTTTGCCCAGAATTCCCAACCTCATCAAAACTAGCCACATGGAAATGCGTTTTGCCTCCACAAGGAGCATAGGAACCTTCCTTTGACTGTTGCAATATTCTTTTGCTTTTGTTTAACTGTTTGTTTTGTGCTTTTCTCCAGTATTTTTATGTTGTGAACCGCCCTGAGATTTTCAGATGAAGGGCGGTATATAAACTTAATAAAATAATAATAATAATGCACATTCAAATTGAGGCGATGTGTTGAAGTGAGGGCATGTGGAATAGCGGAAAGGCATGTGGGGGGGGGGTATAATCTCATGCACTATGCTAAACCAAACCAAAACAGCAGTAAGGGGGAAATTGTTCTCCAAGATTGCTGGGGGCGGGCAGAGGGAATAAGACATTGGTACACCAGGGAACTGGACTGCAAGATCAAACCTATCCATTCTTAAGGAAATCAGCCCTAAGTGCTCACTGGGAGGACAGATCCTGAAGCTGAGGCTCCAATACTTTGGCCACCTCCTGAGAAGAGAAGACTCCCTGGAAAAGACCCTGATGTTGGGAAAGATGGAGGGCACAAGGAGAAGGGGACGACAGAGGGCAAGATAATTGGACAGTGTTCTTGAAGCTACCAGTATGAGTTTGACCAAACTGTGGGAGGCAGTGGAAGACAGGAGTGCCTGGCATTCTCTGGTCCAGGGGGTCATGAAGAGTCGGACACGACTAAATGACTAAACAACAACAACACCAGGGAACTGCCTGGAATACACTATCCATGTTGCTTGAAAGTGGTGTGGAGTGATGGATTAAGATTGGAAGGGGGAAATCCAATTCAATCACTATTTATTTCATATTTATTTATTTACTTACTTATTTATAACCTGCATTTTCATATATATATATATATATATATGCTTTCGTAGATTTTCACGGGTACAGGAATGCAGGTTTTGGTGTCCTCGGGTGTCTTCCCGTGTAAAAGTTGGGGTGTCTAGGCGACGTTTCGACGAGGTCTCATGAAGATGACGAGTGAGACCTCGTCGAAACGTCGCCTAGACACCCCAACTTTTACACGGGAAGACACCCGAGGACACCAAAACCTGCATATATATATATATATATATATATGCAGTATTAAATGAGCACAGTGTTGTTGCATCTCACCTATGACAAGGAATGAAAAAGACGTCCCACTTCATAACTAATCTATAACTTGTGACCGTGCTGAAGCCTAGGATGAGAACTTCAGATAAATCATTACAAATGGGGCTTTCATTCTGCTCCCTCTCCTCTATTCAGCATAACATTTTCAGACGACGAAGGGCCAAGCTGGGGTTAACTCTCCCTGACCAGAATGATGCAATGCACAATTGAGCCTCTGTCCTCCTGAGCCAAGCAGCTTTCACAGAGTGGTCCCTTTTAATTAGCAGCCTGAGATTTTCAGGACCTGACAATTTCTTCGGGCAACTAGCCAATAAGAGGAGGCCAAGCGGCCTCTGTTTCAGTTTGGCTTTGGCTCAAGTCTGGTTGCAGGATGACAGCTTTTGGCGCAGGTAGCATCTTACAGTGGCATGCAATTTGACAGAAGGGGGGTGGAGCATGAAGCATATCATCAAATAAAAAACCCTGTCCATCCCTCCCCGCCCCCACCTCCCTTTCTGGTCCCCACTGCCCTTCCATCCACTTACTGCCTCCCAGCGAGCATTAGCAAGAAAATCGCTGATAAATCTTGATAAGGAAGAATTGGTGCTTGGTCCTTTTCTGGCACACTCCCGTGGAACTCCAAATACCTCCAGGGGTGATGGAATTGACTGTTTGCCCAGAGAGCTTAAGCACAGGAAGGCCTGATGCAATGTTATGTGTGCAATAGCTAGATGGTGACTGACTCCAGAGATTTTCCAAAGCTCAGTCGATAGAACAGGAGACTTTTAATCTCGGGGCTGGGGGTTCAAGCCCCACATTGGGGCTTTATCTATACTTTCCCTTCGTCCTATGATTTCTCCCATCTTCCCTCGGATTTCTAGGCTTGGGTCCGAGAGTTAATTCATTTGTTGTTGTTGTTGTTTAGTTGTTTAGTCGTGTCCAACTATTCGTAACCCCATGGACCAGAGCACGCCAGGCACTCCTGTCTTCCACTGCCTCCCGCAGTTTGGTCAAACTCATGCTGGTAGCTTCAAGAACACTGTCCAACCATCTCGTCCTCTATCATCCCCTTCTCCTTGTGCCCCCCATCTTTCCCAACATCAGGGTCTTTTCCAGGGAGTCTTCTCTTCTCATGAGGTGGCCAAAGTATTGGAGCCTCAGCTTCAGGATCTGTCCTTCCAGTGAGCACTCAGGGCTGATTTCCTTCAGAATGGAGAGGTTTGATCGTCTTGCAGTCCATGGGACTCTCAAGAGTCTCCTCCAGCACCATAATTCAAAAGCATCAATTCTTCGGCGATCAGCCTTTTTTATGGTCCAGCTCTCACTTCCATACATCACTACTGGGAAAACCATAGCTTTTACTATACGGACCTTTGTCGGCAAGGTGATGTCTCTACTTTTTAAGATCCTGTCTAGGTTTGTCAGTTAATTCATTTACCCAGCCACAAATCCTGGAAAAAGGCCCTGTGTTTACTGATGATTCAGAACAAATGTCAGTTCTCAAAAAACCCTATGGATGTGTGTTCCAATTCAGCAGTGAACCCTGGTTTTCTCAAAGGAAAGGAAACCCTGGAAGTGGAATCTTTGATTAGATGGATTAGAATATACCTTGAAAAGCATCTTCCCCCAATGTACCAGCCCCCATGATTGGCAGGTGAGGCTTTCTTCTATTATGGAAGTGTTTGCCACCCTGGGCTCTTTGGGGAGGAAATTCAACATAATAGTAATAAAATGTGATATCTTCTGGATTCTTCCACACCCATCTACTTATCTTTGCTGAAGAGACCACAACGGGTGGACAGACTAGATCAGTACCTACTGACTAAGGGTGCTGGTGACTTCCTTCAACAGTAAGTGGAATTGTAACCTATTTTGTTAGTTGCTTAGGGTGTGCTGTCCATTTCTTCCTTTTCCTGGTGGAAGTATCTTCCTTTGTAACTTCTGTTATAGCAACTTCCTGCTGTTCTGCTGAAGTCAAGCTTCCTAATGTTGCCTGCGGTCCATCGCTGGGCTAAAGGCTTTGCAAAATGCAGCTTTGCTGGCTCTTAGGTTGAATGGTTTCTGCTAATAATAACGTTAAGGTAGGATGAAGTTTGGCATATCATTAAACAGCAGCAAATTGTCAGTTATTTAGCTTATTCTTTTATCTTTACCGTTCCGAATGGGATTTTATTTTTATTTTTCTGCTACAAGCAACAAGAAACCATGATAACATTCGGCTCCGTCCATCATTGACTTTGCTCCTGCCCACCACTGACAAGTTACCTCTAAAGGAATGTGGCACCTGGCAGAAAACAAAAATGGTTGCACATTCCTGTGTTTTAGCTTTGCAAGATTTCAGCTGACTTTGCTGAAGTTACAGAGGTTTTAGTTTTTAACTTGTAAAGGTAAAGGGACCCCTGACCATTAGGTCCAGTCGTGGCTGACTCTGGGGTTGCGGCGCTCATCTCGCTTTATTGGCCGAGGGAGCCGGCGTACAGCTTCTGGGTCATGTGGCCAGCATGACTAAGCCACTTCTGGCGAACCAGAGCAGCGCACGGAAATGCCGGTTACCTTCCCGCCGGAGCGATACCTATTTATCTATTTGCACTTTGATGTGCTTTCGAACTGCTAGGTTGGCAGGAGCAGGGACCGAGCAACAGGAGCTCACCCCGTCGCGGGGATTCAAACCGCTGACCATCTGATCGGCAAGTCCTAGGCTCTGTGGTTTAACCCACAGCGCCACCCGCGTCCCTATTTTAACTTGTATGTTGCCTTAAAAGACCTGGTACTGAAGGCTGGCTTGTAAATTGAACTAACAAACGAATAAATTGCATGTGTTTTCCATGCATGCAGATTTCACTGGCAAAAATGAGATTTAGAACAGTATTCACTGAATCTTAGAATCATAGAGATGGAAGGGACCACGGGGTCACCTAGTCCAACCCCCTGCAATGCTGGAATATTTTGCCTGATGTAGGGCTCAAACCCATGACCCTGAAATTAAAAGTCTGATGTTCTCCCAACTGAGCTATCCCTCGGGTAAGATTCTGGTTATGCATGCCTGCTCATAGCAGACCCAAAATACAACTGTTTGGGTTCCTCCCCACTTCCATGGGGAAGCTAAAGACTTCTGAACCCTGAGGGAAGGCAGACGTGAGGGAACCCCGACCAGGGAGTATAAATACCTGTTAGCCTGTTAGCCTGAGAGGACTCCTACACTAGATTTTATATAATGTATTTGTTCTGGTGTTTTAACACTGCATTTGCCAAAAGGTAGTATGTAAATAAATAAATAGGGTTCAATCTGAAAAGAGTGGAGGGGAATTCAATGGATTACGTTTGTTTGGATTAGGCATCCCAACTCTAGTGTTAACCCATCCCAACACAGCAAACCCAACCAAATAAGTTCAGATTTCCACACCTGTTCCTGACTAAACCCCAAAGTTGAGCTATATCTCTAAAGGAATGTTGTGGTTCGAGGACCCGACCCCCGCAATGTGAAATGAATACACAAGGACACAAGCTTTAAGGTTAATGGGCAAGAAAAGGCCACAACTTTATTGATTACAGCAGTGAAAAGGTATTGGCTTAGGCATTGGATGTCTAAAACAAGGGGGTTTATTCACCAGTAGGTGGAGCCTGTTGATGCTCATCCAACTATAGGCTCTCCCCTGATGTCACTGAGGGTCGTGCCATGGCCTCCCGCCAAGCAGGCATCGGACAGAATACACGACCGCCAGATTCCTTTAACGGAATACCCAAAAATTGAAGGCATAGGCGATGGCCACACCTAGCTCTTCGATTCCACAACACATTTTTCCAATACCTAACCTACCCACCAATACCACGAAAGTTGTGACAATTGCTACGAGGTAGGCGAAAAAACCAAAAGGCCTAATGCCAAATGGAAAAATTCCTACCAGGCCCCCCGGACAACCAGGACGACCAACCTAAGGTCCATAGCAAGGCCAATGAAAATTTAAGACCCTGAGCTCAAAGGGAGTGGAGGGTGGGTGACTCGCGACAGGACGAAGGCGAATGAGGCCGAGGAAGGGCTGGCGCCGCAGCATTTAGGATGCTGACAACGCCCCCCCGGAGGCACCTGGTTGGGTGCCTGCCGATGGGGGTGGGCGCCAGCCAGGTGAGAGGGGGAGGCGGAGCTCAGGCTCCCGCCCACAACCACTCCCCTCTCTTCCAGGGAGGAGAGTCTTTATGGTATATACTCCAGCTCAAATGAAACATGGCATAGCATGATAGTCACCCCGCCACCCCATAATTGAGGGAAATGTTTTGAAACTCAGGTAGGAAAAGTGACCAAACGTGGGGCTTATGCCTGGCAGTTGTCAATTTCACTGAGGACAAACAAAACCAATTGCAAGAGAAAGTAAGAGAGGGGAAAGGGAAATAACTGCACAAACCTTTCTGCAGGCATTGCTGATCGAGAGCACTTTCAAAGATTTTCGTGAAATACAATGAGTATTGGCTCAGCCCTAATTTAACTGAGAAATGTGCTGAGTAATGGAGAATAAGCAAATGCTTGTAATGTGTGGCTTGGGGACTTGGATATGTATTACCCAACTCTTCAGCTGAAAAGGATCCCAGACCAGCTTACAAAAGATTAATGACAAACAACCTAGGCTTACAACCTAAAAGACATGGCACAAAAGGGAGAAAGGATGAGGAGAGGAGAGGAGAGCAGAGGAGAGGAGAGGAAAATAAGCAAAATCAAGCACTAGCTCTTAAAGTTTTCAAGTTGTTTTAATGAAAACAGGTCAAAGAGCAGAGGAGCCAGAGAGAGTTGGCCTCTTAGCAGAGCAGATGGACTGGGCCTGCTTCTCTTCTCTCCCTCTGTGGCAGCCAGGTGAGTTGCAGATGAGAGTCACAGGTGAGGTGGTCAGGTCCTTGTTGTATACCGTATTTTTTGCACCATAACACCCACTTTTTTCCTCCTAGAAAGTAAGGGGAAATGTCTGTGCGTGTTATGGAGGGAATGCCTACGGGTGGCATGCCTACGGATTTTCCTCCTCTAAAAACTACGTGTGTGTTATGGTCGGGTGCATGTTATAGAGCAAAAAATACGGTACCTGGGATGTGCTGCAAACCTAAATTGGTTTTCTGTCATTTTGTCACAACGTCCTCCTTCCTTCCCTCTACCACAGACAAAACATGTGAGGCGGATGCTCTGTGCCAAAGCACACAGGCACAGAACCCAAATTTGCAGACTTTCTCCCCACTGCACACTTTTTTGGAGGATGGTACAACTGAGGCTTCTGTGCGTACCAGCGGCCACATGGAGTTTCCTCCTCTTACAATCCATTATGCACATAGCAGAGCGCACTGGTATGTGGCTGCTCCTCTACTGCACAAAGAGGACCATTGGCCCAATAAGTGTATGAACTGGGCTTTTGTTAGCAAATCTAGCCCGGTGAAACCACAGAAGCAGACAGCAAACCCCCCGCTTCCAGAGATGCTTTTCAAGGACGTCTGACAGTTTGAAGCTTAATAGTGGCAGGTCTTTGGGCATGTTGCTGGGTGGCCCCTTTCCAGAATGTCACACACTCTGTTTGAAAGAATTGTCATGAACGCTTGTTTCCATATATGCATATTAATGTATGACGTTGCTCTCCTTGGCACCTCACCTACCAAACATCGTTGTTGACCAGCCACATTCTAACGTATCTTTAACTGTCAGCCATGAAGCATTTTTTCTTTTGCTGTTGGCTTTGGAGGCTCAAGCATCCATCAGTCATTCGGAACTGGTGGCTTCTGCAGTCTCCTGCTGACTTACAGGTGCTCTGTACCAAAGGAATTCAAACCCTACATGCCACCCTCTTGTTGTAGCTGCTCAGCAGCATGGGGGAAAAGTAGCTCAGAATGTTGTTAGGTGCTCTTCATCTCTTTGAATGGTAAGAAGCTCCAAAGACAGATACTCTAGGTTTAATCTCATTTAGCTGTTACACACACACACACACACAGAGAGAGAGAGAGAGAGAGAGAGAGAGAATTTAAATATATCTGTTCCCCTAGGAAGCTCAGGTCAGCCACACAGATTTTATCTTCACAACAATCCTAGGGAGTAGTTACAGGTAGGTAGCTGTGTTGGTCTGCTGTAGTCAAAACAAAATACAGTGGTACCTCAGGTTAAGTACTTAATTCGTTCCGGAGGTCCGTTCTTAACCTGAAACTGTTCTTAACCTGAAGCACCACTTTAGCTAATGGGGCCTCCTGCTGCTGCCGCACCGCCGGAGCACAATTTCTGTTCTTATCCTGAAACAAAGTTCTTAACCTGAAGCACTATTTCTAGGTTAGCAGAGTCTGTAACCTGAAGCATATGTAACCTGGAGCGTATGTAACCCAAGGTACCACTGTAAAAAAATACCTTCCAGTAGCACCTTAGAGACCAACTAAGTTTGTTATTGGTATGAGCTTTCGTGTACATGTACACTTCTTTAGATACCCTAGATACCTAGGAGGTAAAGGTAAAGGTAAAGGGACACCTGACTGTTAGGTCCAGTCGCAGACAACTCTGGGGTTGCAGCGCTCATCTTGCTTTACTGGCCGAGGGAGCCAGCGTACAGCTTCCAGGTCATGTGGCCAGCATGACTAAGCCGCTTCTGGTGAAACAGAGCAGTGCACGGAAACACCATTTACCTTCCCGCTGGAGCGGTACCTATTTATCTACTTGCACTTTGACGTGCTTTCGAACTGCTAGGTTGGCAGGAGCAGGGACCGAGCAACGGGAGCTCACCCCATCGCGGGGATTCAAACCGCCGACCTTCTGATCAGCAAGCTGTGTTTAGACCACTGAGCCACTCATGTCTCACCTTGGCTAACCTGGGGAGTAGGTTAGCCTAAAAGATGGCAATTGGCCTAATAGTTCACCCTGTGAGCCTCATGGCGAGCAGATCCAGACCTCTCCAGTCTAAGAACAACAAATAATAGATTAATAATAGCAAACTATTTTCAACATATAAATTCAATAAATCATAACATGGCCACATCTCTGCTTCATAGTAAGTGGCTGATCCAACAAAATAAATCAAAACATGGCAGGTTATGCTCCAAGTAAATTATTTTGGTGTCACGGCTGTGATTCACGAGTGTCCTTTGTTAACTGTGGTAATATTTTTAATTAGATGAAGGGGCCTGGCAATTTCACTGGGCTCTGACACCAAATATCATTTCAGATGCACGACATCATTCTTATCCTTTATGTTTCTGTAGGAAAACCCCATGATGCAAGCCCTTGGCAGCAAGGCAAACGTCTAAGAATTTAGTTCCAGTCTGCTAGCAGAGGACCTGTTCCGATGGTTGCCAGCTCCCATGTGGTATAAACACAGTATGAATCACTGCTTAGTTTTTCTCCTAGAATTCTGTGTTTTGCTGAGTGTATTTTATATATCTTCCAACATAGATACAATAGGCTGGCCTCCATTTAAAATACTTCTTCTGTTGGGGCAGTGCTGAATTCCACGCTATAAGAATGGAATTGACTGAGGAAAAAACCTTTTTCAAAATGGAAGGAAGGCTAGTCAGTTCCAGGCCAGTTCTGACTAGCTGGAAGCTACAGTGCGACAGCATGACTAGGTCCAGGTGTCCTAAAATATCGGAAAAGGCATTACCTACCTTATCAGTAAGGTATCACAATACAGGTTCATGTTAGGAATGCCCAACCCCCTACTCTGGGTTCACATGTAAAGCAAATATCTTCCAAGTCTAGCTCTTTTTCCTCTATGACGAAATCCCTCAGTGAATTTCTTCCAGTGTTTTAACTGCGTGGGCTGCAGATCATCTGGGAGGGCCTGAAACCAATATGATTGCTTTGGGAGGAATATCATCTTTATTGCTGAAATGTTTCCCAGCCATGAAAGTCCTTCAGGAACAAATTTCCTCTTTCAGGGACATTATGAGAGGTTCATAATTCCACTTTTTGAGCCGATGTATATCTTTTGTAGTGATTATCCCTGGATAATTAAAACAGTTTGCTTGTAATGTTAGATCAGGCAGCTCACAATGTTAGATTAGACAGTTTCCG
Organism: Podarcis melisellensis; assembly: GCF_964234715.1. Classification (NCBI taxonomy): domain Eukaryota; kingdom Metazoa; phylum Chordata; class Lepidosauria; order Squamata; family Lacertidae; genus Podarcis; species Podarcis melisellensis. Next base: position 82,260,378 of record NC_138539.1, read on the forward strand.
TGTTGCTAATTGCTGTTTCCATGACAAGTTAAGACACATAAACTGGGACTGAGTATAATTAATCTACAAGCCTTCTACATGCTAAAAAAATCTGCTGGTGTCACTTTGAATTCTAGGATTCCCTCCCAAGGGTCAGGAAGAATGAGGAGGGGGTACTACAAATAGATTGATGACATGTGCTTGGCTTTCAGTTTCTTACACATTGTTTTAATAATCCTTCTGATTTTATCAGCCAAGACTTTGATTGCAATAGCAAACAGAATCCCCAACAGAGGGCAACCCTGCTATTAGATCAGAATGTCTAGCATTCACACACACACACGTCTCCAAATTTGAATCGAGTTGTGAATCCAGGGCCATGAATTTCTCTCCAAATTGAAGTCTCTTGAGTAGCCTCAGCAGGAACAGCCACTCAAAGCTGTCAAATGCCTTGAAGGCATCAAGAGATAGTTGAGCCATGGGCTCTTGTTGACGTGTCCTTAATGCAATACCTTTAGGATCCATCTGATTGAATCTACAAGATCCTACCCAATGTAAACAACTTTATTGTACTAGGCATTGACCATGACAAATCTGAATCAAAAATAAATACAAGCAAAAGGGGTGCTGTGCCACAAATAGTGAATCTACAACATGTCTACCTGGCACAGTTTAAGATTTTCTAATATAATGAAAGCACTTAGCTATTATGTCAGTAAGGAACTTTGCGTCCTGATTTACCTGTGCTATGGATGAGTAGGATCCCATCTCTACTGGATCTTTACCTAGTGTAGGGACTATGGTCAATCTACAGTGGTACCTCGGGTTACATACGCTTCAGGTTACATACGCTTCAGGTTACATACTCTGCTAATCCAGAAATATTACCTCGGGTTAAGAACTTTGCTTCAGGATGAGAATAGAAATCATGCTCTGGCGGTGCAGCAGCAGCGGGAGGCCCCTTTAGCTAAAGTGGTGCTTCAGGTTAAGAACAGTTTCAGGTTAAGAACGGACCTCCAGAACGAATTAAGTACTTAACCTGAGGTACCAGTGTAATTAGTTTCCATGAACTGGGTATCTCCCTCCTTCCGAAATGCATTCACAGCTGAGAGATAAGCACCTCAGAGAACACTTTATAAAAATTACTTGTGAACCCACCCTCTCATGGGACTTCCTGTCTTTTCAGCCCACCTACCAGTTTTATTTCCTCATCTGACACAAGCTTCTTCCAATAATTTCTATGGCCTTCCAAAAGAAGATGCTTTGTACATCCCTCGAGGTGTATAGTTTCTTGTAAAAGGATTCAAAAAGATTATTGGTGTTGCTTTATATGTCAGACTCCATCTTTCTTCTCTTGTACTTTATACTAAGGGTAATGTTCCTTTCAGCTTCCTTTCTCGCAGCCCTCACAAGCAGTTTTGAACTCATAATATCTATTGATACATGTCGTTTGAACATTAATTCCCACCCCCTACCTTCAAGCCTTCAGCTCATTTGTTTTACTCAAAATACACAAAACACATTGGCATTCCTGTTTCTTTATACCTACTTTAGAGAAGACCAATCTCCTAAAGGAGCTCATTGCAATTCGGTACATTTCCACAGTGCATTGGATTCACTTATAAACTGCCCTCTCAAGTGAGCTTTCAAAGAGTCACACAAGAAAAGTGTTATTCATACCACATGACCTGCATTAATAGGTGGGTAACAAATTTGGTGTATAAAATCAACTCTTCTAAAGTGGAATATAGCGTTGTAGATCATGATAACCCTATATAGACCATATTCCTGCAGGAAATTGTGGTTTTAGGGTATAACCCAGCCCAAATGATTTCCATACAAGCAACTGGAGCATTTGCTAAATATCCCACTGACATTTTTTGGGGGGTTGTGCCCCTAATATATTGTTAGGCCCCATTTATTATTTAAAGCATTTCCTGTCAACATGATTGTTGCTGCAAAGGATTCAGTTTTGAATTACATACTCAAAATAGTGACAAATTCCTTATAAGTGGGAAAGCACTTTTTAATATATATATAAAAAATCACTGACTTGTACTGCATAACTTTATCCCATAGATTCCCTGTTAAACGCATTATTTTATTTTCAGAGGAAAAGTTTAGAATCAGACTGTTTAATTTTCTTGAAAGGGTTCCAAACAGTGTCCTGAGAAGGAAGTCCCTATGGAAATACTGTGGCTTTCAGAATTCATTCCCGCTAGTAGAAAACAAAAACCCTGTATATTAGTTTATTTCAGACCGAAATTTAAAACATTTATTAGGGGACTGGAAAGTAAAGAAAGTTTCATTGGTCCCGTAGACAATGAAAACTTATTCCATTGGATGTCCCATCTCTTTCAGGCATAGGCAAATTTTATGTCCTACCTCTACGAATCTTTCTCTGGATGTGTTGAGAATGTGCACACCAAGAGTTGCAACATGACTTGCCGTGTCCCAGGTGACTTGTGGGTGTCCAGTGGGTATCCACACCACAGCATGCCCCCAAATCCTTAGCAATGGGCAGAGGTTCAATGAGAGGTGTGGAGGGGTCCCTGAAGAGTCTACTCAGTGTGAAATGTGTCCCTCAGGGACTTGGTCAGAAATAGTTGGAGGGGAGGAGGTTGGCAGGGCTCAGTCTGAGGTGAACCACAGGGCAAACCATTAGCCACAACTGAAGCACAAAGCAGGAGGCAAGCTGGAGGAGTCAACCAGAAGTCAAAATTGAACCAGAGAGTAAAACAACGTAGTTGAGGAAGACCATCATGCTCAAGAAAAGCTGACCAGGAACAGGAATCTGGAGTACGTCTTTCCAGAAGGAAAATGGAGCTAGGCCAGGATCTTTAGCTACTTCACATGGAAGCCTGCCATGTGTTCTTCAGTGGTTCTCTACATGGGACACAGGGTGATGCTCCCTGGCTTTCCCTAAATGGCACCACTGACCACAGCACTAGTCCATATGAAGGACACTGTAGCCAGGCCCGTCTTACCCACTGAGGCTAGTGGCACGGGATGCCAGGGTGCCAAGTTCTGGAGGGTACCAGGCAAGAGTCCAGGGAACACCAAACAAGTGCACTGAGTGAATGAGGGTGCATGCACCGCTCCCGCCGAGCATCAGCTCAGTTTTTTCCCTTTTAGCCTGCAGGCACCGAATTCTGCGGGGCACCAGAAGGCTAAAAGGGAAAAAACCGAGCCGACACCTGGTGGGAGTGGTGCACACGCCCTCGCTCGCTCAGCACAGGCCCGCTCGCTCGGTGTGCTGCCTGCCGTGGCCACTGTGGCACGAAGCGGCCAGCTGAGCCACGAGACACTGCATCCAGCCTCCGCCTCTTCCCCACCAGAGGAGCTGCCCTCCAGCCACTGCCCGCCTCCTCCAGCCCTAAAAAAAGGTCAACTCTGAGAGGGGGGCGCCAGAGGGATCTCTGCACCACGGTGCTGGATATGCTTAAGATGGCCCTGACTGTAGCACAGTCAACTTGAGGAATTAGGTGTTTGGAGTGAGTTTATCACCAGGGGGTAGGGACTGGATTCTAAGTAGCCAGTACATTTGTTACCATCTGTAAGATGAAGACCACATACACACACACCTGTCCTAGGTAGATAAAAAGAAGAATATACTATAGCTATTTGGGTGCTAGAAAACTGTCCTGCCCCTACACAGCACTATGGTTTTCAGACTTTTCTGTCTCGTCAGGAGGAACATTTACGCTGAGTTTCTCCCCCTCCCCCCCTTTCAATCCATGCAACTCACTGAACTGCTCTTAACTGCTCTTTCACCTTTGACACGGTAGTAAAAACTAGTTAACCATCCCAAGGGGTTTTGTTTTAACAGGTGAGGGAACATGAGCATTGTGGCACTTTGCTTACGTGCAGCAGTCCAAACAAATAGATCTTACTTGTTTTACGATATCATTCATGTGTAAATCCAAAGGCATATGACCGTCCTTTCGCTGAAACATGCTGGGGACTGAAGCATGATTGATAGGCTTGTATGGGTGCAAGGCTCTGAAATGGTCAGGAGAATTCCTCAACATCTTTCCAACTCTACGTAGAGTTCGGCTCAGGCACACCTAAGCCTGTTTACTTCCCTGGGTTTAAACATCTCTAACTTTTTAAAAGATTGGGCTGGTGCATGCCTAACCAAAATCTTGGGGATGAGGGAAGTGACACAGAGAGCCATCTTATCAAGAGGTTCTGCACACAGCATGGGAAGGTACCACTAAGGTGGTCATGGTGCCGACTTCACAGAGGGTAGACTTGGCATTTGAAGGGAAGTCAGAGAGGATAGACCTCAGCTTGAAAGGGGTCCTTTATTTGAAGGGCTGCCCAGTTCAAGTCTGGTTTAAAGATAAAGTATCCTAAGAAGGAGGAACAGGGGCCTTGAAAGTTGCCCATCCAGTGTGCTAAAGAGTATATGAAAAAACATTGTTCTGGAGTAAGCATATCAGTACGTAATGAATGAAGCTTTGCAGGGTTAAAGAAAGAGAAAAATGGTGTAAAAAGTATAAAGATAGAGGTGATCTACATTAGACACAACAACTTAGAAAGAGTAAAAATGTCAAGGTCTTAGAACAAAGGAAGTCAGTCAATATGTGTATATGTATGTAATGATTAGGGACGTGGGTGGCGCTGTGGGTTAAACCACAGAGCCTAGGACTTGTCGATCAAAAGGTTGGCGGTTCAAATCCCCACGATGGGGTGAGCTCCCATTGCTCAGTCCCTACTCCTGCCAAAACTAGCAGTTTAAAAGCACGTCAAAGTGCAAGTAGATAAATAGGTACCGCTCCGGCAGGAAGGTAAACGGCGTTTCTGTGCGCTGTTCTGGTTCACCAGAAGCGGCTTAGTCATGCTGGCCACGTGACCCGGAAGCTGTACGCCGGCTCCCTGGGCCAGTAAAGCGAGATGAGCGCCGCAACCCCAGAGACGGGCACGCCTGGACCTAATGGTCAGGGGTCCCTTTACCCTTTACCTTTATGTAATGATTAGATTAGAATGATGATATGGTTTTATTTGTAGATGTGTGTTTTTGTTTTTGTGTTCTTTTTTCTCTTGTGTTTTGTTTTCTTGTTTGTACTGCGGGGGTTTTGGATTCATTGTTTGTAATTTTTGTTGTAATTTTGCATTGAAAATAAATGAAAAAAGAAAGTTGACCATCCAGTTAGTACCTGCACAACAGATTCACAGGTAACTGGGTCACAGTCCTCCCCACTATGGTAAGAAGATTAGGAAGAACTTCCTGACAGTAAGAGCTGTTCAACAGTGGAATTTGCTGCCAAGGAGTGTGGTGGAGTCTCCTTCTTTGGAGGTCTTTAAGCAGAGGCTTGACAACCATATGTCAGGAGTGCTCTGATGGTGTTTCCTGCTTGGCAGGGGGTTGGACACGATGGCCCTTGTGGTCTCTTCCAACTCTATGATTCTATGATTCTGTGATTCTATGATTCTATAAGATATACTGTATTTATATTTAAAGCATAGCAGTCATTTCTAAATTTGCCCATGTGCATATAAATTAGTACATTGAATTATATGTTTTTGCAAAATCTGTGCCCCCTTTATGTCATCTTTTTTAGGCTATGCAATTCATCTTTTCTAGCAATGTGTAAGTGGCAATCCAAGCTATCACTTGGTCTGCATCCCAAAGTGACCTTGAGAGGTGTGAGACCTATTGCACACCACAGTCGTGCCAGATGTGAGGCCCTGTAGCACTGTGGTTTCTTCTCACATTGTGTGAGATGCTTGCATGTGATCTAAGACTTCTGAAAGGTCACTGGAAGGAGCTATGCTGAACCAGCTCTCTTGCCACTAATATGGTGACGTTGGAAGAAGCTCTAAGTTAATGGTTGTCTCAGTTCAACAACCTTGTCAATAAGAGGTCTGTACATTCTAGTATTGATGCTTTTGAATTATGGTGCTGGAGGAGACTCTTGAGAGTCCCATGGACTGCAAGAATATCAAATCTATCCATTCTGAAGGAAATCAGCCCTGAGTGCTCACTGGAAGGACAGATTGTGAAGCTGAGGCTCCAATACTTTGGCCACCTCATGAGAAGAGAAGACTCCCTGGAAAAGACCCTGATGTTGGGAAAGATGGAGGGCACAAGGAGAAGGGGACGACAGAGGACAAGATGGTTGGATAGTGTCTTTGAAGCTACAAACATGAGTCTGACCAAACTGCAGGAGGCAGTGGAAGACAGAAGTGCCTGGCGTGCTCTGGTCCATGGGGTCACGAAGAGTCGGACACGACTAAACAACAACAACAACATTCTAGTATTTTCCCCTTCTTCAGCTAAGCAAGCTTCTGTAATACCCCTCTTCTGAATAAGGCAACAGCAAAGTGAGAAAGAAACTTATTTTGTCTTCTTCACTCAGTCAACCAACACTATCACCAGAAACTTCTTCCATGAAGCAATTTGCTGAAGAAAGCAAGCACACACAGACGGCAAATGTTATCAAATGATCAGCCTTTCCTTGGAGATGAACGAGGAAACTCCCAATGATTTAAGCACAGGACCACACAGATGGTTGGGAGTGGTGAGATCAGTTACAAAGAAGGATAAGGCTATAAATTTCCCATGGCTATCGCACACAGTCTGCTACACCTGGCCTTTGCAGAGGTCCTGGGAGATGGCGATCAGTTCTGTTGTTGGTAGAACTTGTTCCTTATCTAAGGATTAAAAGAATTTGACCAACTGCAGAGAGAGAATGAGAGGGGGAGCACGCGGAATGAGAGACAAAGCAGCTGCTAGATGAGTTCAGTAGAGTAAATGTGTAACTGAGGTCAGAAATTGGCAACATGGCTTCAACCTAGGTCATTTCTGTGCACCATTTAGTGATGAAAGATGAGGAGTCCTCCTGGCAGGGCTGTTCTTTTAGAGCAAACACAGGAAAGTAGAGAGTGAAAGTGTAAAGCTGGCATGGCTGACGCCTGCAGTTGGCAAGGTTGGGATCTTTCCAGAGTCAAGACCTGTTAAGGGCCCATCAAAACCCAATGCTGCCATTTTGCTTTTGCTTCAAATATGGCTCACACCAAGTGAGATGACGCACCTGAATCTCCTGTCACAATAGAGTTCAGGGATGATTTCTATCCAGGTAGGGCCTTCATAAGATGCACTGGCCTGGCTCACAATTAACGCTAAGCCAAGCCAAGGCTATGTGTCAGTGAGTGAGCTTGTAGCTACTTGTGGGGAAAAATCACAACTGATTCACTCCTCCTTTGGTGCTGCTGCTACTGCTTAAACCTGGGCTCGTGGTTTCTCTCTCTCCAGACAAACCGTAATTGGTAACCAAGGTTTGTCCTCAAGGTCCTGCTAATCGAGTACAGTCGTACCTTGGATCCCGAATGCCTGAAACTCAGAAATCTTGGCTCCTGAACGCCGCAAACCTAAAAGTGATTGTTCTGGTTTGCAAACGTTCTTTTGGTACCCGAATGTCCGAGGGGGCTTCCATGGCTTCTGCAAGAGCTTCCTGCAGCCAATGAGAAGCCACAATTTGGTTTTCGAATATTTTGGAAATCAAACTGACTTCTGGAAAGGATTCCGTTTGACTTCCAAGGTACGACTGTACTATGAAACACCAGCCACTGCCTGGCATAAAGCACCCAGATATTCCAATCTCCCTCATGTAATCTCAGTGACTGCCCTTTGAGATAGAAGATGCCTTCTTGATCCTATTTATAATCTAAATCCTGGTACAGAATGTGTCTTCAAAGCATCCTGTAGCAGCCGCCCAGTTGTTGACATTTGCAAAGAACAAGCAAATCTCCTTGCACATGACTGAAGAGCCCCCACGTGGCTCTGTGGGTCTAGCACCACTTATAAATGCTAGCTTTTAATGAGGTATAGTTTGAAGGTCATTTTAGTCTGTGGTTTCTGCCAATGTAAAGACAAGGCAGTTACTCAGTTTCCACTCAATGATTTATTATGATCTATTTCTCCTTAACAGGTGAAAAATTGACCTTGATGTTTAACCAAGGTGAAGACATACGTTTGTGAGACAGTATATATTGGCCCATCGCCAGATATAATCTTCTTTAAAATATTATGTTGGCTTCAAATCTAATCATGCCCAGTTGTCCACGTCTGTATAAATGGTGCCCCCCAATACCCCAGTAATAAGATCATTAAGTTCGCAGATGATACAACGGTGGTTGGTTTAATTAGGGCTGGAGAGGGGGAGACGGCCTATAGGAAGGAAGTTGAGCAGTTGGGGGAGTGGTGCAGGAAAAACAACTTACTGCTTAACTTAAAGAAAACAAAAGAGATCATTGTGGATTTTAGGAAATGTAAACTGAATATTCAGCCACTTATTATTGAGGGGAAGTGCGTGGAACAGGTCTCAGTGTTTCGTCTTCTGGGAATGGATTTGAGAGACAACCTAACCTGGGGAGAGAACAGCAAAGACCTGGTGAAGAGAGCACAGCAGAGGTTATATTTTCTGAGAATCCTCCAGAAAAACAATCTCTCAAAGGACCTGCTGATGGCATTCTACCATTGAACTGCAGAGAGCGTACTAACTTATGGTCTGTGCGTGTGGTTTGGGAGCTGCACGGCCAGGGAAAAAACAATGCTATCCAGGGTTGTAAAGACTGCAGAGAGAATTATCAGGTGCACTCTTCCCACCTTAGATCAAATCTATAATGCCAGGTGCCATAAGAAAGCGGCAGAGATAGCACATGATACTACGCACCCCGGAAATGATCTCTTTCAGCTTCTGCCTTCTGGAAGAAGGTATAGGGTTATAAAGGCCAGGACTAGCCGCCTGAGAAAAGTTTCTACGCTAATGCAATTCTGGTTCTAAACGCAGCATAAGGGGTCTCTGTAGTATAGTATATTTTAAAATGGGGTTTTAGAGTTTTTAGGGGTTTTTGAATGTTTTGTGTAGTTTTTATGTAGTTTTTATGTAGTTTTATGTACCGTATTTTTTGCACCATAACACTCACTTTTTTCCTCCTAGAAAGTAAGGGGAAATGTCTGTGCGTGTTATGGAGGGAATGCCTACGGGTGGCATGCCTGCGGATTTTCCTCCTCTAAAAACTATGTGCGTGCTATGGTCGGGTGCGTGTTATACAGCGAAAAATACAGTAGTTTTTATGTAGTTTTATGTAGTTTTTCAATTTCATTGTTCCGCAAGGGACAATGACAATAAAGATATCGTATCGTATCGTATGGTGGCCCACGAAGTCCAAAGCAGCCAACTGAACGTGTAAAATATGCCTGACAGTCACCCTAGCTGCTTGGTTAGATGGATGACTAGGGACGATGCAGAAATGGTAGTTGATTCCCATCAAGACCAGTGGGATTTACTTCCAAGGAAATATACTTTGGACTCAGCTGCCATCCTTGTCCTGCCGTCTGATGTCTTTTGAGTTCTAGAATTCCATTGCTTTGGAGGAAAATGTTTCATTCTCCTCTTCATCGTAAAAAATATCCAGCGTTTCTAATGTGGCTGTGAGTGTCACTGCAGACCTTGAACCGTTAAGGATGCCAAGGGTGTTGGAGCTTTGCCCAAGAACATCAGTCTTGAAGGCTGGATCCTAGCCTAGAGAACCAGCTGTGGCTTAGCTCCCACTGAGGTGCTTAATCAGTATCTGGGTTGTATCATTTCAGACTGCAGGTGGGATCTCATGTGATGAAATCCTGCCTCATTGTTTAAAAAATTTCCATACATATAAAACTTAGCATGTCAGGGAGAAGGCTGTGATTCACAGTATACCTAGTGGTCCAGGCTAGCATAATTTGTGACTCACTAGATGGACCACAATTTCATATTTTATGTAAGAAAGCAAGAGGGGGAGACGTTTTATTGTCTAGCCTACAGGGCCTTTGCAATTTCCAATACAAAATCAACTTGAAAACAACCAAAAATATATATAAATTCTGTGTACACCCAACATTGCACTTGGAAAAATAAATAAAACAAAGTGATATTAAGGGAAATGTTTCCTGCATGGAAACAGCTGTTCAGAAGAGAGGGTTTTTGGCAGGTGTCAATTCAAACCGCCTCAGAGACAGAAAAACTGCACCTGGAGAAAATTCCCCTTCCCGCACGACTACGAAAGGTTCACCTCTACTCTTACTCACTTGGCTTCCATCCTTAGAACTGGTTCTGCCTCTGTTCTGTCACTTCGGCCTGAAGGCTGGGAGTAAATGATTCAGAATTCTCCATCTATACGCAGAACATGGCGCCGATGCTTTGGTGTGGGCATGGCAAAAACGCAGGCTGCGGGAACAGCTGCAAACACCGAGTTAAGCATTTGTGCCTGAAACATTCCCAGCTCCCTCTTCCGGATGAGCTCTCCCCCCCCCCACCCCCCAACAAGACAGCAAAATGCCATGCAATTTGTCACAGCACTGAAAGTTGTGTCATTCTCCTCCGCTTGCCAATTTTGCTAATACATTTGGTTTGGCCAGCTGGCAAGCAGAGAGTTTCATAGTATGCATTTTCATGTAAGCATCCAGGCCTTTCTGCACCTAGACTCACTTTATTCATGCCTGCATAGAGTCAGAACCAGTCGCAATAGTGGGAACTGTCAGTGGGGAAATCAAATTCTTAGGTCCCTGCATCAAATTTGGGTAATCAGGCACATTATTTCTCTCTTGGGAGGGGGGGCGGAATACATGAATTGTTTTGACTTTTTAAAAATTTATCATCTTATGGCTGCAATCCTATACACCAGAGGTGGGAAATTTAGGCCCAGGCCATTCTGCCTGGTTCTTGGGATTCCCTCCTGGCTACATCTCCTCCTGGACCACATCTCTCACCTTCTTCCACACCCTCCTTGAGTGGTTTACCCATCTGAAATGTGCCCTTGAGCTCTGATAACTCTGGTAGATGGCCTGGATGGGGGAAAAAGAGAAGGGTTTTGTGACTGTGTGAAGAAACTAGCATTCTGTAGAAAGGCACACTTTTCATTCATTGCTCTGCCGGCTTTTTGCACCGAGGTCCAGCTCCAAGGGCCTTCTGGTGGTTCCCTCACTGCGAGAAGTGAAGCTACAGGGGACCGGGCAGAGGGCCTTCTCGGTGGTGGCGCCCTCCCATTAGATGTCAAGGTAATAAACAACCATCTGACTTTTAGAAGACATCTGAAGGCAGCCCTGTTTAGGGAAGTTTTTTATGTTTGAGCTTTCATTGCACCAGTCAAACCCTATAGATAGAACAACCTTCCCAGCAAACATGGGCATAGGCAGGAATTTTGTTGTTGGGCTTTGGGGGGGGGGGAGATCACTGATAACCCCCCCAAAAAAGGACATTACAGGGGGGCAGGTTTCTGCTGGGTGGGCCGGAACTCAATTGAGTATTTTCAATGCTTTTCAATACTTTTTGTGGATTGGGGGGGGGCATCAACTTCCCCCTGTGGCTACGCCCATGCTGGCAAAGGACGCCTGCTGATGCACATGGGCAGTGGCGTAGCGTGGGGGTGCAGGGGGGGCCGGCCGCACTGGGCGCAACATCGGGGGGGGGGCTCGCACTCGAGTGCTAAAATGCACAGGTTAGGGGGCGCAAATTACTTGCCTTGCCCCGGGTGCTGACAACCCACGCTACACCACTGCACATGGGACCTGTGGAGGTGAATTCTCCCTCCTGTCCCATCATCATCTCAAAAGAGAACTGCTGCTTTGCTCTTATATTTCATTGTGTGTGACTTAAGGCCCGTGGGGGGGTTACGTAGAGATCCTGCTTGGCCCCTCTCCAAGGCAACCATGGGCTGTCCTTCTCCAGTCCACAAGCAGCATGCAGGGAATCTCTGCTTGCTCACCTGTGGAACAGATAAATTCTACTGAGGATCCTAGAAATTAGGGTAGATTTAGAAATGGGGCCCAGGTCCACCAGTTACAGAAACCATGTCCCCACTATGTAGCGTCACTGTAGCTAGGCTTGGTCTACCTCTAAATGTAAAGGGTAAAGGGACCCCTGACCGTTAGGTCCAGTCGCAAACGACTCTGGGGTTGTGGCGCTCATCTTGCTTTATTGGCCAAGGGAGCTGAGGTTTGTCCACAGACATAGGCGCCGACTCCATGGGGCCCGAGGGGGCCCGAGCCCCCTCAAAAATTCATTTGGGGGGGGCTCTGCCCCCAAATTATTTAAGAAAATTATTAGTTATATTATGCTTTGTAAAATCACAAAATTATGTTGGTATTTTTTATTTTCCTTGTTTGACGATAGTTACCTTTTAAAATACATTCAGTAATGAGTTAAAACAAAGCCACTCCCGATCTAGAGAGGGGGTGGGGTTGCGGGCTCTTGACCCATCAACAATCTCGCGGGGCTGGCGTCAGCCCCACGAGAAGCGGGGATTCCCCCTAGCTCATTAATATTCACCGCCCACGGCGGCAGCCAATCGGCTGCTGCAAAGGGCGGACCGTCACAGGTTCACTTAAGGTCGGGGCAGCCCGGGGCTCGCCCCTTTCGTTCCCCCAACAGCAGCGGTTTGGAGGTCTTGGGCCCCCCCAATATTTTTTATAAGTCGGTATGGGCCCCCGCCCCCCCAATATTTTTTATAAGTCAGCGCCCCTGTCCACAGACAGCTTCCAGGTCATGTGGCCAGCATGACTAAGCCGCTTCTGGCGAACCAGAGCAGCGTACGGAAACACTGTTTACCTTCCCGCCAGAGCGGTACCTATTTATCTACTTGCACTTTGACATGCTTTTGAACTGCTAGGTGGGCAGGAGCTGGGACCAAGCAACAGGAGCTCACCCCATCATGGGGATTTGAACCACCGACCTTCTGATCGGCAAGCCCTAGGCTCTGTGGTTTAGACCACAGCAGATGAATAAAGTGACAGACTCCTGAGACAGGCAGATGGCAGACATGATAATTGCCTGCAGGCAGGAGATGACCTCTCTGGAGATTTCCAATCTATATGTTTTTGGGTTTGTTTTTTTTAAAGGATTCTTTAAGTAGAAAAGTATATCAGAAAAACTATTTTGGCTGTGTCCTCTGGTGTCAAATTTCAGCAGTGCCCTGTGCAATGCCCTGCCTCTCGCACTCCACTGTAAATCAAAGTTTTGCCCCGGTGGCACACCCACCCACACACCCAGGCAACTGAATCAATTGTGCTCCCCTAAATCTGCCTCTGTCCTAGTTTTACTGCTCGGTTGTTGTTTTTTTAATGAGGAAAATTAATTTAAAAAACCAAACGAAAACAGTGACATTCTCCACCTGCATCCAGAAATGTAACTTCATTCTTTCACTGTTGAAATTTACCACTTCGTTCTCTCCCTCTCTCTGAGAGATGGGCAAAGAAGCACACTCTTTACCTGCTCAGGAGCACTTTCACCTATTGTTTTCCATTTACAGTACCGTATTGCAGAGTTAAACCCTGGCAGCAAAGCTGATCTCTCCTGGGCAAATGGGCATGGAATAATCCCTGGTTCCCTATGCGCGCGCTCGCTCTCTCTCTCTCTCTCTCTCTCTCTCTCTCTCTCTCTCTCTCTCTCTCTCTCTCTCTCTCTCTCTCTCTCTCACACACACACACACACACACACTTGTCTGCATAATTTGGCCGGCCCCCGCCCCTCTTGCTCGGCGAGGACAAAGGCAGAGACGGCGAGCTTGCGCGCAAAGTCCCACGCCCCTCCCCTCTCTCCTTTGCCGAGGGGCGTCCTTCGCCTCGACGTGGGAGGAGTAGGGGGGCGGCAGAGGCAGCAGGTGCTGGGCGGGACAGGGAGAGCTGCCCCCTCGGCAGAAGCCGGCCGGCTGCCCCCTCCCCGCCCTGCCCAACGGAGGCTGCTGCCGCCGCCGCCGGAGCGCAGCTGGGGCGCTTGGCCATGGAGAGCCGCACCTGGCGCGCCGCGCAGCCCCGACCTGCCGCCTCCTGCCTCGCCCGCGCAGCCCGCCGCCCCTCTCGACGAGGCACCTTTTAGCCGCTGGGCGTCCCTCTCCCGCAGCAGCCAAGTGAAGGAAGGCTCCGCTCATTCCTGCCATGCCTGCGCTTTAGGCTGCCGCTCCGGGGCATGCGGCTCTCTGCCACCCTGGCAGCGCGCTCCGCTTCCCTCTCCAAAACAGGAGCCAGGCGCCCGGCGTCCGGGCTGCTCCGTCGCTAGGGGTGGTTTGCGGAGCTCCGCTTGGCGGGAGAGGATGCCGTCCGGCAGCCTGGCGGGGCTGTGGCTTTGGCTGCTCTTCCAAGCGCAGCTCCAGGTAGGTTCTCCCCAGAACAGCTGTGCGAAAGCCGCCTCTCTTTTTCTCTCTTGCAAACTGCAGTAAAGCCAGTATTCGGTGATCTCCGCGGCAGGACCACCCCAAATAATGCTGATGGCGTTAAGAAGGACTTTGCAATACAGAGAGCCCATAAATAAATTCTGCTCCTTGTAAATCTTAAATCTTTGTATATATCCATCCAGAAGGGTGGGGGTATAAATAATAGCATTATTGTTATTGTTATTATTATTAATAATAATGGCGTTAAGAAGGACTTTGCAATACAGAGAGTCCATAAATAAATTCTGCTCCTTGTAACTTTTCCCCATTTGCCTATATTTCTTAAATCTTTGTATATATCCATCCAGAAGGGTGGGGTATAAAGAATAGCATTATTGTTGTTGTTGTTGTTGTTATTATTATTATTATTATTATTATTGCCACCCCGTCGCTTTTCCAGGGTGCACCTGTGACATGTGCAGGTCAAGCAGCCGCTGGGAGCCCAGATCTCCTTTCCTCTTTGCACTCTGAGTTGTTGGAGTTCACAGACAACAGTGGTAAGTGAGCAGAGTAGATCCTATATTGTATTGACCCTTCTGATTGGTTATATTAGCCTGTAAGGGAGTTGGCTGGTGTTTAATGGAAATGATCTCTTTGGCTTCCTTTATAATTCTCTGTGTATGCTCAGGAGCTCTTCTGACATGGGGCTTGTAAAGCCCAATGCCTGTTTACTCAGAAGTCAGTGACTTTCCATGTATTCAGGGAGACTTGCTTCCGAATAAGGGTGCATAGAATTGCAGTCACATGTGAAATCCTGTGCATCCCTCCCGTGAAGTAAGCTCCATTGAGTTCAATGGGACCTTTGTCTAGGTAGATGTGCATAGGGTTTTATTTGGAGTGGTTGATTGAGGTTCTGCCCATATTAATAGGATTGATAACTCATGCACCTGGGATCACAAAGTGTTTTGAAATAGGTGTTGCTAATGTTTAGATTCTGTGGCTGTTCTAGGTTCCATGTCCAATGCAGGTCTACTGAGAAATAAGCCCCACTGAGCCCAATAGGGCTTTCTCCCAATTACATCTTAATTCCAAAAACATACGACTGGGCTGTAAACAAAACCTGCTGCTTTCTATAAATGAATAGTGAAAACTCTTTGATTAATATGTTGATATCTGGAATAGCAGAGATTGTGAAATATGGGCTATACTTGATGCATTGGCTTTGATTGGCGTTAACGGATTTCCACAGGCACATGAATGTATATGCTATTTTAGCGTGGCTTTCTTAAATTAAACGGATATATTTGTAACTGGCTTTCTTCCCGTCTGGAGTGGCTGCTGCCCTGCAACATAAGACCTAAGAATAATAACTTAATGGGTGAGGAAATCACATCCACACACATTCAAGCTAATGAGTAACTGTTGCCCTCAGTGAGGTCTTACTACATGGTGAGAGGAGCCCAGAAGGAAAGGTCTGCCCAACTGCTGAGTTGCTCCACTCAGAACTGAGCCTCATTAACAATCCAAATATTGTGGGGTGCAGAATCTGTACCCTTTCCTCACGATTGTGAGTGGTGGAAGTTCAGCCTTTTCTTTTTTATTAGGCTTACAAAACTTCCAGATGCAAAATATTCTACTGGAACTACCCTGTTCTGTAACAATGTCAGAAAGCAACATGATGAGTAAAGCATAATTGTTTTTAACTACTCACCTGGTTGCCATAGGTGATTAGGAAGGTCACCCAGGTGAGGGAGTGAGTGAGCAGGCTGTCTGAAGATGGGTGGAGTGTTTGTCCCTTCCTCTGACAAGTCACCTGTGTTTCTGGGCAGGGGCACTCTTTTCATAGAAACCCAGCACGGTCACAACAGAGGTGTGCAGTGCTTGACTCCCCCTCCTTCAGCATCTCAGTTTGTTAACTATGCTGGGAGGCTCTCCCCCCCCCCCCCGCCATGGGGGAGTCATGCAGGCTCCCAGGGAAGGCACAGATCGCCTCATTCTCTGGCAGCCTCGTGGATTTTCCATACTGGATGATGCTCACAAAGCAAAGGTCCTTCTCTCCCATCCAGCAGAGACACCAAAAAGGACCAGCAGCAGATGGAAAGAGCTGCCAGACTGGTGTCTTTCTGTTGCTGGACTTGGAGCAAATGGGCCTCATGCCTGCCTAACATGGAATCATAGAATTGGAAGGGACCCTGAGGGTCATCTAACCCAACCCCTCTACAGAGCGGTAGTCTCGTAATCTGGTGAACTGGGTTCGCTTCCCTGCTCCTCCACATGCAGCTGCTGGGTGACCTTGGGCTAGTCACACTTCTCTGAAGTCTCTCAGCCCCACTCACCTCACAGAGTGTTTGTTGTGGGGGAGGAAGGGAAAGGAGAATGTGAGCCGCTTTGAGACTCCTTCGGGTAGTGATAAAGCGGAATATCAAATCCAAACTCTCCTCCTCCTCCTCCTCCTCCTCCTCCTCCTTTTTGCCCAACATGGGGTTCGAACCCCCATGGCCCTGAGATTTAGAGTCTCATGCTCTACCAACTGAGCTATCTGGATCAGGGTGTTAATTGGGTACTTGGGCTTATTCACACGCACCATGCTTCTGTTTATATTCATACAATGACAGCACAGCCCTTTGTCTATGTAAGTCCCACTGAGTTGAATGGGACTTACCCCCAGGTAACCATGCATAAATATACAGTGGACACTCGGGTTGCGAACATGATCCTTGTGGGATGCATGTTCACAACCCACAGCGTTCGCAACCCGCAGTCTGCACATGCACGGGTTGTGATTTGGCGCTTCTGGACATGCACAAAGCGTGATTTAGCGCTTTTGCGCATGCGCGACCGCCGAAACCCGGAAGTAACCTGTTCCAGTACTTCTGGGTTTTGGCAGGTCCGTAACCCGAAAAAGCGCAACCTGATGCAGCTGTAACCCGAGGTATGACTGTAGTTGGTTGGCAGCAAAGGGGCTCTATCACCAGCCTACTAAGCCTAGAAGCTGGATGCATGAGGAGCAAACCCTCTTCTTGCAGTCTCAGCAATCGGCGAGGAGGCAGGGAGCCTGCCATCCAGCCCAATGCCACCACCAAACACTGCGAGCGAGCAAGTCTTTTTTGAAAAATGTTGCAGGGCTGTGACTTTTGAGAGCCAATTTACAAGTCTGTATTAATACAGCAGTTGTGCTCGTGGAGATAAGAAGGAAAACACCAGAGGGTGCTGAATAGTGAACATTAATAGCCTGAAACATTCGGTGAAGGTCTCCCTGGAATTCAAGTGGAACTTCCTCGTTAAGTTTATCAGGACTTTTATTTGAGATGTTCTCAAGATAGCATTTAAACAGCTTTGGGGAAACTGCTATCCTTTGTAGGTTGGAACTAGATGGATTAAACATATGGCTTCTGGCAAAGATGGAGCCGTCGTGTATATAATTCTCCCCTTCCCCTCTGTTGCATCTAGTAAGGATTATTTGGGCCCTAAACACAACAAGATTACTCACATCCTCACTGCTATTAGAATAAGTTATGTGTTCTCATCATCTACCCTTGAAATGCAGCGTAAATGCTAGGTCTGTAATCGCTAGGAAAACGAATCTGCTTAAAAAAAATTGTGATAATGGATTAATGGATCCTGTTATGCAGGAATGCAAAAAGGCTATGTCCACAAAACTCCCAATTTACTGCAGGGGTGGGACACTGGATTCAGCCCACAACCCCCTGGACCAGTTTTGATAGGTCCACCCGTCAATCACTTGATGTCACAGTGAAATCAAACCACTGCAGGCAAAGGATGAGCCCCTGATTGTAAAGCACTCTGCATTCCCAATGAGCAGCTCTCTAGTGGAGCCCAATCCAGCAGCACTGTCAGGGCAGTCAGCAAGCCTCCTTGTTAAGAAACCGCCTTCCTGTTGTTCCTTTGGAGCGACAGCCTTACCTGCCCATAGCACGCAACACGTGTGATGTCAGGTGTGGAGGCAGCTGGTCATGGTTTTGGGGGAATGGCCTTAAGGGCCAAATTTGGACTTATGATAGATTTAATGAAACCCATTGATCAGAAGTTTTCCCACCCCTGATTTGAGGTCTCTCTGGCCCCTTCTGCACTCTACATTTAAATCAGCAACATACCAACAGTCAAGTCTCACCTCAGAGAATCCTAACTGTAGTTTGCGGTGGGTGCTGAGAGTTTGTAAAGGTAAAGGGACCCCTGACCATTAGGTCCAGTCACGGACGACTCTGGGATTGTGGCGCTCATCTCGGCTTTATTGGCCGAGGGAGCCAGTGTACAGCTTCCGGGCCATGTGGCCAGCATGACTAAGCCGCTTCTGGCGAACCAGAGCAGTGCATGGAAACACTGTTTACCTTCCCGCTGAAGCGGTACCTATTTATCTACTTGCACTTTGTGCTTTCGAACTGCTAGGTTGGCAGGAGCAGGGACTGAGCAACGGGAGCTTACCCCATTGCAGGGATTTGAACCGCCAACCTTCTGATCGACAAGCCCTAGGCTCTGTGGTTTAACCCACAGCGCCACCCGCGTCCCTTCTGAGAGTTCTTAGGAGACCCCTATTTGCTTTCATAGAGCTACCCAGAGCAATTTAACAACCAAGCCCTCCCCCCAGGGGACCTTTTCAGTAGCCAGGTTGCAACAGGAAATCTGTGGGTACAAATGCATGCAGACACTTGCATTTGACCTGCCGCCATCCATGCTGCTGAAAGTTCTGACTCTATGCATTGACTGCTTACAGAATATGTTATTGTGACAGCATATGAAGTAGACCAAAATGGGGCTTATGTAAGTCATGGAGTTGCACACCATGAAAGGAGGAAGAGAGAAGCATCGGAGGGAGAAACTGACTCACTGCACCTCCATTTCCATGGATTTGGCCATGACTTCCAGCTTGACCTGAAGACTTCAGATTTTCTCGTGGCACCTGGATTTACAATACAGACCCTGGGCAAGGGGAGAACCAAGTCAATACACACATACCCAGCAGAAGACTTTTGCTTTTATCAAGGTGTCTTGCGATTGCACAAAAACTCATCTGTAGCACTTTCAACATGCGGAGGCTTGGTGAGTAAAGATGCCAACAAGCTGAGGGGGGAAATTAAATGCAAAATGTTGTAGCTATTGTTACAATGAAATTCAGGATGGATGTGCAGGTAAAACATCTGTGGAAGCATCAAAAGGAGGAGAGTTTGTGTTGTTGTTTTTTAAAAAATACGTTTTTATGCATGAAACATTTCACAAGAAGACTGTACCGGCAAACATACATTTTACTGCCACGTGTACTGCATAGGTATGTGGTTGAGTGTGTGAGAAATACATAAAACAATCATATCAGCATAAACAGTATATATCATAATATTGTGCATAATTTTGCGGAAGCTATAATTCCACCCACCCACCTCTGTTCATGGGGAGCGTTTATTGTAAGAGTGTCAGAGCGCAGCTCCCAGTGGACGATATGTAGTGCCTCATCAAGAACCTGGATTTGCATAATGCCAGGGTCATGAAGGGGAGCAAAAGTGAAGGCAGGTTTTGAAATGGCAGTGGCCACAGAACTGGAGCAAGGAGGGAGAACCACTGAGAGGGTGAAAATTGGGATTTTAAACAGTAGATTTTGAGTAGAGCGAGCAGGGGGTGACACCGAGGCGAGGATGTGGCAATTTAAAACAAGGTTTGAGAACAGTGAAAAGGGAATTTGGAAAACTTGTTAGTTTCTGTGTTGTACCTACCTCTGCTATTTCTTTTCATTAAAACAGGTGCTTAAAAAAACACAGCTCCCCAGTAGCCTTCCATCTCTGCTTCACTCAAACCTCTATTGTTGTTTAAAACTGCCCTTTTCCTCTCAGTCTCTTTCCATCCCTGATTCACTCATTCTGCCATTGTGAGCTTCATTCAGCCTGGTGTGTCACAAGTTGTGCAAATGT
This sequence comes from Podarcis melisellensis, assembly GCF_964234715.1. Classification (NCBI taxonomy): domain Eukaryota; kingdom Metazoa; phylum Chordata; class Lepidosauria; order Squamata; family Lacertidae; genus Podarcis; species Podarcis melisellensis. The sequence continues at coordinate 82,280,408 of NC_138539.1, forward strand.
GGTATATGCATGTACATCGAAACAGCTAATCCAGGAAGCCATTATTGGTTGTGGCTCTTTTTGTCTTCAGGCAGTTTTAAACACAAGCTTGCTGCTCCATCATGTTGGAAGTGCCCCTTAGAGTAGAATATTGGCTAAGGGTGGAAAAACCCCTCCTCCCATACACTGTTCTGGGGGTTCTCCAAATGCAGGGGGCGCATGGGGGAAAGCCCCATTTCTTAAACAAAAGTCCTTGCATATGCCTTGTTGGGTGAATCCCACCCTACGTGGGATGGAGATCTGTACATAAACACTGAAAGTTCAGTGAAGCTGGCATTAATTTTCTGCAGAGATGATTTCACTGAATATATTTTGCTGCTGAATAATTTGATGTTCATCAAGAGTGCCAGGGATGATGTTATCTTCTCTTGTTTGACCTAAAGGCGCATCCCCACCCAAAGGCAGTTTCTGTAACTTCATAAATCTGTTTTTCCACTTAGAGATGTTCAGGTTTTAGATAAAAACTTACTGAAGTGATGCACTTAGTCAGATCCCATTACATGTCCTCTATCCCATGTTCATGTGAATACACATGTGGAGAATTGCTGTTTGTCAGAATTCTAAGTCAGGTGGACTGTTTACCTGACTCTGTATAAAGCAGTTCCTTATGGTTCATTCACACATGCAAATAATCAAAACGTGTGATGGTGTCATGTGGGAATCAGCCCTTGGTCCTATCTTAAAGGAGATAATTCATTTTGCAAAGCTTACATTAAAGCCTGCCGACATCATGTTGGGATGTGCAGTCTTGGAGGTAACCATCAAATAATTTGGTTGGGATGACTAAAGTATCTCCACATACTCATGGAAACAGTTTGTTTGTCAGCCACTGGTTCCCAGTCACTGGGAGCTTCAAAACAGTCAGCTGAAAACTACTCTTGCTTGAGTTGAGTGCATAAGACTGAATTACTAAGAGGGATTTAGGGATGCACAAGCACCCCTTCGTTTACTTTGAAGGAGCTTCCTCAAAGGGATCCTTTGTGAACCTCTAACCGAGCAAATGCAAAACCCTTCCAGGTGACACTTGGCCTGCCCCTGTGCTTGACATCTTAAAACCCAGGCTGAAGACGTTCCTATTTGTCCAGGCACTTGGATAATGAACTGCATTGCATTCAGAGTGTGGCCCAGTAGATATTTCTCGCTGCTGTTTTACTATATTTTTATGTTTGATTTAGTGATCTTGTGCTGTTAACTGGCCTATGCTCAGGAATGGAGGAAGGAGAGGATATAAAAAAATAAACTAATTAACTAGCTAAATAAATAAATCAGCCATGGTCAGTGGACCTCCTGCTTGTTGTCTCCGCCACCTTCCCCCACCCCCCGGCCAAGCTATCCTCCCAACTTACCCAGAGTAGAAGGGGGCCCCATTGATGACTGAGGTTGTCTCAGCTCCCCTGCAGAGCTTCCTTTCCCACCAAAGAGTGCGCTCAGGCTACACATCACAGCATCCCTGGTGGGAAGATGATACTATTCCTGTCTATTTCCACCAGCCCAGTCCTCCTTCTGCGGTAACTGATATGAACAGCATCACTTTCCCTTAGGGATGATGTGACATGTAGTCTCCATGCTCTCCTCAGGGGGAAAATAAAGCTCTGCCCAAGAACTGGATCCAATTCTAATTTCTGCTGCACTCGCAGCCACTCCTGTCTCCTTCCTCCCTGAGGTAAGTTGGGAGCATCCTTGGATGGCAGAAGATGGGGAAGCAGTGACTGCAGAAAGAGTAGAGGCCACTGGTTTTGTGGGTCAAGCAATCCTTGAGAAGAATACTGCTTGACCTCTGCCATCTTATGGGTAGACCTCTGGACACCCCTTAAGATTCAGCTGCTGTAACAGCAGAGTCAAGATCCTGGTGGATGCAAGCAATTTCCCCCCCTCAAAATGTTTTGTGAACAAGTCACAGTGAGCTGCTGTTAGTTCTGGGCCAGACTGTAAAAGACTCTGCACAAGGAGCATGCAATGGAGGCAGCAAAGTTTGTTTTCTTTCCTGCCTTTCCTGCCACTAGGTTGATGAGCTTCTCCTAGTCTGAGTAATAGGACTGTTTGGCGGTAGCTAACCTTTGATGACGCAGGTGGCACTGTGGGTTAAACCACAGAACCTAGGGCTTGCCGATCAGAAGGTTGGCAGTTTGAATCCCCATGACGGGGTGAGCTCCCATTGCTCAGTCCCTGCTCCTGCCAACCTAGCAGTTCAAAAGCACAAAGTGCAAGTAGATAAATAGGTACTGCTCCGGCGGGAAGGTAAACAGTGTTTCCATGCGCTGCTCTGGTTCGCCAGAAGTGGCTTAGTCATGCTGACCACATGACCCGGAAGCTGTACACTGGCTCCCTCGGCCAGTAAAGCGAGATGAGTGCCGCAACCCCAGAGTCGTCCATGACCGGACCTAATGGTCAGGGGTCCCTTTACCTTAACCTTTGATGGCACAACCATATGTGCAAGTCATCACTTGATATTTGAGTCAACACATTTTGCACACCACCTAAATATATAGGTAGCTGTGCAGGGGCATAAGAGGAAAAAATGAACAGCAGCACTAGTGTAACACCTTCCAAAAATTACCAAGTATTAAGCAAGTTTTCAAATTGCAAATTGCACAGAGAAAAGAAAAGAAAATGTTGCATTGAGAAGTTGGGAAATTAATTGTTAGCAATGAAGGCTGTTCTCTTTTAGAAATTATTTGGATCTTCTCTAACACTGAGCAAAACACACACTTCCTTGATGCATTCAGCACTTAGCATTTGGACCTCTAAGAGGCAGTAATTATATACTGTTATTATGCTCATGAAGCACTCATAGAATCATAGAATCATAGAGTTGGAAGAGACCACAAGGACCATCGAGTCCAACCCCCTGCCAAGCAGGAAACACCATCAGAGCACTCCTGACATATGGCTGTCAAGCCTCTGCTTAAAGACCTCCAAAGAAGGAGACTCCACCACACTCCTTGGCAGCAAATTCCACTGTCAAACAGCTCTTACTGTCAGGAAGTTCTTCCTAATGTTTAGGTGGAATCTTCTTTCTTGTAGTTTGGATCCATTGCTCCGTGTCCGCTTCTCTGGAGCAGCAGAAAACAACCTTTCTCCCTCCTCTATGTGACATCCTTTTATATACAGATAGGTAGCCGTGTTGGTCTGCCATAGTCTAAACAACAACAAAAAATTCCTTCCAGTAGCACCTTAAAGACCAACTAAGTTAGTTCTTGGTATGAGCTTTCGTGTGCATGCACACTTCTTCAGATACACTGAAACAGAAGTTACCAGACCCTTCTATATAGTGAGAAGGTGGGGAGGGGTATTACTCAGAAGGGTGGTGGGAATGGGTGATTGGCAGATAGCTGTGATGAGCCTGTTGACGAATTTTATATAGTTGAACATGGCTATCATATCACCCCTTAACCTCCTCTTCTCCATGCTAAACATGCCCAGCTCCCTTAGCCGTTCCTCATAAGGCATCATTTCCAGGCCTTTGACCATTTTGGTTGCCCTCCTCTGGACACGTTGGCATCCTCTGGACTCCTCTGGACTCCTCTATGGCATCTGCCTTTATGCCCAACTCCCCAAACTATAACCTATCTTTTTTTATCTTGCATATCTGGGTTCATTTGCTTCCAACAGTCATCCATGATTTTCTCTCATCTTGCTGTGGTTCCACTCTGGAAAGCTTTGACGAAACCAGTAGTAAATTTGTTCCACTTCCCTCAAACTTACCTTTGCCCCATTCTTTCTGGGCACAGGTCTGTGCTGGTTTTTTTCACCCCAGAACTTACCCCACAAAGAGCATTGGCAGGATTATTGCAATAACGTGCTGTTTTATAAGAGTATACATTTAAAGTAGATGAGCAAATTAAGTTAATTTAGATATGCAGGAAATATTTTAAAAAATAAATTTAAGGTACTGCAGAAAGAGGGGCAAGGAAGTCGTTTTGAAATGTTAAAATGATGGTAAAGTTATTGAAATGTATAAAACTGAAAATCATAAATAAAAATAGATATATATAAGAACTTTTCCCCCACAAAAACCTGCTTTTTGAAGCTGAAGTGCAACAAACGGCAAGTCGAGTTTTCTGCAAATTGCCATTTGCTCCAATTCAGCAGTAAAGAGCAGGTTTCGGCAGGGAAGGCTTTGGGGAGGGGGGGGATAAAGAGAGAGCACTCATACACAAAGCTTTAAAGCATTGAGTGTGCCTAGAAAGTGTGGATAAGCCCCTGTCTGCAGCTACTCATCTGCTGTGTCATTTCCAGAACCACTGGGCATATAGGAAGCCCTGTGCCCATTCTCAAAATTGTTCCAGATGAAATATGGGTTTCAGGCCCAAACACCAGTTGGGTGTTCCTGATTTAGTTCTCTACCCCTCCCCCATATGAAACTTTCTACTTTTACCCTGATTTCCTCCATGCTACCATGCTCTGGGAAGTTTTTTTTAAAAAACGCTAGAAAGTACGGCACTCCTTTGTGCGGTGTTTTGTAAGTTGATATGACAACACAATAACACATAGGAGGTGTTCCTTCAGAGGTAGCCTTTGGAGACCCAGAGATCTACTACATGCTTGACCCAGAGGGCAAATGAGCCCTTGGCCTTATAGTAGGAAATATAAAATCATAGTGGTGGGAAAGACTATTAGCTCACCCAGCCTCTGGCTTTGCCAAATTAAAATTGTTCCCTTTGGTAGGGTTTCTAGTGCTGTGATGAATTCCATTTTAGAATCTCTGTATGAATTGGTTGTTACAATTTCCCTGGTAAAGGGACCCTCTGACCATTAAGTCCAGTCGCGGACGACTCTGGGGTTGCGGGGCTCATCTGGATTTACTGGCCGAGGGAGCCAGCGTTTGTCTGCAGACAGCTTCCGGGTCATGTGGCCAGCATGACTAAGCCGCTTCTGGCGAACCAGAGCAGCACACGGAAACGCCGTTTACCTTCCCGCCAGAGTGGTATCTATTTATCTGCTTGCACTTTGACATACTTTCGAACTGCTAGGTTGGCAGCAGCTGGGACCGAGCAACGGGTGCTCACCCTGTTGCGGGGATTTGAACCACCAACCTTCCAATCGGCAAGCCCTAGGCTCTGTGGTTTAGACCACAGCACCACCCATGTAAACAATTCCCATAGTTAGCCCTAAAACTGGGGGGTGAATATTTGCACAACAGGGGAAGAGGGAGGTCTGTATGAGTCTGTGGGTACTCCAGGTGTCCCGCAACATAATGTTTACTCCTGGCTAATGTCCCCACTTAATTAAGATTTGAGAATCGATCCCAGAGGCTGTTTCCAGTTTCTGGTTTACACACACACAAAAAAACCTCCAGCATTGCCAAGCACAGTTATAATAATAATAATTTATTATTTATACCCCGCCCATCTGGCTGAGTTTCCCCAGCCACTCTGGGCGGCTCCCAATCAGTGTTAAAAACAGTACAGCATTACATATTAAAAACTTCCCTGAACATGGCTGTCTTAAGATGTTTTCTGAATGTCAGGTAATTCTTTATCTCTTTGACATCTGATGGGAGGGCGTTCCACAGGGCGGGCGCCACTACCGAGAAGGCCCTCTGTCTGGTTCCCTGTAGCCTCACTTCTCGCAATGATGGAACCGCCAGAAGGCCCTCTGCACTGGATCTCAGTGTCCGGGCTGAACGATGGGGGTGGAGACGCTCCTTCAGGTATACAGGACCGAGGCCGTTTAGGGCTTTAAAGGTCAGCACCAACACTTTGAATCATGCTCGGAAACGTACTGGGAGCCAGTGCAGATCTCTCAGAACCGGTGTTATGTGGTCCCGGCGGCCACTCCCAGTCACCAGTCTAGCTGCCGCATTCTGGATTAATTGCAGTTTCCGGGTCACCTTCAAAGGTAGCCCCACGTAGAACGCGTTGCAGTAGTCCAAGCGTGAGATAACTAGAGCATGCACCACTCTGGCGAGACAGTCCGCGGGGAGGTAGGGTCTTAGCCTGCGTACCAGGTGGAGCTGGTAGACAGCTGCCCTGGACACAGAGTTAACCTGCGCCTCCATGGACAGCTGTGAGTCCAAAATGACTCCCAGGCTGCGCACCTGGTCCTTCAGGGGCACAGTTACCCCATTCAGGACCAGGGAATCCTCCACACCTGCCCGCCTCCTGTCCCCCAAAAACAGTACTTCTGTCTTGTCAGGATTCAACCTCAATCTGTTAGCCGCCATCCAACCTCCAACCGCCTCCAGGCACTCACACAGGACCTTCACTGCCTTCACTGGTTCTGATTTAAAGGAGAGGTAGAGCTGGGTGTCATCTGCATACTGATGAACACCCAGCCCAAACCCCCTGATGATCTCTCCCAGCGGCTTCATATAGATATTAAAAAGCATGGGGGAGAGGACAGAACCCTGAGGCACCCCACAAGTGAGAGCCCAGGGGTCTGAACACTCACCCCCCACCACCACTTTCTGGACACGGCCCAGGAGGAAGGAGCGGAACCACTGTAGGACAGTGCCCCCAGCTCCCAGCCCCTCTAGACGGTCCAGAAGGATGTTATGGTCGATGGTGTCAAAGGCCGCTGAGAGATCCAGCAGAACTAGGAAACAGCTCTCACCTTTGTCCCTAGCCTGCCGGAGATCATCAACCAGCGCGACCAAGGCAGTTAGCATCAGTGTATATGTAATGTTAAGATTTAATTAAATTATTATTAAAATTCTGAAGGAAATTTGGAAGAGAAGGGAGAGGATGGATTTGATCCAGAGAAAGGAATGTGCATCTCCCTAGAATGATTTTTTTTTTGTTTTCAGATCCTGATTGTTAAGTTTACAAAGGACCTCTGTTGTCTAAAAAACCTGCTGTACAAATTAAGATTTGTTTAGGAGCTTAGTGTGGGAAAGGAAAATATCTAAAAGGAAGGAGTATCTTCTGAAGGACAATCTGAATCCACTGTTCTCTCTTTTAATTGTGTTTTGCCTTTCTAGTCTGGCTTGATAAGGACGCAGGAAGCTGATTACTTGCTGAAACCACTACCTCCAAATATTGCACTTAAACACAACTTCTCTGCTCCTCACGGTCACCGTCCTCATGTACTGTATAAGAGATCTACTGAGCCTCAGCTGGCATTTGATAATGAGGTAACTGTGAATGATGAGAGGCAAAGGGAAGTGGATACTCACAATCATGTTTTTCAAGAGACCCACCATCATCGCAATTCTGAGCGGCGGCAAAAACGGCACTTTTGTGGGAGGCGCAAGAAATGTATGTAAGGACACCGTTTCCCCCACCTGAGTTAATTCCACTGTCTGTATAGCTGTTGTTAAGATTGTTCATTTGCAGTTCAGTTGTTCCTTTCCAGTAAACAAATACCTTCGCAAGGAAGAGGTAGGAAGTGAGGTTATGTGAACACTTTGGACCCAGGTTTTGGATGTTGGTGTTGCATGTCTGCCTCAATCAACTTTGACATCAAGCAGTCAGCTCTGATCACTCCTGTAGTCCCAGCCTGTTGCCATGTTCTGGTTTCACTTCTGACTTTTTTTGTTCCTAAAGTCAGCACACAAAAGACTGGTACTGAGCTTTACCACGGTGTTTGTTCCCTAACTGTGTGAGCGATGATTTGGATGAATATATCACTGTGTACTTTGTTCTGTCCTTCAACTTTTAGTAAGGTCTTTCAAAACGGTTACATTTAGCTAGGTGCAAATCAAAATATTTGCCAGTATCTTCTTAAACTTCTTTGGCACAATTCAGCCAATGTAAAGTATGCCTTAGGTCTCATTGTTTTTGATTCTTTAAGGTAAGCTGCCTAGAGATTTGTATTATATTAAGCAGTATATTAGGGACGTGGGTGGCGCTGTGGGTAAAACCACAGTGCCTAGGGCTTGCCGATCGTATGGTCGGCGGTTCGAATCCCCGCGGCGGGGTGAGCTCCCGTCCTTCGGTCCCAGCTCCTGCCCACCTAGCAGTTCGAAAGCACCCCTAAGTGCAAGTAGATAAATAGGTACCGCTTTATAGCGGGAAGGTAAACGGCGTTTCTGTGTGCTGCTCTGGTGCCGGTTTGCCGGAGCAGCTTCGTCACGCTGGCCACGTGACCCAGAAGTGTCTGCGGACAGCGCTGGCCCCTGGCCTCTAGAGTGAGATGGGCGCACAACCCTAGTGTTGGACACGACTGGCCCGTACGGGCAGGGGTACCTTTACCTTTACCTTAAGCAGTATATTTTTTAATAAATTTATTTAAACTGAAGAGACGTAGGTGTACTTAATGGACCAGTTTGAAATCAATAGGACTTAAAAAGTAAATGTTTTTGTACAATTTTCAAAGTTAGGGGCTGTGAAGTAGTGCACAGCAGCCTCTGGCAACATTGTTAGTTTGGTACTAACACTGGAGTCGGATGAAGAGAACCTTTCGCCCTCTGTTGCTGAACTACAAGCATGGCCAATGGTCAGAGATGATGGAAGTTGTAGTTCTACAACATCTGGAGAGCCAAAGGTTCCCTGCACCTGAGTGGAGCAGTGTGGTTCCTGTCTCCATCCTCTATTTCTCCAGTGACACCTGTATATGGGAAATCAAAAAGGGATGATTAATAATGTTCTGTACAGTGTGCATGAAACACTAGATGGGAAAGAAAGGGATGGAGCAGAATGTTAAGAAACTTAGTGGTGTTAAGTTGCTTAAAAATATCAGTAAACACTGCCCTCTGGAAATGTATTAAGTTCTTGCCACACGTACTTGACCCTTCCCAGGGCTGTGGGTCTCTGAGATCTTAGCACAAGGCTTTCATTGCTACAGGAGATCCATTAACTGGTAGGTAGCTATGGTGTGGCCATCAGGACGATGCTGGACTTCCTTTGGTCCCCACCAGCATGGCCAATAGTTTTGGGATATTGTAGCCCATCTAAAGTACCACAACCTAGCTACCACTGCCTTAACTGGAGACACCAAGGTGTCCTTCTGCCTTATAAATGGATGCCATGCACTGCTATAATTCTTTCCCACTACAGTCATACCTCGGGTTGAAGTTACTTCAGGTTGAGCGCTTCCGGGTTGCGCTCCGCGGTGACCCGGAGGTAACGGAACACATTACTTCCGGGTTTTGCCGCTTGTGCATGCGCAGACAGTCAAAATGATGTCACACGCATGCGCGGAAGCAGCGAATCGCGACCTGCACACATGCAGACACACAGAAATGGGTTGCGTTCACTTCAGGATGTGAACATATCCCGTTTGTATCCAGAGGTACCACTGTACATGGAAGTTACCCGTATTTTTCGCTCTATAACACGCACCTGACCATAACACGCACGTAGTTTTTAGAGGAGGAAAATCCGTAGGCATGCCACCCATAGGCATTCCCTCCATAACGCACAGAGACATTTCCCCTTACTTTCTAGGAGGAAAAAAGTGAGTGTTATGGTGCAAAAAATACGGTACTTTTGGGGAGCCTAGTATAATCCTGTTCACGTGTTTAGCTCTTTGATTTGATGTTACACTGTGAAAAACACAGCTTTAGTTTTACTTGGACATCTCCTGTCTTGCTTCTTGCAGATATGCCCCAGCCTCCAGATGGAGACACGTACATCCTGCCAGATGAATATAGATATCTACTGCGAAGCAAGCGATCTCTTATGAAGGCTCACAAGAGCAAAGAGCTGAATGTGGAGACCTTGGTGGTGGTTGACAAAAAGATGATGCAAAACCATGGCCATGACAATATTACTACGTACGTCCTGACTATACTCAATATGGTATGATAGTTCTTTTTCTTGAGACACGTTGGGTGATGAATACCGATTCAAAATTAATATTGTCACTTTATAAGCATGTTTAGCCACTAGTGCGTACTCTCCTCACCCCTCCAAATACATTCTGGAGTAAGACAGAGAGTATTCCCTCCCCTCTCCCTGGCCCTTACAGCTGCTTCAAACACAGGTTGTGGGGAAACGACCTCACTGTGTTTCAAGCCACTAAAGTGTATATAGCCTTAATGCTTTGTGGCATGTCTGATTTAGTTAATCTTTACTTTTCCTGAGAGTGGAGCGATGAGATCTGTGCAACATGGAAGTAAAAGTTAATGAACCACAAATGTTGCCCTTGTTGCACATTGTTTTGTGCCCTGCAACCCTGAAATCCCGTACCGATTTTGCAGGAGGGAGGTTACTTTGATGCATGTTGTATGGGTTTTTTTCTCCTTTGAAGTATGGATATGATCTGGCAAAAAATGAGCACGTTTAAGACTCATTGAATGCAGCGAAAGTGTTGAGCAAGTCTTTTGGGGCCAGCACAGTTATAGAAGCAAGCTTAGGTAGCTACACGGGCTGCCAAACTTCTAGGGGCACCACCTCCCTTGGCTGTGTAAATGTCTTGGAGAAAGAGCCACAGCCTCTAGTAGTTGGAGGAGGCTCATCAGCTAGGCTGACAATCCATGCATCCAGGGAACAAGATCAAGAGCTTTCTGATCACTATCAGGGTGTGGGCGTCCAGGATGTAGACATAGTTGTAAAAAGGAGGAAGTAAAGAAGTGGCAGACATTATAAATGAAAACAAGAAAATAATGGCCCCAGGCCACCCTTGACCATCAATGTGCCTTTTTGTTCTGTTGCTCAGGGAGCAGTCTTGTGCATAACTCCCCCTTTGACATCAGTAGGGTTTAAGTACCTGACTTTGGTTAAATTTAAGGCTAAGGGATCCCTGACTGTTAGGTCCAGTTGCAGACGACTCTGGTGTTGCGGTGCTCATCTCGCTTTATTGGCCAAGGGAGCCGGCATACAGCTTCCGGATCATGTGGCCAGCATGACTAAGCCACTTCTGGCAAACCAGAGCAGCTCACGGAAACGCCGTTTACCTTCTTGCCGGAGCCGTACCTATTTATCTACTTGCACTTTGACGTGCTTTCGAACCACTCAGGGACTGAGCAATGGGAGCTCAACCCGTCACAGGGATTCGAGCCGCCGACCTTCTGATCGGCCAGCCCTAGGCTCTGTGGTTTAACTCACAGTGCCACCCGCGTCCCTTGGTTAAATTATACCGCATTAAAGAAAAACCCCAAAAGAATTGCAATAATCTGTTGTTACGTGTAACAACAACAAAAAGAAGGAGTCCTGTGGCATATTAAAGGTAAACATATTGTGGCATAAACATTGATAGGCCAGATACATAAGCAAAGTTACAAGAGCAATGAGAATATATATATATATATATATATATATATATATATATATATATATGTATGTATGTATGTATGTGTGTGTGTGTGTGTGTGTATATATATATATATATGCAGGTTTTGGTGTCCTCGGGTGTCTTCCCGTGTAAAAGTTGGGGTGTCTAGGCGACGTTTCGACGAGGTCTCACTCGTTATCTTCAGGCTGGTGCTTTCGGCTTCTTGTTACTGGAACAGAGCAGGATCTCAGTGTTTGAGTTCCTATAAATACTGTTGAGGGGGTGTGGTGTATAGCCTCCAATGTTCTGGGTAGAGAGGAAGTTCCCAGGCTAGTGTGCCTTTTCTTCTTTTGTTCCTTAATTACTTGAGGGATATCTTGAGTGATTTCTTGAGTGATATCCTGAGTACCACTTAGGTGGGTCATTAGGTGTGGATTAGTTGCTAAAGTCTTTGTGTCTTGACCTCTTGAACTTTGTGAAGAGTTTTTCTGAGAAGATGGCTGTACTGCACTTAGTTGTGCTCTGGCTTGGCTTCGTGTATAGGGGCGAGCTGTGGTTTTGTGGCCTGTGTCAGCCAGATCTGTGTAGGGATTGCAGGGGGGTGCAGCATCCGGAGGTGCCACCATGGTTTGGCTACTGGATGGTGTCTGTAATTTATCTGTGGAGAGGGTCTGGGTTTGGGTCTGGTGTGGTTGATTGGTGATGGCGTTCTGTGTGCCTCTGGATCTGGTGTCAGTTTTTGTGGGGAGGGCTAATTTCCAGATGTCTGGCAAGCGGGATGTGTCGTCACGCTTGTTCATGTTGTGAGGGTGTTTCTCTATCTCGATGGCTTCCATGATTATTCTCTTGTGGTGATGTTCCATGTTTTGCAGATTCCAAATTGCTCTTTAACAAGCGTGACGACACATCCCGCTTGCCAGACATCTGGAAATTAGCCCTCCCCACAAAAACTGACACCAGATCCAGAGGCACACAGAACGCCATCACCAATCAACCACACCAGACCCAAACCCAGACCCTCTCCACAGATAAATTACAGACACCATCCAGTAGCCAAACCATGGTGGCACCTCCGGATGCTGCACCCCCCTGCAATCCCTACACAGATCTGGCTGACACAGGCCACAAAACCACAGCTCGCCCCTATACACGAAGCCAAGCCAGAGCACAACTAAGTGCAGTACAGCCATCTTCTCAGAAAAACTCTTCACAAAGTTCAAGAGGTCAAGACACAAAGACTTTAGCAACTAATCCACACCTAATGACCCAGCTAAGTGGTACTCAGGATATCACTCAAGAAACCACTCAAGATATCCCTCAAGTAATTAAGGAACAAAAGAAGAAAAGGCACACTAGCCTGGGAACTTCCTCTCTGCCCAGAACATTGGAGGCTATACACCACACCCCCTCAACAGTATTTATAGGAACTCAAACACTGAGATCCTGCTCTGTTCCAGTAACAAGAAGCCGAAAGCACCAGCCTGAAGATGACGAGTGAGACCTCGTCGAAACGTCGCCTAGACACCCCAACTTTTACACGGGAAGACACCCGAGGACACCAAAACCTGCATTCCTGTACCCGTGAAAATCTACGAAAGCATATATATATATATATATATATATATATATATATATATATATATATATATTCATTGTTTAATGGGCACATTTCCAAGCACTTTTCCATAAGCAGGAGACAGCAACATGGCATTTGTATGAAACCAATAGATTGTATTCTAGCCCTAATTCTGAAATATGAGGGGCCCCCTCAGTGTTGGCATCCCACCAGCTCCTGAAGACATACCTGTTTAGGCAAGCGGTTCCCTGAAGAGAGCTTCTGGTTTTGGTGTTTTAACTGTTTTAAGTGTAAAACCTTTTAAATTTTTGCCTTATTATATATTTTAATTAAGCATGTTTTAATGCCCAATGGATTTGTCATTGTATATTTTGATTATGTGTTGATTTTATAGTTGTAAACTGCTTAGGCCCCATTTTGGCATATAAGCGGTATATAAATCAAATAATAAAGATAATTAATTTTTCACGGCAGATGAGGGTACTGCATTAGCTTCATCAGCTTTCATTTTTGGTATTTCCTCTTAGGTTTCTGCTTTGTTCAGAGACGGAACCATTGGAGGAAATATCAATATCGCAGTTGTTGGCTTGATACTTTTGGAAGAAGAACAGGTAACCGCGAATATTGCACTGTTTTCTTTGAAGCTGAATAATTCAACATTGTTTTACTATTAGGGACCCCCACTCATTATTGTCAAAGTTCAGTCTGTCAGACTTATGGCAGAAATGGTTTCGCAAGAGTGAATCAACTAAACTCTGGCTGGTGGAAGCCCTGACTCAAGCCGCCATGACCCCATCTTCCACCAACCGTCTCCTTTTCAAGCACAGATTTCCCTGTGTTTTCCCCGTGGCTGAGAGTTGTGCTGACTCCATGCTCAGTTCTAATCAGGGGTTGGTTTTTAGTGAGCATTGTTAACTGGCTCAATTCTAAGCAACCCATGCTTAGTGTGGACCGTGGTTAACCACGATGTCACGAGGATAATAATAATAATAATAATAATAATAATAATAATAATAATAATTTATTATTTATTATTTATACCCCGCCCATCTGGCTGAGTTTCGCCAGCCACTCTGGGCGGCTTCCAGTCAAGTGTTAAAAACAGTACAGCGTTAAATATTAAAAACTTCCCTGAACAGGGCTGCCTTCAGATGTCTTTTAAAGATAGGATAGCTGCTTATTTTCTTCACATCTGAAGGGAGGGTGTTCCACAGGGTGGGTGCCACTACCAAGAAAGCTCTCTGTCTGGTTCCCTGTAACCTCACTTCTCGCAATGAGGGAACCGCCAGAAGGCCCTCGGCGCTGGATCTCAGTGTCCGGGCTGAACGATGGGGGTGGAGACGCTCCTTCAGGTATACAGGACCCATACTGATGGTTAGAGATAGTGGAGAAATGCTGTGTGTAAGAATGGAGGTTCAATAGGAACTCTCGGCTCACTCCCAGTCCCCAACCATGTGTGTCTAACTCCACTAGACACACTTTGATTTGGAATACGCTTCTAAACTAACCACTTAAGGAAGCACTTAAAAACTCCATACTTGGAGATACAGAACCCTGTATCGTTCCTACATTGAGCTCCACAAGAACAGCTCCCGATCCTCACTATTCCAGCTGTTACAACTGTGTTGACAGGGACATGAAAGCCTACTCTCCCTTCATTTACTTGCCTCTTTCCTTTTTTGTTTTTGAGTTGTCTCCAGTGCAGTAGAACGCTCTACTAGCAATGTAATGCTTCATTTTATGTGCTGAGCGATCAGGACTCCTTAAGTGACAGGTTAATTACATTGAATGTTTAGCTTTTCGTGCTTGGACCACGTCCAACATGAAAAGAGTAAGGAGAGTAATCTTTTGATCTTACACCTGTGATATAATTTTCCTTTACATCTTATGCTTAAAAATTGCTGCTCTGTAATTGTAAATCTGTTGCTTACTGCGCCGCTGCTTACAATTCTTTCTTCTGCAGCAAAGGGAGTTAAAGGAACAGTTAGTACTTGTTAATTTTATAAGGGCAGCTTTTAGTTAGTTACAGCATAATTCTAACCATGCCTGCTCAGAAGTAAATTCTGTTAAATTCAAATAGGGTTTACGTCTTGGTCAGTAGAGGTTATGTGAACACTTTGGACCCAATCCTGTCCATTGGGTAGTCTTAGTCCAATCAGTCTCTGCTGATTTTCTTTACTTTTATCCTTTGTTCCTGTTATTATGTCGTATAACAGATTTTGTAAAAAGGAGGAGGAAATATTGGACAAACATAATAATATCTTCAGATACAATATTATTATTTATTTTAAATGATATTTACAACCTGTTTCTGATATTTTGGAACTCGTGTTCCTCTCCCTTGCTGTTTTTTTTTCCCTAAAGAGGAACCTAGAGCTGAGATTCATACTATCCTCCAGTGCTTATGTTTAATGATGACATACAATATATTTCAAATTTGGATACCATAGTTCATATAGCATATACAGTCGTACTTTGGTTTTCGGACAGCTTAGTTCCAAAGCGTTTTGGCTCCCAAACGCCACAAACCCAGAAGTGGCTGTTCTGGTTTGCAAACTATTTTTGGAAGCCGGACGTCCGATGGGGCTTCTGCAGGTTCTGATTGGCTACAGGAGCTTCCTGCATCCAATCAGAAGCTGCGCTTTGGTTTCCAAACATTTTGGAAGTCGAACGGACTTCCCAGGTACAACTGAAGAACACTGATCAACAGATCAGAGCAAATGGCAATTGGGGAAAAACCCAAATTGCTGTTTGCTCTGATTTAGAGATAAAGAGCAGCGTCGTAGTGCCAATGCCCAGGGTGTGCACACACTCCGGGCAGGGTGCAGAGGGTGAACGGAGCCTGCTCCTCCAGCCCTTGCCACTGGAGCCAAGTGGGGCCACACTGTGGCGCCTTCCAGCACACAAAGGAAGAAGCCCAGCTGGCGAATTGGAGGGCGATTCCCCCTAACACCCGCAGAAAGGAGTGCCAAGCCAGGCTACACTGGGGTCACCCCTTGCCCGCCTCCCTTCCTCTGTGTCTGTTCACCATCTGTGCAAGGAATGAGCAAGCTCTGGCCAAGCGGCCATTCAGCGAGGGGGCCAGGGACATGTTGGTAAGGCCAAGCCAGGCTCCAAGACTGTGTCTTTCCCTTTAAACACCTGCTTGTTTTTATCAACTTGCCCACAGCTACAAAACTAAATCTCATTCCCATTTCCCATTGGACTTTTTCTTCTGTTTGACTCTTCCATTCAGCCAGGGCTCGTGATCAATCACCACGCTGACCATACCCTGAGTAGTTTTTGTCAGTGGCAGTCCGGACTGATGGGGAAGGATGGGAGCCGCCATGACCATGCAATTTTGCTTACCGGCCTAGATATATGTTCCTGGAAGAACGAGCCATGTGATACGTTAGGTGAGTCTTTGCTGGCAACCTACTGTGGTCATCGCTGCTGAAGCATTAACCCCTGCTCTTAAAGGCCTTGGCAAAATCAATGTATTTTGCTGATGGTGCTAAATACCTAAAATCCAGTGTCTGGCTTGATACTTAACCGGCTAAACACATATTGGCCCTATTATTTCACAACTGAGTGGCATGATTACACTGAAGGGTCCTAGACCCTATCCTATGGTTACCAGACAGCCCCGTTTCCCAGGGACAGTCCCCAGATTTACAAATCTGTCCCCAGAATGTCCCTGGATTTCATTTAATGTCCCCGGGTTTTTATTTTAAGTGTTGTAGATTTATTAGTAGGGAATGAATGTTGCGGGATTGGTTTGGTGACACAAGACACGTCATACGGAGACTTCCGGCGAGGCAAAATGGCGGGTGCCACAGCAGTGAGCAGCTCCTGAAGCCAGCCAGAGCCAACTGCACTACCAGGCTGGCTCTGGGTTGCTGAGACTGCCGCTGCCACTGCCGAGGGGGAACCAGGGACGCCCGGTGCATCAACTGGGGGAACTGCTGATACCCCCCCCCCGCGCATGACCCAAATTGAGCTGGGAGTGAGATTGCCTGGCCACCCCGCCAACTGCCCAGCAGCTCTCTGGGGCCAGCAAAACCTTGGAGCCGACACAGGAAGGAGGGGAGAGGAAAAGGAATAGAAAGAAAGAGGAAAGAGAGAAAAGGGGGGAGCTCCGACATTGCCACGCCACTGCCGCTGCCACAGCTGAGGAGGAGAGGTAGGAGAGCACTGGGAGGGCAAGGATGCATGGCCAAGCTGAGGCCCGAGCCGAGCCTACTCCACGGTGGCTAGCGTTCCAAAAGAGGAGGCCGGGGCCAAGAGGAAGGCTGTGGGACTGAGGAGACCACAGAAGAGAAGATATTGCTTCTTAATTTTCTTTTTAAAAAATAACCTTTTTTTCTCTTTTCCAAAAAAAAAAAGTGTCCCCGGATTCTTTGAAAAAAATCTGGTAACCTCACCCTATCTTGCCCTCTGAGAATTGCTACCCACCATGATCCACAAATGTCAACAGTGGTGGAATAATTGCAAACTAAAGGCATCTGTAGGAATAGAATTTGAGGGTTGATTTTGAACAGGGATCTTCTGTCCCACCCCCCATCTCCACCCCTGTATTCCTGGAGCTTCTCAGAGAACAATGGGATATATAAATAAATAAATTGGGGTTCTGCCGTCCAAATCCATACCCGCCTCTCAGTGTATACCCATTTGATTCCTCAGGGCAGGACATCAGTGTGATAAATGCTGGAATTAAATGCTATCAGATGTTTGCCATGGGTTTTGCAATATTCAGGTGATGGGAGAGAGATGCCTCTATTTTGTTATCCAGTGCAATAGCTCTGCCAATACCTCTGGTCAGGAATTAGTGGTGTGCTCAGGGTGTGGGTGTGGGGGAGAGAGAGAGCAGGGATCCAGTTGTGCACTGAGATACATAAAAGCAGAGGAAGCAGTTCCTTTCTAATTCGTATCACAACACGGAAGCTGCGTGACGCTGGCAGCAACAGTCTACTTTGCAAAAACCCAAGTATTGCATATGCATTTTGAAGCCAACAGACCAAGTTCTTTTGTATTTTCTTTTTGGGTATTTGTTAAACTAACATTCACAAAGACAATTTCCTAATGAATGCTGTTTCCCCTCCCTTTACGTTTAATTTACCAGGATTTGCTCCAATAAATGGAATGTGCAGTAAATATCGCAGCTGCACAGTTAATGAAGATACTGGTCTTGGTCTGGCATTTACTATTGCTCATGAGTCTGGACACAAGTAAGTTTGTATGCATATCTTTGGAAAGAGATACTAGATATTTGTTTGTTTGTTTGTTTGTTTGTTTGTTTTTTCCCAGCATCCTTTCTAACAGGTGAAGTAGAAATTCATTGTGCTTCAGTTAAATATCTGGTAACAAGCCAAATGACTGTTTGAGCAAACTGTGGTTAGAATTCAAACACTGATATGATCTTCCAAACAAACATATCGTAATTTAGGTCTGCTTGTTTGCCTTCGTGTTTCATCTGCTCAGCATTTCAGAGTTCAGATTCTATGGCTTTCGGGGCTGGAACAATGGCTGGGACTATCACTCTATGTGAAGCATCGTATTGGGTAAAAGTATTCAGCAGGAATTTTCAAAAGAGTCCTCAAATTGGTAGTTTTTTCCCTAAAAACTGGTCAGGATTAAAAATGGTGCACAACAGAGAAACTCTCTTACAAAGTTGAGTTCAGAGTGCTGGTATTATTAAGGCAGTATTTATATAGGGAGAATGCAAGTTAATCGATTTTTTCTCCTGCAGCTTTGGCATGATCCATGACGGAGAGGGAAATATTTGCAAAAAGTCTGAAGGTAACATCATGTCACCCACGCTGGCAGGACACAATGGGGTCTTCTCCTGGTCAGCTTGTAGCCGTCAGTATCTCTACAAATTTCTAAGGTATGCATGTTGTGGAAATGAGAGTTGAGTCACTGAAAACTTTGCTTCCCGACCCCACACTTTTGAGAAAGGGAAATCTGGATGTTTTAACTTACCTGTGCCTCAGTATACCAGAGCAGATAGATAACATTCATAGATCTCTTGGGATAGTGGATTGACTGGGCATTCGCTAGGCCCCAAGACCAGCCAAGGGCCCACTGTCGCAAGAATGCTGCCTTTCCAAAATGTTTACAGATTGGCAAAAAACTCTTTCGAAATTTATATGGCAAGGGAAAAGACCGAGAATTAGATTTAAACTACTTACAGATTGGAAAGAAAGATGGGGATTCTTGGTACCTAATCTGAAATTATACTTCGAGGCCTCCTGCCTCTGTTGGATCAAAGATTGGATTAATTTGGAAAACACTGACCTGCTAGACCTAGAAGGCTTCAACAACAGATTCGGTTGGCATGCCTATTTGTGGCTAAATAAAGAAAAGGTACACAAAGGTTTTTCAAACCATATTATTAGAGGGCCACTTTATGAAGTTTGGGAGAAAAATAAAAAACTTTTAGAATGGAAAACACCCTGGTGGTTATCGCCAATCGACATTTAAACTACCAAAAAAGCAAATATGGAAGGAGAAAGATTGACCTATGAAGACCTACTGATAAGATCAGAAAGCAGATAGAAGATGAGAACATATGAGGAGTTGAAAGACAAATTAACAGGATGGCTGCAATTCCATCAAATAAATGCAGCATGGAAGGAAGATAAAAAAGTAGGGATGAATGAAAAAAAATCTACATTTCAGATAGAAATAATTGAAGGTAAATCCAAGTTATTATCCAAAATGTATAACATATTATTAGAATGGGACACCAAAGATGAAGAAATAAAGGAGGTCATGACAAAATGGGCAATGGATTTGGGATACAATATAGAATATGATAAGTGGTTGAAATTATGGACTAGTGGAATGAAATTCACGGCATGTGTCACACTCAGAGAAAATTTGGAAAAGATGATGTATAGGTGGTACATCACACCGGCAAAATTAGGGGAAATGTATAAAACAGGAAATAAGGCCTGCTGGAAGTGTAAAATCAAAGAAGGCAATTTCTACCATATGTGGTGGATATGCGAAGAAATGAAGAAATTTTGGGAACTTATTTATGAGTTAAAAAAATATATTTAAATACACTTTCCCCAAAAGACCAGAGGCCTTCCTACTAGGAATAATTGGGGATGAAATTAAAAAAGAAGATAAGACATTATTCCAGTACGCTACAGTTGCGGCTAGAATATTAATTGCACAAAATTGGAAAAGTCCACACACCCCAGCGATTAGAGATTGGCAAATAAAATTATTTGAATTTGTTGAATTAGCAAAAATGACACAAAAAATCAGAAACAAAAAAAATTACAAAGTTTATTAGTGACTGGAATAAATTTATGGTATACATTGAAGGGAATTATAGAAACTTAAAAACTATAGCAGGTTTGATATAGATCTTATGATGTGTAAACCATTAACAATTATCAGCTGCAGGAAAAAGAAAGTATTTTTATTAAGAAGCCCGAAATCGGGAGGGATGGAGGTCAATAGGTGTGTAGAGGAAAGATTTAAAGATTTAAAGATATAAAGATTTAAGTGCGAAGACAAAGAACTGTAACGGAAACTGATGTTATTTTTATGTTATGTTTGGATATCTCTTTTGAAATTGTTGATTTGTTTTCTCTTTTGGTTATTTAAGTGAAATTCAATAAAAAGAAATGGAAAAAAAGAATGCTGCCTTTCTCACTATATGGAGCATAGCGAAGAAAATAATAATAATAATAATAATAATAATAATAATAATAATAATAATAATAATAATAATAAAAATTATTATTTATATTCCACCCATCTGGCTGGGTTTCCCCAGCCACTCTGGGTGGCTTCCAACAAAGTATTAAAATACAGTAGTCTGTTAAACATTAAAAGCTTCCCTAAAGAGGGCTGCCTTCAGATGTCTTCTAAAAGTCTGGTAGCTGTTCTTCTCTTTGACATCTGGTGGGAGGGTGTTCCACAGGGTGGGTGCCACTACCGAGAAGGCCCTCTGCCTGGTCCCCTGTAACTTGGCTTCTCGCAGTGAGGGAACCGCCAGAAGGCCCTTGGCGCTGGACCTCAGTGTCTGGGTAGAACGATGGGAGTGGAGACGCTCCTTCAGGTATACTGGACTGAGGCAGTTTAGGGCTTTAAAGGTCATCACCAACACTTTGAATTGTGCTCGGAAACGTACTGGGAGCCAATGTAGGTCATTCAAGACCAATGTTATGTGGTCTCGGCCGCCGCAGCCACATTCTTGATTACTTGTAGTTTCCAGGTCACCTTCAAAGGTAGTCCCACATAGAGTGCATTGCAGTAGTCCAGGGAGGAGATAACTAGAGCATGCAGCACTCTGGTGAGACAGTCGGCGGGCAAATAGGGTCTCAGCCTGCATACCAGATGGAGCTGGTAAACAGCTGCCCGGGACACAGAATTGACCTGCGCCTCCATGGACTGCTGTGAATCCAAAATGACTCCCAGGCTGCACACCTGGTCCTTCAGGGGCACAGTTACCCCATTCAGGACCAGGGAGTCCTCCACACCTGCCCGCCCCCTGTCCCCCAAGAACAGGAATATGTTTTAATGTTCTGCCTCCTCTAGGATTCGGGGCAAGGGGCGTCCACTCAACTTTTCTGCCCCATTTTACTTAGTAGTGTTTGCTTAGGTAAGATAAGAGTCAGAAAGGTTATCACAAACAATTTTAATCCAGAAGGTTTACACTTCGCTTGATAAAGGATTTCCTCAAAACATGAGGCTCTTAATTTCAGGGCTGTGGGTTTGAGCTCAAGGCACCATACATGGTTCTCTCCTCATGCTGCTATTTTCCCCTCACAGCAACCCTGAGAAGCAGGTTAGGCTGAGAGAATGTGTCTGTCCCAAGGTCACCCAGTGAGCTTCATGGCTACGTGGAGATTTGAACCTGTATCTCCCGACAAAGTATTTCCCTACCTTGGGGCTGCGTTCACATCACAGTTTATTCCGTTTTCCTAATTGCTACGTTCTGCATTATATTTGAGCATTCACATGATACAAAACCTACGTCTGGAACAATAGTGGAATGTGGTGCAAATTTAGTGTTCATTTCCATGTTACAGTAAAGCCCACAACTTACATGCATTTAATTTGTGCGCATTCAGCTTTACGTGCTTAGCAAAAAGCAGTGGCGTAGCGTGGGTTGTCAGCACCCGAGGCAAGGCAAGTAATTTGCGCCCCCTAACCCATGGATTTGCGCCCCCTAACCCATGGATTTGCGCCCCCTAACCCTAACCCCCAGATTTTGCGGCCGGTGCGGCCGGCCCCCCCTGCACCCCCCACGCTACGTCACTGGCAAAAGGAAGGAAGGAAGGAAGGAAGGAAGGAAGGAAGGAAGGAAGGAAGGAAGGAAGACATAAAGAGGCGGGCGTCCAGAAAAAAATACTTACGCAATCCTATTCAGCACTGAACCCAATGTGTTTTGACCATATGTGATTTTGGCTTTAGGCATGATCCCCAGAACATAAACCCCCCCCCCCACACACACAAACAAGTTGTATTTGCTTCCAGGGAGTAAATCGGGTCCTCCCTTAAAGAGGGCACATAGTGCTGTGAGACCCAGCAAACCGACACCCTGTGTTGTGGATGGGCACGATTGGTCAGCCACAACACCCGATTGGCAGCTCCCTTGAAGCTGGGTACAATCTGGCCAATGGGACGCAGTCCAAATAGTACAAGGGACTTATTTATGCCCATGCACGTGACCCAGAGCTTCCTCTTTTGGCTCATGCATTCAAAACACCTGCCCACCTCTCCCTACTTTTAGGGCTTTGCGCTTGACCTTGCTATGCCGCCATGTGTCGTCTCTCGTTGGGACAGGGACACGGCAGGAATTTTCCCCACTTGGTGGATTGGCTGTTGCCATTTGGGTTTCTCCTGCCATGGAACAAATTGTCACAACTTATAAGGTTGTAGATAGGCTCTGGTTCAGGTGATAGGGATGGGAGAACGCTCTCACCATCCCTATGTGAAGGGTATTCCGTTAAAGGAATCCAGGGACTCGATGGTTCGGTCAACCCCTGTGAGGGGGTTGTGCCCGTGCCTGAGTCCAGGGGGACATTTGGGTGGCGGAGTTAGCCCGTTCCCAGCTTTCCGCTTATCCAGGTTTTCACCCTTGGCTGACCTATGCTGGTGCCCTGGGTCAGCGCTACCTGCATGGCAGGGAGCTAGTCAAACCAGAGCCTATGCAACCAGTCACTTTCTGTAATCAATAAAGTTGTGGCCTAAATTCTGCCAAAAACCAAACCAAAAATTTGACTCGTGTGTGAATTTATTTAGGGGGGAGGTTTCAGGGTCTGAACATGAAAAAAAAAACCCTTTCGCAATTAATAAGGAAATAAATGATAAACTTGTGCTAGATTCTACTGTGGTTTCAAAGGTGGCTTTTACATCATGTGAGTGCTCAAATATAATGTGGGGAATAGGAAAATAGGAAAACAGACAGGAAAATGTGAAAATGGAATCAACTTCCATGTGAGTGAAGCACTGGTAGATGACTATGCATTTCTTAACAGATGCACCTGTAACAGGGATCTGCTCAGCTTTCTGAAAACCGCAAGCATTCAGTGAATGAGCTTGCAGTAAGTTTTTGAGTTGACTTGCTTTTCTGTCATTTGTTAGATGGATGTTGTGTTGCAATGCTAAGACGTTCCGTGCAGAATCCTGCTGTGCTAAATTTCTCTCAGTCACGCTAATAGCGTTGACCATGTTGTCCTGTTGTGCTTCCACTATTAATAGCAGAAGATCTCATCCCATTTAGTGATGCCTGTATGGTGGAACTTATTTTAGGAGAATGGGTTAATGTTAGACTCAGCCACTCACGCGTCTGATATCCCCAGGATGTGCTCATCTTGTTTTTCAACAGCACAGAATTGAAGACAACTAGATGCAAGGCAAACTACTGGTCTGATTTGAACCAGAGAGTTGTCGAACACCAGAGAGTTGAGAGCTAGCTTCATTGCTGTTCCAGTCACAGTTTAGCCCTCTGCACATTCTCAGCTGGTAACATTAGATATGCTGAGGCTCTGATGATAAAAGATATCAAATGGGGCTGGCCCACCTATTAGGCAAGGTGAGGCGACCACCTCAGGTGGCAGGATCCACAGGGGCAGTGGGTCCCAATGTGGAACTCCATTCCTTTTTCCTAATGTTGATCTTCACTCCTGCTTTTTCCTTGGCCGGGAAGGGGGGAGGCACCATTTTGTGGTTTGCCTCAGGCACCAAAATGTCTTGGGCCGGCCCCACTATCAAACATGCTCATCTGAGTGCTGATTACAATGGGGAGTTACAATGTACACACCCAGGTCCGGCAGACTTGATGTGTTCTCAAAACCTTGAGAATGATTTGTGAATGGTTTTATTTGTTGTTCCTGATAGTAGAACATGTCTTGTAGTCCTTGTATTAATCTAGAATCAGAACATCCAGTTCAAAGGAGGGGTAGCCAAAACGATACCTTCTGAATGTTCCTGGACTACAGTTCCCTTAATCCCTAACCATTGGCCATGATGGATGGAACTGATAGGAGTTGAACCCCAACAGTAGCTGGAGTATACCACCAGTCTAGGAGTTTTCTTTTGCCAACTTCATTTGCACACAGGAAACCTGGGACTCCAGTTTCTGCCCGTGCCTAAATTCTTCCTCTTAAAAAACAAACAAACAAACACTGGTTTAGAATTGCTTTTAAATAAATAAATAAAATAAATACTTCCTGTGATGTAACAAAAACACATTTACTTTGATACAGGAAAGGACCACATCAAAACTTTCTGCTTTTATTGCCACCAGCAGTAGTAGTCCAAGGAAGTTTTACCCCAAAATCTAGGGTGAAAATACATGTATTTGAAAGTGCTACCGATGTCCTCTGCACCCTATTATATTGGGGTGACATACAGAAGGAGAGGGTTGTTATGTTAGGAGCTCATCCTACACTCAAGTAGGACCCTGGTAGAGACACATGCCCAACTGGCATGTTTTCTCCCTCCTGGTCATTCGTTCGGGAGCTTCAAAAGCTTTCTTCTGCCCGAACATCACAGCGACCGATGCCAACAGACACCGACACATTTAGGGATCCGCAGAGTTCACGCAGCTTGCGTAAAAGACCTCAGCATTTTGACTAATCTACTTTATTTACATATAAACACACACGGAGCACTGCAACATGGCTCCCTCTCTCTCTAGCATCAGACAGCAAAGAGAGAAGAACAAAGGACAATAGTCCCACTTCACGGAACAAAGTAACACAAACATCTTGTCTCCGTCACTTCCCACTCTGTGGAGTCAAAACATACACGATCATGTGAAAGACAACAATCCCATGACTGCAATCATGGAGCAGGAATTCTAACATGTTATTGGTAGGATGTTGTTTGTCTCTTCAGTGCTTTCCAGTAGCCTTAGGACACAGCTGTCCTCTCCAGTAAATGGTCTCAGCTGAGGAACAGAGGCTGCAGCAATCTTAGCTCAAACAATAGTATGAAAAGATGGCAGCAGTTTTGCCTTCAAGAGTCAGAACAGGCAGCTGACCAGCCAAGGAAGCTTAAGAAATAGCTTCTCTAACACCCAAATACCAGCTCACAATTCCCTTGCACCTTTTTTATCTCAAACCTAGTCATTTCAAGCAGAGTATGACACTCCCATATTCCTATATCCTTTCGTTCTTGTCCATAGCTGACCTAGAACTGCCTTGTTTCACAGCCCACTAGCTGCAGCAAGGGTCCCTTTTAAAACTGCATTTGACGGACTTCCGGGTCGGCGCCATCGCCGAATGGCGGGCTCCCTCCGAGCTCCGGAGGGAGCCTGCTCGGCAGGGGCTGGGTCCTACCGCACCGGCGATGCGGGGACCCTCAAAAACCACGGCCAGAGTGAGGCCGTGGACATGGAGACTCGGCTGGCACCGTTAGCGCCCTCCCGGCTCGTGAAGGAGCATTTTAAAGGCTACGGATCGGGCGCCGGGGAGAAGCGTGGTGCTTTGAGTTCTCTGCTATCCCTGCCGAGCGAAGCCGCATGCCATCCGGCGGAGAGCGCTGACTTCTTCTATTGAAAATTTGGACCTAAAAGAAGAACCCGTGAGTAATTGGACTATGGATTAAAAAAGAGGGATAAATTTTTAAAATCTGGAGCGAACGGGGGAGGTGGAAAAAAGGAAGTCAGCCTACCCCTTAATTGTAGAAGAGCCAAAACAAAGGACTTAACGACTAAGATCGAGCGTATCTCTATCTTCATGAATTAGCAACTTCGCGAGGGAAAATTATAAGACTGTGCTGGAGGAGAAAAGTGGAATTTGTATTAAAAAAACAACCCCCCCCCCGGAATCCCTGGAGTGATCCGCGAAACTACCTGGGGAAGAGCATCGGGAGTTTTGACAGCTGTCAAAGGCTGTCAAAACGGAAGAATAAAGCAGGGACTTTGCTTTGAGGACTTTGCCGGTTACATTTGTTTTAAATTGTATACAAATTGTTTCAAATAAGGATTTACAAACTATTTGGACTAATGGATTCGATCTGGAAGGGAACATAGTTACTGCGATCCACCTAGAGGAGCTGAGCGACATTGCATGTGTTTTTCTCAGGAAACCTGAACAGTTGTAACTTTTAATCTCTTGGGAACTGCAGAAATGGAACATTGTTTTGTCTACAGAGGGCTACAAACTACAGGAAACAATGGATTCTTTAGTTGGAAAACGAAAGGGACATGACATAATGTTTTGCTTCTGAATAACAAGCCTCTGCAGAAAATAAGAAGGTCATGGAAAAAGAACATTTTTGCGGGAAAACAGGGAAACAGAAGGAGGAGAGAGAATGACAAGAATATGGAAACATCATGAACTGGACAGAATTGGGAACATTTGGGACATCCAGATTTGACAAGCTTATGGAAATTAAATGGGAGTTTTTTACTCCTGGATATAAAAATCTGGATAGAAAAAATGGGCCCCTTTTTGAGACAGACTCCTTCCAAGATTGGACATTTGTAATTAAATATGACTGGCAAACTACTAGAGGGATATGGATTAAGTGGGTAGGAACTTCAGGAAGACATTAGGATGAAGGGATAGAAGGAACACAACAGAGAAAGGGGGGAGGGAAATTTGGAATCCAAAGGTTGTAAAATTATTTTTTTATCTTTATATCTTTTTTTCTTTTTTTATAAAATTTTGAAAGGGGGAACTCGTGGAAGGGAAAAAATCGATCTTAGGGGATGGGAATTTGGAAAAATTGGGTTATTGATGTTAAGTGAGTCATGGGATAAAAACTTGTTGAATTTAATTGCTTATTCGGAAGATTTGGAACGCAATTGGGGGCGGGAAGGGGAAGTCCTGGCTTTGGTTTTGGAAGAAAGTGTATGAATTGGATCTAATTTGTTTTTAATTTGGAAAATCTTAATAAAAATTATATTAAAAAAAAAATAAAACTGCATTTGACGTATACAAATACACCTTGTTTGGGTCTCTTCCAGCTCTGCTCAGTCCTTGTGTCTTGCTGATCAGCCTAAGCCCGTGCATGAGTACAAATACCCCGAGAAGCTACCAGGGGAGCTGTATGATGCTGCCACGCAGTGCAAGTGGCAGTTCGGTGAGAAAGCCAAGCTGTGCATGATGGACTTCAAAAAAGTAAGAACCTGTTTTGTTTCACCACATACTTATCCCACCCATAATCCAAGGAGCTCAGGACCATGTGCTTGTGCTATGCAGTGCCGTAACTGAAAAGGTCCTCACCCAACTAACCACCCACTGGATCTCAAATGGCAGAGGAACTCAAGGAGGTTCTTGGTTTGCCCTGTGTTGTTTATGTCCTACATTTATATGCCACCATTTCCTCTAAGAGCCAGTGTGGTGTAGTGGTTAAGAGCAGTGGACTCGTAATCTGGGGAACCGGGTTCGCGTCTCCGCTCCTCCACATGCAGCTGCTGGGTGACCTTGGGCCAGTCACACTTATCTGAAGTCTCTCAGCCCCACTCACCTCACAGAGTGTTTGTTGTGGGGGAGGAAGGGAAAGGAGAATGTTAGCCGCTTTGAGACTCCTTAGGGTAGTGATAAAGCGGGATACCAAATCCAAACTACTACTACTCTTCTTCTTCTTCTTCTTCTTCTTCTTCTTCTTCTTCTTCTTCTTCTTCTTGTCACCTTGTGATCTTCATGGTTTAGTGGGGGTTCGAACCCTGATCTGTTGGACCATAGTGCAGCACTTTAGCCATTACACTGCGCAAGCTTCAGCCATATAGTAGATTGATATTTTGATATGAGATTATGTGTACAGAAGCCCCTAATTTTGGTCAAATGTACCTCCACATGGAGGTGTTACCCACTGAAAATTATATAGTGAGTCAACTGACCATTGGGAAAATTATATAGTGAGTCAACAGCATGAGTTTGCTCTGTTTTAGCCATTGTTCGTCGCAACAGTAGATGCATTCAGAAATTAAATGCCGACTTCAGTTTGTCGCCATTTTCCCCCATTTAGGATATTTGCAAAGCATTGTGGTGCCATCGGATTGGCAGAAAATGTGAAACCAAATTCATGCCAGCTGCAGAAGGTACAACATGTGGATATGACATGGTAAGGAAGGTTTGTTTGTTTTGAGTTTGGCAATGGTTTGGTGTGGAAATGGGGATGGTGACAGAAAAGAACGGGATTGTGGGAGTAGAACAGGAGTGGGAAATCAGGTGACCTCCATCCTCGCTGACCATTGGCCATGCTACTTGGGGATGGTGGAGGGTCGCAGACTCCTCGTCCCTGGAGTAAAGGGGGTTCTCTCTGTGGGCCTCTCAGGACATCCCTTTTATAGTGTGCTCCTAATGATTTGTGCTCATGGTGGTGTCAGGGATGGTTTCACTCCATCCTGCTGTCGGCACCATGGGTGCCAGAAAACAGTACAGTGGTGCCCCACAAGACGAATGCCTCGCAAGACGGAAAACCCGCTAGACGAAAGGGTTTTCGGTTTTGGAGGTGCTTCGCAAAACGAATTTCCTATGGGCTTGCTTCGCAAGACGAAAATGTCTTGCGAGTTCCTGCGGGGTTTTTTCCCCCCTCCCCCTTTTTCCCAAGCCGCTAAGCCGCTTATCAGCTGATCCGCTAAGCCGCTTAACAGCTGATCCGCTAAGCCGCTAAACAGCTGATCCGCTAAGCCGCTTAACAGCTGATCCGCTAAGCCGCTTAACAGCTGATCCACTAAACCGCTTAACAGCTGATCCACTAAGCAGCTAAGCAGCTGATCTGCTGAGCCGCTTATCAGCTGATCTGCTAAGCTGCTTAACAGCTGATCCGCTAAGCCGCTTATCAGCTAATCCACTAAGCCCGCTAAGCCGCTAATAGCGCTAAGCCGCTAAGCCGCTAATGGGCTTGCTTCGCAAGACGAAAAAACCGCAAGATAAAGAGACGCACGGAACGGATTCTTTTCGTCTTGCGAGGCACCACTGTATTTTATTTTTTTTGCCCTGCTTTTGCTGTGCAGGAGTGCCCCTCTAGTGCAAAAGCATCACATAACAGCTAGTAAAGGAATGGTGAGTTGGTGGTCGAGTATAACACTAATATGCTGTTATTGCATCAATAACACCTGTTGCAAAAATACACCTGTTAAAAAAAACTTGTAACGGTAAAGAAAAATAAAGAGCCCTTTGACACCTTTTCATCACAAGTTGCAGTATATTAAAAGAGTAAACGTCCATTCACAATTTACTAGGAAACCCCCATTTCCTCTGTAGAAATATTAATCATAGCGAGAGGGTTATCTGTTTTCACATATGTAAACCAAATGTATCCTTACTGTTCTTGCAGAGCTGGTTCATATTCCTATACATTTCATATTCCATGCAACATATAAAAGCAAGTTTGAACTTGATAGTAATTCTAATATTTGAAGGCCCAATTAAAATATTCATTGTTGCCATGTTGCTGCCATTAAAAATCAGGATTCCCGACAACTGTGAAAATGTTTTATCTTCTGAAAAGGATCCAATAGATTATGGGGGGGGGGGGCACATTAGCATCACTGGGCCCTAGAGATAAGGCAGTAGTGTGGGTACCTCCCATATATCTGCATGGGTTCACTTGGGAGGGGGGGGACATTTGACCATCCCCCTGACCCCAGGTGGAGCTTCAGCCATTCAGCCACCATTTTGATGGCAGCTACCCCACAAGGAAAACTCTCTTCCATACCCTATACTGTTTCTGCCTCCTCGTGGTTTCTCTACCCTCCCAATCTCCTGAGAGTATGATCTTACTAAGCTATTCATTTAGTAACACCATTTAGTCACTAGGGGTCCAAACTTCAAATTATGTGAGGGCCCCCACTATTTTAGTAACACAAGGTGGCCATGCTGTTAACTCCGAGGGTGTGTTTTTCTTTCCAAATTAACCAAACCCCACCCCCCACAATTTATTCTGTATTAATTAGCAATTGTGTTGTGCTTTTTAAGTGTTAATGTGAGATTACAAGTTGGCACCCTGATGGAGAAGGGAAGGGGGCTTAAAACTACTGTTTACACTAGAAGGGTGCCCCATTTGTACTCTTATTCAAGGAAATCTGGGAGACCTGATTTAGCCTAGGTCTATAGTGGGGAGCAAAGGGTTGAAGGTCACCTCCCTCCCTCACCATAATCTCGACACTTAAAAAAACCCCACTATACATTTGTTCTTGTTTAGTCATTTAGTCGTGTCCGACTCTTCAAGACCCCATAGACCAGAGCACGCCAGGCACTCCTGTCTTCCACTGCCTCCTGCAGTTTGGTCAAACTCATGCTGGTAGCCTCGAGAACACTGTCCAACCCTCTCGTCCTCTGTCATCCCCTTCTCCTTGTGCCCTCCATCTTTCCCAACATCAGGGTCTTTTCCAGGGAGTCTTCTCTTCTCAGGAGGTGGCCAAAGTATTGGAGTCTCAGCTTCAGGATCTGTCCTTCCAGTGAGCACTCAGGGCTGATTTCCTTCAGAATGGATAGGTTTGATCTTCTTGCAGTCCATGGGACTCTCAGGACTCTCCTCCAGCACCATAATTCAAAAGCATCAATTCTTCGGCGATAGGCCTTCTTTATGGTCCAGCTCTCACTTCCATACATCACTACTGGGAAAACCATAGCTTTAACTATACGGACCTTTGTTGGCAAGGTGATGTCTCTGCTTTTTAAGATGCTGTCTAGGTTTGCCACTATTCATAGAGTTGCTAATTTTAGTGTAAATTCATGCCAGTGCTAATTGTACAAATGGTGCCAAATTTAATTTGGCCCTGCCTCAAAACTGCCACCACCTCTTGCCACACTCCCCTATGTTGAGGAAGAGCAATGCGGACCTGGTGATGCAGGGATTTTTTTGTCTCCCCTCTTCACGTTTTTGATGGGCTTTGTGTGGCTTACATGTTTCCATAAAGAGGTGAGAAAGGGCTCCAGATAATCCACTAATCCAAACAGATTAACATAGTTGATCTCTTTAGCGATGACTCGAAGGAGGGATAGCTCCAGTTCCTAGAAGAAGAAATATCATATCAGTCTCCTTTTCCAAACTGAACTGTTGAGTCATTTGACTCCAGACTAGATTTTAAGGATATCATACACAAAGCACTTGTCAAGATGAATGCAGACAGACACAGTTTAAGATCTTCACATCAAAGTGAACATGTGCTTTTAGGTTAAATTGGGTGTAATCCTGACTGACAGTCCCAAGAGAAGTGGTGGGTCCAGTTTTTATTTTATTTTTGTCCATGAATAACAGGCAGGGACAATTAATCTCAAATAGATTACTTCACCTATAAATCAGATGGTATACTTTGTACAGTCCATTTGCTTCCCTTGCTGCACTCTCCTACTTTCAGTGTCTAAAGTTTCACTTGCCGTAAATCGTAACTTATTCTCAAAGCAAAAGGGGGTCATGTCTGAGATTAATCCATAACAATAACAGAGAAATCTAATGAGGTGACTGTGGATAGTTACTTTGAAATGTAAGATTTTAAATAGCAGTGCCTGGTCCAGTAAGGGTAATCCAAATACAGAAGTTACATATCAGAACTGTAGCACTTTCAAACGGATGAACATTCTAATGTACTTCCCTTTTTTTAAAAAAAAGATATTTATTGAAGTTTCAGAAGTTATACAGAAAAAAAACAGTAATAAAAACAAAACACAAACACAAAAAATAACAAATATAAAAAACAAAATAAAGGTAAAGGTAAAGGTACCCCTGCCCGTACGGGCCAGTCTTGCCAGACTCTGGGGTTGTGCGCCCATCTCACTCAAGAGGCCAGGGGCCAGCGCTGTCCGAAGACACTTCCGGGTCACGTGGCCAGCGTGACATCGCTGCTCTGGCGAGCCAGAGCTGCACACGGAAACGCCGTTTACCTTCCCGCTAGAAAGCGGTCCCTATTTATCTACTTGCACCCGGGGGTGCTTTCGAACTGCTAGGTTGGCAGGCGCTGGGACCGAGCAGCGGGAGCGCACCCCGCCGCGGGGATTCGAACCGCCGACCTTTCGATCGGCAAGCCCTAGGCGCTGAGGCTTTAACCCACAGCGCCACCCGCGTCCCGCAAAAAAAAAATACAAAACTACAAAACTAAAAACCATTTAAAAACAAGTAAAGTTTCATTCCCTTATTTTCTTATAACTTACTTCCCCGACCTCCTCATACCTCCCCTTTCTGTATTTCAATTTCTAATTATTAATTCAACAAATCCTCTCCCTTAATTTTCATTTAATTTTCAACCTTTCTTTTCTTTTTTACTTAATCATTACAGCTGAAAACCACTCAATTTCTAAACCAACATCATTCTAACATTCATTAATTTTGCAATGTTTCCTAAGATAGTCCTTAAATTTCTTCCAATCTTCTTCCGCTGTCTCTCTTCCCTGGTCTTGGATTCTGCCAGTCATTTCTGCCAGTCCCATGTAGTCTATCACCTTCATCTGCCATTCTTCCAAGGTGGGTAGATCTTGTGTCTTCCAATACTTTGCGATGAGTATTCTTGCTGCTGTTGTAGCATACATAAAGAATGTTCTATCCTTCTTTGGCACCAATTGGCCGACCATGCCCAGGAGAAAGGCCTCTGGTTTCTTCAAGAAGGTTCTAATGTACTTCCCTAACTGGAATGCACAGATTGGCCATAACGGAAAATGCCTGCATACAGCTGTGCTCCTGAAACATTCTCACCATCTCTGATTCATGCACAGAATCCTGCTTCCGCCCATGGATTACCATATCTGGATCAGGGCACATATGCTGCACAGAAGGCATTCACAGCAGAATTATATTAGCAAGCTTTCTCAGTCTTTCTTCATCTTATATTTTACATATGAAGAGTACAGAGTCAGTTACGGGTGCGAGTCCTGCTGAAATTTAGAAAGGCCGTTTTGCATGTTGGGTACAGTGAGTAAAAGCAATGGATTTTGTTTGCTCCATTCATGGCTCGCCTCCCCCTGTTCTCTCTACCAGGCCAGCTCATAATGTTGATGACGATGATTTAATTTTATTATTCATACCCCACCCTTCTGCCTGGGTTTGCCCAGCCACTCTGGGCAGCTCTCAACAGAATATTAAAAGCATGATAAAACATCAAACATTAAAAACTTCCCTAAACAGGGTTGCCTTCAGATGTCTTCTAAAAGTCGAGTACAGTAGCACATCGGCTTATGTTATCCTCGGGTAACGCAAACTTCGGGTTGCGAAAGCGGCAAACCCGGAAGTGTTTTGCCTCACGCACATGCGCAGAAGCGGTCTGCCACTGCGCGCGCATGCGCAGAAGCAGTCCCTACAGTTGCAGAAACCTCGGGATCTGACCGGAGCTCCGGAACTGATCCCGTCCGCAACTGGAGGTACCACTGTAGTTGTTTATTTCCTTGACATCTGATAGGAGGGCGTTCCACAGGGCAAGCGCCACTGCCAAGAAGGCCCTCTGCCTGGTTCCCTGTAACCTCATTTCTCGCAGTGAGGGGACCACTAGAAGGCCCTCAGAGCTGGACCTCAGTGTTCAGGCTGAACATTCAGTGCCACTACTGAACGTTGACTGATGCAAAATAGCCAAAATAGGAGTGAGGAATAAGTCAAAGTTGTAGTGTCAGAGGCCTACATCTTCATACAGGATTGTTTGGGTGTATGCATGACTTACACATTATGACTGATGAGCAAAGGCAAACCATGTCTGGAAGCAAAGCAACGTGCCCTGGACCTATCTCCTTGTTGTGTCTTGGTGTCACCCACTTTGCCTCAGACATGTACATTTTGTGCCAGGGATGGGGGACCTGTGGCCCTTCAGATGTTGTCAGACTCCAGCTCCCACCAACCCCAGCCAGCATAGTCGGTAATGAGGGATGGTCCAACAACATCTGGAAAGCCACATTTATCCCCAGGACAAATAGTTCAATTCTGGTGGGAACACATTTGCCTTCCCATGTGGAATGTAGCAGACTGGCTTCCCGATATAGAGAGTTCCCTTTTGTGGCTTTGAAAGGAAGGGTATTTTTGATTTCACGTGTCAGGACCTTAGTTTTGTGGATGAACTTAGTTTTGAGGGAATCTCCATGCAGTGGATTGCAAATAGCTTTCATTGTATTTCTGAAGGGAGAGGCTATTGGAGGCAAATGTCCCTGGACTTTGATTCACTGCTCCTAGCGTTGGGCAATTGCATAGGAGTTTTGGAACCAAACTATTCAGATAATTTAAAAAATTGTGGCTTTATCAACTGCCAATGGATTTCTTTAGGATTACTTTTATTAGTTATCCTTATCATATTCTAAGGAAATCACATATGGAAGTAGTTTCTCCAACATTAGCAACTGAAATGGCAAAGATACAGAAATCTCCAGTTCTACCACTGATTGATGAGTGGATTCTGGGATGTTGAGAAATAATCAGGTTAAGTGAATGATTAAAAATTGTGAGAATAGGAGTCAGCCGGCT
Organism: Podarcis melisellensis; assembly: GCF_964234715.1. Taxonomy (NCBI): domain Eukaryota; kingdom Metazoa; phylum Chordata; class Lepidosauria; order Squamata; family Lacertidae; genus Podarcis; species Podarcis melisellensis. The sequence continues at coordinate 82,314,963 of NC_138539.1, forward strand.
AATCAATAGCAGCTTTCTATCTAAGTGGATTAAATCCATACTATCTTGGGCAGTGTTAGATAGTATAGAATTATTGCTTTCTTCTTTTAGATAGTGATGGCAGTATGTTAAATAATCTTGGATATTTCCCCTCTTATTTTTTTTTATTTTTATTTTATTTTATAATACTACACAGATGATCACAAATAACTTATTTCCTATTGTTTATAATGAATCTTTGAGGGTTCATCCAGACTTTCTTTTGTGTTTGTTTCCTGGCGCTTTCTCCAGGAAAACTCACATTTTACGACCGAATCAGAGCAAACAGGTTTTCAGTATTCTGACACTTGCTCCATTTCAGCACTAAAGAGCAAGTTTTCCCAGGGAAGGCTCTGGGACAAATGACAAAAACACTTGTACAGGGAACTTTAAAGTGCATATCTGTTCCTGGAAAGTACAGTGCCAAAGGAAGTTGAGGTGAGGCCTAAGTTTGGATCTACCAGAACTATTTTAAAGAGAAGTAAACCTTCTTAGATAGCAACTTGTGAGGGCAGCTTCCTTTCTGGGGATTTCCAAGGCTGATCATGGGGAACCAATGGCCCTCTAAATGTTACTGGATTACAGCTCCCATAATCCTTGGCCATTGGTCATGCTGCCTAGGGCTGAGGAGTCAACCACATCTGGAAAGCCACAGATTCTCTATTTCTGCCTTAGGCCCAGAACCAGATTATATCCTGGTGCACCTCCGCAAGATGTTCTCTTAGGGTACACAAGCTAAATCATAGGTTTACTGACAATCAGACCCCATTTCTGCATTTCCTGGAGAGACATGACTATCTGCCAAGGCCAGATTGTGCCTACATTACTCTTGATAACTTCTACCCTTGTGGTTTGTGGGGAATTACATGGTTGTGTCCTAGCCTGCAATGCCCAGGTTGCTATGTAATGTAAAGGGACCCCTGACAGTTAAGTCCAGTCATGAACGACTCTGAGTTTGCAGCAATCATCTCACTTTACAGGCTGAGGGAGCCGGCGTTTGTCCACTTCCACAGACAGTTTTTCCGGGTCATGTGGCCAGCATGACTAAGCAGCTCCTGGCGAAGCCAGAGCAGCGCACGGAAATGCCGTTTACCTTCCCACCGGAGCGGTACCTACCGTATTTTTCACTCTATAAGACGCACCAGACCACAAGACGCTCTAGTTTTTGGAGGAGGAAAACAAGAAAAAAATATCTTGAATCTCAGAAGCCAGAACAGCAAGAGGGATCACTGCGCAGTGAAAGCAGCAATCGCTCTTGCTGTTCTGGCTTCTGGGATAGCTACACAGCCTGCATTTGCTCCATAAGACGCACACACATTTCCCCTTACTTTTTAGGAGGGAGAAAGTGAGTCTTATAGAGCAAAAAAATACAGTATTTATCTACTTGCACCGAAGTGCTTTCAAACTGCTAGGTAGGCAGGAGCAGGGACTGAGCAACGGGAGCTCACCCCCTCGTGGAGCCCTGAACCGCTCACCTTCCGATCGGCAAGTCCAAGCGGCACAGTGGTTTAAACCACAACGCCACCCAGGTTGCTAGCATGATTCAAAACCTCACAATTCCCCCTTATCACACTGGACTGGAAGTTACCAAGAGCAGCAAGAGAGCAATCAAAAGAGGGCAGCAGCCACACCACTCCAGGTAACATATGAATGAGGCCAGAGAACTCAGCAGAGAAACTTGCAGCTGGGCAAAAGGACCTGAAGAGCAGTGGGACAAGGGCACCCAAATCCTGGAGCCCTTACAGATCAGCAGCAACTGTGTTGCCTTCTATTTTATTCCTGGAATTTGAGCAGGATGGTCTAGTCGAATGCTGCAGACAGCCCACCCCCTTTCCAAGATTTAGCTTTCCTTTTGAACTCTGATTCATTGCTGACTAAGCTTTTTTTAAAAAGGGTCGTAAATTAGAGATGTCAACGAAGCAAGACAGTGACAGCAAAGCCCCTTTTTAAGACCATGATCTGAAGCCAGAAATACTTTAGCAGGAGTAACTTGAATATTCAGCTTGATTGGTGGTTAACAAGGGCACAGAACACCAAAGGGAAACAAGTGTGCATTTGTAGATCTTTCTAATTCTTTACATTGAAAAATGGCAGGATGCATGTATTGGCTTTAGGGAAAAAAGAAATAAAAAAAGAAAATGTCAGTAATAACCTTGTTGCACAGTTCCCATCTCAGGGAAAACAGAATTCCTTTTCTCCATGCAATGAGGGGGAAGCTCAGTGTACGCTTCAGAACTGTGCATAATCTGAGTTCTAAATCATGAAAGTTCAGTGGTCTTTTCAATGCAGACGTCTACCTTCAATGCATGGAGAATAGGAAGCCTGAGCTCCAATAATAATAATAATAATAATAATAATAATAATAATAATAATAATAATAATAATAATTTATTATTTATACCCCGCCCATCTGGCTGAGTTTCCCCAGCCACTCTAGGCAGCTCCCAATCAAATGTTAAAAACAGTACAGCATTAAATATTAAAAACTTCCCTGAACAGGGCTGCCTTCAGATGTCTTTTAAATATAGGAAAGCTGCTTATTTCCAAGGCATGTAGCAGAGGTGGTGGACCTTTCTAGTGTATCTCCACTAATTCTAATCACATGAGGAGAAGAACTTCTGCTTGGGCCACCAGGCAGATATGCTGAATGTGACAATACCACACCTCACCCCACATTTCTTTGCAAAACATTACCTGAGGGGTGATGTGTAAGGAGCAGCAGCAGCCACACACATCCTCCCGAAAACCTAGGCAGGGTGTCAATTTCATTTCTCATTTTCCCAGTTCTCCTCACTTCTGAATCAACTTCTGATTTTCTTTCTTAAGCCCTCAAGAAAATCCATCAGCATTTTAGCGTGAATACCTCTGAACATTCAGATCTTTATATGCAGTTTTTCCTAATCTATACATTTTTGCTAATCGATTCTCCTTATTATAATATATTTTTGTACACTGTTTTCACTACATGTTTTTGTGGACACTTTATCCCAGTATATGCATTTTTGGGCGTATTACTTGCCTGGAGACCCGCATTGCAAAATTCAGGGACATGTGACTTTTAAAGGTAAAGGTAAAAGTACCCCTGACTGTTAGGTCCAGTTGTGGATGACTCTGGAGTTGCTTGCTCATCTCGCTCTATAGGCCAAGGGAGCCGGCGTTTGTCCGCAGACAGCTTCCGGGTCATGTGGCCAGCATGACTAAGCTGCTTCTGGCGAACCAGAGCCGCACACGGAAATGCTGTTTACCCTCCCACCGGAGCAGTACCTTTGACGTGCTTTTGAACTGCTAGGTTGGCAGGAGCTGGGACCGAACAATGGGAGCTCACCCCGTTGCGGGGATTCGAACCGCCGACCTTCTGATCAGCAAGCCCTAGGCTCTGTGGTTTAGACCACAGTGCCACCTGCATCCCTTCTCATGTAACTTTTAAAGGATGGCAAAGTTTCAGTTCTCAGATAGTTTCAGAAAGTGTGGGTTGGGTAGATCCACCTTTGAATATGAACTTAAATCTAATTTCTACCCCCATCCCTACCCACAGATTGCTGGTGTATATACATCCCATTTGTTGAAAAAAAACAAAAAAACACGAATGCCATTATTTATCCTGGAAAAATAGTTTGGTGCCGTGTGGTTTGCTTACTTTCCTCATCAAAATCGTCAAACACCAAAAAGTGTGTTAACTTCCCGAGTGAAGGCTAGGAGACACTGAAATGGAACACACACTTAGTTGTTTTGTCTCCTGAAAAAGCAGTGTGACCTTGGACATACAGTACTTTATCACATTGTCCAGGTGTCTCAAAGGAAAGCATAAATCTTCAAGGGAGTTCACCAAAACACCCAAATTCTTGTGGTTTAACTTGTATCTCAGTCCTAGCAGGACTTCTGAAAGCTAAGAAATGCTCACAATAAAAGGCATGTATAAATCTTGCATATCATGGCTGCGGTTCAGCAGCTAAGATTTGTGTTCCTATCTGGTGGTCTCTTGTATTTGCACATATGTCCTCTCCTGTGTTGTTTCAATTAATGCACAAAGCGGGGACACATTGTTGCACTAGGCTCCACCTCCCAACTTGTGTGTGTCTGTCGCATACCAATGAATATTGCCAATGAAAACATATAATGGTGGTAGGGAGTGCATGGATTCTGCTGCCCTACGTGCACTCAGCACATTGCTGGGGGTAGATCTATGCTTGTAGAGTTTAACACAGTGTAGCAGGAGCCTCTCTGGCAAATGCTCCCTTTCTGCGCCCGGTGGAGCTTTTGTCTACAAACAGGGTGACAACTCCACTCACTACTAACCCCTTCCCTCCAGTTCATTGAGTCAGGATTCCTCAGTCCATAACTGAAGCAGGAGGGAGCTTCTAAAAAGCAGTCTCGAGAAGTCAGAAAGTAGTAAACAAAGTTTAAAACTGTGTGGTTGGGTGGGATAGATAATATAAGTGAGGTGGCTTCTTTGTTGGTGAGACATGAGGTGTTGCAAACTCCTGATGCAAAATCATTTGCACTTGAAAGTATGGAGCAATGAGCAAACATCCGCAAACACGTTATATGTTGCAGTGGTGCCGTGGAGGGCAGTGTGTCAAGTATGGCGATGAAGGGCCCAAGCCAACCCACGGACAGTGGTCAGAGTGGTCCCGGTGGTCATCGTGTTCCAGAACCTGTGGAGGAGGCATATCTCACCGAGAGCGAAATTGTACGAATCCAAGGTGATTGCGAGTTTCTTTTCTTCAAGTCTAAATGCGGTGGAATAAGCCAGATGTTGCAAAGCCATAACCATTTCTTTAGTTATGGGTAATGGCTTGCATCAGCAACTAAGGCACAAGGGCACAATACAGTGGTACCTCAGGTTAAGTACTTAATTCGTTCCAGAGGTCTGTTCTTAACCTGAAGCACCACTTTAGCTAATGGGGCCTCCTGCTGCCGCCGCCGCGCCGCCAGAGCACGATTTCTGTTCTCATCCTGAAGCAAAGTTCTTAACCCGAAGAACTATTTCTGGGTTAGCGGAGTGTGTAACCTGAAGTGTATGTAACCTGAAGCGTATGTAACCCGAGGTACCACTGTAGAGTGCTTCACCAATGTCATGCACTGGGTGCCTCTCCTTGTTTATAGTAAACATTGCAAAACACAAGACTGGGGCTTGTCCACACTTCTGCTTCTTCTGTGCCCATAAAACACAGGTCCCAGTGGTCTTACCTTTGCCCCACCACTTTTCCGGGAAAACCCACTCTTTACTGCTAAACCAGAACAAACGTCAATCCACAGGGAACTTGCAATTTGTTCCTATTTAGCACCAAACCGCGGGTTTTCCTGGGGGAAAGCAGTGGGGCAAGTGGAAGTATGGATGAGCCTTCTGTTTACCTCCATTTGAGACGTGTTGTGATACAGTTTTCCATAGTTCAGTAGCACAGCACACAATTTGCATTCATAAGATCCTAAGTTTCAGTCTCCAGGATCTTTAGTTTAAAGGATCTTGTTTTTAACAGGGTTGGGAAAGACATCTGCTTGAGAGCATGAAGAACTACTGCTAGTTGAATCAGACATCTCTGTTCTAAGTAGACCAGTGATCTGACTGTGGGATGGGTTTTAATGGATAATTTATCTCATATGTGGGTTGAAGAGTTTCAAAATCCCATCCTTGGCAACAAAAGCATAGGAATTAGGCTTTCAAACCTTGTTCTGAGATGACTGTCCCATCTTACCCTGCTTAATAAAGAATCAGGCAACAGCTAGTAAAGCAAGTTTAAAAATAAGATTTACTTACTTTATAATCATTCTTTAGTTCACAGCAACAGTAGCCAGAAAAAAGTATGCAGGCAAAATACTTACCGTATTTTTCGCTCTATAAGACACACCAGACCATAAGACGCACCTAGTTTTTGGAGGAGGAGGAAAACAAGAAAAAAAAAAATCTGAATCTCAGAAGCCAGAACAGCAAGAGGGATCGCTGCGCAGTGAAAGCAGCGATCCCTCTTGCTGTTCTGGCTTCTGGGATAGCTGCGCAGCCCGCATTCGCTCCATAAGATGCACACACATTTCCCCTTACTTTTTAGGAGGGAAAAAGTGAGTGTTATAGAGAAAAAAATACGGTATATTTACAGTTTAACCAGCTTCAGACATGTGCCTAAAACTGCAGCGAGCAGAGGCATGTTTGCATCCAAAGTTGGTCAAAGGAAGAGAGGGAGAGGAACAGGAAATATTATATGCTCCTTCCTTTCCAGGAGAGGAAGGGAAATGACATAACACAGAGTCCTCTCTACCAATTGTATTTCTATGGTTTAAGTATCTGCTTACCAACAATACAGCTCTGTGGACTTAGCCACTTCTCATGCTAACTAGCAAGAGCGTGCATTTGTAAGGTTTGACTGCTAATGTACCAGACTGACAGCGTCACATGCTCCTTGAAAGAAGCAAAATTCAGTGGGACTTACTTCTGTACTCCTTGGAGGAAGAGCACTATGGAGACATAAAAATAATCAATTGTTTAAAAAACGTTGGAGGGGAGGGTGTTTCCCATAACATGGAATCTCAGCAAATACATTTAAACAGCTAAGGAAATGTTTTAAAGCACACCCTTTCTCTGGGGAACTATGCATAGCCTCCTACTTTATCTTCACAGGGTAAACTAAGGTACAGGTTAAACTGAGGGATAGTAACTTGCCCAAGCATTAGGCTTTGTGGCACCACAGCAATTTGAACCTGGGTCTCCCTAGGCCTATGTTCAGCCATAACCAGTACTTCACGCTGGAGGTAGTTATTTGTTTCTGCCCCCACAAAAGTTTAACCAGATGTTTTCAGGATGCTTTCTTGGCTTATCTTTGTTCAAAACCAACTTCTTAACAATTTCCTTTAGCGTTCAGATGCTGAGAGTGCATTTCCATTGCACGGTATCTGCAAAACGGGCACGGTCATGTTCAGGCTGATTTCCAGAAAATGTAACAGAGGTTCCCAGGCACCTTCAGAAAATGCATAGGGAAACACTCTGGCCAATCTTGGCTAACCAATCAAAATAAGCACAGATGTTTGTTATTGAGCACATAAAGGTATATAAGGCCATATTGAAACTGCAGTCTGCTTGAATTTTAAGGATGTAAGATATGGATATTATATTATGTAAAATTAAATGCAGTAGAAGCCTGGTATGGTGGAATTGACTGTGCCCCTCCCAACTTCAGATAAGGGGAGGTGCCGTATTTTCTTTTTACTGCTTCCTGATTTAAAACATACCCTACAAATGAAAAGAAAATAGCATGTCAGAGGTGAAGTTTGTGGTCCAGACTGCTCTGCGTAGGCTAATTTTGTATTTGCTGCAAGTTTGTTTTGTTTTTATGGTATTCACTTAGTCAAGTACACCTCATGTAGTAGAGTCTATTCTGCCACCTTGGTGTGCTAAATGTGTAGACCAGGTCTTAGACAAAGTTGGAGAGATGGATTCAAAAACGGTGATCTAGTGCTCAAGAATATCTGTACTGAAACTAGAAGCCCTTGTCTGCATCCTCCAACTAACGTCTGTATTCGATTGGAATAGGAACTTTCTCAGTGTCACTTGACCTGTTCCCCCTACGCAATGTATTGTTGGTGCCAACTAGATGCTTGGTAATCGTGGCAGAAATATGCTACCAGACATTTGCCTGGTAGCTGGAGGATGTCTTCTCACTAGGGGGTAAACTTAGGATATAATATGATATGCATAATTGCAGTTCCCTGGGCTTATCGTTTGACCTTCTCTTGGCACAAAGAAGAATATTCTAAGCGCCTTAATGCAGTCTCCATCAAACCACGAAACATATTTAGCTTTGGAATGTGGTCTTTTACCATCGCTGTGAGATATTGGGTGACCTTCAAGATGGCGACCGGCACTCTACTAATGTGAGCCCGTTGATTTTATCTTTTTATCTTTTTATTCTCTCTTACCCCTTTTAAAGACTATTTTAAAGACTATCTTATTTCTTTTAAAGACTCCTTTTAAAGATTATTTTAATGAACATTGAGCCCAGATAAATTTAAGCACCTCACCGCGAAGAGTTTACAGGAAGATTCATGGGCTGTTCTCACCACAAGTTTGGAGGCACAGACGGAGCATAATTTAGTGTTATGCCGATAACCTTTGGCACACTACTCTTCCTTGAATAGGATACTTTCAAGGAAAATACTCCCTCGACTCTTTGAAAAACCTAGGGAAGATAGAAGAGCGAGGTAAAGGGAGAGATGACTCAGCAATTCAACAGCCCTGCTGAAGCGAGGAGGGGGGTTGGAAAACGCTGCAGAGAATCTGAGGATTTAGAGGAAATGGCATGTTTGCCCCTCACCAAGCAAACCAAAATCAGCGAATTCTTTCATGGAAAAACAAAGGATACTTTTAATATTCCAACCTCGAATAGCTTCTCTCCATTAGCAGAGATAATAGATAAGGAAACTACACCGAAGGAACTTTCCGCTAAACAACCCACTGACCCCCTAAACAACACCATCATGAGACCAAAAGGTCCCAAAAAGGTTCCAACTATTCAGGCGGAAGACTGCATCAGAGAACAAGAAAACCATCTCTCTGAATTACTACTTGAACACTCTACCACGCTAGACCTTGTGGCTAAAACCGTGGACTGTATCTTTAAGTACATAAGAGACATCAAAGGCTCTTTAGAGAAGATCATATCCTTTGTATCCCCAAAAGTTAATGTCAGCCCCGTAGACGTTTTACCGGAGGATAGGGCCGAACCAACACCCAGAGTACCTGCCCTACTGCGCTCAACTCCGCAGACTGGCTGCAAATTTGAAAATGAACAAACTATGGAAGATCTACACACCACATCTTCCTACAATCTTTCACTACAAGCCACTAGACTTTGTTTAATTATCCTCCCCTTCAAAGGTCAGGTTGTTAACTGGTCGTCTATACATGTCGCAAGAAGGCATCTAGCTGAGCTCTTGGGCATAAATCCCCTTTCCATCGATCTAGAATCCACTGTCCACATTTACAGCAAGCCACACATGCAGAGGATACTGCTCACCTTCAAATCTAAAAAGTTTCCAACTTATATGATGTCCCTACGAAGCTCCCTGACTAATTTTGGAATTTTTATTACAAGAGTTTTTATCAACACTAAGATTTGCCCTCTTATACCCTACCTTCCAGCTAAAAGGAAAGCAATTAAAAATGAGGGCACCCCACCTACTACGAGCTCTACCTCTCCACCCTCAGACTTAATTAGTTGGACAGAGACCCCCATGCCCCTCCTATCAAAGGCTACTCATCTAGAGAATTCGATGGAGCAGGAGTTACTTGTTTCCTTCTCCCATCTCCCAAAAGCCGAACAAACAGAGATAACGGACAGACTAGATGAGTTATTACTCTATCTTCGCAACCCTGAAGACCTAGCGCCCATAAAAGAGGCAAACACTCCACCTAACTTGGAGCGAAAAATGGAATATGAATCTCCTCAGGTCACGTCAGAACACCCCCCCCTACTCTGCCCAACTGAAATCCACGCCGAAATCGCTGTGGCGCCCCTAACCACATTACCGGAGCCTTCACCACCCAATGGCTGCATCTTCCACGACTCCGGGAAAGTCCTAGATGCTATTGAAGAGACAAAATGACTCTCACCTCTACTACTATCCTGGAACGTTGCTGGGTGGCAATCGAAAACAATGGACAAAGACGTTCTAAGCTACGTATCACAGTTTAAGATCATCCTGCTCCAAGAAACCTGGATGCAAAATCCTTTCGATCTACACAATTATTTTGCTTTCCACTCCTGTGCCTCAATTGGCCCCAAAGGCGGAAGACCGGCGGGAGGTCTGAGCACCTTCGTATCGATAGATCTAGGAACCTCCCCCACCCAATTGAAAATCGATAAAAAATGGATTTTGGCTGTGAAAATATTCTCTACCCACTTTAAGATCATATGCATCAATGTTTATATTCCCCCACTCATGAAACAAACTGATCTTAAAAACATCTGGAACGAACTGGAAGACTGCATTCTCCTTGTCTCGAATAAGTTTCCCTCTGCCTCCCTAATCATTGGTGGGGACTTTAATGCAAGGCTAGGTCATTCAGACGAACAACTAATCAACGAAAGTGGAATGGGTCCCCTAAATGCTAATGACGAACACTGGCCCCTATTCAGGCGTCATTCACTTGACCCAGTTACCAATTTCGCTGGTACATGTCTCTTTCTAATGGCACTTAGATTAAACCTTGTTATTTTAAACGGCCTCTCCTCGGGAGACTGTCCTGGCCAATTTACTTATTGGTCAGGCTTAAGGCATTCTGTTATTGACTACATCCTTGTCTCCCAAGAACTCTTTGATGAATATATTGAATTCACTGTAGATATAAGAACCGAAAGTGACCATCTCCCTCTAAATCTTAAAAGGACTGAATTTTGGGAACCCTCTAGATGTGGGCTCACCCCACAGACCTCTGATCCTAATGTTCTACAACAAATAGGCAGATCCAGAATCAAATGGTCCCCTTATGTTAATAACAATTTCAGCATTTGGACACAATCAATGGAAGGTCAACTCCTCTGGGCTGATCTGACCTCCAACGATACTGAAGAGCCCTCCCCAATTGGCCATTATAACACATTAATCCGAAAACTCCAACCGCTATTGTCAAGACTCGGGAGATCTAGCCACAATGCGTCCCCTACCAACAAAAAATGGTTTGACCGCGAATGCATCCAGGCAAAACTTATACTCAGGGAATGCTTTAAGGTCTTCCAGCAAAATCCTAACCCTATCACTAAATTAGAGTTACAACTTAAAAAAAAGAACTACAAAGAGTTACTAAAAACCAAAAAAAGAACCGCAGACTCTCTCACCTGGCAGGCCCTCATAAAAGCGTCAATAGAAAAAGACAATACCAACTTCTGGAAAATTATTTCCAGCCAAACCAAAGCTCCTAACGAGGGCACAATAATCCCTGCAAACTCATGGGAAGAGCACTATAAAGTGCTGTTTAGAGAACATCGACCTTCTGCGCTGCTTAACATCCCCTTAGACAATGATACATCATGGCCCCCAACATCTGAAACTGAAATCACTTCGTTAATTCTACAAATGAAATCTGGCAAAGCCCCAGGAAGTGATTTCATTGTTGCTGAACTTCTGAAAGCGCAAATAAACTGGTGGGCCCCGGTTCTTGCAAATCTATTTTCATATATAGATAAGACAACTGAAATCCCTAAAGATTGGGGACTGGCTATAATTGTGCCTATATTTAAAAAGGGTAACCCCTCTGACCCATCTAATTATAGACCAATTAGTCTTCTGAATGTGATCTGCAAACTTTATACAAAACATCTATGCCTAAAATTATGTGAATGGTTAGATCATAATGATTTACTAGAAATTGAACAAGCAGGGTTTACATCTGGACGTTCCACTATTGATCACTGCTTAGTGTTAGATTATTTTGTCTATAAGTATGTGAAACATTGGAAAAAGTCACTGTATGCAGCCTTTGTGGACCTAAAGGCAGCATTTGATTCTGTATCCAGGGGTAGGCTTTGGGCCAAATTGGCCAATATGGGTATTAACAGAAGGTTATTACTTCTGATGATTAAGCTTCATGAGAACAACACCCTCCAGATAAGACTTGCACAGGACGGCAGACTCTCTAGAGAAATCCCAGTCCAAAGAGGAGTTAGACAAGGATGCCTATTAGCCCCATTTTTATTTAACATCTATGTTAACTCCCTGGTCACATGCTGCCGTGAAATCGAAACCCACCCCCCCGTGTTCTCTAACGGCAGAAAAGTACCAGTTTTAATGTATGCGGATGACGCTGTTCTTCTCTCTCAAACCAAAGTGGGTCTGAAACGTGCCTTAGGAAAGTTTAGTGACCAATGTAACACTGAACTGTTAACAATTAACTTTGCCAAAACCAAAATTGTACATTTTAACCGCTCCTTCAGGAAAGATAATTGGAGCGTAAAGGGAAACGCCATTGAACAGACTAAGACCTTCCAATACTTAGGCATTACTTTCTCTTACAATGCCAAATTGTCAACACACCTGACCACATCAGCTATATCAGCAGGAAGAAGTGCAAATGCCATCCTTAGATTATTCAGAAGGAAAGGAGCTGGCTTTCTACCGATGGCCCTAAAAGTTTTTCAGGCAAAATCTTTAGCCCAACTCCTATATGGCACTCAAATTAGCCCCTCTGTCAACCTTAAGACCCTTGAAACAGTACAATCAAAATTCTTAAGATCACTATTTGCCACCCCAAAGTGTACACCTAATGCAGTCTTAAGGCAAGAGGCAGGACTACCCAGAGTGGAATTAAAAGTCTGGGAGCAAGCAATATCCCTCTGGCTGAAAATCCATTACAATCCTAAGGGACTGTTACCTTGCTTCCTGGCCGCAGTTCCCTATCCTCCTTGGCTTATGCAAATAACTAACAAGATCAAACAAATTGGCCTAAACCCTGAAAATCTCTTTCTTGGAACTCAGAACAAGGCAAAGGCAATTATCACTCAGAGACTTTACGATGTCGAATTACAACAAGAAGACGCCCTACTCCCGGAGACATATAGATGTTTAAAAGCTTGGCCTAACTTTGCAGCTGCCCCTTATTTAACTAACATCACTAACGAAGCTTATAGATGGGCTTTCTCCAGAGCCCGCTTTGAGACAATGCCCTCAGCAGTGCTGTACGGCAAATTCACGCGGGTACCGATGCATGCACGTCTCTGCCCCTGTATGTCTGATAGGGTAGAATCTGTTACACACATCCTTCTGTCCTGCAGATTTTATAGTGAAGAGCGAGCTCGACTTATCTTGCCGCTTTTGTCAAAATTCGTACCCCTACGGCATTATTTGGAATCCTCCCCCGAAATTCTAAGAAAATACCTTCTGGAAGATTCCTCGGGCTCAATATCATATGAGGTGGCCAAATTTTGCGCTTTAGCAATCAGGAAGCGTAGATTTCTGCTGTTGAATGGCACATAGCGAAGTTCCCTTGTGTAATCTTTTTTCTTCTTCTTCTTGATGTTCTTGTGGATCTCCTTTTTGTTTGACCTTGTGATGTTTGGTGTCGCTGGCTTTTGCCGCAACAAAACTTGGTAAACTTGGTAAACCTGGACTTCTGAAGCCCACCCCATATTGCTGTGTTAACCGATCTTTTAATTTTTCTTATAAATTTTTACTCACCCATTATCTATGCCTAATTAAGTATTCTATGTATATGTTTGGTTCTTGCTCTTATTTACTTAATAATTATTTACTTAGATTCATACTGTTATGCTACTTATTTAGATGTTTTGCTTATGCTGGTCTATGACCGTAATAAAGAACTTGACTTGACTTGGCTTTGGAATGTACACATCCTTCAACTTTATTAAAATAGTTATGGGGGATTTCCACATTGACCTCAGACCTTGACACAGATGACTTTTTAAATGTTAATTTGTTTAGGGTTTGATCTTGTAAACAGCCTGCTTTTCCAGAATGCCTTCAGCAACTGAAGGGGACAGTGGGAATGAACCTGGGAACAAAAGCTTTCTGCAAGTTAGGAGCTGGTGTGGTTTTAGCTTAACTGGAAGAAGGATCCAGTCAGATCTGAGCATATGACAGTGAGAAGAGGGGGGCAACCTGTTCTTACTGGTGCAGTTTGGCCTCTGTTGTTAGCTCACCTGCACCTCATCTTGAGAGTACAGTGGTACCTCAGGTTACATATGCTTCAGGTTACAGACTCCACTAACCCAGAAATAGTGCTTCAGGTTAAGAACTTTGCTTCAGGATGTGAACAGAAATCGTGCTCCGGCAGTGCGGCGACAGCAGGAGGCCCCATTAGCTAAAGTGGTGCTTCAGGTTAAGAACAGTTTCAGGTTAAGATCGGACCTCCGGAATGAATTAAGTACTTAACCCGAGGTACCATTGTACTGCAAGGAAGCCTGTACTGAATGCACTGAGACTGATGGATTCAACTCAGCTGAAATCAAAATGTCGCTATGCGAATGGCTACTTTATCCTCTGCTTTGTGTTGGTTTATTCAAATATATGTTGCTAAAATGGTTAGCACCTGATTTGAAGTAAGCTTCCTCCCCCACCTCAACATTGCAGACCGTCGCATGGAGGAAAGTTCTGCGAGGGTTCCTCTCGGATGCTGAAACTCTGCAACAGTCAGAAATGCCCAAAGAACAGCATTGGCTTCCGAGCGGCCCAGTGTGCAGAATTCAACAGCAAGCGGTTCAGAGGATGGAACTACAAGTGGAAGCCTTACACTCAAGTAGCAGGTGAATTTAAATCTGGGATTTAAGATTCTGCTGTTTAAAGATATGGGCATGATTCCCCACCCAAAGCAGGTACACAATGGAAGATGCCTAGACATTCCGTGCAATGGAAGGAACATGTGGGGCTTCCGTATGTGACTTTGGTGGTTCCCACTCACCTCCAGGATCACAGTATCTGCAGGACCAATTCAGCTGGGCTTTTAGACTACATATTATTTCCTCTTTGGGCTCATCCACACTTCCCTTTGTCCCACGATTTCTAGGTATGGGTCGGAGAAGTTGCATTTTTGTTCTGCAGCTTTCCCCAGGAAAACCCACTGCTTACTACTGAATTGGAACAAACGTCAATCGGGTTTTGTGCAGATTGACGGAAGAACTTGCAGTGCAAATGGAAGTGTGGATGATCCTTTCTCATAAATCATGCAAACATGACGTCTGCTTCATCAGATACCTTGTTTTAAGAGAACATGAGGGTTATTTTACCCTAATCTCTCTGAGCCCAACCCCCATCCCAAGCAACAGTCCAATTGACAAAAATAAACGTATGTTTGTGGTTGTGTTTGCATTTCAGATCAAGACTTGTGCAAGCTGTACTGTATTGCAGAAGGCTTTGATTTCTTCTTTTCTCTGTCGAACAAAGTAAAAGACGGGACACCCTGCTTGGAAGATAGCCCTAATGTCTGTATAGATGGGATTTGTGAGGTAATAATGAAATAAGGTACTCTATTTTGCCATTCACTCAACATTCCTTATCCGTAATAAGCCATGAAGGCAAAGTGTGATGTTTGATTACCTTTCATTTTATGTTGTTCAAGAGGGAGGGGTAAAATGTCAGGCTGGAATTGGACGTTGCAGGACTTGCATGTGGCTGATGCCAAAAACATCGCCAACAGTCTCGTCTTCCTCTCTTCTGCCCTCCGGTCAACATCTAGCAATACAAAAGGATGCAGGCAGCAGGCAGAAAAGCGAAGTGTCAAGAGGGTGAATGACAACACGGTATACATGTTGTATTGCGAAATGCTATCTGGAGAGAAAGGAAGAAGCAAGTCAGGGTCGCTATTTTGGTGACAGTTGTGTTTTTCCCAAAACTCCTGGTTCTGGTCTCAGGAAATGAAATATGGCTTGGAAGCTTCAGTTGTCCTAATCAATAGATTGGTCAACTATGACTGTTTAATCCTGTGTGCATTTAGGGTTTAGATGGTAAGGTAGCGCCATGTGGTGTTCTACCCTGATCATTTATAGCTATGGATGGGGTGTTGCTCTAATTTTTAGAACAAGAAACTAGGTATGGGGAAGTGAGGTAGAAGAGGAGAAAGGTTTTACACCCTCACTTGTGTTCCAGTTTTGGTGTAAAGATCAGACCAAAGAGCAGCTCTCTAAAACCTGCTTTATGGTGAAATTAGTGTGGCTTACTTCCAAGTAAACAGGCATAGGGCCTGGCTTTAGTTGACTCGGCCTAATTTTGATAAGGTAAAGGTAAAGGTACCCCTGCCCGTACGGGCCAGTCTTGACAGACTCTGGGGTTGTGCGCCCATCTCACTTAAGAGGCCAGGGGCCAGCGCTGTCCGGAGACACTTCCGGGTCACATGGCCAGTGTGACATCGCTGCTCTGGTGAGCCAGAGCTGCACACAGAAACGCCGTTTACCTTCCCGCTGGTAAGCGGTCCCTATTTATCTACTTGCACCCGGAGGTGCTTTCGAACTGCTAGGTTGGCAGGCGCTGGGACCGAGCAGCGGGAGCGCACCCCGCAGCAGGGATTCGAACCGCCGACCTTTCGATCAGCAAGTCCTAGGCGCTGAGGCTTTAACCCACAGCGCCACCTGTGTCCCGTCTAATTTTGATACAGGCACACTTTTTTGTCTTTTGGAGCTATTTTGGTTCAAGTGTATTGATGTAGTATAGAATTGCAATATTGCTATGTGCATCTTAATCTCCGAGCAGTAAGAGATGCCAGGGTTCCCAGCGTATTGCTTGGGTTTGGTTTCCATGGCATGACAGTTACTAGAAGTTGCTGGCATTTTGTATGAGAGGTTTATTTATGCTCCTATACAGATTGAGCATAAGACGGAAAGTTCATAATGTTAATGCTCCCACAGATCCTGTTCTCGCATTAGGTTTGGCGGTGGGGGAGTGGTCAACCCCATACCACTTGATTCTGTGCAAGGAACAAGTCAGGCCTCTCTGTTTCAGCTCCAGCTCCCAAACTGACAGCCCTTTCTTCTCTTTCAGACATAGACACCTTGCTGTCATCGTCTTTAGCCAGGGGAGGGGGGAGGGGGAGGCCTGTTCACCTTTCAAAAGGGTCTCCAACTACAGGTTTCCGTGAGGATTCATTGCCCTAGCTTACATTTAGGTAAAGGGACCCCTGACCATTAGGTCCAGTCGTGGCCGACTCTGGGGTTGCGGAGCTCATCTCGCTTTATTGGCCGAGGGAGCCGGCATACAGCTTCCGGGTCATGTGGCCAGCAGGACTAAGCCGCTTCTGGTGAACCAGAGCAGCGCACGGAAACGCTGTTTACCTTCCTGCCGGAGCGGTATCTATTTATCTACTTGCACTTTGACATGCTTTTGAACTGCTAGGTTGGCAGGAGCAGGGACCGAGCAACGGGAGCTCACCCCGTTGCGGGGATTCAAACTGCCGACCTTTTGATCGGCAAGTCCTAGGCTCTGTGGTTTAATCCCTAGCTTACATTACAAAACAGATATTTAACAAACCTGGCTATCTACTTAACAAAGAAACTAGTCTGGCCATTTTAGCAGTCCCTGTCTGTACAGAATCCAGACTTACATCTGTAAAAACAGAGGATTGGAAGGAAACCACAAAAACCCATTCAAATCTAACCCTGCTCTCATTACAATATTAAATATGGCCTCTCCTTCTAAAAATAAATTAAAGATGGCCTTGAAGATGAGCGTAGTTGCTCATTCTTTGTTCCCTTTTGAGAATGCAACAATACTGTTTCCATTGAAATAATAAAATAATAAAATAATAAAAGTCTGCAATCCCAACCCCACTTCCCTGGGAGAATGCTCCACTGAATTTGATAGGACTCACTTCTAAGTAGACGGGGTTAAGATTGCACTGCAGCTGGCTCCCAAAGGATATACAGCATTACATCAGAAATGGTCCAGGGTAAGGAAACAATTACAGTGACCCACAGACAGGTCCAGGGACATGGGTGGCGCTGTGGATCAAACCACAGAGCCTAGAACGTGCTGATCAGAAGGTTGGCGGTTCGAATCCCTGTGACGGGGTGAGCTCCCATTGCTCGGTCCCGGCTCCTGCCAACCTAGCAGTTCGAAAGCACATCAAAGTTCAAGTAGATAAATAGGTACCACTCTGGCAGGAAGGTAAACGGCTTTTCCATGCGCTTCTCTGGTTTGCCAGAAGCGGCTTAGTCATGCTGGCCACATGACCCGGAAGTTTTACGCCGGCTCCCTCGGCCAATGAAGCGAGATGAGCGCCTCAACCCCAGTGTCAGCCACGACTGGACCTAATGGTCAGCGTCCCTTTACCTTTACCTTTACAGACAGGTCCAGCAAAAACTTCAGCGACATTTTCCCCTCAAGGAATTTGTTTTTTTCCTTTCGTCCAGCCACTTTCTGTGTTGGAACAGGGCTGAGAAGAGAAGCTATGGATTGGGGAAGCCCTGGCGTGAGCTAGTAAAAAAAGAAGCAGCAGAAATTGGCTGTCCGTGTCAGTAAGGTGTTGACCCCTTCTCATTTTTTATTGTTCCACTTTTATTCTGCCGCTCCACCCAGAGGGCATGAAGAGGCCATTGGGCCTATTGTGGAGAGTTACAGAATGCAGGGGGGAGGAAGAGAGATTCCTCATGTCAACATAGTTTCATATTATGAGCAATAATACCCTGGCAATTACCCAAGGTGAATGAGGCTTTCTTTCCCCAAATGTCTGCTTACTCAGCCTTTTGTCTGGAGAAATGAAACATGCCTAGGAAATAAAATTTTAAAAGTCTGATGCTTTCCTTCTAACTTTCGCAACTGACTTATCACTGTGATCTAAACGCAGACGTTGCAGATGATCGTGTGGTCCTTCCCTTGCAGGTGGTTGGCTGTGATCACGTCCTAGGCTCCAGTTCTGTGGAAGATGCTTGTGGAGTGTGCAAAGGAGACAATTCAAGCTGTAGAATATATAAGGGGCACTACACAAAATACCACCCTACTAATCGTAAGTGTGCGTTGAAACAGCATGAGTAACTTCAGACTCGTAGCTGGCATTGCTCAAGAGAGCCAGTGTGGTGTAGTGGTTAAGAGCAGTAGATTTGTAATCTGGGGAACCGGGTTCGCGTCTCCGCTCTTCCACATGCAGCTGCTGGGTGACTTTGGGCCAGTCACACTTCTCTGAAGTCTCTCAGCTCCACTCATCTCACAGAGTGTTTGTTGTGGGGGAGGAAGGGAAAGGAGAATGTTAGCTTCTTTGAGACTCCTGAAGGGGAGTGAAAGGCGGGATATCAAATCCAGACTCCTCTTCTTCTTCTTCAAAGAAACCAAAGAAATCTGTTCAGTTTTGAAAGGTTCAGTCTGCTGTCTCGATTCAAATTGGTGCTAAAGTGTATCCAAAGACAGATTGAAACCTGCTCCCTGATCTCAGGAACCACCATGCAAAATTTGGTTATGATAACTTAAGAGGTGTCCAGATGCATATGGAATAGACAAGCAATTTCCCAAAATACAGTAGTACCTCGGAAGTTGAACGGAATCTGTTCTGAATTGCTGTTTGTTCCTCCTTATCAGTGTTAAGGAGTGGGTTTTCGGTTCTCAGACATGGACCAGG
Source organism: Podarcis melisellensis (assembly GCF_964234715.1). Taxonomy (NCBI): domain Eukaryota; kingdom Metazoa; phylum Chordata; class Lepidosauria; order Squamata; family Lacertidae; genus Podarcis; species Podarcis melisellensis. The sequence goes on from NC_138539.1 coordinate 82,334,020, forward strand.
AAAGCACTGACTTGTGCCTAGTAAGTGTGCAGCCAAATTTAAGCGTGGATGTGCCCCTTGTCAGAGGCATAGGAAGAGGGGTGCGGGCCACCCCGGGTGCCAACCCAGAGGGGGGTAACAAAATCCCCCCAGGGCAAATTGTCCCGCTGCACTGTGATCAGCCGCCTGCCGGGAGGATTGTGCCACAATCGGACACCTTTCAGGAGGATCACACTGCCACACCGCAGTCGGACCCCCAAGCGGATTGTGCCAATGCGATGATTGCTCCCGTGGGCAGATCACCCTGTCCCTGTGGGCAGACCACCCCACCCCCGTGGGTGGATCGCCCCACGGTGTGGAGCGGCTAGCTCCGACTCTGCCCCTTGTATACTAATTCCCCATGTCCCCTAATAATACAGGTTCACCATCACATCCACCCACCACCAATAGAGCTGGGTAGATTCCAAAACTCTCTTTGAAAACCCTGCTTTTAACCCAAGTAGGAGAGGATAGAGGAAGGGAGTAGCAGAGGTGATAACCACACCACTTAGGTATCATGAAAACAATTCAGGCAAGATCCATGGACCACCATACTCTACATCCCTACCTGGAGTGTGTTCTCTCCTGCCCAAGGTCTGCAAAATCAGGAGCTGGAGTGACCTGCACTATTGACCAGTAAGGGAGCGGAGGACCAGGTTCCTAATATTTAATACAGTGGTACCCCGCAAGACGAACGCCTTGGAAGATGAAAAACTCACTAGACGAAGGAGTTTTTCATTTTCTTAGCCGCTTCGCAAGACGCATTTCCCTATGGGCTTGCTTCGCAAAATGAAGCTTGCCCCCAAGCTCTGGGGATAGCGGGGAAGCGCAGCGCGTCTTCCCCGCTGTCCCCAGACCTCTTTTGAAGCAAGGGGCGGTGGGGAGAAGATCGCTTCTCCCCATTGCCAGCCCCGCAATCTCCGGGAACAGAGGGGAAGGCGCGCGGCGCTTCCCCTCTGTCCCCGGACGGTCTCCATAGGAACGCATTGATTGATTTTCAATGCATTCCTATGGGAAACCATGCTTCGCAAGACGAAAAACTCGCAAGAAGAAAAAACTTGCGGAACGAATTAATTTCGTCTTGCGAGGCACCACTGTACAAGAACTTTATACTGGCTGCCAGTCACAGAAACTAATGTTGCACACCATGAGGATTCCAACTTAAGTCTCAGCAGCAACAGAGCCTTAAAATTAAACAAGAACTTGATGAGTGAATAATTCCCTTCTGGCTGCCCACCTTCATGTGGTGCTGGGTAGGATACTGAACTCAGTCTCTCTTCCTCCTTGGTCTAGAGTACTACAACTTAGTTACTATCCCTGCTGGAGCACGAAGCATCCGTGTGTATGAAATGAACACCTCCAGTTCCTACATTGCTGTTCGGAGTTCCAGTAAAAAATACCACCTCAATGGCTACTGGACCGTTGACTGGCCAGGGAGATACACGTTTGCTGGATCTGTTTTTGACTACCGAAGGCCAGCTAACCAGCCGGAGACATTAACTGCTCCTGGGCCGACAAATGAAAGTGTGGTAATAGAGGTATGTTACGTTGTGATACTTAAGTTCCATGGTCCAAACGTAGAGAGAACATTGTGCAGTTACATGACATGGCCTGTCCCAGATAAGGATAGTTATATGCCCTCTTCTGACAGGTTGTGTGCCCACAACCCAAGACTTCTCTTTTTTATATATACAATTTATTAATTTTATGATAACAAAAAAACAGCTAAAACAAAACAAAAACATCAAAATCATACTACTTAATTAATTGACTTCTCCTCCTGGTTCCATTTTTTGTACTTATTTATACACGTCCATTGAGTCTTATACTCTTAACTATCTGATTTTAAAACCTTGTGCATATTATTACATTTGACCTTTAAAAGTTCAACTAACATAGAAGCCAATACACAATTCTTACTAATTATGCCTGAACATTTCTCCCTTTTTTAAGAGAAAATAAAAAAGAACAATGTCCTTTTTCTTTCTAGGGCTTCAAATTGTCTAGCGTGTCCACCATAGTTCATTCATTTGTTTTGCCAATCTCCTTCATCTTCTTTGATGATGGCTTCTTCCTTCTATGGAGGTGGTCTGGTCTTGGCTTGGGGTCCGTTCTCAGATGTAGGGACAAAGTCTTTTGCATGATAAATCCATTAAGTCCTGTACCTTCCAAAATAATAGCTTCAATATTTTTTTTAACAATGGTCTTTTTCAACATATTCTTCAAATCTTTATGTATCACTTCCCAGGCTTTCTTAATAACTTTACATTGACACCACATATGGTAGCCTCTCATACCTAACCTGAGACTTCTCCAGCACGGAAGTCATGGCTGCTCTTCCCTTCAAGTCCCTCCTACTTCTAGGAGACAGTGTGGGCTAGGGAAGATGGGGAATCTACTGACCCTCATCTCAAGTACCCCTTCTCCACCTTCCTCCTCCTCAGACTGCCCTGACTCCCCCTCCTCCCTTGGCTCCTGACTTGCAGGTGGCATGGCACCCCATAAACAACTAGTCCCCTCTCCTGGGTCATTCCAGTGGTCCTCCACCTCTGCCTCGCCAGTCCCTGACATTAGAGCATGTTACTGTTGAATCATTCACTCTCTGCCTAACCTTCCTTAATCAGTTGTCGTGAGGATAATTTGGGGGAGGGGGGGAGAACTAGGTACACCATCTTCAGCTCCTTGGAGGACCAGCTGGCATATAGATGTAATAAATGAATGAAGACAAATTCAGTTACTATTACTGGGTAATATCCAATCAACATGTTCCATCAGTGTTATGCATTAGTTGAGCACCACCCATTGTTGCTGTTGTAGTAAACCAGGGGTCAGCAAGGTTTACCGGCCATGGGTCGGATCACTCCCATGGAGATTGTCTGTGGGCTGGGGCGGCACAGCGCAACACCGGAAATCACATCTGCGCATGTTCGCGGCACCGGAAGTCGCTTTTGCGCATGCCCAGACGCCAAAAATTGTGCCTGTGCAGAAGCGATTTTCAGCATCTGGACATGCACAGGTGTGATTTCCGGTGCCGCTCAGCGAGTCCCCACGCCGTGCTGTGCCAGTTTAGCGCAGCATGCAGGGGACTCGACGAGCGGGCGGCTCAGTTCGGGGGCAGCTCGGGGGCCGGTAAAACAGTCTTTGTGGGCCGCATCCAGCCCATGGCCTGCACGTTGCCGACCCCTGTAGTAAACCTTTAGAGTTTTCTTTTTATATTAAGCAGTACTGTATATAAATAATAGCTTAACAGTAAGTATATAAATAAATAGTCAATCATTAGAAGGCATACTTTCTTTTCAGAGATTCCTCATTCAGGGAAACTCTCTTGCTAACTCCACATTCAGAATTTCAGCAAATGCTAAGCTTATGCTGCTATCTTTCCCTCTTTTGTTTTGTTTCTTAGCTTCTCTCTCAAGGCAAAAACCTAGGAATTGGCTGGGAATATTCCCTTCCCAAGGCAGAAAGTGAAAAAATGACAGCACTGAAGCCTAACTATACATGGGCCGTCACCCATTCCGAATGCTCCGTCTCGTGTGGAGGAGGTAATGTATCTCTGAAATGTTCAAAAATACAGTTTTATTGCAGACCACAGACTCTTTCCTGTCCAGGAATAGCCCTCACTAGGCACTTCCAGGCTGCTTGAAAATGTAACCTGTAGGAATAGAAAGCTCATTTATGGGCTATATAATTAGGTTGGCTCCTACGTGTTATGTTAAATATGGCGATGGGGGGCGCCCAATACTATGCTACGCTGATCTTTTCTGTGCAGAGGAAAGTATTGCTTTAACATGACACTAGAAGAAGCAATACCAACCAATCGTACTTCTAAGACTTCAAGTATTTCTACATGTCACTCTGAAGAACATTATTAGCTGGACACCGGGAAGTAGAAGGAGCAGCAGTAACCAATTAAAGAGAGAACTTCCTTTTCTGGAAATTCAGAACCACTGTTTCTGCTTTAGTGGGATGGTAGCACTTTAGGCCCAGTTTGTCTTGATGGGCAGGAATGGCAACACACTTGAACCTGTCATTTGCAGGTGATAAGTGCTCTGATTCCCATAGAAGAGCCTTTTCATTCCCATGGCCACTCTGACTTTTCCTTCCTTGATGGAGGAAGTATCCACACTTGGCTTTTGCCCTGCCCTTTCCAGGCAAGAGGTCTGTGCTTTAACACTCCCTTGTCCGTGTGTTGGTTTTTTGTTTTGCTTTTGCCCTGAGCTTTCCCCACAAAAACCTTCTCTTTAGTGCTGAATCGGAGCAAACATCATTCTACCATTTATCCATCCTGGAGACCTCTGACCCTTTCCCTCTGTCCCTTCCTCCCTACTCGTCCACTGGAGATATCAGTGTTGCATGGTGAGTTCCCGCCCCCCCCCAGTGGAAATAATGACACATGACACAATTATTAAGGTTAATGGGCTAAATAAGGCCACAACTTTATTGGTTACAGGTGACTTGGGCATTAGTCCTAACCGACTATATCCGAATTCAGCCCGTCTGCTTGAAGTCCGGGAAGGGATAACCACCAGTAGGGGGAGTCCTGCTGATGCTCATCAACTAGGAGTTCCTCCAGGGTCACCAATAGGGGACGTGCCTTAGGCCCTCACCTCCCCAGGCTTCAGACAGGGCCACGCCCCCCAGAATCCTTTACCGGACTACCCTTCAATATGCAGGGCAGGTGATGGTGCTACCTCCCCTCTTCCATCTACAGAACAATACCAATCCCTAGCCACCAATACCAAGAAAGTTGCGATGATTTTGCTAAGAGGTAGGCGAAAACCAAGTGGCTGGTGCCAATTTGCCAAGTGGAAAAATTCCTCCCAGGACCCTCCACGGCGACCAACCAAGGTCCATAGCAATGTCCAGGAACAAAAACCTTAAAGGGCGGGACGGTGGGAAAAGCAGGAACAGCTGGCAGGCAGCAAAGAGGGAAATCCCTGACCACCGTGTCCTGCTTTAAATAAGGCAGGCCACATCCCCAGAGCCAGCCGATTGGCTGGCCAGGAGGTGACGTGGCCGGGAATCCCCCCAATTACGCGGGGGCTAGTGCCGTGATGCCCGCAACTCCACCTCCTCCGAAGGGCGGAAGTGGCTTTGCTTCCACCATTCTCTGTTTCTGCTTCCTGGCTCCTCCTTGCTTCCATGCCAATGGTGGGGCTTCCCTGCTGGCAGAGCTGAGCAAAGAGGTCCCTCTGCTTCATTCGAAACATCTCCATCAGAGTAGACTGGGGCTTTGGATTGTTCTGTGAAGAAGGAGGGGTTCCTTGTTTCCTGGCTATGTTTCATAAAAAGTTGGTGGTAGAGGCAAACAGCTCTACCTCTCTTTTAAATCAGAACCAGTGAAGGCGGTGAAGGTCCTGTGTGAGTGCCTGGAGGCAGTTGGAGGATGGATGGCGGCTAACAGATTGAGGTTGAATCCTGACAAGACTGAAGTAGAGTTTTTGGGGGACGGGGGGTGGGCGGGTGTGGGGGACTCCCTGGTCCTGAAAGGGGTAACGGTGCCCCTGAAGTCAAAACAAAAAAAATTCTTTCCAGTAGCACCTTAAAGACCAACTAAGTTAGTTCTTGGTATGAGCTTTCGTGTGCATGCACACTTCTTCAGATACCACAGATACCATTTCGTGCATGCTTCCTACCTGCCTGCAGACTGTCTTGCCAGAGTGGTGCATGCTCTCGTTATCTCCTGCTTGGATTACTGCAATGTGCTCTATGTGGGGCTACCTTTGAAGGTGACCCGGAAACTGCAATTAATCCAGAATGCGGCAGCTAGACTGGTGACTGGGAGTGGCCGCCGGGACCACATAACCCTGGTCCTGAGAGATCTGCATTGGCTCCCAGTACATTTCCGAGCACAATTCAGAGTGTTGGTGCTGACCTTTAAAGCCCTAAACAGCCTCGGTCCTGTATACCTGAAGGAGCATCTCCACCCCCATCATTCAGCCTGGACACTGAGGTCCAGCACTTAGGGCCTTCTGGCGGTTCCCTCATTGCAAGAAGTGAGGTTACAGGGAACCAGGCAGAGGGCCTTCTCGGTAGTGGCGCCCGCCCTGTGGAACGCCCTCTCTTCAGATGTGAAGAAAATAAGCAGCTATCTTCTTTTTAAAAGACATCTGAAGGCAGCCCTGTTTAGGGAAGTTTTTAATATTTAATGCTGTATTGTTTTTAACACTTGATTGGAAGCCGCCCAGAGTGGCTGGGGAAACTCAGCCAGATGGGTGGGGTATAAATAATAAATTATTATTATATTATATATAAACAGGATCAGGCCTGAGGACTGGATAGTGAAACGGGGGGGGGGGGTCAAAACTGATGGATCTTGGGCTTCCAGTTGCCTCTCTCTAAGTTGACCCCATGAACATTTTGTGTGTGTGAATGTGTAGCAAACACACACAGACATATACACTTGCCCTCAGCTACACTGCCTTGTATTCTGAGAAGATACCCGAACACCAAGGCTCGATTTCAGACAAAGAGTAAATTGTAAGATGCCAGAGTTTGAGCAGACTCCATATGGGGTGATAATCCTGTTGCTTGTTCTCTGTGAACATCTGCCACCTGGTTCAAAAGACCAAAACACTGGGAAAAGAAGAGCTGATGTCATCAAGAAGGTAAAGGTCAAAGTGACTGTGATCCATCAGAAGCTGAAGCTGGTCCTTGTTTCGGCAGCTCTAATACAAATACTTTTCCCTTTGATCTAAGGCTGCTATGCTTGTCAAACTGTAACAGTATTTTTAAGTGATCAGTTTGTTCCCCAGGAGAAGAAAAAACCCCCCTTCCTTTCATCTTTTTGACTTTTCATTTACAGTAGATGTGTTACAATCTCCTGGATCGTTAGGATTAGTTACTGATACATTACTGAATTTCACATGGCTAAAGCTGGAACTAAACGCTCAGCAGCCTGCGTGTTTTTCAAAAGTAAGCAGCCAGGCTTCTCTGCTAGAAAAGGAAGGGGAGTTTTCAGGGGAGAAGCCAAGGTTGGGACGGAAGCCACTTAAGCCTTTGCCCATTCACCACTATTCTTATCTCTGGAGCTCTGGATATTAAAGAGCCAAAATAATACAGAACAGAAAGGCAACTGGAGTGGGAGGCTGCAGAGGGGAAAGAGTGGAAACCATTAAGCACACAGACATTCACTGCACTTTACACACATCCACTGGCTGAGCAGTATGCTCTGGCACCGGGGGTAGAGAGCAGGCAGGGGCATGGCTGGCCTGCGTCCCAGGGGGCATGGCGCACATCCCGGGGGTGTGGCTTGCCATCCCCGCAGGGGCGTGGCCTGCGTCCTGGGGGCATAGTGCCTGGTGTGCTTGGGGGTACATGGTACATGTCTGGGGGGGTGGCCGCGATGGTGCCCCCCTCCCCGATGGTGCCAGGGGCAGTGCACTCTCCCCGCCCCCCATTCCTCCACCAGTGCACACATCCATGGTGAGACATGTATAGGTTGCCAGATATTTAGTTGTCATCTAATTTCCCATGGGTCACTTTGTCGTTGACAGCAGTGATTGAAGGTTTATTGTCATACCTCGGGTTAAATATGCTTCAGGTTCAGCATTTTCAGGTTGCGTTCCGCGGCGACCCGGAAGTAACAGAATGGGTTTGTTATGTACTGAGTTGAATAGGATCCAAACTGCAGCAGTCTGATTGGTCCTAGAACAATAGGATCCAAATTGCAGCAGTCTGATTGGTCCTAGAACAATGCAGCAGTATGATTGGTTGGCAGGAACCACCCAATCATGCTCCAGATATAAGTGAATCCACAACCTGATTGGCTTACAGTAGAATTCCAGAATTAGCCAATCATGTGCAGCCCGTTGTGTAAATAATGTATATAAAGCAGATACTTTGAGGGGACTTTCATTCATTCCTCCTCACCACTAAGAGCTAAATAAAGAGCATGAAATCACTTTGCGACTCTGAATATATTTCAGGGTTACTTCCGGGTTTTGCTGCTTGAGCATGCGCAGACGCTCAAAATGACATCACATGCATGCGCAGAAGTGGCAAGTCGTAGCACGCGCAGACATGGGTTGCGTTCTGCTCAGGATGCGAACTGGGCTCTGGAATGGATCCCGTTCGCATCCAGAGGTACCTCTGTATTTCTTCTGCTTGGGGGGGGCGGGTTGTGAGGGGTGTCTGTTTCAGTTTGCAAAACTCCTCTCAGATCATATCAGTGCAATGAGCTGCTAGCCCTCAGGGAACAAACCCAATCCCTTGAGGCCAAGGTAGCTGCTTTGGAGAAGACGAGAGCCAGAGAGGTCGGTTGGCAAGGCCTTTGGAGATATGCTAGCAGCATCCCACTCCCAAGGCGACAGCTTCCCTGCTGTCCTATAAAATGAGGATCTTGGAGTAGGTCAGGGACACTCTGGGGAAAAGGGAAACGATATTTTAGAAGAGAACCATTCCTTGTGGGAGAAACCTGATATCTTCTATTGAGCATCCCCCAGCAGCAAGAGGGATCCTGGTAGTGCTACAGTGTGATCATTATATGGGCATAAACCACTGGGTTTGTGAAGGGTGTGTGGATTACCTCCTGGTGACTCGCCTGCCTGGTGTAAAGTTTGTGGATCTCACACAAATAATCTAAATAAGAATGGAGAGGAGTCCATGGTCATCTTGGAACATGCTGGCATCTGTGGCCTGAGGAAATGTAGTTGTGTGGCCCTGGAAACTAAATTTAGGTTGCTACGTAGGAGGTTACCCAGGACCTTCAAGGTAACTTTCTCTGAAATGCGAACTGTTCCCTTGCCAGCTAGACAGGAAGAGCTAAGACATGGGTAGGCAACCTAAGGTCCGTGGGCTGGATCCAGCCCAATCGCCTTCTCAATCTGGTCCACGGACGGTCCGGGAATCAGCATGTTTTAACATGAGTAGAATGTGTGCTTTTATTTAAAATGCACCTCTGGGTTATTTGTGGGGCATAGGAATTTGTTCATTTTTTTCCCCAAAATGCAGTGGACACTCGGGTTGCGAACGTGATTCATGCAGACGGCACGTTCGCAAGCCGGAGCCCCACGCCTGCGCATGCGTGGGTCACAATTTGGCGCTTCTGCGCATGCACACGCACCAAAACCCGGAAGTAACCCATTCCGGTACTTCCGGGTTCGGCGTGGTGCACAACCCAAAAACGCACAACTTGAAGCGTCTGTAACCCGAGGTATGTCTGTATAGTCCAGCCCCCACAAGGTCTGAGGGACAGTGGACCGGCCCCCTGCTGAAAAAGTTTGCTGACCCCTGAGCTAAGAGGATGGTGCCATGAGAGCAATACAAAGAGGCCAAAAAACCATGTCTGGCAATTTGGAGAGAAATGCCATGTAGAAATGTTTATATGCTAATGCTTGAAGCTGGTGTTCTGAAGTGTTTTAGAGGAGAGATTCCACCCCAGATTCCATAAAGTGAACGGCGGCGGCATGGTCACGACAAATGAAAATGCAAAATTCCTGTGATTTTCTAAGTCAACTGAGTTGCAAATGGGTTTTCTTTTTCCTGGAAACAACATGGAAATGAGTTGTAAGTTTCTGCTAGGTGCCACTAAATTTCAAGATTGTACATCATGTGAAAGATCGCATAAAACATGAGAATTAACGAGTAAGGAAATGTCGGGAAGACAGACATCTGCTTTATCTGTGCAGATGAAAAGGCTGTGGTTGCCTTCCCTCCCAGCGCTTGCTTCTCAAAACAATTCGGAGTAATTCCCTCTTGCTGGAACTATCCTGTGCTGTCACTGTTATCATTTAAGCCTCTGAACTTCTTGCTCATTAATTGTGCAGACAACATGTGACGGGCAAGTCTATAAAATGCATGACCAGTTTGTCTGGAGGCGCAGCAAGCCACACATTGTGTAACAAACAAAAATAGCCGAGCTCAGCACATGAGGCAGACTGCGGAGGCAAGGGAGGCCTGATAATAGAAGGGGAATAGATTGTGGGATAGAATGCTTCCAACACTGGGTGAAGGGTTAAGTCGCCTCACACGCCGCCTTTTATTGGTAGTTTTGAAAGGAATTTACGTTCTGTTTTCTTTGTGTCAGGAGAAAGCAAGTTCATGCAAAGTGCTGCGAGGTAACAAAAGTATGCTGGCAAGCAGATCTGTGAGGGGAAGTGGGGGGGGGGAATACAGTAGGAAAGGAGTTGGTCTCTGCTTGTCTACAGGTGACTCTTTGAAACATTTCCTTCACTGTTGTCACGGCCACCCAGGACGGGTCCCAGCTCACAAGAGACCTCACTCCGTTGCAGTTTATTTACAGGAAAAGTTTATTGAAGATTTCTGCTTCTCGTACAGTTCAGCATCGTGGCCGTACGTCTGTCACGTTAGACCGCTGAAGTCCCCTCTGACTCCTCCCCTCTTCCACACCAACTTAATAGCCTGGCTCTAGACCACCTCTTCCTCTCCTTTCTTTTCCGCAGGGTCTTCCTGCCCCCCTGGGTTCCCTCTCTCCGTGACTCGCCTGAGGCTGAATCCTCTGCCGCCTCTTCCCCCCTCCTTCTGGCTTTAGGGCCGGGCTCCTCCCCTGAGCTCTCTCCACTTCCGCGCGCCTCTACGTTTGAACTTGGCGCGCGTACGTTGCTGCTGACCTTTCTTTCGACCGCTACACCACCCCTTGTTCTGCTCTCCACCCTTTCCGGCTGAACACCTTGCTCCAACCCCCTTTCTCTGTTCTCTCCTAATCCTGCTCCCTCCGAGAGGCTGACGACTCCACCCCCTTTACTCCGTTCCGGCTGAGACGCCTCTTGCTGCGTCTGTCTTCCACTGGGCTCCTCTCCGCTTCTCCCTTCTCCTCCCTTTTGCTTGATTAAGGTAACCCCCTTTTGAGAATCCTCTGACTCGCTGCTCAGACTCGTGGATTCCCTCAGAATTCCGTCATCTTCTTCCTCATCCTTCTGCCCCTCCTCCCACTCGCTCTCCGTCTCCTCTGTCATCTCCTCCTCTCTCCCAGAAACCCTGACATCCATCCCCCCCTCGAAGCCCCCCCTTCCCCCCTCCCGCTCGCCGGGTGCAGGTTGAGGAAAACGTGGTTCTTCCGGGGTCGGTTCAGGATACAAGTTGTCCACGTCAACGTTCTCCTCTGTCATCTCCGTATATGTGTGTTCGAACTCGGGTTCCCCACCCACAGACCTCACAGTCTCTTCCTCCATCACTGCTTCTCCTGGCGCTGCCTGCCAAGGACCTACCATCCATCTCTGACTCCATGCCTCCCTTGGCTGATCCACCCACCAACAAGGGCCTGTCTCCTCCCCCCCCAGTCTCGGATCCCTGGTCGGGCTTGTTTCGGGCGTATGGCCCTCGGGTGAGGAGAAACCCTCGAACGTGCTGTCTGACAAAGTGGGCGTGAAAAGCCAATCATCAAAATACTCCTCGGGCATGGGCTTGTGCGGAAAAAGTGCATGGAACTCCTCCTTCAACAGGGGTTCGTCCAACGCGTAACCCGGCACCCAGCTATTGGCAGAGGCCGGAGTGCCTTCCCTGGCTAGAAAATATTCAACTCCCTCCTCCCCCCATCTCGAGTCCAGTATCTCTGTGACCTCGTTAAGAGGTTCTGGTCTTGGCGATTCCCCCCCCTCAGGCGCCCTCCTACGTGGCTCTGGGAGTGCTCCTGACTCTTGAAACCTGTGTGGGGTTTTGTAGGGAGTGAGCACCGACCTATGAAAGACCGGGTGCACCCTGGAACCCTCCGGAAGGGCTAGACGAAAAGCCACCGGATTGATCTTAGCCTCAACTTGATATGGCCCTAGCTGCCTGTGTCCTAACTTCTTCTTGGCCAATGACCTGGCCGGCATCGCGTGGGCTGCTAACCACACCCAGTCCCCAATCTGGATGTCCTCTCCCGCCCTCCTGTGCTTATCGGCCTGCACCTTATACGCCTGTTTTGCCAGCTCCAAATGTCTCCGCAGCTCCTCGTGCACCTCTTGCAACTCCGCTGCAAACTGGTCGGCATCTTGAGGCCCCCCCCCTCCTGGTGCCGCAAATCTCGGGAAGGTTCTGGGATGACGGCCATTGTTCGCGAAGAAAGGCGTCACCCCGGTGGATGCGTGTTTCGTGTTGTTGTAGGCGAATTCAGCCATCGGCAGATAGTCCACCCACGCCGCAGGTCGCTGGTTGGCGTAGCACCGCAGGTACTGCTGCATGATCGCGTTGACCCTCTCCGCTTGACCGTTGGTTTGTGGATGTCTCGCCGATGTCAGGTTGATTTTGACGTGCAAGATGCCCAGAAGCTTTCGCCAGAAAGTGGAAACAAACTGGCGCCCCCTGTCGGACAAGACGGACTGCGGAAGTCCATGCACTCTGAAGACGTGATCGATGAAGAGCTTTGCGGTCTGTTCTGCGGTCGCCACCTTGGCACAAGGGATGAAATGCGCCATCTTGGTGAACAAGTCCACCACCACTAACACCGCCGTCTTACCTCTGGAGCTGGGCAGGTCCGTAACAAAGTCCAACGCTACCCTCTCCCACGGTTGCTGCGGTGTCTCCAGCGGTTCTAGCAATCCCGCCTGCTTCTGATGCACTGGTTTGGACCTCTGGCAGATATCACACCTGGCGACGTAGTCCGCCACCTCTCCTCTCATCTGGGGCCACCAAAAGTCTCTAGCCACCAACTCCATCGTCTTCTCTTTGCCGAAATGGCCTGCACTAGGGGCGTCATGCAATTGTTGCAGAACCTTGGCTCGAAGATCGTCGGTGGGCACGTAAAGGGCACCCTTACGAGTCAAAAGTCCATCTTGCAATTGGAACTCATCGTTGTCTCGCGACCCTCCGCGTAGCTCCTCCATCTTGGACTGTGCAAACTGATCCCTTTGCAACGCGCGTCGCACCGCGTCCAGGTCGACTGCGATGGTAGCGCACGTCCACGCCTGCCGTGCGAAAATGTGCTTTGCTGCGATTGGAGCCGCTTCCTCCAAGTATTGCGGCTTTCGGGACAGCGCGTCTGCAATAACATTGGAGTCTCCTGGGATGTATTCTATTTTGAAGTCGAAATCCGCAAAGAACTCCGCCCAGCGCATGTGTCGCTGGGTCTGTAACTTAGCCGTCCGCCAATACTCTAAGTTCTTGTGATCCGTGCGGACTTGCACCGTGTGCTTGGCTCCTATTAAGAAGTGTCGCCACGCTTTGAAAGCTGCATGAATGGCCAACAACTCCCTGTCCCATATGGTATAATTGCGCTCCGTCTTGCTGAGCTTCCGGGAGTAGAACGCACCCGGTCTCCAGTTGCCTTGTGAATCCTCTTGCAAAAGAACGGCCCCAACCGCTCTGTCTGACGCATCGGTCTCTACCCGCATGGGTCTGCCGGGATTCACGTGGAGCAGCTGCTCTTCGGAGGCGAAAAGACCTTTAAGCGTCCGGAAGGACCGCTCCGCTTGTTCGGTCCAGACGAACTTCTTCTTCTTGGAACTGAGGGTGTCAGTGATAGCCGCCGTCGCGTTCGCAAAACCTTTAATAAACTTGCGGTAAAAATTGGCAAAGCCGATGAACCTCTGGACCTCTTTCCGATTTCGAGGGCTTTTCCAGTCCAACAGCGCTTGAACCTTAGCCCTGTCCATGGCCAGTCCCTCGTCGGACAACTTGTAGCCAAGGAAATCAACCTCTCTGACATCAAACTGGCATTTTTCCAACTTGGCGTACAGCCTGTGGTCCTTCAGCCTCTGCAGGACCTCCCTCACGTCCTTATCGTGATCCTCCGGCGATTCCGAGAAAATCAGGATATCGTCGAGAAAGCAGACACACTTCTTGTAGAGGAGACCTGCTAGCACGTGGTGCATAAATGCTTGAAAAACGTGGCTGCCATTTTGGAGACCGAAAGGCATGACTCTGTATTCGTATGTGCCCAGAGGGGTGAACATGGCGGTCTTCCACTCATCTCCTTTCCGGATGCGGATGAGATTGTAAGCTCCACGTAGGTCCAGCTTGGTGAAAATCTTGCCCCTCCTGACGGTCGCTAAAAGGTCGTCAATCTTGGGCATGGGGAAAGCTTTGGGCTTAGTCAAGCTGTTTATGAACCTGTAATCCACTATAAGCCTTTTTTGGGGCGTGTTTTTCTTCTTCACGAAGAACACAGGGCTGCCACCCGCTGCTTTAGATTCCTGGATGAAACCTCGCTTGAGGTTATGGTCTATGAACTCCCGAAGCTCTTGCATCTCGTCTTCCGACATGGAGTACAGCTTGGCAGCAGGCAGTTGCGCCCCTGGCACTAAATCAATCGCGCAGTCGTAAGGTCTGTGAGGCGGCAACTTGTCAGCTTCCTTCTCACAGAAAACCTCCAAGAAGTCCTGGTACTTGTGAGGCACTGCTTGCACCATACCCAGATGCAACTGCTGCTCGGCTTCTCCTCCCTGATCGGTCTGAAAGCAATGCTGAGCACAATACGATGAACAAAAGGTGATCTGCCGCTGGTACCACGCAACCGCGGGACTGTGCCTCTCCAGCCAACTCATGCCTAACACGATGGGTGTGTCCGATAAGTGGGTGACATTGAAACTAATAAGTTCTCGATGGTTGCCAATCTGCATCATCATGGGAGGGGTTTGCTGCACCACTTGCCCCCCCAGCAACTTCCTGCCGTCTACCGTGACCACGTTTAGAGGCGTAGTTGCAGGCAGGAGCGCCATGTTGTGCTGCTTAACGAACTGCAGTCCCACGAAGTCGGCGTTGCTTCCCGAATCGATCGTTATTGGAACCTCGAGGAGTCTCCCATCAGGCAACTGGAGTGTTGCTGTGAGCAGAACTGCCGGTCTGGGAGGCAAAGGGTCCACGCTCTGCAGTGATGCTGGGGGCTTGTCTACAGATCCGCCTGGCTGAGCCCCAGTAGCTCTGCTTCCAGCCAGGCACTGTCGTTTCCCTGAAGCTGCTCCCCTGGTTGCACCTCTGCTGTTACAGTTGCCAGTGCTGCAGTGTGCTTCTGGAGCCTCTGGGGGCACTCCTTCGCCATATGGTGCGCACTGTCACAGATGTAACACTTCCTGGTTCCTCTAGGAGGCTTCGCTTTGGCTGCACCAGGGACAGGGCTCTGGGATGGCTTCTGAGCCCTAGCACCACCAATCTCCATTGGCTCCTCGCTGTCCTTCCCCATTGGCGAGGGGTGCGCACGGCTGAAATCCCTGTGCACAAAAGGGAGAGTCCTCGCTTGCGCACGCGCTTGGGGCCCGTCCTCCTCGTGCCACGGACGTCCCTCATGTCGAATTCCAATAGCTAAAGCCCGGTGCACCACGTCTTCTAGGGTCTGGGGTCTGTCCCCCCTAGCGATCTCATCCTTGATGGGGGGGCTCAATCCCTCCCAAAAAAGATCTCTGACCGGCTTACTGTCCTTCGGCCAATCTAAGGCGGTGAGCAATGCAAAAAATTTAGAGTGGTATTGGCGCACAGTCGCTTTCCCCTGCCTCAGCCCGTGCATTTGACGGCGCGCAATGTCCACATCCACAGAGGATTGAAAACAAGAATCCATCGCTTTGATGAACGCAGTTGAATTGCGACGGGCCGGTCCATCTTCGCGCCACAGATTGCGTAGCCAAGCCCTGGCCTCCCCATGCAGGTGCGAAACAATGAACCCCACTTTCTCCTCCTCATCTTTAAAATCGTGACGGAGTAAATGCAGTGCATATACGACGTCCGCTCTGAAATTGGGATAGTCTTGCAAGTTGCCATTAAAATGCGGAACCAGGGCACCCCCCCTCCGTCCAAGTGCAATGCCCTCCGCTCTGGAACCTGGGGCCCCCGCCCTGTCCGCGTGTTCCCACCTTGCCTGCAAATCCTGGCACGTCTTCTCCAAGTCGTCATTCTTCTTCTGCGAAGCAATGACTGCCGATGTGAGAGCGGTAACCTGATCCCGCAGTGCAACCAGCTGCTCCTCAGCGCTCATGGCTGCTCCCGTTCGTGAGCTTCGCAAAAAAAAAATTTTTGCTTTCTGAGAGGGGACTTACTGTCACGGCCACCCAGGACGGGTCCCAGCTCACAAGAGACCTCACTCCGTTGCAGTTTATTTACAGGAAAAGTTTATTGAAGATTTCTGCTTCTCGTACAGTTCAGCATCGTGGCCGTACGTCTGTCACGTTAGACCGCTGAAGTCCCCTCTGACTCCTCCCCTCTTCCACACCAACTTAATAGCCTGGCTCTAGACCACCTCTTCCTCTCCTTTCTTTTCCGCAGGGTCTTCCTGCCCCCCTGGGTTCCCTCTCTCCGTGACTCGCCTGAGGCTGAATCCTCTGCCGCCTCTTCCCCCCTCCTTCTGGCTTTAGGGCCGGGCTCCTCCCCTGAGCTCTCTCCACTTCCGCGCGCCTCTACGTTTGAACTTGGCGCGCGTACGTTGCTGCTGACCTTTCTTTCGACCGCTACACCACCCCTTGTTCTGCTCTCCACCCTTTCCGGCTGAACACCTTGCTCCAACCCCCTTTCTCTGTTCTCTCCTAATCCTGCTCCCTCCGAGAGGCTGACGACTCCACCCCCTTTACTCCGTTCCGGCTGAGACGCCTCTTGCTGCGTCTGTCTTCCACTGGGCTCCTCTCCGCTTCTCCCTTCTCCTCCCTTTTGCTTGATTAAGGTAACCCCCTTTTGAGAATCCTCTGACTCGCTGCTCAGACTCGTGGATTCCCTCAGAATTCCGTCATCTTCTTCCTCATCCTTCTGCCCCTCCTCCCACTCGCTCTCCGTCTCCTCTGTCATCTCCTCCTCTCTCCCAGAAACCCTGACAACCGTGTTCATGGGACTTTGCCTTTTGTAGAGGATTCCCCATAGTGTGTCTGAGCAAGCAATGCGTGGCGTGTTCTTGAGTTATTAAATAAACCTTGAGAGGCACTGCCACCTTGCCAGTCCCCCACAGATAAGTGTCCATGACAGCAGAGGAGAAAAAAGGTGCAAGGCCAAAGTGAGTTATTGGGGAAAGCATCAACCATAGGTTAGCAGGATGTTCTTCCCACCCTCTATAGTGGCCTGAAATGCTGCCATTGATCTAGGGCAAGGCCTCCTTATGAAGAACAATTGGGGGGATGGAGCAAATGTTTAAGTCCAGTGCGCACAGGGTCAAACTGCACATTCCTTTTGCAGATACTATATGTCCATGACTGTACCGTGTAGCCCTGTGAATGTAAGGCGTTGCTTGCATGGGTCCTGTTATATCCACCATATGTAAGACTGTTGAGCTTTGAGATGGACAGCTGTACCCATTGGAAGGCTTGGGTGCAGTGCTGCCATCATACATGACCACATGACCCTTCCTCAAACCTGACCTCCATACGATGTTGGACTACAAACCCCATCATCCCTGACCACTGGCCATGTGGGCTGGCCACGATGGGGATTGTAGTCCTAGGTTAAGGAAGGCCTCTCTGCACACTTAGATCTTTGTCTAAAGTAAACCTTCTGGGAATGATGCCATAACACAAAAGGCATACAGTGACTATCAAACACACTGCGTGGAACACGCTTGCAATCTAAACAGCCACCACACAACTATTTGTGTGAACTAGACCCTTCCCATTATATAGGCACCATCCCAGCACTCTTGATCTCTGTAGCTCTATTTCTGTGTAAGCAAATAAGACTGAAGTGTGATCAGATGCCCCCTGTCCTGTTCCGTTGTCCCTCTGTGTGGATTGATTTTGCCTCTTGTTGCACTCTGCTACCTTCTGGTTCAACTTGGATAATTTTTTAAAATTCATTTAGGAATCGGTGCATGCTTAGTTTGCTACACTTTTCTGTTGACATTCTGTTGACAATGCCATATGTGCATTGATTTTAAAACTCTGCGCAAGAAGTATTGTTGATGTGATCGTGCAATTACATGAAGATTCGTTGTTGTCATGTGATTTAATCAATGCCCATATGTACTCCTGAGCTTCAGCAAACTGCATACATGGTCTGAAAATTAAAAAAAAAAGATTGGTGGACTGAATCATAGAATCACAGAACTGTAGATTTGGAATGATTCTCTAGGGTCATCTCGCCCAACTCCCTGCAATGCAGGAATCTCAACTAAAGCATCAGTGACAGGTAGCCATCCAGTCTTTCCTTAAAAAGCTCCAAGGATGGAGAGTACACCAGCTTCTGAGGGAGTCTGTTCCACTCTTGAACAGCTCTTACCCTCAGAAATCTCCTTTCTTGTAACTTGAAACCATTGATTCAGGTCCTACCTTCCATAGCAGAAGAAAACAACCTTGCTGCATGATTAGCTACTTCAGAACCCCCAAATCCAGAGACAAGTTTGGATACAGAGAATTTTGTAAATATTCCTAAATATGCTACTCTAAGAGAACACTTGTTCTCATCTGCAAAAATCTGAAGCATTTCCCTGATCTGGTCATTGAAATTTGCTCACATACATCCCTGTGAATGGAAAGGAAGCCAGGTGTTCTGGAACCTTCTCCCCAAAGGCTTAGTTTTATATGTCACAAAATCTCTTAACCTCTTCGCTAAAATAACCACGATTCAGGTTTAGATCCCAGTTATGTCCGTAAGAGAAGAGCCATGGGTGGGAACGAGAGGGAAAGAAAGAGGGACTGCAGAAGGGGAAGAGAACAACTGTGGAATAAGCATCAGAGGGAAATCTTATATATGATTACCAGAGCTGCTCTGAAATAATCAGTCACGTAATTAGCAAATACCTAAGGAAAACACCAGACTTGTTTATTTGAGCTGGGCACCCGAACCACAGGAGGCAATCAGAAAAAAGGAGGTTGCTGTTTACATTGGGTTATGTAAGACGTACATGGTGGATTTGAGATAACCAAGAGATTGGGTTTCGGGTGCATGCAGCTGTTTGCAACTTGTTACTAGCCACCTGTGTTCTTTTGTATGCAGGTCAAATGGTCACAAAAGCAAGTTGCTACAAAGACGGGCAGGTACAGGTGGATCCTTCTTTCTGTAACCCCAAGACTCAACCGGCTCCTGGAATTGTTCCTTGCAAAATGGCAGCTTGCCCTCCCAGGTAATAAAACCCATCGCAAATTATGTGTTTCCTCTTGGCGCATGCATTTATTTAAAAATGTTTGCAACACAACTTTTTGGGGGAAAGTTTCCGAGGCTTTTCCAGGGAATGTTATTGAGGTTTTGTTCAATCTGCACTGGCTTCCAGTTCGTTTCTGGATAAAAATCCGAGTTTCTAATCACTAATTATAAAGCCCTAACCTGTTCCAGGGGATTTGAAGGGTTGCCTTTTCTGACTGTCGGGAACTGCTCAGGCTAGGACCAGAAAATGTTGACCCTGTGTATGGCTGCCCGGTCCCCAGTTTAACTCACTTCAGCCATGAATCGCTTTATTAGCCTCCAATTCCTCTTCTTTTTCTTTCTCCTTGTCCTAACCCACAGCCTGTAATATGGAAATAATACAGTGGTACCTCGGTTTAAGGACAGTCTGGTTTAAGAATGATTTGGTTTACAAACTCCAGAAAAGTGGAAGTAGTGTCCAGGTTTGAGAACTTTACCTTGGTCTAAGTACAGAATCCAAACTGTGGAAGGGCACCAGCAACGGGAGGCCTCATTAGGGAAAGTGCACCTCAGGTTAAGAACGGATTCGGTTTAAGAACAGACTTCCGAAATGGATTAAGTTCGTAAACCGAGGTACCACTGTAGTAGTAAACTACCTTAAAGGTAAAGGTAAAGGGACCCCTGACCATTAGGTCCAGTCGTGGCCAACTCTGGGGTTGCGGCGCCCATCTTGCTTTATTGGCCGAGGGAGCCGGCGTACATCTTCCGGGTCATGTAGCCAGCATGACTAAGCCGCTTCTGGCGAACCAGAGCAGCACAAAAAACTGCTGTTTACCTTCCCGCCAGAGTGGTACCTACTTATCTACTTGCACTTGGATGTGCTTTCGAACTGCTAGGTTGGCAGGAGCAGGGACCAAGCAACGGGAGCTCGCCTCATCACGGGGATTGGAACCGCCAACCTTCTGATCAACAAGCTCTGGGCTCTGTGGTTTAGACCACAGCCCCGCCTGCGTCCCACAGTAAACCACCTTACCTGTTCTCAAAACCATTTAAACTGAATATTTGGATCGTCAGCCATGCCTGGCTTGATGGTTCTTAAGTTACGAAGACTTGATATATTGAAGAGTGAAATGCTGAGTATTATTACTATTATTTGTTAATAGTGGTACCTTTGTCTGCTGTCTTCTGCCTCCTGCTCTTCAGCATCAGAAGATGCTGTACAGACCAGACTGGCCTGGGGAAGGTCGCCCTGGCCTGCGCAGCATCACAAGGTGTTGCACAGACCAGCCTCCACCTCCTACAACGCTGTAGACATATTTCTAGAAGTGCTGCAGCAGGAGGAGGAAGAGGAGTAGTGATGTGCAGGGTTCCAAGTAAGTTTCCTTCCATTTTTTGACCCTGCACTCTGGTGTGAGCCAACTGACTCAAGCCACAGCACAGAACCAAAAAAAAACCACCAGAGCACAGGAGCTAAAATGGGACATCTGGGATGGGATCCGAAGCTGGGGTGACTTCTGTCCATCCAGGATGTCCCAGTTAAATTGGGACACTTGGGGGGTATGCAATTACTTGCTATGGAGCAATAAAATAAGCCCTCCAGGTGTTGCCGAATTTAGGTACCATCAGCCCCGGGAAACATGGGGCATCATGGGAGTTGTAGTCTATAATATCTGGAGAGTACCATGCTGGCTAGACCTTTGACAGCGATTGCCAAAGGGCTGTGCTTTCTGCTCTCTGTGTCTTTTGATGCTCAGGGGTCATTTTTCACATGACAAATATGACTTCTCATCAGGATCTTAGTTGTGTTAGCGTATGAAGGAGGGGGGAAACGTTGAATAATGGAGAGAGAGAGATATCACATTCAGGTTTGCATGCCTCTTATTAAATATAACAACCAAACTCTCATTTGGGATCCTGCAAGAAAAAGTAATACAGTCGGGAATAAAATATCCTGCAGGGAAAAAAGTGCCTACCTAGAATTGCAGTTTCAGAAAGAAGCATACTGTTTTTAATTTTTAGGCACTCCAGCACTTTGAGGACACTTCTAATTTCATTGATCCCGAATCATCGTAGTGAAATAGTTATTTAATCACAGCACATGTTAAAATGGGCAAGCAGTTATATCATGGCTCTGCGTGCACATATAGTGCCTTACATCATTTATGTGCACTCTGTCGAGTTAAAAGAGACATCGCATTGCCGTCTGAACCTTCCAGACATCATTTCTGGGTTCTACATGGGATATTTTAGAATTCATGGCTGCAAGCCCTGAAGGGGTTTGGCTGCAGTCCCAGATTTGAGCATTTAAGCCAGCTGAGCTAGCTCATGAAGTCTATAAATATTAGGCTTACACCAGAGCAAAGCTTAAGCTGGTTGTTAAATTGCTGAGCATAATCAAAACTTCTGCAGCGTAAAACATTTATGTAACGTTCTTCTCATGGGTAATAGAAGATGATGATACAATTCCAGTTAATTCCAGTTTAATCCTTATTTATCATTATTTATTGATTTGATTTCTCAGGTCTAAGGAAACGCACTCACTTCATTTGGTCTAACAGGAAGTGATGGCAAACTGTAGAGCAGGGGGTGGCTAACCCCAGGTTTGGGGGCGGATGGAATTCGCATGAGCAATTCACACATGTACACAGTACCAGTAAGCTATCATTTGACCATAGGCTTATCCACACTTAGCTTTCCTTTGCGCCTTCCAAGCACAGCCCACATGTTAAAACTCAGTGTTCAAATACCTTTTCTTCCTTTCTTTCTTCTTCCTTTTTCTGCTTGGTAGGTTTTCCTGTGAAAACCTATTCTTTAAAGCTTAACAGGAGCAAATGGCAATCCGTGAAAAAGCTGAATGGACATTTGCTTCAGCTGAGTGCTAAAGAGCGGGTTTTGATGAGGAAAGCTTGGAGCAAACAATGAAAATAAATGCCTGGATAGAGAGCTTTTAAGCACCAACCTGTGCTTAAAGGTACCTGTGGATAAGCCCTTACAGTGATATTCAAACTAGGCCACTAACAGCAATGTTAGGTATGGATTGAAACAAGGTGTTCTGTGGTTGTGTGACAGAGATGACCCATCATCCCCCCTGACATGACCATTAATTAGGCCTGAGCTGGCGTAGTTGATAGAAGTGAATGAGAGGGAATTTTTAACAGGAAATGATTGACAGGGATCCTTTCTCATGTGACCTTTTTGGCATGAGAGCCCTTTATGGCATGGTTCTTTCCCATGCAACAAAAGTAATCTTGAAAAAAAGAAAGAACACGCTGCACCATATAGAAGGAGCTCATCCTGCAACTCTTCTCCAAGCTGCTGTTGCCCATTGTGGAAATTGCAGGTCAAGTCATCCTATGCATTCTTATTCAGAAGCAGGTTCTGCTGAGTCCGTAGGACTTACTCCCAAGTAAGTGCGTACAGCAGGGCCGGGGATCTTTACCAGCTCAAGGGCTGCAGATAATAATAATAATAATAATAATAATAATAATAATAATAATAATAATAAAAATAAAAATAAAAATAAAAATACCCTGCCCATCTGGCTGGGTTTCCCCACCCACTCTGGGCGGCTCCCAACAGAATATTAAAAACACGAGAAAACATCAAATATTAAAAACTTCCCTAAACAGGGCTGCCTTCAGATGTCTTCTAAAAGTCAGGTACAGCCATACCTCTGGTTGCAAATGTGATCCGTGCAGGAGGCATGTTCGCAGCCTGAAGTGCCACATCTGCGCACGCGCGTGATGTGATTCGGCACTTCTGCACATGCGAATGACATCATTTTGTTTTCCTGCACATGCGCAAGCACCAAAACCCGGAAGTAACCCATTCCGGTACTTCCAGGTTCGGCACGATCCGCAACCCGAAAACGCGCAACCTGCAGCGTTTGTAAACCAAGGTATGACTGTAGTTGTTTATTTCCTTGACATCTGATGGGAGGATGTTCCACAGGGTGGGTGCCACCACCAAGAAGGCCCTCTGCCTGGTTCCCTGCAACCTCACTTCTCACAGAGAGGGAACCGCCAACATACGCAATGTTCTCTGAGCAGTACAGGAAGGAGCAAAGCTACGGTGGTTTGCACAGCGCAAAGAAGGGACTGGACAGCACTCCAAGTAGAACCAAGTGGTTGCAGAGTTTATAGGCTACACCAATGAAGCTGTAGGTAGTTGGGGGTGTCACACTTTTGAAGGTGCCCCCATATAGGAAAACAGAATTTTCTCATAGACATAGGGAGGAGGCTACTGAGATAGCTGTAAAAGCGATTTCTGTGCTCAGCCCCTCTTTCAATTGATTTATTGCTCCTGTTTTCATAAATATCAGCAGAACCAAAGCCGTCTATTCAAGGCAGGGTTTGAGGACAGAAGACAGAGAAAAAAGATCTCTTGACTTTGACTTGGTGAGATTAGCAGCCCTGAAACTAAGTCCTAGTTCAGGATTTGTGTCCAGTAAGTTACATTCTTCACGGAATAATATGTGTTTATGGGAAATTATTATTATTATTAGTAGTAGTAGTATTACAGTGGTACCTCGGGTTAAGTACTTAATTCGTTCCGGAGGTCCGTTCTTAACCTGAAACTGTTCTTAACCTGAAGCACCACTTTAGCTAATGGGGCTTCCTGCTGCTGCCACGCCGCCGGAGCCCGATTTCTGTTCTTATCCTGAAGCAAAGTTCTTAACCTGAAGCACTATTTCTGAGTTAGCGGAGTGTGTAACCTGAAGCGTATGTAACCTGAAGCGTATGTAACCCGAGGTACCACTGTATTAATAATAATAATAATAATAATAATAATAATAATAATAATAATAATATTCTTATTTGTTCCCCTCCCATCTGACTGTGTTGCCCAGCACAAAACATTCACAAGCGTAGTACACACACAGTTTCACCTTGGAGTGAAGTGTTGTGCATTAATGGTTTAGGCAACAAGTTTTGAAGAGAGGGGGGGGAGAGAGGGGAAGAGATAGCTGTGAAGCAGAGCATCCCAGACGTGTTGACGGGAATGTTTTAGGTCACTTGCAGAGGACTTGGGTTACTGCTCCAGGTTTCTCTCTTTCCGTACTCTTTGCCAATCAGCTGTCATCATCTGCCGGCCTTTTCCATGCCAAGTTCTGATATCGGGCAGTAATCTTGGGGGAAGAGAGAAAGCCATGGGCAGATTCCCGAGGCTGCCTGAAGTCCACTCCTAAGGTCAATGACTAGAACATCTGTTCAAACAGCAGAACAAGGGAAATTGTGAGTGCAGAGTGTCCTATGATTTCTGTCTGCGTTTCATTACTGGTTCCTAGATACAGTGGCAGAAGCGGAACATGTATGTGGCTGTTAAAAACAGCAGAAAACAAGGCTGGAGGAGTCTAAACAAGCTGTGCTTACTGTTGTATATTTGGTTTAACACATTTTATGTTACAAGGCAGGGACGCGGGTGGCGCTGTGGGTTAAACCACAGAGCCTAGGACTTGCCAATCAGAAGGTTGGCGGTTCGAATCCCCATGACGGGGTGAGCTCCCATTGTTCGGTTCCTGCTCCTGCCAACCTAGCAGTTCAAAAGCATGTCAAAGTGCAAGTAGATAAATAGGTACCGCTCCAGCGGGAAGGTAAACGGTGTTTCCATGCACTGCTCTGGTTCTCCAGAAGCAGCTTAGTCATGCTGGCCATTAAATGGTCAAAGGCCTGGAAACGATGCCTTATGAGGAATGGCTAAGGGAGCTGGGCATGTTTAGCCTGGAGAAGAGGAGGTTAAGGGGTGATATGATAGCCATGTTCAAATATATAAAAGGATGTCACATAGAGGAGGGAGAAAGGTTGTTTTCTGCTGCTCCAGAGAAGCGGACACGGAGCAATGGATCCAAACTACAAGAAAGAAGATTCCACCTAAACATTAGGAAGAACTTCCTGACAGTAAGAGCTGTTCGACAGTGGAATTTGCTGCCAAGGAGTGTGGTGGAGTCTCCTTCTTTGGAGGTCTTTAAGCAGAGGCTTGACAACCATATGTCAGGAGTGCTCTGATGGTGTTTCCTGCTTGGCAGGGAGTTGGACTCGATGGCCTTTGTGGTCTCTTCCAACTCTATGATTCTATGATTCTATGACCCAGAAGTTGTACGCCGGCTCCCTTGGCCAATAAAGCGAGATGAGCACTGCAACCCCAGGGTCAGCCACAACTGGACCTAATGGTCAGGGGTCCCTTTACCTTTACCTTTATGTTACAAGACGTGGTCTACCCAATCGTACAAGCATTGGTAGACGAACGTTCTAATGGCAAGTAAGCGCATGCACTTTCAACTGTCAACGGTCATTTCTTGTTTGGCATTATTATTGTGTTGTCCAGTCAGTTCGGTTCTTGTTTTCCTATGAGTGAGCTGTTGTCACTGACACATATTAAATAAACGTAGTTGAGGAACTTTTACTGCCTTGGGCGTCTGACTTCTTCTGAACATTTAACACTTACCAATAAGCGATGGTGGATTGAGGGGGAGTCCCCATCACACTGAATTATTTCTCTCTTAGCAGCGCTGAGATGCGGGAGGGTGCATGATGTAATCTGCACCTTTCTTCTAGAATGCTTTATTTTGAAATGTGCAATAAAAAACAAAACAACATTTGACAGTTTTTCCCGCCAGAGCATATCATGAATCAGGCAGGAAGCTACTGATTTGCAAAGAGCCATCCAGCAAACTCATGACTAAAGTGAGCCTGATGCAGAAATGCTTCGTAAACTGCAAATGAACAACATCTGACAATAACTCAAATTATTCATGCGTACAGTTTATAATAATTTGAATTATTGTCAGTTACCATGCATATACAGGTCATCGTTTCAATGATTCATTTGCAGTTTGTGAAGTATTTCTGCATCCTTCTGCTGTGCTGAAGAAAAATTTCATGACACAGTGTATATCCGAAATCACTGTTCACGACGTCTGTTTGCGGACCACTTCGACAGTGTTGGACGTCATAAAACAAAGATTTATGGCTTGTCTTCACCAGATAAGAATCTGACCCATTGCTTCTTTCAGAGACTCGCATAGCCTACAAAGACTTTCAGAGACTTATAAGTTTATGTGGTTCTATGTTTTCAAGAGAATCCATCAAGAGTGCATATTTTGTGATTTTCAGAGATTTATAAGATTTCTGTTTATTTGGTTTTGCAGAGAGTGCATATTTCATACTGTTCAATGTTCTGTATAGATTATATAAAGAGTTTATATTGACATCGCATTGTTGTACTTGGTCATCGTGTTGCCTTGGATATTACTGATAATATCCAGTAATAATTATTTGCAACACAGGGGTTTAATTGTTTGGTTACTTAAAGTGAGACTGAAGCAGGAATGCCTTGGCTCACAGCTTATACTCTTAACTGTACATACCCTTTCTCTCTCAAACTGGACCTTCCTCAGTTGGTATGTCTCCCTTGATCGTGAGGTCGCTATAAAAGATAGCACTCCCGCTATTGGTGTTTCCTGCTTGGCAGGGGGTTGGACTCGATGGCCCTTGTGGTCTATGCCAACTCTATGATTCTATGATTCTATTTTTAATGTGGTTGTTTTATTAAAACTGGAAGGAATTTTTAATTTACAACCCACACTTCAGTAGTTAAGATTGTCAGAATAACAGGTGTGGGAAACAGTATTTTTCAGTATTGAGGCTTGATTGATAGTGCAGAACTGTTTGGGGGCTGTGTCCGCCCCCCCCCCCCCCCAGATTGCTTACTGCACTCCTCCCCACCCCATCACCAAATATATCTGGTGTAAGTATTATATACAACCAAATTCCAAACAGAATCTATGGCTGTCCCTGATGTTCCAAAAATTTCTTCTACCCACTGAATTTCCTAGGCGACTCTTGTCTGAGTTCTGAGCCAGTGTGGTGTAGTGGTTAAGAGTGATAGACTCGTAATCTGGTGAACCGGGTTCGCTTCCCTGCTCCTCCACATGCAGCTGCTGGGTGACCTTGGGCCAGTCACACTTCTCTGAAGTCTCTCAGCCCCACTCACCTCACAGAGTGTTTGTTGTGGGGGAGGAAGGGAAAGGAGAATGTTGGCCGCTTTGAGACTCCTTCGAGTAGTGATAAAGCGGGATATCAAATCCAAACTCTTCTTCTTCTTATCCTCCTATGATGAGGATAACATTAAATAGCTTTGAGATCTTTGGAGGAGATCCTGAATGGGAATACGGTGCATAGAAATGAGTCGAATGTCATTCCCATTGGCTTAGGCCAGGGGTGGAGAATCTCAGGCCTGGGTAGTGAATGTGGACCTCCAGTTCTCTCTCTGGCCCTCAGGATGTTCCCTGGGCTGCGCTGCTGCTGCTCCACATCCATCTTGAGCTCATTTGCCTGTCTGCATTGTACCTTTGAACTGTGGCGATGCCTGGATTTGAGAATCGAAAGATGAGTGTATGTGTGTGTGGAAATGCCTGACTTTTGGGTAGTTGCACTGTGCTTTCTAAATATAAGAGTGCCACCCATTTTTCCAACACCACTTTGGCTGCATCCACCATTGCCGTGTGTCTCAAAAGTTTGCCCGTGGGGGAACATGGGTGCAAATAGATTCCTTGTCCCTGATATCGTCCCCCAAGGCTAAATGCCTTTCTTTGAACCTTTCCTTCTTCCTCCTCGTCTAGCTGGTCTGTCGGCAACTGGAGCGAGTGCAGCTTGACATGTGGAGCAGGCGAGAGGTACCGCTACGTTCGTTGCATGCAGAGAATTCACTACAAGTCAGAATGGGTGTCGGATTCTCTTTGTCGATTCCCGGCCCCAGCCAACAGGGAACTCTGCAACAAACAAAACTGCCCACCGACCTGGAGTGCTGGCTCCTGGTCTGAGGTAAACAAAATCCACAGGAGTTTTCATCAAATATTGGAGCTGTTCCGACAAGTCCACTTACCCTTTTAGGTACGGCGGCGTTGCAGGCCGGCAATGCCTTGTATCACAGGATCCGGCATGGGGGCTACAGATAATGGAGGCTCCCCTTCCGGCTGGAAGAAGCTTAGAGCTCCCCTTTACCAGCTGGGTATTTGGATCCAAGCCTGCCTACAAAATGACCGATGGTAGGCAGGTTTGGAGGCAGGACCCTCCTAGTGGGTGGGCTTGAAGGGGCAGGTAGGCTCCCCTCAGGTCCACTCCTAGGATATTTAAGGTGCTCCCACTATTCACTCATGTGCTCCAGACTTCCTGTTTCCATGTGCAGTCTGATAGGTAAGGTAGGTAAAGCATGCCTGGACAGTTAAGTCCAGTCCAAGGTGACTATGGGGTTGCGGCGCTCATCTCGCTTTCAGGCTGAGGGAGCTGGCGTTTGTCCACAGACAGCTTTCCAGGTCACGTGGCCAGCATGACTAAACTGTTTCTCGCACAACAGAACACCGTGACGGAAGCCTGAGCACACGGAAATGACCTATTGATCTACTAGAACTGGTGTGCTTTCGAACTACTAGGTTGGCAAGAGCAGGGGTAGAGCAATGGGCGCTAACCCCATCGCGGGGATTCGAACCAACAACCTTCTAATCGGCAAGCCCAAGAGGCTCAGTGGTTTAGACCACAGCACCACCTTGCAGTCCAGTAATATGCATCCAAGTATAAATTAGTCAGGGTGGAGTGTGTAGAATGGCAGCTGCCCTGATGATTTGCTTGTAGACCTTTGACTTCATTCACATGGTGGTCCTAATGTTCTAAATCTGAGACGTTTATAAGAATATTTTTTCTTAAAATATTTTTCTAACAGGCAGTAAATTTAGCGGTGGGTTGTTTTTTTATTCAACTGATTAATGCCCCGGATTTGTAAAAAAAAAGTATCCTACTAACATCTTTCATTATGTCTTGATTCCCTCCCACCCACCTGCAACTTCTGGAAAGCATCAACCCCTAAATGTTTGTATCCCATTCCATTTTCTCAGTGCTCTCGAACATGTGGGAAAGGCTGGAGGAAAAGAGTGGTTTTGTGCAAAAGCTCCAGTTCTACTCCCTGGGCTCAGGTTCTGTCCGATGCTGCCTGTGCCTCAGAACTGAAACCGAAGATGCAGGAAGCCTGCCTGCTGAAGCGATGCCACAAACACAAGAAGATCCAGTGGTTTGTGTCCACATGGACCGAGGTGAGCAAATGGAGAGGGCATTTCTGTTCATTACAACTTCTATCTTAAATGGAATTTCAAACCTGTGCAGAATTTATTTCTAAATATGTGTGCTATAGAGCACATTTCTCTCTCACACACAATTATAACTTATGCGGAAAACAAAGGATTTTTTTAAATGCTATCTCGTCAGGGGTTCGCAATGGGATTTCTGCAGATCTTATCCAAGGAGAAATTGCTACTGGAAATAAAAACAACACCTTGTCTCTCAAAACACTGTGGAAGAGCCAAGCTTTGACTGTTCATCGAGTAGCAGTTCCGCACAGCGCAGATGTGCTTGCGGTATTAATCATTTGCCTCCTTCAGCAAATACCCAAACTGTGGTTTGTGTGCGTCAGGGAGCTTTAATAAGACACATGTACACAGATGTTTAAGGATATACACCTGCCATTCACACCCCTGCGACCAGCAAGTTTCCTATGTAAACAATGTGAAGCTGGATCAGACCCACGGTCCATTAGCTGGTTTCCCACTGTAGCCAACCAGAAGCAAGTTGCAAAGGCAAATTACTGTTTTATCTGTAAGTTGCCTCGAGTCCCTTTCAGGGGAAAAGGCGGGATATAAATAAATAGGTCATTATAATCCATGGAGTGGCAGCAGTGCACTGTTCATTGTCACTCCCTCCAGCAGTGACCAAAATTGGTGAGTGCAGGCAGTTAGGTATGCCCAGAGCCGGCCCACCTATGAGGTGGGGTGAAGCAACTGCCTCAGGCAGCAGAAGTACAAGAGGCGGAGCCGCTGCCCACCCCACTGATTCTGCCCCCGCCAGAGGTGCAAACCAGGTAAGGGAGGTGGCAGAGTGATGTGGCACTGCTTGCTGCTCTCCTGCACCCCTGGGGCAAAGAGAGACCAGCACCAAAGCCTATGGAATTCCCCCCTTCTCCCCGAGTCTTTGAAGCTCCCTTGTCAGTTTTTTGCTATTTGGTGCTGCATGTTGTTATTTTATAGGTTTATAGTACAGTGGTACCTCAGGTTACATACGCTTCAGGTTACATACGCTTCAGGTTACAGACTCTGCTAACCCAGAAATAGTACCTTGGGTTAAGAACTTTGCTTCAGGATAAGAACAGAAATCGTGCAGCGGCGGCGCAACGGCAGCAGGAGGCCCCTTAGCTAAAGTGGTGCTTCAGGTTAAGAACAGTTTCAGGTTAAGAACAGACCTCCAGAACAAATTAAGTTCTTAACCCAAGGTACCACTGTATTGAAAAGTGGGTTTTGGCAAGCTGTTGTGTTATGCTGTTATTTTTGTTTTGCTATCTTATTATGAAATATGACCGTATTTTTCTGTGTATAAGACGCCCCCATGTCATAGCTGTCAACGTTTCCCCTTTATAAGGGAAATTCCCTTATTCCGAATAGGATTCCTCACAAGAAAAGGGAAAAGTTGAGAGCTATGCCCCATGTATAAGACACCCCCTATTTTGGGGGCCTCCAAATTAAGAAAACACCCCTCAGCACTACCCATGTATAAGACGAACCCCAATTTCAAACCTATTTTTTGGTTAAAAAACAACAACCTGGTCTTATACACGGAAAAATATAGTATATAATATCACAAAATGGTTTTTGTAATGTGTGTTTGAAACGCATCCCTGCTTCTTTGCTTTTAAGTCACTTTGAGTTTGGGGTGGGTGTGTAAAAGTGGCATACAAATTATCGAATGAATCTTGGCGAAAGTGAGGCATTCCAATGCACAGCGTTTCACCCCAGAGGGTGGTGAGTCTTTGCAAAGGCTCCTTAAGGAGAAATCCTTGCAGATCCCCACCGCCCTGCCAAGTGCCAATGTCTTGGCCGCCCCTGACTATGCCATAGAATGTGGAGTGTCAGTTTGAAAAATTAAAATTAAAAAAACTGGGGAGGGGGAAGAATAGAAGATAACTTGCTTGAATGCTGATCAGAAGCATTAATAATCACTGAGCGATCACTGTGGAAATATTCTTGTGCTGACTGCAGAGATGCTGATCAGACCAAAAGCACAGTTAAGCCATATTTATATTGTTCTGACGAAGGTGTAAGAGAGATGTTGTTGTTGTTGTTTAGTCGTTTAGTCATGTCCGACTCTTTGTGACCCCATGGGCCAGAGCACGCCAGGCACTTCTGTCTTCCACTGCCTCCTGCAGTTTGGTCAGGCTCATGGTAGCTTCGAGAACACTATCCAACCGTCTCGTCCTCTGTCGTCCCCTTCTCCTTGCACCCTCAATCTTTCCCAACATCAGGGTCTTTTCCAGGGAGTCTTCTCTTCTCATGAGGTGGCCAAAGTATTGGAGCCTCAGCTTCAGGATCTGTCCTTCCAGTGAGCACTCAGGGCTGATTTCCTTCAGAATGGATAGGTTTGATCTTCTTGCAGTCCATGGGGCTCTCAAGAGAGAGAAGTAAGAGCGATAGGGGACCTAAACGATTTAATACTAATGCATTGTCACTGTATTCTCTTCCCTGCACCTCCTTTTCTAGTGCTCTGTGACATGTGGAAAGGGAGTGCAGAGGAGGACACTGAACTGTGCAGAAAAATATGTTTCTGGAAAATACAGAGAACTTGCTCCTAAGAAGTGTTCCCACCTTCAGAAACCCAACATAGACCTGGAAAAAGCCTGCATCTTAAACCCATGTCCCAGGCACTCTGCTTATTCACCAGTAAGTCAAGGCAGCTGGTTTTCCTCTTCTTGGTCTCAGGTAAGGATGCCGCTAACTTTGAACCAGTTTTATATTTCACATTAGACCTCATCCATCATGTTTCTTTCAAACAGTGTCTCTTTTGCCCTGTGTTTATGCTGCTGGCATGGTCTTTTACTTCCAGGTCTGGTCTATGGAGAGAGATGGCTTGTGTAGTATAGAGGCTACAAATGTGCGGGAAATTGATTGATTGGCAGTCAAGGCAGATGAAAGAAAGGGCACATAGCAAAAGGGCTTTGAACCCCTCCCTCAAGTGCAATATAAATGTTGTTCATTCTAATGTGTGAATGTTTTGTACCCCTTATTTATTTAGAAGCTATATAGAGTAAGGTAAAGGTAAAGGGACCCCTGACCATTGGTCCAGTCGTGGACGACTCTGGGGTTGCGGCGCTCATCTCGCTTTATTGGCCAAGGGAGCCGGCGTACAGCTTCCGGGTCATGTGGCCAGCATGACTAAGCCGCTTCTGGTGAACCAGAGCAGCGCACGGAAACACTGTTTACCTTCCTGCTGGAGCAGTACCTATTTACCTACTTGCACTCTGATGTGCTTTCGAACTGCTAGGTTGGCAGGAAAAGGGACCGAACAATGGGAGCTCACCCCGTCGCAGGGATTCAAACCGACAACCTTCTGATCAGCAAGTCCTAGGCTCTGTGGCTTAACCCACAGCACCACCCGAACAATTTAAAACAAATTATCAATATACAAATAAACTCTGCAAAGTTTAAAATCTGTATGTATCCCTGTATGTATCCCTTGTCCACATGTCCAAAAAGACTCACCAAAACAAAAAACAAAATGTTTTAACAGACATCTAAGATATGTGGACAGTAAACACGAAAACCATAATTCTGAAGGGAAAATATATTCATCGGTAAATTATGGAAGAGAATGCATTTTATTTGCTTTACGAAGCACTTTGGGCTATCTCACACCAGCCGCTTATTAAGGTGTCCAATTATTTTAGTGACATATTCAGAAAAGAACATTGAAGTGGGGCCACCTTTATTCAAATCTAAAGGTTTGGGTAAGTCCATGTCCTGTAGAAATAAGTACCATATTGTTGCAGATCATTTTACCTATCAGTTATCAGGGAAGTGTCTATGTGTTTATGACATAGAAACCAGCAAGTCCCCTGCACTTAGCACAGTTTTAGGTTACCTATTAATGGCTTGCTGGTGCTCAGTTGCTTGTAAGCATTTTCACACCATAAGCCATGCTAAGCACTTGAGAGGACTGTAAAGATACAATGGCTTGATGCCCGTGGAGGTTTATTCTTGGATTGGCTGCGCCATTTGGACATCCGTTTTTGAGCTGGCAGTTTAAGTTTATGGAAGTTACCTTTCATTGGAAGGATGGTACTAAAAAAATAAACATTTGGTTTGGAGGAAATGACTATAACATTGCAAAATATATCATATTTTGCTCCGGGGTTCTATCTCTTTGTTGCATTCTAGAATGACCAAGAATTGAAGTCCAGCAGGGGCGTGGTATAGGAACCGGCACATAGATTTGTGGACTTCCACTTAGCTCTCTGGAGCAAAACAAGCAGAGGAAGAGAAAGGAAATAACCCCCTTCACATTTTAATGCAGATTGAACTCATTCACACTTCTTGAACCAATATGCAAACTGAAATGCAGCTAGCCTTAAAATTTTTGCAGGCTGCTGTCCAAATAATTGACTAAAGAAGCTTACTGTTGTTGCTGCTGCTGCTGCTGCTGCTAACTACTGTTGTTGTCGTTGTTTTATTACATTTATATCTTGCCTTTCTTCTTTCATGGAACTTAAGGTAGTATATATCTAGTTTCCAGGCAGTCATCTACCCAGGCACTGACCGCCATCTGGAAGGTGGTAGCCTCATGTGCTTTCAGACCATACCCCTCAGACAAAGTTTTAAGGGGAAAGTGCACACAAAAAATGTGCACATTAGTGAAAATGACATAAAATTGCATTGTGTTAAATAACATTGGAAAAATGCATACATTAGACAAAATTGCATATAAAAATGCATATATTGAGGAACACGTACTATGTTCAGTTTTTTCATACATACTTTTTTGGGGGGGAGGGGGAAATCACAAACTGATTCAGAAATAGAGTGATCCAAACTTAAGATTGGAAACTGCAAATAACTTGCTGAAACCATCTGAGCGGTTTTGCCTTTTCCCTGCCACTTTCCTCTGGAAAACCCACTCTTTAGCACTAAATCAGAACAAACAGCAATCCACAGAAAACCCAATTGCCGTTTGTTCCAATTCAGTGCTAAAGAGCAGTTTCCCTGGAGGAAAGCAGTGGGGCAAACAGAGATGTGGATAAGCCCATAATGTTCCTGAGAAAATGGAAGGGAAAGCTTGTAGCTTCCTGGGAAACTTGCACTTTTTGAGGCCGATAAATGAATTTCCAAGTTCTGACTGGAAATTGGCATTAGGGGAAACTATGAACTATTGCACATCTTGAAACCCTATTCATCTTAACCTAAGCCCCACTGAGCTCAATGATCTACACCCAAATAAGTGTTTTGGGGATCATTGGTTAGTTAGATAAATCAATTAAAACCCGTTTTTAATAGTTTTTTTTAAAAAAGAGGGAATCTTCATTTGATTTGGCAACACGTTCCTTGCATACATTTAAAGCACTCTTATTCCACTTTAAACAGGCATGGCTTCCCCCTCAAAAAAATCTGGGAGCTGTAATTTGCTACGGGGGCTGAGAGTTTTTAGGAGACCCCTGTTCCCCTCCCAGAGCTACTATTCCCAGACGATTTAACAGTCAACCCTCCTTCCCAGAGTTCCCTGTGATTTCCAACCTGTAGCTCTGGCTTTCCAGGTTCAGGGATGGTGGGAACTGTAGCCCAATGAGGACATGAACCACAAGGGACCAGATAAAGCAGCTGAACATTAAATCTTATGCCCTTTGCTTTATGTCTATATTAACAGGTATAGGGTTGCATATTTGACAGTAATAATCCAAAGTAAACAGGTAGCTGGAATACTGCAGAGATCTCTTACTGAAGCAGCATTGCTAAAATTTGCAGCGATTACGCTCTTGTCTTTACTACCCTGTTTACACGTTGACATATTCAAAAGGTTTGTATTCCGTTAAACGTGCAGTTGGACTCTGCTTTCCCTTACAGTGCACAACAACCTGTGGAGGAGGTATGCAAGTCAGGTCAGTTCAGTGTCTAGCCAACGGGAGGTCAGCCACTGGATGTCTGCTGCACCAGAAGCCGGTCGCCTCGCAGGCCTGTAACACCAACTTCTGCCCTCTTCCTGAAAAGAAAGGTAAATTCTGTTTCTTTTGTTGCTGTTTTTCCCAGCTTCCACTTTTGCATTTAAGGTTTGGACTCGCTGAACAGACCACCTGAGGTTAAGGGGTTGAAAGGTAAATGTAAAGGGGACCCCTGACCATTAGGTCCAGTCATGGCCGACTCTGGGGTTGCGGCGCGCATTTCACTTTATTGGCCAAGGGAACCGGCGTAAAGCTTCCAGGTCATGTGCCCAGCATGACTAAGCCGCTTCTGGTGAACCAGAGCAGCACACAGAAACACCGTTTACCTTCCCGCCAGAGCGGTACCTATTTATCTACTTTCACTTTGACGTGCTTTCAAACTGCTAGGTTGGCAGGAGCAGGGACAGAGCAACGGGAGCTCACCCCATCGTGGGGATTTGAACCACCAACCTTCTGATTGGGAAGTCCTAGGCTCTGTGATTTAACCCACAGAGGGACTGACAAATCCACACCTTTCCTACATCCTGCAGCCAAGTCTTCTCTGGCAAGGTGGCAAACCTGCTTAGGACAACAGCCTCACCTGAGAAGGAGAGCTTTGCACAGTGCTGATCTGTGCCAGCCAAACCTCCATCAGCCAAGCTTTCTCAGGTGGGACTTGCCCCTGTCAGAACAGCCTCTCCACCTGTAAAGGTTTGGCTGCAGCAGTCTAGGCAATGGGGCATTCTGGCTGAAGAGAGGCGCTGCTCTCAGCATGGCTTTCTTGGGTGCCAAGGCCTCATGGCCCCAGGGCCCCCAGTTCCCTACTGATTAATAAACACACAGACGCAAGTATTTAGGTTTATGGGCTAAAACAGGCCACAACTTTATTGGTTACAGATGTGAGCGGTTTGGCTTAGGCATTGGGTGAAGCCAAACTATATCTTGACTCCCACCCATCTACAGGGAGTCAAACTAAGGGTAAACCACCAAAAGAGGGAGCTCTATGACTTACACCATATAGGGGCACCCCGAGAGGTCCCAGTTGGGGTCGTGGCATGGCCCCAGCCCACATCCGGGCTTCGGACAGGATCCGCACCCCCGGATACCCTTATCGGGGAGGGGCAGGCAGAAGCTACAACCTACTCTCCATTAAACAAAGTCTTTCCCAATGCTTAACCTTACAAAGTTGCAGTGATTGCTACGATGAAGGTGAAAACCCAGTGGCAGGTGCCAATTTGCCAAGTGGCAAAATTCCTACCCAGCCCCAACCGTAAGGCGGCTGACATTTGTCCATAGCAAGGTCTTATCATACAAAAGCTGGAAAAGAGCAAAATTACAACAAAAATTACAAACATCGAATCCAAAATAAAACAGTACAAGCAAGAAAAGAAAACAGAAGAGAAAAAAGAACACAAAAAACAAAAACAAAAAACACATCTACAAATAAAACCATATCATCATTCTATCATTACATACATATACACATATTTCCTTCCTTCCTTTTTTCTAAGACCTCAAAATTTTTACTCTTTCTAAGCTGTTGTGTCTAATGTAGATTACCTCTATCTTTATACTTTTTATACCATTTTTCTCTTTCTTTAACCCTGCAAAGCTTCATTCATTACATACAGATATGTTTACTCCAGAACAATGTTTTTTCATATACTCTTTAGCACATCCCCATTCTTTTAATAATTTTTGGTCCAATTGTCCCCTTATGAATGCTGTGAGTCTTGCCAGATTTATATATCCACAAAATTTTCGTTGTAATTTTGCACTGAAATTAAAAAATAAAATAATTTTTTAAAAAGCTGAAAAAGAGGGCGGGTGGGTTGGGAGATCTGGTGAGGAGACAAGAGAGGGAAGCCCCCTGGCCGCGCCACAGTTTAAAACTCCCACAGCCATAACGCACCCAGGGGTTAGTGCAAGGGGAGCATCAAGGGGAGATGACCGCAAGAGCCTGTATGTCTGGCCACAATGCTGCCCATTACAAAAAGTGAGCAGTCTTATCGACATTTTCTTCATCAGTGGCGTCATGAGTTGGGACACTTAGGAAAAGCACTGGGGTTACATATAAAAGCACATGTGAACACTGACCCACTGCAATTAGGTTTCCCGCAGCTTGGACTCAGCCTCCTTCTGCTTCCACAACCCATTTGACAAATGTAAGGTAAAGGTAAAGGGACCCCTGACCCTTAGGTCCAGTCGTGACCGACTCTGGGGTTGCGGCACTCATCTCATTTTATTGGCTGAGGGAGCCGGCGTTTGTCCACAGACAGCTTCTGGGTCATGTGGCCAGCATGACTGAGACGCTTCTGGCAAACCACTGCAGCGCACGGAAACACCGTTTACCTTCCCGCTGGAGCGGTACCTATTTATTTACTTGCACTTTGACGTGCTTTTGAACTGCTAGGTTGGCAGGAAAAGCGACCGAGCAACAGGAGCTCACCCCGTTAACCCACAGCGCCACCCACGTCCCTATTTTACAAATGTACCATAACATGAATGGTGATTCAGCTTCATTTTGCTGCTCAGGCAAACTGTTATCCCTCATTTTACTTGCACGTTTGCTCCATTAAATTTGCACTCATCCTTTTAAAGAAAAAGGAAAGGCGATTGTTAAAAACATTTTTTAAATTTAAAAAAATATTTTTTGGGGGAGGAGTCGGTTAGTTATATCCAGGTGTGCCATGTAAGGGGCCCAGAGGGTCTGGGGCCCCATAACATTTTCAATGAAGGGGCCGGGCCCCTCAAAGTTCTGCAGCAGATGTGCATGCATGCTGCAGAGTGTGCTCACGACATGCATGCAAGCTGCAGGGCTTTCACATGACACATCAACATGCCCTGTGACATGCATGCATGGAGGCAAGGTAGCGCACGTGATGATGTCACTAGTTCCGAACTATTCAGTGCTGTGCAGAGCAACAGCTGTGAAGAAGAAAGAAAATGATGTCATGTCACAGTAACACAAGATTAAAGGTAAAGGGACCCCTGACAATTAAGTCCAGTCGCGGATTCTGGGGTTGCGGTGCTCATCTCGCTTTACAGGCCAAGGGAGCTGGCGTTTGTCTGCTTCCGCAGACAGTTTTTCCAGGTCATGTGGCCAGCATGACTAAGCCACTTCTGGCGAAACCAGAGCAGCGCACGGAAACCTTCCCACTGGAGCGGTACCTATTTATCTACTTGCACTGTGTGCTTTCAAACCACTAGGTTGGCAGGAGAACACAAGATTAGTGTGATTCTACAGCAGGCTTACCACCAATAATATACTGTACAGTGGTACCTCGGGTTAAGAACTTAATTCGTTCCGGAGGTCCGTTCTTAACCTGAAACTGTTCTTAACCTGAAGCACCACTTTAGCTAATGGGGGCCTCCCACTGCTGCTGTGCCGCCGCTGCACGATTTCTGTTCTCTTCCTGAAGCAAAGTTCTTAACCTGAGGTAATATTTCTGGGTTAGCGGAGTCTGTAACTTGAAGCATATGTAACCTGAAGCTTATGTAACCCAAGGTACCACTGTATATGTCTGGGTTCACCCTGTTTCTTTCAACCATTAGTAGTGCCATATAGTCTAAAGTCTTCACTCTCTCTTTTGACTCTTCTCGTTTCAGATACCTTCTGTAAGGATTACTTTAACTGGTGCCACTTGGTTCCCCAGCACGGTGTTTGTAACCATAGCTTCTACGGGAAGCAATGCTGCAGGTCTTGTGTAAACTCTAATTTGTAAGGGAGACTTGCTCCTCAGGCAAAAAGCGCAGCTTTTGAGTTCAAACCTTGCTGCGCCTTCAAACCCGGAACTGTGATTGTCGAACACACGAGTCTCAAGAGTGACTTCAATTTGCTCTGAAGCCTACTTCAATTATTCAATGAGCCTGGACACAAAATGTAGTCAATAGCTACCTGGATGAGTGAGGTGTCTCAAATATTTTTCAGTACTGTATTCTGAAGTGACCCCCCACCCCCCTACTGTTTTGGGGTAAACATCCTGTTCTTAAGACAGATGGAGGGAAGGGGTTTTAATGAACAGGGACGTTTTCTGCCTTTGAATTGGACCTTCAGAAGCTGCCATCTTCTTTTGAGACGACACCGAAGAGTTGCCTGGAACATGGACATCTATCTGAAGCTGGCAACAGAGAAGTCCATCCTGAGGGAGAACTTTGGTTCTTTTGACCACTCCTTTGGGCACCATCTACCAGGGAGTTCTCTTGCACGAACCCCACCCAAATCTGTAGCGGCTGTGCAAAGAGCCCAGAAGCGTTTCCACGGGGCTTATTGTGCAGGGACAGCTTTGCACTGGATTGCGTCCAAGATATTTATTGCATTTTACCAGTGTTCTTGCACAGCTCCCGGCCAACTCCATGGGACCTTGTGTAGGAGAACTCCCAGGTGCGTGTCGCTGTTCACCTGCAGCTTTGTGCCTCATGCCCTAGTGGCAAAATCTATAAACGCCCTATTTAAATGAAGACTGTAACTGATTATAGCAGTTGAAACATACTTGAGGCTCTTTGGCCAATAAATAAACCTGAACTGCTTTAGTTAGATCTGTAGCTTTTAATGGATGAGAGAATCTCAGGGGGAGGGCAGGCAGGGACAAGCCTCAGGGTTGCCCTTTCCCTCGACATTTGCCAGATAATAAGATCCTTTATATTTGTCGTTTTCAAATGAGCGATCTTATTTAAATGTCCTTGTTTTATGCTGTACTGCTAAGCGTAAAAAGAGTGTTCTGCCATCAGTGTTACTTAAATGGCTGATTATACCAAAACTATGTTTGCATTTCAACATAAGGTACTACTACCTTGTTAGATTCCAGCACCATAGTAACCTATTAAGCCTAGGAAAATGTTTTTCTTTTTTGCAATGTAATACTATTCAGGGCAACTGGAACATGTTTTGCAAGTTTAGAAGCGGCACGGAATGCTGACATCAGAGCTGTGTATATTCTGCAATTCCACAGATCAGAAATGCATATATGTGTGTTACTGAGCATGGAATGACAATTCCAGAGTATCTTTGATTTCATTAAACAAGTTTCTAGCTCTCTTGGCTGCCAAGATACATTGCAGTGCAATCATTTGTATGTCTACTTGAAATCAAATTCTAATGAGCTCAATGAGGCTTATGCCCACGTAGGTTTATATAAGATTGTAGCCTTAGATGTGTGAGGACAATGCTTGCCAAAGCCTCAGATTTCAGAACAATAGCTCAACAACATTTCTGCTTTTGTGATAGGGCTTCAGTTGCAAAAGCAGAATAAATTTTGCAAAATACAGAAACATGCACATGTTTGTATTGTTTGCAAAATTGATGGAGAACACAGAATTTGACTTTTTTGGTGCTGAATTTTTCACTGTTGGAAATGCGGGGTGTGCACAGCCCTGAGTAAAATGCAAACTGCAATTACAGCATTGTTGCTTCCTCAAGATTTTCGGGTGCTGTCACTCCAAATGGAAATCTGAATATTTATGTTATCTGAAGTTTAATAAAAAAAATATTTGTTTCTTTAATGTCTCGTCTCAAAAGTAATTTCAGATCCTGCTTCCGATGTCCAGTCCATTGTAAACTTTTATTGTATCCATTTCTTGCGGCATTTATTAAATCAGTTAGCAGCTAGCAGTCCCACGGCCAAGAAGTTTTTTTTAAAAAAAGAAAATTTGGGCATGAGTTTTTCAAACCTGTTTTCAGATTCAGCAAAAAAAAATGCATATGCTTTAAGAAGCATTTACTGAGATGATGAGCTAGCAATGACATTTTATAGAGATCTCTTGGCAGCTCCCGTTAGACCAATCCACAGATTGCGGTGAGCATTATATATGACTAAGTTTGCCAAACATTTCAAGAATGGATGTGAAAATCTCCTTTATTAAAACAACAACAAAAACAACATAAATCTTCCAAGTCTGACCACATGTTACATCAAACCTCAACATTATTTAGAGAGTGTCTGAATGACTTTGCTTCAGACTGGTTGGACGTCTCTCATATTATCCGTATTACAGAAGTTATTCCTTTTGAATAGGAAGGCTTAGTGATCCTTTCCTGTGCTTTTCTCCTCCTACTGAATGGGAAATAACTACAGCCTGTGTTACTGGCTGCAGGGTTTAACTTTTGAAGGATCTCAAACTGGATTCAATAATACGAAGAGCAGGTCTCTAAGGCCTAATGGTTGCAAATATAATAAATAGAATTTCCAGAGAGCAGAACTTCAACACTTGCCCTGCCCCATAACCAACAGAAACAGAATAAATCTTACAGAGAAAACCCCAAAATAAATCATGATGAAGAAGAAGAAGAAGAAGAAGAAGAAGAAGAAGAAGAAGAAGAAGAAGAACAACAACAACAACAACAACAACAACAACAACAACAACAACAACAACAACTTTATTTATACCCTGCCCAACTGGCTGGGTTTCCCCAATCACTCTGGCCAGCTTACAGTATATCTTAAAACATCAAACATTAAGAACTTCCCGATACAGGGCTGCATTCAGATGCCTTCTAAAAGTTGTGTAATTCTTTATCTCCTTGACAAGGAAGGCGTTCCACAGGGAGGGCACCACTACCAAGAAGGCCTTCTGCCTGGTTTCCCTGTAACTTCACTTCTCGCAGTAAGGGAACCAGCAGAAGACCCTCGAAGGAGGACCTCAGTGTCTGGGCAGAACAATGGGGGTGGAGACACTCCTTCAGGTATACTGGGCTGATGCCTTTGGGGGCTTTAAAGGTCATCACCAACACTTTGGATTCTGCTTGGAAACGTACTGAGAGCCAGTGAAGATCCTTTAGGACTGGTGTTATATGGTCCTGGCATAATGCACATAGGTGGCAGAATCCAGCAAACCTTAATGCAGAATTTAGCTTACCATGGACCTCTCTCTAAAGCAGCTGCTCTGATCAAACTCATCCGACTTTATAGTGTAAAGGTAAAGGTAAAGGGACCCCTGACCATTAGGTCCAGTCATGACCAACTCTGGGGTTGCGGCGCTCATCTCACTTTATTGGCCAAGGGAGCCGGCGTACAGCTTCCGGGTCATGTGGCCAGCATGACTAAGCCACTTCCCGCAAACCAGAGCAGTGCACGGAAAAGCCGTTTACCTTCCCGCCGGAGCGGTACCTATTTATCTACTTGCACTTTGAGGTGCTTTCAAACTGCTAGGTTGGCAGGAGCAGGGACTGAGCAACGGAACGGGAGCTCACCTCGTCGCGGGGATTCGAACCGCCGACCTTCTGATCAGCAAGTCCTAGGCTCTGTGGTTTAACCCATAGTGCCACCCGTGTCCCTAGTGTAGGGGGAGTTAAAGATATCATGGAAGTCCCATGTATCTCTTTTGCCACACGGACATGCTAAAAACTATATATAATACCTGGCTTTTATGCTGGTTCAACCATGGCAATGAAATGTTTCCACAGTTATTGTGGGGAGGCTAAAATCCAGCCAAAGAACTGATAGGGAACATACATCTTTAAGTAGAAGTCATTTCTGATTTTGCAGCTTCCTCTGCTTTATATTTAACAAGTAATTCTTTCAACGCCATTCTTCTGTCTGTTGATCTGCAAGCCAAGCCAAGCTTAACAGAGCTTGCATGCCCCAGTGTGTATTTTGGATAAATTCAGAAGAATGCTGCCTGCTGGACATCTTTTGGGAAAGTCTTTGGGTACTACTGCAGCAGCAGCAGGTGCTGTGACATTCAAATTGACTTAACGGTAAAGACTCGGACTTAGTCCCAGCTAATCCAGACACAGTCACAGGTAATTTATTGGAAGCAAGATTCTGAATTTGTTCCTATGTAAACCTCTGACTCATCCACTTCAAGTGTCAGGGCTTGGCAGCGTCGACCTTTCCGCAGCTGAAGAATTCTGCTGTTCTCATCGTTTTGTGGTCACTTCAGGTCCCGTCCCAAATTATTCACTTTTGGAAATGTTGCCATTGCGTAATAGCCATGCTGGTGATGACTGGGTTCAGAGGGAAAAGAAGAAAGAATCAACTTACTCGTCCCATTGTCTGTGCTGAACAAATATTTCCACTTGTTTCCAAACACAGAGACAAAACATTACCCATTTCCATGAATCTGGTTTCTTTGCAATCAAAGAATAAAAATATTTTGCTGTAGTCAGGATGCACATGGGGTCTGGTGTTGATTTAAAGAGACCATGAAGAAACGTTTGAAGGCAGGCCAGATCTATCATACAGACCTATCATGAGGGTGGCTCACTTTCCAAATGTTTGAATGTTCTCTTCACTGTAAGGTAAAGGTAAAGGGACCCCTGACCATTAGGTCCAGTCGTGACCGACTCTGGGGTTGCGGCGCTCATCTCGCTTTATTGGCCAAGGGAGCTGGCGTACAGTTTCTGGGTCATGTAGCCAGCATGACTAAGCCGCTTCTGGCAAACCAGAACAGTGCACGGAAATGCCGTTTACCTTCCCGCCGTTTACCTATTTATCTACTTGCACTTTGACGTGCTTTTGAACTGCTAGGTTGGCAGGAGCAGGACCGAGCAACGGGAGCTCACCCCGTCATGGGGATTCGAACCGCCGACCTTCTGATTGGCAAGTCCTAGGCTCTGTGGTTTAACCCACAGAGCCACCCGCGTCCCACCCATGTTCTTCACTGACTGATAGCCAAATCTGGTAGGACTATGAGGCTACTGAAAGAGGCAGATTGCCGCTAGTCTCACCTTTTGCTCTGGAAAAATTACCTGCACTCATGAATTTATCTGAAGTGGGAATGTTGATACTAATATAACTTTTATACACTGCTTGATTGGGGGAGAGGAGCAAAAATTGCCTCAAAGCTGTTTACAAAAAGATAAAACAATGAAAAAAAATTATCGGGAAGGATCAAATTTAAGCAACCAGCAGCAAAAAAAAACACCAAGCTCGAGCTCTGAGGCACGAGCGCAGTGAAAACCAGGAAGTAAAATAGGAAGGCGGCTGGGGATGAGAGGGCACGGGATGAGGGAGAGGAAAAATTACGCCAATCCCCCAGTGTCTCAGCTGATCTGCTGGATCCTTGAGTGTGCACACTAAACAAACATACAGCTCCTGTCTGTCTCAGTATACTAGTAGTTTATTAAATAGTTTAGTACAACATTTGATTCAGAATATTTTTCCCCCTGTTTTCCTCCTCTGAAAACTAGGTGCGTCTTATGGTCAGATGTGTCTTATGGGACGAAAAATACGAACCAGAGCAGCACATGGAAACACCGTTTACCTTCCCACCGGAGCGGTACTTATTTATCTACTTGCACTTTGATGTGCTTTCGAACTGCTAAGTTGGCAGGAGCAGGGACTGAACAACGGGAGCTCACCCCATCGTGAGGATTCGAACCGCTGACCTTCTGATCGGCAAGCCCTAGGCTCTGCAGTTTAGACCACAGCGCCTCCCACGTCCCATTATTAGTGTAGGTTTGGCCTGTTTTGCAGTAGAAACCCTAGCCATCTCACTTTCTTTTTCTCCTCTCCCAGACGGTTACGTGAGACAGACCACATGACTTCTGT
Source organism: Podarcis melisellensis (assembly GCF_964234715.1). NCBI lineage: Eukaryota > Metazoa > Chordata > Lepidosauria > Squamata > Lacertidae > Podarcis > Podarcis melisellensis. Next base: position 82,378,431 of record NC_138539.1, read on the forward strand.
CAGACTTGAGCTCACAGAAGATCTTCTTTCGTCCTGGAAGACACTCAGACGGACCCTCTTGGTCATCTTCCACACCATTCAAGATATATAGCATTACACACACACACACACACACACACACACACACACACACGGGATGCTTGGTGAGCCTGGGGGCACATACTTCTCTCTGTCTGAGAAGCATCCAGCAGTGACTTTGACTCCAGTTGTAACTATATGATAGCCATGAATGCCATCACAGTCTCTCTCTCTCCGCCCCCAACTGCTCCAAGCTAGAATTTAATTCCAGGCCACAGCCAGACAGAAATTATGCCCTGTCATTTTCTTCACAGTCCATTTAGTACTATCTTTAATGCAGAAGCAAATATTAAGCGTGAGTCAGCCTGGAAACATTCACTCTTTTGCAGTCAAGGTAAATTCTGCTTCGGAACAGAAAGTCTGATTTCCACCACATGCATTGCTTTCCTCAGATTCCTCCAACACACATGCACACACAGAGAATCTTGCAATTTACTAACCCACTGAGGTAGAATAAATATGACGCTTATGATATATCTTATATAGGTTGTAAACCTCTATACAGGTTCAAAGCACTTCACATACTCATGAATCAATACAACAGATCTTTAGGAAGGTCAGTATTGTTATAGATTTGGAACACACACACACACCCCAAACCCGAGAAATGAATAAACAGTAGGATTCTGATTAGTTGGAGTACAGTGGTACCTCGGGTTAAGTACTTGATTCGTTCCGGAGGTCTGTACTTAACTTGAAACTGTTCTTAAGCTGAAGCACCACTTTAGCTAATGGGGCCTCCTGCTGCCGCCACGCCGCCAGACAACAATTTCTGTTCTCTTTTTTTTTTTAATTCTTTTTTGTTAGTTATTTCCAAAAAGAACACAAGGTAACACACAAATACAAAAAAAAATACACAGAAAAAAAATAAAAGTAATAAACAGCAATTATCATTTCCATATCATCCATATAACATAGTCGTCTCTTACGGGACTTCCTTCAGCCTGTCCGTAAATCATTCGAAGCAATAAATAAAATTACACGTTTCATTACTTATATTGTCATTATACCGATTCCTAATTCCTGTTTGCTTTGCACAATAACTCTTAGTCTTTCACAGTGCGTCTCTAAATCCCTTTAGCGTTATTTGCCCTTCACTAATACATTCCAGATAATCTACATACTTTTCCCAATCTTTGGTGAACACTTGGTCTCTTATGTATCTAACTTTTCCTGTTAATCTATCCAACTCTGCGTAATCCGACAACTTAGATCTCCACTCCTCCACCGTTGGGGTTTCCCGTAGTTTCCACTTCTGGGCTAATACTACCCTTGCTGCCGTAACCGCATAGTATACCAATCTGCGATCTTCCTTTTTTATCTCTTGTCCTAATATCCCTAGAAGAAAGATTTCTGGTTTCTTTATGAACGTGTACTTTAATATCTTCTTCAATTCAGTGTGTACTTTCTCCCAAAATTGTTTCACCCTTCTGCACTCCCACCACATATGGTAGAAGGAGCCCTCTATGTCTTTGCATCTCCAGCACTTATTATCCACCTTATACATTTTTGATAATTTCATGGGTGTCAAGTACCACCTATAAAACATCTTCATGACGTTTTCCCTTATCGAAGTACACGCCGTAAAGTTTACCCCCTCCTTCCAAAGTTTCTCCCAATCCTCAAACTGTATACTATGACCTATATCCCTTGACCAGCGGATCATCACCGATTTGACTTCCTCATCGCCTAAATTCCAGTCCAACAACATCCTATATATCTTAGATATAATTTTCACTTTATTATTTATTATTTCTGTCTGGAATTTTGAGTCTTTATCTGCATAACCTCTTTCTTTGATATCTTTACTAAACATCTGATTCACCTGATGGTGATGTAGCCAATCGTAAACATATTCCTTTGTTTGCTCATACGGTTTTAGCTTCCATTTCCCTTCAACCTTAGTTAGTAGCTGATCATAAGTTGCCCAATTGCTTCTCATATTAATGGTTTTTATACTCATTACTTCGAGAGGTGAAAGCCAATGTGGTGTTTTCGGCTCTAACAGATTTTGATATCTTTCCCTAACTTCGATAAGCGGCCCTCTAAAAATGTGATTTGCAAACCCCTTGTGTACTTTCCTTTTGTTCTTCCATAAATACGCGTGCCAGCCGAATCTATTATCGAAGCCCTCTAAGTCGAGCAGCTCCGTATTCACCAATTTTACCCATTCTTTTATCCAACATAGGCATGATGCCTCATAGTACAGTTTCAGATCCGGCAGGGCAAAGCCCCCTCTTTCCTTTACGTCTGTCAGTAATTTGAACTGAATTCTGGGTTTTTTGCCCTGCCATATGAATCTTGAGACTATCCTTTGCCATTTTTTTTTTTTTTTTGCCTTTGCAAAAGAACAATTTCTGTTCTCATCCTGAAGCAAAGTTCTTAACCCGAAGCATTATTTCTGGGTTAGCGGAGTCTGTAACCTGAAGCGTATGTAACCTGAGGTATGGCACTTAATATAATGCACTTTAATAATATAATGCACTTAAAACACACTTAAAACGTTATATTTGCAGCTGTATAGCTGGGTCCTTGGTCTCCTCATTGCGTGCTGAGGTCCCCCAAAACACCTCACCCCAATAACTCACACATCACACATAATTTTTGTTTAAGGTTTTTGGCATAATTTTGGCCACAACTTTATTAAGCATACATAATTGTGAGTGGTTGCATAGGCATTGGTTAAGACTATCTGTCCCCCCGCCTTGGGGACAGAACTGACTTCCGGATTCCAGCGAAAGCCAGTGTGGAGGAACAAGATTAGGGATAACTGGGGCTGCGACACAGACCCTCAGCTCTCCCCACCTGCTCCTAGGGGCTTACGCGGCCCAAACCCGATACCAGGGGTTTGGACGAAAGGATGGTAAGTCCCTGAATTCCTTTAACGGAATTCCCGTTCAGCAGCAACACTGGAGGGGCAGGCACAGCCAATCCATACCCCTCCACCAACCAATTTCAAACCAATGCCTAACCGCCAACCTTACAAGTTGTGACGATTTGCTACGCAGTAGGCAAAACCCAAATGGCACACACTAATCAGCCAGATGGAAAAATTCCTACCAGGCCCCCGCACCAATGCGAACGACCCCATGACAGGCATAGCAAGGTCAAAGCGAAAGCCCAAACAAGGGAGGGCGGGCGGGTGATCCGATGCCCACAGCGAAAGAGAAAGCAACTCTCTGTGGGCCTTCCTTAAATATCCTCTGATCTCCACCCCCAATTTGGCAACATACAATTTGCCCCAGCAACACCAACACCAATCCTTGCCAAGCTCCTTCCTTTAATCTGCTTGGCAACTATAGGGTGCTTTGCTAGGCCCCAGCCGCAACACGTGCTCTCCCTTGATTGAGAACACGCTTTCTAGGCACAATTTGCTTGAAGGGTTTTTTTATTGCAAATTTTCCTTCCTTGTTGCCTCTCAAAGTATTTTTACTCATCTCCTGACATTTCTTCTCCACTTCTCCTTTCACACGGTACTTGTACCTTCCCCGTCCCTGTCAGTTTCTTTTATTCTTCTTCCCTGCTCCTTTTACATCCACTTCTTATAAATAGGGGGGTGGGCATTGTCTATCATTTTCCTGCAGTTTTTGTATAATCCAATTGTGCGTTTTCTCTCCCACCACATCACACCCCAGCTGAGCACACATTGCATATGATGTTCCACCAGCATGGCAGCAATGTATCTGTTGTTGTTTAGTTGTTTAGTCGTGTCCGACTCTTCGTGACCCCATGGACCAGAGCACGCCAGGCACTCCTGTCTTCCACTGCCTCCCACAGTTTGGTCAAACTCATGTTTGTAGCTTCGAGACACTGTCCAACCATCTCGTCCTCTGTCGTCCCTTTCTCCTTGTGCCCTCCATCTTTCCCAACATCAGGGTCTTTTCCAGGGAGTCTTCTCTTCTCATGAGGTGGCCAAAGTATTGGAGCCTCAGCTTCAGGATCTGTCCTTCCAGTGAGCACTCAGGGCTGATTTCCTTAAGAATGGATTGGTTTGATCTTCTTGCAGTCCATGGGACTCTCAAGAGTCTCCTCCAGCACCATAATTCAAAAGCATCAATTCTTCGGCAATCAGCCTTCTTTATGGTCTAGTTCTGGCCTAATATAGGTCTAGGACTGCTCTGCAATACCATGCCACTGATAAAATAAGAGATGAGTGACACTCATTGTTGGAATTATAGCTGGTTACTTGTAGCTATAATTAGAGGGACGCAGGTGGCGCTGTGGGTTAAAGCCTCAGCGCCTAGGACTTGCCGATCGAAAGGTCGGCGGTTCGAATCCCTGCGGCGGGGTGCGCTCCCGCTGCTCGGTCCCAGCGCCTGCCAACCTAGCAGTTCGAAAGCACCTCCGGATGCAAGTAGATAAATAGGGACCGCTTACCAGCGGGAAGGTAAACGGCGTTTCCGTGTGCGGCTCTGGCTCGCCAGAGCAGCAATGTCACGCTGGCCACGTGACCCGGAAGTGTCTCCGGACAGCGCTGGCCCCTGGCCTCTTAAGTGAGATGGGCGCACAACCCCAGAGTCTGTCAAGACTGGCCCGTACGGGCAGGGGTACCTTTACCTTTACCTTTTTTACTTGTAGCTAGAGGATCTGATGTGTGCTTTCTCTCTTTTTTCCCCCAGCCCCACACCTGTTTCTTTGCTTTGTGAATAGTGATTGCTTTAGATCATTCCAGGTGGTAAAAGCTGACACATGAAGGAGAACAGGCCTGGTGCTATTCTCTGTAGGAACAGCATTTTCTTCCAGCTCCTGACAGTCAGGCGGCTTGAATTCCAGATTTCGAACAATAATAAGCTGTCTTCTATCTCACAAACAGGTTTGTGTTTCCATTAAATTGCTTCTAATCCCTCACTCTTCATCCTCCTAGATATATATATTATATTGCCATTGGGCCCTTGTCAGGTTACAAAGACACGTCATGTGAAACGGTAGACCTCGTTTCAAAGAACTTGGGGGTTGGAGAAAATCATGGAATTAATCAAATCCAACTCCGTAAAAGGCCAACACAAATAGCAGGCTGGCACAAGAATCACCCCACATGCCATCAGCTTGATTTTACCTAATGTCTGAACTCCGCCTGTAGTCAGGTGCTATCCTGTTTTGTTCTGGGAAATATCTGCAGGTGCAGTGAGGACCCTTGCCCCATGACACTGATATAGTGCAATCTCCAAGTCATAGAAGGGCCCCATCAAGTCCCTGTTTGGGAGGTCTAATAGCTCTCAAAGTTGCCTCTGGGAATAGTAAAGCTGTTTGTTGACCAATGTGAAGCACTCGGGTCCTTAGTAGCAACTAGAAACTGTTCTGACCTGCAAGCCCGATACCTCTCAGAGTTACTACTCACTGTTTTATCTGGAACATTCTCCTCCTCCTAGCTCTGTGAGCCACCCCTCCCTCCAGCAAGAGGCAAGCAACAGGGCAGCCTTCCCCGATTCCCACCAACAAACTCTAATACAGTGGTACCTCGGGTTACAGACGCTTCAGGTTACAGACTCCGCTAACCCAGAAATAATACCTCAGGTTAAGAACTTTACTTCAGGAGAAGAACAGAAATCGTGTGGCTTCAGCCCAGTGGCAACAGGAGACCCCCATTAGCTAAAGTGGTACCTCAGGTTAAGAACAGTTCAGAACGGACCTCTGGAATGAATTAAGTACTTAACCCAAGGTACCACTGTCCTGCTGAATCTGGATTCTGACCCAGTAGCCCAGGGGTCAGCAAACTTTTTCAGCCAGTCCACAGTCCCTCAGACCTTGTGGGGGGCTGGACTATATGGGGGGGATGAACAATTTTCGCCTGCCCACAAAGAGGCCTGAAGATTCTTCACTTTACCTGTCCCAGTTGTCGTCCCAATAGCCAGCCATGCGCTGTGGCAGGGTAGGAGGCTGCACCGGCTGGCGAAGACAGAAGCAGCAGCCCCGGCAGAGGAGTCGAGGATGGAGGTAGGGGAACTGGGGTGTTGCCAGAGTTTTACCCACCACCTGCTGCTGCTGTTTCCTGAGAGGCGCCACGGAGAAGAAGACAGAGCAACTCGCCAACCCGCAAGCAGCAACACCTGAACGCCATGGGAGGAATGAAGGAAGGAGGCAGGCGGTGGCAAAGAAAGTGTGCGAGGAAGCGGCACAGAAAAGGGGTGAGGAAAAGGAAAGAAGGGCGGACTGAGGGAGAGGGAGGAGGAGCAGGAGGAAAACGCAGCAGCAGTCGGCAGCTGGCGTCACACGCCCCCTTCACAGTGCCGCCCTGTTGAGGCGGGCGGGCGGGCGAGCTGACGTCCGCCATCGGCGACACCCGGTGTGGGACAAGATGGCTCCATCCCTGAGGAGAAAAGTGCAGCCGTGTGAGGGAGAGGGAGGGTGTTAAATGTTCGCAAAAAGTCAGAAGCCCAAGGCAGTATAAGTTCCTCAACTACGTTTATTTAACATTTGTCAGCGACAACAGCTCACTCATAGAAAAACAAGAACCGAGCTGACTGGACAACACAATAATAATGCCAAGCATGAACTGACCGTTGACAGTTGAAAGTGCATGCACTTACTTGCCATTAGAACGTTCCACGTGGTGATTCTCAGACCATCCGCGGGCCAGATCTAGAAGGCAGTTGGGCCTGATCCGGCCTGCGGACCTTAGTTTGCTGACCCCTCCAGTAGCCAGTCTCTAGATACCTCGTGTCCCTGTATTATATGTGGCCCCCCTGTATGAGAAGGGTATTTGGCATGCATTGTGGGAAATGCTGGGGCGAAAAGATGCAAATTGTCCCTTTGAAGGTTGAAAGCCGTGTAGAAGAGCTGCTGCAGCTTTCTGTAGATTTTTCGTAGTTTGGTTGAAGAAGAATAGAAGGAGAATTCCCTGGATGACAAAATCCAAGCTTGGGTCAGGTATTCTTTGGTGAGAGAGCTCCATCAGAGATTTAAAAATCACAAAATATGCAGCAAAGTAAAGCGTGGATATACTGGCTGTTAGACGTTTAAAATATGCCCTTCTAAGTTTCCTCCAAAGTTTTCCACTTCCCCTTAGCACAGAAAGAGACCACACGTTTGGTAAGTTTGAAATGAACGCTCACACTGAGAGCCAGTGTGGTGTAGTGGTTAAGATCGATAGACTTGTAATCTGGGGAACCGGGTTCACTTCCCTGCTCCTCCACATGCAGCTGCTGGGTGACCTTGGGCCAGTCACACTTCTGTGAAGTCTCTCAGCCCCACGTACCTCACAGAGTGTTTGTTGTGGGGGAGGAAGGGAAGAGATTGTTAGTCGCTTTGAGACTCCTTAAAGGGAGTGAAAGGCAGGAGATCAAATCCAAATTCTTCTTCTTCTTCACTCCTCCGATTGGGGGCGCCCTTTGCGGGACTGAGTGCAGCACCTCCGAGCCACATGAGACTTACCATCTGGTTGTGCTGGCCCGCCTCCCTGATGTCACAGTCATTGGGGGTTCCGGCCAAACCCCGGTTCAACTAATCCAATCAGTGGCTTTGGTGGAGGCGAGGCCAGCCGAGCGGACCCTGAGTGAGCAGGCTTCACTCCGGTCCGCTCGAGATGAATATAAAGGGGGCAGAGCCATACTTTTCAAAGGTCAGATTCATGTGCATTTCCATGCAGCAGCAAGAAAAAACAGGCAATGCACCTTAGATTCAAAAATGGCCACTTGGTAAGGAGCAGTGATCCATGCTGTTAGGAAGCCGGAAAAGCAATCCAGACTCATCTGCACTGCACTGCTGGTCACTACTGACCTCAATAATTTAGCCATATGCTTCTAAATCTGCATTCTTGTTTGGCCAGTTTTGTCACGCTGCACCCCGGAGATCTGTTACATTTTTTAAATCCCTAAGTGCAATGGGAGATGAAGATCTGCCCAACCGCTTTGCTTTTTTCTGCCTGCTGTAACAAAATGTGATCCCACCATAGGCTGAACATATCGAAGGACCAGGGAGGGAGCTTCACAGGGGTGCCATCTAGGGCCCACCCTGATAACTGTATGCCTGGCTAAAATTCATTGTCAAAAGGAAGGTTATGCCTTCAGTTCGCAGAACTGTGTTATCAGTTAGGGTACTGGTTTAGTGCAACTTTACATACACAATCGCACAATTGCCAACTTTTTATTTGTCTTGGACAGGAAACTGTTTTGCTCCAACAGGAAAAAAAATTACAGCAAGGAATTCTGCAAAAACAACAAAAGCAGCCACCTCTTAGCTTCAGCAGAATTTTGCGAATTCTGCTGTCACCTCTTCACTTTAGAGCTTTGGCCACAAAAAGAATAAACTTTACAACACAGAGCTCAACTGTTATTCTTTGCCCAGCAGTAAATGAAATGTCCTGTAATTTATTTGTTTCAATCAAGGCATTTTATTATACATCCAGACTCATAAATTCAGCTGCAGACATTCCACTTCTCAGCAGGAGTAAAATACGGTGGGTTATTAAAAGCCAATCTATTACCTTTTCAAGATATCTTAATCATCACTTCTGTGATGTTGCTTCCACTTATTAATCATTTAGGCTTGCAGTGTGCTCAGTAAGAGGGTGGAAGCAGTGGGAAGAAAGAGAGTAGGCATATAAAGAAGAATCTTGCAACTCTTAAAATATTAAATGGCAGCTCTCCATGAAAGTTTCTACCCCAGTAAAGTGGCGAGTCTTCAAGATGCCACACCTTGCTACACCAGGTATGTATAGGTGAGTGTTTGTCATTGTGATACTCAAAGCTGGTGCTCTGGAAGGAGCCAGTGTGGTGTAGTGGTTAAGAGCGGTGGACTTGTAATCTGGTGAACTGGGTTCGCTTCCCTGCTCCTCCACATGCAGCTGCTGGGTGACCTTGGGCTAGTCACACTTTTTTGAAGTCTCTCAGCCCCACTCACCTCACAAAGTGTTTGTTGTGGGGGAGGAAGGGAAAGGAGAATGTTAGCCGCTTTGAGACTCCTTCGGGTAGTGATAAAGCGGGATATCAAATCCAAACTCTTCTTCTTCTTCTCTGGCACTGCTCTCAGATCACACTCAGCCCGGACACTGAGATCCAGCTCCGAGGGCCTTCTGGTGGTTCCCTCACTGTGAGAAGCCAAGTTACAGAGAACCAGGCAAAGGGCCTTCTCAGTAGTGGCGCCCACCCTGTGGAATGCCCTCCCATCAGATATCAAGGAAAGAAACCAACTATCTAACTTTTAGAAGACATCTGAAGGCAGCCCTGTTTAAGAGAGTTTTTAATGTTTGACGTTTTACTATGTTTTTATGTGTACTGTAGGTCACCCAGGGTGGCTGGGGAAACCCAGCCAGATGGGCAGGGTATGTATAAATACAACAACAACAACAGTAGTGTGGTGTAGTGGTTAAGAGCGGTAGACTCGTAATCTGGTGAACCGGGTTCGATTCCCCGCTCCTCCACATGCAGCTGCTGGGTGACCTTGGGCTAGTCACACTTCTCTGAAGTCTCTCAGCCTCACTCACCTCACAGAGTGTTTGTTGTGGGGAAGGAAGGGAAAGGAGAATGTTAGCCGTGATCACTTAGGCCAGTGATAAAGCGGGATATCAAATCCAAACTCCTCCTCTTCTTCTTCGTCTTCTTCTTCTTGCTGAAGTGCAGCAGGAAGAAAATAACACTGATCAGCTAATAGAAAATGTATTAGTCTTTAAGGATCCACAAGACTCTTTTGCTGCTTTACTAACACAATTATCAACCTCATTGTTCTCGTTAGAATTTGAGGAAAGGCAACATTCTTGCTTTCTGCAGGGTGCATCTTGGCTCAGTTGCTGGGCTTATCTGGAGTGACCTGCAGGCAACCTTCTGCAGTGCACCTGCTCTGCGCTTGTGGCCTCCTAGATTACATAGGATGTTCCCTGGGTGACTGGCAGGGATCCAGTCTAAACACTGCTGGGGGTTTAAGCACTCATCACAGGAGAAGGCCTAGTCAGCAGAATTAGCCAGACCATCTCAAAGGCTGAACCCACAGGACTCGCGCCACTCATTTCTGCATATACGTTACGATACTTCAGAAGTTATTAATACCAGTTTGTAATGGTTATATGGGGTTGCTCGTGCATAAGTTGCCGCCACTCCTGGCTAGGTAGCCTGGTTAAACCTTTCCTGGCTGGACAGCCCTTCACTTTGTGGCTGTTCAGTCGCTAGCAGAATCCGACAGTGGGCGTTTCTTGAACTTCTTCCAGCAAAGAAGTTCTTTGACGCCAAGTCTACGCCTACTTTCCCTGCGCGGAAGTCTTCTGCGCAGGGTGGGTGTGGGTAGCAGAGGACCTGTGCTCTCCCCGCTGGTCTCCAGCGAAGAGTCCTGGAGCCCCCTCTCCGATTCCCCCATCCGCCCCCCTTTATCCCTGGTGTTACGCTGATTTCCTTCCCCAGCCGATGAGTTCCCTCTCTCCCTGCTTGGCCCTTCTCCGGCATTGCTTGGGAGCCCTGCCTCCACTTCTGGCTCCGATGTCAGTTCCCTGACACAGTTCTTCGTTAATTGACAGGAAAGGAGAGGAGGAATAATCAAAGGGCTGGTCCGCACATGTATACTCAGTATGTGACTCAAAAGTGTGAATGATCCACCACAGAACTTTCAAACCAATGGATGTTTTCCATGACGTTTGTTTGCACCATCGGCAAGGGTTGGTTGGTTCACGCATGGCTGCAGCGTTGTTTGATTTCTCCACACTCGGTTGCCAAACACTCTGGCCTGTTGTGTTCCCCTGCCCAGCAAGCGAGATAAACTTCCTGATTTGCTGCACACATGGAGGGGAAATGGTTGCAGTTTCACCACTGCTTTAGAATCAATCAATAATATTATAGGTGGTACATGACACCAGTCAAGCTTGCAAAAATTTATCCTTTGCCCGAAAATAAATGTTGGAAATGTAATGAGACTGAAGGTACATTCTTTCACCTTGGGTGGACATGCCCAAGGATTAAGACATTCTGGGAGATGATTATAACGAAATGAAAAAGGTATTCAAATATACCTTCCTGAAGAAACCAGAGGCCTTTCTCCTGGGCACGGTCGGCCAATTGGTGCCAAAGAAGGATAGAACAGCAGCAAGAATACTCATTGCAAAGTATTGGAAGTCACAAGATTTACCCACCCGGGAAGAATGGCAGATAAAGTTGATGGACTATATGGAACTGGCGGAAATGACTGGCAGAATCCGAGACCAGGGAGAAGAGTTGGTGGAAGAAGATTGGAAAAAGTTTAAAGACTATTTACAGAAATATTGTAAAATTAATGAATGTTAGAAAAATGTGGGAATGAAGTTATATGGCTTTAGTAGAAATGTTATAAGGAATTAAGTATAAATAGATTATTAGAGTATTAAAAGAAAAAATAAGGTTAGAATATGTTAAGATAATTATAGGATAGAAAACAGAGGAAGATGGAAAGGAATTGCTGAAACAATTAAGAGAAGTGGAATACAAAAAGGGAGGTGTGAGGAGGTCGTAGAAATAAGCAAATGAAGGATAGGATGATGAAATTGTATGATGTGTTGTAAATTGTTTTTATTTTGTTGTGTTAGTTTAATATGTTAGTGTTGTGTGGTGTTTTTGTATTGTATTGTATTGTCTATTTTGTTTTGTAATGTCTGTAATGTTTAAATTGTTGGAAAAGTAATAAATATTACAGTGGTGCCTCGCAAGACGAAATTAATTCGTTCCGCAAGTCTCTTCGTCTTGCGAGTTTTTCGTCTTGCGATGCACGGTTTTCCATAGGAATGCATTGAAAATCAATTAATGCGTTCCTATGGAAACCGCCTTCCCCCGACCTCTTCTGGCAGGCGGCATTTTAAAATCGCCCGGGACAGCGGAGGACTTCTCCGCTGTCCGGGGCGATTTAAAAGCCCCTGGGAAGGCAGGCAGGGGGGACAAAGACTTTTGCCCCCCGCCTGCCTTCAGAAGAGGTCCAGGACAGGCTTCGCGGACCTCTCCGCAAGCAGCGGGAGCGCTCCTTGCGGAGAGTTGCCAGCGCGCCCAGGCTTCGCGGCCCCGAAGCCGGGCAGCGGGGGGAGGCGTTCCTGCCCCGCCGCCCGGCATTGGGACGATGCCCCGAAGCCGGGCGGCGGGGGAAGGCTTTCCCGCCCCGCCGCCCGGCTTCGGGACATCGTTCCGATGCCGGGCGGCGGGGGGAGGCTTTCTCGCCCCGCCGCCCGGCATCGGGACGATGCCCCGAAGCCGGGCGGCGGGGGGAGGCGTTCCTGCCCCGAAGCCGGGCGGCGGGGAAAGGCTTTCCCGCCCCACCGCCCAGCTTCGGGACATCGTTCCGATGCCGGGCGGCGGGGGGAGGCGTCAAAAGCCGTCTGGGGGCTTTTAAATCGCCCCGGACAGTCCCGGGGCGATTTAAAAGCCCCCGGTTAGGTAGGCAGGGGGCTTTGCCCCCCGCCCGCCTTGGGAAGAGGTCCTGGACCTCTTCCGAAGGCGGGCGGGGGGCAAAAGTCTTTGCTCCCCCCTGCCTGCCTTTCCGGGAGAGCGGGAAGGCAGCGCTGCCTTTTCCGCTCTCCCGGAAAGGCAGGCAGGGGGGAGCAAAGACTTTTGCCCCCCGCCTGCCTTCGGAAGAGGTCCAGGACCTCTTCCCAAGGCGGGCGGGGGGCAAAAGTCTTTGCCCCCCCTGCCTGCCTTCAAAAGCCGTCCGGGATAGCGGGAAGCGCTTCCCTGCTATCCCGGACCGCTTTTAAGATGCTGGCGGTGGGGAGCAAAGCCTTTCGCCCCCGCCGGCCTTCCTGGACCTCTTCTGAAGTCCGGAGGAGGGGAAAAGGCTTTGCTCCCCACCACCAGCATTTAAAAAAAGGTCCCCGAGATTTCCCTATGGGCTTTCGTCTTGCGATGCAAGCCCATAGGGAAAATCGTCTAGCGAAGCATCGCAAAAACCGAAAAACCCTTTCGTCTTGCGGGTTTTTCGTCTTGCGAGGCATTCGTCTTGCGGGGCACCACTGTATTTTTTTTTAAAATAGAATCAATCAATAATAATAATAATAATTCATTTATGCCCTGCTCATCTGGCTGGGTTGCCCAAGCCACTCTGTGCAGCTTCCAAGACATAAAAACATAATAAAACATCAAATATTAATATTAACAATCTGATCCAATATAAAAGTCACAAAAACTTTAAAATAAACAACTTATATCAAACACAGGAACATTCAACAATCTAATAGTAAACAGTAAAATTACCGTATTCCCCCATGTATAGCACGCCCCCTATTTTGGGGGACTCAAAATTAAGAAAATGGGGAAAGATTGCCCAGAGTGTTTTTTTTTGGGGGGGGGGATCATTCAACCACCTTACCAAGGCTGCCAATATCACACGTTGCAGAAGCCAACAATCGTCTTTCTACCTGTTCGCCACCAGCAGCCGCCAATCGGACACCCAATTGCCGCAACAACAGCCAATCGAATGCAACCGTTGCCTCAGCCACCAATTACCCAAACAATCACCGCTGACAATCTCCTACTCACAGCAGCTACCAATCACGCATCCCCACTCTGCACTACCTATATATAAGACGACCCCAAATTTTTCACATTATTATAACAGAAAAAAAACCTCGTCTTCTACTAGGAAAAGTACGGTAAACATCAGCAAATATTAATTAAACAGTTCAACCGCAATAAAGAATTACCAATCTATAATCAATAAAAGTGGGGACATGGGTGGCATTGTGGTCTGAACCACAGAGCCTAGGGCTTGCCGATCAGAAGGTTGGTGGTGTGAATCCCTGCAAAGGGGTGAGCTCCCATTGTTCAGTCCCAGCTTCTGCCCACCTAGCAGTTCTAAAGCACATCAAAGTGCAAGTAGATAAATAGGTACCGCTCCGGCAGGGAGGTAAACGACATTTCCGTGCGCTGCTCTGGTTTGCCAGAAGCAGCTTAGTCATGCTGTCCACATGACCCAGACGCTGTCTGCAGACGTACACCAGCTCCCTCGGCCTATAGAACGAGATGAGCACGCAACCCCAGACTTGTCCGCAACTGGACCTAACGGTCAGGGGTCCCTTTACCTTTAAGGTAAAGGTAAAGGAACCCCTGACCATTAGGTCCAGTTGTGGCCGACTCTGGGGTTGCGGCGCTCATCTCGCTTTATTGGCTGAGGGAGCCGCTGTACAGCTTCCAGGTCATGTGGCCAGCATGACTAAGCCACTTCTGGCGAACCAGAGCAGCACACGGAAACGCTGTTTACCTTTCCACCGGAGTGGTACCTATTTATCTACTTGCACTTTGACTGCCTTTGAACTGCTAGGTTGGCAGGAGCTGGTACTGAGCAATGGGAGCTCACCCTGTCACGGGGATTCAAACCGCCGACCTTCCAATCGGCAAGCCCTAGGTTCTGTGGTTTAACCCACAGCGCCACCCGCGTCCCTGGGACCTTTACCTTTACTTTTAATCAATAAAAGTAGCAGCATATCACAATGCATAAAATACCACAAAACATACAAAACCATGTAAATAAAATTTCAGCAGCAGATGGGTAGGTGTTACTTGCGATGGAGAGGTGGGATTCTGCACATTCTCCAACAATGACATGGACCACGTCATCTTGGGTGAGATAATTACACTACTGTCAGCTCATACCCAAAGATACTCTGATAAAAAAAAACACACACACACAATAAATCAGCCCTGTGGGGTAAGGATGAGGGGGAAGAGACACAATAACAGGGAAAACACAGGAATGCAGTGGTTTGTGGCTTGCCGGTGGAAAAGTGCCTATAGCGGGGAAAGGGTTGTGTGGAATCACTGCAATGGTGTGCATTACAAATACATCATACCTGACCTTTTTTATATATCTATCAAGAATGGTAGTTCACACTGTTTTAGGGTGGGGGGAAACCACTTTATCCGAAGTAAGCTAGGAAGAGTGATTTGTTTTGTATATCTGAAGCACCCCCCCCCACTTGCCCTGGTCCAATTAGCTTGAAACAGTCCCCACCTATTGACCTTGCGGAAAGTCTCCCCTTCTCTCCCCCCCACCACCATGGATCTCTTAGCCTTTCATCATGCCAGAGATGTCTTCACTATAGAAACCAAGCGTATTTGGTAAACATAACTGCTTCTTCCCCCTTCCCATCTTTCTTACGCTCGTATGTCGGAGGTTATCAAAGCTAAAAGACCCTAGAAAACCGCTGTCCTATTTTGAGGGGGTGGAATGACCCATTTCAAAGACCTAGCCCCTTGATTAATGGTGTGTGGGTGTGGGTTGGTATCTATACAGTGAGTGCAGCACACCTGCAAAAGGCAGGGTTAGAGAAGATAATGTTGCTATTGTGTTATCAGAGGCAGCCTGGTTCAAAAGTTAGTTTAATTGAAGTCCTTGAATTTAAATCTAAGAGCTCTACCCCCAAAGAGTTATTTTGAGTGGAATAAATGTTTCCCATGCATTTTACTACTGGGGAGATCATTGCAACGGAGACTTGTTTATTCTGAAAGGAAACTTGTAAAGATAAAACATAGTTCCCGGGGATTCTCACCAGAGCCTTGAACAATGTAAGTATGTTTTTATTCACTTTAATTATTAGATTTAGCTTGACTCCCTCTTTCTTCTCCCCCTCTTTCTTTTCTTTTCTTTTTTTACAAGTGAATGTACTACTTCTCAGGCCCCAGCTTCTCCTGAGACTTTCCTCACAATCAACACTGTTAATAAAATGTTTTAAACAGAAACAAAGGGATTTCAGTCCCAAGGATGGTCACTTTGCTAATATATGTGATTCTCTCCGTGCCAAGGCCTTTGGTAAAGACAAGGTAATAGGGCTTATTACACCACTACATAGATTATAGAATTATAGAATTGTAGAGCTGGAAGCCTGTTGTCTTTGTCCATGGAGTTTTCTTGGCCTGCTTCTTGGGAGAAAAGCAATGACAAACCTAGACAGCATCTTAAAAAGCAGAGACATCACTTTGCCAACAAAGGTCCGTATAGTTAAAGCCATGGTTTTTCCAGTAGTGATGCATGGAAGTGAGAGCTGGACCATAAAGAAGGCTGATCGCCGAAGAATTTATGCTTTTGAATTCTGGTGCTGGAGGAGACTCTTGAGAGTCCCATGGACTGCAAGAAGATCAAACCTATCTATTCTGAAGGAAATCAGCCCTGAGTGCTCACTGGAAGGATAGATCCTGAAGCTGAGGCTCCAATACTTTGGCCACCTCATGAGAAGAGAAGACTCCCTGGAAAAGACCCTGATGCTGGGAAGATGGAGGGCACAAGGAGAAGGGGACGACAGAGGACGAGATGGTTGGACAGTGTTCTCGAAGCTACCAGCATGAGTTTGACCAAACTGCGGGAGGCAGTGGAAGCCAGGAGTGCCTGGCGTGCTCTGGTCCATGGGGTCACGAAGAGTCGGACACGACTAAATGACTAAACAACAACACAACACCACATAGATTATAGAATTGTAGAATTGTTGAGCTGGAAGCATCCCCGGTTAGGGTCATCTAGTCCAACCCACTGTAGTGCAGGAATCTCAACTAAAGCATCCTTGACCTATGCTATGGATCCTTGACCATCCAACCTTTGCTTAAAAACCTCCAACAAAGGAGAGTCCACAACCTCATGAGAGAGACTATTCCACTGTCAAACAGCTCTTACTGTCAGAAAGATTTTTTGATGCTTAATTGGAATCTCCTTTCTCGTTACTTGAAGCCATTGGTTCGAGTCTTACCCTCAAGAGCAGGATGCAAAGGTACTTTCACACACCTGTCTGCACCTACAGAGAGACCACTGTAAATGGTACCAGATGCATAAGCTGTGTGCCATGCTAGTCTTTTTCTTTACAGAACACAAAAGAAATGCCCAGAGCCAAATCTTCACCATGGTTCCATGGAAATTTATGGGCTTTAAATGTTTTAGCCCCAGGGATCATTTAAAGAATGATGATGAAGGGATTGAGGAGAGCGTTGCATTTGAGGCTGGTTTTGGCAGTTGTCCTGCAAAACACTTTCTCAGCCACCACTCTGTGGCTGCAGATTGCACCTCCTGCGCATGCATGCCTCAAAACCACATTACAGTGGAGATGCAGCAGGTGGAGTTCTGAGACCCATATTTCCTGCTGAACATACAGAAGAGTCCCGTGGGTGCAATCTGTAAGCTAGGAAGCCTGCAGTTCAAATCTCGTTCACTTCAGCCATGAACCTCCTAAGTGAACATAGACAAGCCACTTTCTCAGCCCTGTGGGGGGAAATGAGAAACTAAATCTGACATATTCACCCAATTTGGTAGATTGGGATCTGCTGGGAGAGCTCTTGATGATTTGCAGTGGAGAGGATTTCTGACTTCCGGTGCTTCAACAATAGCTCAAGCAAAGCTATTTATTCTGTCTAGATTAGGCTGCTGAAATGAAGAATGCTAACCAGGATTGGGAGTGGACTTAATGCAAAGTGACTTTGAGCGCAGTTCATTTCTGGGTTGGAAAATGAATTCTGAGGCTGATATGCTCAGAGGCATCCTGTTCTTAAATTATAACCAGGGCCAGCCCACCCATGAGGGAAGGTGAGGTGACCTCCTCAGGTGGCAGGATCTACAGTGGCAGCAAAGGCTGTGGCAAGCTCTTTGGAGGCCAGATCTCCCATGTTGAATCTACAGGGGCCTCTTGGCAAATAGACAGCACTGCTGGTCTGCCACCCTTGTTCCCAATATAGATCTTCACTCACCCCCTCTTCCCTGGCTAGGGGAAACACCATTTTGTGGTATGCTTCAGGTGCCAAAATGTCTTGGGCCAGCCCTGTATGTCTTTTGCTGCTGGCTCTGGTTGATAGATGTTGGGGTTCTGCTGAAAAACAAAGTAAATCACATGTGTGACATCTCCTACCCTCCAACATTTCTCTGATGAAAATAGAGACATCCCATTCCATAATGAGAATTTTACTATTTATACCCCACACATCTTACTGGGTTGCCCCCAGTCACTCTGGGCAGCTTCCAACATATATAAAGACATAATAAAACATTAAAAAACTTCCCTATACAGGAAGTTTGCCTTCAGATAGTTCGGCGGTCAGATAACTCCATACCCTCCAACAGCTTTCCAATGAAAAAAGGGACATCCTAAGGAAAAGTGGGACATTCCAGGATCAAATCTGAAAGTGGGGCAGCTTCTCTAAATCAGGGACATTCCTGGAAAATAGAGACACTTGGAGGGTCTGATTTCTGCCCACCCGTGATGTACCTTATGGAGTTGTTTCTAAGGGTTACTCCTGTATTGTACATGAAGGACTTCAGACCCTTAAAAAAAGTGCTATATAAATGCTAGATGTTATTAATGGTTTCTCTGTCTGCAGTTCCACAAGTGTTGACCCAGATGTAGAGTTAATTGCGTGTTGAGTCCCACAATGCCACCCACCAAAAAAATTCACACTTCACACATGATTTTTTTTGTTTAAGGTTTTTGGCATAATTTTGGCCACAACTTTATTAAAATACAAAAAATGTGAGTGGTTGCTTAGGCATTGGTTGACTATCTGTCCATGCCCTCAGGGACAGAGCTGGCCCTTCCGGATTCCAGCGGAAGCCAGCGTGGGAAACAAGTATTGGGTGAGAAATGAAGCTGGGAATCAGACTAACACTTCTCACCCTCATGTTCCGGTGGGGCTTGCACGGCCCAAGTCCGACTCCGGGGACAAGGACGAAAAGAATGGCAAGCCCCTGGATTCCTTTAACGGAATTCCCTTCGCATCATTTGGAGGGATAGGCACTTACCCCTCCAAGCACCAATTTAACCAATGCCTAACCGCCAACCTTACAAGTTGTGACGATTTGCTACGCAGTAGGCAAAAACCAAATGGCACCAGCCAATCAGCCAGATGGCAAAATTCCTACCAGGCCCCCGCACCAAGGCGAACGACCCCATGACAGGCATAGCAAGGTCAAGCGATATGAAAAAACCACCCTATAAAAGGGAGGGAGGGCGGGTGATCCGGTGCAAAAATGGCCAAGAGGACGTCCTACGTCTGGCCCCTGTATTTAAAGACTCTGACCCCTCCTCCAAATTGGCAACAATCAAAACTCCCCAGCAACCCAAAGTTAACCACTTAAAGGCTTGGGTTCCTCACCAAATTTGCCTAGTCACTGCAGGGTGGCCTGTTTCCCCAACCGCAACACGTGCTCTCTGTTAGGGAGAACACGCTTTGCGTGTTGAGTCCCACAATGCCACCCACCAAAAAAATTCACACTTCACACATGATTTTTTTTGTTTAAGGTTTTTGGCATAATTTTGGCCACAACTTTATTAAAATACAAAAAATGTGAGTGGTTGCTTAGGCATTGGTTGACTATCTGTCCATGCCCTCAGGGACAGAGCTGGCCCTTCCGGATTCCAGCGGAAGCCAGCGTGGGAAACAAGTATTGGGTGAGAAATGAAGCTGGGAATCAGACTAACACTTCTCACCCTCATGTTCCGGTGGGGCTTGCACGGCCCAAGTCCGACTCCGGGGACAAGGACGAAAAGAATGGCAAGCCCCTGGATTCCTTTAACGGAATTCCCTTCGCATCATTTGGAGGGATAGGCACTTACCCCTCCAAGCACCAATTTAACCAATGCCTAACCGCCATGGAGCCCTCAGCTCACCGCCAAACCACTCACAGCCTCAACCAAGACCTCAGCTTGGTCACCACCGCACCAATCCAAGCCTCATTCCCTGAAGCAGAAAGGTGCACACCATCAGCACTGGGGGAAAAAAGGATGGCCTCTGAAAAAGAATCTTGGGGTGGGAAATCACATCACCACCCAGCTCCAAAACCTTTTTGACCACCGCAGCATTGATGCGTTTTCTGGCCCTTTCAGTGGCGGCCGGGCAACGACTGCCCCTCCAAACGCAGCGTTGCAAGAGCTTTGACCAAAAGATTCTCGCTGTTGGCACCATTGCCCGCAGCGTCTCCAGGTCACCCAAAATTGCAGCACGTAGTGACAAGCAGTCCATGGTCACTATGTCGTTCTCGCCCAGCTGCACCACAATAGCAGCTGGCGGCCCCTCCAGGAGCAACTGCCTCCGGATACTTGGCAGGAACTCTGACCAGCGCATTCCTCGTCTGGACAGCCAGGACAACTGAACGTGTGGAGGAAGACCGAGATCTGGACCCCATCCAGATTGCTGTGCTGCGACGCCAGCCCAATGGACGATACTGTGCCCCACCATCCAAATGCGGACCACCGCTAAACCTAATAAAAGTATAAAATAAAAGCAGTGTAAGATACCAATTGTCAGCGAACATAACCTTTGAACGCATTTGATTTCCAGCGACCCAAATCCTTTATTCTGGCAGCTGACAAGCCCCAGTGGGCAGCTGTCGTGGCAGCCCCTATCCTAAAAGAATGGGGGGCGAAACCTTGTGCTGTGCCGCCACAAGCCAGAATCGCCTTACGCATCACCTTTGCAAACTGGTGTCTTGACAGGGGCAAACCATTCTCATGCCTTAGCAGAGGCCCCATTGGTTCACGACTAGCAGCACCTGACCTCAGCAGGGCAGCACTGATGACTGGGCCCCACCATATCGTCAGTACCAGCAAACATTGTGGGGAAGCAAATAATCCCAAGGCAATCGCATCCCGCCAGGCGTCGTTCCCCTTAGGGGAAAGATGCACCCCATCTGCCCTAAAGAGGGCAACAGCCTTGAAGAAAATAGCAGGGTGCAATATTACAGAACCACCTAAAGCAAGGGCCTATTTTATTTTATTTGTTATTTTATTTTATTATATTTACTTTATTTTATTCTATTGTCCACCACCTTATTAACATGCTTTCTGGCCTGCTCAGTGGTAGTTTGTCTAGGCATTGGTTCCCGACTAGCTGCACCTGACCTTAGCAGGGCAGCACCGATGACTGGGCCCCACCATATCGTCAGTAAAAATAAACAGTGTGGGGGAGCAATGAAACAGGATCAGACTCAAGCTCACCCCCAAATGCTCCCAGGGACTCTTGTGTGGCCCTACCCCTCGAAAAGGGTCGACAAAAGCATAGCGAATCCTTGGATTCCCTTAATGGAATATCTTTGCGCATTGGAGGGGATAGGTGCTCCAACCCCCCCCTCCAGACCACCTTGAACCAATGCCTTAAATTATTTTGAGTCCAGGGAGAGCTGCCATCAACTCAATCCAAGTCCTCTTGCATGCAGGAATGCAAACTTATGCTGGAGGAAGACAGCAAATATTCTCGCCCAGCTGTACCACCAGCACTGCGGGAGGACCTGCACAGGTCACACTCGACCACACCAAAGGAAGGATCTCCTCCCAAAGCATTCCCCATCTGGACATCCAGTAAATGTTCACATGGGCAGGAAGACTGAGATGGCGCCCCATTCCAAACTCGTCAACATGCTTGTCAGCCTAGTGTACGATGCTGTGACCCAAATGTGCACAGCTGCTCCTATGAAAAAAGGAAATAACAGACAAGCATCAGCACAGACATCATTTGACACTTCTTGATATAACCCTTGTCAGCGTCAGACTTCCAATGACCCGTATTCACAATCCTGTCTACTGACAAGGACCCCAGTGTGCAGCCTTTGCAGCAGTCCTATTCGGAAGGAATGAGGCGTGTTCAGCGGTAAGCAAGCCGCAGGCTGTGAAACTGGTGCATGACGTAAGCACATTGATGCCTGGCTAACGGGAACCCATTTTCATGCACTAGGAGCGGGCCAGCCCCCAGGGAATGAAAAGCCAAATATTATGTTATCCATAACCAGGCAAGGGCCCTCCTCACTTGTGGCGGGAACCCTGATTGTGGCACTCCTGCCCACTAAGTCTGTTTTTGAGTTCCCGATTCTAAAGACAAGCTCCAAAAGATAAGGAAAAGTCCTGAAGCAATAAGCCTCCAGACTCTCAGCCCCATGCTGGCACCAACAACCATTTTCCTAACCCTCAGTGCGAAAATGCAATGGACTACTGAAAGGAATCTCGCCTTGATCTTTAACCAGCAGACAAGTTTTAACTTGTTGCAGATACTACATAGGTAAAATTGACAAACTTCCTGCCCGCTGTCCTATGAGGTTGGAGCCTATTCCAACCTTCCAAGGCCCTGCGCACTATAAACTTTATACAAGGGTCTCTGAAAATTAAGCTTCAGTGTAACAGATATTGCAGCGGACTGAATTCTGATAGTTATAACAGCACGCCCAATCTGCAGCAGGTGGACCAAATACTGCAGGATCTGCTCAGAGGATAGGGGCCAATTCATCTGAATGGCCGAGGACTGCCAGCTTAAGGCTAAGAAATCCATCCAGGCCATCCCATAAGAGCTAAAAGCAGAAGGGGAAATGGAAGCTGCTGCTCTCTGTAAATACTAATTGTTGTCAAAATGCCACAGGTGGTCTGGAAAAGTCTGGCAACAGCTGAGATCTGAAGCACTTCATCTGAAAATGGGATAGAGTGACAGCAACATCATTAGAGGATCCCGTAATTTGGAGAGAGGAAAGCACAATATTAAACCTTAAGCGGCGCAGTTCGAAAGCGTGAGCGGAGGGGCGGAGAATCTGCTGGAGCGTGAGGACTGTTTTGCCAAGACGCTCACCACTACCTGGTTATCAGACCAAAAGCAGATCCGATGGTCACTGAACTCCTCGGGCCACATGTGAACTGCTACTACAATGGGGAAAACTCAAGAAAAGTTATGTCACATGATTGCCTCATCACACCGGGCTTGAGGCCATAGCTTTGCACACCAGCGGCCCTTGAAATAAAACCAAAGGGCAAAGATCCAGCAGCACCAGCATGAACCTGAAAATCCTTGTGCAGGTTCAAGGTATCCTGCCATGACGAACTACTATTGCATCCATTCAGGAATTGCTACCATCGCCTGATATCTGCCTTCACCACACTTGGTAGGCATACACAAAGGTAAGGGCACCTCAGGCCGCAGGCAGCTTGGCCTAGTGGGAAGATTAATTAAGTGGCCCAGAGGAAGTATTACAAAATAACTTTCTTCAAGGCAGACAGCTTCTCCATAGGCAAGTGGTTTGTTTTAGCAACAATATCCACTGGATCCCTAAATAAAATGGGAATAAGGGCAAAAGGTATTGAGCTATTGCTTGCCAGCTTCCAGCCCCCGCTTGGGCAGGGGGCATCTTGTGCTGCCATCATGATATGCAAATTTACAGGGCCGACGCTGGCCAGAACCCCTAAAGAAGTCCTGACAAAGCTGCTGCCGAGCCAGCTTCCTTTTCCGACACACACTCTGTGCAATGCAAAAAACACGCTCTGTGCAATGCAACTACACACTCCGTGCAATGCACACACAAACCCTCCGTGCAATGCAACTACATACTCTGTTCAATGCAACTACACACTCCGTGCAATGCAAAAAACATGCTCTGTGCAATGCAACTACACACTCCGTGCACTGCACACACAAACCCTCTGTGCAATGCAACTACATACTCCGTTCAATGCAACTACACACTCCGTGCAATGCAAAAAACACGCTCTGTGCAATGCAACTACACACTCTGTGCACTGCACACACCCTCCGTTCAATGCAACTACACACTCCGTGCAATGCACACACAAACCCTCCGTGCAATGCAACTACGCACTCTGTGCAATGCACACACACTCTGTGCAATGCAACTACACCCTCCATGCAATGCACACAAATTCCGTGCAATGCAACTACACACTCCGCGCAATGCACACACACACTCTCTGTGCAATGCAACCGCACCTTCCGTACGATGCAACAACACACCCCTGTGCAATGCAACAATACACTCCGTGCAATGCAAACACACTCTCTGTGCAATGCACACACCCCTGTGCAATGCAACTGCAAATCTCTCACGCAATGCAATGCAATTGCAGCCCGTGCAGCGCTGTGCCCTGCAACGCACAGAACAAACTGCAATGCGGGCACGCAAAGGTGCTTTCTCCCACTTGCATATTGCAAATGTGGCGCCCGTTACATCCCTCGCAGTGAGGTAAACACCAAAAGGACCTAGGTGTCCAGGTAGAGCAATGGGGGAGCATGCAGCTGTCCCATACAGGGACCAATCCTGCAACCTGGGCATTACCGGCACTATGCGCTGACCCAGTGAAACCAATGCTTATAGACCACATAAGGACACTATTCAGGCCGGAAACGCTTCCAGGCCATCAAATTCTAGGACAAAGCCCTAGGATCACCTGCTAGGCCAGGCATAATTGTTTCCAGTGAAATAGGAGAGTTGAGGTAGCCCACAGCTTGCCCTTTTAGAAGGAAGCACCCCTTCAAGAAAACCCAAAGTTCTTTTATCACAAATGGGCAGAACTACCCAGCAACAGAATAGCCTAAAAGGAGCAGTTAGTTTTGTTTTGTTATAACAATGGCTAAGAGGGGGTTATGAACCCTGTCTCCCAGGTCCTAGTCTTACACTTTAGCCACTAAGCCACAATGGCTCGTCTCTAAAATGGCATTCACCACTATCAGGGCAAAACAAACTTAAAGAAAATAAACTTGTTCAGAAATGGCATAGTTCAAGAGCATATACAGAGTGCTCTAATCCTTGGAGGCAGAGAGCCTCTGGGGCCGTCTGCCTCAGATATACATTAGGAGCAACTGGGCCTGCAAGCAGATACATTCCTATAGCGAGAATGAGTCACGTTACAGAGAGTTAACAATTAACTGCTACCTGTAGCAGACTTAGGCTTGGAAGTTAATGTGCAGGCCGAATAGGCCTCCCTGTTTCTGCTCTTGAAAATCTTAGTCTCATAGCAATATTAAAGGAAGCCAAATTAGTGCTCCCACCCAAGGCTAGCTTAAAATTTGGCCAACAGCGCTGCACACACTCAAATTAAAGCCAACCTTCGGGGATACTATAAACGAAAGTGATTCCAGCTAAGCTGGGAACAGCCCTGACTAGCCCCACAATTTCAACGAGAGAAATGGGGGAAACCTTTTGCGAAAGAAAGCCCCTAACGGGGGCTCTTTCCCTATTGGGAAAGGCAAGCCACAGATACAGGGAGAATCTTCCCACAGGGCAGGGTAAGGGGTGGGGTGGGAAATAGAACAGGAAAAGGGGGGAATTAAATTATTTAAGGGACTAGAGAGGATTAAAAAGAAAGGGGAAATAAAGAAATAAAGAAATGTAACCAGACAATGAGAAGATTGTCCAAGTGCTCCAAATGATCCGGTGCAAAAATGGCCAAGAGGACGTCCTACGTCTGGCCCCTGTATTTAAAGACTCTGACCCCTCCTCCAAATTGGCAACAATCAAAACTCCCCAGCAACCCAAAGTTAACCACTTAAAGGCTTGGGTTCCTCACCAAATTTGCCTAGTCACTGCAGGGTGGCCTGTTTCCCCAACCGCAACACGTGCTCTCTGTTAGGGAGAACACGCTTTCTTCTCAACTGCAGAATGTACACCAACGGCTGACATTTGTTTCTTTCTTTTTGTTTGTTTAGCTTGATTATGGATGATATTTTGCTACAGTCGAGGGCAACCTCATAGGATGCTATAAAACCCAAGAAAAACACACACCGTGCCATAACTAAATTACAAATGTTCATAACAAAGACTCTGCTTTCAGGTACCTGGAAACATGTGCAGATCCAGGGTTGCCATTAATCTCAATTTAAAGAAAAGCTGCTTTGAGTGCCAGCATTCACTCAGCACCAGCTCTCCATTGGTGATATCATTAGCAGAAGGCTTGCCAAAGGGAATACTCTGATAAATAAACTAGCCCATACCAGGCTAATAAGACATCTTCCGGTGCAGTTGGGATCCATTTTACTAGGGTTGGTTTTCCAGCTGTGAAGGGCTCTTGGGTGAAGTGTAGGAAATGAAGTCCTCTTCTGTATATTGAAGGCTGGGGTTTATTTAGTGCACGTTTAGCTGAAAACCGTTACTGGAATATACGAATTCCGAAATCCACAGTTGGGCAAAGCCAAAAGGCCACAAAACTGAGTGCAAGCTTTCGGCATCAGACTGGATGTTCATCAAAGTGGGTTGGGGGCAAGGCGTCGGTCATGGTTTTAAGATGGAAGAAGTGGCAGGCTGCATTGCAATTTGGCTGCCTTAGATGTGATGTGGGTTTCAGGTTATGCTGTGACAAAGGAAAACACGGTGGCTAGTTTCTCCATATCTGAAAATATAAATTCCAGCCTTTACCAATGTAGATCTGAGTCTTAAATGAACTTAATAGGTAGAAAATTGAAGAGAAAACTTGGCCATTTTGCATATTAGCAAAGCTGAAGACTACAACAACAAAAATGACTCTCCAGTTTTGCTAATATAAAAGCTACCTTGTGCATGAATTATCATCATCATCATATTGTTATTGTTATTGTTATTGTTATTACACCACCTTTTTCCCTGACAAGGACTCAAGGCAGCATACAGATAAAAAATGAGGATATATACATATTTGTAATACATAAACACAATGCTTTAAAGCAATAGGATGCCCAGGGACGCCACTTCAGATTTCTTGATATGGGGGCAAAATTATTTTTTTATTCAATTTCATCAAGGAAAAATAAAATCTGTCATGACTAAAGTGAACAATAAACAATAAAAGTCCACAGAAGCCCCCTTGAGACAGGAATGGCAGAGAACAATTTACAGCCTGGGTTTAAAATGCAATTAAAATAAAGGCACAATTGTCAGCCAGGTGTTAAAACTCATGAGCTTGGATTTATTCAAGAAGTGCTTGAATCATGCAGGAAGAGAAAAGGAAGTCCTTAATTCACAAGTCTCCCCGCCCCCCAAAAAACCCACATCATAGCCTCCTAAAAAAAGTAGCTAAGAGGGACATCTTCCTTTTGTGTCATGTTTGTAGGCACAGGTCCAGGTTTTAAGAGCTCTGTCTGAGCACTTCTTTGGTTTTGGGAGGGGTTTTTTTGCCCTACCACTTTCCCTGCGAGAACCTACTCTCTTCCACTTAATCTGAGCAAATAGTAATCCACAGAAAACCCATATTGTGCCTAGAATGTATGGGGCCATGGTAAATGTGGATGAGCCCTAAGACGAGCAGGGCTCCTTTGCTGTTTCTGCAATTTAGCACAATGTTCAAGATTAGATAACAAATAAAGGGAACAGATAGGTAGCCGTGTTGGTCTGCCATAGTCAAAACAAAAAAAATTCCTTCCAGTAGCACCTTAAAGACCAACTATGTTAGTTCTTGGTATGAGCTTTCGTGTGCATGCACACTTCTTCAGATACACTGAAACAGAAGTCACCAGACCCTTCTATATAGTGAGAAGGTGGGGAGGGGTATTACTCAGAAGGGTGGTGGGAATGGGTGATTGGCAGATAGCTGTGATAACTCTGAGTCGTCAACAGGCTCATCACAGCTGTCTGCCAATCACCCATTCCCACCACCCTTCTCACTATATAGAAGGGTCTGGTAACTTCTATTTCAGTGTATCAGTGTATCTGAAGAAGTGTGCATGCACACGAAAGCTCATACCAAGAACTAACTTAGTTGGTCTTTAAGGTGCTACTGGAAGGAATTTTTTTTTGTTTTAAATAAAGGGAACGTATTTCAAGGGCATGTATTTAACCAATGGCTTATGGTTATTAGTTAGGAAAGGAGATCCCCACTAAACATCAGGAAGAACTTTCTGACAGCAAGAGCTATTCGACAGTGGAATGGTCTCCCTCAGGAGGTTGTGGACTGTCCTTCCTTGGCGGTTTTTAAGCAGAGGTTGGATAGCCATTTGTCATTTGCTTTAGCTGAGCTTCCTGCATTGCAGTGGGTAGGACTCGATGACCCTCAAGGCCCTGCCCAACTCTACAGTTCCATGGTTTTGAGGACTGTTTTGCACACTGTGAGAGCTGCAGCAATGGTGGGGAACATATAACATTCCATGCCCTTCCCATGTTTCCCTGCTCAATCTGAGCAGGCTGGAAGCAAAGTGTAAGGTTACCGTAACTTCCATCATAGAGCTTCAATATGCTGATGACAACGTAGTGTGCGCACCCTCAGAGGATAATCTCCAAACCATCCTAAATATCTTAGCAGAAGCTTATGAAAAGCTTGGCCTATTACTCAACATCCAAAAAACCAAAGTTCTGCACCAACAAGTACAAAATAACCCCTCTGCAGCGCCACAAATCCAACTCAATGGTATAACATTGGAAAATGTCAATCACTTCTCCAACCTAGGCAGTTATCCTTCCACAAGGGCCAATATTGATGCCGAAATCCAGCATCACCCGAGCCCTGCGAGTGCGGCTTTCTCCCGATTGAAATGCAGAGTGTTTGAGGGAAACCAAAATGCTAGTTTACAAAGCTATTGTACTACCAACCTTACTACATGCTTGTGAAACATGGACCACTTATAAATGCCATCTCCAACTCCTCAAAAGATTCCATCAACAGTGTCTCCGAAAAATTTTACACATCACTTGGGAAGACAGGCAAACCAATATAAGTGTACTGGAAGAAGCAAAGATCACCAATGTTGAAGCAATGATTCTTCAACATCAAATTCATTGGACTGGTCATGTTGTGCGGATGCCTGATGATCGTCTTCCAAAGCAACTACACTCTATTCTGAACTTAAAAATGGAAAGCGTAATGCTGGTGGTAAACAAAGAGGTTTAAAGACTGTCTCAAGGCAAATCTTTTAAAAATGTAGTATAAACACTGACTACTGGGAAACACTGGCCTGCGAGCACTGCAGTTGGAGAACAGCCTTTGCCAAAGGTGTCATGGACTTTGAAGACACTAAAACTCAGGACGCAAGGGAGAAATGTGCTAAGAGGAAGGCACACTTGGCAAATCTACACCGTGATCAACTCCCACCTGGAAACCAATGTCCCCACTGTGGAGGGACGTGTGGATCCAGAATTGGCCTCCACAGTCACTTACGGACACATTGTTACAACCGTGTTTATGGAAGACAATCTTACTCGGCTACAAGGGATCGCCAAAGCATGTTTCCCAAACATTGGCCATGCTGGCAGGGATTGATGGAAGTTGAGAGTCTGATCGCATGTGCAGACCCCCAGTCTCCCTATCCCTGAGCTATGGCAATGGCATGAATACACATTCACCAAGCACACCTACTGCTGGTTTGTGCTATTGCATACAGACTGGCTCTATGCAATAGTTAAGATAACGAGCAAATTTATTGAACCAGTCTGTTGGCCGGAAGTGTACAGGTTCTTGAAAGAAACACACACGGAGGGCAGACACACACACACACACACACACACTGTCCTTGCCAAATGACAGCCTTCTGAGCTTGCAGTGGGCATTAGGTTACTCTCACGGAGCCACACAGAGGCGAAAACGGTTTTCCATATCTCCTGCTTAAGGGATTTTTTTCGTGGAATGTCCTGAAGGAATAAAAGTGATTTGCACTGGTCATGAGTCATAGTTTGGAGGCTAGGAAAAGACTTTTGTATCATTCATGGGGGATTACTGAGTTACTTGTTGGATGGGTTCAAGATGGATGGGTGCAGTTCAGATTTACTTGTTATTATTTATTGCATGACAACCTAAGAGCTTCCTGGGTCAAGCTAAGAGCCCCTCTCTTGTGACATCCTGTTGCCAACTGTCACCATCCAAGTGCCTCAGGGAACAAAAACGGAAAACAGCCTTCTCTCATTGCATGTCCCTGGCATTTGGTACTCAGAAATATGCTGGCACTGAACATGGAGGTTCCATTTAGCTATTATAGCCAATAACCATTGGTGGAACTGCCCTTCACGAATTTGTTTAACGTTTTAGAATGATTTCATCTCCTCATGTATTTAAATAAAAGGTTGTTCGCTGCTTAAATGCCTTTAGCCATTTGCTTTGTCAATTCCCCCCCCCTTTTGCTCATTTTATCATGAACCTACATTTGCTTTTGTCAGAGTTGTGCTTTTTTATTTTCTCCTTTGAATCTGACAGTCTCTGCTGAAAAGAAGCCTTCTAGCTATGTATTTAACCATGCTGGCATCCTCCTTTTTTCATATCCTTTCTAATCTGCGGTGTACATTTTATCTGAGCTCTGATAAGTTGGCTTTTCCTTCTCCTTCCCCCAACCTCCTTTTCATCAACGTCCTAATATCAGAGAGATCTCCTCTTCTGAAATTTCCTCTTATGTGTTAGCATTGGATGTTCCAGGCAATTTTTCACTCACGTTTATGTTGGATTTGATAAGATTGTGATCAGTGTTTCAGCTGCTATGGCAGCAGTTACTCTTAGCAGTTCCTGGGCACCATTTAACATTCAGTCAGTCTACTTCTTCTCTCGTCACCTCCATGATTTTTCCAGGGCAGAGTATCTTATCTAGATTCCTCCCACCCCTTTGCCATGACTTGAATGCACTTTTATCCAATTAGTGTTAGGAATTGTTGGTGTTTCCTCTCATCACACTTCTTCTTTGGACCATCCCTTAATTTCATTCTCTATCTCAAGCTGTGTTGACCAATAATAATAATAATAATAATAATAATAATTTTTATTTATACCCCACCCTCCCCAGCCAAGGCCGGGCTCAGGGCGGCTAACAAGCAATAATAAAAACAAATTGAATGAATACAACTTAAAAACAAGATTAAAATACAACATTGAAACATTAAAATGCAGCCTCATCACAGAAGGAGAAAGGGAAAAGGAAAGAGGGGGAGGGGGCCAAGTTGATTCTAAGCCAGGGGTCTGCAACCCGCGGCTCCGGAGCCGCATGTGGCTCTTTTACACCTTTGCCAGGGCTCCGGGGTGGATACTAGCGAGGGGAGGAGGCGCATTATGCGCCCCGACACTCCCCACTGTGGCGAGCGGTGTACTGGCTGTGACGTCGCATGGGGGCGGTGCATGCGTTAGTCACGCACCGTCCCGACGTCACCTTCCCGCCCGCCCGCCCGCTACATTGTAAGGGGCATGTACGCTGGTCACTGCATTGAAAGGGGGCATGCACGCTGGTCACTGTTTTGAAGGGGAGTGAAGAACACACACACACAAAAGGTAACTTGTTAATTTAACGTTTATTTCTATGAGGAGGAGTAATTCTGAGGGGTCAAACAAAGAAATAATAAAAAAGGGACAAAAAAGTTATTTTTATAATGACGAGTTTTGCGGCTCCCAGGTTTTTTTTCTTCAGAAACGGGTCCAAGTGGCTCTTTTTGTCTTAAAGGTTGCAGACCCCTGTTCTAAGCCAAAGGCCAGGTTGAACAACTCTGTCTTACAGGCCCTGCGGAAAGAAATCAGATCCTGCAGGTTCTCATGAAGCAAAGCGTTCCACCAGGCAGAAGCCAGTGTGGAAAAGGCCCTGGCTCTGGTTGAAGCTAATCTGACTTCCTTAGGGCCCAGGACCTCTAGGGTATTGCTATTTATGGACCTTAAGGTCCTCCGTGGGGCATAACGGGAGAGGCGGTCCCGTAGGTACGAGGGTCCTAGGCCATGAAGGGCTTTAAAGGACAAAAGCAGCACCTTCAATCTGACCCTGTACTCCACCGGGAGCCAGTGCAGCTGGAAAAGCACTGGGTGAATATGCTCCCATGGCAGAGACCCCGTGAGGAGCCTCGCTGCAGCATTCTGCACCCGCTGGAGTTTCTGGGATAGCTTCAAGGGCAGCCCCGCGTAGAGCGAATTACAGTAGTCAAGCCTGGAGGTGCCCACCACATGGATCTCCTTTGGTCCTGAGGATGCTGGGACACCTCTAGTCAGTAGCAGGGCTCTACTGCTCCCCTGTCTACCAAACACACTGAGTCACTGCTGCTTAGTGAGAGCATAAGGCGGTGGGAAGTCAGTGCAGTGCAGGTGCTGTGGCGAAGCCAATGCTGTGTGCACTGTGCTGAGCTCCCATTGCCTTACCATCACCCCTTTGTTAGCAGTCATAGCTTGGTGCATTTGGGAGGTGCAAGAGCCGGACACCTCACTTGCTCAACCATTACTGCCCCTAGTACCATATTGCTACCATAGCTGCACTTGGAGCGTCTCCACCCCCATCATTCAGTCCACACACTGAGGTCTAGTTCCAAGGGCCTTCTGGTGATTCCCTCACTGCGAGAAGTGAGGTTACAGGGAACCAGGCAGAGGGCCTTCTCGGTAGTGACACCCGCTCTGTGGAAGCCCTCAAGTCAGATGTCAAGGAAATAAAGAATTACACAACTTTAGAAGACATCTGAAGGCAACCCTGTATCGAGCAATTTTTAATGTTGGATGTTTTACCATTTTTTATGTGCTGTGAGCTGCTCAGAGTGGTTGGGGAAACCCAGCCAGATGGGCAGGGTATAAATAATAAATTTATTATTATTATTATTATTATTATTATTATTAATAATAATAATAATAATAATATTCCTACTGTTTTTAGTTCATTTCACTTAAGCCCTCTGACATATAGAGCAACACCACTACAGGTAAGTCTCCATTTACTATTATTCATAACGTGTCTGTAATTGACAAGCTTACAATTTAATAACCCAATCTGTTTAGCCAGTCTTGTTAATATATCTTTTCCTTTCCTCTTAATCCAAAATTCCTTTTTAAAAAATGCCCTCTGTGTAGTAAGTTCTTTCTTTCTTTCTCCATTTAATTTTAAATAGACAAATTTGTTGTTCTCAAGACTCCAGAGCTGCCTTGTCTTAAAGGTGCATGCTGAAGATTTACAAGGCATTAAGGTAAAATTGGTAGAGATATAATGGGCATTAAGTAAGTATTTATGAGAAAAGGTGGAATGGACTAAGTCACCCTACTTCAAATGTTGGATTTGATGATTTGAATGGCCATTGGATGGAAATTCCCTTTGTCTTTAAAAAAAAACACAAGTGAAAGGTGACATGGGGAATATTTCAAATTTCCCTTGTATGGTTTATCAGTTTGTCTCAAGGATTTCTACACTGTGCTGCTCTACATTTGTTATTGTAATGTAATATTGTACTGAAGTAGAAATCTTTCCTGGGTAATCTTTGCTGCCATCTGGAGTACTTTAGTTGAAAAGGCAGGTTTTATAACACAGCTGCCACAGAAAAAGAAAACAAAGCTGTATTGATCGCTCCTTGTATTTGCAAAGTTCTGTACCCTTAATCAGCACTGTGAGATTTTCACATGCTGTTTCTCAAAATTATGGCACCTTTGAGTTGATTGCCTTTGTGCATCCTTTTCTTTCCTTTCTTAAGGGCCAACCATCGTGGCATCAGTCCAACTTCTTCCAGATTTGTTGTTGTTGTTTAGCTGTGTCTGACTCTTCGTGACCCCATGGACCAGAGCACGCCAGGCACTCCTGTCTTCCACTGCCTCCCACAGTTTGGTCAAACTCATGCTGGTAGCTTCGAGAACACTGTCCAACCATCTTGTCCTCTGTCATCCCCTTCTCCTTGTGCCCTCAATCTTTCCCAACATCAGGGTCTTTTCCAGGGAGTCTTCTCTTCTCATGAGGTGGCCAAAGTATTGGAGCCTCAGCTTCAGGATCTGTCCTTCCAGTGAGCACTCAGGGCTGATTTTCTTCAGAATGGATACGCTTAATGTTCTTGCAGTCCATGGGATTCTCAAGAGTCTCATCCAGCACCATAATTCATAAGCATCAATTCTTCAGTGATCAGCCTTCTTTATGATCCAGCTTTCACTTCCATACATCACTACTGGGAAAATCATAGCTTTAACTATACGACCTTTGTCAGCAAGGTGATGTCTCTGCTTTTTAAGATGCTGTCTAGGTTTGTCATTGCTTTTCTT
Source organism: Podarcis melisellensis (assembly GCF_964234715.1). Taxonomy (NCBI): domain Eukaryota; kingdom Metazoa; phylum Chordata; class Lepidosauria; order Squamata; family Lacertidae; genus Podarcis; species Podarcis melisellensis. The sequence continues at coordinate 82,412,032 of NC_138539.1, forward strand.
CCAAGAAACAGGTGTCTTTTAATTTCGTGACTGCTGTCACCATCTGCAGTGATCATGGAACCCAAGAATATGAAAAAATCCCTAAGCCCCGGGGTCACAATTTCATCAAAAATCCGACTTTCGGCAATTCACTCAAAAATGGAGACAAACAGTTGCAAATGCTCCCCTGAAAGGTTTGGCGGTCGAAACAGAAGGCTTTTTGTCACAGGAAAAGAAATCAGCCCTCCACAACTTAACTGGCAGAAAAAGATTTTTTTGAAAAAAACCCTAAGCCCCAGGGACACAATTTCATCAAAACTCTGACTTTCGGCAATTGACTCAAAAATGGTGCCAAACGGTTGCTAATGCTCCCCTGAAAGGTTTGGCGGTCGAAAGAGAAGCCTTTTTATCACAGGAAAAGAAATCAGCCCTCCACAACTTAACCGGCAGAAAAATATTTTTTGGGAAAAAAACCCTAAGCCCCGGGGACACAATTTCATCAAAACTCTGACTTTCGGCAATTAATTCAAAAATGGTGCCAAACGCTTGCAAATCCTCCCCTGAAAGGTTTGGCGGTCCAAACAGAAGGCTGTTTATCACAGGACAGAAAATCAGCCCTCCACAACTTAACCGGCAGAAAAAGATTTTTTTGAAATAATCCCTAAACCCCGGGGTCACAATTTCATCAAAAATCTGACTTTCGGCAATTGACTCAAAAATGGTTCCAAACGGTTGCAAATGCTTGCTTGAAAGGTTTAGCGGTCGAAACAGAAGGCTTTTCATCACAGGAAAAGAAATCAGCCCTCCACAACTTAACCGGCAGAAATAGATTTTTTTGAAAAAATCCCTAAGTCCCAAGGTCACAATTTCATCAAAACTCTTACTTTCGGCAATTGATTCAAAACTGGTGCCAAATGGTTGCAAATGCTCCCCTGAAAGGTTTGGTGGACGAAACAGAAGGCTTTTTATCACAGGAAAAGAAATCAGCCCTTGACAACTTAAGCGGCAGAAAAATATTTTTTTGAAAAAAATCCCTCAGCCCTGGGGTCACAATTTCATCAAAAATCTGACTTTCGGCAATTCACTCAAAAATGGTGCCAAATGGTTACAAATGCTCCCCTGAAGGTTTTGGCGGTCGAAACAGAAGGCTTTTCATCACACTTAAAGAAATCAGCCCTCGGAAACGTAAGAGGCAGAAAAATATTTTTTTGAAAAAAAATCCCTAAGCCCCGGGGTCACAATTTCATCAAAAATCTGACTTTCGGCAATTCACTCAAAAATGGTGCCAAACGGTTGCAAATGCTCCCCTGAAAGGTTTGGCAGTCGAAACAGAAGGCTTTTCATCAAAGGAAAAGAAATAAGCCCTCCACAACTTAACCGGCAGAAAAATATTTTTTTCAAAAAAAAACCCTAAGCCCCGGGATCACAATTTCATCAAAACTTTGACTTTCGGCAATTGACTCAAAAATGGTGCCAGAAGGCTTTTCATCACACTTAAAGAAATCAGCCCTCGGAAACGTAAGAGGCAGAAAAATATTTTTTTGAAAAAAAATCCCTAAGCCCCGGGGTCACAATTTCATCAGAACTCTGACTTTCGGCAATTAATTCAAAAATGGTGCCAAAAGACTGCAAATGCTCCCCTGAAAGGTTTGGTGGTCGAAGCAGAAGGCTTTTCAATAACAGGAAAAGAAATCAGCCCTTGACAACTTAACCGGCAGAAAAATATTTTTTTAAAAAAATGCCTAAGCCCCGGGGTCACAATTTCATCAAAAATCTGACTTTCGGCAATTGACTCAAAAATGGTGCCAAACAGTTGCAAATGCTCCCCTGAAAGGTTTGGCGGTCGATACAGAAGGTTTTTTATCACAGGTCAGAAAATCAGCCCTCAACAACTTAACCGGTATAAAAAGATTTTTTTGAAAAAATCCCTAAGCCCCGGGGTCACAATTTCATCAAAAATCTGACTTTCGGCAATTGACTCAAAAATGGTGCCAAACGGTTGCAAATGCTCCCCTGAATGGTTTGGCTTTCAAAACAGAAGACTTTTTATCAGAAGAAAAGAAATCAGCCCTTGACAACTTAACCGGCAGAAAAATATTTTTTAAAAAAAATGCCTAAGCCCCGGGGTCACAATTTCATCAAAAATCTGACTTTCGGCAATTGACTCAAAAATGGTGCCAAAAGGCTGCAAATGCTCCCCTGAAAGGTTTGGCGGTCGAAACAGAAGGCTTTTCATCACACGAAAAGAAATCAGCCCTCAAAAACTTAACCAGTAGAAAAATTTTTTTAAAAAATAATCCCTAAGCCCCGGGGTCACAATTTCATCAAAACCCTGACTTTCGGCAATTGATTCAAAAACGGTGCCAAACGGTTGAAAATGCTCCCCTGAAAAGTTTGGAGGTCGAAACAGAAGGCTTTTCATCACAGGAAAAGAAATCAGCCCTTGACAACTTAACCGGCAGAAAAATATTTTTTTGAAAAAATCCCTAAGCCCCGGGGTCACAATTTCATCAAAAATCTGACTTTCGGCAATTGATTCAAAAATGGTGCCAAACGGTTTTAAATGCTCCCCAGAAAGGTTTGGCGGTCGAAAAGGAAGGCTTTTCGTCAGACTAAAAGAAATCAGCCCCCGAAAACTTAACCGGTAGAAAAATATTTTTTTGAAAAAATCCCTAAGCCCCGGGGTCACAATTTCATCAAAACTCTGACTTTCAGCAATTGATTCAAAAATGGTGCCAAACGATTGCAAATGCTCCCCTGAAAGGTATGGCGGTCGAAACAGAAGACTTTTTATCACAGGAAAAGAAACCAGCCCTTGACAACTTAACCGGCAGAAAAAATTTTTTTTGAAAAAATCCCTCAGCCCTGGGGTCACAATTTCATCAAAACTCTGAATTTCGGTAATTCACTCAAAAATGGTGCCAAATGGTTGCGAATGCTCCCCTGAAAGGTTTGGCGGTCGAAAGAGAAGGCTTTTTATCACAGGACAAGAAATCAGCCCTCAAGAACTTAACCGGCAGAAAAGGATTTTTTTGAATAAATCCTTAAGCACAATTTCATCAAAACTCAGACTTTCGGCAATTGATTCAAAAATGGTGCCAAACGGTTGCAAATGCTCCCCTGAAAGGTTTGGCGGTCGAAACAGAAGACTTTTTATCTCATGAAAAGAAATCAGCCCTCGACAAATTAACCGGCAGAGAAATGTTTTTTTGGAAAAATCCCTAAGCCCCGGGGTCACAATTTCGTCAAAAATCTGACTTTCGGCAATTGACTCAATAATGGTGTCAAACGGTTGAAAATGCTGCCCTGAAAGGTTTGGCGGTCGAAACAGAAGGCTTTTCGTCACACTTAAAGAAATCATCCCTCAAAAACTTAACCGGTAGAAAAATGTTTTTTTGAAAAAATCCCTAAGCCCCGGGGTCACAATTTCATCAAAACATTGACTTTCTGCAATTGACTCAAAAATGGTGCCAAAAGGCTGCAAATGCTCCCCTGAAAGGTTTGGCGGTCGAAATAGAAGGCTTTTCATCACAGGAAAAGAAATCAGCCCTCCACAACTTAACCGGCAGAAAAATTTTTTTTTGAAAAAATCCCTCAGCCCTGGGGTCACAATTTCATCAAAACTCTGACTTTCTGCAATTGACTCATAAATGGTGCCAAACGTTTGCAAATGCTCCCCTGAAAGGTTTGGCGGTCGAAACAGAAGACTTTTCATCACAGGAAAAGAAATCAGCCCTCCACAACTTAACCGGCAAAAAAAGATTTTTTTGAAAAAATCCTTAAACCCTTGGGTCACAATTTCATCAAAAATCTGACTTTCGGCAATTGACTCAATAAAGATGCCAATGCTCCACTGAAAGTTTTGGCAGTCGCAACAGAAGGCTTTTTATCACAGGAAAAGAAATCAGCCCTCGACAACTTAACCGGCAGAAATAGATTTTTTTGAAAAAATCCCTAAGCCCGGGGATCACAATTTCATCAAAATTTTGACTTTCGGGCATTCACTCAAAAATGCTGCCAAATGGTTGCAAATGCTCCTCTGAGAGGTTTGGCGGTCGAAACAGAAGGCTTTTTATCTCAGGAAAAGAAATCAGCCCTTGACAACTTAACCTGCAGAATTATTATTTTCTTGAAAAAATCCCCAAGCCCCGGGGTCACAATTTATTCAAAAATCTGACTTTCGGCCATTCACTCAAAGATGCTGCCAAATGGTTGCAAATCCTCCTCTGAGAGGTTTGGCGGTCGAAACAGAAGGCTTTTTATCAAAGGAAAAGAAATGAGCCCTTGACAACTTAAGCGGAAGAATTTTTTTTTCAAAAAATCCCTAAGCCCCGGAGTCACAATTCCATCAAAAATCTGACTTTCGGCCATTCACTCAAAAATGCTGCCAAACGGTTGCACATCGTCCCCTGAGAGGTTTGGCGATCCAAACAGAAGCCTTTTTATCACAGGAAAAGAAATCAGCCCACGACAACTTAACCTGCAGAATTTATTTATTTTTTTGAAAAAATCCCTAAGCCCCGGGGTCACAATTCCATCAAAAATCTGACTTTCGGCCATTCACTCAAAAATGGTGTGAAACGGTTGCATATCCTCCCCTGAGAGGTTTGACGGTGGAAACAGAACCCTTTTTCTCACAGGAAAAGAAATGAGCCGTTGGCAACGTAACCGGAAGAAAAAATTTTTTTCAAAATCCCTAAACCCCGGAGTCACAATTCCATCAAAAATCTGACTTTCGGCCATTCACTCAAAAATGTTTCCAAACGGTTGCAAATGCTCCCCTGAGAGGTTTGGCAGTCGAAACAAAAGGCTTTTTATCTCAGGAATAGAAATCATCCCTCGAAAATTTAACCGGCAGAAAAAGATTTTTTTGAAAATATCTCTAAGCCCCGGAGTCACAATTCCATCAAAAATCTGACTTTCGGCCATTCACTCAAAACTGCTGCCAAACGGTTGCAAATGCTCCCCTGAGAGGTTTGGCTGTCGAAACAGAAGGCTTTTTATCACAGTAAAAGAAATCAGCCCTCGACAACTTAACCAGCAGAAATAGATTTTTTTGAAAAAATCCCTAACCCCCGGGGTCAAAATTTCATCAAAATTTTGACTTTCGGCCATTCACTCAAAAATGTTGCCAAACGGTTGCAAATGCTCCCCTGAGAGGTTTGGCGGTCAAAACAGAAGGCTTTTTATCTCAGGAATAGAAATCATCCCTCGAAAATTTAACCGGCAGAAAAAGATTTTTTTGAAAATATCCCTAAGCCCCGGAGTCACAATTCCATCAAAAATCTGACTTTTGGCCATTCACTCAAAAATGCTGCCAAACGGTTGCACATCGTCCCCTGAGAGGTTTGGCGATCCAAACAGAAGCCTTTTTATCACAGGAAAAGAAATCAGCCCTCGACAACTTAACCAGCAGAAATAGATTTTTTTGAAAAAAATCCCTAACCCCCGGGGTCAAAATTTCATCAAAATTTTGACTTTCGGCCATTCACTCAAAAATGTTGCCAAACGGTTGCAAATGCTCCCCTGAGAGGTTTGGCAGTCAAAACAGAAGGCTTTTTATCTCAGGAATAGAAATCATCCCTCGAAAATTTAACCGGCAGAAAAAGATTTTTTTGAAAATATCCCTAAGCCCCGGAGTCACAATTCCATCAAAAATCTGACTTTCGGCCATTCACTCAAAAATGCTGCCAAACGGTTGCACATCGTCCCCTCAGAGGTTTGGCGATCCAAACAGAAGCCTTTTTATCACAGGAAAAGAAATCAGCCCTCGACAACTTTACCTGCAGATTTATTTATTTTTTGAAAAAATCCCTAAGCCCTGGAGTCACGATTTCGTCAAAAATCTGACTTTCGGGCATTCACTCAAAAATGCTGCCAAATGGTTGCAAATCCTCCTCTGAGAGGTTTGGCTGTCGAAACAGAAGGCTTTTTATCTCAGGAAAAGAAATCAGCCCTTGACAACTTAACCTGCAGAATTATTATTTTCTTGAAAAAATCCCCAAGCCCCGGGGTCACAATTTATTCAAAAATCTGACTTTCGGCCATTCACTCAAAAATGCTGCCAAATGGTTGCAAATCCTCCTCTGAGAGGTTTGGCGGTCGAAACAGAAGGCTTTTTATCACAGGAAATGAAATCAGCCCTCGACAACCTAACCTGCAGAATTTATTCATTTTGAAAAAATTCCAAACCCCGGAGTCACAATTTCATCAAAAATCTGACTTTCGGCCATTCACTCAAAAATGGTGCCAAACGGTTGCAAATCCTCCCCTGAGAGGTTTGGCGGTCGAAACAGAAGCCTTTTTATCACAGGAAAAGAAATCAGCCCTCGACAACTTAACCGGCAGAAATTTTTTAAGAAAAAAAATCCCTTAGCCCCCTAGGTCACAACTTCATCAAAAATCTGACTTTCGGTCATTCACTCAAAAATCGTGCCAAATGGTTGCAAATGCTCCCCTGAGAGGTTTCGCGGTCGAAACAGAAGGCTCTTTATCTCAGGAAAAGAAATGAGCCCTTGACAACTTAAGCGGAAGAATTTTTTTTTTCAAAAAATCCCTAAGCCCCGGAGTCACAATTCCATCAAAAATCTGACTTTCGGCCATTCACTCAAAAATGCTGCCAAACGGTTGCACATCGTCCCCTGAGAGGTTTGGCGATCCAAACAGAAGCCTTTTTATCACAGGAAAAGAAATCAGCCCACGACAACTTAACCTGCAGAATTTATTTATTTTTTTGAAAAAATCCCTAAGCCCCGGAGTCACAATTCCATCAAAAATCTGACTTTCGGCCATTCACTCAAAAATGGTGTGAAACGGTTGCATATCCTCCCCTGAGAGGTTTGACGGTCGAAACAGAAGGCTTTTTCTCACAGGAAAAGAAATGAGCCCTTGACAACTTAACCGGAAGAATTTTTTTTTTTCAAAAAATCCCTAATCCCTTGAGTCACAATTCAATCAAAAATCTGACTTTCGGCCATTTACTCAAAAATGTTTCCAAACTGTTGAAAATGCTCCCCTGAGAGTTTTGGCTGTCGAAACAGAACACTTTTTATCACAGGAAAAGAAATGAGCCCTCGACAACTTAACCAGCAGAAAAAGATTCTTTTGAAAAAATCCGTAAGCACTGGGGTCACAATTTCATCAAAAATCCGAATTTCGGCCATTCACTCAAAAATGGTACAAACGGTTGCAAATGATCCCCTGAGAGGTTTGGCGGTCGAAACAGAAGGCTTTTTATCACAGGAAAAGAAATCAGCCCTCGACAACTTAACCGGCAGAAAAAGAATTTTGAAAAAATCCCTAACCCCCGGGGTCACAATTTCATCAAAATTTTGACTTTCGGCTATTCACTCAAAAATGTTGCCAAACGGTTGCAAATGCTCCCCTGAGAGGTTTGGCGGTTGAAACAGAAGGCTTTTTATCCAGGAAAATAAATCAGCCCTCAACAACTTAACCTGCAGAATTTTTTTTTTCTTTGAAAAAATCCCTAAGCCCCGGAGTCACAATTCCATTAAAAATCTGACTTTCGGCCATTCACTCAAAAATGGTGCCAAACGGTTGCAAATGCTCCCCTGAAAGGTTTGGCGGTCGAAACAGAAGGCTTTTTATCTCAGGAAAAGAAATCAGCCCTCAACAACTTAACCGGCAAAAAAAAATATTTTTTTGAAAAATTCCCTAAGCCCCGGGGTCACAATTTCATCAAAAATCTGACTTTTGGCCATTCACTCAAAAATGGTGTGAAACGGTTGCATATCCTCCCCTGAGAGGTTTGGCGGTCGACACAGAAGGCTTTTTATCACAGGAAAAGAAATGAGCCCTCGACAACTTAACCTGCAGAATTTTTTTTTTCTTTGAAAAAATCCCTAAGTCCCGGAGTCACAATTTCATAAAAAATCTGACTTTCGGCAATTCACTTCAAAAATGGTGTGAAACGGTTGCATATCCTCCCCTGAGAAGTTTGACGGTCGAAACAGAAGGCTTTTTCTCACAGGAAAAGAAATGAGCCCTTGACAACTTAACCGGAAGAAATTTTTTTAAAAAAAAAAAATCCCTAAGCAATTGAGTCACAATTCCATCAAAAATCTGACTTTCGGCCATTCACTCAAAAATGGTGCCAAACGGTTGCCCTCGACAACTTAACCTGCAGAATTTTTTTTTTTTTAAAAAAAATCCCTAAGCCCCGGAGTCATAATTTCATCAAAACTGGGGGTTTTTCAAAAAAATCTTTTTCTGCCGGTTATGTTTTCGAGGGCTGATTTCTTTTCCTGTGATGAAAATCCTTCTGTTTTGACCGCCAAACCTTTCAGGGGAGCATTTGCAACTGTTTGGCACCATTTTTGAGTGAATTGCCGAAAGTCAGATTTTTGATGAAATTGTGACCCCGGGGCTTGGAGATTTTTTCAAAAAAAATAATTCTGCCGGTTAAATTGTTGAGGGCAGATTTCTTTTCCTGTGATAAAAAGCCTTCTGTTTCGACCACCAAACCTCTCAGGGGAGCATTTGCAAACGTTTGGCACCATTTTTGAGTGGTGGATTAGTAGTAAAATAGCTTTAAAGAAGAAGTAAAGTAGGAGTAAAATTATAGTAAAGTAATAGGAAAATGATAGTAAAACAGTAGTGAAGTAGTAGTAAAGCAGTAGCAAAATGGCAGTAAAGTGGTAGTAAAAGGGTAGTAAAGTAGTAGTAGTAATGCAGCAGTAAAATAGTAGTAAAATGGTAGTAAGGCAGTAGTGAAACAGCAGTAAGATAGTAGTAAAGTAGTAGTAAAGTTGTAGTAAAATGATCCAATAGTAAAGTGGTGGATTAGTAGTAAAATAGCTTTAAAGTAGTAGTAAAGTAGTAGTAAAGTTGTAGTAAAGGATATCAAGGTAGTAGTAAAATGATAGTAAAGCAGTAGTAAGGCAGTAGTAAAGTATTGTTAAAAAGGTAGTAAAGTAGTAGTAAAGCGGTAGTAATGTAGTAGTAAAGCGGTAGTAATGTAGTAGTAAAGTGGTAGTAAAGTAGTAGTAAAGCAGTAGTAAAGTAGTAGTAAGAATGACCTCAGAAATTGTGACCCAGTGGCTTAGGGATTTTTCCAAAAAAACAAATTTCTGCAAGTTAATTTGTCGAGGGCTGATTTTTTTCCTGTGATAAAAAGCCTTCAGTTTAGTCCGCCAAACCTCTCAGGGGAGCATTTGCAACCGTTTGGCACCATTTTTGAGTGAATAGCCGCAAGTAAGATTTTTGATCGATTTCTGACTCTGGGGCTTAGGTATTTTTTCAAAAAATATTTTTCTGCTGGTTAAGTTGTCGAGGGCTGATTTCGTTTACTGAGATAAAAAGCCTTCTGTTTCGACCGCCAAACCTTTAAGGGGAGCATTTGCAACCGTTTGGGACCATTTTTGAGTGAATGGCCGAAAGTCAGATTTTTGATGGAATTGTGACTCCGGGGCTTAGAGATATTTTCAAAAAAATCTTTTTCTGCCGGTTAAGTTGTCGAGGCTGATTTATTTTCCTGATATAAAAAGCCTTCTGTTTCCGCTGCCAAACCTCTCAGGGGAGCATTTGCAAATGTTTGGCACCATTTTTGAGTGAATGGCCGAAAGTCAGATTTTTGATCAAATTGTGACCCCGGGGCTTGGAGATTTTTTCAAAAAAAATAATTCTGCCGGTTAAATTCTTGGGAGCTGATTTCTTTTCCTGTGATAAAAAGGCTTCTGTTTCAACTGCCAAACCCTCAGGGGAGCATTTGCAAACGTTTGGCACCATTTTTGAGTGGTGGATTAGTAGTAAAATAGCTTTAAAGAAGAAGTAAAGTAGGAGTAAAATTATAGTAAAGTAATAGGAAAATGATAGTAAAACAGTAGTGAAGTAGTAGTAAAGCAGTAGCAAAATGGCAGTAAAGTGGTAGTAAAAGGGTAGTAAAGTAGTAGTAGTAATGCAGCAGTAAAATAGTAGTAAAATGGTAGTAAGGCAGTAGTGAAACAGCAGTAAGATAGTAGTAAAGTAGTAGTAAAGTTGTAGTAAAATGGTCCAATAGTAAAGTGGTGGATTAGTAGTAAAATAGCTTTAAAGTAGTAGTAAAGTAGCAGTAAAGTGGTAGTAATGTAGTGGTAAAACGGTAGTAAAGTAGTAGTAAAGCGGTAGTGAAGTAGTAGTAAAGCAGTAGTAAAGTAGTAGTAAGAATGACCTCAGAAGTGTTCGTTGTACAAAAAGGCGCCATGTTGTGACCGCCAAACCTCTCAGGGGAGCATTTACAAACGTTTGGCACCATTTTTGAGTGGTGGATTAGTAGTAAAATGATAGTAAAACAGTAGTGAAGTAGTAGTAAAGCAGTAGCAAAATGGCAGTAAAGTGGTAGTAAAAGGGTAGTAAAGTAGTAGTAGTAATGCAGTAGTAAAATAGTAGTAAAATGGTAGTAAGGCAGTAGTAAGGCAGTAGTAAAATGGTAGTAAAGTAGTAGTAAAGTGGTAGTAAAGTAGTGGTAAAACGGTAGTAAAGTAGTAGTAAAGCGGTAGTGAAGTAGTAGTAAAGCAGTAGTAAAGTAGTAGTAAGAATGACCTCAGAAGTGTTCGTTGTACAAAAATGCGCCATGTTGGTAGCCTCAATCACAGAGGTTTTTCCAGTTGTTTCCAGAGTGGGGTGGGGGGAATGGCTTCTCAGTGTTTGTATGTTGATCCCTGTTTACACTATTATGTTAAAAAGTACACCAGAATTTAGTGGCGTTGGATATTTTGGGTCCCAAAATGTCCCCGCCAGCATTGGCTGCATAAAATCCTTTAGTCAGAACTGAGCGATGGGGAACACACTGTCGTGAGTCAGGAGCTGTGTGAGGAGCCCGTAGTCAAAACTGAGGTGAGGAGAAAAGCATACCCTCCAACATTTCTCCGATGAAAATAGGGGTGCCCTGTTCTGTAACAACAATTTTACTACAGTGGTACCTCAGGTTAAGTACTTAATTCGTTCCGGAGGTCCGTTCTTAAACTGAAACTGTTTTTAACCTGAAGCACCACTTTAGCTAATGGGGCCTCCTGCTGTCGCCGCGCCGCCGGATCATGATTTCTGTTCTCAGAAGCAAATTTCTTAACCTGAAGCACTATTTCTGAGTTAGCTGTGTGAGGAACCAGTAGTCAAAATAAGGGATTTGACTTAGATTATATCTTACCGGCCCAGTGGTTTTTCCTTCTTTCTTCAGTAGGCACCATTTTTGAGTGAATGGCCGAAAGTCAGATTTTTGATGAAATTGTGACCCAGGGGCTTTGGGATTATTATTATTTTTTTTAAAAAAAAATATATTCTGCAAGTTGGACTTCCGGAGGCGGCGCGAAGGGTAATGGCTGCCCTTTCCTAATCGGGAAGGGAGCTCCGCTCGAAAACGGGTCGTCCGCTACGGCGAAGCGGAGACCCACATCGGAAAACTGCAGGCGGCAGAAGCCTGCAGTCTTGGGACCCGGCGGGCGCCAGGAGCTGCCCCCGAAACGTTGAAGGAACCCCGTAAGGGGCTCCGGATCGCGGAGGAGGCAGCGGCGCTGAGGGTCGTTCCGCAATCGGTGGAGAGAAGCCGCGAAGCTGTTGCCGGTGAGCGCTGACCTTTCTTCCTGGATTTGGCACTTTGAAAAGCAGCAACCCGTGAGTAACAAAGACTTTTAATCAATTTGAGACTAAAAAGCAACTGAATTTGGCTGAAAGCGGAGGTCGAAAAGAAAAAGGAAGTCCGTCTTCCGCTGCCACTGAACTTCAAAGCAAAGAGCTGGAGGAGTGGAGGCTGTAAGTGAATCTTTCATTAATTGGATCTGAGCATTTATTGAACCTCATTTAAAGGCAGAAAAGGAGTTTAAGCATTGGATTTATGTGTTAGCATGGACTGTGAAATCTTCCTCTGTTGAAGTTACAATTTAAAGAAGAAAACCAGGTGCTGGAACTGCCTGGTAACAGTAGCAGTCAGTTTGCAGACTCAAGTATTTTGATACATAAATTGGAAAAATTTGAGAGGTCTGGACTTTGTTACTTTATAACACCAACTGAAGTACCAGCAAGCACTGTTTCGAGACATTGTGTTTTTTATAACACCAACTCTGCTAAAAATTTAACATTTGAAGGCTTTTGGACATTAATTTCATTATCTTTGGGTATTTCTTCCTGAAAGACATTTTAAGCTCCCCCTAGAGGTTTTTGAACTTAACAGCAGTGATATTGTTTTACTTTCTATTTCCCGGCCTGCTGGCTGAGTGCTGTCATCTGGACCGTCTTTTTCTCATGGGAACAACTCAGCTTGACCTTGACTACCAGATAAACTTGGAATGAGTGGCGCAAAGAAAAAGGAGACTAAAGAAAAAGAACAAAGACCAAGAACGAGACAAACAACCTTAGCCTCAACTTTACAACAACGCAGATCGTCTGTGCCTATTTTGCACTCTGAGGAAGAAGCTGCCTCCTTGCCACAGGCAGGGGGAGGAGAGACAGAGGAATTACAACTGGAGGATATGGCTTCAGGATCAGCTGCTTCTATCTTAGAAAAAAATTATGAAAAATTGGAATCTTTGGATAAGAGAGTGGAATCTTTGGACAAAAAGGCTGATGAACAAACATCGAAAATAGATCAGAACACAGAATGTTTAAATAGATTAACTGGACAAGTGGCACAGAACGTTCAAACGATTGCAAAATTGGAGGAGGCTACAGGGGAGAACAGGAAATTGGCTGAAGATACTAGCCAAAGACTTGGAAAGTTAGAAAAAGAGGTGAGACCACTCAACAAACAAGTAGGTGAACATCAGACCTATCTTTCGATGATTGAATTGAAAAATAGGGAGACCAACTTAAGGATAAGATCTGTACCCGAAGTAGAAGAAGATAACCTGGCTGAGTTTTTGACCAAAATATTTTCCAAGCATTGGAACCTTGAGGAGAAAGATTTTAAAATCACATCAGCTTTTAGACTTGGAAGACTGATAAGAAAAGACAAGCCCAGAGACTGCTTGATAACAGTGAGATCAAAGGAGGAGAGGGACAAGATTTTGGGCCTACACTACAGAAAATCACTGGACATTTTGGACAAAAGAATTGAAATTTACAAGGACATTCCTAGACAGCTTTTGGATTTGAGATCTGAGTATTTGGAACTAGCAAAACTACTGAGGAGCAACTCAATCATCTTTAGGTGGGACTTCCCTCAAGGATTATCTTTTACTTTTAGAGGGAGGAAGATTAAAATTAGAACATTGGAAGACAGAGACAAATTTCTGAACCAGTACGGAGAAGACCTTCATAAAGGACTTGGATCACTGCCGGAGCCTGGAGCACCAAAGGAACCGGCACCCTTGGATCCTGAAGATCCAGAGAACAAGGTACCACCCCCTGAAAAATAACCAGATCTATCCAGGATGTCTCTGCAACTTCTGAGTTGGAACATAAATGGCTGCAACATTCCGGAAAAAAGGAAGAAAATCTTTCATATATTAAAAAAGGAACAATTGGACATTATCTGCTTGCAAGAAACACATGTGACTAGGCTCCACAGAAAAGTATTGGTAAATAAAAGACTTGGCCAGGAATTTATATCTTCAGATAGAGTAAAGAAGAGAGGGGTGGTGATATATGCAAGAGAGAGCCTTTCACCTAAATTATTATTTAAAGACGAACATGGCAGAATTTTGGCAGTCGAAATACAACATCAAGGAGAAAAAATTATGCTATTAGGAATCTACGCACCAAATGAAGGGAAATCTGAATTTTATAAGAAGTTGCATGAGAGCATGCTGGAATATCTGGACTTTGACAACATCATTATGATGGGAGATATGAACGGGATTGTATCAACTAACATGGACAAGTCGCAAAGTCAAAAAGTTACTAAAGATGGCAGACTACCAAAGACCTTTTTTGAAATGACAGACAATATGGACTGGATTGACATTTGGAGAACGAGAAACCCCTTGGGAAAAGAAGGAACATTCTTCTCTGAAGCCCATCTGACTTGGACAAGAATCGACCAAATATGGATTACTAGAGGTCTGGCACCTAAGGGCAGGAAAGTGGAAATCTGCCCAAAGACCTGCTCCGACCATAACGCTTTGAAAATGGATTTGACACTGTTACCAACCGGTTCCTTTCAATGGAAGATGAATGACAACCTATTTAGAGATCAGGAGATCATTAAGAAGGCCCAAAAAGTTTTGAAGGACTATTTTGAAATAAATTTGAACACAACGGTGGAAAAAAGAACAATCTGGGACGCAAGTAAAGCCGTGATGAGAGGGTTCTTAATACAACAGAATGTTATAAAGAAAAGGAAACAAAATGAAAAGAAAGACAAGATTTTGGAGAAAATTAAAGAATTAGAGAAGAAGTTAAGAATAAACCCGAAGTCACAGCTGATTCTGAGAGAAATCAAACTTCACCAGGCACAATATTCTAAACTGATAAATCAGGAAATAGAATGGAAGATTAAATCAATGAAACAAAAAACGTTTGAATCGGCAAATAAATGTGGGAAACTGCTGGTTTGGCAGTTGAAGAAGAGACAAAAGTTGAACATAGTAACAAATTTGGAAATTGAAGGAAGAAATATTCAGAACCCCGTGGAAATCAGAAAATCCTTCCAGAAATATTTCAAGAAACTATATACTCAAGGGCCGCAAAATGAGGTTGAGATTGAACAATTTTTGAAAAAAAATAGTCTTAAAAAACTTGGAGGGAAGGAAGGCGCTGGAATCGTGGAAGGAAGCTTTTATCACATTGATACCAAAATCAGAAACTGAAAAAACACAACTTAAGAACTATCGCCCCATCTCCCTTCTAAATGTGGATTACAAAATATTTGCTGATGTTTTAGCAGGCAGACTTAAAAGAGTTTTAAATGAAGTAATTCATAAAGACCAGGCCGGCTTTCTCCCAGGTAGACACATGTTTGCAAACACAAGGAACATTATTGACATTTTGGAACTTTTGCAAACAGACATAAACACTAAAGCAGTGCTGATTTTTGTAGACGCGGAGAAGGCCTTCGACAACATCTCTTGGAAATTTATGAAGGGAAATTTAAAAGAAATGGGAGTGGGGCGGGGTTTTGAAAATGGGATTGATGCAATATATTCAGAACAAAAAGCTAAATTGATAGTCAACAATGTGGTAACGGAAGAATTTAAAATTGAAAAAGGAACACGACAAGGCTGCCCGATTTCCCCTCTGTTGTTTATTTCAGTTTTGGAGGTGCTCCTGAACTTGATCAGAGGTGACCGGTTGGTGCAGGGGATTCAGGTCGGAGCGAAACAATATAAACTTAAAGCTTTTGCAGATGACCTAGTTTTGACACTGCAGGAGCCAGAATCTAGTACGAAAAGAGTATTACAACTGATACATGATTTTGGTCAGGTGGCGGGATTTAAGCTAAATAAACAAAAAACGAAGGTGTTAGGGAAAAATATGACAGATACAGAGTCAGAACGGTTTCAGAGAGAAACAGAATTATCATTGGTGAAAAAGGTAAAGTACCTAGGGGTCAACATAACAGCCAAAAATCTGAGTCTATTTAAGGACAATTATGAAAAATGCTGGTCTGAAATTAAGAGAGACTTGGATAGCTGGGCAAAATTGAAGCTTTCTTTGTTGGGCCGAATTGCTGCTATTAAGATGAATGTATTGCCAAAGATGTTGTTTCTGTTCCAAACATTGCAAATTGTGGACAAAACGGAGTGTTTCCGGAGGTGGCAGAGAGATATTTCCAAATTTGTCTGGCAGGGCAAAAAGCCCAGAATTAAGTTTAAGATATTAACAGATGCGAAAGAAAGAGGGGGCTTCGCCCTGCCAGACTTAAGGTTGTACTATGAAGCCGCAGCTTTCTGCTGGCTAAAAGATTGGCTACTTCTCGAAGACACTGACGTGTTGGATCTGGAAGGCTATAACAATGCTTTTGGTTGGCATGCATACTTGTGGTATGATAAGGTTAAGATCAATAAGGCCTTTAAGAACCATATTGTCAGAAAAGCAGTGTTTAATGTCTGGACAAAATATAAAGACTTATTGGAAAATAAAACTCCAAGGTGGCTCTCACCTTTGGAAGCTAAGGCCCGAAAAAGAACCAATATGGAAGCCTATTGGCCAAAATATTGGGAACTGTTAGAAAAAGACGGAGATAATTGGAAATTGCAGAGTATGGAGAAAAGGAAGGATAAAGTGCGAGACTGGTTACACTACGCTCAGATTAAAGAAATTTTTTAAAGTGATAAAAAGCTAGGGTTCCAGGTGGAGAAATCGAAGTTGGAAACAGAATTGTTAGAACCTAAGACTAAGGTACTTTCAAGAATGTATAACTTGCTGTTGAAATGGAATACACAAGACGAAATGGTGAAGTCGGCTATGATAAAATGGGCACAGGATATTGGGCATAATATTATGTTTGAAGACTGGGAAAGGTTGTGGACCACTGGGTTGAACTTTACTGCATGTAATGCTTTGAAAGAAAATGTAATGAAAATGATATACAGATGGTACATGACCCCAGTTAAACTTACCAAAATATACCATTTGTCTGATAATAAATGTTGGAAATGTAAAGAAAATGAAGGAACATTCTTTCACCTCTGGTGGACCTGCCCTAAAGTGAAGGTCTTCTGGGAAATGATATATAATGAGTTGAAAAAGGTATTTAAGTATACCTTCACCAAGAAACCAGAGGCCTTTCTTCTGGGCCTTGTCGACCAGAAGGTGTTAAAGAAGGATAGAACATTTTTCATGTATGCAACAACAGCAGCAAGGATACTACTCGCTAAGAACTGGAAAACTCAAGATCTACCCACACTGGAAGAATGGCAGATGCAGCTGATGGACTATATGCAACTGGCGGAGATGACTGGCAGAATCCGAGACCTGGGAGAAGAAAGGATCGAAGAAGATTGGAAGAAATTTAAGATTTATCTACAGAAACATTGCGATTTGGTGGAATATTAAGAAGGATGCTTGGTTATAAATTATTGGCCATCACTAAATTGGATTAGAATTTGATGATAAGAGAGATTAAGAGAAACAAAAATTGGAGGAGAATTATTTTATTGTATTTAAACAAGTGGTTATAAAATTGAAAATAAGATGATAATTTGCTTGACAAAAACTTATTAATGATGTAAGTGGGAGCGGGGGATGTGAGGAAGTCTAAAGATGTTATGAAATTCTGTAAAAACAAAGTAACGCTGTTTATTATTTCTGTATTTCTTTTATTAAAAACTTCAATAAATATTTATAAAAAAATAAAAAATAAAAAAATATTCTGCAAGTTAAGTTGTCGAGGGCTGATTATTTTCCTGTGATAAAAATCCTTCAGTTTCGACCGCCAAACCCCTCAGGGGAGCATTTTTCATCAAATTGTGACCCCGGTGCTTAGGGATTTTTTGAAAAAAAATCTTTTTCTGCCGGTTAAGTTGTCGAGGGCTGATTTCTTTTCCTGAGATAAAAAGCCACCAAACTTCTCAGAGGGAGCATTTGCAAACATTTGGCACCATTTTCGAGTAAATTGCCGAAAGTCAGATTTTTGATGAAATTGTGACCCCGGGGCTTAGGGTTTTTTTTAAAAAAAATAATAATCTGCAGGTTAAGTTGTCGAGGGCAGTTTTCTTTTCCTGTGATCAAAATTTTGATGAAATTCTTAGGGATTTTTTGAAAAAAAACTTTTTCTGCCGGTTAAGTTGTTGAGGGCTGATTTCTCTGCCTGAGATAAAAAGCCTTCTGTTTCGACCGCCAATCCTCTCAGGGGAGCATTTGCAACCGTTTGCACCATTTTTGAGTGAATGGCCGAAAGTCAGATTTTCGATGAAATTGTGACCGCGCGGCTTAGGGATTTTTTTTTTAAAAAGTTGGTCAGACGTCGAAGGCTAATTCTGTTTCCGATGATAAAAACACATCTGTTTCCACCAAAAAAGCTTTCAAGGGATGGTTTGCAACAGTTTGGCACCATTTTTGAGTGAATTGCAGAACATCAGAAATTAAGAAGAAATTGTGACCGCGCGGCTTAGGGATTTTTTCAAAAACAAGTTGTTCAGACATCGAGGGCTAATTCTGTTTCCGATGATAAAAACCCACCTGTTTCCACCAAAAAACCTTTCAGGGGATGGTCGGCAACAGTTTGGCACCATTTTTGAGTGAATTGCAGAACGTCAGAAATTTTGAAGAAATTGTGACCGCGCGGCTTAGGGATTTCTTCAAACAAAAGTTGTTCAGACATCGAGGGCTAATTATGTTTCCGATGATAAAAACGCATCTGTTTCCACCGAAAAACCTTTCAGGGGATGGTCTGCAACAGTTTGGCACCATTTTTGGGTGAATTGCAGAACGTCAGAAATTTTGAAGAAATTGTGACCGCGCGGCTTAGGGATTTTTTCAAACAAAAGTTGTTCAGACATCGAGGGCTAATTATGTTTCCGATGATAAAAACCCACCTGTTTCCGTCAAAAACGCTTTCAGGGGATGGTTTGCAACAGTTTGGCACCATTTTTGAATGAATTGCAGAACGTTAGAAATTTTGAAGAAATTGTGACTGCGCGGCTTAGGGATTTTTTCAAAAAAAAGTTGTTCAGACATCGAGGGCTAATTCTGTTTCCGATGATAAAAACCCACCTGTTTCCACCAAAAAACCTTTCAGGGGGTGGTTTCCAACAGTTTGGCACCATTTTTGAGTGAATTGCAGAACGTCAGAAATTTTGAAGAAATTGTGACCGCGCGGCTTAGGGATCTTTTAAAAAAAAGTTGTTCAGACATCGAGGGCTGATTCTGTTTCCGATGATAAAAACCCACCTGTTTCCACCGAAAAACCTTTCAGGGGATGGTTTGCAACAGTTTGGCACCATTTTTGAGAGAATTGCAGAACCTCAGAAATTTTGAAGAAATTGTGACCGCGCGGCTTAGGGATTTCTTCAAACAAAAGTTGTTCAGACATCGAGGGCTAATTCTGTTTCCGATGATAAAAACCCACCTGTTTCCACCGAAAAACCTTTCAGGGGATGGTTTGCAACAGTTTGGCACCATTTTTGAGTGAATTGCAGAACGTCAGAAATTTTGAAGAAATTGTGACCACGCGGCTTAGGGGTTTTTTTCCAAAAAAAGTTGTTCAGACATCGAGGGCTAATTCTGTTTCCGATGGTAAAAGCCCACCTGCTTCCACCGGAAAACCTTTCAGGGGATGGTCTGCAACAGTTTGGCACCATTTTTGAGTGAATTGCAGAACGTCAGAAATTTTGAAGAAATTGTGACCGCGCGGCTTAGGGATTTTTTTAAAAAAAGTTGTTCAGACATCGAGGGCTGATTCTCTTTCCGATGATAAAAACGCATCTGTTTCCACCGAAAAACCTTTCAGGGGATGGTTTGCAACAGTTTGGCACCATTTTTGAGAGAATTGCAGAACCTCAGAAATTTTGAAGAAATTGTGACCGCGCGGCTTAGGGATTTCTTCAAACAAAAGTTGTTCAGACATCGAGGGCTAATTCTGTTTCCGATGGTAAAAACCCACCTGTTTCCACCGGAAAACCTTTCAGGGGATGGTTTGCAACAGTTTGGCACAATTTTGAGTGAATTGCAGAACGTCAGAAATTTTGGAGAAATTGTGACCACGCGGCTTAGGGATTTTTTCAAAAAAAGTTGTTCAGACATCGAGGGCTAATTCTGTTTTCGATGATAAAAACGCATCTGTCAGGGGCTCAGCAGCAGAGGCACAGGAGAGGGAGGAAATGGAGAGCAAAGGGGAGGAATCCGAGGGCAGTGTAGGGGGTGACAGTGGCCCGAGGGATTCCTGGAGTCTGTCCAGCGAATCAGAAGACTTGCAGAAGGGAGCGCTGATGGCCAGGGCAAGGGGGATGCCAAGGGGGACACCCCAGAAAGAAGGGGCCAGCGGGGACTCCCAGAGCAGCAGTTGGAAATCAGGACCAGCTTCCCCACCAGAGCGCAGTGGGGGGGGGAGGAGTCCCAGGCATCGGGACCAGTGTTCCCACCACCAGCGAGAGGAGATGAGGCAGGATTGACCACGCCTCCATCGGAGAGCGGGGAAACGGTCGAGAGGAAGGTTGCCGGCTGGGCGCGCGCGCCAAGTTCAAATGTACAGGCAAGCGGCACAGCAAATAGCCCCGATAGGGAGCCAGGTCCTAAAGCCCGCCGAAAGGAGGGGCAAGAATCAGGGGGGGTCAACGTCAGAAGAGTCCAGAAAGGAGGAAACCCCAGGGGGCAGAAGGACCCAGAGGAGGAAAGAGCAACGGAAGAGGTGGAGTAAGGCTAGAGTCTTAAACTGGTGTACAGGGGGCGGAGACTCAGATGGAGCTTCGCTGGTCTAGCTTCTAGACGTAGAGCTGCACCCTGCGGTTTCGAAATGGAAACTAATCATCAATAAAGACTTTTGTACGTTATTACTGACTAGCGTTGGTCCTCTGTGAGCTGGGACCTAGAGGCAGCCCTGACAGTAAGCTCCATCTCCAAAAAAAATTAAAACCTCGCAACGTGAGTGGACACAGCGAGGGGCGAAGATTGGTGCTTCGCGAGCTCACACAAGCCGAACAAGATGACTACAGAACATCAAATAGCTGCCCGGCAAGAAGCAGTGACACAACTCAACTCGGAAATACTAGCATCCAGGAAGAGGGAAGCAGACGCAGCCGCTGTCTCCCAGGATCTGCGAACCAGGTTAGACATGCTGACTAAACAGGGGCTACCGGGAGCCAGACCAGAAGGGATTGGGCTGGGAAAGAGAGGAGGTTGCCTTGTGTCTCATTTCGATGGGAATCTGCAGCAATACCCTAACTTCAGAGCAGACGTGGTTTTTGCGCTGAAGCTGCTGGAGAAGGACTTTAGAGACGAGCAGGAGAGAGTGGGCTTTATAATAAGTCATCTCCATGGAGAAGCTAAAGCGTGGTTGCGCAATCTCTGGAGAGATAAAGATCGAGCCCTCCAAAGTGCGGATGCCTTCCTTAAAGAGATGGATGCGTGCTTTTTATCAGAAATAGATGTAGATATCGCCAGAAGACAGATACATGGATTAAAACAAGGCAAAGCCACTGTAAGACAATATCACTCCCGCTTTTTTGCATTGGTCAACGCGCTGGGATGGGAGAAAGATTCAGCTGCCGTCAGAGACCTGTTCTGGGAGGGGTTGAATGGGGCTGTGAAAGACGAAATTGCAAGGGGGGAACGACCCCAAAACACTCAAGAAGTGGTCCAGAGGGCGCTGACGATTGGGGTGCGGCTGGAGGAACATCCTTGGAGCAAAGACGAAGGGCGTTGGGGACACACACCAGAGAGAGCACCTTCTTTCTCTCCCAGGGACACAGCGCGCACTCAATCCACGCCTCCACTGGGAGGGGGAGAGGAGCCGATGGAGTTAGGTGGTGCTAAGGCTCAGTCAGCAGCCAGAGCCCTAACGCCGGGAGCAGTCAAAGCGAAGCCTCCTAGAGGGAACAGGAAGTGTTACATCTGCGACAGTGCTCAGCACATGGCAAGAGAGTGTCCCCAGAGGCTCCACAAGCACACTGCAGCCTCCGCAACAGTAACAAAGGCAACTCAGCAGAGAGAACCACAGCAGGGAAACGACAGAGTCTGGCTGGAAGCAGAGGCACTGGGGCCCAGCCAGACAAGTCAGTGAAGCAGTCCCCAGGAATTTTGCAGCCCACAGACCCCCTCCCACCCAAACCAGTGGTGCAACTCACTGCATCCCTACAGCTACCCAATGGGCTCACCATGGAAGTCCCTATTACCATTGACTCTGGTAGCAACGCAGACTTCATAGGAGTGGATTTCATCAATCAACATGGCGTAGCGCTCCTACCGGCCACGATGCCCCTGAAAGTAGTGACAGTCGATGGAAGAGAATTGCTGGGGGGGCAGGTGGTACAGCAAACGCCGCCAATGGTGATGCGCATTGGAAATCACCGCGAAGTCATCAGCTTCAACACCACCCAACTGTCGGACACCCCCATAGTGTTGGGCATGAGTTGGCTGGACAGGCACAGCCCGACATTAGCATGGTACCAGCGCCAATTGACCTTCGGCTCCTCCTACTGCGCAGAGCACTGCATCCTGACTAACCAGGAAGATGAGGGGCAAGAGGATGACCCACAACTATGACTGGGCATGCTGCAAGCGGTACCCGACAAGTACAATGCGTTTTTGGAGGTCTTCTGCGAGAAGGAGGCAGACAAGCTACCTCCCCACAGGCCCTACGACTGCAAGATTGACCTCCTGCCGGGGGCGACGCTGCCGACGGGGAAGCTGTATTCCATGTCTGAGGATGAAATAAAGGAACTCAGGGAGTTCATAGATCACAACTTGAAGCGGGGATTCATCCGAGAGTCCAAGGCAGTGGGGGGCAGTCCCGTGTTTTTTGTGAAGAAGCAGGACACGCCCCAAAAGAGGCTTGTAGTTGATTACAGAATTTTAAATTCGAAAACCAAGCCCACAGCCTTCCCCATGCCCAAGATCGATGACCTGCTGGCGACGGTGAGGAAGGGTCGCATCTTTACCAAGTTGGATCTACGCGGAGCGTACAATCTCATACGCGTGCGGGAGGGCGACGAGTGGAAGACGGCCATGTTTACGCCGCTAGGCACCTATGAGTACAGAGTTATGCCGTTTGGATTACAAAATGGTTCCCACTGTTTTCAAGCCTTCATGCACCACGTCTTAGCGGGTCTCCTCTACAAGAAGTGCGTCTGTTTCCTGGACGACATCCTGATCTTCTCAGAATCGCAGGAGGCGCACGAGAGGGACGTCAAGGAAGTCCTGCAGAGGCTACGGGAGCACAGGCTTTACGCCAAACTGGAGAAGTGCCAGTTCGACATGACGGAGGTGGATTTCCTGGGCTACAAGCTGTCCGACAAGGGGCTCGCCATGGACAGTGCCAAGGTCCGCTCAGTGCTGGACTGGAAAAGTCCGCGCAATCGAAAGGAGGTCCAGATGTTTGTCGGCTTTGCCAACTTTTATCGCAAGTTTATCAAGGGTTTCGCTATGCAGACGGCGGCCATCACCGACACCCTCAGCTCCAAGAAGAAGAAGTTCATCTGGACGGAACAGGCAGAGCAGTCCTTTCAGAAGCTCAAGCGCCTCTTCACGTCCAAAGAACAACTACTACATGTGAACCCCAGCAAACCCATGAGGGTTGAGACGGATGCCTCCGACAGAGCCGTGGGGGCAGTCCTACTGCAGCAAGATCAGCAAGGGGACTGGAGGCCGTGCGCTTTCTACTCCAGGAAACTCAGCAAGTCAGAGCAGAACTACACCATCTGGGACAGAGAGTTGCTGGCCATTCATGTGGCCTTCAAGGCATGGCGGCACTTCCTCATCGGAGCCAAACACACAGTGCAGGTCCGCACGGACCATAAGAACCTGGAGTACTGGCGCACGGCGAGGTTCCTGAACCAGAGACACATCCGCTGGGCGGAGTTCTTTGCTGATTTCGATTTCAGGATAGAATACGTCCCAGGGGACAACAACATCATGGCGGATGCGCTATCCAGGAAGCCGCAGTATCTCGAGGAAGAGGCACCGGCGGCGGCCAAGCACATTTTCGCACCGCAAGCGTGGGCATGCGCCTCAGCCACGGTGGACCTGGATGCGGTACGTCTCGCGTTGCAGACGGACTCCTTCGCACGAGCCAAGATGGAGGAGGTGCACAGTGGCACAGCGAAGGACGATGAGTTCCAGATACGCGACAGACTGCTCATCCGCAAAGGGGCCCTCTACGTGCCGGGAGACGATCTCCGCGCGAAGGTACTGCAGCAGTTGCACGACGTGCCCAGCGCTGGACACTTCGGCAAAGAGAAGACTGTAGAATTAGTAGCCAGAGACTTTTGGTGGCCCAAGATGAGGGGGGAAGTCGCAGATTACGTCACGAGGTGCGACACATGCCAAAGGGCCAAGCCAATACACAGACCGCCGGCAGGACTGCTGGAACCGCTACAGACCCCGCTCGAACCGTGGGAGAGGGTGGCCCTGGACTTTGTCACGGATCTGCCCAGTTCGAGGGGCAAAGCAGCAGTTCTCGTGGTAGTAGACATGTTCACCAAGATGGCCCACTTCATTCCGTGCGCGAAGGTGGCCACAGCGGAGCAGACCGCCAAGCTGTTCATAGACCACGTGTTCAAGGTTCACGGTCTACCGCGGTCTATCCTGTCCGACCGGGGGCACCAGTTCATCTCGAACTTCTGGCAGAAGTTGATGGGCATCCTGAACGTCAAGATTAACCTAGCGTCGGCGAGACACCCGCAGACCAACGGACAAGCGGAGAGCGTCAACGCCATCATGCAGCAGTACCTGAGATGCTACGTGAATCAGCAGCCTGCGACATGGGTGGACTACCTACCGCTGGCCGAGTTTGCCTACAACAACATGAAGCACGTGTCCACGAGGGTGACACCGTTCTTCGCCAACAATGGGCGGCATCCCAGAACCTTCCCGGGATTAGAGAAAGCGGGGGGGAGCCACACGGAGCAGAGGCCTTAGCAGCGGAGTTACAGGAAGTCCACGAGCAACTCCGAAGGCAGTTAGAGCTAGCAAAACACGCTTACAAAATGCAGGCAGACAGACACAGAAGAGTGGGGGAAGACATCCAGGTGGGGGACTGGGTCTGGTTAGCGGCCCAGGCAGTGCCAACCAGATCGTTAGCTAAGAAGAAGCTCGGACACAAGCAGCTAGGCCCTTACCAAGTCGAGGCACAGATCAACCCAGTAGCCTTCCGGTTGACACTCCCGGAGGGATCCAGAATGCACCCGGTCTTTCATAGATCGGTGCTCACGCCCTACAAGGCACCTCACAGGTTCCAGGCACCAGGGACGGCTCCATGCCTGCTCAGAGACGCGCCCACTAAAGGGGGTCGCTGAGGGCGGAGCCGCTCAACGAGGTCACAGAGATTTTGGACTCAAGATGGGGGGAAGAGGGAGTTGAGTATCTCCTCGCCAGGGAAGGTACCCCAGCCAGCGCCAACAGCTGGGTACCGTATTATGCGGTGGAGGAGCACTAGCTCAAGGACGAGTTCCACGCACTTTTCCCACACAGGCCCATGCAGGCAGATTATTTCGATGAATATCTTTTCACACCCACACTCTCTGACAGCACGTTTCAGGGGTTCTATTCAGCTGAGGACACGACGCTAGAGACTAGCTCTCCAGAGGGATCACTCTCGGGGTTTGGCACAGGGGGCTCCTATTGGTGGGAGGATCAACCTGAGGTGGGGTGGTGCAGAGAAATGCCGAGAGGGCCATTGCACGCAGCGTCACCCCAGGAGAAAGGGGAAGAGGAGGTCATGGGCGAGTAGGGGGAAGATCCCGGTTTTGAACACATCGCCCAGGAGATGGAGGCAGAGGAGATCACCGTCGACGAGACCATGGAGGACTACCCGGACTTATCCGGCTTGATGCACGCCACGGGGGACGAACTCTATACTGCACTCACCCCCACGACACTGGAGCACCCAGAACCGGCGCCTGAAGAGGGGGAGGGGGAAGGGGGGGCTACGAGGGGGGGATGGATGTCAGGGGCTCAGGAGCAGAGGCACAGGAGAGGGAGGAAATGGAGAGCGAGGGGGAGGAATCTGAGGGCAGTGTAGGGGGTGACAGTGGCCCGAGGGATTCCTGGAGTCTGTCCAGCGAATCGGAAGACTCGCAGAAGGGAGCGCCGATGGCCAGGGCAAGGGGGGTGCCAAGGGGGACACCCCAGAAGGAAGGGGCCAGCGGGGACTCCCAGAACAGCAGTTGGAAATCAGGACCAGCTTCCCCACCAGAGCGCAGTGGGGGGGAGGAGTCCCAGGCATCGGGACCAGTGTTCCCACGACCAGCGAGAGGAGATGAATCAGGATTGACCACGCCTCCATCGGAGAGCGGGGAAACGGTCGAGAGGAAGGTTGCCGGCTGGGCGCGCGCGCCAAGTTCAAATGTACACAGCAAATAGCCCGGATAGGGAGCCAGGTCCTAAAGCCCGCCGAAAAGAGGGGCAAGAATCAGGGGGGTCAGCGTCTGAAGAGTCCAGAAAGGAGGAAACCCCAGGGGGCAGAAGGACCCAGAGGAGGAAAGAGCAACGGAAGAGGTGGAGTAAGGCTAGAGTCTTAAACTGGTGTACAGGGGGTGGAGACTCAGATGGAGCTTCGCCGGTCTAGCTTCTAGACGGAGAGCTGCACCCTGCGGTTTGGAAATGGAAACTAATCATCAATAAAGACTTTTGTACGTTATTACTGACTAGCGTTGGTCCTCTGTGAGCTGGGACCTAGAGGCAGCCCTGACAGCATCTGTTTCCAACGAAAAACCTTTCAGGGGATGGTCAGCAACAGTTTGGCACCATTTTTGAGTGAATTGCAGAACATCAGAAATTCTGAAGAAATTGTGACCGCGCGGCTTAGGGATTTTTTTAAAAAAAAAGTTGTTCAGACATCGAGGGCTAATTCTGTTTCCGATGATAAAAACCCACCTGTTTCCACCGAAAAACCTTTCAGGGGATGGTTTGAAACAGTTTGGCACCATTTTTCAGTGAATTGCAGAATGTCAGAAATTTTGAAGAAATTGTGACCGCGCGGCTTAGGGATTTTTTTTAAAAAAAGTTGTTCAGACATCGAGGGCTAATTCTGTTTCCGATGATAAAAACCCACCTGTTTCCACCGAAAAACCTTTCAGGGGATGGTCTGCAACAGTTTGGCACCATTTTTGAGTGAATTGCAGAACGTCAGAAATTTTGAAAAAATTGTGACCGCGCGGGTTAGGGATTTGTTCAAAAAAAAGTTGTTCAGACATCGAGGGCTAATTCTGTTTTCGATGATAAAAACGCATCTGTTTCCACCGAAAAACCTTTCAGGGGATGGTCGGCAACTGTTTGGCACCATTTTTGAGTGAATTGCAGAACGTCAGAAATTTTGAAGAAATTGTGACCGCGCGGCTTAGGGATTTTTTCAAAAACAAGTTGTTCAGACATCGAGGGCCAATTCTGTTTCCGATGATAAAAACTCACCTGTTTCCACCGAAAAACCTTTCAGGGGATGGTCTGCAACAGTTTGGCACCATTTTTGAGTGAATTGCAGAACGTCAGAAATTTTGAAAAAATTGTGACCGCGCGGGTTAGGGATTTGTTCAAAAAAAAGTTGTTCAGACATCGAGGGCTAATTCTGTTTTCGATGATAAAATCACATCTGTTTCCAATGAAAAACCTTGCAGGGGATGGTTTGGAACAGTTTGGCACCATTTTTGAGTGAATTGCAGAACGTCAGAAATTTTGAAGAAAGTGTGACCGCCCGGCTTAGGGATTTTTTCAAACAAAAGTTGTTCAGACATCGAGGGCTAATTATCTTTCCGATGATAAAAACCCACCTGTTTCCACCGAAAAAGCTTTCAGGGGATGGTTTGCAACAGTTTGGCACCATTTTTGAGTGAATTACAGAACGTCAGAAATTTTGAAGAAATTGTGACCGCGCGGCATTATGGATTTTTTCAAGAAAAAGTTGTTCAGACGTCGAGGGCTAATTCTGTTTTCGATGATAAAAACGCATCTGTTTCCACCGAAAAACCTTTCAGGGGATGGTCTGCAACAGTCTGGCAGCATTTTTGAGTGAATTGCAGAACGTCAGAAATTTTGAAGAAATTGTCACCGCGCGGCATTATGGATTTTTTCAAAAACAAGTTGTTCAGACATCGAGGGCTAATTCTGTTTCCGATAATAAAAACGCATCTGTTTCCACCGAAAAACCTTTCAGGGGATGGTTTGCAACAGTTTGGCACCATTTTTGAGTGAATTGCAGAACGTCAGAAATTTTGAAGAAATTGTGACCGCGCGCCTTAAGGATTTTTTCAAAAAAAAGTTGTTCAGACATCGAGGGCTAATTCTGTTTCCGATGATAAAAACCCACCTGTTTCCACCGAAAAAACTTTCAGGGGATGGTTTGCAACAGTTTGGCACCATTTTTGAGTGAATTGCAGAACGTCAGAAATTTTTAAGAAATTGTGACCGCGCGCCTTAAGAATTTTTTCCAAAAAAAGTTGTTCAGACATCGAGGGCTAATTCTGTTTCCGATGATAAAAACGCATCTGTTTCCACCGAAAAACCTTTCAGGGGATGGTCGGCAACTGTTTGGCACCATTTTTGAGTGAATTGCAGAACGTCAGAAATTTTGAAGAAATTGTGACCGCGCGGCTTAGGGATTTTTTCAAAAACAAGTTGTTCAGACATCGAGGGCCAATTCTGTTTCCGATGATAAAAACTCACCTGTTTCCACCGAAAAACCTTTCAGGGGATGGTCTGCAACAGTTTGGCACCATTTTTGAGTGAATTGCAGAACGTCAGAAATTTTGAAAAAATTGTGACCGCGCGGGTTAGGGATTTGTTCAAAAAAAAGTTGTTCAGACATCGAGGGCTAATTCTGTTTTCGATGATAAAAACGCATCTGTTTCCACCGAAAAACCTTTCAGGGGATGGTCGGCAACTGTTTGGCACCATTTTTGAGTGAATTGCAGAACGTCAGAAATTTTGAAGAAATTGTGACCGCGCGGCTTAGGGATTTTTTCAAAAACAAGTTGTTCAGACATCGAGGGCCAATTCTGTTTCCGATGATAAAAACTCACCTGTTTCCACCGAAAAACCTTTCAGGGGATGGTCTGCAACAGTTTGGCACCATTTTTGAGTGAATTGCAGAACGTCAGAAATTTTGAAAAAATTGTGACCGCGCGGGTTAGGGATTTGTTCAAAAAAAAGTTGTTCAGACATCGAGGGCTAATTCTGTTTTCGATGATAAAATCACATCTGTTTCCAATGAAAAACCTTGCAGGGGATGGTTTGGAACAGTTTGGCACCATTTTTGAGTGAATTGCAGAACGTCAGAAATTTTGAAGAAAGTGTGACCGCCCGGCTTAGGGATTTTTTCAAACAAAAGTTGTTCAGACATCGAGGGCTAATTATCTTTCCGATGATAAAAACCCACCTGTTTCCACCGAAAAAGCTTTCAGGGGATGGTTTGCAACAGTTTGGCACCATTTTTGAGTGAATTACAGAACGTCAGAAATTTTGAAGAAATTGTGACCGCGCGGCATTATGGATTTTTTCAAGAAAAAGTTGTTCAGACGTCGAGGGCTAATTCTGTTTTCGATGATAAAAACGCATCTGTTTCCACCGAAAAACCTTTCAGGGGATGGTCTGCAACAGTCTGGCAGCATTTTTGAGTGAATTGCAGAACGTCAGAAATTTTGAAGAAATTGTCACCGCGCGGCTTAGGGATTTTTTCAAAAACAAGTTGTTCAGACATCGAGGGCTAATTCTGTTTCCGATGATAAAAACCCACCTGTTTCCACCGAAAAACCTTTCAGGGGATGGTCTGCAACAGTTTGGCACCATTTTTGAGAGAATTGCAGAACGTCAGAAATTTTGAAGAAATTGTGACCGCGCAGCTTAGGGTTTTTTTTAAAAAAAGTTGTTCAGACATCGAGGGCTAATTCTGTTTCCGATGATAAAAACGCATCTGTTTACACCGAAAAACCTTTTAGGGGATGGTTTGCAACAGTTTGACACCATTTTTGAGTGAATTGCAGAACGTCAGAAATTTTGAAGAAATTGTGACCGCGCGGCTTTATGGATTTTTTCAAGAAAAAGTTGTTCAGACGTCGAGGGCTAATTCTGTTTCCGATGATAAAAACGCATCTGTTTCCACCGAAAAACCTTTCAGGGGATGGTCTGCAACAGTCTGGCAGCATTTTTGAGTGAATTGCAGAACGTCAGAAATTTTGAAGAAATTGTGACCGCGCGCCTTAAGGATTTTTTCAAAAAAATGTTGTTGAGACATCGAGGGCTAATTCTGTTTCCGATAATAAAAACGCATCTGTTTCCACCGAAAAACCTTTCAGGGGATGGTTTGCAACAGTTTGGCACCATTTTTGAGTGAATTGCAGAACGTCAGAAATTTTGAAGAAATTGTGACCGCGCGCCTTAAGGATTTTTTCAAAAAAAAGTTGTTCAGACATCGAGGGCTAATTCTGTTTCCGATGATAAAAACCCACCTGTTTCCACCGAAAAAACTTTCAGGGGATGGTTTGCAACAGTTTGGCACCATTTTTGAGTGAATTGCAGAACGTCAGAAATTTTTAAGAAATTGTGACCGCGCGCCTTAAGAATTTTTTCCAAAAAAAGTTGTTCAGACATCGAGGGCTAATTCTGTTTCCGATGATAAAAATGCATCTGTTTCCACCGAAAAACCTTTCAGGGGATGGTTTGCAACAGTTTGGCACCATTTTTGAGTGAATTGCAGAACGTCAGAAATTTTGAAGAAATTGTGACCGCGCGGCTTAGGGGTATTTTTTAAAAAAATTGTTCAGACATCGAGGGCTAATTCTGTTTCCGATGATAAAAACCCACCTGTTTCCACCGAAAAACGTTTCAGGGGACGGTCTGCAACAGTTTGGCACCATTTTTGATTGAATTGTAGAACGTCAGAAATTTTGCAGAAATTGTGATCGCGCGGCTTAGGGATTTTTTTTAAAAAAGTTGTTCAGACATCGAGGGCTTATTCTGTTTCCGATGATAAAAACACATCAGTTTCCACCGAAAAACATTTGAGGGAATGGTTTGCAACAGTTTGGCACCATTTTTGAGTGAATTGTAGAACGTCAGAAATTTTGCAGAAATTGTGACCGCGCGGCTTAGGGATTTTTTTAAAAAAAGTTGTTCAGACATCGAGGGCTTATTCTGTTTCCGATGATAAAAACACATCAGTTTCCACCGAAAAACCTTTCAGGGGATGGTCTGCAACAGTTTGGCACCATTTTTGAGTGAATTGCAGAACGTCAGAAATTTTGAAGAAATTGTGACCGCGCGGCTTAGGGATTTTTTCAAAAAAAAGTTGTTCAGACATCGAGGGCTAATCCTGTTTCCGCTGATAAAAACCCACCTGTTTCCACAGAAAAACCTTTGAGGGGTTGGTTTGCAACAGTTTGGCAGCATTTTTGAGTGAATTGCAGAACGTCAGAAATTTTGAAGAAATTGTGACCGCGCGGCTTAGGGATTTTTTCCAAAAAAAGGTGTTCATACATCAAGGGCTAATTCTGTTTCCGCTGATAAAAACCCACCTGTTTCC
Organism: Podarcis melisellensis; assembly: GCF_964234715.1. Classification (NCBI taxonomy): domain Eukaryota; kingdom Metazoa; phylum Chordata; class Lepidosauria; order Squamata; family Lacertidae; genus Podarcis; species Podarcis melisellensis. The sequence goes on from NC_138539.1 coordinate 82,443,047, forward strand.
ACCGAAAAACCTTTGAGGGGATGGTCTGCAACAGTTTGGCACCATTTTTGAGTGAATTGCAGAACGTCAGAAATTTTGAAGAAATTGTGACCGCGCGGCTTAGGGATTTTTTCAAAAAAAAGTTGTTCAGACATCGAGGGCTAATCCTGTTTCCGCTGATAAAAACCCACCTGTTTCCACAGAAAAACCTTTGAGGGGTTGGTTTGCAACAGTTTGGCAGCATTTTTGAGTGAATTGCAGAACGTCAGAAATTTTGAAGAAATTGTGACCGCGCGGCTTAGGGATTTTTTCCAAAAAAAGGTGTTCATACATCGAGGGCTAATTCTGTTTCCGCTGATAAAAACCCAACTGTTTCCACCGAAAAACCTTTCAGTGAATGGTTTGCAACAGTTTGGTAACATTTAAGAGTGAATTGCAGAACGTCAGAAATATTGAAGAAATTGTGACCGCGCGGCTTAGGGATTTTTTAAAAAAAAGTTGTTCAGACATCGAGGGCTTATTCTGTTTCCGATGATAAAAACGCATCTGTTTCCACCAAAAAACCTTTGAGTGGATGGTCTGCAACAGTTTGCCACCATTTTTGAGTGAATTGCAGAACCTCAGAAATTTTGAAGAAATTGTGACCGCGCGGCTTAGGGATTTTTTTCAAAAAAAGTTGTTCAGACATCGAGGGCTAATTCTGTTTCCGATGATAAAAACCCACCTGTTTCCACCAAAAAAACTTTCAGGGGGTGGTTTGCAACAGTTTGGCACCATTTTTGAGTGAATTGCAGAACGTCAGAAATTTTGAAAAAATTGTGACCGCGCGCCTTAAGGATTTTTTTCAAAAAAAGTTGTTCAGACATCGAGGGCTAATTCTGTTTCCGATGATAAAAACCCACCTGTTTCCACCGAAAAAATTTTCAGGGGGTGGTTTGCAACAGTTTGGCACCATTTTTGAGTGAATTGCAGAACGTCAGAAATTTTGAAAAAATTGTGACCGCGCGGCTTAGGGATTTGTTCAAAAAAAAGTTGTTCAGACATCTAGGGCTGATTCTGTTTTCGATGATAAAATCGCATCTCTTTCCACCGAAAAACCTTTCAGGGGATGGTTTGCAACAGTTTGGCACCATTTTTGAGTGAATTGCAGAACGTCAGAAATTTTGAAGAAATTGTGACCGCGCGGCTTAGGGATTTTTTCCAAAAAAAGTTGTTCAGACATCGAGGGCTAATTCTGTTTCCGATGATAAAAACACATCTGTTTCCACCGAAAAACCTTTCAGGGGATGGTTTGCAACAGTTTGGCACCATTTTTGAGTGAATTGCCGAACGTCAGAAATTTTGAAAAAATTGTGACCGCGCGGCTTAGCGATTTGTTCAAAAAAAAGTTTTTCAGACATCTAGGGCTGATTCTGTTTTCGATGATAAAATCGCATCTGTTTCCACCGAAAAACCTTTCAGGGGATGGTTTGCAACAGTTTGGCACCATTTTTGAGTGAATTGCCGAACGTCAGAAATTTTGAAAAAATTGTGACCGTGCGCCTTAAGGATTTTTTCAAAAACAAGTTGTTCAGACATCGAGGGCTAATTCTGTTTCCAATGGTAAAAACGCATCTGTTTCCACCGAAAAACCTTTCAGGGGATGGTCTGCAACAGTTTGGCACCATTTTTGAGTGAATTGCAGAACGTCAGAGATTTTGAAGAAATTGTGACCGCGCGGCTTAGGGATGTTTTTTAAAAAAATTGTTCAGACATCGAGGGCTAATTCTGTTTCCGATGATAAAAACCCACCTGTTTCCACCGAAAAACGTTTCAGGGGATGGTATGCAACAGTTTGGCACCATTTTTGTGTGAATTGTAGAACGTCAGAAATTTTGAAGAAATTGTGACCGCGCGGCTTAGGGATTTGTTCAAAAAAAAGTTGTTCAGACATCTAGGGCTGATTCTGTTTTCGATGATAAAATCACATCTGTTTCCACCGACAAACCTTTCAGGGGATGGTTTGCAACAGTTTGGCACCATTTTTGAGTGAATTGCAGAACGTCAGAAATTTTGAAAAAATTGTGACCGCGCGCCTTAAGGATTTTTTCAAAAAAAAGTTGTTCAGACATCGAGGGCTAATTCTGTTTCCGATAATAAAAACGCATCTGTTTCCACCGAAAAACCTTTCAGGGGATGGTTTGCAACAGTTTGGCACCATTTTTGAGTTAATTGCAGAACGTCAGAAATTTTGAAGAAATTGTGACCGCGCGCCTTAAGGATTTTTTCAAAAAAAAGTTGTTCAGACATCGAGGGCTAATTCTGTTTGCGATGATAAAACCGCATCTGTTTCCACCGAAAAACCTTTCAGGGGATGGTTTGCAACAGTTTGGCACCATTTTTGAGTGAATTGCAGAACGTCAGAAATTTTGAAGAAATTGTGACCGCGCGGCTTAGGGATTTGTTCAAACATAAGTAGTTCAGACGTCGAGGGCTAATTCTGTTTCCGATGATAAAAACCCACCTGTTTCCACCAAAAAACCTTTCAGGGGATGGTTTGCAACAGTTTGGCACCATTTATGTGTGAATTGCAGAACCTCAGAAATTCTGAAGAAATTGTGACCGCGCGGCTTAGGGTTTTTTTTAAAAAAAGTTGTTCAGACATCGAGGGCTAATTCTGTTTCCCATGATAAAAACCCACCTGTTTCCACCGAAAAACGTTTCAGGGGATGGTCTGCAACAGTTTGGAACCATATTTGAGTAAATTGTAGAACGTCAGAAATTTTGCAGAAATTGTGACCGCGCGGCTTAGGGATTTGTTAAAAAAAAAGTTGTTCAGACATCGAGGGCTAATTATGTTACCGATGATAAAAACCCACCTGTTTCCACCGAAAAACCTTTCAGGGGATGGTTTGCAACAGTTTGGCACCATCTTTGAGGGAATTGCAGAACGTTAGAAATTTTGAAGAAATTGTGACCGCGCGGCTTAGGGATTTTTTCAAACAAAAGTTGTTCAGACGTTGAGGGCTAATTCTGTTTCCAATGATAAAAACCCACCTGTTTCCACCGAAAAACCTTTCAGGGGATGGTTTGCAACAGTTTGGCACCATTTTTGAGTGAATTGCAGAACGTCAGAAATTTTGAAGAAATTGTGACCGCCCGGCTTAGGGATTTGTTCAAAAAAAAGTTGTTCAGACATCGCAGGCTAATTCTGTTTCCGATGATAAAAACCCACATGTTTCCACCGAAAAATCTTTCAGGGGATGGTCTGCAACAGTTTGGCACCATTTTTGAGTGAATTGCAGAACGTCAGAAATTTTGAAGAAATTGTGACCGCGTGGCTTTATGGATTTTTTCAAAAACAAGTTGTTCAGACATCGAGGGCTAATTCTGTTTCCGATGATAAAAACCCACCTGTTTCCACCGAAAAACCTTTCAGGGGATGGTTTGCAACAGTTTGACCCCATTTTTGAGTGAATTGCAGAACGTCAGAAATTTTGAAGAAATTGTGACCACGCGGCTTTATGGATTTTTTCAAGAAAAAGTTGTTCAGACGTCGAGGGCTAATTCTGTTTCCGATGATAAAAACGCATCTGTTTCCACCGAAAAACCTTTCAGGGGATGGTTTGCAACAGTTTGGCACCATTTTTGAGTGAATTGCAGAACGTCAGAAATTTTGAAGAAATTGTGACCGCGCGGCTTAGGGATTTTTCCAAAAACAAGTTGTTCAGACATCGAGGGCTAATTCTGTTTCCGCTGATAGAAACCCCCCTGTTTCCACCGAAAAACCTTTGAGGGGATGGTCTTCAACAGTTTGGCACCATTTTTGAGTGAATTGCAGAACGTCAGAAATTTTGAAGAAATTGTGACCGCGCGGCTTAGGGATTTTTTCAAAAAAAAGTTGTTCAGACATCGAGGGCTAATTCTGTTTCCGCTGATAAAAACCCAACTGTTTCCACAGAAAAACCTTTGAGGGGTTGGTTTGCAACAGTTTGGCAGCATTTTTGAGTGAATTGCAGAACGTCAGAAATTTTGAAGAAATTGTGACCGCGCGGCTTAGGGATTTTTTCCAAAAAAAGTTGTTCATACATCGAGGGCTAATTCTGTTTCCGCTGATAAAAACCCAACTGTTTCCACCGAAAAACCTTTCAGGGGATGGTCTGCAACAGTTTGGTAACATTTAAGAGTGAATTGCAGAACGTCAGAAATTTTGAAGAAATTGTGACCGCGCGGCTTAGGGATTTTTTTAAAAAAAGTTGTTCAGACATCGAGGGCTTATTCTGTTTCCGATGATAAAAACGCATCTGTTTCCACCAAAAAACCTTTGTGTGGATGGTCTGCAACAGTTTGGTAACATTTAAGAGTGAATTGCAGAACGTCAGAAATTTTGAAGAAATTGTGACCGCGCGGCTTAGGGATTTTTTTAAAAAAAGTTGTTGAGACATCGAGGGCTTATTCTGTTTCTGATGATAAAAACGCATCTGTTTCCACCAAAAAACCTTTGAGTGGATGGTCTGCAACAGTTTGCCTCCATTTTTGAGTGAATTGCAGAACGTCAGAAATTTTGAAAAAATTGTGACCGCGCGCCTTAAGGATTTTTTTCAAAAAAAGTTGTTCAGACATCGAGGGCTAATTCTGTTTCCGATGATAAAAACCCACCTGTTTCCACCAAAAAAATTTTCAGGGGGTGGTTTGCAACAGTTTGGCACCATTTTTGAGTGAATTGCAGAACGTCAGAAATTTTGAAAAAATTGTGACCGCGCGGCTTAGGGATTTGTTAAAAAAAAAGTTGTTCAGACATCTAGGGCTGATTCTGTTTTCGATGATAAAATCGCATCTCTTTCCACCGAAAAACCTTTCAGGGGATGGTTTGCAACAGTTTGGCACCATTTTTGAGTGAATTGCAGAACGTCAGAAATTTTGAAGAAATTGTGACCGCGCGCCTTAAGGATTTTTTCAAACAAAAGTAGTTTAGACATCGAGGGCTAATTATGTTTCCGATGATAAAAACCCACCTGTTTCCACCGAAAAGCCTTCAGGGGATGGTTTGCAACAGTTTGGCACCATTTTTGAGTGAATTGCAGAACGTCAGAAATTTTGAAGAAATTGTGACCGCCCGGCTTAGGCATTTGTTCAAAAAAAAGTTGTTCAGACATCGAGGGCTAATTCTGTTTCCCATAATAAAAACCCACCTGTTTCCACCGAAAAACGTTTCAGGGGATGGTCTGCAACAGTTTGGAACCATATTTGAGTAAATTGTAGAACGTCAGAAATTTTACAGAAATTGTGACCGCGCGGCTTAGGGATTTGTTAAAAAAAAAGTTGTTCAGACATCGAGGGCTAATTATGTTACCGATGATAAAAACCCACCTGTTTCCACCGAAAAACCTTTCAGGGGATGGTTTGCAACAGTTTGGCACCATCTTTGAGGGAATTGCAGAACGTTAGAAATTTTGAAGAAATTGTGACCGCGCGGCTTAGGGATTTTTTCAAACATAAGTTGTTCAGACGTTGAGGGCTAATTCTGTTTCCAATGATAAAAACCCACCTGTTTCCACCGAAAAACCTTTCAGGGGATGATTTGCAACAGTTTGGCACCATTTTTGTGTGAATTGCAGAAACTCAGAAATTCTGAAGAAATTGTGACCGCCCGGCTTAGGGATTTTTTCAAACAAAAGTTGTTCAGACATCGAGGGCTAATTATGTTTCCGATGATAAAAACCTACCTGTTTCCACCGAAAAAACTTTCAGGGGATGGTTTGCAACAGTTTGGCACCATTTTTGAGTGAATTGCAGAACGTCAGAAATTTTGAAGAAATTGTGACCGCCCGGCTTAGGGATTTGTTCAAAAAAAAGTTGTTCAGACATCGCAGGCTAATTCTGTTTCCGATGATAAAAACCCACATGTTTCCACCGAAAAACCTTTCAGGGGATGGTCTGCAACAGTTTGGCACCATTTTTGAGTGAATTGCAGAACGTCAGAAATTTTGAAGAAATTGTGACCGCGTGGCTTTATGGATTTTTTCAAGAAAAGTTGTTCAGACGTCGAGGGCTAATTCTGTTTCCGATGATAAAAACGCATCTGTTTCCACCGAAAAACCTTTCAGGGGATGGTTTGCAACAGTTTGGCACCATTTTTGAGTGAATTGCAGAACGTCAGAAATTTTGAAGAAATTGTGACCGCGCGGCTTAGGGATTTTTCCAAAAACAAGTTGTTCAGACATCGAGGGCTAATTCTGTTTCCGATCATAAAAACCCACCTGTTTCCACGGAAAAACCTTTCAGGGGATGGTTTGCAACAGTTTGGCACCATTTTTGAGTGAATTGCAGAACGTCAGAAATTTTGAAGAAATTGTGACCGCGCGGCTTAGGGATTTATTCAAAAACAAGTTGTTCAGACATCGAGGGCTAATTCTGTTTCCAATGGTAAAAACGCATCTGTTTCCACCGAAAAACCTTTCAGGGGATGGTCTGCAACAGTTTGGCACCATTTTTGAGTGAATTGCAGAACGTCAGAAATTTTGAAGAAATTGTGACCGCGCGGCTTAGGGGTTTTTTTAAAAAAAATTGTTCAGACATCGAGGGCTAATTCTGTTTCCGATGATAAAAACCCACCTCTTTTCACCGAAAAACGTTTCAGGGGATGGTCTGCAACAGTTTGGCACCATTTTTGAGTGAATTGTAGAACGTCAGAAATTTTGAAGAAATTGTGACCGTGCGGCTTAGGGATTTCTGCAAACAAAAGTTGTTCAGACATCGAGGGCTAATTATGTTTCCGATGATAAAAACCCACCTGTTTCCACCGAAAAACCTTTCAGGGGATGGTCTGCAACAGTTTGGCACCATTTTTGAGAGAATTGCAGAACCTCAGAAATTTTGAAGAAATTGTGACCGCGCGGCTTAGGGATTTTGTTCAAAAAAAGTTGTTCAGACATCGAGGGCTAATTCTGTTTCCGATGATAAAATCGCATCTGTTTCCACCAAAAAAACTTTCAGGGGGTGGTTTGCAACGGTTTGGCACAATTTTTGAGTGAATTGCAGCACCTCAGAAATTTTGAAGAAATTGTGACCGCGCGGCTTAGGGATTTTTTTCAAAAAAAGTTGTTCAGACATCGAGGGCTAATTCTGTTTCCGATGATAAAAACCCACCTGTTTCCACCGAAAAAACTTTCAGGGGATGGTTTGCAACAGTTTGGCACCATTTTTGAGTGAATTGCAGAACGTCAGAAATTTTGAAGAAATTGTGACCGCGCGCCTTAAGGATTTTATCAAACAAAAGTTGTTCAGACATCGAGGGCTAATTCTGTTTCCGATGATAAAAACCCACCTGTTTCCACCGAAAAGCTTTCAGGGGATGGTTTGCAACAGTTTGGCACCATTTTTGAGTGAATTGCAGAACGTCAGAAATTTTGAAGAAATTGTGACCGCCCGGTTTAGGGATTTGTTCAAAAAAAAGTTGTTCAGACATCGAGGGCTAATTCTGTTTCCCATGATAAAAACCCACCTGTTTCCACCGAAAAACGTTTCAGGGGATGGTCTGCAACAGTTTGGCACCATTTTTGAGTGAATTGTAGAACGTCAGAAATTTTGCAGAAATTGTGACCGCGCGGCTTAGGGATTTTTTTCAAAAAAAAGTTGTTCAGACATCGAGGGCTAATTCTGTTTCCGATGATAAAAACGCATCTGTTTCCACCGAAAAACCTTTCAGGGGATGGTCTGCAACAGTTTGGCACCATTTTTGAGTGAATTGCAGAACGTCAGAAATTTTGAAAAAATTATGACCGCGCGGCTTAGGGATTTGTTTAAAAAAAGTTGTTCAGACATCTAGGGCTGATTCTGTTTCCGCTGATAAAAACCCACCTGTTTCCACCGAAAAACCTTTGAGTGGATGGTCTACAACAGTTTGGCACCATTTTTGAGTGAATTGCAGAACGTCAGAAATTTTGAAGAAATTGTGACCGCGCGGCTTAGGGATTTTTTCAAAAAAAAGTTGTTCAGACATCGAGGGCTAATTCTGTTTTCGATGATAAAAAACCACCTGTTTCCACAGAAAAACCTTTGAGGGGTTGCTTTGCAACAGTTTGGCAGCATTTTTGAGTGAATTGCAGAACGTCAGAAATTTTGAAGAAATTGTGACCGCGCGGCTTAGGGATTTTTTCCAAAAAAAGTTGTTCATACATCGAGGGCTAATTCTGTTTCCGCTGATAAAAACCCAACTGTTTCCACCGAAAAACCTTTCAGGGAATGGTTTGCAACAGTTTGGTAACATTTAAGAGTGAATTGCAGAACGTCAGAAATTTTGAAGAAATTGTGACCGCGCGGCTTAGGGATTTTTTTTAAAAAAGTTGTTCAGACATCGAGGGCTTATTCTGTTTCCGATGATAAAAACACATCTGTTTCCACCGAAAACCCTTTGAGGGGATGTTCTGCAACAGTTTGGCACCATTTTTGAGTGAATTGCAGAACGTCAGAAATTTTGAAGAAATTGTGACCGCGTGGCTTAGGGATTTTTTCCAAAAAAAGTTGTTCATACATCGAGGGCTAATTCTGTTTCCGCTGATAAAAACCCAACTGTTTCCACCGAAAAACCTTTCAGGGAATGGTTTGCAACAGTTTGGTAACATTTTTGAGTGAATTGCAGAACGTCAGAAATTTTGAAGAAATTGTGACCGCGCGGCTTAGGGATTTTTTTAAAAAAAGTTGTTCAGACATCGACGGCTAATTCTGTTTCCGATGATAAAAACCCACCTGTTTCCACCGAAAAACCTTTGAGGGGGATGGTCTGCAACAGTTTGGCACCATTTTTGAGTGAATTGCGGAACGTCACAATTTTTAAAGAAATTGTGACCGGGCGGCTTAGGGATTTTTTCAAACAAAAGTTGTTCAGACATCGAGGGCTAATTCTGTTTCCGATGATAAAAACGCATCTGTTTCCACCGAAAAACCTTTGAGGGGATGGTTTGCAACAGTTTGGCACCATTTTTGAGTGAATTGCAGAACGTCAGAAATTTTGAAGAAATTGTGACCGCGTTGCTTAGGGATTTTTTTTAAAAAAGTTGTTCAGACATCGAGGGCTAATTCTGTTTCCGATGATAAAAACACATCTGTTTCCACCGAAAAACCTTTGAGGGGATGGTTTGCAACAGTTTGGCACCATTATTTAGTGAATTGCGGAACGTCAGACATTTTGAAGAAATTGTGACCGGACGGCTTAGGGATTTTTTTAAAAAAGGTTGTTCAGACATCGAGGGCTAATTCTGTTTCCGATGATAAAAACGCATCTGTTTCCACCGAAAACCCTTTCAGGGGATGGTCTGCAACAGTTTGGCACCATTATTGAGTGAATTGCGGAACGTCAGACATTTTGAAGAAATTGTGACCGGACGGCTTAGGGATTTTTTTAAAAAAGGTTGTTCAGACATCGAGGGCTAATTCTGTTTCCGATGATAAAAACGCATCTGTTTCCACCGAAAAACCTTTAAGGGGATGGTTTGCAACAGTTTGGCACCATTTTTGAGTGAATTGCAGAACGTCAGAACTTTTGAAGAAATTGTGACCGCGCGGCTTAGGGATTTTTTTAAAAAAAGCTGTTCAGACATCGAGGGCTAATTCTGTTTCCGATGATAAAAACGCATCTGTTTCCACCAAAAAACCTTTGAGTGGATGGTCTGCAACAGTTTGCCACCATTTTTGAGTGAATTGCAGAACGTCAGAAATTTTGAAGAAATTGTGACCGCGCGGCTTAGGGATTTCTTCAAACAAAAGTTGTTCAGACATCGAGGGCTAATTCTGTTTCCGATGATAAAAAACCCACCTGTTTCCACCGAAAAACCTTTGAGGGGATGGTTTGCAACAGTTTGGCATCATTTTTGAGTGAATTGCAGAACGTCAGAAATTCTGAAGAAATTGTGACCGCGCGGCTTAGGGATTTTTTCAAAAAAAAGTTGTTCAGACATCGAGGGCTAATTCTGTTTCCGCTGATAAAAACCCACCTATTTCCACCGAAAAACCTTTCAGGGGATGGTTTGCAACAGTTTGGTACCGTTTATGAGTGAATTGCAGAACGTCAGAAATTTTGAAGAAATTGTGACCGCGCGGCTTAGGGATTTTTTTAAAAAAAGTTGTTCAGACATCGAGGGCTTATTCTGTTTCCGATGATAAAAACACATCAGTTTCCACCGGAAAACCTTTGAGGGGATGGTCTGCAACAGTTTGGCACCATTTTTGAGTGAATTGCAGAACGTCAGAAATTTTGAAGAAATTGTGACCGCGCGGCTTAGGGATTTTTTCAAAAAAAGGTTGTTCAGACATTGAGGGCTAATTCTGTTTCCGCTGATAAAAACCCACCTGTTTCCACCGAAAAACCTTTCAGGTGATGGTTTGCAACAGTTTGGTGCCATTTATGAGTGAATTGCAGAACGTCAGAAATTTTGAAGAAATTGTGACCGCGTTGCATAGGGATTTTTTAAAAAAAAGTTGTTAAGACATCGAGGGCTTATTCTGTTTCCGACGATAAAAACGCATCTCTTTACACCGAAAAACCTTTGAGGGGATGGTTTGCAACAGTTTGGCAGCATTTTTCAGTGAATTGCAGAACGTCAGAAATTTTGAAGAAATTGTGACCGCGCGGCTTAGGGATTTTTTCCAAAAAAAGTTGTTCAGACATCGAGGGCTTATTTTGTTTCCGCTGATAAAAACCCACCTGTCTCCACCGAAAAACCTTTCAGGGAATGGTTTGCAACAGTTTGGTAACATTTTTGAGTGAATTGCAGAACGTCAGAAATTTTGAAGAAATTGTGACCGCGCGGCTTAGGGATTTTTTTAAAAAAAGTTGTTCAGACATCGACGGCTAATTCTGTTTCCGATGATAAAAACCCACCTGTTTCCACCGAAAAACCTTTGAGGGGGGTGGTCTGCAACAGTTTGGCACCATTTTTGAGTGAATTGCGGAACGTCACAATTTTTAAAGAAATTGTGACCGGGCGGCTTAGGGATTTTTTCAAACAAAAGTTGTTCAGACATCGAGGGCTAATTCTGTTTCCGATGATAAGAACGCATCTGTTTCCACCGAAAAACCTTTGAGGGGATGGTTTGCAACAGTTTGGCACCATTTTTGAGTGAATTGCAGAACGTCAGAAATTTTGAAGAAATTGTGACCGCGTTGCTTAGGGTTTTTTTTTAAAAAAGTTGTTAAGACATCGAGGGCTAATTCTGTTTCCGATGATAAAAACACATCTGTTTCCACCGAAAAACCTTTGAGGGGATGGTTTGCAACAGTTTGGCACCATTTATGAGTGAATTGCAGAACGTCAGAACTTTTGAAGAAATTGTGACCACGCGGCTTAGGGATTTTTTTAAAAAAAGCTGTTCAGACATCGAGGGCTAATTCTGTTTCCGATGATAAAAACCCACCTGTTTCCACAGAAAACCCTTTCAGGGGATGGTCTGCAACAGTTTGGCACCATTATTGAGTGAATTGCGGAACGTCAGAAATTTTGAAGAAATTGTGACCGGACGGCTTAGGGATTTTTTTAAAAAAGGTTGTTCAGACATCGAGGGCTAATTCTGTTTCCGATGATAAAAACGCATCTGTTTCCACCAAAAAACCTTTGAGTGGATGGTCTGCAACAGTTTGCCACCATTTTTGAGTGAATTGCAGAACGTCAGAAATTTTGAAGAAATTGTGACCGCGCGGCTTAGGGATTTTTTCAAAAAAAAGTTGTTCAGACATCGAGGGCTAATTCTGTTTCCGCTGATAAAAACCCATCTGTCTCCACCGAAAAACCTTTCCGGGGATGGTTTGCAACAGTTTGGTACCATTTATGAGTGAAGTGCAGAACGTCAGAAATTTTGAAGAAATTGTGACCGCGCGGCTTAGGGATTTCTTCAAACAAAAGTTGTTCAGACATCGAGGGCTAATTCTGTTTCCGATGATAAAAACCCACCTATTTCCACCGAAAAACCTTTCAGGGGATGGTTTGCAACAGTTTGGTACCGTTTATGAGTGAATTGCAGAACGTCAGAAATTTTGAAGAAATTGTGACCGCGCGGCTTAGGGATTTTTTTAAATAAAGTTGTTCAGACATCGAGGGCTTATTCTGTTTCCGATGATAAAAACACATCAGTTTCCACCGAAAAACCTTTGAGGGGATGGTCTGCAACAGTTTGGCACCATTTTTGAGTGAATTGCAGAACGTCAGAAATTTTGAAGAAATTGTGACCGCGCGGCTTAGGGATTTTTTCAAAAAAAGGTTGTTCAGACATCGAGGGCTAATTCTGTTTCCGCTGATAAAAACCCACCTGTTTCCACCGAAAAACCTTTCAGGTGATGGTTTGCAACAGTTTGGTGCCATTTATGAGTGAATTGCAGAACGTCAGAAATTTTGAAGAAATTGTGACCGCGTTGCATAGGGATTTTTTAAAAAAAAGTTGTTAAGACATCGAGGGCTTATTCTGTTTCCGATGATAAAAACGCATCTCTTTACACCGAAAAACCTTTGAGGGGATGGTTTGCAACAGTTTGGCAGCATTTTTGAGTGAATTGCAGAACGTCAGAAATTTTGAAGAAATTGTGACCGCGCGGCTTAGGGATTTTTTCCAAAAAAAGTTGTTCAGACATCGAGGGCTTATTTTGTTTCCGCTGATAAAAACCCACCTGTCTCCACCGAAAAACCTTTCAGGGGATGGTTTGCAACAGTTTGGTACCATTTATGAGTGAAGTGCAGAACGTCAGAAATTTTGAAGAAATTGTGACCGCGCGGCTTAGGGATTTCTTCAAACAAAAGTTGTTCAGACATCGAGGGCTAATTCTGTTTCCGATGATAAAAACCCACCTGTTTCCACCGGAAAACCTTTCAGGGGATGGTTTGCAACAGTTTGGCGCCATTTATGAGTGAATTGCAGAACGTCAGAAATTTTGAAGAAATTGTGACCGCGCGGCTTAGGGATTTTTTTAAAAAAAGTTGTTCAGACATCGAGGGCTTATTCTGTTTCCGATGATAAAAACACATCTGTTTCCACCGAAAAACCTTTCAGGGGATGGTTTGCAACCGTTTGGCACCATTTTTGAGTGAATTGCAGAACGTCAGAAATTTTGAAGAAATTGTGACCGCGCGGCTTAGGGGTTTTTTTAAAAAAAATTGTTCAGACATCGAGGGCTAATTCTGTTTCCGATGATAAAAACCCACCTGTTTCCACCGAAAAACGTTTCAGGGGACGGTCTGCAACAGTTTGGCACCATTTTTGAGTGAATTGTAGAACGTCAGAAATTTTGCAGAAATTGTGACCGCGCGGCTTAGGGATTTTTTCAAAAAAAAGTTGTTCAGACATCGAGGGCTAATTCTGTTTCCGCTGATAAAAACCCACCTGTTTCCACCGAAAAACCTTTGAGGGGATGGTCTGTAACAGTTTGGCACCATTTTTGAGTGAATTGCAGAACGTCAGAAATTTTGAAGAAATTGTGACCGCGCGGCTTAGGGATTTTTTCAAAAAAAAGTTGTTCAGACATCGAGGGCTAATTCTGTTTCCGCTGATAAAAACCCACCTGTTTCCACAGAAAAACCTTTGAGGGGTTGGTTTGCAACAGTTTGGCAGAATTCTTGAGTGAATTGCAGAACGTCAGAAATTTTGAAGAAATTGTGACCGCGCGGCTTAGGGATTTTTTCCAAAAAAAGTTGTTCATACATCGAGGGCTAATTCTGTTTCCGCTGATTAAAACCCAACTGTTTCCACAGAAAAACCTTTGAGGGGTTGGTTTGCAACAGTTTGGTGCCATTTATGAGTGAATTGCAGAACGTCAGAAATTTTGAAGAAATTGTGACCGCGTTGCATAGGGATTTTTTAAAAAAAAGTTGTTAAGACATCGAGGGCTTATTCTGTTTCCGATGATAAAAACGCATCTCTTTACACCGAAAAACCTTTGAGGGGATGGTTTGCAACAGTTTGGCAGCATTTTTGAGTGAATTGCAGAACGTCAGAAATTTTGAAGAAATTGTGACCGCGCGGCTTAGGGATTTTTTCCAAAAAAAGTTGTTCAGACATCGAGGGCTTATTTTGTTTCCGCTGATAAAAACCCACCTGTCTCCACCGAAAAACCTTTCAGGGAATGGTTTGCAACAGTTTGGTAACATTTTTGAGTGAATTGCAGAACGTCAGAAATTTTGAAGAAATTGTGACCGCGCGGCTTAGGGATTTTTTTAAAAAAAGTTGTTCAGACATCGACGGCTAATTCTGTTTCCGATGATAAAAACCCACCTGTTTCCACCGAAAAACCTTTGAGGGGGGTGGTCTGCAACAGTTTGGCACCATTTTTGAGTGAATTGCAGAACGTCAGAACTTTTGAAGAAATTGTGACCACGCGGCTTAGGGATTTTTTTAAAAAAAGCTGTTCAGACATCGAGGGCTAATTCTGTTTCCGATGATAAAAACCCACCTGTTTCCACAGAAAACCCTTTCAGGGGATGGTCTGCAACAGTTTGGCACCATTATTGAGTGAATTGCGGAACGTCAGAAATTTTGAAGAAATTGTGACCGGACGGCTTAGGGATTTTTTTAAAAAAGGTTGTTCAGACATCGAGGGCTAATTCTGTTTCCGATGATAAAAACGCATCTGTTTCCACCAAAAAACCTTTGAGTGGATGGTCTGCAACAGTTTGCCACCATTTTTGAGTGAATTGCAGAACGTCAGAAATTTTGAAGAAATTGTGACCGCGCGGCTTAGGGATTTTTTCAAAAAAAAGTTGTTCAGACATCGAGGGCTAATTCTGTTTCCGCTGATAAAAACCCATCTGTCTCCACCGAAAAACCTTTCCGGGGATGGTTTGCAACAGTTTGGTACCATTTATGAGTGAAGTGCAGAACGTCAGAAATTTTGAAGAAATTGTGACCGCGCGGCTTAGGGATTTCTTCAAACAAAAGTTGTTCAGACATCGAGGGCTAATTCTGTTTCCGATGATAAAAAACCCACCTGTTTCCACCGAAAAACCTTTGAGGGGATGGTTTGCAACAGTTTGGCACCATTTTTGAGTGAATTGCAGAACGTCAGAAATTCTGAAGAAATTGTGACCGCGCGGCTTAGGGATTTTTTCAAAAAAAAGTTGTTCAGACATCGAGGGCTAATTCTGTTTCCGCTGATAAAAACCCACCTATTTCCACCGAAAAACCTTTCAGGGGATGGTTTGCAACAGTTTGGTACCGTTTATGAGTGAATTGCAGAACGTCAGAAATTTTGAAGAAATTGTGACCGCGCGGCTTAGGGATTTTTTTAAATAAAGTTGTTCAGACATCGAGGGCTTATTCTGTTTCCGATGATAAAAACACATCAGTTTCCACCGAAAAACCTTTGAGGGGATGGTCTGCAACAGTTTGGCACCATTTTTGAGTGAATTGCAGAACGTCAGAAATTTTGAAGAAATTGTGACCGCGCGGCTTAGGGATTTTTTCAAAAAAAGGTTGTTCAGACATCGAGGGCTAATTCTGTTTCCGCTGATAAAAACCCACCTGTTTCCACCGAAAAACCTTTCAGGTGATGGTTTGCAACAGTTTGGTGCCATTTATGAGTGAATTGCAGAACGTCAGAAATTTTGAAGAAATTGTGACCGCGTTGCATAGGGATTTTTTAAAAAAAAGTTGTTAAGACATCGAGGGCTTATTCTGTTTCCGATGATAAAAACGCATCTCTTTACACCGAAAAACCTTTGAGGGGATGGTTTGCAACAGTTTGGCAGCATTTTTGAGTGAATTGCAGAACGTCAGAAATTTTGAAGAAATTGTGACCGCGCGGCTTAGGGATATTTTCCAAAAAAAGTTGTTCAGACATCGAGGGCTTATTTTGTTTCCGCTGATAAAAACCCACCTGTCTCCACTGAAAAACCTTTCAGGGGATGGTTTGCAACAGTTTGGTACCATTTATGAGTGAAGTGCAGAACGTCAGAAATTTTGAAGAAATTGTGACCGCGCGGCTTAGGGATTTCTTCAAACAAATGTTGTTCAGACATCGAGGGCTAATTCTGTTTCCGATGATAAAAACCCACCTGTTTCCACCGGAAAACCTTTCAGGGGATGGTTTGCAACAGTTTGGCGCCATTTATGAGTGAATTGCAGAACGTCAGAAATTTTGAAGAAATTGTGACCGCGCGGCTTAGGGATTTTTTTAAAAAAAGTTGTTCAGACATCGAGGGCTTATTCTGTTTCCGATGATAAAAACACATCTGTTTCCACCGAAAAACCTTTCAGGGGATGGTTTGCAACCGTTTGGCACCATTTTTGAGTGAATTGCAGAACGTCAGAAATTTTGAAGAAATTGTGACCGCGCGGCTTAGGGGTTTTTTTAAAAAAAATTGTTCAGACATCGAGGGCTAATTCTGTTTCCGATGATAAAAACCCACCTGTTTCCACCGAAAAACGTTTCAGGGGACGGTCTGCAACAGTTTGGCACCATTTTTGAGTGAATTGTAGAACGTCAGAAATTTTGCAGAAATTGTGACCGCGCGGCTTAGGGATTTTTTCAAAAAAAAGTTGTTCAGACATCGAGGGCTAATTCTGTTTCCGCTGATAAAAACCCACCTGTTTCCACCGAAAAACCTTTGAGGGGATGGTCTGTAACAGTTTGGCACCATTTTTGAGTGAATTGCAGAACGTCAGAAATTTTGAAGAAATTGTGACCGCGCGGCTTAGGGATTTTTTCAAAAAAAAGTTGTTCAGACATCGAGGGCTAATTCTGTTTCCGCTGATAAAAACCCACCTGTTTCCACAGAAAAACCTTTGAGGGGTTGGTTTGCAACAGTTTGGCAGCATTTTTGAGTGAATTGCAGAACGTCAGAAATTTTGAAGAAATTGTGACCGCGCGGCTTAGGGATTTTTTCCAAAAAAAGTTGTTCATACATCGAGGGCTAATTCTGTTTCCGCTGATTAAAACCCAACTGTTTCCACAGAAAAACCTTTGAGGGGTTGGTTTGCAACAGTTTGGCAGCATTTTTGAGTGAATTGCAGAACGTCAGAAATTTTGAAGAAATTGTGACCGCGCGGCTTAGGGATTTTTTCCAAAAAAAGTTGTTCATACATCGAGGGCTAATTCTGTTTCCGCTGATTAAAACCCAACTGTTTCCACCGAAAAACCTTTCAGGGAATGGTTTGCAACAGTTTGGTAACATTTAAGAGTGAATTGCAGAACGTCAGAAATTTTGAAGAAATTGTGACCGCGCGGCTTAGGGATTTTTTTAAAAAAAATTGTTCAGACATCGAGGGCTAATTCTGTTTCCGCTGATAAAAACCCACCTGTTTCCACCGAAAAACCTTTGAGGGGATGGTCTGCAACAGTTTGGCACCCTTTTTGAGTGAATTGCAGAACGTCAGAAATTTTGAAGAAATTGTGACCGCGCGGCTTAGGGATTTTTTCAAAAAAAGGTGTTCAGACATCGAGGGCTAATTCTGTTTCCGCTGATAAAAACCCACCTTTTTCCACCGAAAAACCTTTGAGGGGATGGTTTGCAACAGTTTGTCAGCATTTTTGAGTGAATTGCAGAACGTCAGAAATTTTGAAGAAATTGTGACCGCGCGGCTTAGGGATTTTTTCCAAAAAAAGTTGTTCATACATCGAGGGCTAATTCTGTTTCCGCTGATAAAAACCCAACTGTTTCCACCGAAAAACCTTTCAGGGAATGGTTTGCAACAGTTTGGTAACATTTAAGAGTGAATTGCAGAACGTCAGAAATTTTGAAGAAATTGTGACCGCGCGGCTTAGGGATTTTTTAAAAAAAAGTTGTTCAGACATCGAGGGCTTATTCTGTTTCCGATGATAAAAACGCATCTGTTTCCACCAAAAAACCTTTGTGTGGATGGTCTGCAACAGTTTGGTAACATTTAAGAGTGAATTGCAGAACGTCAGAAATTTTGAAGAAATTGTGACCGCGCGGCTTAGGGATTTTTTCAAAAAAAAGTTGTTCAGACATCGAGGGCTAATTCTGTTTCCGCTGATAAAAACCCACCTGTTTCCACCGAAAAACCTTTGAGGGGATGGTTTGCAACAGTTTGGCAGTATTTTTGAGTGAATTGCAGAACGTCAGAAATTTTGAAGAAATTGTGACCGCGCGGCTTAGGGATTTTTTCCAAAAAAAGTTGTTCATACATCGAGGGCTAATTCTGTTTCCGCTGATAAAAACCCAACTGTTTCCACCGAAAAACCTTTCAGGGAATGGTTTGCAACAGTTTGGTAACATTTAAGAGTGAATTGCAGAACGTCAGAAATTTTGAAGAAATTGTGACCGCGCGGCTTAGGGATTTTTTTAAAAAAAATTGTTCAGACATCGAGGGCTAATTCTGTTTCCGCTGATAAAAACCCACCTGTTTCCACCGAAAAACCTTTGAGGGGATGGTCTGCAACAGTTTGGCACCCTTTTTGAGTGAATTGCAGAACGTCAGAAATTTTGAAGAAATTGTGACCGCGCGGCTTAGGGATTTTTTCAAAAAAAAGGTGTTCAGACATCGAGGGCTAATTCTGTTTCCGCTGATAAAAACCCACCTGTTTCCACCGAAAAACCTTTGAGGGGATGGTTTGCAACAGTTTGGCAGCATTTTTGAGTGAATTGCAGAACGTCAGAAATTTTGAAGAAATTGTGACCGCGCGGCTTAGGGATTTTTTCCAAAAAAAGCTGTTCATACATCGAGGGCTAATTCTGTTTCCGCTGATAAAAACCCAACTGTTTCCACCGAAAAACCTTTCAGGGAATGGTTTGCAACAGTTTGGTAACATTTTTGAGTGAATTGCAGAACGTCAGAAATTTTGAAGAAATTGTGACCGCGCGGCTTAGGGATTTTTTTAAAAAAAGTTGTTCAGACATCGAGGGCTTATTCTGTTTCCGATGATAAAAACGCATCTGTTTCCACCAAAAAACCTTTGTGTGGATGGTCTGCAACAGTTTGGTAACATTTAAGAGTGAATTGCAGAACGTCAGAAATTTTGAAGAAATTGTGACCGCGCGGCTTAGGGATTTTTTCAAAAAAAAGTTGTTCAGACATCGAGGGCTAATTCTGTTTCCGCTGATAAAAACCCACCTGTTTCCACCGAAAAACCTTTGAGGGGATGGTCTGCAACAGTTTGGCACCATTTTTGAGTGAATTGCAGAACGTCAGAAATTTTGAAGAAATTGTGACCGCGCGGCTTAGGGATTTTTTCAAAAAAAAGTTGTTCAGACATCGAGGGCTAATTCTGTTTCCGCTGATAAAAACCCACCTGTTTCCACCGAAAAACCTTTGAGGGGATGGTTTGCAACAGTTTGGCAGCATTTTTGAGTGAATTGCAGAACGTCAGAAATTTTGAAGAAATTGTGACCGCGCGGCTTAGGGATTTTTTCCAAAAAAAGTTGTTCATACATCGAGGGCTAATTCTGTATCCGCTGATAAAAACCCAACTGTTTCCACCGAAAAACCTTTCAGGGAATGGTTTGCAACAGTTTGGTTACATTTAAGAGTGAATTGCAGAACGTCAGAAATTTTGAAGAAATTGTGACCGCGCGGGTTAGGGATTTTTTTAAAAAAAGTTGTTCAGACATCGAGGGCTTATTCTGTTTCCGATGATAAAAACGCATCTGTTTTCACCAAAAAACCTTTGAGTGGATGGTCTGCAACAGTTTGCCACCATTTTTGAGTGAATTGCAGAACGTCAGAACTTTTGAAGAAATTGTGACCGCGCGGCTTAGGGATTTTTTCAAAAAAAAGTTTTTCAGACATCGAGGGCTAATTCTGTTTCCGCTGATAAAAACCCATCTGTCTCCACCGAAAAACCTTTCAGGGGATGGTTTGCAACAGTTTGGTACCATTTATGAGTGAAGTGCAGAACGTCAGAAATTTTGAAGAAATTGTGACCGCGCGGCTTAGGGATTTCTTCAAACAAAAGTTGTTCAGACATCGAGGGCTAATTCTGTTTCCGATGATAAAAACCCACCTGTTTCCACCGAAAAACCTTTCAGGGGATGGTTTGCAACAGTTTGGCACCATTTATGAGTGAATTGCAGAACGTCAGAAATTTTGAAGAAATTGTGACCGCGCGGCTTAGGGATTTTTTTAAAAAAAGTTGTTCAGACATCGAGGGCTTATTCTGTTTCCGATGATAAAAACACATCTGTTTCCACCGAAAAACCTTTGAGGGGATGGTCTGCAACAGTTTGGCACCATTTTTGAGTGAATTGCAGAACGTCAGAAATTTTGAAGAAATTGTGACCGCGTGGCTTAGGGATTTTTTCAAAAAAAAGTTGTTCATACATCGAGGGCTAATTCTGTTTCCGCTGATAAAAACCCAACTGTTTCTACCGAAAAACCTTTCAGGGAATGGTTTGCAACAGTTTGGTAACATTTTTGAGTGAATTGCAGAACGTCAGAAATTTTGAAGAAATTGTGACCGCGCGGCTTAGGGATTTTTTTAAAAAAAGTTGTTCAGACATCGAGGGCTAATTCTGTTTCCGCTGATAAAAACCCACCTGTTTCCACCGAAAAACCTTTGAGGGGATGGTTTGCAACAGTTTGGCAGCATTTTTGAGTGAATTGCAGAACGTCAGAAATTTTGAAGAAATTGTGATCGAGCGGCTTAGGGATTTTTTCAAAAAAAAGTTGTTCATACATCGAGGGCTAATTCTGTTTCCGCTGATAAAAACCCAACTGTTTCCACCGAAAAACCTTTCAGGGAATGGTTTGCAACAGTTTGGTAACATTTAAGAGTGAATTGCAGAACGTCAGAAATTTTGAAGAAATTGTGACCGCGCGGCTTAGGGATTTTTTTTAAAAAAGTTGTTCAGACATCGAGGGCTTATTCTGTTTCCGATGATAAAAACGCATCTGTTTCCACCAAAAAACCTTTGTGTGGATGGTCTGCAACAGTTTGGTAACATTTAAGAGTGAATTGCAGAACGTCAGAAATTTTGAAGAAATTGTGACTGCGCGGCTTAGGGATTTTTTCAAAAAAAAGTTGTTCAGACATCGAGGGCTAATTCTGTTTCCGCTGATAAAAACCCACCTGTTTCCACCGAAAAACCTTTGAGGGGATGGTCTGCAACAGTTTGGCACCATTTTTGAGTGAATTGCAGAACGTCAGAAATTTTGAAGAAATTGTGACCGCGCGGCTTAGGGATTTTTTCAAAAAAAAGTTGTTCAGACATCGAGGGCTAATTCTGTTTCCGCTGATAAAAACCCACCTGTTTCCACCGAAAAACCTTTGAGGGGATGGTTTGCAACAGTTTGGCAGCATTTTTGAGTGAATTGCAGAACGTCAGAAATTTTGAAGAAATTGTGACCGCGCGGCTTAGGGATTTTTTCCAAAAAAAGTTGTTCATACATCGAGGGCTAATTCTGTATCCGCTGATAAAAACCCAACTGTTTCCACCGAAAAACCTTTCAGGGAATGGTTTGCAACAGTTTGGTAACATTTAAGAGTGAATTGCAGAACGTCAGAAATTTTGAAGAAATTGTGACCGCGCGGCTTAGGGATTTTTTTAAAAAAAGTTGTTCAGACATCGAGGGCTTATTCTGTTTCCGATGATAAAAACGCATCTGTTTCCACCAAAAAACCTTTGAGTGGATGGTCTGCAACAGTTTGCCACCATTTTTGAGTGAATTGCAGAACGTCAGAAATTTTGAAGAAATTGTGACCGCGCGGCTTAGGGATTTTTTCAAAAAAAAGTTGTTCAGACATCGAGGGCTAATTCTGTTTCCGCTGATAAAAACCCATCTGTCTCCACCGAAAAACCTTTCAGGGGATGGTTTGCAACAGTTTGGTACCATTTATGAGTGAAGTGCAGAACGTCAGAAATTTTGAAGAAATTGTGACCGCGCGGCTTAGGGATTTCTTCAAACAAAAGTTGTTCAGACATCGAGGGCTAATTCTGTTTCCGATGATAAAAACCCACCTGTTTCCACCGAAAAACCTTTCAGGGGATGGTTTGCAACAGTTTGGCACCATTTATGAGTGAATTGCAGAACGTCAGAAATTTTGAAGAAATTGTGACCGCGCGGCTTAGGGATTTTTTTAAAAAAAGTTGTTCAGACATCGAGTGCTTATTCTGTTTCCGATGATAAAAACCCACCTGTTTCCACCGAAAACCCTTTCAGGGGATGGTCTGCAACAGTTTGGCACCATTTTTGAGTGAATTGCGGAACGTCAGAAATTTTGAAGAAATTGTGACCGGACGGCTTAGGGATTTTTTTAAAAAAGGTTGTTCAGACATCGAGGGCTAATTCTGTTTCCGATGATAAAAACGCATCTGTTTCCACCGAAAAACCTTTAAGGGGATGGTTTGCAACAGTTTGGCACCATTTTTGAGTGAATTGCAGAACGTCAGAACTTTTGAAGAAATTGTGACCGCGCGGCTTAGGGATTTTTTTAAAAAAAGCTGTTCAGACATCGAGGGCTAATTCTGTTTCCGATGATAAAAAACCCACCTGTTTCCACCGAAAAACCTTTGAGGGGATGGTTTGCAACAGTTTGGCACCATTTTTGAGTGAATTGCAGAACGTCAGAAATTTTGAAGAAATTGTGACCCCGCGGCTTAGGGATTTTTTCAAAAAAAAGTTGTTCAGATATCGAGGGCCAATTCTGTTTCCGCTGATAAAAACCCACCTATTTCCTCCGAAAAACCTTTCAGGGGATGGTTTGCAACAGTTTGGTACCGTTTATGAGTGAATTGCAGAACGTCAGAAATTTTGAAGAAATTGTGACCGCGCGGCTTAGGGATTTTTTTTAAAAAAGTTGTTCAGACATCGAGGGCTTATTCTGTTTCCGATGATAAAAACACATCAGTTTCCATCGAAAAACCTTTGAGGGGATGGTCTGCAAGAGTTTGGCACCATTTTTGAGTGAATTGCAGAATGTCAGAAATTTTGAAGAAATTGTGACCGCGCGGCTTAGGGATTTTTTTAAAAAAAGCTCTTCAGACATCGAGGGCTAATTCTGTTTCCGATGATAAAAACCCACCTGTTTCCACCGAAAAACCTTTCAGGGGATGGTTTGCAACAGTTTGGTAACATTTTTGAGTGAATTGCAGAACGTCAGAAATTTTGAAGAAATTGTGACCGCGCGGCTAAGGGATTTTATTTTAAAAAGTTGTTCAGACATCGAGGGCTTATTCTGTTTCCGATGATAAAAACGCATCTGTTTCCACCAAAAAACCTTTGAGTGGATGGTCTGCAACAGTTTGCCACCATTTTTGTGTGAATTGCAGAACGTCAGAAATTTTGAAGAAATTGTGACCGCGCGGCTTAGGGATTTCTTCAAACAAAAGTAGTTCAGACATCGAGGGCTAATTCTGTTTCCGATGATAAAAAACCCACCTGTTTCCACCGAAAAACCTTTGAGGGGATGGTTTGCAACAGTTTGGCACCATTTTTGAGTGAATTGCAGAACGTCAGAAATTTTGAAGAAATTGTGACCGCGCGGCTTAGGGATTTTTTCAAAAAAAAGTTGTTCAGATATCGAGGGCCAATTCTGTTTCCGCTGATAAAAACCCACCTATTTCCTCCGAAAAACCTTTCAGGGGATGGTTTGCAACAGTTTGGTACCGTTTATGAGTGAATTGCAGAACGTCAGAAATTTTGAAGAAATTGTGACCGCGCGGCTTAGGGATTTTTTTAAAAAAAGTTGTTCAGACATCGAGGGCTTATTCTGTTTCCGATGATAAAAACACATCAGTTTCCATCGAAAAACCTTTGAGGGGATGGTCTGCAACAGTTTGGCACCATTTTTGAGTGAATTGCAGAACGTCAGAAATTTTGAAGAAATTGTGACCGCGCGGCTTAGGGATTTTTTCAAAAAAAGGTTGTTCAGACATCGAGGGCTAATTCTGTTTCCGCTGATAAAAACCCACCTGTTTCCACCGAAAAACCTTTCAGGGGATGGTTTGCAACAGTTTGTTAACATTTTTGAGTGAATTGCAGAACGTCAGAAATTTTGAAGAAATTGTGACCGCGCGGCTAAGGGATTTTATTTTAAAAAGTTGTTCAGACATCGAGGGCTTATTCTGTTTCCGATGATAAAAACGCATCTGTTTCCACCAAAAAACCTTTCAGGGGATGGTCTGCAACAGTTTGCCACCATTTTTGTGTGAATTGCAGAACGTCAGAAATTTTGAAGAAATTGTGACCGCGCGGCTTAGGGATTTCTTCAAACAAAAGTAGTTCAGACATCGAGGGCTTATTCTGTTTCCGATGATAAAAACACATCAGTTTCCATCGAAAAACCTTTGAGGGGATGGTCTGCAACAGTTTGGCACCATTTTTGAGTGAATTGCAGAACGTCAGAAATTTTGAAGAAATTGTGACCGCGCGGCTTAGGGATTTTTTCAAAAAAAGGTTGTTCAGACATCGAGGGCTAATTCTGTTTCCGCTGATAAAAACCCACCTGTTTCCACCGAAAAACCTTTCAGGGGATGGTTTGCAACAGTTTGTTAACATTTTTGAGTGAATTGCAGAACGTCAGAAATTTTGAAGAAATTGTGACCGCGCGGCTAAGGGATTTTATTTTAAAAAGTTGTTCAGACATCGAGGGCTTATTCTGTTTCCGATGATAAAAACGCATCTGTTTCCACCAAAAAACCTTTGAGTGGATGGTCTGCAACAGTTTGCCACCATTTTTGTGTGAATTGCAGAACGTCAGAAATTTTGAAGAAATTGTGACCGCGCGGCTTAGGGATTTCTTCAAACAAAAGTAGTTCAGACATCGAGGGCTAATTCTGTTTCCGATGATAAAAAACCCACCTGTTTCCACCGAAAAACCTTTGAGGGGATGGTTTGCAACAGTTTGGCACCATTTTTGAGTGAATTGCAGAACGTCAGAAATTTTGAAGAAATTGTGACCGCGCGGCTTAGGGATTTTTTCAAAAAAAAGTTGTTCAGATATCGAGGGCCAATTCTGTTTCCGCTGATAAAAACCCACCTATTTCCTCCGAAAAACCTTTCAGGGGATGGTTTGCAACAGTTTGGTACCGTTTATGAGTGAATTGCAGAACGTCAGAAATTTTGAAGAAATTGTGACCGCGCGGCTTAGGGATTTTTTTAAAAAAAGTTGTTCAGACATCGAGGGCTTATTCTGTTTCCGATGATAAAAACACATCAGTTTCCATCGAAAAACCTTTGAGGGGATGGTCTGCAACAGTTTGGCACCATTTTTGAGTGAATTGCAGAACGTCAGAAATTTTGAAGAAATTTCGACCGCGCGGATTAGGGATTTTTTCAAAAAAAAGTTGTTCAGACATCGAGGGCTAATTCTGTTTCCGCTGATAAAAACCCACCTGTTTCCATCGAAAAACCTTTGAGGGGATGGTCTGCAACAGTTTGGCACCATTTTTGAGTGAATTGCAGAACGTCAGAAATTTTGAAGAAATTGTGACCGCGCGGCTTAGGGATTTTTTCAAAAAAAGGTTGTTCAGACATCGAGGGCTAATTCTGTTTCCGCTGATAAAAACCCACCTGTTTCCACCGAAAAACCTTTCAGGGGATGGTTTGCAACAGTTTGGTGCCATTTATGAGTGAATTGCAGAACGTCAGAAATTTTGAAGAAATTGTGACCGCGTTGCATAGGGATTTTTTTAAAAAAAGTTGTTCAGACATCGAGGGCTTATTCTGTTTCCGATGATAAAAACGCATCTCTTTCCACCGAAAAACCTTTGAGGGGATGGTTTGCAACAGTTTAGCAGCATTTTTGAGTGAATTGCAGAACGTCAGAAATTTTGAAGAAATTGTGACCGCGCGGCTTAGGGATTTTTTCCAAAAAAAGTTGTTCAGACATCGAGGGCTTATTTTGTTTCCGCTGATAAAAACCCACCTGTCTCCACCGAAAAACCTTTCAGGGGATGGTTTGCAACAGTTTGGTACCATTTATGAGTGAAGTGCAGAACGTCAGAAATTTTGAAGAAATTGTGACCGCGCGGCTTAGGGATTTCTTCAAACAAAAGTTGTTCAGACATCGAGGGCTAATTCTGTTTCCGATGATAAAAACCCACCTGTTTCCACCGAAAAACCTTTCAGGGGATGGTTTGCAACAGTTTGGCACCATTTATGAGTGAATTGCAGAACGTCAGAAATTTTGAAGAATATGTGACCGCGCGGCTTAGGGATTTTTTTTAAAAAAGTTGTTCAGACATCGAGGGCTTATTCTGTTTCCGATGATAAAAACACATCAGTTTCCACCGAAAAACCTTTGAGGGGATGGTCTGCAACAGTTTGGCACCATTTTTGAGTGAATTGCAGAACGTCAGAAATTTTGAAGAAATTGTGACCGCGCGGTTTAGGGATTTTTTCAAAAAAAAGTTGTTCAGACATCGAGGGCTAATTCTGTTTCCGCTGATAAAAACCCACCTGTTTCCACCGAAAAACCTTTGAGGGGATGGTCTGCAACAGTTTGGCACCATTTTTGACTGACTTGCAGAACGTCAGAAATTTTGAAGAAATTGTGACCGCGCGGCTTAGGGATTTTTTCAAAAAAAAGTTGTTCAGACATCGAGGGCTAATTCTGTTTCCGCTGATAAAAACCCACCTGTTTCCACCGAAAAACCTTTCAGGGGATGGTTTGCAACAGTTTGGTGCCATTTATGAGTGAATTGCAGAACGTCAGAAATTTTGAAGAAATTGTGACCGCGTTGCATAGGGATTTTTTTTAAAAAAGTTGTTCAGACATCGAGGGCTTATTCTGTTTCCGATGATAGAAACACATCAGTTTCCACCGAAAAACCTTTGAGGGGATGGTCTACAACAGTTTGGCACCATTTTTGAGTGAATTGCAGAACGTCAGAAATTTTGAAGAAATTGTGACCGCGCGGCTTAGGGATTTTTTCAAAAAAAAGTTGTTCATACATCAAGGGCTAATTCTGTTTCCTCTGATAAAAACCCAACTGTTTCCACTGAAAACCCTTTCAGGGGATGGTTTGCAACAGTTTGGCACCATTTATGAGTGAATTGCAGAACGTCAGAAATTTTGAAGAAATTGTGACCGCGCGGCTTAGTGATTTTTTGGAAAAAAAGTTTTTCATGCATCGAGGGCTTATTCTGTTTCCGATGATAAAAACCCACCTGTTTCCACCGAAAAACCTTTCAGGGGATGGTTTGCAACAGTTTGGCACCATTTTTTTAGAGAATTGCAGAACGTCAGAAATTTTGAAGAAATTGTGACCGCGCGGCTTAGGGATTTTTTTCAAAAAAAGTTGTTCAGGCATTGAGGGCTAATTCTGTTTCCGATGATAAAAACCCACCTATTTCCACCGAAAAACCTTTCAGTGGATGGTTTGCAACAGTTTGGCACCATTTTTGTGTGAATTGCAGAACGTCAGAAATTTTGAAGAAATTGTGACCGCGTTGCATAGGGATTTTTTTTAAAAAAGTTGTTCAGACATCGAGGGCTTATTCTGTTTCCGATGATAAAAACACATCAGTTTCCACCGAAAAACCTTTGAGGGGATGGTCTGCAACAGTTTGGCACCATTTTTGAGTGAATTGCAGAACGTCAGAAATTTTGAAGAAATTGTGACCGCGCGGCTTAGGGATTTTTTCAAAAAAAAGTTGTTCAGACATCGAGGGCTAATTCTGTTTCCGCTGATAAAAACCCACCTGTTTCCACCGAAAAACCTTTGAGGGGATGGTTTGCAACAGTTTGGCAGCATTTTTGAGTGAATTGCAGAACGTCAGAAATTTTGAAGAAATTGTGACCGCGCGGCTTAGGGATTTTTTCCAAAAAAAGTTGTTCATACATCGAGGGCTAATTCTGTATCCGCTGATAAAAACCCAACTGTTTCCACCGAAAAACCTTTCAGGGAATGGTTTGCAACAGTTTGGTAACATTTAAGAGTGAATTGCAGAACGTCAGAAATTTTGAAGAAATTGTGACCGCATGGCTTAGGGATTTTTTTAAAAAACGTTGTTCAGACATCGAGGGCTTATTCTGTTTCCGATGATAAAAACGCATCTGTTTCCACCAAAAAACCTTTGAGTGGATGGTCTGCAACAGTTTGCCACCATTTTTGAGTGAATTGCAGAACGTCAGAAATTTTGAAGAAATTGTGACCGCGCGGCTTAGGGATTTTTTCAAAAAAAAGTTGTTCAGACATCGAGGGCTAATTCTGTTTCCGCTGATAAAAACCCATCTGTCTCCACCGAAAAACCTTTCAGGGGATGGTTTGCAACAGTTTGGTACCATTTATGAGTGAAGTGCAGAACGTCAGAAATTTTGAAGAAATTGTGACCGCGCGGCTTAGGGATTTCTTCAAACAAAAGTTGTTCAGACATCGAGGGCTAATTCTGTTTCCGATGATAAAAACCCACCTGTTTCCACCGAAAAACCTTTCAGGGGATGGTTTGCAACAGTTTGGCACCATTTATGAGTGAATTGCAGAACGTCAGAAATTTTGAAGAAATTGTGACCGCACGGCTTAGGGATTTTTTTTAAAAAAGTTGTTCAGACATCGAGGGCTTATTCTGTTTCCGATGATAAAAAACCCACCTGTTTCCACCGAAAAACCTTTGAGGGGATGGTCTGCAACAGTTTGGCACCATTTTTGAGTGAATTGCAGAACGTCAGAAATTTTGAAGAAATTGTGACCGCGTGGCTTAGGGATTTTTTCAAAAAAAAGTTGTTCATACATCGAGGGCTAATTCTGTTTCCGCTGATAAAAACCCAACTGTTTCCACCGAAAAACCTTTCAGGGAATGGTTTGCAACAGTTTGGTAACATTTTTGAGTGAATTGCAGAACGTCAGAAATTTTGAAGAAATTGTGACCGCGCGGCTTAGGGATTTTTTTTAAAAAAGTTGTTCAGACATCGAGGGCTAATTCTGTTTCCGATGATAAAAACCCACCTGTTTCCACCGAAAAACCTTTGAGGGGGATGGTCTGCAACAGTTTGGCACCATTTTTGAGTGAATTGCGGAACGTCACAATTTTTAAAGAAATTGTGACCGGGCGGCTTAGGGATTTTTTCAAACAAAAGTTGTTCAGACATCGAGGGCTAATTCTGTTTCCGATGATAAAAACGCATCTGTTTCCACCGAAAAACCTTTGAGGGGATGGTTTGCAACAGTTTGGCACCATTTTTGAGTGAATTGCAGAACGTCAGAAAATTTGAAGAAATTGTGACCACGCGGCTTAGGGATTTTTTCAAAAAAAAAGTTGTTCATACATCAAGGGCTAATTCTGTTTCCTCTGATAAAAACCCAACTGTTTCCACTGAAAACCCTTTCAGGGGATGGTTTGCAACAGTTTGGTAACATTTTTGAGTGAATTGCAGAACGTCAGAAATTTCGAAGAAATTGTGACCGCGCGGCTTAGGGATTTTTTGGAAAAAAAGTTTTTCATGCATCGAGGGCTTATTCTGTTTCCGATGATAAAAACCCACCTGTTTCCACCGAAAAACCTTTCAGGGGATGGTTTGCAACAGTTTGGCACCATTTTTTTAGAGAATTGCAGAACGTCAGAAATTTTGAAGAAATTGTGACCGCGCGGCTTAGGGATTTTTTCAAAAAAAAGTTTTTCAGATATCGAGGGCCAATTCTGTTTCCGCTGATAAAAACCCACCTGTTTCCACCGAAAACCCTTTCAGGGGATGGTCTGCAACAGTTTGGCACCATTTTTGAGTGAATTGCGGAACGTCAGAAATTTTGAAGAAATTGTGACCGGACGGCTTGGGGATTTTTTAAAAAAAGGTTGTTCAGACATCGAGGGCTAATTCTGTTTCCGATGATAAAAACGCATCTGTTTCCACCGAAAAACCTTTAAGGGGATGGTTTGCAACAGTTTGGCACCATTTTTGAGTGAATTGCAGAACGTCAGAACTTTTGAAGAAATTGTGACCGCGCGGTTTAGGGATTTTTTTAAAAAAAGCTGTTCAGACATCGAGGGCTAATTCTGTTTCCGATGATAAAAACCCACCTGTTTCCACCGAAAAACCTTTCAGGGGATGGTTTGCAACAGTTTGGCACCTTTTTTGAATGAATTGCAGAACGTCAGAAATTTTGAAGAAATTGTGACCGCGCGGCTTAGGGATTTTTTTTAAAAAAGTTGTTCAGACATCGAGGGCTTATTCTGTTTCCGATGATAAAAACGCATCTGTTTCCACCAAAAAACCTTTGAGTGGATGGTCTGCAACAGTTTGCCACCATTATTGTGTGAATTGCAGAACGTCAGAAATTTTGAAGAAATTGTGACCGCGCGGCTTAGGGATTTTTTTAAAAAAAAGTTGTTCAGACATCGAGGGCTAATTCTGTTTCCGATGATAAAAACCGACCTGTCTCCACCGAAAAACCTTTCAGGGGATGGTTTGCAACAGTTTGGTACCATTTATGAGTGAAGTGCAGAACGTCAGAAATTTTGAAGAAATTGTGACCGCGCGGCTTAGGGATTTTTTCAAAAAAAAGTTTTTCAGATATCGAGGGCCAATTCTGTTTCCGCTGATAAAAACCCACCTATTTCCTCCGAAAAACCTTTCAGGGGATGGTTTGCAACAGTTTGGTACCGTTTATGAGTGAATTGCAGAACGTCAGAAATTTTGAAGAAATTGTGACCGCGCGGCTTAGGGATTTTTTTTAAAAAAGTTGTTCAGACATCGAGGGCTTATTCTGTTTCCGATGATAAAAACCCACCTGTTTCCACCGAAAAACCTTTGAGGGGGATGGTCTGCAACAGTTTGGCACCATTTTTGAGTGAATTGCGGAACGTCACAATTTTTAAAGAAATTGTGACCGGGCGGCTTAGGGATTTTTTCAAACAAAAGTTGTTCAGACATCGAGGGCTAATTCTGTTTCCGATGATAAAAACGCATCTGTTTCCACCGAAAAACCTTTGAGGTGATGGTTTGCAACAGTTTGGCACCATTTTTGAGTGAATTGCAGAACGTCAGAAATTTTGAAGAAATTGTGACCGCGTTGCTTAGGGATTTTTTTAAAAAAAGTTGTTCAGACATCGAGGGCTAATTCTGTTTCCGATGATAAAAACACATCTGTTTCCACCGAAAAACCTTTGAGGGGATGGTTTGCAACAGTTTGGCACCATTTATGAGTGAATTGCAGAACGTCAGAACTTTTGAAGAAATTGTGACCACAAGGCTTAGGGATTTTTTTAAAAAAAGCTGTTCAGACATCGAGGGCTAATTCTGTTTCCGATGATAAAAACCCACCTGTTTCCACCGAAAACCCTTTCAGGGGATGGTCTGCAACAGTTTGGCACCATTTTTGAGTGAATTGCGGAACGTCAGAAATTTTGAAGAAATTGTGACCGGACGGCTTGGGGATTTTTTTAAAAAAGGTTGTTCAGACATCGAGGGCTAATTCTGTTTCCGATGATAAAAACCCACCTGTTTCCACCGAAAAACCTTTCAGGGGATGGTTTGCAACAGTTTGGCACCTTTTTTGAATGAATTGCAGAACGTCAGAAATTTTGAAGAAATTGTGACCGCGCGGCTTAGGGATTTTTTTTTAAAAAGTTGTTCAGACATCGAGGGCTTATTCTGTTTCCGATGATAAAAACGCATCTGTTTCCACCAAAAAACCGTTGAGTGGATGGTCTGCAACAGTTTGCCACCATTATTGTGTGAATTGCAGAACGTCAGAAATTTTGAAGAAATTGTGACCGCGCGGCTTAGGGATTTTTTTAAAAAAAAGTTGTTCAGACATCGAGGGCTAATTCTGTTTCCGATGATAAAAACCGACCTGTCTCCACCGAAAAACCTTTCAGGGGATGGTTTGCAACAGTTTGGTACCATTTATGAGTGAAGTGCAGAACGTCAGAAATTTTGAAGAAATTGTGACCGCGCGGCTTAGGGATTTTTTCAAAAAAAAGTTGTTCAGATATCGAGGGCCAATTCTGTTTCCGCTGATAAAAACCCACCTATTTCCTCCGAAAAACCTTTCAGGGGATGGTTTGCAACAGTTTGGTACCGTTTATGAGTGAATTGCAGAACGTCAGAAATTTTGAAGAAATTGTGACCGCGCGGCTTAGGGATTTCTTCAAACAAAAGTTGTTCAGACATCGAGGGCTAATTCTGTTTCCGATGATAAAAACCCACCTGTTTCCACCGAAAAACCTTTCAGGGGATGGTTTGCAACAGTTTGGCACCATTTATGAGTGAATTGCAGAACGTCAGAAATTTTGAAGAATATGTGACCGCGCGGCTTAGGGATTTTTTTTAAAAAAGTTGTTCAGACATCGAGGGCTTATTCTGTTTCCGATGATAAAAACACATCAGTTTCCACCGAAAAACCTTTGAGGGGATGGTCTGCAACAGTTTGGCACCATTTTTGAGTGAATTGCAGAACGTCAGAAATTTTGAAGAAATTGTGACCGCGCGGTTTAGGGATTTTTTCAAAAAAAAGTTGTTCAGACATCGAGGGCTAATTCTGTTTCCGCTGATAAAAACCCACCTGTTTCCACCGAAAAACCTTTGAGGGGATGGTCTGCAACAGTTTGGCACCATTTTTGACTGACTTGCAGAACGTCAGAAATTTTGAAGAAATTGTGACCGCGCGGCTTAGGGATTTTTTCAAAAAAAAGTTGTTCAGACATCGAGGGCTAATTCTGTTTCCGCTGATAAAAACCCACCTGTTTCCACCGAAAAACCTTTCAGGGGATGGTTTGCAACAGTTTGGTGCCATTTATGAGTGAATTGCAGAACGTCAGAAATTTTGAAGAAATTGTGACCGCGTTGCATAGGGATTTTTTTTAAAAAAGTTGTTCAGACATCGAGGGCTTATTCTGTTTCCGATGATAGAAACACATCAGTTTCCACCGAAAAACCTTTGAGGGGATGGTCTACAACAGTTTGGCACCATTTTTGAGTGAATTGCAGAACGTCAGAAATTTTGAAGAAATTGTGACCGCGCGGCTTAGGGATTTTTTCAAAAGAAAGTTGTTCATACATCAAGGGCTAATTCTGTTTCCTCTGATAAAAACCCAACTGTTTCCACTGAAAACCCTTTCAGGGGATGGTTTGCAACAGTTTGGCACCATTTATGAGTGAATTGCAGAACGTCAGAAATTTTGAAGAAATTGTGACCGCGCGGCTTAGGGATTTTTTGGAAAAAAAGTTTTTCATGCATCGAGGGCTTATTCTGTTTCCGATGATAAAAACCCACCTGTTTCCACCGAAAAACCTTTCAGGGGATGGTTTGCAACAGTTTGGCACCATTTTTTTTAGAGAATTGCAGAACGTCAGAAATTTTGAAGAAATTGTGACCGCGCGGCTTAGGGATTTTTTTCAAAAAAAGTTGTTCAGGCATTGAGGGCTAATTCTGTTTCCGATGATAAAAACCCACCTATTTCCACCGAAAAACCTTTCAGTGGATGGTTTGCAACAGTTTGGCACCATTTTTGTGTGAATTGCAGAACGTCAGAAATTTTGAAGAAATTGTGACCGCGTTGCATAGGGATTTTTTTTAAAAAAGTTGTTCAGACATCGAGGGCTTATTCTGTTTCCGATGATAAAAACACATCAGTTTCCACCGAAAAACCTTTGAGGGGATGGTCTGCAACAGTTTGGCACCATTTTTGAGTGAATTGCAGAACGTCAGAAATTTTGAAGAAATTGTGACCGCGCGGCTTAGGGATTTTTTCAAAAAAAAGTTGTTCAGACATCGAGGGCTAATTCTGTTTCCGCTGATAAAAACCCACCTGTTTCCACCGAAAAACCTTTGAGGGGATGGTTTGCAACAGTTTGGCAGCATTTTTGAGTGAATTGCAGAACGTCAGAAATTTTGAAGAAATTGTGACCGCGCGGCTTAGGGATTTTTTCCAAAAAAAGTTGTTCATACATCGAGGGCTAATTCTGTATCCGCTGATAAAAACCCAACTGTTTCCACCGAAAAACCTTTCAGGGAATGGTTTGCAACAGTTTGGTAACATTTAAGAGTGAATTGCAGAACGTCAGAAATTTTGAAGAAATTGTGACCGCATGGCTTAGGGATTTTTTTAAAAAACGTTGTTCAGACATCGAGGGCTTATTCTGTTTCCGATGATAAAAACGCATCTGTTTCCACCAAAAAACCTTTGAGTGGATGGTCTGCAACAGTTTGCCACCATTTTTGAGTGAATTGCAGAACGTCAGAAATTTTGAAGAAATTGTGACCGCGCGGCTTAGGGATTTTTTCAAAAAAAAGTTGTTCAGACATCGAGGGCTAATTCTGTTTCCGCTGATAAAAACCCACCTGTTTCCACCGAAAAACCTTTCAGGGGATGGTTTGCAACAGTTTGGTGCCATTTATGAGTGAATTGCAGAACGTCAGAAATTTTGAAGAAATTGTGACCGCGTTGCATAGGGATTTTTTTTAAAAAAGTTGTTCAGACATCGAGGGCTTATTCTGTTTCCGATGATAGAAACACATCAGTTTCCACCGAAAAACCTTTGAGGGGATGGTCTACAACAGTTTGGCACCATTTTTGAGTGAATTGCAGAACGTCAGAAATTTTGAAGAAATTGTGACCGCGCGGCTTAGGGATTTTTTCAAAAAAAAGTTGTTCATACATCAAGGGCTAATTCTGTTTCCTCTGATAAAAACCCAACTGTTTCCACTGAAAACCCTTTCAGGGGATGGTTTGCAACAGTTTGGCACCATTTATGAGTGAATTGCAGAACGTCAGAAATTTTGAAGAAATTGTGACCGCGCGGCTTAGGGATTTTTTGGAAAAAAAGTTTTTCATGCATCGAGGGCTTATTCTGTTTCCGATGATAAAAACCCACCTGTTTCCACCGAAAAACCTTTCAGGGGATGGTTTGCAACAGTTTGGCACCATTTTTTTAGAGAATTGCAGAACGTCAGAAATTTTGAAGAAATTGTGACCGCGCGGCTTAGGGATTTTTTTCAAAAAAAGTTGTTCAGGCATTGAGGGCTAATTCTGTTTCCGATGATAAAAACCCACCTATTTCCACCGAAAAACCTTTCAGTGGATGGTTTGCAACAGTTTGGCACCATTTTTGTGTGAATTGCAGAACGTCAGAAATTTTGAAGAAATTGTGACCGCGTTGCATAGGGATTTTTTTTAAAAAAGTTGTTCAGACATCGAGGGCTTATTCTGTTTCCGATGATAAAAACACATCAGTTTCCACCGAAAAACCTTTGAGGGGATGGTCTGCAACAGTTTGGCACCATTTTTGAGTGAATTGCAGAACGTCAGAAATTTTGAAGAAATTGTGACCGCGCGGCTTAGGGATTTTTTCAAAAAAAAGTTGTTCAGACATCGAGGGCTAATTCTGTTTCCGCTGATAAAAACCCACCTGTTTCCACCGAAAAACCTTTGAGGGGATGGTTTGCAACAGTTTGGCAGCATTTTTGAGTGAATTGCAGAACGTCA
Organism: Podarcis melisellensis; assembly: GCF_964234715.1. Taxonomy (NCBI): domain Eukaryota; kingdom Metazoa; phylum Chordata; class Lepidosauria; order Squamata; family Lacertidae; genus Podarcis; species Podarcis melisellensis. Next base: position 82,478,306 of record NC_138539.1, read on the forward strand.
GAAATTTTGAAGAAATTGTGACCGCGCGGCTTAGGGATTTTTTCCAAAAAAAGTTGTTCATACATCGAGGGCTAATTCTGTATCCGCTGATAAAAACCCAACTGTTTCCACCGAAAAACCTTTCAGGGAATGGTTTGCAACAGTTTGGTAACATTTAAGAGTGAATTGCAGAACGTCAGAAATTTTGAAGAAATTGTGACCGCATGGCTTAGGGATTTTTTTAAAAAACGTTGTTCAGACATCGAGGGCTTATTCTGTTTCCGATGATAAAAACGCATCTGTTTCCACCAAAAAACCTTTGAGTGGATGGTCTGCAACAGTTTGCCACCATTTTTGAGTGAATTGCAGAACGTCAGAAATTTTGAAGAAATTGTGACCGCGCGGCTTAGGGATTTTTTCAAAAAAAAGTTGTTCAGACATCGAGGGCTAATTCTGTTTCCGCTGATAAAAACCCATCTGTCTCCACCGAAAAACCTTTCAGGGGATGGTTTGCAACAGTTTGGTACCATTTATGAGTGAAGTGCAGAACGTCAGAAATTTTGAAGAAATTGTGACCGCGCGGCTTAGGGATTTCTTCAAACAAAAGTTGTTCAGACATCGAGGGCTAATTCTGTTTCCGATGATAAAAACCCAACTGTTTCCACCGAAAAACCTTTCAGGGAATGGTTTGCAACAGTTTGGTAACATTTTTGAGTGAATTGCAGAACGTCAGAAATTTTGAAGAAATTGTGACCGCGCGGCTTAGGGATTTTTTTAAAAAAAGTTGTTCAGACATCGAGGGCTAATTCTGTTTCCGATGATAAAAACCCACCTGTTTCCACCGAAAAACCTTTGAGGGGGATGGTCTGCAACAGTTTGGCACCATTTTTGAGTGAATTGCGGAACGTCACAATTTTTAAAGAAATTGTGACCGGGCGGCTTAGGGATTTTTTCAAACAAAAGTTGTTCAGACATCGAGGGCTAATTCTGTTTCCGATGATAAAAACGCATCTGTTTCCACCGAAAAACCTTTGAGGGGATGGTTTGCAACAGTTTGGCACCATTTTTGAGTGAATTGCAGAACGTCAGAAAATTTGAAGAAATTGTGACCACGCGGCTTAGGGATTTTTTCAAAAAAAAAGTTGTTCATACATCAAGGGCTAATTCTGTTTCCTCTGATAAAAACCCAACTGTTTCCACTGAAAACCCTTTCAGGGGATGGTTTGCAACAGTTTGGTAACATTTTTGAGTGAATTGCAGAACGTCAGAAATTTCGAAGAAATTGTGACCGCGCGGCTTAGGGATTTTTTGGAAAAAAAGTTTTTCATGCATCGAGGGCTTATTCTGTTTCCGATGATAAAAACCCACCTGTTTCCACCGAAAAACCTTTCAGGGGATGGTTTGCAACAGTTTGGCACCATTTTTTTAGAGAATTGCAGAACGTCAGAAATTTTGAAGAAATTGTGACCGCGCGGCTTAGGGATTTTTTTCAAAAAAAGTTGTTCAGGCATTGAGGGCTAATTCTGTTTCCGATGATAAAAACCCACCTATTTCCACCGAAAAACCTTTCAGTGGATGGTTTGCAACAGTTTGGCACCAATTTTGTGTGAATTGCAGAACGTCAGAAATTTTGAAGAAATTGTGACCGCGTTGCATAGGGATTTTTTTTAAAAAAGTTGTTCAGACATCGAGGGCTTATTCTGTTTCCGATGATAAAAACACATCAGTTTCCACCGAAAAACCTTTGAGGGGATGGTCTGCAACAGTTTGGCACCATTTTTGAGTGAATTGCAGAACGTCAGAAATTTTGAAGAAATTGTGACCGCGCGGCTTAGGGATTTTTTCAAAAAAAAGTTGTTCAGACATCGAGGGCTAATTCTGTTTCCGATGATAAAAACCCACCTGTTTCCACCGAAAAACATTTCAGGGGATGGTTTGCAACAGTTTGGCACCATTTATGAGTGAATTGCAGAACGTCAGAAATTTTGAAGAAATTGTGACCGCGCGGCTTAGGGATTTTTTTTAAAAAAGTTGTTCAGACATCGAGGGCTTATTCTGTTTCCGATGATAAAAACACATCTGTTTCCACCGAAAACCCTTTGAGGGGATGGTCTGCAACAGTTTGGCAGCATTTTTGAGTGAATTGCAGAACGTCAGAAATTTTGAAGAAATTGTGACCGCGTGGCTTAGGGATTTTTTCAAAAAAAAGTTGTTCATACATCGAGGGCTAATTCTGTTTCCGCTGATAAAAACCCAACTGTTTCCACCGAAAAACCTTTCAGGGAATGGTTTGCAACAGTTTGGTAACATTTTTGAGTGAATTGCAGAACGTCAGAAATTTTGAAGAAATTGTGACCGCGCGGCTTAGGGATTTTTTTAAAAAAAGTTGTTCAGACATCGACGGCTAATTCTGTTTCCGATGATAAAAACCCACCTGTTTCCACCGAAAAACCTTTGAGGGGGATGGTCTGCAACAGTTTGGCACCATCTTTGAGTGAATTGCGGAACGTCACAATTTTTAAAGAAATTGTGACCGGGCGGCTTAGGGATTTTTTCAAACAAAAGTTGTTCAGACATCGAGGGCTAATTCTGTTTCCGATGATAAAAACGCATCTGTTTCCACCGAAAAACCTTTGAGGTGATGGTTTGCAACAGTTTGGCACCATTTTTGAGTGAATTGCAGAACGTCAGAAATTTTGAAGAAATTGTGACCGCGTTGCTTAGGGATTTTTTTAAAAAAAGTTGTTCAGACATCGAGGGCTAATTCTGTTTCCGATGATAAAAACACATCTGTTTCCACCGAAAAACCTTTGAGGGGATGGTTTGCAACAGTTTGGCACCATTTATGAGTGAATTGCAGAACGTCAGAACTTTTGAAGAAATTGTGACCACAAGGCTTAGGGATTTTTTTTAAAAAAGCTGTTCAGACATCGAGGGCTAATTCTGTTTCCGATGATAAAAACCCACCTGTTTCCACCGAAAACCCTTTCAGGGGATGGTCTGCAACAGTTTGGCACCATTTTTGAGTGAATTGCGGAACGTCAGAAATTTTGAAGAAATTGTGACCGGACGGCTTGGGGATTTTTTAAAAAAAGGTTGTTCAGACATCGAGGGCTAATTCTGTTTCCGATGATAAAAACGCATCTGTTTCCACCGAAAAACCTTTAAGGGGATGGTTTGCAACAGTTTGGCACCATTTTTGAGTGAATTGCAGAACGTCAGAACTTTTGAAGAAATTGTGACCGCGCGGTTTAGGGATTTTTTTAAAAAAAGCTGTTCAGACATCGAGGGCTAATTCTGTTTCCGATGATAAAAACCCACCTGTTTCCACCGAAAAACCTTTCAGGGGATGGTTTGCAACAGTTTGGCACCTTTTTTGAATGAATTGCAGAACGTCAGAAATTTTGAAGAAATTGTGACCGCGCGGCTTAGGGATTTTTTTTAAAAAAGTTGTTCAGACATCGAGGGCTTATTCTGTTTCCGATGATAAAAACGCATCTGTTTCCACCAAAAAACCTTTGAGTGGATGGTCTGCAACAGTTTGCCACCATTATTGTGTGAATTGCAGAACGTCAGAAATTTTGAAGAAATTGTGACCGCGCGGCTTAGGGATTTTTTTAAAAAAAAGTTGTTCAGACATCGAGGGCTAATTCTGTTTCCGATGATAAAAACCGACCTGTCTCCACCGAAAAACCTTTCAGGGGATGGTTTGCAACAGTTTGGTACCATTTATGAGTGAAGTGCAGAACGTCAGAAATTTTGAAGAAATTGTGACCGCGCGGCTTAGGGATTTTTTCAAAAAAAAGTTTTTGAGATATCGAGGGCCAATTCTGTTTCCGCTGATAAAAACCCACCTGTTTCCACCGAAAACCCTTTCAGGGGATGGTCTGCAACAGTTTGGCACCATTTTTGAGTGAATTGCGGAACGTCAGAAATTTTGAAGAAATTGTGACCGGACGGCTTGGGGATTTTTTAAAAAAAGGTTGTTCAGACATCGAGGGCTAATTCTGTTTCCGATGATAAAAACGCATCTGTTTCCACCGAAAAACCTTTAAGGGGATGGTTTGCAACAGTTTGGCACCATTTTTGAGTGAATTGCAGAACGTCAGAACTTTTGAAGAAATTGTGACCGCGCGGTTTAGGGATTTTTTTAAAAAAAGCTGTTCAGACATCGAGGGCTAATTCTGTTTCCGATGATAAAAACCCACCTGTTTCCACCGAAAAACCTTTCAGGGGATGGTTTGCAACAGTTTGGCACCTTTTTTGAATGAATTGCAGAACGTCAGAAATTTTGAAGAAATTGTGACCGCGCGGCTTAGGGATTTTTTTTAAAAAAGTTGTTCAGACATCGAGGGCTTATTCTGTTTCCGATGATAAAAACGCATCTGTTTCCACCAAAAAACCTTTGAGTGGATGGTCTGCAACAGTTTGCCACCATTATTGTGTGAATTGCAGAACGTCAGAAATTTTGAAGAAATTGTGACCGCGCGGCTTAGGGATTTTTTTTAAAAAAAGTTGTTCAGACATCGAGGGCTAATTCTGTTTCCGATGATAAAAACCGACCTGTCTCCACCGAAAAACCTTTCAGGGGATGGTTTGCAACAGTTTGGTACCATTTATGAGTGAAGTGCAGAACGTCAGAAATTTTGAAGAAATTGTGACCGCGCGGCTTAGGGATTTTTTCAAAAAAAAGTTTTTCAGATATCGAGGGCCAATTCTGTTTCCGCTGATAAAAACCCACCTATTTCCTCCGAAAAACCTTTCAGGGGATGGTTTGCAACAGTTTGGTACCGTTTATGAGTGAATTGCAGAACGTCAGAAATTTTGAAGAAATTGTGACCGCGCGGCTTAGGGATTTTTTTTAAAAAAGTTGTTCAGACATCGAGGGCTTATTCTGTTTCCGATGATAAAAACCCACCTGTTTCCACCGAAAAACCTTTGAGGGGGATGGTCTGCAACAGTTTGGCACCATTTTTGAGTGAATTGCGGAACGTCACAATTTTTAAAGAAATTGTGACCGGGCGGCTTAGGGATTTTTTCAAACAAAAGTTGTTCAGACATCGAGGGCTAATTCTGTTTCCGATGATAAAAACGCATCTGTTTCCACCGAAAAACCTTTGAGGTGATGGTTTGCAACAGTTTGGCACCATTTTTGAGTGAATTGCAGAACGTCAGAAATTTTGAAGAAATTGTGACCGCGTTGCTTAGGGATTTTTTTAAAAAAAGTTGTTCAGACATCGAGGGCTAATTCTGTTTCCGATGATAAAAACACATCTGTTTCCACCGAAAAACCTTTGAGGGGATGGTTTGCAACAGTTTGGCACCATTTATGAGTGAATTGCAGAACGTCAGAACTTTTGAAGAAATTGTGACCACAAGGCTTAGGGATTTTTTTAAAAAAAGCTGTTCAGACATCGAGGGCTAATTCTGTTTCCGATGATAAAAACCCACCTGTTTCCACCGAAAACCCTTTCAGGGGATGGTCTGCAACAGTTTGGCACCATTTTTGAGTGAATTGCGGAACGTCAGAAATTTTGAAGAAATTGTGACCGGACGGCTTGGGGATTTTTTTAAAAAAGGTTGTTCAGACATCGAGGGCTAATTCTGTTTCCGATGATAAAAACCCACCTGTTTCCACCGAAAAACCTTTCAGGGGATGGTTTGCAACAGTTTGGCACCTTTTTTGAATGAATTGCAGAACGTCAGAAATTTTGAAGAAATTGTGACCGCGCGGCTTAGGGATTTTTTTTTAAAAAGTTGTTCAGACATCGAGGGCTTATTCTGTTTCCGATGATAAAAACGCATCTGTTTCCACCAAAAAACCGTTGAGTGGATGGTCTGCAACAGTTTGCCACCATTATTGTGTGAATTGCAGAACGTCAGAAATTTTGAAGAAATTGTGACCGCGCGGCTTAGGGATTTTTTTTAAAAAAAGTTGTTCAGACATCGAGGGCTAATTCTGTTTCCGATGATAAAAACCGACCTGTCTCCACCGAAAAACCTTTCAGGGGATGGTTTGCAACAGTTTGGTACCATTTATGAGTGAAGTGCAGAACGTCAGAAATTTTGAAGAAATTGTGACCGCGCGGCTTAGGGATTTTTTCAAAAAAAAGTTGTTCAGATATCGAGGGCCAATTCTGTTTCCGCTGATAAAAACCCACCTATTTCCTCCGAAAAACCTTTCAGGGGATGGTTTGCAACAGTTTGGTACCGTTTATGAGTGAATTGCAGAACGTCAGAAATTTTGAAGAAATTGTGACCGCGCGGCTTAGGGATTTTTTTTAAAAAAGTTGTTCAGACATCGAGGGCTTATTCTGTTTCCGATGATAAAAACACATCAGTTTCCACCGAAAAACCTTTGAGGGGATGGTCTGCAACAGTTTGGCACCATTTTTGAGTGAATTGCAGAACGTCAGAAATTTTGAAGAAATTTCGACCGCGCGGATTAGGGATTTTTTCAAAAAAAAGTTGTTCAGACATCGAGGGCTAATTCTGTTTCCGCTGATAAAAACCCACCTGTTTCCATCGAAAAACCTTTGAGGGGATGGTCTGCAACAGTTTGGCACCATTTTTGAGTGAATTGCAGAACGTCAGAAATTTTGAAGAAATTGTGACCGCGCGGCTTAGGGATTTTTTCAAAAAAAAGTTGTTCAGATATCGAGGGCCAATTCTGTTTCCGCTGATAAAAACCCACCTATTTCCTCCGAAAAACCTTTCAGGGGATGGTTTGCAACAGTTTGGTACCGTTTATGAGTGAATTGCAGAACGTCAGAAATTTTGAAGAAATTGTGACCGCGCGGCTTAGGGATTTTTTTAAAAAAAGTTGTTCAGACATCGAGGGCTTATTCTGTTTCCGATGATAAAAACACATCAGTTTCCACCGAAAAACCTTTGAGGGGATGGTCTGCAACAGTTTGGCACCATTTTTGAGTGAATTGCAGAACGTCAGAAATTTTGAAGAAATTTCGACCGCGCGGATTAGGGATTTTTTCAAAAAAAAGTTGTTCAGACATCGAGGGCTAATTCTGTTTCCGCTGATAAAAACCCACCTGTTTCCATCGAAAAACCTTTGAGGGGATGGTCTGCAACAGTTTGGCACCATTTTTGAGTGAATTGCAGAACGTCAGAAATTTTGAAGAAATTGTGACCGCGCGGCTTAGGGATTTTTTCAAAAAAAGGTTGTTCAGACATCGAGGTCTAATTCTGTTTCCGATGATAAAAACCAACCTGTCTCCACCGAAAAACCTTTCAGGGGATGGTTTGCAAACAGTTTGGTACCATTTATGAGTGAAGTGCAGAACGTCAGAAATTTTGAAGAAATTGTGACCGCGCGGCTTAGGGATTTCTTCAAACAAAAGTTGTTCAGACATCGAGGGCTAATTCTGTTTCCGATGATAAAAAACCCACCTGTTTCCACCGAAAAACCTTTGAGGGGATGGTTTGCAACAGTTTGGCACCATTTTTGAGTGAATTGCAGAACGTCAGAAATTTTGAAGAAATTTCGACCGCGCGGATTAGGGATTTTTTCAAAAAAAAGTTGTTCAGACATCGAGGGCTAATTCTGTTTCCGCTGATAAAAACCCACCTGTTTCCATCGAAAAACCTTTGAGGGGATGGTCTGCAACAGTTTGGCACCATTTTTGAGTGAATTGCAGAACGTCAGAAATTTTGAAGAAATTGTGACCGCGCGGCTTAGGGATTTTTTCAAAAAAAGGTTGTTCAGACATCGAGGTCTAATTCTGTTTCCGATGATAAAAACCAACCTGTCTCCACCGAAAAACCTTTCAGGGGATGGTTTGCAAACAGTTTGGTACCATTTATGAGTGAAGTGCAGAACGTCAGAAATTTTGAAGAAATTGTGACCGCGCGGCTTAGGGATTTCTTCAAACAAAAGTTGTTCAGACATCGAGGGCTAATTCTGTTTCCGATGATAAAAAACCCACCTGTTTCCACCGAAAAACCTTTGAGGGGATGGTTTGCAACAGTTTGGCACCATTTTTGAGTGAATTGCAGAACGTCAGAAATTTTGAAGAAATTTCGACCGCGCGGATTAGGGATTTTTTCAAAAAAAAGTTGTTCAGACATCGAGGGCTAATTCTGTTTCCGCTGATAAAAACCCACCTGTTTCCATCGAAAAACCTTTGAGGGGATGGTCTGCAACAGTTTGGCACCATTTTTGAGTGAATTGCAGAACGTCAGAAATTTTGAAGAAATTTCGACCGCGCGGATTAGGGATTTTTTCAAAAAAAAGTTGTTCAGACATCGAGGGCTAATTCTGTTTCCGCTGATAAAAACCCACCTGTTTCCATCGAAAAACCTTTGAGGGGATGGTCTGCAACAGTTTGGCACCATTTTTGAGTGAATTGCAGAACGTCAGAAATTTTGAAGAAATTGTGACCGCGCGGCTTAGGGATTTTTTCAAAAAAAAGTTGTTCAGATATCGAGGGCCAATTCTGTTTCCGCTGATAAAAACCCACCTATTTCCTCCGAAAAACCTTTCAGGGGATGGTTTGCAACAGTTTGGTACCGTTTATGAGTGAATTGCAGAACGTCAGAAATTTTGAAGAAATTGTGACCGCGCGGCTTAGGGATTTTTTTAAAAAAAGTTGTTCAGACATCGAGGGCTTATTCTGTTTCCGATGATAAAAACACATCAGTTTCCACCGAAAAACCTTTGAGGGGATGGTCTGCAACAGTTTGGCACCATTTTTGAGTGAATTGCAGAACGTCAGAAATTTTGAAGAAATTTCGACCGCGCGGATTAGGGATTTTTTCAAAAAAAAGTTGTTCAGACATCGAGGGCTAATTCTGTTTCCGCTGATAAAAACCCACCTGTTTCCATCGAAAAACCTTTGAGGGGATGGTCTGCAACAGTTTGGCACCATTTTTGAGTGAATTGCAGAACGTCAGAAATTTTGAAGAAATTGTGACCGCGCGGCTTAGGGATTTTTTCAAAAAAAGGTTGTTCAGACATCGAGGTCTAATTCTGTTTCCGATGATAAAAACCAACCTGTCTCCACCGAATAACCTTTCAGGGGATGGTTTGCAAACAGTTTGGTACCATTTATGAGTGAAGTGCAGAACGTCAGAAATTTTGAAGAAATTGTGACCGCGCGGCTTAGGGATTTCTTCAAACAAAAGTTGTTCAGACATCGAGGGCTAATTCTGTTTCCGATGATAAAAAACCCACCTGTTTCCACCGAAAAACCTTTGAGGGGATGGTTTGCAACAGTTTGGCACCATTTTTGAGTGAATTGCAGAACGTCAGAAATTTTGAAGAAATTTCGACCGCGCGGATTAGGGATTTTTTCAAAAAAAAGTTGTTCAGACATCGAGGGCTAATTCTGTTTCCGCTGATAAAAACCCACCTGTTTCCATCGAAAAACCTTTGAGGGGATGGTCTGCAACAGTTTGGCACCATTTTTGAGTGAATTGCAGAACGTCAGAAATTTTGAAGAAATTGTGACCGCGCGGCTTAGGGATTTTTTCAAAAAAAGGTTGTTCAGACATCGAGGTCTAATTCTGTTTCCGATGATAAAAACCAACCTGTCTCCACCGAAAAACCTTTCAGGGGATGGTTTGCAAACAGTTTGGTACCATTTATGAGTGAAGTGCAGAACGTCAGAAATTTTGAAGAAATTGTGACCGCGCGGCTTAGGGATTTCTTCAAACAAAAGTTGTTCAGACATCGAGGGCTAATTCTGTTTCCGATGATAAAAAACCCACCTGTTTCCACCGAAAAACCTTTGAGGGGATGGTTTGCAACAGTTTGGCACCATTTTTGAGTGAATTGCAGAACGTCAGAAATTTTGAAGAAATTGTGACCGCGCGGCTTAGGGATTTTTTCAAAAAAAAGTTGTTCAGATATCGAGGGCCAATTCTGTTTCCGCTGATAAAAACCCACCTATTTCCTCCGAAAAACCTTTCAGGGGATGGTTTGCAACAGTTTGGTACCGTTTATGAGTGAATTGCAGAACGTCAGAAATTTTGAAGAAATTGTGACCGCGCGGCTTAGGGATTTTTTTTAAAAAAGTTGTTCAGACATCGAGGGCTTATTCTGTTTCCGATGATAAAAACACATCAGTTTCCACCGAAAAACCTTTGAGGGGATGGTCTGCAACAGTTTGGCACAATTTTTGAGTGAATTGCAGAACGTCAGAAATTTTGAAGAAATTTCGACCGCGCGGATTAGGGATTTTTTCAAAAAAAAGTTGTTCAGACATCGAGGGCTAATTCTGTTTCCGCTGATAAAAACCCACCTGTTTCCATCGAAAAACCTTTGAGGGGATGGTCTGCAACAGTTTGGCACCATTTTTGAGTGAATTGCAGAACGTCAGAAATTTTGAAGAAATTGTGACCGCGCGGCTTAGGGATTTTTTCAAAAAAAGGTTGTTCAGACATCGAGGGCTAATTCTGTTTCCGCTGATAAAAACCCACCTGTTTCCACCGAAAAACCTTTCAGGGGATGGTTTGCAACAGTTTGGTGCCATTTATGAGTGAATTGCAGAACGTCAGAAATTTTGAAGAAATTGTGACCGCGCGGCTTAGGGATTTTTTCAAAAAAAAGTTGTTCAGATATCGAGGGCCAATTCTGTTTCCGCTGATAAAAACCCACCTATTTCCTCCGAAAAACCTTTCAGGGGATGGTTTGCAACAGTTTGGTACCGTTTATGAGTGAATTGCAGAACGTCAGAAATTTTGAAGAAATTGTGACCGCGTTGCTTAGGGATTTTTTTAAAAAAAGTTGTTCAGACATCGAGGGCTAATTCTGTTTCCGATGATAAAAACACATCTGTTTCCACCGAAAAACCTTTGAGGGGATGGTTTGCAACTGTTTGGCACCATTTATGAGTGAATTGCAGAACGTCAGAACTTTTGAAGAAATTGTGACCACAAGGCTTAGGGATTTTTTTAAAAAAAGCTGTTCAGACATCGAGGGCTAATTCTGTTTCCGATGATAAAAACCCACCTGTTTCCACCGAAAACCCTTTCAGGGGATGGTCTGCAACAGTTTGGCACCATTTTTGAGTGAATTGCGGAACGTCAGAAATTTTGAAGAAATTGTGACCGGACGGCTTGGGGATTTTTTAAAAAAAGGTTGTTCAGACATCGAGGGCTAATTCTGTTTCCGATGATAAAAACGCATCTGTTTCCACCGAAAAACCTTTAAGGGGATGGTTTGCAACAGTTTGGCACCATTTTTGAGTGAATTGCAGAACGTCAGAACTTTTGAAGAAATTGTGACCGCGCGGCTTAGGGATTTTTTTAAAAAAAGCTGTTCAGACATCGAGGGCTAATTCTGTTTCCGATGATAAAAACCCACCTGTTTCCACCGAAAAACCTTTCAGGGGATGGTTTGCAACAGTTTGGCACCTTTTTTGAATGAATTGCAGAACGTCAGAAATTTTGAAGAAATTGTGACCGCGCGGCTTAGGGATTTTTTTTAAAAAAGTTGTTCAGACATCGAGGGCTTATTCTGTTTCCGATGATAAAAACGCATCTGTTTCCACCAAAAAACCTTTGAGTGGATGGTCTGCAACAGTTTGCCACCATTTTTGTGTGAATTGCAGAACGTCAGAAATTTTGAAGAAATTGTGACCGCGCGGCTTAGGGATTTTTTTAAAAAAAAGTTGTTCAGACATCGAGGGTTAATTCTGTTTCCGATGATAAAAACCGACCTGTCTCCACCGAAAAACCTTTCAGGGGATGGTTTGCAACAGTTTGGTACCATTTATGAGTGAAGTGCAGAACGTCAGAAATTTTGAAGAAATTGTGACCGCGCGGCTTAGGGATTTCTTCAAACAAAAGTTGTTCTGACATCGAGGGCTAATTCTGTTTCCGATGATAAAAAACCCACCTGTTTCCACCGAAAAACCTTTGAGGGGATGGTTTGCAACAGTTTGGCACCATTTTTGAGTGAATTGCAGAACGTCAGAAATTTTGAAGAAATTGTGACCGCGCGGCTTAGGGATTTTTTCAAAAAAAAGTTGTTCAGATATCGAGGGCCAATTCTGTTTCCGCTGATAAAAACCCACCTATTTCCTCCGAAAAACCTTTCAGGGGATGGTTTGCAACAGTTTGGTACCGTTTATGAGTGAATTGCAGAACGTCAGAAATTTTGAAGAAATTGTGACCGCGCGGCTTAGGGATTTTTTTAAAAAAAGTTGTTCATACATCGAGGGCTTATTCTGTTTCCGATGATAAAAACACATCAGTTTCCACCGAAAAACCTTTGAGGGGATGGTCTGCAACAGTTTGGCACCATTTTTGAGTGAATTGCAGAACGTCAGAAATTTTGACGAAATTTCGACCGCGCGGATTAGGGATTTTTTCAAAAAAAAGTTGTTCAGACATCGAGGGCTAATTCTGTTTCCGCTGATAAAAACCCACCTGTTTCCATCGAAAAACCTTTGAGGGGATGGTCTGCAACAGTTTGGCACCATTTTTGAGTGAATTGCAGAACGTCAGAAATTTTGAAGAAATTGTGACCGCGCGGCTTAGGGATTTTTTCAAAAAAAGGTTGTTCAGACATCGAGGGCTAATTCTGTTTCCGATGATAAAAACCCACCTGTCTCCACCGAAAAACCTTTCAGGGGATGGTTTGCAACAGTTTGGTACCATTTATGAGTGAAGTGCAGAACGTCAGAAATTTTGAAGAAATTGTGACCGCGCGGCTTAGGGATTTCTTCAAACAAAAGTTGTTCAGACATCGAGGGCTAATTCTGTTTCCGATGATAAAAAACCCACCTGTTTCCACCGAAAAACCTTTGAGGGGATGGTTTGCAACAGTTTGGCACCATTTTTGAGTGAATTGCAGAACGTCAGAAATTTTGAAGAAATTGTGACCGCGCGGCTTAGGGATTTTTTCAAAAAAAAGTTGTTCAGATATCGAGGGCCAATTCTGTTTCCGCTGATAAAAACCCACCTATTTCCTCCGAAAAACCTTTCAGGGGATGGTTTGCAACAGTTTGGTACCGTTTATGAGTGAATTGCAGAACGTCAGAAATTTTGAAGAAATTGTGACCGCGCGGCTTAGGGATTTTTTTAAAAAAAGTTGTTCAGACATCGAGGGCTTATTCTGTTTCCGATGATAAAAACACATCAGTTTCCACCGAAAAACCTTTGAGGGGATGGTCTGCAACAGTTTGGCACCATTTTTGAGTGAATTGCAGAACGTCAGAAATTTTGAAGAAATTTCGACCGCGCGGATTAGGGATTTTTTCAAAAAAAAGTTGTTCAGACATCGAGGGCTAATTCTGTTTCCGCTGATAAAAACCCACCTGTTTCCATCGAAAAACCTTTGAGGGGATGGTCTGCAACAGTTTGGCACCATTTTTGAGTGAATTGCAGAACGTCAGAAATTTTGAAGAAATTGTGACCGCGCGGCTTAGGGATTTTTTCAAAAAAAGGTTGTTCAGACATCGAGGGCTAATTCTGTTTCCGCTGATAAAAACCCACCTGTTTCCACCGAAAAACCTTTCAGGGGATGGTTTGCAACAGTTTGGTACCATTTATGAGTGAATTGCAGAACGTCAGAAATTTTGAAGAAATTGTGACCGCGCGGCTTAGGGATTTTTTCAAAAAAAAGTTGTTCAGATATCGAGGGCCAATTCTGTTTCCGCTGATAAAAACCCACCTATTTCCTCCGAAAAACCTTTCAGGGGATGGTTTGCAACAGTTTGGTACCGTTTATGAGTGAATTGCAGAACGTCAGAAATTTTGAAGAAATTGTGACCGCGCGGCTTAGGGATTTTTTTAAAAAAAGTTGTTCAGACATCGAGGGCTTATTCTGTTTCCGATGATAAAAACACATCTGTTTCCACCGAAAAACCTTTCAGGGGATGGTTTGCAACAGTTTGGTACCATTTATGAGTGAAGTGCAGAACGTCAGAAATTTTGAAGAAATTGTGACCGCGCGGCTTAGGGATTTCTTCAAACAGAAGTTGTTCAGACATCGAGGGCTAATTCTGTTTCCGATGATAAAAACCCACCTGTTTCCACCGAAAAACCTTTCAGGGGATGGTTTGCAACAGTTTGGCACCATTTATGAGTGAATTGCAGAACGTCAGAAATTTTGAAGAAATTGTGACCGCGCGGCTTAGGGATTTTTTTAAAAAAAGTTGTTCAGACATCGAGGGCTTATTCTGTTTCCGATGATAAAAACACATCTGTTTCCACCGAAAAACCTTTGAGGGGATGCTCTGCAACAGTTTGGCACCATTTTTGAGTGAATTGCAGAACGTCAGAAATTTTGAAGAAATTGTGACCGCGCGGCTTAGGGATTTTTTAAAAAAAAAGTTGTTCAGACATCGAGGGCTAATTCTGTTTCCGCTGATAAAAACCCACCTATTTCCACCGAAAAACCTTTCAGGGGATGGTTTGCAACAGTTTGGTACCGTTTATGAGTGAATTGCAGAACGTCAGAAATTTTGAAGAATATGTGACCGCGCGGCTTAGGGATTTTTTTAAAAAAAGTTGTTCAGACATCGAGGGCTAATTCTGTTTCCGATGATAAAAACGCATCTGTTTCCACCGAAAAACCTTTGAGGGGATGGTTTGCAACAGTTTGGCACCATTTTTGAGTGAATTGCAGAACGTCAGAAATTTTGAAGAAATTGTGACCGCGTTGCTTAGGGTTTTTTTTTAAAAAAGTTGTTCAGACATCGAGGGCTAATTCTGTTTCCGATGATAAAAACACATCTGTTTCCACCGAAAAACCTTTGAGGGGATGGTTTGCAACAGTTTGGCACCATTTATGAGTGAATTGCAGAACGTCAGAACTTTTGAAGAAATTGTGACCACGCGGCTTAGGGATTTTTTTAAAAAAAGCTGTTCAGACATCGAGGGCTAATTCTGTTTCCGATGATAAAAACCCACCTGTTTCCACCGAAAACCCTTTCAGGGGATGGTCTGCAACAGTTTGGCACCATTTTTGAGTAAATTGCGGAACGTCAGAAATTTTGAAGAAATTGTGACCCGGACGGCTTAGGGATTTTTTTAAAAAAGGTTGTTCAGACATCGAGGGCTAATTCTGTTTCCGATGATAAAAACGCATCTGTTTCCACCGAAAAACCTTTAAGGGGATGGTTTGCAACAGTTTGGCACCATTTTTGAGTGAATTGCAGAACGTCAGAACTTTTGAAGAAATTGTGACCGCGCGGCTTAGGGATTTTTTTAAAAAAAGCTGTTCAGACATCGAGGGCTAATTCTGTTTCCGATGATAAAAACCCACCTGTTTCCACCGAAAAACCTTTCAGGGGATGGTTTGCAACAGTTTGGCACCATTTTTGAGTGAATTGCAGAACGTCAGAAATTTTGAAGAAATTGTGACCGCGCGGCTTAGGGATTTTTTTTAAAAAAGTTGTTCAGACATCGAGGGCTTATTCTGTTTCCGATGATAAAAACGCATCTGTTTCCACCAAAAAACCTTTGAGTGGATGGTCTGCAACAGTTTGCCACCATTTTTGTGTGAATTGCAGAACGTCAGAAATTTTGAAGAAATTGTGACCGCGCGGCTTAGGGATTTTTTTAAAAAAAGTTGTTCAGACATCGAGGGCTTATTCTGTTTCCGATGATAAAAACGCATCTGTTTCCACCAAAAAACCTTTGAGGGGATAGTTTGCAACAGTTTGGCACCATTTTTGAGTGAATTGCAGAACGTCAGAAATTTTGAAGAAATTGTGACCGCGCGGCTTAGGGATTTTTTCAAAAAAAAGTTGTTCAGATATCGAGGGCCAATTCTGTTTCCGCTGATAAAAACCCACCTATTTCCTCCGAAAAACCTTTCAGGGGATGGTTTGCAACAGTTTGGTACCGTTTATGAGTGAATTGCAGAACGTCAGAAATTTTGAAGAAATTGTGACCGCGCGGCTTAGGGATTTTTTTTAAAAAAGTTGTTCAGACATCGAGGGCTTATTCTGTTTCCGATGATAAAAACAGATCAGTTTCCATCGAAAAACCTTTGAGGGGATGGTCTGCAACAGTTTGGCACCATTTATGAGTGAATTGCAGAACGTCAGAAATTTTGAAGAAATTGTGACCGCGCGGCTTAGGGATTTTTTCAAAAAAAAGTTGTTCAGATATCGAGGGCCAATTCTGTTTCCGCTGATAAAAACCCACCTATTTCCTCCGAAAAACCTTTCAGGGGATGGTTTGCAACAGTTTGGTACCGTTTATGAGTGAATTGCAGAACGTCAGAAATTTTGAAGAAATTGTGACCGCGCGGCTTAGGGATTTTTTTAAAAAAAGTTGTTCAGACATCGAGGGCTTATTCTGTTTCCGATGATAAAAACACATCTGTTTCCACCGAAAAACCTTTCAGGGGATGGTTTGCAACAGTTTGGTACCATTTATGAGTGAAGTGCAGAACGTCAGAAATTTTGAAGAAATTGTGACCGCGCGGCTTAGGGATTTCTTCAAACAAAAGTTTTTCAGACATCGAGGGCTAATTCTGTTTCCGATGATAAAAACCCACCTGTTTCCACCGAAAAACCTTTCAGGGGATGGTTTGCAACAGTTTGGCACCATTTATGAGTGAATTGCAGAACGTCAGAAATTTTGAAGAAATTGTGACCGCGCGGCTTAGGGATTTTTTTTAAAAAAGTTGTTCAGACATCGAGGGCTTATTCTGTTTCCGATGATAAAAACACATCTGTTTCCACCGAAAAACCTTTGAGGGGATGCTCTGCAACAGTTTGGCACCATTTTTGAGTGAATTGCAGAACGTCAGAAATTTTGAAGAAATTGTGACCGCGCGGCTTAGGGATTTTTTCAAAAAAAAGTTGTTCAGACATCGAGGGCTAATTCTGTTTCCGCTGATAAAAACCCACCTATTTCCACCGAAAAACCTTTCAGGGGATGGTTTGCAACAGTTTGGTACCGTTTATGAGTGAATTGCAGAACGTCAGAAATTTTGAAGAATATGTGACCGCGCGGCTTAGGGATTTTTTTTACAAAAGTTTTTCAGACATCGAGGGCTTATTCTGTTTCCGATGATAAAAACACATCAGTTTCCACCGAAAAACCTTTGAGGGGATGGTCTGCAACAGTTTGGCACCATTTTTGAATGAATTGCAGAACGTCAGAAATTTTGAAGAAATTGTGACCGCGCGGTTTAGGGATTTTTTCAAAAAAAAGTTGTTCAGACATCGAGGGCTAATTCTGTTTCCGCTGATAAAAACCCACCTGTTTCCACCGAAAAACCTTTGAGGGGATGGTCTGCAACAGTTTGGCACCATTTATGAGTGAATTGCAGAACGTCAGAAATTTTGAAGAAATTGTGACCGCGCGGCTTAGGGATTTTTTCAAAAAAAAGTTGTTCTGACATCGAGGGCTAATTCTGTTTCCGCTGATAAAAACCCATCTGTCTCCACCGAAAAACCTTTCAGGGGATGGTTTGCAACAGTTTGGTACCATTTATGAGTGAAGTGCAGAACGTCAGAAATTTTGAAGAAATTGTGACCGCGCGGCTTAGGGATTTCTTCAAACAAAAGTTGTTCAGACATCGAGGGCTTATTCTGTTTCCGATGATAAAAACACATCTGTTTCCACCGAAAAACCTTTCAGGGGATGGTTTGCAACAGTTTGGTACCATTTATGAGTGAAGTGCAGAACGTCAGAAATTTTGAAGAAATTGTGACCGCGCGGCTTAGGGATTTCTTCAAACAAAAGTTTTTCAGACATCGAGGGCTAATTCTGTTTCCGATGATAAAAACCCACCTGTTTCCACCGAAAAACCTTTCAGGGGATGGTTTGCAACAGTTTGGCACCATTTATGAGTGAATTGCAGAACGTCAGAAATTTTGAAGAAATTGTGACCGCGCGGCTTAGGGATTTTTTTTAAAAAAGTTGTTCAGACATCGAGGGCTTATTCTGTTTCCGATGATAAAAACACATCTGTTTCCACCGAAAAACCTTTGAGGGGATGCTCTGCAACAGTTTGGCACCATTTTTGAGTGAATTGCAGAACGTCAGAAATTTTGAAGAAATTGTGACCGCGCGGCTTAGGGATTTTTTCAAAAAAAAGTTGTTCAGACATCGAGGGCTAATTCTGTTTCCGCTGATAAAAACCCACCTATTTCCACCGAAAAACCTTTCAGGGGATGGTTTGCAACAGTTTGGTACCGTTTATGAGTGAATTGCAGAACGTCAGAAATTTTGAAGAATATGTGACCGCGCGGCTTAGGGATTTTTTTTACAAAAGTTTTTCAGACATCGAGGGCTTATTCTGTTTCCGATGATAAAAACACATCAGTTTCCACCGAAAAACCTTTGAGGGGATGGTCTGCAACAGTTTGGCACCATTTTTGAATGAATTGCAGAACGTCAGAAATTTTGAAGAAATTGTGACCGCGCGGTTTAGGGATTTTTTCAAAAAAAAGTTGTTCAGACATCGAGGGCTAATTCTGTTTCCGCTGATAAAAACCCACCTGTTTCCACCGAAAAACCTTTGAGGGGATGGTCTGCAACAGTTTGGCACCATTTATGAGTGAATTGCAGAACGTCAGAAATTTTGAAGAAATTGTGACCGCGCGGCTTAGGGATTTTTTCAAAAAAAAGTTGTTCTGACATCGAGGGCTAATTCTGTTTCCGCTGATAAAAACCCATCTGTCTCCACCGAAAAACCTTTCAGGGGATGGTTTGCAACAGTTTGGTACCATTTATGAGTGAAGTGCAGAACGTCAGAAATTTTGAAGAAATTGTGACCGCGCGGCTTAGGGATTTCTTCAAACAAAAGTTGTTCAGACATCGAGGGCTAATTCTGTTTCCGATGATAAAAACCCACCTGTTTCCACCGAAAAACCTTTCAGGGGATGGTTTGCAACAGTTTGGCACCATTTTTGAGTGAATTGCAGAACGTCAGAAATTTTGAAGAAATTGTGACCGCGCGGCTTAGGGATTTTTTCAAAAAAAAGTTGTTCAGATATCGAGGGCCAATTCTGTTTCCGCTGATAAAAACCCACCTATTTCCTCCGAAAAACCTTTCAGGGGATGGTTTGCAACAGTTTGGTACCGTTTATGAGTGAATTGCAGAACGTCAGAAATTTTGAAGAAATTGTGACCGCGCGGCTTAGGGATTTTTTTAAAAAAAGTTGTTCAGACATCGAGGGCTTATTCTGTTTCCGATGATAAAAACACATCAGTTTCCACCGAAAAACCTTTGAGGGGATGGTCTGCAACAGTTTGGCACCATTTTTGAGTGAATTGCAGAACGTCAGAAATTTTGAAGACATTTCGACCGCGCGGATTAGGGATTTTTTCAAAAAAAAGTTGTTCAGACATCGAGGGCTAATTCTGTTTCCGCTGATAAAAACCCACCTGTTTCCATCGAAAAACCTTTGAGGGGATGGTCTGCAACAGTTTGGCACCATTTTTGAGTGAATTGCAGAACGTCAGAAATATTGAAGAAATTGTGACCGCGCGGCTTAGGGATTTTTTCAAAAAAAGGTTGTTCAGACATCGAGGGCTAATTCTGTTTCCGCTGATAAAAACCCACCTGTTTCCACCGAAAAACCTTTCAGGGGATGGTTTGCAACAGTTTGGTGCCATTTATGAGTGAATTGCAGAACGTCAGAAATTTTTAAGAAATTGTGACCGCGTTGCATAGGGATTTTTTTAAAAAAAGTTGTTCAGACATCGAGGGCTTATTCTGTTTCCGATGATAAAAACGCATCTCTTTCCACCGAAAAACCTTTGAGGGGATGGTTTGCAACAGTTTAGCAGCATTTTTGAGTGAATTGCAGAACGTCAGAAATTTTGAAGAAATTGTGACCGCGCGGCTTAGGGATTTTTTCCAAAAAAAGTTGTTCAGACATCGAGGGCTTATTTTGTTTCCGCTGATAAAAACCCACCTGTCTCCACCGAAAAACCTTTCAGGGGATGGTTTGCAACAGTTTGGTACCATTTATGAGTGAAGTGCAGAACATCAGAAATTTTGAAGAAATTGTGACCGCGCGGCTTAGGGATTTCTTCAAACAAAAGTTGTACAGACATCGAGGGCTAATTCTGTTTCCGATGATAAAAACCCACCTGTTTCCACCGAAAACCCTTTCAGGGGATGGTCTGCAACAGTTTGGCACCATTTTTGAGTAAATTACGGAACGTCAGAAATTTTGAAGAAATTGTGACCGGATGGCTTAGGGATTTTTTTAAAAAAGGTTGTTCAGACATCGAGGGCTAATTCTGTTTCCGATGATAAAAACGCATCTGTTTCCACCGAAAAACCTTTAAGGGGATGGTTTGCAACAGTTTGGCACCATTTTTGAGTGAATTGCAGAACGTCAGAACTTTTGAAGAAATTGTGACCGCGCGGCTTAGGGATTTTTTTAAAAAAAGCTGTTCAGACATCGAGGGCTAATTCTGTTTCCGATGATAAAAACCCACCTGTTTCCACCGAAAAACCTTTCAGGGGATGGTTTGCAACAGTTTGGCACCATTTTTGAGTGAATTGCAGAACGTCAGAAATTTTGAAGAAATTGTGACCGCGCGGCTTAGGGATTTTTTTAAAAAAAGTTGTTCAGACATCGAGGGCTTATTCTGTTTCCGATGATAAAAACGCATCTGTTTCCACCAAAAAACCTTTGAGTGGATGGTCTGCAACAGTTTGCCACCATTTTTGTGTGAATTGCAGAACGTCAGAAATTTTGAAGAAATTGTGACCGCGCGGCTTAGGGATTTTTTTTAAAAAAGTTGTTCAGACATCGAGGGCTTATTCTGTTTCCGATGATAAAAACGCATCTGTTTCCACCAAAAAACCTTTGAGGGGATGGTTTGCAACAGTTTGGCACCATTTTTGAGTGAATTGCAGAACGTCAGAAATTTTGAAGAAATTGTGACCGCACGGCTTAGGGATTTCTTCAAAAAAAAGTTGTTCAGATATCGAGGGCCAATTCTGTTTCCGCTGATAAAAACCCACCTATTTCCTCCAAAAAACCTTTCAGGGGATGGTTTGCAACAGTTTGGTACCGTTTATGAGTGAATTGCAGAACGTCAGAAATTTTGAAGAAATTGTGACCGCGCGGCTTAGGGATTTTTTTAAAAAAAGTTGTTCAGACATCGAGGGCTTATTCTGCTTCCGATGATAAAAACACATCAGTTTCCACCGAAAAACCTTTGAGGGGATGGTCTGCAACAGTTTGGCACCATTTTTGAGTGAATTGCAGAACGTCAGAAATTTTGAAGAAATTGTGACCGCGCGGCTTAGGGATTTTTTCAAAAAAAGGTTGTTCAGACATCGAGGGCTAATTCTGTTTCCGCTGATAAAAACCCACCTGTTTCCACCGAAAAACCTTTCAGGGGATGGTTTGCAACAGTTTGGTGCCATTTATGTATGAATTGCAGAACGTCAGAAATTTTGAAGAAATTGTGACCGCGTTGCATAGGGATTTTTTTAAAAAAAGTTGTTCAGACATCGATGGCTTATTCTGTTTCCGACGATAAAAACGCATCTCTTTCCACCGAAAAACCTTTGAGGGGATGGTTTGCAACAGTTTAGCAGCATTTTTGAGTGAATTGCAGAACGTCAGAAATTTTGAAGAAATTGTGACCGCGCGGCTTAGGGATTTTTTCCAAAAAAAGTTGTTTAGACATCGAGGGCTTATTTTGTTTCCGCTGATAAAAACCCACCTGTCTCCACCGAAAAACCTTTCAGGGGATGGTTTGCAACAGTTTGGTACCATTTATGAGTGAAGTGCAGAACGTCAGAAATTTTGAAGAAATTGTGACCGCGCGGCTTAGGGATTTCTTCAAACAAAAGTTGTTCAGACATCGAGGGCTAATTCTGTTTCCGATGATAAAAACCCACCTGTTTCCACCGAAAAACCTTTCAGGGGATGGTTTGCAACAGTTTGGCACCATTTATGAGTGAATTGCAGAACGTCAGAAATTTTGAAGAAATTGTGAACGCGCGGCTTAGGGATTTTTTAAAAAAAAGTTGTTCAGACATCGAGGGCTTATTCTGTTTCCGATGATAAAAACACATCTGTTTCCACCGAAAAACCTTTGAGGGGATGGTCTGCAACAGTTTGGCACCATTTTTGAGTGAATTGCAGAACGTCAGAAATTTTGAAGAAATTGTGACCGCGCGGTTTAGGGATTTTTTCAAAAAAAAGTTGTTCAGAC
This sequence comes from Podarcis melisellensis, assembly GCF_964234715.1. Classification (NCBI taxonomy): domain Eukaryota; kingdom Metazoa; phylum Chordata; class Lepidosauria; order Squamata; family Lacertidae; genus Podarcis; species Podarcis melisellensis. The sequence goes on from NC_138539.1 coordinate 82,500,404, forward strand.
ATCGAGGGCTAATTCTGTTTCCGCTGATAAAAACCCACCTTTTTCCATCGAAAAACCTTTGAGGGGATGGTCTGCAACAGTTTGGCACCATTTTTGAGTGAATTGCAGAACGTCAGAAATTTTGAAGAAATTGTGACCGCGCGGCTTAGGGATTTTTTCAAAAAAAAGTTGTTCAGACATCGAGGGCTAATTCTGTTTCCGCTGATAAAAACCCACCTGTTTCCACCGAAAAACCTTTCAGGGGATGGTTTGCAACAGTTTGGTGCCATTTATGAGTGAATTGCAGAACGTCAGAAATTTTGAAGAAATTGTGACCGCATTGCATAGGGATTTTTTTAAAAAAAGTTGTTCAGACATCGAGGGCTTATTCTGTTTCCGATGATAAAAACCCACCTGTTTCCACCGAAAAACCTTTCAGGGGATGGTCTGCAACAGTTTGCCACCATTTTTGTGTGAATTGCAGAACGTCAGAAATTTTGAAGAAATTGTGACCGCGCGGCTTAGGGATTTTTTTAAAAAAAGTTGTTCAGACATCGAGGGCTTATTCTGTTTCCGCTGATAAAAACCAACCTGTCTCCACCGAAAAACCTTTCAGGGGATGGTTTGCAACAGTTTGGTACCATTTATGAGTGAAGTGCAGAACGTCAGAAATTTTGAAGAAATTGTGACCGCGCGGCTTAGGGATTTCTTCAAACAAAAGTTGTTCAGACATCGAGGTCTAATTCTGTTTCCGATGATAAAAACCCACCTGTTTCCACCGAAAACCCTTTCAGGGGATGGTCTGCAACAGTTTGGCACCATTTTTGAGTAAATTGCGGAACGTCAGAAATTTTGAAGAAATTGTGACCGGATGGCTTAGGGATTTTTTTAAAAAAGGTTGTTCAGACATCGAGGGCTAATTCTGTTTCCGATGATAAAAACGCATCTGTTTCCACCGAAAAACCTTTAAGGGGATGGTTTGCAACAGTTTGGCACCATTTTTGAGTGAATTGCAGAACGTCAGAACTTTTGAAGAAATTGTGACCGCGCGGCTTAGGGATTTTTTTAAAAAAAGCTGTTCAGACATCGAGGGCTAATTCTGTTTCCGATGATAAAAACCCACCTGTTTCCACCGAAAAACCTTTCAGGGGATGGTTTGCAACAGTTTGGCACCATTTTTGAGTGAATTGCAGAACGTCAGAAATTTTGAAGAAATTGTGACCGCGCGGCTTAGGGATTTTTTTAAAAAAAGTTGTTCAGACATCGAGGGCTTATTCTGTTTCCGATGATAAAAACGCATCTGTTTCCACCAAAAAACCTTTGAGTGGATGGTCTGCAACAGTTTGCCACCATTTATGAGTGAATTGCAGAACGTCAGAAATTTTGAAGAAATTGTGACCGCGCGGCTTAGGGATTTTTTTTAAAAAAGTTGTTCAGACATCGAGGGCTTATTCTGTTTCCGATGATAAAAACCCACCTGTTTCCACCGAAAAACCTTTCAGGGGATGGTCTGCAACAGTTTGCCACCATTTTTGTGTGAATTGCAGAACGTCAGAAATTTTGAAGAAATTGTGACCGCGCAGCTTAGGGATTTTTTTAAAAAAAGTTGTTCAGACATCGAGGGCTTATTCTGTTTCCGATGATAAAAACCCACCTATTTCCTCCGAAAAACCTTTCAGGGGATGGTTTGCAACAGTTTGGTACCGTTTATGAGTGAATTGCAGAACGTCAGAAATTTTGAAGAAATTGTGACCGCGCGGCTTAGGGATTTTTTTTAAAAAAGTTGTTCAGACATCGAGGGCTTATTCTGTTTCCGATGATAAAAACACATCAGTTTCCACCGAAAAACCTTTGAGGGGATGGTCTGCAACAGTTTGGCACCATTTTTGAGTGAATTGCAGAACGTCAGAAATTTTGAAGAAATTTCGACCGCGCGGATTAGGGATTTTTTCAAAAAAAAGTTGTTCAGACATCGAGGGTTAATTCTGTTTCCGCTGATAAAAACCCACCTGTTTCCATCGAAAAACCTTTGAGGGGATGGTCTGCAACAGTTTGGCACCATTTTTGAGTGAATTGCAGAACGTCAGAAATTTTGAAGAAATTGTGACCGCGCGGCTTAGGGATTTTTTCAAAAAAAGGTTGTTCAGACATCGAGGGCTAATTCTGTTTCCGCTGATAAATACCCACCTGTTTCCACCGAAAAACCTTTCAGGGGATGGTTTGCAACAGTTTGGTGCCATTTATGAGTGAATTGCAGAACGTCAGAAATTTTGAAGAAATTGTGACCGCGTTGCATAGGGATTTTTTTAAAAAAAGTTGTTCAGACATCGAGGGTTAATTCTGTTTCCGCTGATAAAAACCCACCTGTTTCCATCGAAAAACCTTTGAGGGGATGGTCTGCAACAGTTTGGCACCATTTTTGAGTGAATTGCAGAACGTCAGAAATTTTGAAGAAATTGTGACCGCGCGGCTTAGGGATTTTTTCAAAAAAAGGTTGTTCAGACATCGAGGGCTAATTCTGTTTCCGCTGATAAATACCCACCTGTTTCCACCGAAAAACCTTTCAGGGGATGGTTTGCAACAGTTTGGTGCCATTTATGAGTGAATTGCAGAACGTCAGAAATTTTGAAGAAATTGTGACCGCGTTGCATAGGGATTTTTTTAAAAAAGGTTGTTCAGACATCGAGGGCTAATTCTGTTTCCGATGATAAAAACGCATCTGTTTCCACCGAAAAACCTTTAAGGGGATGGTTTGCAACAGTTTGGCACCATTTTTGAGTGAATTGCAGAACGTCAGAACTTTTGAAGAAATTGTGACCGCGCGGCTTAGGGATTTTTTTAAAAAAAGTTGTTCAGACATCGAGGGCTTATTCTGTTTCCGATGATAAAAACGCATCTGTTTCCACCAAAAAACCTTTGAGTGGATGGTCTGCAACAGTTTGCCACCATTTTTGTGTGAATTGCAGAACGTCAGAAATTTTGAAGAAATTGTGACCGCGCGGCTTAGGGATTTTTTTTAAAAAAGTTGTTCAGACATCGAGGGCTTATTCTGTTTCCGATGATAAAAACGCATCTGTTTCCACCAAAAAACCTTTGAGGGGATGGTTTGCAACAGTTTGGCACCATTTTTGAGTGAATTGCAGAACGTCAGAAATTTTGAAGAAATTGTGACCGCGCGGCTTAGGGATTTTTTCAAAAAAAAGTTGTTCAGATATCGAGGGCCAATTCTGTTTCCGCTGATAAAAACCCACCTATTTCCTCCGAAAAACCTTTCAGGGGATGGTTTGCAACAGTTTGGTACCGTTTATGAGTGAATTGCAGAACGTCAGAAATTTTGAAGAAATTGTGACCGCGCGGCTTAGGGATTTTTTTTAAAAAAGTTGTTCAGACATCGAGGGCTTATTCTGTTTCCGATGATAAAAACACATCAGTTTCCACCGAAAAACCTTTGAGGGGATGGTCTGCAACAGTTTGGCACCATTTTTGAGTGAATTGCAGAACGTCAGAAATTTTGAAGAAATTGTGACCGCGCGGCTTAGGGATTTTTTCAAAAAAAAGTTGTTCAGACATCGAGGGTTAATTCTGTTTCCGCTGATAAAAACCCACCTGTTTCCATCGAAAAACCTTTGAGGGGATGGTCTGCAACAGTTTGGCACCATTTTTGAGTGAATTGCAGAACGTCAGAAATTTTGAAGAAATTGTGACCGCGCGGCTTAGGGATTTTTTCAAAAAAAGGTTGTTCAGACATCGAGGGCTAATTCTGTTTCCGCTGATAAATACCCACCTGTTTCCACCGAAAAACCTTTCAGGGGATGGTTTGCAACAGTTTGGTGCCATTTATGAGTGAATTGCAGAACGTCAGAAATTTTGAAGAAATTGTGACCGCGTTGCATAGGGATTTTTTTAAAAAAAGTTGTTCAGACATCGAGGGCTTATTCTGTTTCCGACGATAAAAACGCATCTCTTTCCACCGAAAAACCTTTGAGGGGATGGTTTGCAACAGTTTAGCAGCATTTTTGAGTGAATTGCAGAACGTCAGAAATTTTGAAGAAATTGTGACCGCGCGGCTTAGGGATTTTTTCCAAAAAAAGTTGTTTAGACATCGAGGGCTTATTTTGTTTCCGCTGATAAAAACCCACCTGTCTCCACCGAAAAACCTTTCAGGGGATGGTTTGCAACAGTTTGGTACCATTTATGAGTGAAGTGCAGAACGTCAGAAATTTTGAAGAAATTGTGACCGCGCGGCTTAGGGATTTCTTCAAACAAAAGTTGTTCAGACATCGAGGGCTAATTCTGTTTCCGATGATAAAAACCCACCTGTTTCCACCGAAAAACCTTTCAGGGGATGGTTTGCAACAGTTTGGCACCATTTATGAGTGAATTGCAGAACGTCAGAAATTTTGAAGAAATTGTGACCGCGCGGCTTAGGGATTTTTTGGAAAAAAAGTTTTTCATGCATCGAGGGCTTATTCTGTTTCCGATGATAAAAACCCACCTGTTTCCACCGAAAAACCTTTCAGGGGATGGTTTGCAACAGTTTGGCACCATTTTTTTAGAGAATTGCAGAACGTCAGAAATTTTGAAGAAATTGTGACCGCGCGGCTTAGGGATTTTTTTCAAAAAAAGTTGTTCAGGCATTGAGGGCTAATTCTGTTTCCGATGATAAAAACCCACCTATTTCCACCGAAAAACCTTTCAGTGGATGGTTTGCAACAGTTTGGCACCATTTTTGTGTGAATTGCAGAACGTCAGAAATTTTGAAAAAATTGTGACCGCGTTGCCTAGGGATTTTTTTAAAAAAAGTTGTTCAGACATTGAGGGCTTATTCTGTTTCCGATGATAAAAACACATCAGTTTCCACCGAAAAACCTTTGAGGGGATGGTCTGCAACAGTTTGGGACCATTTTTGAGTGAATTGCAGAACGTCAGAAATTTTGAAGAAATTGTGACCGCGCGGCTTAGGGATTTTTTCAAAAAAAAGTTGTTCATACATCAAGGGCTAATTCTGTTTCCTCTGATAAAGACCCAACTGTTTCCACTGAAAACCCTTTCAGGGGATGGTTTGCAACAGTTTGGCACCATTTATGAGTGAATTGCAGAACGTCAGAAATTTTGAAGAAATTGTGACCGCGCGGCTTAGGGATTTTTTGGAAAAAAAGTTTTTCATGCATCGAGGGCTTATTCTGTTTCCGATGATAAAAACCCACCTGTTTCCACCGAAAAACCTTTCAGGGGATGGTTTGCAACAGTTTGGCACCATTTTTTTAGAGAATTGCAGAACGTCAGAAATTTTGAAGAAATTGTGACCGCGCGGCTTAGGGATTTTTTTCAAAAAAAGTTGTTCAGGCATTGAGGGCTAATTCTGTTTCCGATGATAAAAACCCACCTATTTCCACCGAAAAACCTTTCAGTGGATGGTTTGCAACAGTTTGGCACCATTTTTGTGTGAATTGCAGAACGTCAGAAATTTTGAATAAATTGTGACCGCGTGGCTTAGGGATTTTTTAAAAAAAAATGGTCATACATCAAGGGCTAATTCTGTTTCCGATGATAAAAACCCACCTGTTTCCACTGAAAAACCTTTGAGGGGATGCTCTGCAACAGTTTGGCACCATTTTTGAGGTAATTGCAGAACGTCAGAAATTTTGAAGAAATTGTGACCGCGCGGCTTAGGGATTTTTTTCAAAAAAAGTTGTTCAAGCATCGAGGGCTAATTCTGTTTCCGATGATAAAAACCCACCTGTTTCCACCGAAAAACCTTTGAGGGGATGGTCTGCAACAGTTTGGCACCATTTTTTGAGTGAATTGCGGAACGTCACAATTTTTGAAGAAATTGTGACCGGGCAGCTTAGGGATTTTTTCAAAAAAAAGTTGTTCAGACATCGAGGGCTAATTCTGTTTCCGATGATAAAAACCCACCTGTTTCCACCGAAAAACCTTTGAGGGGATGGTTTGCAACAGTTTGGCACCATTTATGAGTGAATTGCAGAACGTCAGAAATTTTGAAGAAATTGTGACCGCGCGGCTTAGGGATTTTTTAAAAAAAAGTTGTTCAGACATCGAGGGCTTATTCTGTTTCCGATGATAAAAACACATCTGTTTCCACCGAAAAACCTTTGAGGGGATGCTCTGCAACAGTTTGGCACCATTTTTGAGTGAATTGCAGAACGTCAGAAATTTTGAAGAAATTGTGACCGCGCGGCTTAGGGATTTTTTCAAAAAAAAAGTTGTTCAGACATCGAGGGCTAATTCTGTTTCCGCTGATAAAAACCCACCTATTTCCACCGAAAAACCTTTCAGGGGATGGTTTGCAACAGTTTGGTACCGTTTATGAGTGAATTGCAGAACGTCAGACATTTTGAAGAATATGTGACCGCGCGGCTTAGGGATTTTTTAAAAAAAAGTTGTTCAGACATCGAGGGCTTATTCTGTTTCCGATGATAAAAACACATCAGTTTCCACCGAAAAACCTTTAAGGGGATGGTCTGCAACAGTTTGGCACCATTTTTGAGTGAATTGCAGAACGTCAGAAATTTTGAAGAAATTGTGACCGCGCGGTTTAGGGATTTTTTCAAAAAAAAGTTGTTCAGACATCGAGGGCTAATTCTGTTTCCGCTGATAAAAACCCACCTGTTTCCACCGAAAAACCTTTCAGGGGATGGTCTGCAACAGTTTGGCACCATTTTTGAGTGAATTGCAGAACGTCAGAAATTTTGAAGAAATTGTGACCGCGCGGCTTAGGGATTTTTTCAAAAAAAAGTTGTTCAGACATTGAGGGCTAATTCTGTTTCCGCTGATAAAAACCCACCTGTTTCCACCGAAAAACCTTTCAGGGGATGGTTTGCAACAGTTTGGTGCCATTTATGAGTGAATTGCAGAACGTCAGAAATTTTGAAGAAATTGTGACCGCGTTGCATAGGGATTTTTTTAAAAAAAGTTGTTCAGACATCGAGGGCTTATTCTGTTTCCGATGATAAAAACACATCAGTTTCCACCGAAAAACCTTTGAGGGGATGGTCTGCAACAGTTTGGCACCATTTTTGAGTGAATTGCAGAACGTCAGAAATTTTGAAGAAATTGTGACTGCGCGGCTTAGGGATTTTTTCAAAAAAAAGTTGTTCATACATCAAGGGCTAATTCTGTTTCCGCTGATAAAAACCCAACTATTTCCACTGAAAACCCTTTCAGGGGATGGTTTGCAACAGTTTGGCACCATTTATGAGTGAATTGCAGAACGTCAGAAATTTTGAAGAAATTGTGACCGCGCGGCTTAGGGATTTTTTGGAAAAAAAGTTTTTCATGCATCGAGGGCTTATTCTGTTTCCGATGATAAAAACCCACCTGTTTCCACCGAAAAACCTTTCAGGGGATGGTTTGCAACAGTTTGGCACCATTTTTTTAGAGAATTGCAGAACGTCAGAAATTTTGAAGAAATTGTGACCGCGCGGCTTAGGGATTTTTTTCAAAAAAAGTTGTTCAGGCATCGAGGGCTAATTCTGTTTCCGATGATAAAAACCCACCTGTTTCCACCGAAAAACCTTTCAGGGGATGGTTTGCAACAGTTTGGCACCATTTTTGTGTGAATTGCAGAACGTCAGAAATTTTGAAGAAATTGTGACCGCGTGGCTTAGGGATTTTTTTTAAAAAAGTTGTTCAGACATCGAGGGCTAATTCTGTTTCCGATGATAAAAACCCACCTGTTTCCACCGAAAAACCTTTGAGGGGATGGTCTGCAACAGTTTGGCACCATTTTTGAGTGAATTGCAGAACGTCAGAAATTTTGAAGAAATTGTGACCGCGCGGCTTAGGGATTTTTTCAAAAAAAAGTTGTTCAGACATCGAGGGCTAATTCTGTTTCCGCTGACAAAAAACCAACCTGTTTCCACCGAAAAACCTTTCAGGGGATGGTTTGCAACAGTTTGGTGCCATTTATGAGTGAATTGCAGAACGTCAGAAATTTTGAAGAAATTGTGACCGCGTTGCATAGGGATTTTTTTAATAAAAGTTGTTCAGACATCGAGGGCTTATTCTGTTTCCGATGATAAAAACACATCAGTTTCCACCGAAAAACCTTTGAGGGGATGGTCTGCAACAGTTTGGCACCATTTTTGAGTGAATTGCAGAACGTCAGAAATTTTGAAGAAATTGTGACCGCGCGGCTTAGGGATTTTTTTTAAAAAAAATTGGTCATACATCAAGGGCTAATTCTGTTTCCGCTGATAAAAACCCAACTGTTTCCACTGAAAACCCTTTCAGGGGATGGTTTGCAACAGTTTGGCACCATTTATGAGTGAATTGCAGAACGTCAGAAATTTTGAAGAAATTGTGACCGCGCGGCTTAGGGATTTTTTGGAAAAAAAGTTTTTCATGCATTGAGGGCTTATTCTGTTTCCGATGATAAAAACCCACCTGTTTCCACCGAAAAACCTTTCAGGGGATGGTTTGCAACAGTTTGGCACCATTTTTGAGTGAATTGCAGAACGTCAGAAATTTTGAAGAAATTGTGACCGCGTGGCTTAGGGATTTTTTTAAAAAAAGTTGTTCAGACATCGAGGGCTAATTCTGTTACCGATGATAAAAACCCACCTGTTTCCACCGGAAAACCCTTTGAGGGGATGGTCTGCAACAGTTTGGCACCATTTTTGAGTGAATTGCGGAACGTCAGAAATTTTGAAGAAATTGTGACCAGGCGGCTTAGGGATTTTTTAAAAAAAAGTTGTTCAGACATCGAGGGCTTATTCTGTTTCCGATGATAAAACCACATCAGTTTCCACCGAAAAACCTTTGAGGGGATGGTCTGCAACAGTTTGGCACCATTTTTGAGTGAATTGCAGAACGTCAGAAATTTTGAAGAAATTGTGACCGCGCGGCTTAGGGTTTTTTTTTTAAAAAAGTTGTTCAGACATCGAGGGCTAATTCTGTTTCCGCTGATAAAAACCCTCCTATTTCCACCAAAAAACCTTTCAGGGGATGGTTTGCAACAGTTTGGTACCGTTTATGAGTGAATTGCAGAACGTCAGAAATTTTGAAGAAATTGTGACCGCGCGGCTTAGGGATTTCTTCAAACAAAAGTTGTTCAGACATCGAGGGCTTATTCTGTTTCCGATGATAAAAACACATCAGTTTCCACCGAAAAACCTTTGAGGGGATGGTCAGCAACAGTTTGGCAGCATTTTTGAGTGAATTGCAGAACGTCAGAACTTTTGAGGAAATTGTGATCGCGCGGCTTAGGGATTTTTTTTAAAAAAGTTGTTCAGACATCGAGGGCTAATTCTGTTTCCGATGATAAAAACCCACCTGTTTCCACCGAAAAACCTTTGAGGGGATGGTCTGCAACAGTTTGGCACCATTTTTGAGTTAATTGCGGAACGTCAGAAATTTTGAAGAAATTGTGACCGGGCGGCTTAGGGATTTTTTTAAAAAAAGTTGTTCAGACATCGAGGGCTTATTCTGTTTCCGATGATAAAAACACATCAGTTTCCACCGAAAAACCTTTGAGGGGATGGTCTGCAACAGTTTGGCACCATTTTTGAGTGAATTGCAGAACGTCAGAAATTTTGAAGAAATTGTGACCGCGCGGCTTAGGGTTTTTTTTTAAAAAAAGTTGTTCAGACATCGAGGGCTAATTCTGTTTCCGCTGATAAAAACCCACCTATTTCCACCAAAAAACCTTTCAGGGGATGGTTTGCAACAGTTTGGTACCGTTTATGAGTGAATTGCAGAACGTCAGAAATTTTGAAGAAATTGTGACCGCGCGGCTTAGGGATATTTTTAAAAAAAGTTGTTCAGACATCGAGGGCTTATACTTTTTCCGATGATAAAAACACATCAGTTTCCACGAAAAACCTTTCAGGGGATGGTTTGCAACAGTTTGGCACCATTTTTGATTGAATTGCAGAACGTCAGAACTTTTGAAGAAATTGTGACTGCGCGGCATAGGGATTTTTTTTAAAAAAAGTTGTTCATACATCGAGGACTAATTCAGTTTCCGCTGATAAAAACCCACCTGTTTCCACCGAAAATCCTTTCAGGGGATGGTTTGCAACAGTTTGGTACCATTTATGAGTGAATTGCAGAACGCCAGAAATTTTGAAGAAATTGTGACCGCACGGCTTAGGGATTTTTTAAAAAAAAGTTGTTCAGACATCGAGGGCTTATTCTGTTTACGATGATAAAAACCCACCTGTTTCCACCGAAAAACCTTTCAGGGGATGGTTTGCAACAGTTTGGCACCATTTATGAGTGAATTGCAGAACGTCAGAAATTTTGAAGAAATTGTGACCGCGCTTCTTAGGGATTTTTTTTAAAAAAAGTTGTTCAGACATCGAGGGCTAATTCTGTTTCCGATGATAAAAACCCACCTGTCTCCACCGAAAAACCTTTCAGGGGATGGTTTGCAACAGTTTGGCACCATTTATGAGTGAATTGCAGAACGTCAGAAATTTTGAAGAAATTGTGACCGCGCGGCTTAGGGATTTTTTTTTTAAAAGTTGTTCAGACATCTAGGGCTTATTCTGTTTCTGATGATAAAAACCCACCTGTTTCCACCGAAAAACCTTTCAGGGGATGGTTTGCAACAGTTTGGTGCCATTTATGAGTGAATTGCAGAACGTCAGAAATTTTGAAGAAATTGTGACCGCGTTGCACAGGGATTTTTTTAAAAAAAGTTGTTCAGACATCGAGGGCTTATTCTGTTTCCGATGATAAAAACACATCAGTTTCCACCGAAAAACCTTTGAGGGGATGGTCTGCAACAGTTTGGCACCATTTTTGAGTGAATTGCAGAACGTCAGAAATTTTGAAGAAATTGTGACCGCGCGGCTTAGGGATTTTTTTTTAAAAAAATTGGTCATACATCAAGGGCTAATTCTGTTTCCGCTGATAAAAACCCAACTGTTTCCACTGAAAACCCTTTCAGGGGATGGTTTGCAACAGTTTGGCACCATTTATGAGTGAATTGCAGAACGTCAGAAATTTTGAAGAAATTGTGACCGCGCGGCTTAGGGATTTTTTGGGAAAAAAGTTTTTCATGCATCGAGGGCTTATTCTGTTTCCGATGATAAAAACCCACCTGTTTCCACCGAAAAACCTTTCAGGGGATGGTTTGCAACAGTTTGGCACCATTTTTTTAGAGAATTGCAGAACGTCAGAAATTTTGAAGAAATTGTGACCGCGCGGCTTAGGGATTTTTTTCAAAAAAAGTTGTTCAGGCATCGAGGGCTAATTCTGTTTCCGATGATAAAAACCCACCTGTTTCCACCGAAAAACCTTTCAGGGGATGGTTTGCAACAGTTTGGCACCATTTTTGAGTGAATTGCAGAACGTCAGAAATTTTGAAGAAATTGTGACCGCGTGGCTTAGGGATTTTTTTAAAAAAAGTTGTTCAGACATCGAGGGCTAATTCTGTTACCGATGATAAAAACCCACCTGTTTCCACCGGAAAACCCTTTGAGGGGATGGTCTGCAACAGTTTGGCACCATTTTTGAGTGAATTGCGGAACGTCAGAAATTTTGAAGAAATTGTGACCAGGCGGCTTAGGGATTTTTTAAAAAAAAGTTGTTCAGACATCGAGGGCTTATTCTGTTTCCGATGATAAAACCACATCAGTTTCCACCGAAAAACCTTTGAGGGGATGGTCTGCAACAGTTTGGCACCATTTTTGAGTGAATTGCAGAACGTCAGAAATTTTGAAGAAATTGTGACCGCGCGGCTTAGGGTTTTTTTCAAAAAAAAGTTGTTCAGACATCGAGGGCTAATTCTGTTTCCGCTGATAAAAACCCACCTATTTCCACCAAAAAACCTTTCAGGGGATGGTTTGCAACAGTTTGGCACCATTTTTGATTGAATTGCAGAACGTCAGAACTTTTGAAGAAATTGTGACTGCGCGGCATAGGGATTTTTTTTAAAAAAAGTTGTTCATACATCGAGGACTAATTCAGTTTCCGCTGATAAAAACCCACCTGTTTCCACCGAAAATCCTTTCAGGGGATGGTTTGCAACAGTTTGGTACCATTTATGAGTGAATTGCAGAACGCCAGAAATTTTGAAGAAATTGTGACCGCACGGCTTAGGGATTTTTTAAAAAAAAGTTGTTCAGACATCGAGGGCTTATTCTGTTTACGATGATAAAAACCCACCTGTTTCCACCGAAAAACCTTTCAGGGGATGGTTTGCAACAGTTTGGCACCATTTATGAGTGAATTGCAGAACGTCAGAAATTTTGAAGAAATTGTGACCGCGCTTCTTAGGGATTTTTTTAAAAAAAATTGTTCAGACATCGAGGGCTAATTCTGTTTCCGATGATAAAAACCCACCTGTCTCCACCGAAAAACCTTTCAGGGGATGGTTTGCAACAGTTTGGCACCATTTATGAGTGAATTGCAGAACGTCAGAAATTTTGAAGAAATTGTGACCGCGCGGCTTAGGGATTTTTTTTTTAAAAGTTGTTCAGACATCTAGGGCTTATTCTGTTTCTGATGATAAAAACCCACCTGTTTCCACCGAAAAACCTTTCAGGGGATGGTTTGCAACAGTTTGGCACGATTTTTGAGTGAATTGCGGAACGTCACAATTTTTGAAGAAATTGTGACCGCGCGGCTTAGGGATTTTTAAAAAAAAAGTTGTTCAGACATCGAGGGCTTATTCTGTTTCCGATGATAAAAACACATCAGTTTCCACCGAAAAACCTTTGAGGGGATGGTCTGCAACAGTTTGGCACCATTTTTGAGTGAATTGCAGAACGTCAGAAATTTTGAAGAAATTGTGACCACGCGGCTTAGGGATTTTTTTAAAAAAAAATTGGTCATACATCAAGGGCTAATTCTGTTTCCACTGATAAAAACCCAACTGTTTCCACTGAAAACCCTTTCAGGGGATGGTTTGCAACAGTTTGGCACCATTTATGAGTGAATTGCAGAACGTCAGAAATTTTGAAGAAATTGTGACCGCGCGGCTTAGGGATTTTTTGGAAAAAAAGTTTTTCATGCATCGAGGGCTTATTCTGTTTCCGATGATAAAAACCCACCTGTTTCCACCGAAAAACCTTTCAGGGGATGGTTTGCAACAGTTTGGCACCATTTTTTTAGAGAATTGCAGAACGTCAGAAATTTTGAAGAAATTGTGACCGCGCGGCTTAGGGATTTTTTTCAAAAAAAGTTGTTCAGGCATCGAGGGCTAATTCTGTTTCCGATGATAAAAACCCACCTGTTTCCACCGAAAAACCTTTCAGGGGATGGTTTGCAATAGTTTGGCACCATTTTTGAGTGAATTGCGGAACGTCAGAAATTTTGAAGAAATTGTGACCAGGCGGCTTAGGGATTTTTTTAAAAAAAGTTGTTCAGACATCGAGGGCTTATTCTGTTTCCGATGATAAAACCACATCAGTTTCCACCGAAAAACCTTTGAGGGGATGGTCTGCAACAGTTTGGCACCATTTTTGAGTGAATTGCAGAACGTCAGAAATTTTGAAGAAATTGTGACCGCGCGGCTTAGGGTTTTTTAAAAAAAAAAGTTGTTCAGACATCGAGGGCTAATTCTGTTTCCGCTGATAAAAACCCTCCTATTTCCACCAAAAAACCTTTCAGGGGATGGTTTGCAACAGTTTGGTACCGTTTATGAGTGAATTGCAGAATGTCAGAAATTTTGAAGAAATTGTGACCGCGCGGCTTAGGGATTTCTTCAAACAAAAGTTGTTCAGACATCGAGGGCTTATTCTGTTTCCGATGATAAAAACACATTAGTTTCCACCGAAAAACCTTTGAGGGGATGGTCAGCAACAGTTTGGCAGCATTTTTGAGTGAATTGCAGAACGTCAGAACTTTTGAGGAAATTGTGATCGCGCGGCTTAGGGATTTTTTTTAAAAAAGTTGTTCAGACATCGAGGGCTAATTCTGTTTCCGATGATAAAAACCCACCTGTTTCCACCGAAAAACCTTTGAGGGGATGGTCTGCAACAGTTTGGCACCATTTTTGAGTTAATTGCGGAACGTCAGAAATTTTGAAGAAATTGTGACCGGGCGGCTTAGGGATTTTTGTAAAAAAAGATGTTCAGACATCGAGGGCTTATTCTGTTTCCGATGATAAAAACACATCAGTTTCCACCGAAAAACCTTTGAGGGGATGGTCTGCAACAGTTTGGCACCATTTTTGAGTGAATTGCAGAACGTCAGAAATTTTGAAGAAATTGTGACCGCGCGGCTTAGGGTTTTTTTCAAAAAAAAGTTGTTCAGACATCGAGTGCTAATTCTGTTTCCGCTGATAAAAACCCACCTATTTCCACCAAAAAACCTTTCAGGGGATGGTTTGCAACAGTTTGGTACCGTTTATGAGTGAATTGCAGAACGTCAGAAATTTTGAAGAAATTGTGACCGCGCGGCTTAGGGATTTTTTTAAAAAAAGTTGTTCAGACATCGAGGGCTTATACTGTTTCCGATGATAAAAACACATCAGTTTCCACGAAAAACCTTTCAGGGGATGGTTTGCAAAAGTTTGGCACCATTTTTGATTGAATTGCAGAACGTCAGAACTTTTGAAGAAATTGTGACTGCGCGGCATAGGGATTTTTTTTTAAAAAAGTTGTTCATACATCGAGGACTAATTCAGTTTCCGCTGATAAAAACCCACCTGTTTCCACCGAAAATCCTTTCAGGGGATGGTTTGCAACAGTTTGGTACCATTTATGAGTGAATTGCAGAACGCCAGAAATTTTGAAGAAATTGTGACCGCACGGCTTAGGGATTTTTTAAAAAAAAGTTGTTCAGACATCGAGGGCTTATTCTGTTTACGATGATAAAAACCCACCTGTTTCCACCGAAAAACCTTTCAGGGGATGGTTTGCAACAGTTTGGCACCATTTATGAGTGAATTGCAGAACGTCAGAAATTTTGAAGAAATTGTGACCGCGCTTCTTAGGGATTTTTTTAAAAAAAGTTGTTCAGACATCGAGGGCTAATTCTGTTTCCGATGATAAAAACCCACCTGTCTCCACCGGAAAACCTTTCAGGGGATGGTTTGCAACAGTTTGGCACGATTTTTGAGTGAATTGCGGAACGTCACAATTTTTGAAGAAATTGTGACCGCGCGGAATAGGGATTTTTTAAAAAAAAGTTGTTCAGACATCGAGGGCTTATTCTGTTTCCGATGATAAAAACCCACCTGTTTCCACCGAAAAACCTTTGAGGGGATGGTCTGCAACAGTTTGGCACCATTTTTGAGTGAATTGCGGAACGTCAGAAATTTTGAAGAAATTGTGACCGGGCGGCTTAGGGATTTTTTTAAAAAAAGTTGTTCAGACATCGAGGGCTTATTCTGTTTCCGATGATAAAAACACATCAGTTTCCACCAAAAAACCTTTGAGGGGATGGTCTGCAACAGTTTGGCACCATTTTAGAGTGAATTGCGGAACGTCAGAACTTTTGAAGAAATTGTGACCGCGCGGCTTAGGGATTTTTTTTAAAAAAAGTTGTTCATACATCGAGGACTAATTCTGTTTCCGCTGATAAAAACCCACCTGTTTCCACCGAAAAACCTTTCAGGGGATGGTTTGCAACAGTTTGGTACAATTTATGAGTGAATTGCAGAACGTCAGAAATTTTGAAGAAATTGTGACCGCGCGGCTTAGGGATTTTAAAAAAAAAAGTTGTTCAGACATCGAGGGCTTATTATGTTTCAGATGATAAAAACACATCAGTTTCCACCGAAAAACCTTTGAGGGGATGGTCAGCAACAGTTTGGCAGCATTTTTGAGTGAATTGCAGAACGTCAGAAATTTTGAAGAAATTGTGACCGCACGGATTTTGGATTTTTTCAAAAAAAATTTGTTCATACATCGAGGGCTAATTCTGTTTCCGCTGATAAGAACCCACCTGTTTCCACTGAAAAACCTTTCAGGGGATGGTTTGCAACAGTTTGGTACCATTTATGAGTGAATTGCAGAACGTCAGAAATTTTGAAGAAATTGTGACCGCGCGGATTTTGGATTTTTTCAAAAAAAAGTTGTTCAGACATCGAGGGCTAATTCTGTTTCCGCTGATAAAAACCCACCTGTTTCCACCGAAAAACCTTTGAGGGGATGGTCTGCAACTGTTTCGCACCATATTTGAGTGAATTGCAGAACGTCAGAAATTTTGAAGAAATTGTGACCGCGCGGCTTAGGGATTTTTTCAAAAAAAAGTTGTTCATACATCGAGGGCTAATTCTGTTTCCGCTGATAAGAACCCACCTGTTTCCACCGAAAAACCTTTCAGGGGATGGTTTGCAACAGTTTGGTACCATTTATGAGTGAATTGCAGAACGTCAGAAATTTTGAAGAAATTGTGACCGCGCGGCTTAGGGATTTTTTGGAAAAAAAGTTGTTCAGACATCGAGGGCTTATTCTGTTTCCGATGATAAAAACACATCAGTTTCCACCGAAAAACCTTTGAGGGGATGGTCTGCAACAGTTTTGCACCATTTATGAGTGAATTGCAGAACGTCAGAAATTTTGAAGAAATTGTGACCGCGCGGCTTAGGGATTTTTTCAAAAAAAAGTTGTTCAGACATCGAGGGCTAATTCTGTTTCCGCTGATAAAAACCCACCTGTTTCCACCGAAAAACCTGTCAGGGGATGGTTTGCAACAGTTTGGAGCCATTTATGAGTGAATTGCAGAACGTCAGAAATTTTGAAGAAATTGTGACCGCGCGGCTTAGGGATTTTTTTAAAAAAAGTTGTTCAGACATCAAGGGCTTATTCTGTTTCCGATGATAAAAACCCACCTGTTTCCACCGAAAAACCTTTCAGGGGATGGTTTGCAACAGTTTGGTACCATTTATGAGTGAATTGCAGAACGTCAGAAATTTTGAAGAAATTGTGACCGCGCGGATTAGGGATTTTTTCAAAAAAAAGTTGTTCATACATCAAGGGCTAATTCTGTTTCCGCTGATAAGAACCCACCTGTTTCCACCGAAAAACCTTTGAGGGGATGGTCTGCAACAGTTTGGCACCATTTTTGAGTGAATTGCAGAACGTCAGAAATTTTGAAGAAATTGTGACCGCGCGGCTTAGGGATTTTTTTTAAAAAAAATTGGTCATACATCAAGGGCTAATTCTGTTTCCACTGATAAAAACCCAACTGTTTCCACTGAAAACCCTTTCAGGGGATGGTTTGCAACAGTTTGGCACCATTTATGAGTGAATTGCAGAACGTCAGAAATTTTGAAGAAATTGTGACCGCGCGGCTTAGGGATTTTTTGGAAAAAAAGTTTTTCATGCATCGAGGGCTTATTCTGTTTCCGATGATAAAAACCCACCTCTTTCCTCCGAAAAACCTTTCAGGGGATGGTTTGCAACAGTTTGGCACCATTTTTTTAGAGAATTGCAGAACGTCAGAAATTTTGAAGAAATTGTGACCGCGCGGCTTAGGGATTTTTTTCAAAAAAAGTTGTTCAGGCATCGAGGGCTAATTCTGTTTCCGATGATAAAAACCCACCTGTTTCCACCGAAAAACCTTTCAGGGGATGGTTTGCAACAGTTTGGCACCATTTTTGAGTGAATTGCGGAACGTCAGAAATTTTGAAGAAATTGTGACCAGGCGGCTTAGGGATTTTTTTAAAAAAAGTTGTTCAGACATCGAGGGCTTATTCTGTTTCCGATGATAAAACCACATCAGTTTCCACCGAAAAACCTTTGAGGGGATGGTCTGCAACAGTTTGGCACCATTTTTGAGTGAATTGCAGAACGTCAGAAATTTTGAAGAAATTGTGACCGCGCGGCTTAGGGTTTTTTTTAAAAAAAAGTTGTTCAGACATCGAGGGCTAATTCTGTTTCCGCTGATAAAAACCCTCCTATTTCCACCAAAAAACCTTTCAGGGGATGGTTTGCAACAGTTTGGTACCGTTTATGAGTGAATTGCAGAACGTCAGAAATTTTGAAGAAATTGTGACCGCGCGGCTTAGGGATTTCTTCAAACAAAAGTTGTTCAGACATCGAGGGCTTATTCTGTTTCCGATGATAAAAACACATCAGTTTCCACCGAAAAACATTTGAGGGGATGGTCAGCAACAGTTTGGCAGCATTTTTGAGTGAATTGCAGAACGTCAGAACTTTTGAGGAAATTGTGATCGCGCGGCTTAGGGATTTTTTTAAAAAAAGTTGTTCAGACATCGAGGGCTAATTCTGTTTCCGATGATAAAAACCCACCTGTTTCCACCGAAAAACCTTTGAGGGGATGGTCTGCAACAGTTTGGCACCATTTTTGAGTTAATTGCGGAACGTCAGAAATTTTGAAGAAATTGTGACCGGGCGGCTTAGGGATTTTTTTAAAAAAAGTTGTTCAGACATCGAGGGCTTATACTGTTTCCGATGATAAAAACACATCAGTTTCCACGAAAAACCTTTCAGGGGATGGTTTGCAAAAGTTTGGCACCATTTTTGAGTGAATTGCAGAACGTCAGAACTTTTGAAGAAATTGTGACTGCGCGGCATAGGGATTTTTTTTTTAAAAAAGTTGTTCATACATCGAGGACTAATTCAGTTTCCGCTGATAAAAACCCACCTGTTTCCACCGAAAATCCTTTCAGGGGATGGTTTGCAACAGTTTGGTACCATTTATGAGTGAATTGCAGAACGCCAGAAATTTTGAAGAAATTGTGACCGCACGGCTTAGGGATTTTTTTAAAAAAAGTTGTTCAGACATCGAGGGCTTATTCTGTTTACGATGATAAAAACCCACCTGTTTCCACCGAAAAACCTTTCAGGGGATGGTTTGCAACAGTTTGGCACCATTTATGAGTGAATTGCAGAACGTCAGAAATTTTGAAGAAATTGTGACCGCGCTTCTTAGGGATTTTTTTAAAAAAAGTTGTTAAGACATCGAGGGCTAATTCTGTTTCCGATGATAAAAACCCACCTGTCTCCACCGGAAAACCTTTCAGGGGATGGTTTGCAACAGTTTGGCACGATTTTTGAGTGAATTGCGGAACGTCACAATTTTTGAAGAAATTGTGACCGCGCGGAATAGGGATTTTTTAAAAAAAAGTTGTTCAGACATCGAGGGCTTATTCTGTTTCCGATGATAAAAACCCACCTGTTTCCACCGAAAAACCTTTGAGGGGATGGTCTGCAACAGTTTGGCACCATTTTTGAGTGAATTGCGGAACGTCAGAAATTTTGAAGAAATTGTGACCGGGCGGCTTAGGGATTTTTTTTAAAAAAGTTGTTCAGACATCGAGGGCTTATTCTGTTTCCGATGATAAAAACACATCAGTTTCCACCAAAAAACCTTTGAGGGGATGGTCTGCAACAGTTTGGCACCATTTTAGAGTGAATTGCGGAACGTCAGAACTTTTGAAGAAATTGTGACCGCGCGGCTTAGGGATTTTTTTTAAAAAAAGTTGTTCATACATCGAGGACTAATTCTGTTTCCGCTGATAAAAACCCACCTGTTTCCACCGAAAAACCTTTCAGGGGATGGTTTGCAACAGTTTGGTACCATTTATGAGTGAATTGCAGAACGTCAGAAATTTTGAAGAAATTGTGACCGCGCGGCTTAGGGATTTTAAAAAAAAAAGTTGTTCAGACATCGAGGGCTTATTATGTTTCAGATGATAAAAACACATCAGTTTCCACCGAAAAACCTTTGAGGGGATGGTCAGCAACAGTTTGGCAGCATTTTTGAGTGAATTGCAGAACGTCAGAAATTTTGAAGAAATTGTGACCGCACGGATTTTGGATTTTTTCAAAAAAAAGTTGTTCATACATCGAGGGCTAATTCTGTTTCCGCTGATAAGAACCCACCTGTTTCCACTGAAAAACCTTTCAGGGGATGGTTTGCAACAGTTTGGTACCATTTATGAGTGAATTGCAGAACGTCAGAAATTTTGAAGAAATTGTGACCGCGTGGATTTTGGATTTTTTCAAAAAAAAGTTGTTCAGACATCGAGGGCTAATTCTGTTTCCGCTGATAAAAACCCACCTGTTTCCACCGAAAAACCTTTGAGGGGATGGTCTGCAACTGTTTCGCACCATATTTGAGTGAATTGCAGAACGTCAGAAATTTTGAAGAAATTGTGACCGCGCGGCTTAGGGATTTTTTCAAAAAAAAGTTGTTCATACATCGAGGGCTAATTCTGTTTCCGCTGATAAGAACCCACCTGTTTCCACCGAAAAACCTTTCAGGGGATGGTTTGCAACAGTTTGGTACCATTTATGAGTGAATTGCAGAACGTCAGAAATTTTGAAGAAATTGCGACCGCGCGGCTTAGGGATTTTTTGGAAAAAAAGTTGTTCATACATCGAGGGCTAATTCTGTTTCCGCTGATAAGAACCCACCTGTTTCCACTGAAAAACCTTTCAGGGGATGGTTTGCAACAGTTTGGTACCATTTATGAGTGAATTGCAGAACGTCAGAAATTTTGAAGAAATTGTGACCGCGTGGATTTTGGATTTTTTCAAAAAAAAGTTGTTCAGACATCGAGGGCTAATTCTGTTTCCGCTGATAAAAACCCACCTGTTTCCACCGAAAAACCTTTGAGGGGATGGTCTGCAACTGTTTCGCACCATATTTGAGTGAATTGCAGAACGTCAGAAATTTTGAAGAAATTGTGACCGCGCGGCTTAGGGATTTTTTCAAAAAAAAGTTGTTCATACATCGAGGGCTAATTCTGTTTCCGCTGATAAGAACCCACCTGTTTCCACCGAAAAACCTTTCAGGGGATGGTTTGCAACAGTTTGGTACCATTTATGAGTGAATTGCAGAACGTCAGAAATTTTGAAGAAATTGTGACCGCGCGGCTTAGGGATTTTTTGGAAAAAAAGTTGTTCAGACATCGAGGGCTTATTCTGTTTCCGATGATAAAAACACATCAGTTTCCACCGAAAAACCTTTGAGGGGATGGTCTGCAACAGTTTTGCACCATTTATGAGTGAATTGCAGAACGTCAGAAATTTTGAAGAAATTGTGACCGCGCGGCTTAGGGATTTTTTTAAAAAAAAGTTGTTCAGACATCGAGGGCTAATTCTGTTTCCGCTGATAAAAACCCACCTGTTTCCACCGAAAAACCTGTCAGGGGATGGTTTGCAACAGTTTGGAGCCATTTATGAGTGAATTGCAGAACGTCAGAAATTTTGAAGAAATTGTGACCGCGCGGCTTAGGGATTTTTTTAAAAAAAGTTGTTCAGACATCAAGGGCTTATTCTGTTTCCGATGATAAAAACCCACCTGTTTCCACCGAAAAACCTTTCAGGGGATGGTTTGCAACAGTTTGGTACCATTTATGAGTGAATTGCAGAACGTCAGAAATTTTGAAGAAATTGTGACCGCGCGGATTAGGGATTTTTTCAAAAAAAAGTTGTTCATACATCAAGGGCTAATTCTGTTTCCGCTGATAAGAACCCACCTGTTTCCACCGAAAAACCTTTGAGGGGATGGTCTGCAACAGTTTGGCACCATTTTTGAGTGAATTGCAGAACGTCAGAAATTTTGAAGAAATTGTGACCGCGCGGCTTAGGGTTTTTTTCAAAAAAAAGTTGTTCAGACATCGAGGGCTAATTCTGTTTCCGATGATAAAAACACATCAGTTTCCACGAAAAACCTTTCAGGGGATGGTTTGCAACAGTTTGGCACCATTTTTGATTGAATTGCAGAACGTCAGAACTTTTGAAGAAATTGTGACTGGGATTTTTTTTTTAAAAAGTTGTTCATACATCGAGGACTAATTCATTTTCCGATGATAAAAACCCACCTGTCTCCACCGAAAAACCTTTCAGGGGATGGTTTGCAACAGTTTGGCACCATTTATGAGTGAATTGCAGAACGTCAGAAATTTTGAAGAAATTGTGACCGCGCTTCTTAGGGATTTTTTTTAAAAAAGTTGTTCAGACATCGAGGGCTAATTCTGTTTCCGATGATAAAAACCCACCTGTCTCCACCGAAAAACCTTTCAGGGGATGGTTTGCAACAGTTTGGCACCATTTATGAGTGAATTGCAGAACATCAGAAATTTTGAAGAAATTGTGACCGCGCGTCTTAGGGATTTTTTTTAAAAAAGTTGTTCAGACATCTAGGGCTTATTCTGTTTCTGATGATAAAAACCCACCTGTTTCCACCGAAAAACCTTTCAGGGGATGGTTTGCAACAGTTTGGCACGATTTTTGATTGAATTGCGGAACGTCACAATTTTTGAAGAAATTGTGACCGCGCGGCTTAGGGATTTTTTTAAAAAAAGTTGTTCAGACATCGAGGGCTTATTCTGTTTCCGATGATAAAAACCCACCTGTTTCCACCGAAAAACCTTTGAGGGGATGGTCTGCAACAGTTTGGCACCATTTTTGAGTGAATTGCGGAACGTCAGAAATTTTGAAGAAATTGTGACCGGGCGGCTTAGGGATTTTTTTAAAAAAAGTTGTTCAGACATCGAGGGCTTATTCTGTTTCCGATGATAAAAACACATCAGTTTCCACCAAAAAACCTTTGAGGGGATGGTTTGCAACAGTTTCGCACCATTTTTGAGTGAATTGCAGAACGTCAGAAATTTTGAAGAAATTGTGAGCGCGCGGCTTAGGGTTTTTTTCAAAAAAAAGTTGTTCAGACATCGAGGGCTAATTCTGTTTCCGCTGATAAAAACCCACCTATTTCCACCAAAAAACCTTTCAGGGGATGGTTTGCAACAGTTTGGTACCGTTTATGAGTGAATTGCAGAACGTCAGAACGTTTGAAGAAATTGTGACCGCGCGGCTTAGGGATTTTTTTTTAAAAAAGTTGTTCATACATCGAGGACTAATTCTGTTTCCGCTGATAAAAACCCAGCTGTTTCCACCGAAAAACCTTTCAGGGGATGGTTTGCAACAGTTTGGTACCATTTATGAGTGAATTGCAGAACGTCAGAAATTTTGAAGAAATTGTGACCACGCGGTTTAGGGATTTTAAAAAAAAAAGTTGTTCAGACATCGAGGGCTTATTATGTTTCAGATGATAAAAACACATCAGTTTCCACCGAAAAACCTTTGAGGGGATGGTCAGCAACAGTTTGGCAGCATTTTTGAGTGAATTGCAGAACGTCAGAAATTTTGAAGAAATTGTGACCGCGCGGATTTTGGATTTTTTC
This sequence comes from Podarcis melisellensis, assembly GCF_964234715.1. Lineage (NCBI taxonomy): Eukaryota > Metazoa > Chordata > Lepidosauria > Squamata > Lacertidae > Podarcis > Podarcis melisellensis. The sequence continues at coordinate 82,523,463 of NC_138539.1, forward strand.
AAAAAAAAGTTCTTCATACATCGAGGGCTAATTCTGTTTCCGCTGATAAGAACCCACCTGTTTCCACTGAAAAACCTTTCAGGGGATGGTTTGCAACAGTTTGGTACCATTTATGAGTGAATTGCAGAACGTCAGAAATTTTGAAGAAATTGTGACCGCGCGGCTTAGGGATTTTTTCAAAAAAAAGTTGTTCAGACATCGAGGGCTTATTCTGTTTCTGATGATAAAAAGCCACCTGTTTCCACCGAAAAACCTTTCAGGGGATGGTTTGCAACAGTTTGGCACGATTTTTGAGTGAATTGCGGAACGTCACAATTTTTGAAGAAATTGTGACCGCGCGGCTTAGGGATTTTTTAAAAAAAAGTTGTTCAGACATCGAGGGCTTATTCTGTTTCCGATGATAAAAACCCACCTGTTTCCACCGAAAAACCTTTCAGGGGATGGTCTGCAACAGTTTGGCACCATTTTTGAGTGAATTGCGGAACGTCAGAAATTTTGAAGACATTGTGACCGGGCGGCTTAGGGATTTTTTTTAAAAAAGTTGTTCAGACATCGAGGGCTTATTCTGTTTCCGATGATAAAAACACATCAGTTTCCACCGAAAAACCTTTGAGGGGATGGTCTGCAACAGTTTGGCACCATTTTTGAGTGAATTGCAGAACGTCAGAAATTTTGAAGAAATTGTGACCGCGCGGCTTAGGGATTTTTTAAAAAAAAGTTGTTCAGACATCAAGGGCTTATTCTGTTTCCGATGATAAAAACCCACCTGTTTCCACCGAAAAACCTTTCAGGGGATGGTTTGCAACAGTTTGGTACCATTTATGAGTGAATTGCAGAACGTCAGAAATTTTGAAGAAATTTTGACCGCGCGGATTAGGGATTTTTTCAAAAAAAAGTTGTTCATACATCAAGGGCTAATTCTGTTTCCGCTGATAAGAACCCACCTGTTTCCACCGAAAAACCTTTCAGGGGATGGTTTGCAACAGTTTGGCACCATTTTTGAGTTAATTGCGGAACGTCAGAACTTTTGAAGAAATTGTGACCGCGCGGCTTAGGGATTTTTTTTTAAAAAAGTTGTTCATACATCGAGGACTAATTCTGTTTCCGCTGATAAAAACCCAGCTGTTTCCACCGAAAAACCTTTCAGGGGATGGTTTGCAACAGTTTGGTACCATTTTAGAGTGAATTGCAGAACGTCAGAAATTTTGAAGAAATTGTGACCACGCGGTTTAGGGATTTTAAAAAAAAAAGTTGTTCAGACATCGAGGGCTTATTATGTTTCAGATGATAAAAACACATCAGTTTCCACCGAAAAACCTTTGAGGGGATGGTCAGCAACAGTTTGGCAGCATTTTTGAGTGAATTGCAGAACGTCAGAAATTTTGAAGAAATTGTGACCGCGCGGATTTTGGATTTTTTCAAAAAAAAGTTGTTCATACATCGAGGGCTAATTCTGTTTCCGCTGATAAGAACCCACCTGTTTCCACTGAAAAACCTTTCAGGGGATGGTTTGCAACAGTTTGGTACCATTTATGAGTGAATTGCAGAACGTCAGAAATTTTGAAGAAATTGTGACCGCGCGGATTTTGGATTTTTTCAAAAAAAAGTTGTTCAGACATCGAGGGCTAATTCTGTTTCCGCTGATAAGAACCCACCTGTTTCCACCAAAAAACCTTTCAGGGGATGGTTTGCAACAGTTTGGTACCATTTATGAGTGAATTGCAGAACGTCAGAAATTTTGAAGAAATTGTGACCGCGCGGCTTAGGGATTTTTTCAAAAAAAAGTTGTTCAGACATCGAGGGCTTATTCTGTTTCTGATGATAAAAAGCCACCTGTTTCCACCGAAAAACCTTTCAGGGGATGGTTTGCAACAGTTTGGCACGATTTTTGAGTGAATTGCGGAACGTCACAATTTTTGAAGAAATTGTGACCGCGCGGCTTAGGGATTTTTTAAAAAAAAGTTGTTCAGACATCGAGGGCTTATTCTGTTTCCGATGATAAAAACCCACCTGTTTCCACCGAAAAACCTTTCAGGGGATGGTCTGCAACAGTTTGGCACCATTTTTGAGTGAATTGCGGAACGTCAGAAATTTTGAAGAAATTGTGACCGGGCGGCTTAGGGATTTTTTTAAAAAAAGTTGTTCAGACATCGAGGGCTTATTCTGTTTCCGATGATAAAAACACATCAGTTTCCACCGAAAAACCTTTGAGGGGATGGTCTGCAACAGTTTGGCACCATTTTTGAGTGAATTGCAGAACGTCAGAAATTTTGAAGAAATTGTGACCGCGCGGCTTAGGGATTTTTTTAAAAAAAGTTGTTCAGACATCAAGGGCTTATTCTGTTTCCGATGATAAAAACCCACCTGTTTCCACCGAAAAACCTTTCAGGGGATGGTTTGCAACAGTTTGGTACCATTTATGAGTGAATTGCAGAACGTCAGAAATTTTGAAGAAATTTTGACCGCGCGGATTAGGGATTTTTTCAAAAAAAAGTTGTTCATACATCAAGGGCTAATTCTGTTTCCGCTGATAAGAACCCACCTGTTTCCACCGAAAAACCTTTCAGGGGATGGTTTGCAACAGTTTGGCACCATTTTTGAGTTAATTGCGGAACGTCAGAAATTTTGAAGAAATTGTGACCGGGCGGCTTAGGGATTTTTTTAAAAAAAGTTGTTCAGACATCGAGGGCTTATTCTGTTTCCGATGATAAAAACACATCAGTTTCCACCGAAAAACCTTTGAGGGGATGGTCTGCAACAGTTTGGCACCATTTTTGAGTGAATTGCAGAACGTCAGAAATTTTGAAGAAATTGTGACCGCGCGGCTTAGGGTTTTTTTCAAAAAAAAGTTGTTCAGACATCGAGGGCTAATTCTGTTTCCGCTGATAAAAACCCACCTATTTCCACCAAAAAACCTTTCAGGGGATGGTTTGCAACAGTTTGGTACCGTTTATGAGTGAATTGCAGAACGTCAGAAATTTTGAAGAAATTGTGACCGCGCGACTTAGGGATTTTTTTAAAAAAAGTTGTTCAGACATCGAGGGCTTATACTGTTTCCGATGATAAAAACACATCAGTTTCCATGAAAAACCTTTCAGGGGATGGTTTGCAACACTTTGGAACCATTTTTGATTGAATTGCAGAACGTCAGAACTTTTGAAGAAATTGTGACTGCGCGGCATAGGGATTTTTTTTTAAAAAAGTTGTTCATACATCGAGGACTAATTCAGTTTCCGCTGATAAAAACCCACCTGTTTCCACCGAAAATCCTTTCAGGGGATGGTTTGCAACAGTTTGGTACCATTTATGAGTGAATTGCAGAACGCCAGAAATTTTGAAGAAATTGTGACCGCACGGCTTAGAGATTTTTTAAAAAAAAGTTGTTCAGACATCGAGGGCTTATTCTGTTTACGATGATAAAAACCCACCTGTTTCCACCGAAAAACCTTTCAGGGGATGGTTTGCAACAGTTTGGCACCATTTATGAGTGAATTGCAGAACGTCAGAAATTTTGAAGAAATTGTGACCGCGCTTCTTAGGGATTTTTTTAAAAAAAGTTGTTCAGACATCGAGGGCTAATTCTGTTTCCGATGATAAAAACCCACCTGTCTCCACCGAAAAACCTTTCAGGGGATGGTTTGCAACAGTTTGGCACCATTTATGAGTGAATTGCAGAACGTCAGAAATTTTGAAGAAATTGTGACCGCGCGGCTTAGGGATTTTTTTAAAAAAAGTTGTTCAGACATCTAGGGCTTATTCTGTTTCTGATGATAAAAACCCGCCTGTTTCCACCGAAAAACCTTTCAGGGGATGGTTTGCAACAGTTTGGCACGATTTTTGAGTGAATTGCGGAACGTCACAATTTTTGAAGAAATTGTGACAGCGCGGCTTAGGGATTTTTTTAAAAAAAGTTGTTCAGACATCGAGGGCTTATTCTGTTTCCGATGATAAAAACCCACCTGTTTCCACCGAAAAACCTTTCAGGGGATGGTTTGCAACAGTTTGGTACCGTTTATGAGTGAATTGCAGAACGTCAGAACTTTTGAAGAAATTGTGACCGCGCGGCTTAGGGATTTTTTTAAAAAAAGTTGTTCATACATCGAGGACTAATTCTGTTTCCGCTGATAAAAACCCACCTGTTTCCACCGAAAAACCTTTCAGGGGATGGTTTGCAACGGTTTGGTACCATTTATGAGTGAATTGCAGAACGTCAGAAATTTTGAAGAAATTGTGACCGCGCGGCTTAGGGATTTTAAAAAAAAAAGTTGTTCAGACATCGAGGGCTTATTATGTTTCAGATGATAAAAACACATCAGTTTCCACCGAAAAACCTTTGAGGGGATGGTCAGCAACAGTTTGGCAGCATTTTTGAGTGAATTGCAGAACGTCAGAAATTTTGAAGAAATTGTGACCGCGCGGATTTTGGATTTTTTCAAAAAAAAGTTGTTCATACATCGAGGGCTAATTCTGTTTCCGCTGATAAGAACCCACCTGTTTCCACTGAAAAACCTTTCAGGGGATGGTTTGCAACAGTTTGGTACCATTTATGAGTGAATTGCAGAACGTCAGAAATTTTGAAGAAATTGTGACCGCGCGGATTTTGGATTTTTTCAAAAAAAAGTTGTTCAGACCTCGAGGGCTAATTCTGTTTCCGCTGATAAAAACCCACCTGTTTCCACCGAAAAACCTTTGAGGGGATGGTCTGCAACTGTTTCGCACCATATTTGAGTGAATTGCAGAACGTCAGAAATTTTGAAGAAATTGTGACCGCGCGGCTTAGGGATTTTTTCAAAAAAAAGTTGTTCAGACATCGAGGGCTAATTCTGTTTCCGCTGATAAGAACCCACCTGTTTCCACCGAAAAACCTTTCAGGGGATGGTTTGCAACAGTTTGGTACCATTTATGAGTGAATTGCAGAACGTCAGAAATTTTGAAGAAATTGTGACCGCGCGGCTTAGGGATTTTTTCAAAAAAAAGTTGTTCAGACATCGAGGGCTTATTCTGTTTCCGATGATAAAAACACATCAGTTTCCACCGAAAAACCTTTGAGGGGATGGTCTGCAACAGTTTTGCACCATTTATGAGTGAATTGCAGAACGTCAGAAATTTTGAAGAAATTGTGACCGCGCGGCTTAGGGATTTTTTCAAAAAAAAGTTGTTCAGACATCGAGGGCTAATTCTGTTTCCGCTGATAAAAACGCACCTGTTTCCACCGAAAAACCTTTGAGGGGATGGTCTCCAACAGTTTGGCACCATTTTTGAGTGAATTGCAGAACGTCAGAAATTTTGAAGAAATTGTGACCGCGCGGCTTAGGGATTTTTTCAAAAAAAAGTTGTTCAGACATCGAGGGCTAATTCTGTTTCCGCTGATAAAAACCCACCTGTTTCCACCGAAAAACCTGTCAGGGGATGGTTTGCAACAGTTTGGAGCCATTTATGAGTGAATTGCAGAACGTCAGAAATTTTGAAGAAATTGTGACCGCGCGGCTTAGGGATTTTTTAAAAAAAAGTTGTTCAGACATCAAGGGCTTATTCTGTTTCCGATGATAAAAACCCACCTGTTTCCACCGAAAAACCTTTTAGGGGATGGTTTGCAACAGTTTGGTACCATTTATGAGTGAATTGCAGAACGTCAGAAATTTTGAAGAAATTGTGACCGCGCGGATTAGGGATTTTTTCAAAAAAAAGTTGTTCATACATCAAGGGCTAATTCTGTTTCCGCTGATAAGAACCCACCTGTTTCCACCGAAAAACCTTTCAGGGGATGGTTTGCAACAGTTTGGTACCATTTATGAGTGAATTGCAGAACGTCAGAAATTTTGAAGAAATTGTGACCGCGCGGCTTAGGGATTTTTTGGAAAAAAAGTTGTTCAGACATCGAGGGCTTATTCTGTTTCCGATGATAAAAACACATCAGTTTCCACCGAAAAACCTTTGAGGGGATGGTCTGCAACAGTTTTGCACCATTTATGAGTGAATTGCAGAACGTCAGAAATTTTGAAGAAATTGTGACCGCGCGGCTTAGGGATTTTTTCAAAAAAAAGTTGTTCAGACATCGAGGGCTAATTCTGTTTCCGCTGATAAAAACGCACCTGTTTCCACCGAAAAACCTTTGAGGGGATGGTCTCCAACAGTTTGGCACCATTTTTGAGTGAATTGCAGAACGTCAGAAATTTTGAAGAAATTGTGACCGCGCGGCTTAGGGATTTTTTCAAAAAAAAGTTGTTCAGACATCGAGGGCTAATTCTGTTTCCGCTGATAAAAACCCACCTGTTTCCACCGAAAAACCTGTCAGGGGATGGTTTGCAACAGTTTGGAGCCATTTATGAGTGAATTGCAGAACGTCAGAAATTTTGAAGAAATTGTGACCGCGCGGCTTAGGGATTTTTTTAAAAAAAGTTGTTCAGACATCAAGGGCTTATTCTGTTTCCGATGATAAAAACCCACCTGTTTCCACCGAAAAACCTTTCAGGGGATGGTTTGCAACAGTTTGGTACCATTTATGAGTGAATTGCAGAACGTCAGAAATTTTGAAGAAATTTTGACCGCGCGGATTAGGGATTTTTTCAAAAAAAAGTTGTTCATACATCAAGGGCTAATTCTGTTTCCGCTGATAAGAACCCACCTGTTTCCACCGAAAAACCTTTCAGGGGATGGTTTGCAACAGTTTGGCACCATTTTTGAGTTAATTGCGGAACGTCAGAAATTTTGAAGAAATTGTGACCGGGCGGCTTAGGGATTTTTTTAAAAAAAGTTGTTCAGACATCGAGGGCTTATTCTGTTTCCGATGATAAAAACACATCAGTTTCCACCGAAAAACCTTTGAGGGGATGGTCTGCAACAGTTTGGCACCATTTTTGAGTGAATTGCAGAACGTCAGAAATTTTGAAGAAATTGTGACCGCGCGGCTTAGGGTTTTTTTCAAAAAAAAGTTGTTCAGACATCGAGGGCTAATTCTGTTTCCGCTGATAAAAACCCACCTATTTCCACCAAAAAACCTTTCAGGGGATGGTTTGCAACAGTTTGGTACCGTTTATGAGTGAATTGCAGAACGTCAGAAATTTTGAAGAAATTGTGACCGCGCGACTTAGGGATTTTTTTAAAAAAAGTTGTTCAGACATCGAGGGCTTATACTGTTTCCGATGATAAAAACACATCAGTTTCCATGAAAAACCTTTCAGGGGATGGTTTGCAACAGTTTGGCACCATTTTTGATTGAATTGCAGAACGTCAGAACTTTTGAAGAAATTGTGACTGCGCGGCATAGGGATTTTTTTTAAAAAAAGTTGTTCATACATCGAGGACTAATTCAGTTTCCGCTGATAAAAACCCACCTGTTTCCACCGAAAATCCTTTCAGGGGATGGTTTGCAACAGTTTGGTACCATTTATGAGTGAATTGCAGAACGCCAGAAATTTTGAAGAAATTGTGACCGCACGGCTTAGAGATTTTTTTAAAAAAAGTTGTTCAGACATCGAGGGCTTATTCTGTTTACGATGATAAAAACCCACCTGTTTCCACCGAAAAACCTTTCAGGGGATGGTTTGCAACAGTTTGGCACCATTTATGAGTGAATTGCAGAACGTCAGAAATTTTGAAGAAATTGTGACCGTGCGGCTTAGGGATTTTTTGGAAAAAAAGTTGTTCAGACATCGAGGGCTTATTCTGTTTCCGATGATAAAAACACATCAGTTTCCACCGAAAAACCTTTGAGGGGATGGTCTGCAACAGTTTTGCACCATTTATGAGTGAATTGCAGAACGTCAGAAATTTTGAAGAAATTGTGACCGCGCGGCTTAGGGATTTTTTCAAAAAAAAGTTGTTCAGACATCGAGGGCTAATTCTGTTTCCGCTGATAAAAACCCACCTGTTTCCACCGAAAAACCTGTCAGGGGATGGTTTGCAACAGTTTGGAGCCATTTATGAGTGAATTGCAGAACGTCAGAAATTTTGAAGAAATTGTGACCGCGCGGCTTAGGGATTTTTTTAAAAAAAGTTGTTCAGACATCGAGGGCTTATTATGTTTCAGATGATAAAAACACATCAGTTTCCACCGAAAAACCTTTGAGGGGATGGTCAGCAACAGTTTGGCAGCATTTTTGAGTGAATTGCAGAACGTCAGAAATTTTGAAGAAATTGTGACCGCGCGGATTTTGGATTTTTTCAAAAAAAAGTTGTTCATACATCGAGGGCTAATTCTGTTTCCGCTGATAAGAACCCACCTGTTTCCACTGAAAAACCTTTCAGGGGATGGTTTGCAACAGTTTGGTACCATTTATGAGTGAATTGCAGAACGTCAGAAATTTTGAAGAAATTGTGACCGCGCGGATTTTGGATTTTTTCAAAAAAAAGTTGTTCAGACATCGAGGGCTAATTCTGTTTCCGCTGATAAAAACCCACCTGTTTCCACCGAAAAACCTTTGAGGGGATGGTCTGCAACTGTTTCGCACCATATTTGAGTGAATTGCAGAACGTCAGAAATTTTGAAGAAATTGTGACCGCGCGGCTTAGGGATTTTTTCAAAAAAAAGTTGTTCAGACATCGAGGGCTAATTCTGTTTCCGCTGATAAGAACCCACCTGTTTCCACCGAAAAACCTTTCAGGGGATGGTTTGCAACAGTTTGGTACCATTTATGAGTGAATTGCAGAACGTCAGAAATTTTGAAGAAATTGTGACCGCGCGGCTTAGGGATTTTTTCAAAAAAAAGTTGTTCAGACATCGAGGGCTAATTCTGTTTCCGCTGATAAAAACGCACCTGTTTCCACCGAAAAACCTTTGAGGGGATGGTCTCCAACAGTTTGGCACCATTTTTGAGTGAATTGCAGAACGTCAGAAATTTTGAAGAAATTGTGACCGCGCGGCTTAGGGATTTTTTCAAAAAAAAGTTGTTCAGACATCGAGGGCTAATTCTGTTTCCGCTGATAAAAACCCACCTGTTTCCACCGAAAAACCTGTCAGGGGATGGTTTGCAACAGTTTGGAGCCATTTATGAGTGAATTGCAGAACGTCAGAAATTTTGAAGAAATTGTGACCGCGCGGCTTAGGGATTTTTTCAAAAAAAAGTTGTTCAGACATCGAGGGCTTATTCTGTTTCCGATGATAAAAACACATCAGTTTCCACCGAAAAACCTTTGAGGGGATGGTCTGCAATAGTTTTGCACCATTTATGAGTGAATTGCAGAACGTCAGAAATTTTGAAGAAATTGTGACCGCGCGGCTTAGGGATTTTTTCAAAAAAAAGTTGTTCAGACATCGAGGGCTAATTCTGTTTCCGCTGATAAAAACGCACCTGTTTCCACCGAAAAACCTTTGAGGGGATGGTCTCCAACAGTTTGGCACCATTTTTGAGTGAATTGCAGAACGTCAGAAATTTTGAAGAAATTGTGACCGCGCGGCTTAGGGATTTTTTCAAAAAAAAGTTGTTCAGACATCGAGGGCTAATTCTGTTTCCGCTGATAAAAACCCACCTGTTTCCACCGAAAAACCTGTCAGGGGATGGTTTGCAACAGTTTGGAGCCATTTATGAGTGAATTGCAGAACGTCAGAAATTTTGAAGAAATTGTGACCGCGCGGCTTAGGGATTTTTTAAAAAAAAGTTGTTCAGACATCAAGGGCTTATTCTGTTTCCGATGATAAAAACCCACCTGTTTCCACCGAAAAACCTTTTAGGGGATGGTTTGCAACAGTTTGGTACCATTTATGAGTGAATTGCAGAACGTCAGAAATTTTGAAGAAATTGTGACCGCGCGGATTAGGGATTTTTTCAAAAAAAAGTTGTTCATACATCAAGGGCTAATTCTGTTTCCGCTGATAAGAACCCACCTGTTTCCACCGAAAAACCTTTCAGGGGATGGTTTGCAACAGTTTGGTACCATTTATGAGTGAATTGCAGAACGTCAGAAATTTTGAAGAAATTGTGACCGCGCGGCTTAGGGATTTTTTGGAAAAAAAGTTGTTCAGACATCGAGGGCTTATTCTGTTTCCGATGATAAAAACACATCAGTTTCCACCGAAAAACCTTTGAGGGGATGGTCTGCAACAGTTTTGCACCATTTATGAGTGAATTGCAGAACGTCAGAAATTTTGAAGAAATTGTGACCGCGCGGCTTAGGGATTTTTTCAAAAAAAAGTTGTTCAGACATCGAGGGCTAATTCTGTTTCCGCTGATAAAAACGCACCTGTTTCCACCGAAAAACCTTTGAGGGGATGGTCTCCAACAGTTTGGCACCATTTTTGAGTGAATTGCAGAACGTCAGAAATTTTGAAGAAATTGTGACCGCGCGGCTTAGGGATTTTTTCAAAAAAAAGTTGTTCAGACATCGAGGGCTAATTCTGTTTCCGCTGATAAAAACCCACCTGTTTCCACCGAAAAACCTGTCAGGGGATGGTTTGCAACAGTTTGGAGCCATTTATGAGTGAATTGCAGAACGTCAGAAATTTTGAAGAAATTGTGACCGCGCGGCTTAGGGATTTTTTAAAAAAAAGTTGTTCAGACATCAAGGGCTTATTCTGTTTCCGATGATAAAAACCCACCTGTTTCCACCGAAAAACCTTTTAGGGGATGGTTTGCAACAGTTTGGTACCATTTATGAGTGAATTGCAGAACGTCAGAAATTTTGAAGAAATTGTGACCGCGCGGATTAGGGATTTTTTCAAAAAAAAGTTGTTCATACATCAAGGGCTAATTCTGTTTCCGCTGATAAGAACCCACCTGTCTCCACCGAAAAACCTTTCAGGGGATGGTTTGCAACAGTTTGGCACCATTTATGAGTGAATTGCAGAACGTCAGAAATTTTGAAGAAATTGTGACCGCGCGGCTTAGGGATTTTTTTAAAAAAAGTTGTTCAGACATCTAGGGCTTATTCTGTTTCTGATGATAAAAACCCGCCTGTTTCCACCGAAAAACCTTTCAGGGGATGGTTTGCAACAGTTTGGCACGATTTTTGAGTGAATTGCGGAACGTCACAATTTTTGAAGAAATTGTGACCGCGCGGCTTAGGGATTTTTTTTAAAAAAGTTGTTCAGACATCGAGGGCTTATTCTGTTTCCGATGATAAAAACCCACCTGTTTCCACCGAAAAACCTTTGAGGGGATGGTCTGCAACAGTTTGGCACCATTTTTGAGTGAATTGCGGAACGTCAGAAATTTTGAAGAAATTGTGACCGGGCGGCTTAGGGATTTTTTAAAAAAAAGTTGTTCAGACATCGAGGGCTTATTCTGTTTCCGATGATAAAAACACATCAGTTTCCACCAAAAAACCTTTGAGGGGATGGTCTGCAACAGTCTGGCACCATTTTTGAGTGAATTGCAGAACGTCAGAAATTTGGAAGAAATTGTGACCGCGCGGCTTAGGGTTTTTTTCAAAAAAAAGTTGTTCAGACATCGAGGGCTAATTCTGTTTCCGCTGATAAAAACCCACCTATTTCCACCAAAAAACCTTTCAGGGGATGGTTTGCAACAGTTTGGTACCGTTTATGAGTGAATTGCAGAACGTCAGAACTTTTGAAGAAATTGTGACCGCGCGGCTTAGGGATTTTTTTTTTAAAAAGTTGTTCATACATCGAGGACTAATTCTGTTTCCGCTGATAAAAACCCACCTGTTTCCACCGAAAAACCTTTCAGGGGATGGTTTGCAACGGTTTGGTACCATTTATGAGTGAATTGCAGAACGTCAGAAATTTTGAAGAAATTGTGACCGCGCGGCTTAGGGATTTTAAAAAAAAAAGTTGTTCAGACATCGAGGGCTTATTATGTTTCAGATGATAAAAACACATCAGTTTCCACCGAAAAACCTTTGAGGGGATGGTCAGCAACAGTTTGGCAGCATTTTTGAGTGAATTGCAGAACGTCAGAAATTTTGAAGAAATTGTGACCGCGCGGATTTTGGATTTTTTCAAAAAAAAGTTGTTCATACATCGAGGGCTAATTCTGTTTCCGCTGATAAGAACCCACCTGTTTCCACTGAAAAACCTTTCAGGGGATGGTTTGCAACAGTTTGGTACCATTTATGAGTGAATTGCAGAACGTCAGAAATTTTGAAGAAATTGTGACCGCGCGGATTTTGGATTTTTTCAAAAAAAAGTTGTTCAGACATCGAGGGCTAATTCTGTTTCCGCTGATAAAAACCCACCTGTTTCCACCGAAAAACCTTTGAGGGGATGGTCTGCAACTGTTTCGCACCATATTTGAGTGAATTGCAGAACGTCAGAAATTTTGAAGAAATTGTGACCGCGCGGCTTAGGGATTTTTTCAAAAAAAAGTTGTTCAGACATCGAGGGCTAATTCTGTTTCCGCTGATAAGAACCCACCTGTTTCCACCGAAAAACCTTTCAGGGGATGGTTTGCAACAGTTTGGTACCATTTATGAGTGAATTGCAGAACGTCAGAAATTTTGAAGAAATTGTGACCGCGCGGCTTAGGGATTTTTTGGAAAAAAAGTTGTTCAGACATCGAGGGCTTATTCTGTTTCCGATGATAAAAACACATCAGTTTCCACCGAAAAACCTTTGAGGGGATGGTCTGCAACAGTTTTGCACCATTTATGAGTGAATTGCAGAACGTCAGAAATTTTGAAGAAATTGTGACCGCGCGGCTTAGGGATTTTTTCAAAAAAAAGTTGTTCAGACATCGAGGGCTAATTCTGTTTCCGCTGATAAAAACGCACCTGTTTCCACCGAAAAACCTTTGAGGGGATGGTCTCCAACAGTTTGGCACCATTTTTGAGTGAATTGCAGAACGTCAGAAATTTTGAAGAAATTGTGACCGCGCGGCTTAGGGATTTTTTCAAAAAAAAGTTGTTCAGACATCGAGGGCTAATTCTGTTTCCGCTGATAAAAACCCACCTGTTTCCACCGAGAAACCTGTCAGGGGATGGTTTGCAACAGTTTGGAGCCATTTATGAGTGAATTGCAGAACGTCAGAAATTTTGAAGAAATTGTGACCGCGCGGCTTAGGGATTTTTTAAAAAAAAGTTGTTCAGACATCAAGGGCTTATTCTGTTTCCGATGATAAAAACCCACCTGTTTCCACCGAAAAACCTTTTAGGGGATGGTTTGCAACAGTTTGGTACCATTTATGAGTGAATTGCAGAACGTCAGAAATTTTGAAGAAATTGTGACCGCGCGGATTAGGGATTTTTTCAAAAAAAAGTTGTTCATACATCAAGGGCTAATTCTGTTTCCGCTGATAAGAACCCACCTGTTTCCACCGAAAAACCTTTCAGGGGATGGTTTGCAACAGTTTGGTACCATTTATGAGTGAATTGCAGAACGTCAGAAATTTTGAAGAAATTGTGACCGCGCGGCTTAGGGATTTTTTCAAAAAAAAGTTGTTCATACATCAAGGGCTAATTCTGTTTCCGCTGATAAGAACCCACCTGTTTCCACCGAAAAACCTTTCAGGGGATGGTTTGCAACAGTTTGGCACCATTTTTGAGTTAATTGCGGAACGTCAGAAATTTTGAAGAAATTGTGACCGGGCGGCTTAGGGATTTTTTTAAAAAAAGTTGTTCAGACATCGAGGGCTTATTCTGTTTCCGATGATAAAAACACATCAGTTTCCACCGAAAAACCTTTGAGGGGATGGTCTGCAACAGTTTGGCACCATTTTTGAGTGAATTGCAGAACGTCAGAAATTTTGAAGAAATTGTGACCGCGCGGCTTAGGGTTTTTTTCAAAAAAAAATTGTTCAGACATCGAGGGCTAATTCTGTTTCCGCTGATAAAAACCCACCTATTTCCACCAAAAAACCTTTCAGGGGATGGTTTGCAACAGTTTGGTACCGTTTATGAGTGAATTGCAGAACGTCAGAAATTTTGAAGAAATTGTGACCGCGCGACTTAGGGATTTTTTTAAAAAAAGTTGTTCAGACATCGAGGGCTTATACTGTTTCCGATGATAAAAACACATCAGTTTCCATGAAAAACCTTTCAGGGGATGGTTTGCAACAGTTTGGCACCATTTTTGATTGAATTGCAGAACGTCAGAACTTTTGAAGAAATTGTGACTGCGCGGCATAGGGATTTTTTTTAAAAAAAGTTGTTCATACATCGAGGACTAATTCAGTTTCCGCTGATAAAAACCCACCTGTTTCCACCGAAAATCCTTTCAGGGGATGGTTTGCAACAGTTTGGTACCATTTATGAGTGAATTGCAGAACGCCAGAAATTTTGAAGAAATTGTGACCGCACGGCTTAGAGATTTTTTTAAAAAAAGTTGTTCAGACATCGAGGGCTTATTCTGTTTACGATGATAAAAACCCACCTGTTTCCACCGAAAAACCTTTCAGGGGATGGTTTGCAACAGTTTGGCACCATTTATGAGTGAATTGCAGAACGTCAGAAATTTTGAAGAAATTGTGACCGCGCGGCTTAGGGATTTTTTGGAAAAAAAAGTTGTTCAGACATCGAGGGCTTATTCTGTTTCCGATGATAAAAACACATCAGTTTCCACCGAAAAACCTTTGAGGGGATGGTCTGCAACAGTTTTGCACCATTTATGAGTGAATTGCAGAACGTCAGAAATTTTGAAGAAATTGTGACCGCGCGGCTTAGGGATTTTTTCAAAAAAAAGTTGTTCAGACATCGAGGGCTAATTCTGTTTCCGCTGATAAAAACGCACCTGTTTCCACCGAAAAACCTTTGAGGGGATGGTCTCCAACAGTTTGGCACCATTTTTGAGTGAATTGCAGAACGTCAGAAATTTTGAAGAAATTGTGACCGCGCGGCTTAGGGATTTTTTCAAAAAAAAGTTGTTCAGACATCGAGGGCTAATTCTGTTTCCGCTGATAAAAACCCACCTGTTTCCACCGAAAAACCTGTCAGGGGATGGTTTGCAACAGTTTGGAGCCATTTATGAGTGAATTGCAGAACGTCAGAAATTTTGAAGAAATTGTGACCGCGCGGCTTAGGGATTTTTTTAAAAAAAGTTGTTCAGACATCAAGGGCTTATTCTGTTTCCGATGATAAAAACCCACCTGTTTCCACCGAAAAACCTTTCAGGGGATGGTTTGCAACAGTTTGGTACCATTTATGAGTGAATTGCAGAACGTCAGAAATTTTGAAGAAATTTTGACCGCGCGGATTAGGGATTTTTTCAAAAAAAAGTTGTTCATACATCAAGGGCTAATTCTGTTTCCGCTGATAAGAACCCACCTGTTTCCACCGAAAAACCTTTCAGGGGATGGTTTGCAACAGTTTGGCACCATTTTTGAGTTAATTGCGGAACGTCAGAAATTTTGAAGAAATTGTGACCGGGCGGCTTAGGGATTTTTTTAAAAAAAGTTGTTCAGACATCGAGGGCTTATTCTGTTTCCGATGATAAAAACACATCAGTTTCCACCGAAAAACCTTTGAGGGGATGGTCTGCAACAGTTTGGCACCATTTTTGAGTGAATTGCAGAACGTCAGAAATTTTGAAGAAATTGTGACCGCGCGGCTTAGGGTTTTTTTTTTAAAAAAGTTGTTCATACATCGAGGACTAATTCTGTTTCCGCTGATAAAAACCCACCTATTTCCACCAAAAAACCTTTCAGGGGATGGTTTGCAACAGTTTGGTACCGTTTATGAGTGAATTGCAGAACGTCAGAAATTTTGAAGAAATTGTGACCGCGCGACTTAGGGATTTTTTTAAAAAAAGTTGTTCAGACATCGAGGGCTTATACTGTTTTCGATGATAAAAACACATCAGTTTCCATGAAAAACCTTTCAGGGGATGGTTTGCAACAGTTTGGCACCATTTTTGATTGAATTGCAGAACGTCAGAACTTTTGAAGAAATTGTGACTGCGCGGCATAGGGATTTTTTTTAAAAAAAGTTGTTCATACATCGAGGACTAATTCAGTTTCCGCTGATAAAAACCCACCTGTTTCCACCGAAAATCCTTTCAGGGGATGGTTTGCAACAGTTTGGTACCATTTATGAGTGAATTGCAGAACGCCAGAAATTTTGAAGAAATTGTGACCGCACGGCTTAGAGATTTTTTAAAAAAAAGTTGTTCAGACATCGAGGGCTTATTCTGTTTACGATGATAAAAACCCACCTGTTTCCACCGAAAAACCTTTCAGGGGATGGTTTGCAACAGTTTGGCACCATTTATGAGTGAATTGCAGAACGTCAGAAATTTTGAAGAAATTGTGACCGCGCTTCTTAGGGATTTTTTTAAAAAAAGTTGTTCAGACATTGAGGGCTAATTCTGTTTCCGATGATAAAAACCCACCTGTCTCCACCGAAAAACCTTTCAGGGGATGGTTTGCAACAGTTTGGCACCATTTATGAGTGAATTGCAGAACGTCAGAAATTTTGAAGAAATTGTGACCGCGCGGCTTAGGGATTTTTTTAAAAAAAGTTGTTCAGACATCGAGGGCTTATTCTGTTTCTGATGATAAAAACCCGCCTGTTTCCACCGAAAAACCTTTCAGGGGATGGTTTGCAACAGTTTGGCACGATTTTTGAGTGAATTGCGGAACGTCACAATTTTTGAAGAAATTGTGACCGCGCGGCTTAGGGATTTTTTAAAAAAAAGTTGTTCAGACATCGAGGGCTTATTCTGTTTCCGATGATAAAAACCCACCTGTTTCCACCGAAAAACCTTTCAGGGGATGGTTTGCAACAGTTTGGTACCGTTTATGAGTGAATTGCAGAACGTCAGAACTTTTGAAGAAATTGTGACCGCGCGGCTTAGGGATTTTTTTTTAAAAAGTTGTTCATACATCGAGGACTAATTCTGTTTCCGCTGATAAAAACCCACCTGTTTCCACCGAAAAACCTTTCAGGGGATGGTTTGCAACGGTTTGGTACCATTTATGAGTGAATTGCAGAACGTCAGAAATTTTGAAGAAATTGTGACCGCGCGGCTTAGGGATTTTAAAAAAAAAAGTTGTTCAGACATCGAGGGCTTATTATGTTTCAGATGATAAAAACACATCAGTTTCCACCGAAAAACCTTTGAGGGGATGGTCAGCAACAGTTTGGCAGCATTTTTGAGTGAATTGCAGAACGTCAGAAATTTTGAAGAAATTGTGACCGCGCGGATTTTGGATTTTTTCAAAAAAAAGTTGTTCATACATCGAGGGCTAATTCTGTTTCCGCTGATAAGAACCCACCTGTTTCCACTGAAAAACCTTTCAGGGGATGGTTTGCAACAGTTTGGTACCATTTATGAGTGAATTGCAGAACGTCAGAAATTTTGAAGAAATTGTGACCGCGCGGATTTTGGATTGTTTCAAAAAAAAGTTGTTCAGACATCGAGGGCTAATTCTGTTTCCGCTGATAAAAACCCACCTGTTTCCACCGAAAAACCTTTGAGGGGATGGTCTGCAACTGTTTCGCACCATATTTGAGTGAATTGCAGAACGTCAGAAATTTTGAAGAAATTGTGACCGCGCGGCTTAGGGATTTTTTCAAAAAAAAGTTGTTCAGACATCGAGGGCTAATTCTGTTTCCGCTGATAAGAACCCACCTGTTTCCACCGAAAAACCTTTCAGGGGATGGTTTGCAACAGTTTGGTACCATTTATGAGTGAATTGCAGAACGTCAGAAATTTTGAAGAAATTGTGACCGCGCGGCTTAGGGATTTTTTCAAAAAAAAGTTGTTCAGACATCGAGGGCTTATTCTGTTTCCGATGATAAAAACACATCAGTTTCCACCGAAAAACCTTTGAGGGGATGGTCTGCAACAGTTTTGCACCATTTATGAGTGAATTGCAGAACGTCAGAAATTTTGAAGAAATTGTGACCGCGCGGCTTAGGGATTTTTTCAAAAAAAAGTTGTTCAGACATCGAGGGCTAATTCTGTTTCCGCTGATAAAAACGCACCTGTTTCCACCGAAAAACCTTTGAGGGGATGGTCTCCAACAGTTTGGCACCATTTTTGAGTGAATTGCAGAACGTCAGAAATTTTGAAGAAATTGTGACCGCGCGGCTTAGGGATTTTTTCAAAAAAAAGTTGTTCAGACATCGAGGGCTAATTCTGTTTCCGCTGATAAAAACCCACCTGTTTCCACCGAAAAACCTGTCAGGGGATGGTTTGCAACAGTTTGGAGCCATTTATGAGTGAATTGCAGAACGTCAGAAATTTTGAAGAAATTGTGACCGCGCGGCTTAGGGATTTTTTAAAAAAAAGTTGTTCAGACATCAAGGGCTTATTCTGTTTCCGATGATAAAAACCCACCTGTTTCCACCGAAAAACCTTTTAGGGGATGGTTTGCAACAGTTTGGTACCATTTATGAGTGAATTGCAGAACGTCAGAAATTTTGAAGAAATTGTGACCGCGCGGATTAGGGATTTTTTTAAAAAAAAGTTGTTCATACATCAAGGGCTAATTCTGTTTCCGCTGATAAGAACCCACCTGTTTCCACCGAAAAACCTTTCAGGGGATGGTTTGCAACAGTTTGGTACCATTTATGAGTGAATTGCAGAACGTCAGAAATTTTGAAGAAATTGTGACCGCGCGGCTTAGGGATTTTTTGGAAAAAAAGTTGTTCAGACATCGAGGGCTTATTCTGTTTCCGATGATAAAAACACATCAGTTTCCACCGAAAAACCTTTGAGGGGATGGTCTGCAACAGTTTTGCACCATTTATGAGTGAATTGCAGAACGTCAGAAATTTTGAAGAAATTGTGACCGCGCTTCTTAGGGATTTTTTTAAAAAAAGTTGTTCAGACATTGAGGGCTAATTCTGTTTCCGATGATAAAAACCCACCTGTCTCCACCGAAAAACCTTTCAGGGGATGGTTTGCAACAGTTTGGCACCATTTATGAGTGAATTGCAGAACGTCAGAAATTTTGAAGAAATTGTGACCGCGCGGCTTAGGGATTTTTTTAAAAAAAGTTGTTCAGACATCGAGGGCTTATTCTGTTTCTGATGATAAAAACCCGCCTGTTTCCACCGAAAAACCTTTCAGGGGATGGTTTGCAACAGTTTGGCACGATTTTTGAGTGAATTGCGGAACGTCACAATTTTTGAAGAAATTGTGACCGCGCGGCTTAGGGATTTTTTAAAAAAAAGTTGTTCAGACATCGAGGGCTTATTCTGTTTCCGATGATAAAAACCCACCTGTTTCCACCGAAAAACCTTTCAGGGGATGGTTTGCAACAGTTTGGTACCGTTTATGAGTGAATTGCAGAACGTCAGAACTTTTGAAGAAATTGTGACCGCGCGGCTTAGGGATTTTTTTTTAAAAAGTTGTTCATACATCGAGGACTAATTCTGTTTCCGCTGATAAAAACCCACCTGTTTCCACCGAAAAACCTTTCAGGGGATGGTTTGCAACGGTTTGGTACCATTTATGAGTGAATTGCAGAACGTCAGAAATTTTGAAGAAATTGTGACCGCGCGGCTTAGGGATTTTAAAAAAAAAAGTTGTTCAGACATCGAGGGCTTATTATGTTTCAGATGATAAAAACACATCAGTTTCCACCGAAAAACCTTTGAGGGGATGGTCAGCAACAGTTTGGCAGCATTTTTGAGTGAATTGCAGAACGTCAGAAATTTTGAAGAAATTGTGACCGCGCGGATTTTGGATTTTTTCAAAAAAAAGTTGTTCATACATCGAGGGCTAATTCTGTTTCCGCTGATAAGAACCCACCTGTTTCCACTGAAAAACCTTTCAGGGGATGGTTTGCAACAGTTTGGTACCATTTATGAGTGAATTGCAGAACGTCAGAAATTTTGAAGAAATTGTGACCGCGCGGATTTTGGATTGTTTCAAAAAAAAGTTGTTCAGACATCGAGGGCTAATTCTGTTTCCGCTGATAAAAACCCACCTGTTTCCACCGAAAAACCTTTGAGGGGATGGTCTGCAACTGTTTCGCACCATATTTGAGTGAATTGCAGAACGTCAGAAATTTTGAAGAAATTGTGACCGCGCGGCTTAGGGATTTTTTCAAAAAAAAGTTGTTCAGACATCGAGGGCTAATTCTGTTTCCGCTGATAAGAACCCACCTGTTTCCACCGAAAAACCTTTCAGGGGATGGTTTGCAACAGTTTGGTACCATTTATGAGTGAATTGCAGAACGTCAGAAATTTTGAAGAAATTGTGACCGCGCGGCTTAGGGATTTTTTCAAAAAAAAGTTGTTCAGACATCGAGGGCTTATTCTGTTTCCGATGATAAAAACACATCAGTTTCCACCGAAAAACCTTTGAGGGGATGGTCTGCAACAGTTTTGCACCATTTATGAGTGAATTGCAGAACGTCAGAAATTTTGAAGAAATTGTGACCGCGCGGCTTAGGGATTTTTTCAAAAAAAAGTTGTTCAGACATCGAGGGCTAATTCTGTTTCCGCTGATAAAAACGCACCTGTTTCCACCGAAAAACCTTTGAGGGGATGGTCTCCAACAGTTTGGCACCATTTTTGAGTGAATTGCAGAACGTCAGAAATTTTGAAGAAATTGTGACCGCGCGGCTTAGGGATTTTTTCAAAAAAAAGTTGTTCAGACATCGAGGGCTAATTCTGTTTCCGCTGATAAAAACCCACCTGTTTCCACCGAAAAACCTGTCAGGGGATGGTTTGCAACAGTTTGGCACGATTTTTGAGTGAATTGCGGAACGTCACAATTTTTGAAGAAATTGTGACCGCGCGGCTTAGGGATTTTTTAAAAAAAAGTTGTTCAGACATCGAGGGCTTATTCTGTTTCCGATGATAAAAACCCACCTGTTTCCACCGAAAAACCTTTCAGGGGATGGTTTGCAACAGTTTGGTACCGTTTATGAGTGAATTGCAGAACGTCAGAACTTTTGAAGAAATTGTGACCGCGCGGCTTAGGGATTTTTTTTTAAAAAGTTGTTCATACATCGAGGACTAATTCTGTTTCCGCTGATAAAAACCCACCTGTTTCCACCGAAAAACCTTTCAGGGGATGGTTTGCAACGGTTTGGTACCATTTATGAGTGAATTGCAGAACGTCAGAAATTTTGAAGAAATTGTGACCGCGCGGCTTAGGGATTTTAAAAAAAAAAGTTGTTCAGACATCGAGGGCTTATTATGTTTCAGATGATAAAAACACATCAGTTTCCACCGAAAAACCTTTGAGGGGATGGTCAGCAACAGTTTGGCAGCATTTTTGAGTGAATTGCAGAACGTCAGAAATTTTGAAGAAATTGTGACCGCGCGGATTTTGGATTTTTTCAAAAAAAAGTTGTTCATACATCGAGGGCTAATTCTGTTTCCGCTGATAAGAACCCACCTGTTTCCACTGAAAAACCTTTCAGGGGATGGTTTGCAACAGTTTGGTACCATTTATGAGTGAATTGCAGAACGTCAGAAATTTTGAAGAAATTGTGACCGCGCGGATTTTGGATTGTTTCAAAAAAAAGTTGTTCAGACATCGAGGGCTAATTCTGTTTCCGCTGATAAAAACCCACCTGTTTCCACCGAAAAACCTTTGAGGGGATGGTCTGCAACTGTTTCGCACCATATTTGAGTGAATTGCAGAACGTCAGAAATTTTGAAGAAATTGTGACCGCGCGGCTTAGGGATTTTTTCAAAAAAAAGTTGTTCAGACATCGAGGGCTAATTCTGTTTCCGCTGATAAGAACCCACCTGTTTCCACCGAAAAACCTTTCAGGGGATGGTTTGCAACAGTTTGGTACCATTTATGAGTGAATTGCAGAACGTCAGAAATTTTGAAGAAATTGTGACCGCGCGGCTTAGGGATTTTTTCAAAAAAAAGTTGTTCAGACATCGAGGGCTTATTCTGTTTCCGATGATAAAAACACATCAGTTTCCACCGAAAAACCTTTGAGGGGATGGTCTGCAACAGTTTTGCACCATTTATGAGTGAATTGCAGAACGTCAGAAATTTTGAAGAAATTGTGACCGCGCGGCTTAGGGATTTTTTCAAAAAAAAGTTGTTCAGACATCGAGGGCTAATTCTGTTTCCGCTGATAAAAACGCACCTGTTTCCACCGAAAAACCTTTGAGGGGATGGTCTCCAACAGTTTGGCACCATTTTTGAGTGAATTGCAGAACGTCAGAAATTTTGAAGAAATTGTGACCGCGCGGCTTAGGGATTTTTTCAAAAAAAAGTTGTTCAGACATCGAGGGCTAATTCTGTTTCCGCTGATAAAAACCCACCTGTTTCCACCGAAAAACCTGTCAGGGGATGGTTTGCAACAGTTTGGAGCCATTTATGAGTGAATTGCAGAACGTCAGAAATTTTGAAGAAATTGTGACCGCGCGGCTTAGGGATTTTTTAAAAAAAAGTTGTTCAGACATCAAGGGCTTATTCTGTTTCCGATGATAAAAACCCACCTGTTTCCACCGAAAAACCTTTTAGGGGATGGTTTGCAACAGTTTGGTACCATTTATGAGTGAATTGCAGAACGTCAGAAATTTTGAAGAAATTGTGACCGCGCGGATTAGGGATTTTTTCAAAAAAAAGTTGTTCATACATCAAGGGCTAATTCTGTTTCCGCTGATAAGAACCCACCTGTTTCCACCGAAAAACCTTTCAGGGGATGGTTTGCAACAGTTTGGTACCATTTATGAGTGAATTGCAGAACGTCAGAAATTTTGAAGAAATTGTGACCGCGCGGCTTAGGGATTTTTTGGAAAAAAAGTTGTTCAGACATCGAGGGCTTATTCTGTTTCCGATGATAAAAACACATCAGTTTCCACCGAAAAACCTTTGAGGGGATGGTCTGCAACAGTTTTGCACCATTTATGAGTGAATTGCAGAACGTCAGAAATTTTGAAGAAATTGTGACCGCGCGGCTTAGGGATTTTTTCAAAAAAAAGTTGTTCAGACATCGAGGGCTAATTCTGTTTCCGCTGATAAAAACGCACCTGTTTCCACCGAAAAACCTTTGAGGGGATGGTCTCCAACAGTTTGGCACCATTTTTGAGTGAATTGCAGAACGTCAGAAATTTTGAAGAAATTGTGACCGCGCGGCTTAGGGATTTTTTCAAAAAAAAGTTGTTCAGACATCGAGGGCTAATTCTGTTTCCGCTGATAAAAACCCACCTGTTTCCACCGAAAAACCTGTCAGGGGATGGTTTGCAACAGTTTGGAGCCATTTATGAGTGAATTGCAGAACGTCAGAAATTTTGAAGAAATTGTGACCGCGCGGCTTAGGGATTTTTTAAAAAAAAGTTGTTCAGACATCAAGGGCTTATTCTGTTTCCGATGATAAAAACCCACCTGTTTCCACCGAAAAACCTTTTAGGGGATGGTTTGCAACAGTTTGGTACCATTTATGAGTGAATTGCAGAACGTCAGAAATTTTGAAGAAATTGTGACCGCGCGGATTAGG
Source organism: Podarcis melisellensis (assembly GCF_964234715.1). Lineage (NCBI taxonomy): Eukaryota > Metazoa > Chordata > Lepidosauria > Squamata > Lacertidae > Podarcis > Podarcis melisellensis. The sequence continues at coordinate 82,546,718 of NC_138539.1, forward strand.
GATTTTTTCAAAAAAAAGTTGTTCATACATCAAGGGCTAATTCTGTTTCCGCTGATAAGAACCCACCTGTCTCCACCGAAAAACCTTTCAGGGGATGGTTTGCAACAGTTTGGCACCATTTATGAGTGAATTGCAGAACGTCAGAAATTTTGAAGAAATTGTGACCGCGCGGCTTAGGGATTTTTTTAAAAAAAGTTGTTCAGACATCTAGGGCTTATTCTGTTTCTGATGATAAAAACCCGCCTGTTTCCACCGAAAAACCTTTCAGGGGATGGTTTGCAACAGTTTGGCACGATTTTTGAGTGAATTGCGGAACGTCACAATTTTTGAAGAAATTGTGACCGCGCGGCTTAGGGATTTTTTTAAAAAAAGTTGTTCAGACATCGAGGGCTTATTCTGTTTCCGATGATAAAAACCCACCTGTTTCCACCGAAAAACCTTTGAGGGGATGGTCTGCAACAGTTTGGCACCATTTTTGAGTGAATTGCGGAACGTCAGAAATTTTGAAGAAATTGTGACCGGGCGGCTTAGGGATTTTTTAAAAAAAAGTTGTTCAGACATCGAGGGCTTATTCTGTTTCCGATGATAAAAACACATCAGTTTCCACCAAAAAACCTTTGAGGGGATGGTCTGCAACAGTCTGGCACCATTTTTGAGTGAATTGCAGAACGTCAGAAATTTGGAAGAAATTGTGACCGCGCGGCTTAGGGTTTTTTTCAAAAAAAAGTTGTTCAGACATCGAGGGCTAATTCTGTTTCCGCTGATAAAAACCCACCTATTTCCACCAAAAAACCTTTCAGGGGATGGTTTGCAACAGTTTGGTACCGTTTATGAGTGAATTGCAGAACGTCAGAACTTTTGAAGAAATTGTGACCGCGCGGCTTAGGGATTTTTTTTTTAAAAAGTTGTTCATACATCGAGGACTAATTCTGTTTCCGCTGATAAAAACCCACCTGTTTCCACCGAAAAACCTTTCAGGGGATGGTTTGCAACGGTTTGGTACCATTTATGAGTGAATTGCAGAACGTCAGAAATTTTGAAGAAATTGTGACCGCGCGGCTTAGGGATTTTAAAAAAAAAAGTTGTTCAGACATTGAGGGCTTATTATGTTTCAGATGATAAAAACACATCAGTTTCCACCGAAAAACCTTTGAGGGGATGGTCAGCAACAGTTTGGCAGCATTTTTGAGTGAATTGCAGAACGTCAGAAATTTTGAAGAAATTGTGACCGCACGGATTTTGGATTTTTTCAAAAAAAAGTTGTTCATACATCGAGGGCTAATTCTGTTTCCGCTGATAAGAACCCACCTGTTTCCACTGAAAAACCTTTCAGGGGATGGTTTGCAACAGTTTGGTACCATTTATGAGTGAATTGCAGAACGTCAGAAATTTTGAAGAAATTGTGACCGCGCGGATTTTGGATTTTTTCAAAAAAAAGTTGTTCAGACATCGAGGGCTAATTCTGTTTCCGCTGATAAAAACCCACCTGTTTCCACCGAAAAACCTTTGAGGGGATGGTCTGCAACTGTTTCGCACCATATTTGAGTGAATTGCAGAACGTCAGAAATTTTGAAGAAATTGTGACCGCGCGGCTTAGGGATTTTTTCAAAAAAAAGTTGTTCAGACATCGAGGGCTAATTCTGTTTCCGCTGATAAGAACCCACCTGTTTCCACTGAAAAACCTTTCAGGGGATGGTTTGCAACAGTTTGGTACCATTTATGAGTGAATTGCAGAACGTCAGAAATTTTGAAGAAATTGTGACCGCGCGGCTTAGGGATTTTTTGGAAAAAAAGTTGTTCAGACATCGAGGGCTTATTCTGTTTCCGATGATAAAAACACATCAGTTTCCACCGAAAAACCTTTGAGGGGATGGTCTGCAACAGTTTTGCACCATTTATGAGTGAATTGCAGAACGTCAGAAATTTTGAAGAAATTGTGACCGCGCGGCTTAGGGATTTTTTCAAAAAAAAGTTGTTCAGACATCGAGGGCTAATTCTGTTTCCGCTGATAAAAACGCACCTGTTTCCACCGAAAAACCTTTGAGGGGATGGTCTCCAACAGTTTGGCACCATTTTTGAGTGAATTGCAGAACGTCAGAAATTTTGAAGAAATTGTGACCGCGCGGCTTAGGGATTTTTTCAAAAAAAAGTTGTTCAGACATCGAGGGCTAATTCTGTTTCCGCTGATAAAAACCCACCTGTTTCCACCGAGAAACCTGTCAGGGGATGGTTTGCAACAGTTTGGAGCCATTTATGAGTGAATTGCAGAACGTCAGAAATTTTGAAGAAATTGTGACCGCGCGGCTTAGGGATTTTTTTAAAAAAAGTTGTTCAGACATCAAGGGCTTATTCTGTTTCCGATGATAAAAACCCACCTGTTTCCACCGAAAAACCTTTTAGGGGATGGTTTGCAACAGTTTGGTACCATTTATGAGTGAATTGCAGAACGTCAGAAATTTTGAAGAAATTGTGACCGCGCGGATTAGGGATTTTTTCAAAAAAAAGTTGTTCATACATCAAGGGCTAATTCTGTTTCCGCTGATAAGAACCCACCTGTTTCCACCGAAAAACCTTTCAGGGGATGGTTTGCAACAGTTTGGTACCATTTATGAGTGAATTGCAGAACGTCAGAAATTTTGAAGAAATTGTGACCGCGCGGCTTAGGGATTTTTTGGAAAAAAAGTTGTTCAGACATCGAGGGCTTATTCTGTTTCCGATGATAAAAACACATCAGTTTCCACCGAAAAACCTTTGAGGGGATGGTCTGCAACAGTTTTGCACCATTTATGAGTGAATTGCAGAACGTCAGAAATTTTGAAGAAATTGTGACCGCGCGGCTTAGGGATTTTTTCAAAAAAAAGTTGTTCAGACATCGAGGGCTAATTCTGTTTCCGCTGATAAAAACGCACCTGTTTCCACCGAAAAACCTTTGAGGGGATGGTTTGCAACAGTTTGGAGCCATTTTTGAGTGAATTGCAGAACGTCAGAAATTTTGAAGAAATTGTGACCGCGCGGCTTAGGGATTTTTTAAAAAAAAGTTGTTCAGACATCAAGGGCTTATTCTGTTTCCGATGATAAAAACCCACCTGTTTCCACCGAAAAACCTTTTAGGGGATGGTTTGCAACAGTTTGGTACCATTTATGAGTGAATTGCAGAACGTCAGAAATTTTGAAGAAATTGTGACCGCGCGGATTAGGGATTTTTTCAAAAAAAAGTTGTTCATACATCAAGGGCTAATTCTGTTTCCGCTGATAAGAACCCACCTGTTTCCACCGAAAAACCTTTCAGGAGATGGTTTGCAACAGTTTGGTACCATTTATGAGTGAATTGCAGAACGTCAGAAATTTTGAAGAAATTGTGACCGCGCGGCTTAGGGATTTTTTGGAAAAAAAGTTGTTCAGACATCGAGGGCTTATTCTGTTTCCGATGATAAAAACACATCAGTTTCCACCGAAAAACCTTTGAGGGGATGGTCTGCAACAGTTTTGCACCATTTATGAGTGAATTGCAGAACGTCAGAAATTTTGAAGAAATTGTGACCGCGCGGCTTAGGGATTTTTTCAAAAAAAAGTTGTTCAGACATCGAGGGCTAATTCTGTTTCCGCTGATAAAAACGCACCTGTTTCCACCGAAAAACCTTTGAGGGGATGGTCTCCAACAGTTTGGCACCATTTTTGAGTGAATTGCAGAACGTCAGAAATTTTGAAGAAATTGTGACCGCGCGGCTTAGGGATTTTTTCAAAAAAAAGTTGTTCAGACATCGAGGGCTAATTCTGTTTCCGCTGATAAAAACCCACCTGTTTCCACCGAGAAACCTGTCAGGGGATGGTTTGCAACAGTTTGGAGCCATTTATGAGTGAATTGCAGAACGTCAGAAATTTTGAAGAAATTGTGACCGCGCGGCTTAGGGATTTTTTAAAAAAAAGTTGTTCAGACATCAAGGGCTTATTCTGTTTCCGATGATAAAAACCCACCTGTTTCCACCGAAAAACCTTTTAGGGGATGGTTTGCAACAGTTTGGTACCATTTATGAGTGAATTGCAGAACGTCAGAAATTTTGAAGAAATTGTGACCGCGCGGATTAGGGATTTTTTCAAAAAAAAGTTGTTCATACATCAAGGGCTAATTCTGTTTCCGCTGATAAGAACCCACCTGTTTCCACCGAAAAACCTTTCAGGGGATGGTTTGCAACAGTTTGGTACCATTTATGAGTGAATTGCAGAACGTCAGAAATTTTGAAGAAATTGTGACCGCGCAGCTTAGGGATTTTTTGAAAAAAAAGTTGTTCAGACATCGAGGGCTTATTCTGTTTCCGATGATAAAAACACATCAGTTTCCACCGAAAAACCTTTGAGGGGATGGTCTGCAACAGTTTTGCACCATTTATGAGTGAATTGCAGAACGTCAGAAATTTTGAAGAAATTGTGACCGCGCGGCTTAGGGATTTTTTCAAAAAAAAGTTGTTCAGACATCGAGGGCTAATTCTGTTTCCGCTGATAAAAACGCACCTGTTTCCACCGAAAAACCTTTGAGGGGATGGTCTCCAACAGTTTGGCACCATTTTTGAGTGAATTGCAGAACGTCAGAAATTTTGAAGAAATTGTGACCGCGCGGCTTAGGGATTTTTTTAAAAAAAAGTTGTTCAGACATCGAGGGCTAATTCTGTTTCCGCTGATAAAAACCCACCTGTTTCCACCGAGAAACCTGTCAGGGGATGGTTTGCAACAGTTTGGAGCCATTTATGAGTGAATTGCAGAACGTCAGAAATTTTGAAGAAATTGTGACCGCGCGGCTTAGGGATTTTTTTAAAAAAAGTTGTTCAGACATCAAGGGCTTATTCTGTTTCCGATGATAAAAACCCACCTGTTTCCACCGAAAAACCTTTTAGGGGATGGTTTGCAACAGTTTGGTACCATTTATGAGTGAATTGCAGAACGTCAGAAATTTTGAAGAAATTGTGACCGCGCGGATTAGGGATTTTTTCAAAAAAAAGTTGTTCATACATCAAGGGCTAATTCTGTTTCCGCTGATAAGAACCCACCTGTTTCCACCGAAAAACCTTTCAGGAGATGGTTTGCAACAGTTTGGTACCATTTATGAGTGAATTGCAGAACGTCAAAAATTTTGAAGAAATTGTGACCGTGCGGCTTAGGGATTTTTTGGAAAAAAAGTTGTTCAGACATCGAGGGCTTATTCTGTTTCCGATGATAAAAACACATCAGTTTCCACCGAAAAACCTTTGAGGGGATGGTCTGCAACAGTTTGGCACCATTTATGAGTGAATTGCAGAACGTCAGAAATTTTGAAGAAATTGTGACCGCGCGGCTTAGGGATTTTTTCAAAAAAAAGTTGTTCAGACATCGAGGGCTAATTCTGTTTCCGCTGATAAAAACGCACCTGTTTCCACCGAAAAACCTTTGAGGGGATGGTCTCCAACAGTTTGGCACCATTTTTGAGTGAATTGCAGAACGTCAGAAATTTTGAAGAAATTGTGACCGCGCGGCTTAGGGATTTTTTCAAAAAAAAGTTGTTCAGACATCGAGGGCTAATTCTGTTTCCGCTGATAAAAACCCACCTGTTTCCACCGAAAAACCTTTCAGGGGATGGTTTGCAACAGTTTGGAGCCATTTATGAGTGAATTGCAGAACGTCAGAAATTTTGAAGAAATTGTGACCGCGCGGCTTAGGGATTTTTTAAAAAAAAGTTGTTCAGACATCAAGGGCTTATTCTGTTTCCGATGATAAAAACCCACCTGTTTCCACCGAAAAACCTTTTAGGGGATGGTTTGCAACAGTTTGGTACCATTTATGAGTGAATTGCAGAACGTCAGAAATTTTGAAGAAATTGTGACCGCGCGGATTAGGGATTTTTTCAAAAAAAAGTTGTTCATACATCAAGGGCTAATTCTGTTTCCGCTGATAAGAACCCACCTGTTTCCACCGAAAAACCTTTCAGGGGATGGTTTGCAACAGTTTGGTACCATTTATGAGTGAATTGCAGAACGTCAGAAATTTTGAAGAAATTGTGACCGCGCGGCTTAGGGATTTTTTGGAAAAAAAGTTGTTCAGACATCGAGGGCTTATTCTGTTTCCGATGATAAAAACACATCAGTTTCCACCGAAAAACCTTTGAGGGGATGGTCTGCAACAGTTTTGCACCATTTATGAGTGAATTGCAGAACGTCAGAAATTTTGAAGAAATTGTGACCGCGCGGCTTAGGGATTTTTTCAAAAAAAAGTTGTTCAGACATCGAGGGCTAATTCTGTTTCCGCTGATAAAAACGCACCTGTTTCCACCGAAAAACCTTTGAGGGGATGGTCTCCAACAGTTTGGCACCATTTTTGAGTGAATTGCAGAACGTCAGAAATTTTGAAGAAATTGTGACCGCGCGGCTTAGGGATTTTTTCAAAAAAAAGTTGTTCAGACATCGAGGGCTAATTCTGTTTCCGCTGATAAAAACCCACCTGTTTCCACCGAAAAACCTGTCAGGGGATGGTTTGCAACAGTTTGGAGCCATTTATGAGTGAATTGCAGAACGTCAGAAATTTTGAAGAAATTGTGACCGCGCGGCTTAGGGATTTTTTTAAAAAAAGTTGTTCAGACATCAAGGGCTTATTCTGTTTCCGATGATAAAAACCCACCTGTTTCCACCGAAAAACCTTTTAGGGGATGGTTTGCAACAGTTTGGTACCATTTATGAGTGAATTGCAGAACGTCAGAAATTTTGAAGAAATTGTGACCGCGCGGATTAGGGATTTTTTCAAAAAAAAGTTGTTCATACATCAAGGGCTAATTCTGTTTCCGCTGATAAGAACCCACCTGTCTCCACCGAAAAACCTTTCAGGGGATGGTTTGCAACAGTTTGGCACCATTTATGAGTGAATTGCAGAACGTCAGAAATTTTGAAGAAATTGTGACCGCGCGGCTTAGGGATTTTTTTAAAAAAAGTTGTTCAGACATCTAGGGCTTATTCTGTTTCTGATGATAAAAACCCGCCTGTTTCCACCGAAAAACCTTTCAGGGGATGGTTTGCAACAGTTTGGCACGATTTTTGAGTGAATTGCGGAACGTCACAATTTTTGAAGAAATTGTGACCGCGCGGCTTAGGGATTTTTTTAAAAAAAGTTGTTCAGACATCGAGGGCTTATTCTGTTTCCGATGATAAAAACCCACCTGTTTCCACCGAAAAACCTTTGAGGGGATGGTCTGCAACAGTTTGGCACCATTTTTGAGTGAATTGCGGAACGTCAGAAATTTTGAAGAAATTGTGACCGGGCGGCTTAGGGATTTTTTAAAAAAAAGTTGTTCAGACATCGAGGGCTTATTCTGTTTCCGATGATAAAAACACATCAGTTTCCACCAAAAAACCTTTGAGGGGATGGTCTGCAACAGTCTGGCACCATTTTTGAGTGAATTGCAGAACGTCAGAAATTTTGAAGAAATTGTGACCGCGCGGCTTAGGGTTTTTTTCAAAAAAAAGTTGTTCAGACATCGAGGGCTAATTCTGTTTCCGCTGATAAAAAACCCACCTATTTCCACCAAAAAATCTTTCAGGGGATGGTTTGCAACAGTTTGGTACCGTTTATGAGTGAATTGCAGAACGTCAGAACTTTTGAAGAAATTGTGACCGCGCGGCTTAGGGATTTTTTTTTTAAAAAGTTGTTCATACATCGAGGACTAATTCTGTTTCCGCTGATAAAAACCCACCTGTTTCCACCGAAAAACCTTTCAGGGGATGGTTTGCAACGGTTTGGTACCATTTATGAGTGAATTGCAGAACGTCAGAAATTTTGAAGAAATTGTGACCGCGCGGCTTAGGGATTTTAAAAAAAAAAGTTGTTCAGACATCGAGGGCTTATTATGTTTCAGATGATAAAAACACATCAGTTTCCACCGAAAAACCTTTGAGGGGATGGTCAGCAACAGTTTGGCAACATTTTTGAGTGAATTGCAGAACGTCAGAAATTTTGAAGAAATTGTGACCGCGCGGATTTTGGATTTTTTCAAAAAAAAGTTGTTCATACATCGAGGGCTAATTCTGTTTCCGCTGATAAGAACCCACCTGTTTCCACTGAAAAACCTTTCAGGGGATGGTTTGCAACAGTTTGGTACCATTTATGAGTGAATTGCAGAACGTCAGAAATTTTGAAGAAATTGTGACCGCGCGGATTTTGGATTTTTTCAAAAAAAAGTTGTTCAGACATCGAGGGCTAATTCTGTTTCCGCTGATAAAAACCCACCTGTTTCCACCGAAAAACCTTTGAGGGGATGGTCTGCAACTGTTTCGCACCATATTTGAGTGAATTGCAGAACGTCAGAAATTTTGAAGAAATTGTGACCGCGCGGCTTAGGGATTTTTTCAAAAAAAAGTTGTTCAGACATCGAGGGCTAATTCTGTTTCCGCTGATAAGAACCCACCTGTTTCCACCGAAAAACCTTTCAGGGGATGGTTTGCAACAGTTTGGTACCATTTATGAGTGAATTGCAGAACGTCAGAAATTTTGAAGAAATTGTGACCGCGCGGCTTAGGGATTTTTTGGAAAAAAAGTTGTTCAGACATCGAGGGCTTATTCTGTTTCCGATGATAAAAACACATCAGTTTCCACCGAAAAACCTTTGAGGGGATGGTCTGCAACAGTTTTGCACCATTTATGAGTGAATTGCAGAACGTCAGAAATTTTGAAGAAATTGTGACCGCGCGGCTTAGGGATTTTTTCAAAAAAAAGTTGTTCAGACATCGAGGGCTAATTCTGTTTCCGCTGATAAAAACGCACCTGTTTCCACCGAAAAACCTTTGAGGGGATGGTCTCCAACAGTTTGGCACCATTTTTGAGTGAATTGCAGAACGTCAGAAATTTTGAAGAAATTGTGACCGCGCGGCTTAGGGATTTTTTCAAAAAAAAGTTGTTCAGACATCGAGGGCTAATTCTGTTTCCGCTGATAAAAACCCACCTGTTTCCACCGAGAAACCTGTCAGGGGATGGTTTGCAACAGTTTGGAGCCATTTATGAGTGAATTGCAGAACGTCAGAAATTTTGAAGAAATTGTGACCGCGCGGCTTAGGGATTTTTTAAAAAAAAGTTGTTCAGACATCAAGGGCTTATTCTGTTTCCGATGATAAAAACCCACCTGTTTCCACCGAAAAACCTTTTAGGGGATGGTTTGCAACAGTTTGGTACCATTTATGAGTGAATTGCAGAACGTCAGAAATTTTGAAGAAATTGTGACCGCGCGGATTAGGGATTTTTTCAAAAAAAAGTTGTTCATACATCAAGGGCTAATTCTGTTTCCGCTGATAAGAACCCACCTGTTTCCACCGAAAAACCTTTCAGGGGATGGTTTGCAACAGTTTGGTACCATTTATGAGTGAATTGCAGAACGTCAGAAATTTTGAAGAAATTGTGACCGCGCGGCTTAGGGATTTTTTGGAAAAAAAGTTGTTCAGACATCGAGGGCTTATTCTGTTTCCGATGATAAAAACACATCAGTTTCCACCGAAAAACCTTTGAGGGGATGGTCTGCAACAGTTTTGCACCATTTATGAGTGAATTGCAGAACGTCAGAAATTTTGAAGAAATTGTGACCGCGCGGCTTAGGGATTTTTTCAAAAAAAAGTTGTTCAGACATCGAGGGCTAATTCTGTTTCCGCTGATAAAAACGCACCTGTTTCCACCGAAAAACCTTTGAGGGGATGGTCTCCAACAGTTTGGCACCATTTTTGAGTGAATTGCAGAACGTCAGAAATTTTGAAGAAATTGTGACCGCGCGGCATAGGGATTTTTTTTAAAAAAGTTGTTCAGACATCGAGGGCTTATTCTGTTTCCGATGATAAAAACACATCAATTTCCACCGAAAAACCTTTGAGGGGATGGTCAGCAACAGTTTGGCAGCATTTTTGAGTGAATTGCAGAACGTCAGAAATTTTGAAGAAATTGTGACCGCGCAGCTTAGGGATTTTTTCAAAAAAAAGTTGTTCAGACATCGAGGGCTAATTCTGTTTCCGCTGATAAGAACCCACCTGTTTCCACCGAAAAACCTTTCAGGGGATGGTTTGCAACAGTTTGGTACCATTTATGAGTGAATTGCAGAACGTCAGAAATTTTGAAGAAATTGTGACCGCGCGGCTTAGGGATTTTTTGGAAAAAAAGTTGTTCAGACATCGAGGGCTTATTCTGTTTCCGATGATAAAAACACATCAGTTTCCACCGAAAAACCTTTGAGGGGATGGTCTGCAACAGTTTGGCACCATTTATGAGTGAATTGCAGAACGTCAGAAATTTTGAAGAAATTGTGACCGCGCGGCTTAGGGATTTTTTCAAAAAAAAGTTGTTCAGACATCGAGGGCTAATTCTGTTTCCGCTGATAAAAACGCACCTGTTTCCACCGAAAAACCTTTGAGGGGATGGTCTCCAACAGTTTGGCACCATTTATGAGTGAATTGCAGAACGTCAGAAATTTTGAAGAAATTGTGACCGCGCGGCTTAGGGATTTTTTTAAAAAAAGTTGTTCAGACATCAAGGGCTAATTCTGTTTCCGCTGATAAAAACCCACCTGTTTCCACCGAAAAACCTTTCAGGGGATGGTTTGCAACAGTTTGGTACCATTTATGAGTGAATTGCAGAACGTCAGAAATTTTGAAGAAATTGTGACCGCGCGGCTTAGGGATTTTTTCAAAAAAAGTTGTTCAGACATCGAGGGCTTATTCTGTTTCCGATGATAAAAACACATCAGTTTCCACCGAAAAACCTTTGAGGGGATGGTCAGCAACAGTTTGGCAGCGTTTTTGAGTGAATTGCAGAACGTCAGAAATTTTGAAGAAATTGTGACCGCGCGGCTTAGGGATTTTTTCACAAAAAAGTTGTTCAGACATCGAGGGCTAATTCTGTTTCCGCTGATAAAAACCCACCTGTTTCCACCGAAAAACCTTTGAGGGGATGGTCTGCAACAGTTTCGCACCATTTTTGAGTGAATTGCAGAACGTCAGAAATTTTGAAGAAATTGTGACCTCGCGGCTTAGGGATTTTTTCAAAAAAATGTTGTTCAGACATCGAGGGCTAATTCTGTTTCCGCTGATAAAAACCCACCTGTTTCCACCGAAAAACCTTTCAGGGGATGGTTTGCAACAGTTTGGAGCGATTTATGAGTGAATTGCAGAACGTCAGAAATTTTGAAGAAATTGTGACCGCGCGGCTTAGGGATTTCTTCAAACAAAAGTTGTTCAGACATCGAGGGCTAATTCTGTTTCCGCTGATAAAAACGCACCTGTTTCCACGGAAAAACCTTTGAGGGGATGGTCTGCAACAGTTTCGCACCATTTTTGAGTGAATTGCAGAACGTCAGAAATTTTGAAGAAATTGTGACCGCGCGGCTTAGGGATTTTTTCAAAAAAAAGTTGTTCAGACATCGAGGGCTAATTCTGTTTCCGCTGATAAAAACCCACCTGTTTCCACCGAAAAACCTTTCAGGGGATGGTTTGCAACAGTTTGGAGCGATTTATGAGTGAATTGCAGAACGTCAGAAATTTTAAAGAAATTGTGACCGCGCGGCTTAGGGATTTTTTCACAAAAAAGTTGTTCAGACATCGAGGGCTAATTCTGTTTCCGATGATAAAAACCCACCTGTTTCCAGCGAAAAACCTTTGAGGGGATGGTCTGCAACAGTTTCGCACCATTTTTGAGTGAATTGCAGAACGTCAGAAATTTTGAAGAAATTGTGACCGCGCGGCTTAGGGATTTTTTTTAAAAAAGTTGTTCAGACATCAAGGGCTAATTCTGTTTCCGCTGATAAAAACCCACCTGTTTCCACCGAAAAACCTTTCAGGGGATGGTTTGCAACAGTTTGGTACCATTTATGAGTGAATTGCAGAACGTCAGAAATTTTGAAGAAATTGTGACCGCGCGGCTTAGGGATTTTTTTAAAAAAAGTTGTTCAGACATCGAGGGCTTATTCTGTTTCCGATGATAAAAACACATCAGTTTCCACCGAAAAACCTTTGAGGGGATGGTCAGCAACAGTTTGGCAGCGTTTTTGAGTGAATTGCAGAACGTCAGAAATTTTGAAGAAATTGTGACCGCGCGGCTTAGGGATTTTTTCACAAAAAAGTTGTTCAGACATCGAGGGCTAATTCTGTTTCCGCTGATAAAAACCCACCTGTTTCCACCGAAAAACATTTGAGGGGATGGTCTGCAACAGTTTCGCACCATTTTTGAGTGAATTGCAGAACGTCAGAAATTTTGAAGAAATTGTGACCGCGCGGCTTAGGGATTTTTTCAAAAAAATGTTGTTCAGACATCGAGGGCTAATTCTGTTTCCGATGATAAAAACCCACCTGTTTCCACCGAAAAACCTTTCAGGGGATGGTATGCAACAGTTTGGAGCCATTTATGAGTGAATTGCAGAACGTCAGAAATTTTGAAGAAATTGTGACCGCGCGGCTTAGGAATTTTTTTTAAAAAAGTTGTTCAGACATCGAGGGCTTATTCTGTTTCCGATGATAAAAACACATCAGTTTCCACCGAAAAACCTTTGAGGGGATGGTCTGCAACAGTTTGGCACCATTTATGAGTGAATTGCAGAACGTCAGAAATTTTGAAGAAATTGTGACCGCGCGGCTTAGGGATTTTTTGGAAAAAAAGTTGTTCAGACATCGAGGGCTTATTCTGTTTCCGATGATAAAAACATATCAGTTTCCACCGAAAAACCTTTGAGGGGATGGTCAGCAACAGTTTGGCAGCGTTTTTGAGTGAATTGCAGAACGTCAGAAATTTTGAAGAAATTGTGACCGCGCGGCTTAGGGATTTTTTCACAAAAAAGTTGTTCAGACATCGAGGGCTAATTCTGTTTCCGCTGATAAAAACCCACCTGTTTCCACCGAAAAACCTTTGAGGGGATGGTCTGCAACAGTTTCGCACCATTTTTGAGTGAATTGCAGAACGTCAGAAATTTTGAAGAAATTGTGAACGCGCGGCTTAGGGATTTTTTCAAAAAAATGTTGTTCAGACATCGAGGGCTAATTCTGTTTCCGATGATAAAAACCCACCTGTTTCCACCGAAAAACCTTTCAGGGGATGGTATGCAACAGTTTGGAGCCATTTATGAGTGAATTGCAGAACGTCAGAAATTTTGAAGAAATTGTGACCGCGCGGCTTAGGAATTTTTTTTAAAAAAGTTGTTCAGACATCGAGGGCTTATTCTGTTTCCGATGATAAAAACACATCAGTTTCCACCGAAAAACCTTTGAGGGGATGGTCTGCAACAGTTTGGCACCATTTTTGAGTGAATTGCAGAACGTCAGAAATTTTGAAGAAATTGTGACCGCGCGGCTTAGGGATTTTTTTAAAAAAAGTTGTTCAGACATCAAGGGCTTATTCTTTTTCCGATGATAAAAACCCACCTGTTTCCACCGAAAAACCTTTCAGGGGATGGTTTGCAACAGTTTCGTACCATTTATGAGTGAATTGCAGAACGTCAGAAATTTTGAAGAAATTGTGACCGCGCGGCTTAGGGATTTTTTTAAAAAAAGTTGTTCAGACATCGAGGGCTTATTCTGTTTCCGATGATAAAAACACATCAGTTTCCACCGAAAAACCTTTGAGGGGATTGTCAGCAACAGTTTGGCAGCATTTTTGAGTGAATTGCAGAACGTCAGAAATTTTGAAGAAATTGTGACCGCGCGGCTTAGGGATTTTTTCAAAAAAAAGTTGTTCATACATCGAGGGCTAATTCTGTTTCCGCTGATAAAAACCCACCTGTTTCCACCGAAAAACCTTTCAGGGGATGGTTTGCAACAGTTTGGTACCATTTATGAGTGAATTGCAGAACGTCAGAAATTTTGAAGAAATTGTGACCGCGCGGCTTAGGGATTTTTTTTAAAAAAGTTGTTCAGACATCGAGGGCTTATTCTGTTTCCGATGATAAAAACACATCAGTTTCCACCGAAAAACCTTTGAGGGGATGGTCTGCAACAGTTTGGCACCATTTTTGAGTGAATTGCAGAACGTCAGAAATTTTGAAGAAATTGTGACCGCGCGGCTTAGGGATTTTTTCAAAAAAAAGTTGTTCAGACATCGAGGGCTAATTCTGTTTCCGCTGATAAAAACGCACCTGTTTCCACCGAAAAACCTTTGAGGGGATGGTCTCCAACAGTTTGGCACCATTTATGAGTGAATTGCAGAACGTCAGAAATTTTGAAGAAATTGTGACCGCGCGGCTTAGGGATTTTTTTAAAAAAAGTTGTTCAGACATCAAGGGCTAATTCTGTTTCCGCTGATAAAAACCCACCTGTTTCCACCGAAAAACCTTTCAGGGGATGGTTTGCAACAGTTTGGTACCATTTATGAGTGAATTGCAGAACGTCAGAAATTTTGAAGAAATTGTGACCGCGCGGCTTAGGGATTTTTTAAAAAAAAGTTGTTCAGACATCGAGGGCTTATTCTGTTTCCGATGATAAAAAAACATCAGTTTCCACCGAAAAACCTTTGAGGGGATGGTCAGCAACAGTTTGGCAGCGTTTTTGAGTGAATTGCAGAACGTCAGAAATTTTGAAGAAATTGTGACCGCGCGGCTTAGGGATTTTTTCACAAAAAAGTTGTTCAGACATCGAGGGCTAATTCTGTTTCCGCTGATAAAAACCCACCTGTTTCCACCGAAAAACCTTTGAGGGGATGGTCTGCAACAGTTTCGCACCATTTTTGAGTGAATTGCAGAACGTCAGAAATTTTGAAGAAATTGTGACCGCGCGGCTTAGGGATTTTTTCAAAAAAATGTTGTTCAGACATCGAGGGCTAATTCTGTTTCCGCTGATAAAAACCCACCTGTTTCCACCGAAAAACCTTTCAGGGGATGGTTTGCAACAGTTTGGAGCGATTTATGAGTGAATTGCAGAACGTCAGAAATTTTGAAGAAATTGTGACCGCGCGGCTTAGGGATTTCTTCAAACAAAAGTTGTTCAGACATCGAGGGCTAATTCTGTTTCCGCTGATAAAAACGCACCTGTTTCCACGGAAAAACCTTTGAGGGGATGGTCTGCAACAGTTTCACACCATTTTTGAGTGAATTGCAGAACGTCAGAAATTTTGAAGAAATTGTGACCGCGCGGCTTAGGGATTTTTTCAAAAAAAAGTTGTTCAGACATCGAGGGCTAATTCTGTTTCCGCTGATAAAAACCCACCTGTTTCCACCGAAAAACCTTTCAGGGGATGGTTTGCAACAGTTTGGAGCGATTTATGAGTGAATTGCAGAACGTCAGAAATTTTGAAGAAATTGTGACCGCGCGGCTTAGGGATTTTTTCACAAAAAAGTTGTTCAGACATCGAGGGCTAATTCTGTTTCCGCTGATAAAAACCCACCTGTTTCCAGCGAAAAACCTTTGAGGGGATGGTCTGCAACAGTTTCGCACCATTTTTGAGTGAATTGCAGAACGTCAGAAATTTTGAAGAAATTGTGACCGCGCGGCTTAGGGATTTTTTTTAAAAAAGTTGTTCAGACATCAAGGGCTAATTCTGTTTCCGCTGATAAAAACCCACCTGTTTCCACCGAAAAACCTTTCAGGGGATGGTTTGCAACAGTTTGGTACCATTTATGAGTGAATTGCAGAACGTCAGAAATTTTGAAGAAATTGTGACCGCGCGGCTTAGGGATTTTTTCAAAAAAAAGTTGTTCAGACATCGAGGGCTTATTCTGTTTCCGATGATAAAAACACATCAGTTTCCACCGAAAAACCTTTGAGGGGATGGTCAGCAACAGTTTGGCAGCGTTTTTGAGTGAATTGCAGAACGTCAGAAATTTTGAAGAAATTGTGACCGCGCGGCTTAGGGATTTTTTTAAAAAAAGTTGTTCAGACATCGAGGGCTAATTCTGTTTCCGATGATAAAAACCCACCTGTTTCCACCGAAAAACCTTTGAGGGGATGGTCTGCAACAGTTTCGCACCATTTTTGAGTGAATTGCAGAACGTCAGAAATTTTGAAGAAATTGTGACTGCGCGGCTTAGGGATTTTTTCAAAAAAATGTTGTTCAGACATCGAGGGCTAATTCTGTTTCTGATGATAAAAACCCACCTGTTTCCACCGAAAAACCTTTCAGGGGATGGTTTGCAACAGTTTGGAGCCATTTATGAGTGAATTGCAGAACGTCAGAAATTTTGAAGAAATTGTGACCGCGCGGCTTAGGAATTTTTTTAAAAAAATTGTTCAGACATCGAGGGCTTATTCTGTTTCCGATGATAAAAACACATCAGTTTCCACCGAAAAACCTTTGAGGGGATGGTCTGCAACAGTTTGGCACCATTTTTGAGTGAATTGCAGAACGTCAGAAATTTTGAAGAAATTGTGACCGCGCGGCTTAGGGATTTTTTTAAAAAAAGTTGTTCAGACATCAAGGGCTTATTCTGTTTCCGATGATAAAAACCCACCTGTTTCCACCGAAAAACCTTTCAGGGGATGGTTTGCAACAGTTTCGTACCATTTATGAGTGAATTGCAGAACGTCAGAAATTTTGAAGAAATTGTGACCGCGCGGCTTAGGGATTTTTTTAAAAAAAGTTGTTCAGACATCGAGGGCTTATTCTGTTTCCGATGATAAAAACACATCAGTTTCCACCGAAAAACCTTTGAGGGGATTGTCAGCAACAGTTTGGCAGCATTTTTGAGTGAATTGCAGAACGTCAGAAATTTTGAAGAAATTGTGACCGCGCGGCTTAGGGATTTTTTCAAAAAAAAGTTGTTCATACATCGAGGGCTAATTCTGTTTCCGCTGATAAAAACCCACCTGTTTCCACCGAAAAACCTTTCAGGGGATGGTTTGCAACAGTTTGGTACCATTTATGAGTGAATTGCAGAACGTCAGAAATTTTGAAGAAATTGTGACCGCGCGGCTTAGGGATTTTTTTTAAAAAAGTTGTTCAGACATCGAGGGCTTATTCTGTTTCCGATGATAAAAACACATCAGTTTCCACCGAAAAACCTTTGAGGGGATGGTCTGCAACAGTTTGGCACCATTTTTGAGTGAATTGCAGAACGTCAGAAATTTTGAAGAAATTGTGACCGCGCGGCTTAGGGATTTTTTCAAAAAAAAGTTGTTCAGACATCGAGGGCTAATTCTGTTTCCGCTGATAAAAACCCACCTGTTTCCACGGAAAAACCTTTGAGGGGATGGTCTGCAACAGTTTCGCACCATTTTTGAGTGAATTGCAGAACGTCAGAAATTTTGAAGAAATTGTGACCGCGCGGCTTAGGGATTTTTTCAAAAAAAAGTTGTTCAGACATCGAGGGCTAATTCTGTTTCCGCTGATAAAAACCCACCTGTTTCCACCGAAAAACCTTTCAGGGGATGGTTTGCAACAGTTTGGAGCGATTTATGAGTGAATTGCAGAACGTCAGAAATTTTGAAGAAATTGTGACCGCGCGGCTTAGGGATTTCTTCAAACAAAAGTTGTTCAGACATCGAGGGCTAATTCTGTTTCCGATGATAAAAACCCACCTGTTTCCACCAAAAAACCTTTCAGGGGATGGTTTGCAACAGTTTGGCGCCATTTATGAGTGAATTGCAGAACGTCAGAAATTTTGAAGAAATTGTGACCGCGCGGCTTAGGGATTTTTTTAAAAAAAAGTTGTTCAGACATCGAGGGCTCATTCTGTTTCCGATGATAAAAACACATCAGTTTCCACCGAAAAACCTTTGAGGGGATGGTCAGCAACAGTTTGGCAGCGTTTTTGAGTGAATTGCAGAACGTCAGAAATTTTGAAGAAATTGTGACCGCGCGGCTTAGGGATTTTTTCACAAAAAAGTTTTTCAGACATCGAGGGCTAATTCTGTTTCCGCTGATAAAAACCCACCTGTTTCCAGCGAAAAACCTTTGAGGGGATGGTCTGCAACAGTTTCGCACCATTTTTGAGTGAATTGCAGAACGTCAGAAATTTTGAAGAAATTGTGACCGCGCGGCTTAGGGATTTTTTCAAAAAAATGTTGTTCAGACATCGAGGGCTAATTCTGTTTCCGCTGATAAAAACCCACCTGTTTCCACCGAAAAACCTTTCAGGGGATGGTTTGCAACAGTTTGGAGCGATTTATGAGTGAATTGCAGAACGTCAGAAATTTTGAAGAAATTGTGACCGCGCGGCTTAGGGATTTCTTCAAACAAAAGTTGTTCAGACATCGAGGGCTAATTCTGTTTCCGCTGATAAAAACGCACCTGTTTCCACCGAAAAACCTTTCAGGGGATGGTTTGCAACAGTTTGGCACCATTTTTGAGTGAATTGCAGAACGTCAGAAATTTTGAAGAAATTGTGACCGCGCGGCTTAGGGATTTTTTTAAAAAAAAGTTGTTCAGACATCGAGGGCTAATTCTGTTTCCGATGATAAAAACCCACCTGTTTCCACCGAAAAACCATTCAGGGGATGGTTTGCAACAGTTTGGAGCCATTTATGAGTGAATTGCAGAACGTCAGAAATTTTGAAGAAATTGTGACCGCGCGGCTTAGGAATTTTTTTTAAAAAAGTTGTTCAGACATCGAGGGCTTATTCTGTTTCCGATGATAAAAACACATCAGTTTCCACCGAAAAACCTTTGAGGGGATGGTCTGCAACAGTTTGGCACCATTTTTGAGTGAATTGCAGAACGTCAGAAATTTTGAAGAAATTGTGACCGCGCGGCTTAGGGATTTTTTTAAAAAAAGTTGTTCAGACATCAAGGGCTTATTCTGTTTCCGATGATAAAAACCCACCTGTTTCCACCGAAAAACCTTTCAGGGGATGGTTTGCAACAGTTTCGTACCATTTATGAGTGAATTGCAGAACGTCAGAAATTTTGAAGAAATTGTGACCGCGCGGCTTAGGGATTTTTTTAAAAAAAGTTGTTCAGACATCGAGGGCTTATTCTGTTTCCGATGATAAAAACACATCAGTTTCCACCGAAAAACCTTTGAGGGGATTGTCAGCAACAGTTTGGCAGCATTTTTGAGTGAATTGCAGAACGTCAGAAATTTTGAAGAAATTGTGACCGCGCGGCTTAGGGATTTTTTCAAAAAAAAGTTGTTCATACATCGAGGGCTAATTCTGTTTCCGCTGATAAAAACTCACCTGTTTCCACGGAAAAACCTTTGAGGGGATGGTCTGCAACAGTTTCGCACCATTTTTGAGTTAATTGCAGAACGTCAGAAATTTTGAAGAAATTGTGACCGCGCGGCTTAGGGATTTTTTCAAAAAAAAGTTGTTCAGACATCGAGGGCTAATTCTGTTTCCGCTGATAAAAACCCACCTGTTTCCACCGAAAAACCTTTCAGGGGATGGTTTGCAACAGTTTGGAGCGATTTATGAGTGAATTGCAGAACGTCAGAAATTTTGAAGAAATTGTGACCGCGCGGCTTAGGGATTTCTTCAAACAAAAGTTGTTCAGACATCGAGGGCTAATTCTGTTTCCGATGATAAAAACCCACCTGTTTCCACCAAAAAACCTTTCAGGGGATGGTTTGCAACAGTTTGGCGCCATTTATGAGTGAATTGCAGAACGTCAGAAATTTTGAAGAAATTGTGACCGCGCGGCTTAGGGATTTTTTTTAAAAAAAGTTGTTCAGACATCGAGGGCTTATTCTGTTTCCGATGATAAAAACACATCTGTTTCCACCAAAAAACCTTTGACGGGATGCTCTGCAACAGTTTGGCACCATTTTTGAGTGAATTGCAGAACGTCAGAAATTTTGAAGAAATTGTGACCGCGCGGCTTAGGGATTTTTTCAAAAAAAAGTTGTTCAGACATCGAGGGCTAATTCTGTTTCCAATGATAAAAACCCACCTGTTTCCACCGAAAAACCTTTCAGGGGATGGTTTGCAACAGTTTGGTACCATTTATGAGTGAATTGCAGAACGTCAGAAATTTTGAAGAAATTGTGACCGCGCGGCTTAGGGATTTTTTCAAAAAAAAGTTGTTCAGACATACAGGGCTAATTCTGTTTCCGCTGATAAAAACCCACCTGTTTCCACCGAAAAACCTTTCAGGGGATGGTTTGCAACAGTTTGGAGCGATTTATGAGTGAATTGCAGAACGTCAGAAATTTTGAAGAAATTGTGACCGCGCGGCTTAGGGATTTCTTCAAACAAAAGTTGTTCAGACATCGAGGGCTTATTCTGTTTCCGATGATAAAAACACATCAGTTTCCACCGAAAAACCTTTCAGGGGATGGTCTGCAACAGTTTGGCACCATTTTTGAGTGAATTGCAGAACGTCAGAAATTTTGAAGAAATTGTGACCGCGCGGCTTAGGGATTTTTTCAAAAAAAAGTTGTTCAGACATCGAGGGCTAATTCTGTTTCCGCTGATAAAAACCCACCTGTTTCCACGGAAAAACCTTTGAGGGGATGGTCTGCAACAGTTTCGCACCATTTTTGAGTGAATTGCAGAACGTCAGAAATTTTGAAGAAATTGTGACCGCGCGGCTTAGGGATTTTTTTAAAAAAAGTTGTTCAGACATCAAGGGCTTATTCTGTTTCCGATGATAAAAACCCACCTGTTTCCACCGAAAAACCTTTCAGGGGATGGTTTGCAACAGTTTCGTACCATTTATGAGTGAATTGCAGAACGTCAGAAATTTTGAAGAAATTGTGACCGCGCGGCTTAGGGATTTTTTTAAAAAAAGTTGTTCAGACATCGAGGGCTTATTCTGTTTCCGATGATAAAAACACATCAGTTTCCACCGAAAAACCTTTGAGGGGATTGTCAGCAACAGTTTGGCAGCATTTTTGAGTGAATTGCAGAACGTCAGAAATTTTGAAGAAATTGTGACCGCGCGGCTTAGGGATTTTTTCAAAAAAAAGTTGTTCATACATCGAGGGCTAATTCTGTTTCCGCTGATAAAAACTCACCTGTTTCCACGGAAAAACCTTTGAGGGGATGGTCTGCAACAGTTTCGCACCATTTTTGAGTTAATTGCAGAACGTCAGAAATTTTGAAGAAATTGTGACCGCGCGGCTTAGGGATTTTTTCAAAAAAAAGTTGTTCAGACATCGAGGGCTAATTCTGTTTCCGCTGATAAAAACCCACCTGTTTCCACCGAAAAACCTTTCAGGGGATGGTTTGCAACAGTTTGGAGCGATTTATGAGTGAATTGCAGAACGTCAGAAATTTTGAAGAAATTGTGACCGCGCGGCTTAGGGATTTCTTCAAACAAAAGTTGTTCAGACATCGAGGGCTAATTCTGTTTCCGATGATAAAAACCCACCTGTTTCCACCAAAAAACCTTTCAGGGGATGGTTTGCAACAGTTTGGCGCCATTTATGAGTGAATTGCAGAACGTCAGAAATTTTGAAGAAATTGTGACCGCGCGGCTTAGGGATTTTTTTTAAAAAAAGTTGTTCAGACATCGAGGGCTTATTCTGTTTCCGATGATAAAAACACATCTGTTTCCACCAAAAAACCTTTGACGGGATGCTCTGCAACAGTTTGGCACCATTTTTGAGTGAATTGCAGAACGTCAGAAATTTTGAAGAAATTGTGACCGCGCGGCTTAGGGATTTTTTCAAAAAAAAGTTGTTCAGACATCGAGGGCTAATTCTGTTTCCAATGATAAAAACCCACCTGTTTCCACCGAAAAACCTTTCAGGGGATGGTTTGCAACAGTTTGGTACCATTTATGAGTGAATTGCAGAACGTCAGAAATTTTGAAGAAATTGTGACCGCGCGGCTTAGGGATTTTTTCAAAAAAAAGTTGTTCAGACATACAGGGCTAATTCTGTTTCCGCTGATAAAAACCCACCTGTTTCCACCGAAAAACCTTTCAGGGGATGGTTTGCAACAGTTTGGAGCGATTTATGAGTGAATTGCAGAACGTCAGAAATTTTGAAGAAATTGTGACCGCGCGGCTTAGGGATTTCTTCAAACAAAAGTTGTTCAGACATCGAGGGCTTATTCTGTTTCCGATGATAAAAACACATCAGTTTCCACCGAAAAACCTTTCAGGGGATGGTCTGCAACAGTTTGGCACCATTTTTGAGTGAATTGCAGAACGTCAGAAATTTTGAAGAAATTGTGACCGCGCGGCTTAGGGATTTTTTCAAAAAAAAGTTGTTCAGACATCGAGGGCTAATTCTGTTTCCGCTGATAAAAACCCACCTGTTTCCACGGAAAAACCTTTGAGGGGATGGTCTGCAACAGTTTCGCACCATTTTTGAGTGAATTGCAGAACGTCAGAAATTTTGAAGAAATTGTGACCGCGCGGCTTAGGGATTTTTTCAAAAAAAAGTTGTTCAGACATCGAGGGCTAATTCTGTTTCCGCTGATAAAAACCCACCTGTTTCCACCGAAAAACCTTTCAGGGGATGGTTTGCAACAGTTTGGAGCGATTTATGAGTGAATTGCAGAACGTCAGAAATTTTGAAGAAATTGTGACCGCGCGGCTTAGGGATTTCTTCAAACAAAAGTTGTTCAGACATCGAGGGCTAATTCTGTTTCCGATGATAAAAACCCACCTGTTTCCACCAAAAAACCTTTCAGGGGATGGTTTGCAACAGTTTGGCGCCATTTATGAGTGAATTGCAGAACGTCAGAAATTTTGAAGAAATTGTGACCGCGCGGCTTAAGGATTTTTTTTAAAAAAAGTTGTTCAGACATCGAGGGCTTATTCTGTTTCCGATGATAAAAACACATCAGTTTCCACCGAAAAACCTTTGAGGGGATGGTCAGCAACAGTTTGGCAGCGTTTTTGAGTGAATTGCAGAACGTCAGAAATTTTGAAAAAATTGTGACCGCGCGGCTTAGGGATTTTTTCACAAAAAAGTTGTTCAGACATCGAGGGCTAATTCTGTTTCCGCTGATAAAAACCCACCTGTTTCCAGCGAAAAACCTTTGAGGGGATGGTCTGCAACAGTTTCGCACCATTTTTGAGTGAATTGCAGAACGTCAGAAATTTTGAAGAAATTGTGACCGCGCGGCTTAGGGATTTTTTCAAAAAAATGTTTTTCAGACATCGAGGGCTAATTCTGTTTCCGCTGATAAAAACCCACCTGTTTCCACCGAAAAACCTTTCAGGGGATGGTTTGCAACAGTTTGGAGCGATTTATGAGTGAATTGCAGAACGTCAGAAATTTTGAAGAAATTGTGACCGCGCGGCTTAGGGATTTCTTCAAACAAAAGTTGTTCAGACATCGAGGGCTAATTCTGTTTCCGCTGATAAAAACGCACCTGTTTCCACCGAAAAACCTTTCAGGGGATGGTTTGCAACAGTTTGGCACCATTTTTGAGTGAATTGCAGAACGTCAGAAATTTTGAAGAAATTGTGACCGCGCGGCTTAGGGATTTTTTTTAAAAAAAGTTGTTCAGACATCGAGGGCTAATTCTGTTTCCGATGATAAAAACCCACCTGTTTCCACCGAAAAACCATTCAGGGGATGGTTTGCAACAGTTTGGAGCCATTTATGAGTGAATTGCAGAACGTCAGAAATTTTGAAGAAATTGTGACCGCGCGGCTTAGGAATTTTTTTTAAAAAAGTTGTTCAGACATCGAGGGCTTATTCTGTTTCCGATGATAAAAACACATCAGTTTCCACCGAAAAACCTTTGAGGGGATGATCTGCAACAGTTTGGCACCATTTTTGAGTGAATTGCAGAACATCAGAAATTTTGAAGAAATTGTGACCGCGCGGCTTAGGGATTTTTTTAAAAAAAGTTGTTCAGACATCAAGGGCTTATTCTGTTTCCGATGATAAAAACCCACCTGTTTCCACCGAAAAACCTTTCAGGGGATGGTTTGCAACAGTTTCGTACCATTTATGAGTGAATTGCAGAACGTCAGAAATTTTGAAGAAATTGTGACCGCGCGGCTTAGGGATTTTTTTAAAAAAAGTTGTTCAGACATCGAGGGCTTATTCTGTTTCCGATGATAAAAACACATCAGTTTCCACCGAAAAACCTTTGAGGGGATTGTCAGCAACAGTTTGGCAGCATTTTTGAGTGAATTGCAGAACGTCAGAAATTTTGAAGAAATTGTGACCGCGCGGCTTAGGGATTTTTTCAAAAAAAAGTTGTTCATACATCGAGGGCTAATTCTGTTTCCGCTGATAAAAACCCACCTGTTTCCACGGAAAAACCTTTGAGGGGATGGTCTGCAACAGTTTCGCACCATTTTTGAGTGAATTGCAGAACGTCAGAAATTTTGAAGAAATTGTGACCGCGCGGCTTAGGGATTTTTTCAAAAAAAAGTTGTTCAGACATCGAGGGCTAATTCTGTTTCCGCTGATAAAAACCCACCTGTTTCCACCGAAAAACCTTTCAGGGGATGGTTTGCAACAGTTTGGAGCGATTTATGAGTGAATTGCAGAACGTCAGAAATTTTGAAGAAATTGTGACCGCGCGGCTTAGGGATTTCTTTAAACAAAAGTTGTTCAGACATCGAGGGCTAATTCTGTTTCCGATGATAAAAACCCACCTGTTTCCACCAAAAAACCTTTCAGGGGATGGTTTGCAACAGTTTGGCGCCATTTATGAGTGAATTGCAGAACGTCAGAAATTTTGAAGAAATTGTGACCGCGCGGCTTAGGGATTTTTTTTAAAAAAAAGTTGTTCAGACATCGAGGGCTTATTCTGTTTCCGATGATAAAAACACATCTGTTTCCACCAAAAAACCTTTGACGGGATGCTCTGCAACAGTTTGGCACCATTTTTGAGTGAATTGCAGAACGTCAGAAATTTTGAAGAAATTGTGACCGCGCGGCTTAGGGATTTTTTCAAAAAAAAGTTGTTCAGACATCGAGGGCTAATTCTGTTTCCAATGATAAAAACCCACCTGTTTCCACCGAAAAACCTTTCAGGGGATGGTTTGCAACAGTTTGGTACCATTTATGAGTGAATTGCAGAACGTCAGAAATTTTGAAGAAATTGTGACCGCGCGGCTTAGGGATTTTTTCAAAAAAAAGTTGTTCAGACATACAGGGCTAATTCTGTTTCCGCTGATAAAAACCCACCTGTTTCCACCGAAAAACCTTTCAGGGGATGGTTTGCAACAGTTTGGAGCGATTTATGAGTGAATTGCAGAACGTCAGAAATTTTGAAGAAATTGTGACCGCGCGGCTTAGGGATTTCTTCAAACAAAAGTTGTTCAGACATCGAGGGCTAATTCTGTTTCCGCTGATAAAAACGCACCTGTTTCCACCGAAAAACCTTTCAGGGGATGGTTTGCAACAGTTTGGCACCATTTTTGAGTGAATTGCAGAACGTCAGAAATTTTGAAGAAATTGTGACCGCGCGGCCTAGGGATTTTTTCAAAAAAAAGTTGTTCAGACATCGAGGGCTAATTCTGTTTCCGCTGAAAAAAACCCACCTGTTTCCACCGAAAAACCTTTCAGGGGATGGTTTGCAACAGTTTGGAGCCATTTATGAGTGAATTGCAGAACGTCAGAAATTTTGAAGAAATTGTGACCGCGCGGCTTAGGGATTTTTTAAACAAAAGTTGTTCAGACATCGAGGGCTTATTCTGTTTCCGATGATAAAAACCCACCTGTTTCCACCAAAAAACCTTTCAGGGGATGGTTTGCAACAGTTTGGCGCCATTTATGAGTGAATTGCAGAACGTCAGAAATTTTGAAGAAATTGTGACCGCGCGGCTTAGGGATTTTTTTTAAAAAAAGTTGTTCAGACATCGAGGGCTTATTCTGTTTCCGATGATAAAAACACATCTGTTTCCACCAAAAAACCTTTGACGGGATGCTCTGCAACAGTTTGGCACCATTTTTGAGTGAATTGCAGAACGTCAGAAATTTTGAAGAAATTGTGACCGCGCGGCTTAGGGATTTTTTCAAAAAAAAGTTGTTCAGACATCGAGGGCTAATTCTGTTTCCAATGATAAAAACCCACCTGTTTCCACCGAAAAACCTTTCAGGGGATGGTTTGCAACAGTTTGGTACCATTTATGAGTGAATTGCAGAACGTCAGAAATTTTGAAGAAATTGTGACCGCGCGGCTTAGGGATTTTTTCAAAAAAAAGTTGTTCAGACATACAGGGCTAATTCTGTTTCCGCTGATAAAAACCCACCTGTTTCCACCGAAAAACCTTTCAGGGGATGGTTTGCAACAGTTTGGAGCGATTTATGAGTGAATTGCAGAACGTCAGAAATTTTGAAGAAATTGTGACCGCGCGGCTTAGGGATTTCTTCAAACAAAAGTTGTTCAGACATCGAGGGCTAATTCTGTTTCCGCTGATAAAAACGCACCTGTTTCCACCGAAAAACCTTTAAGGGGATGGTTTGCAACAGTTTGGCACCATTTTTGAGTGAATTGCAGAACGTCAGAAATTTTGAAGAAATTGTGACCGCGCGGCCTAGGGATTTTTTCAAAAAAAAGTTGTTCAGACATCGAGGGCTAATTCTGTTTCCGCTGAAAAAAACCCACCTGTTTCCACCGAAAAACCTTTGAGGGGATGGTTTGCAACAGTTTGGAGCCATTTATGAGTGAATTGCAGAACGTCAGAAATTTTGAAGAAATTGTGACCGCGCGGCTTAGGGATTTTTTTAAAAAAAGTTGTTCAGACATCGAGGGCTTATTCTGTTTCCGATGATAAAAACACATCAGTTTCCACCGAAAAACCTTTGAGGGGATGATCTGCAACAGTTTGGCACCATTTTTGAGTGAATTGCAGAACGTCAGAAATTTTGAAGAAATTGTGACCGCGCGGCTTAGGGATTTTTTCAAAAAAAAGTTGTTCAGACATCGAGGGCTAATTCTGTTTCCGCTGATAAAAACCCACCTGTTTCCACCGAAAAACCTTTCAGGGGATGGTTTGCAACAGTTTGGAGCGATTTATGAGTGAATTGCAGAACGTCAGAAATTTTGAAGAAATTGTGACCGCGCGGCTTAGGGATTTCTTCAAACAAAAGTTGTTCAGACATCGAGGGCTTATTCTGTTTCCGATGATAAAAACACATCAGTTTCCACCGAAAAACCTTTGAGGGGATGGTCTGCAACAGTTTGGCACCATTTTTGAGTGAATTGCAGAACGTCAGAAATTTTGAAGAAATTGTGACCGCGCGGCTTAGGGATTTTTTCAAAAAAAAGTTGTTCAGACATCGAGGGCTAATTCTGTTTCCGCTGATAAAAACCCACCTGTTTCCACGGAAAAACCTTTGAGGGGATGGTCTGCAACAGTTTCGCACCATTTTTGAGTGAATTGCAGAACGTCAGAAATTTTGAAGAAATTGTGACCGCGCGGCTTAGGGATTTTTTCAAAAAAAAGTTGTTCAGACATCGAGGGCTAATTCTGTTTCCGCTGATAAAAACCCACCTGTTTCCACCGAAAAACCTTTCAGGGGATGGTTTGCAACAGTTTGGTACCATTTATGAGTGAATTGCAGAACGTCAGAAATTTTGAAGAAATTGTGACCGCGCGGCTTAGGGATTTCTTCAAACAAAAGTTGTTCAGACATCGAGGGCTAATTCTGTTTCCGATGATAAAAACCCACCTGTTTCCACCAAAAAACCTTTCAGGGGATGGTTTGCAACAGTTTGGCGCCATTTATGAGTGAATTGCAGAACGTCAGAAATTTTGAAGAAATTGTGACCGCGCGGCTTAGGGATTTTTTTTAAAAAAAGTTGTTCAGACATCGAGGGCTTATTCTGTTTCCGATGATAAAAACACATCAGTTTCCACCGAAAAACCTTTGAGGGGATGGTCAGCAACAGTTTGGCAGCGTTTTTGAGTGAATTGCAGAACGTCAGAAATTTTGAAGAAATTGTGACCGCGCGGCTTAGGGATTTTTTCACAAAAAAGTTGTTCAGACATCGAGGGCTAATTCTGTTTCCGCTGATAAAAACCCACCTGTTTCCACTGAAAAACCATTCAGGGGATGGTTTGCAACAGTTTGGAGCCATTTATGAGTGAATTGCAGAACGTCAGAAATTTTGAAGAAATTGTGACCGCGCGGCTTAGGAATTTTTTTTAAAAAAGTTGTTCAGACATCGAGGGCTTATTCTGTTTCCGATGATAAAAACACATCAGTTTCCACCGAAAAACCTTTGAGGGGATGGTCTGCAACAGTTTGGCACCATTTTTGAGTGAATTGCAGAACGTCAGAAATTTTGAAGAAATTGTGACCGCGCGGCTTAGGGATTTTTTTAAAAAAAGTTGTTCAGACATCAAGGGCTTATTCTGTTTCCGATGATAAAAACCCACCTGTTTCCACCGAAAAACCTTTCAGGGGATGGTTTGCAACAGTTTCGTACCATTTATGAGTGAATTGCAGAACGTCAGAAATTTTGAAGAAATTGTGACCGCGCGGCTTAGGGATTTTTTTAAAAAAAGTTGTTCAGACATCGAGGGCTTATTCTGTTTCCGATGATAAAAACACATCAGTTTCCACCGAAAAACCTTTGAGGGGATTGTCAGCAACAGTCTGGCAGCATTTTTGAGTGAATTGCAGAACGTCAGAAATTTTGAAGAAATTGTGACCGCGCGGCTTAGGGATTTTTTCAAAAAAAAGTTGTTCATACATCGAGGGCTAATTCTGTTTCCGCTGATAAAAACTCACCTGTTTCCACGGAAAAACCTTTGAGGGGATGGTCTGCAACAGTTTCGCACCATTTTTGAGTGAATTGCAGAACGTCAGAAATTTTGAAGAAATTGTGACCGCGCGGCTTAGGGATTTTTTCAAAAAAAAGTTGTTCAGACATCGAGGGCTAATTCTGTTTCCGCTGATAAAAACCCACCTGTTTCCACCGAAAAACCTTTCAGGGGATGGTTTGCAACAGTTTGGAGCGATTTATGAGTGAATTGCAGAACGTCAGAAATTTTGAAGAAATTGTGACCGCGCGGCTTAGGGATTTCTTCAAACAAAAGTTGTTCAGACATCGAGGGCTAATTCTGTTTCCGATGATAAAAACCCACCTGTTTCCACCAAAAAACCTTTCAGGGGATGGTTTGCAACAGTTTGGCGCCATTTATGAGTGAATTGCAGAACGTCAGAAATTTTGAAGAAATTGTGACCGCGCGGCTTAGGGATTTTTTTTTAAAAAAGTTGTTCAGACATCGAGGGCTTATTCTGTTTCCGATGATAAAAACACATCTGTTTCCACCAAAAAACCTTTGACGGGATGCTCTGCAACAGTTTGGCACCATTTTTGAGTGAATTGCAGAACGTCAGAAATTTTGAAGAAATTGTGACCGCGCGGCTTAGGGATTTTTTCAAAAAAAAGTTGTTCAGACATCGAGGGCTAATTCTGTTTCCAATGATAAAAACCCACCTGTTTCCACCGAAAAACCTTTCAGGGGATGGTTTGCAACAGTTTGGTACCATTTATGAGTGAATTGCAGAACGTCAGAAATTTTGAAGAAATTGTGACCGCGCGGCTTAGGGATTTTTTCAAAAAAAAGTTGTTCAGACATACAGGGCTAATTCTGTTTCCGCTGATAAAAACCCACCTGTTTCCACCGAAAAACCTTTCAGGGGATGGTTTGCAACAGTTTGGAGCGATTTATGAGTGAATTGCAGAACGTCAGAAATTTTGAAGAAATTGTGACCGCGCGGCTTAGGGATTTCTTCAAACAAAAGTTGTTCAGACATCGAGGGCTAATTCTGTTTCCGCTGATAAAAACGCACCTGTTTCCACCGAAAAACCTTTAAGGGGATGGTTTGCAACAGTTTGGCACCATTTTTGAGTGAATTGCAGAACGTCAGAAATTTTGAAGAAATTGTGACCGCGCGGCTTAGGGATTTTTTCAAAAAAAAGTTGTTCAGACATCGAGGGCTAATTCTGTTTCCGCTGATAAAAACCCACCTGTTTCCACCGAAAAACCTTTCAGGGGATGGTTTGCAACAGTTTGGCACCATTTTTGAGTGAATTGCAGAACGTCAGAAATTTTGAGGAAATTGTGACCGCGCGGCTTAGGGATTTTTTCAAAAAAAAGTTGTTCATACATCGAGGGCTAATTCTGTGTCCGCTGATAAAAACCCACCTGTTTCCACCGAAAAACCTTTCAGGGGATGGTTTGCAACAGTTTGGTACCATTTATGAGTGAATTGCAGAACGTCAGAAATTTTGAAGAAATTGTGACCGCGCGGCTTAGGGATTTTTTTAAAAAATGTTGTTCAGACATCGAGGGCTAATTCTGTTTCCGCTGATAAAAACCCACCTGTTTCCACCGAAAAACCTTTGAGGGGATGGTCAGCAACAGTTTGGCACCATTTTTGAGTGAATTGCAGAACGTCAGAAATTTTGAAGAAATTGTGACCGCGCGGCTTAGGGATTTTTTTAAAAAAAGTTGTTCAGACATCGAGGGCTAATTCTGTTTCCGCTGATAAAAACCCACCTGTTTCCACCGAAAAACCTTTCAGGGGATGGTTTGCAACAGTTTGGCACCATTTTTGAGTGAATTGCAGAACGTCAGAAATTTTGAAGAAATTGTGACCGCGCGGCTTAGGGATTTTTTTAAAAAAAGTTGTTCAGACATCGAGGGCTTATTCTGTTTCCGATGATAAAAACGCATCTGTTTCCACCAATAAACCTTTGAGTGGATGGTTTGCAACAGTTTGCCACCATTTTTGAGTGAATTGCAGAACGTCAGAACTTTTGAAGAAATTGTGACCGAGCGGCTTACGGATTTTTTTAAAAAAAGCTGTTCAGACATCAAGGGCTAATCCTGTTTCCGATGATAAAAACCCACCTGTTTCCACCGAAAAACCTTTGAGGGGATGGTTTGCAACAGTTTGGCACCATTTTTGATTGAATTGCAGAACGTCAGAAATTTTGAAGAAATTGTGACCGCGCGGCTTAGGGATTTTTTTAAAAAAAGTTGTTCAGACATCGAGGGCTTATTCTGTTTCCGATGATAAAAACGCATCTGTTTCCACCAATAAACCTTTGAGTGGATGGTCTGCAACAGTTTGCCACCATTTTTGAGTGAATTGCAGAATGTCAGAACTTTTTTAGAAATTGTGACCGCGCGGCTTAGGGATTTTTTCAAAAAAAAGTTGTTCAGACATCGAGGGCTAATTCTGTTTCCGCTGATAAAAACCCACCTGTATCCACCGAAAAACCTTTGAGGGGATGGTCTGCAACAGTTTGGCACCATTTTTGAGTGAATTGCAGAACGTCAGAAATTTTGAAGAAATTGTGACCGCGCGGCTTAGGGATTTTTTCAAAAAAATGTTGTTCAGACATCGAGGGCTAATTCTGTTTCCGCTGATAAAAACCCACCTGTTTTCACCGAAAAACCTTTCAGGGGATGGTTTGCAACAGTTTGGTGCCATTTATGAGTGAATTGCAGAACGTCAGAAATTTTGAAGAAATTGTCACCGCGTTGCATAGGGATTTTTTTTAAAAAAGTTGTTCAGACATCGAGGGCTTATTCTGTTTCCGATGATAAAAACGCATCTGTTTCCACCGAAAAACCTTTGAGGGGATGATTTGCAACAGTTTGGCAGCATTTTTGAGTGAATTGCAGAACGTCAGAAATTTTGAAGAAATTGTGACCGCGCGGCTTAGGGATTTTTTCCAAAAGAAGTTGTTCATACATCGAGGGCTAATTCTGTTTCCGCTGATAAAAACCCAACTGTTTCCACCGAAAAACCTTTCAGGGAATGGTTTGCAACAGTTTGGTAACATTTATGAGTGAATTGCAGAACGTCAGAACTTTTGAAGAAATTGTGACCGCGCGGCTTAGGGATTTTTTTTAAAAAAGCTGTTCAGACATCGAGGGCTAATTCTGTTTCCGATGATAAAAACCCACCTGTTTCCACCGAAAAACCTTTGAGGGGATGGTCTGCAACAGTTTGGCACCATTTTTGAGTGAATTGCGGAACGTCAGAAATTTTGAAGAAATTGTGACCGGGCGGCTTAGGGATTTTTTTAAAAAAAGTTGTTCAGACATTGAGGGCTAATTCTGTTTCCGATGATAAAAACGCATCTGTTTCCACCGAAAAACCTTTCAGGGGATGGTTTGCAACAGTTTGCCACCATTTTTGAGTGAATTGCAGAACGTCAGAAATTTTGAAGAAATTGTGACCGCGCGGCTTAGGGATTTTTTCAAAAAAAAGTTGTTCATACATCGAGGGCTAATTCTGTTTCCGCTGATAAAAACCCACCTGTCTCCACCGAAAAACCTTTCAGGGGATGGTTTGCAACAGTTTGGTACCATTTATGAGTGAATTGCAGAACGTCAGAAATTTTGAAGAAATTGTGACTGCGCGGCTTAGGGATTTCTTCAAACAAAAGTTGTTCAGACATCGAGGGCTAATTCTGTTTCCGATGATAAAAACCCACCTGTTTCCACCGAAAAACCTTTCAGGGGATGGTTTGCAACAGTTGGGCACCATTTATGAGTGAATTGCAGAACGTCAGAAATTTTGAAGAAATTGTGACCGCGCGGCTTAGGGATTTTTTTAAAAAAAGTTGTTCAGACATCGAGGGCTTATTCTGTTTCCGATGATAAAAACGCATCTGTTTCCACCAATAAACCTTTGAGTGGATGGTTTGCAACAGTTTGCCACCATTTTTGAGTGAATTGCAGAACGTCAGAACTTTTGAAGAAATTGTGACCGAGCGGCTTAGGGATTTATTTAAAAAAAGCTGTTCAGACATCAAGGGCTAATCCTGTTTCCGATGATAAAAACCCACCTGTTTCCACCGAAAAACCTTTGAGGGGATGGTTTGCAACAGTTTGGCACCATTTTTGAGTGAATTGCAGAACGTCAGAAATTTTGAAGAAATTGTGACCGCGCGGCTTAGGGATTTTTTTTAAAAAAGTTGTTCAGACATCGAGGGCTTATTCTGTTTCCGATGATAAAAACGCATCTGTTTCCACCAATAAACCTTTGAGTGGATGGTCTGCAACAGTTTGCCACCATTTTTGAGTGAATTGCAGAATGTCAGAACTTTTTTAGAAATTGTGACCGCGCGGCTTAGGGATTTTTTCAAAAAAAAGTTGTTCAGACATCGAGGGCTAATTCTGTTTCCGCTGATAAAAAGCCACCTGTATCCACCGAAAAACCTTTGAGGGGATGGTCTGCAACAGTTTGGCACCATTTTTGAGTGAATTGCAGAACGTCAGAAATTTTGAAGAAATTGTGACCGCGCGGCTTAGGGATTTTTTCAAAAAAAAGTTGTTCAGACATCGAGGGCTAATTCTGTTTCCGCTGATAAAAACCCACCTGTTTCCACCGAAAAACCTTTCAGGGGATGGTTTGCAACAGTTTGGAGCCATTTATGAGTGAATTGCAGAACGTCAGAAATTTTGAAGAAATTGTCACCGCGTTGAATAGGGATTTTTTTAAAAAAAGTTGTTCAGACATCGAGGGCTTATTCTGTTTCCGATGATAAAAACGCATCTGTTTCCACCGAAAAACCTTTGAGGGGATGATTTGCAACAGTTTGGCAGCATTTTTGAGTGAATTGCAGAACGTCAGAAATTTTGAAGAAATTGTGACCGCGCGGCTTAGGGATTTTTTCCAAAAGAAGTTGTTCATACATCGAGGGCTAATTCTGTTTCCGCTGATAAAAACCCAACTGTTTCCACCGAAAAACCTTTCAGGGAATGGTTTGCAACAGTTTGGTAACATTTATGAGTGAATTGCAGAACGTCAGAACTTTTGAAGAAATTGTGACCGCGCGGTTTAGGGATTTTTTTTTAAAAAGTTGTTCAGACATCGAGGGCTTATTCTGTTTCCGATGATAAAAACGCATCTGTTTCCACCAATAAACCTTTGAGTGGATGGTCTGCAACAGTTTGCCACCATTTTTGAGTGAATTGCAGAATGTCAGAACTTTTTTAGAAATTGTGACCGCGCGGCTTAGGGATTTTTTCAAAAAAAAGTTGTTCAGACATCGAGGGCTAATTCTGTTTCCGCTGATAAAAACCCACCTGTATCCACCGAAAAACCTTTGAGGGGATGGTCTGCAACAGTTTGGCACCATTTTTGAGTGAATTGCAGAACGTCAGAAATTTTGAAGAAATTGTGACCGCGCGGCTTAGGGATTTTTTCAAAAAAATGTTGTTCAGACATCGAGGGCTAATTCTGTTTCCGCTGATAAAAACCCACCTGTTTTCACCGAAAAACCTTTCAGGGGATGGTTTGCAACAGTTTGGTGCCATTTATGAGTGAATTGCAGAACGTCAGAAATTTTGAAGAAATTGTCACCGCGTTGCATAGGGATTTTTTTAAAAAAAGTTGTTCAGACATCGAGGGCTTATTCTGTTTCCGATGATAAAAACGCATCTGTTTCCACCGAAAAACCTTTGAGGGGATGATTTGCAACAGTTTGGCAGCATTTTTGAGTGAATTGCAGAACGTCAGAAATTTTGAAGAAATTGTGACCGCGCGGCTTAGGGATTTTTTCCAAAAGAAGTTGTTCATACATCGAGGGCTAATTCTGTTTCCGCTGATAAAAACCCAACTGTTTCCACCGAAAAACCTTTCAGGGAATGGTTTGCAACAGTTTGGTAACATTTATGAGTGAATTGCAGAACGTCAGAACTTTTGAAGAAATTGTGACCGCGCGGCTTAGGGATTTTTTTTAAAAAAGCTGTTCAGACATCGAGGGCTAATTCTGTTTCCGATGATAAAAACCCACCTGTTTCCACCGAAAAACCTTTGAGGGGATGGTCTGCAACAGTTTGGCACCATTTTTGAGTGAATTGCGGAACGTCAGAAATTTTGAAGAAATTGTGACCGGGCGGCTTAGGGATTTTTTTAAAAAAAGTTGTTCAGACATTGAGGGCTAATTCTGTTTCCGATGATAAAAACGCATCTGTTTCCACCGAAAAACCTTTCAGGGGATGGTTTGCAACAGTTTGCCACCATTTTTGAGTGAATTGCAGAACGTCAGAAATTTTGAAGAAATTGTGACCGCGCGGCTTAGGGATTTTTTCAAAAAAAAGTTGTTCATACATCGAGGGCTAATTCTGTTTCCGCTGATAAAAACCCACCTGTCTCCACCGAAAAACCTTTCAGGGGATGGTTTGCAACAGTTTGGTACCATTTATGAGTGAATTGCAGAACGTCAGAAATTTTGAAGAAATTGTGACTGCGCGGCTTAGGGATTTCTTCAAAAAAAAGTTGTTCAGATATCGAGGGCCAATTCTGTTTCCGCTGATAAAAACCCACCTGTTTCCACCGAAAAACCTTTCAGGGGATGGTTTGCAACAGTTGGGCACCATTTATGAGTGAATTGCAGAACGTCAGAAATTTTGAAGAAATTGTGACCGCGCGGCTTAGGGATTTTTTTAAAAAAAGTTGTTCAGACATCGAGGGCTTATTCTGTTTCCGATGATAAAAACGCATCTGTTTCCACCAATAAACCTTTGAGTGGATGGTTTGCAACAGTTTGCCACCATTTTTGAGTGAATTGCAGAACGTCAGAACTTTTGAAGAAATTGTGACCGAGCGGCTTAGGGATTTATTTAAAAAAAGCTGTTCAGACATCAAGGGCTAATCCTGTTTCCGATGATAAAAACCCACCTGTTTCCACCGAAAAACCTTTGAGGGGATGGTTTGCAACAGTTTGGCACCATTTTTGAGTGAATTGCAGAACGTCAGAAATTTTGAAGAAATTGTGACCGCGCGGCTTAGGGATTTTTTTAAAAAAAGTTGTTCAGACATCGAGGGCTTATTCTGTTTCCGATGATAAAAACGCATCTGTTTCCACCAATAAACCTTTGAGTGGATGGTCTGCAACAGTTTGCCACCATTTTTGAGTGAATTGCAGAATGTCAGAACTTTTTTAGAAATTGTGACCGCGCGGCTTAGGGATTTTTTCAAAAAAAAGTTGTTCAGACATCGAGGGCTAATTCTGTTTCCGCTGATAAAAAGCCACCTGTATCCACCGAAAAACCTTTGAGGGGATGGTCTGCAACAGTTTGGCACCATTTTTGAGTGAATTGCAGAACGTCAGAAATTTTGAAGAAATTGTGACCGCGCGGCTTAGGGATTTTTTCAAAAAAATGTTGTTCAGACATCGAGGGCTAATTCTGTTTCCGCTGATAAAAACCCACCTGTTTCCACCGAAAAACCTTTCAGGGGATGGTTTGCAACAGTTTGGTGCCATTTATGAGTGAATTGCAGAACGTCAGAAATTTTGAAGAAATTGTCACCGCGTTGAATAGGGATTTTTTTAAAAAAAGTTGTTCAGACATCGAGGGCTTATTCTGTTTCCGATGATAAAAACGCATCTGTTTCCACCGAAAAACCTTTGAGGGGATGATTTGCAACAGTTTGGCAGCATTTTTGAGTGAATTGCAGAACGTCAGAAATTTTGAAGAAATTGTGACCGCGCGGCTTAGGGATTTTTTCCAAAAGAAGTTGTTCATACATCGAGGGCTAATTCTGTTTCCGCTGATAAAAACCCAACTGTTTCCACCGAAAAACCTTTCAGGGAATGGTTTGCAACAGTTTGGTAACATTTATGAGTGAATTGCAGAACGTCAGAACTTTTGAAGAAATTGTGACCGCGCGGCTTAGGGATTTTTTTTTAAAAAGCTGTTCAGACATCGAGGGCTAATTCTGTTTCCGATGATAAAAACCCACCTGTTTCCACCGAAAAACCTTTGAGGGGATGGTCTGCAACAGTTTGGCACAATTTTTGAGTGAATTGCAGAACGTCAGAAATTTTGAAGAAATTGTGACCGCGCGGCTTAGGGATTTTTTCAAAAAAAAGTTGATCAGACATCGAGGGCTAATTCTGTTTCCGCTGATAAAAACCCACCTGTCTCCACCGAAAAACCTTTCAGGGGATGGTTTGCAACAGTTTGGTACCATTTATGAGTGAAGTGCAGAACGTCAGAAATTTTGAAGAAATTGTGACCGCGCGGCTTCGGGATTTCTTCAAACAAAAGTTGTTCAGACATCGAGGGCTAATTCTGTTTCCGATGATAAAAACCCACCTGTTTCCACCGAAAAACCTTTCAGGGGATGGTTTGCAACAGTTTGGCACCATTTATGAGTGAATTGCAGAACGTCAGAAATTTTGAAGAAATTGTGACCGCGTTGCTTAGGGATTTTTTTAAAAAAAGTTGTTCAGACATCGAGTGCTTATTCTGTTTCCAATGATAAAAACGCATCTGTTTCCACCAATAAACCTTTGAGTGGATGGTTTGCAACAGTTTGCCACCATTTTTGAGTGAATTGCAGAACGTCAGAACTTTTGAAGAAATTGTGACCGAGCGGCTTAGGGATTTTTTTTAAAAAAGCTGTTCAGACATCAAGGGCTAATCCTGTTTCCGATGATAAAAACCCACCTGTTTCCACCGAAAAACCTTTGAGGGGATGGTTTGCAACAGTTTGGCACCATTTTTGAGTGAATTGCAGAACGTCAGAAATTTTGAAGAAATTGTGACCGCGCGGCTAGGGGTTTTTTTAAAAAAAGTTGTTCAGACATCGAGGGCTTATTCTGTTTCCGATGATAAAAACGCATCTGTTTCCACCAATAAACCTTTGAGTGGATGGTCTGCAACAGTTTGCCACCATTTTTGAGTGAATTGCAGAATGTCAGAACTTTTTTAGAAATTGTGACCGCGCGGCTTAGGGATTTTTTCAAAAAAAAGTTGTTCAGACATCGAGGGCTAATTCTGTTTCCGCTGATAAAAACCCACCTGTATCCACCGAAAAACCTTTGAGGGGATGGTCTGCAACAGTTTGGCACCATTTTTGAGTGAATTGCAGAACGTCAGAAATTTTGAAGAAATTGTGACCGCGCGGCTTAGGGATTTTTTCAAAAAAATGTTGTTCAGACATCGAGGGCTAATTCTGTTTCCGCTGATAAAAACCCACCTGTTTCCACCGAAAAACCTTTCAGGGGATGGTTTGCAACAGTTTGGTGCCATTTATGAGTGAATTGCAGAACGTCAGAAATTTTGAAGAAATTGTCACCGCGTTGCATAGGGATTTTTTTAAAAAAAGTTGTTCAGACATCGAGGGCTTATTCTGTTTCCGATGATAAAAACGCATCTGTTTCCACCGAAAAACCTTTGAGGGGATGATTTGCAACAGTTTGGCAGCATTTTTGAGTGAATTGCAGAACGTCAGAAATTTTGAAGAAATTGTGACCGCGCGGCTTAGGGATTTTTTCCAAAAGAAGTTGTTCATACATCGAGGGCTAATTCTGTTTCCGCTGATAAAAACCCAACTGTTTCCACCGAAAAACCTTTCAGGGAATGGTTTGCAACAGTTTGGTAACATTTAGGAGTGAATTGCAGAACGTCAGAAATTTTGAAGAAATTGTGACCGCGCGGCTTAGGGATTTTTTAAAAAAAAGTTGTTCAGACATCGACGGCTAATTCTGTTTCCGATGATAAAAACCCACCTGTTTCCACCGAAAAACCTTTCAGGGGATGGTTTGCAACAGTTTGGCACCATTTATGAGTGAATTGCAGAACGTCAGAACTTTTGAAGAAATTGTGACCGCGCGGCTTAGGGATTTTTTTTAAAAAAGCTGTTCAGACATCGAGGGCTAATTCTGTTTCCGATGATAAAAACCCACCTGTTTCCACCGAAAAACCTTTGAGGGGATGGTCTGCAACAGTTTGGCACCATTTTTGAGTGAATTGCGGAACGTCAGAAATTTTGAAGAAATTGTGACCGGGCGGCTTAGGGATTTTTTTTAAAAAAGTTGTTCAGACATCGAGGGCTAATTCTGTTTCCGATGATAAAAACGCATCTGTTTCCACCGAAAAACCTTTCAGGGGATGGTTTGCAACAGTTTGCCACCATTTTTGAGTGAATTGCAGAACGTCAGAAATTTTGAAGAAATTGTGACCGCGCGGCTTAGGGATTTTTTCAAAAAAAAGTTGATCAGACATCGAGGGCTAATTCTGTTTCCGCTGATAAAAACCCACCTGTCTCCACCGAAAAACCTTTCAGGGGATGGTTTGCAACAGTTTGGTACCATTTATGAGTGAAGTGCAGAACGTCAGAAATTTTGAAGAAATTGTGACCGCGCGGCTTAGGGATTTCTTCAAACAAAAGTTGTTCAGACATCGAGGGCTAATTCTGTTTCCGATGATAAAAACCCACCTGTTTCCACCGAAAAACCTTTCAGGGAATGGTTTGCAACAGTTTGGCACCATTTATGAGTGAATTGCAGAACGTCAGAAATTTTGAAGAAATTGTGACCGCGCGGCTTAGGGATTTATTTAAAAAAAGTTGTTCAGACATCGAGGGCTTATTCTGTTTCCGATGATAAAAACACATCTGTTTCCACCGAAAA
This sequence comes from Podarcis melisellensis, assembly GCF_964234715.1. Taxonomy (NCBI): domain Eukaryota; kingdom Metazoa; phylum Chordata; class Lepidosauria; order Squamata; family Lacertidae; genus Podarcis; species Podarcis melisellensis. The sequence continues at coordinate 82,585,885 of NC_138539.1, forward strand.
ACCTTTGAGGGGATGGTCTGCAACAGTTTGGCACCATTTTTGAGTGAATTGCAGAACGTCAGAAATTTTGAAGAAATTGTCACCGCGCGGCTTAGGGATTTTTTCAAAAAAAAGTTGGTCAGACATCGAAGGCTAATTCTGTTTCCGATGATAAAAACCCACCTATTTCCACCGAAAAACCTTTCAGGGGATGGTTTGCAACAGTTTGGTACCGTTTATGAGTGAATTGCAGAACGTCAGAAATTTTGAAGAAATTGTGACCGCGCGGCTTAGGGATTTTTTTAAAAAAAGTTGTTCAGACATCGAGGGCTTATTCTGTTTCCGATGATAGAAACACATCAGTTTCCACCGAAAAACCTTTGAGGGGATGGTCTGCAACAGTTTGGCACCATTTTTGAGTGAATTGCAGAACGTCAGAAATTTTGAAGAAATTGTGACCGCGCGGCCTAGGGATTTTTTCAAAAAAAAGTTGTTCATACATCGAGGGCTAATTCTGTTTCCGCTGATAAAAACCCAACTGTTTCCATCGAAAAACCTTTCAGGGAATGGTTTGCAACAGTTTGGTAACATTTAGGAGTGAATTGCAGAACGTCAGAAATTTTGAAGAAATTGTGACCGCGCGGCTTAGGGATTTTTTTAAAAAAAGTTGTTCAGACATCGAGGGCTTATTCTGTTTCCGATGATAAAAACGCATCTGTTTCCACCAAAAAACCTTTCAGTGGATGGTCTGCAACAGTTTGCCACCATTTTTGAGTGAATTGCAGAACGTCAGAAATTTTGAAGAAATTGTGACCGCGCGGCTTAGGGATTTTTTCAAAAAAAAGTTGTTCAGACATCGAGGGCTAATTCTGTTTCCGCTGATAAAAACGCACCTGTTTACACCGAAAAACCTTTCAGGGGATGGTTTGCAACAGTTTGGCACCATTTTTGAGTGAATTGCAGAACGTCAGAAATTTTGAAGAAATTGTGACCGCGCGGCTTAGGGATTTTTTTAAAAAAAGTTGTTCAGACATCGAGGGCTTATTCTGTTTCCGATGATAGAAACACATCAGTTTCCACCGAAAAACCTTTGAGGGGATGGTCTGCAACAGTTTGGCACCATTTTTGAGTGAATTGCAGAACGTCAGAAATTTTGAAGAAATTGTGACCGCGCGGCCTAGGGATTTTTTCAAAAAAAAGTTGTTCATACATCGAGGGCTAATTCTGTTTCCGCTGATAAAAACCCAACTGTTTCCATCGAAAAACCTTTCAGGGAATGGTTTGCAACAGTTTGGTAACATTTAGGAGTGAATTGCAGAACGTCAGAAATTTTGAAGAAATTGTGACCGCGCGGCTTAGGGATTTTTTTAAAAAAAGTTGTTCAGACATCGAGGGCTTATTCTGTTTCCGATGATAAAAACGCATCTGTTTCCACCAAAAAACCTTTCAGTGGATGGTCTGCAACAGTTTGCCACCATTTTTGAGTGAATTGCAGAACGTCAGAAATTTTGAAGAAATTGTGACCGCGCGGCTTAGGGATTTTTTCAAAAAAAAGTTGTTCAGACATCGAGGGCTAATTCTGTTTCCGCTGATAAAAACGCACCTGTTTACACCGAAAAACCTTTGAGGGGATGGTCTCCAACAGTTTGGCACCATTTTTGAGTGAATTGCAGAACGTCAGAAATTTTGAAGAAATTGTGACCGCGCGGCTTAGGGATTTTTTCAAAAAAAAGTTGTTCAGACATCGAGGGCTAATTCTGTTTCCGCTGATAAAAACCCACCTGTTTCCACCGAAAAACCTTTCAGGGGATGGTTTGCAACAGTTTGGAGCCATTTATGAGTGAATTGCAGAACGTCAGAAATTTTGAAGAAATTGTGACTGCGCGGCTTCGGGATTTTTTAAAAAAAAGTTGTTCAGACATCAAGGGCTTATTCTGTTTCCGATGATAAAAACCCACCTGTTTCCACCGAAAAACCTTTCAGGGGATGGTTTGCAACAGTTTGGTACCATTTATGAGTGAATTGCAGAACGTCAGAAATTTTGAAGAAATTGTGACCGCGCTGCTTAGGGATTTTTTTAAAAAAAGTTGTTCAGACATCGACGGCTTATTCTGTTTCCGATGATAAAAACACATCAGTTTCCACCGAAAAACCTTTGAGGGGATGGTCAGCAACAGTTTGGCAGCATTTTTGAGTGAATTGCAGAACGTCAGAAATTTTGAAGAAATTGTGACCGCGCGGCTTAGGGATTTTTTCAAACAAAAGTTGTTCAGACATCGAGGGCTAATTCTGTTTCCGCTGATAAAAACCCACCTGTTTCCACCGAAAAACCTTTCAGGGGATGGTTTGCAACCCTTTGGTACCATTTATGAGTGAATTGCAGAACGTCAGAAATTTTGAAGAAATTGTGACCGCGCGGCTTAGGGATTTTTTCAAAAAAAAGTTGTTCAGACATCGAGGGCTAATTCTGTTTCCGCTGATAAAAACCCACCTGTTTCCACCGAAAAACCTTTCAGGGGATGGTTTGCAACAGTTTGGAGCCATTTATGAGTGAATTGCAGAACGTCAGAAATTTTGAAGAAATTGTGACCGCGCGGCTTCGGGATTTTTTAAAAAAAAGTTGTTCAGACATCAAGGGCTTATTCTGTTTCCGATGATAAAAACCCACCTGTTTCCACCGAAAAACCTTTCAGGGGATGGTTTGCAACAGTTTGGTACCATTTATGAGTGAATTGCAGAACGTCAGAAATTTTGAAGAAATTGTGACCGCGCGGCTTAGGGATTTTTTTAAAAAAAGTTGTTCAGACATCGAGGGCTTATTCTGTTTCCGATGATAAAAACACATCAGTTTCCACCGAAAAACCTTTGAGGGGATGGTCAGCAACAGTTTGGCAGCATTTTTGAGTGAATTGCAGAACGTCAGAAATTTTGAAGAAATTGTGACCGCGCGGCTTAGGGATTTTTTCAAACAAAAGTTGTTCAGACATCGAGGGCTAATTCTGTTTCCGCTGATAAAAACCCACCTGTTTCCACCGAAAAACCTTTCAGGGGATGGTTTGCAACCCTTTGGTACCATTTATGAGTGAATTGCAGAACGTCAGAAATTTTGAAGAAATTGTGACCGCGCGGCTTAGGGATTTTTTCAAAAAAAAGTTGTTCAGACATCGAGGGCTAATTCTGTTTCCGCTGATAAAAACCCACCTGTTTCCACCGAAAAACCTTTCAGGGGATGGTTTGCAACAGTTTGGAGCCATTTATGAGTGAATTGCAGAACGTCAGAAATTTTGAAGAAATTGTGACCGCGCGGCTTCGGGATTTTTTTAAAAAAAGTTGTTCAGACATCGAGGGCTTATTCTGTTTCCGATGATAAAAACCCACCTGTCTCCACCGAAAAACCTTTCAGGGGATGGTTTGCAACAGTTTGGTACCATTTATGAGTGAATTGCAGAACGTCAGAAATTTTGAAGAAATTGTGACCGCGCGGCTTAGGGATTTTTTTAAAAAAAGTTGTTCAGACATCGAGGGCTTATTGTGTTTCCGATGATAAAAACACATCAGTTTCCACCGAAAAACCTTTGAGGGGATGGTCTGCAACAGTTTGGCAGCATTTTTGAGTGAATTGCAGAACGTCAGAAATTTTGAAGAAATTGTGACCGCGCGGCTTAGGGATTTTTTCAAAAAAAAGTTGTTCAGTAATCGAGGGCTAATTCTGTTTCCGCTGATAAAAACCCACCTGTTTCCACCGAAAAACCTTTGAGGGGATGGTCTGCAACAGTTTGGCACCATTTTTGAGTGAATTGCAGAACGTCAGAAATTTTGAAGAAATTGTGACCGCGCGGCTTAGGGATTTTTTCAAAAAAAAGTTGGTCAGACATCGAAGGCTAATTCTGTTTCCGATGATAAAAACCCACCTATTTCCACCGAAAAACCTTTCAGGGGATGGTTTGCAACAGTTTGGTACCGTTTATGAGTGAATTGCAGAACGTCAGAAATTTTGAAGAAATTGTGACCGCGCGGCTTAGGGATTTTTTTAAAAAAAGTTGTTCAGACATCGAGGGCTTATTCTGTTTCCGATGATAGAAACACATCAGTTTCCACCGAAAAACCTTTGAGGGGATGGTCTGCAACAGTTTGGCACCATTTTTGAGTGAATTGCAGAACGTCAGAAATTTTGAAGAAATTGTGACCGCGCGGCCAAGGGATTTTTTCAAAAAAAAGTTGTTCATACATCGAGGGCTAATTCTGTTTCCGCTGATAAAAACCCAACTGTTTCCATCGAAAAACCTTTCAGGGAATGGTTTGCAACAGTTTGGTAACATTTAGGAGTGAATTGCAGAACGTCAGAAATTTTGAAGAAATTGTGACCGCGCGGCTTAGGGATTTTTTTAAAAAAAGTTGTTCAGACATCGAGGGCTTATTCTGTTTCCGATGATAAAAACGCATCTGTTTCCACCAAAAAACCTTTCAGTGGATGGTCTGCAACAGTTTGCCACCATTTTTGAGTGAATTGCAGAACGTCAGAAATTTTGAAGAAATTGTGACCGCGCGGCTTAGGGATTTTTTCAAAAAAAAGTTGTTCAGACATCGAGGGCTAATTCTGTTTCCGCTGATAAAAACGCACCTGTTTACACCGAAAAACCTTTGAGGGGATGGTCTCCAACAGTTTGGCACCATTTTTGAGTGAATTGCAGAACGTCAGAAATTTTGAAGAAATTGTGACCGCGCGGCTTAGGGATTTTTTCAAAAAAAAGTTGTTCAGACATCGAGGGCTAATTCTGTTTCCGCTGATAAAAACCCACCTGTTTCCACCGAAAAACCTTTCAGGGGATGGTTTGCAACAGTTTGGAGCCATTTATGAGTGAATTGCAGAACGTCAGAAATTTTGAAGAAATTGTGACCGCGCGGCTTCGGGATTTTTTTAAAAAAAGTTGTTCAGACATCAAGGGCTTATTCTGTTTCCGATGATAAAAACCCACCTGTTTCCACCGAAAAACCTTTCAGGGGATGGTTTGCAACAGTTTGGTACCATTTATGAGTGAATTGCAGAACGTTTGAAATTTTGAAGAAATTGTGACCGCGCTGCTTAGGGATTTTTTTAAAAAAAGTTGTTCAGACATCGAGGGCTTATTCTGTTTCCGATGATAAAAACACATCAGTTTCCACCGAAAAACCTTTGAGGGGATGGTCAGCAACAGTTTGGCAGCATTTTTGAGTGAATTGCAGAACGTCAGAAATTTTGAAAAATTGTGACCGCGCGGCTTAGGGATTTTTTCAAACAAAAGTTGTTCAGACATCGAGGGCTAATTCTGTTTCCGCTGATAAAAACCCACCTGTTTCCACCGAAAAACCTTTCAGGGGATGGTTTGCAACCCTTTGGTACCATTTATGAGTGAATTGCAGAACGTCAGAAATTTTGAAGAAATTGTGACCGCGCGGCTTAGGGATTTTTTCAAAAAAAAGTTGTTCAGACATCGAGGGCTAATTCTGTTTCCGCTGATAAAAACCCACCTGTTTCCACCGAAAAACCTTTCAGGGGATGGTTTGCAACAGTTTGGAGCCATTTATGAGTGAATTGCAGAACGTCAGAAATTTTGAAGAAATTGTGACCGCGCGGCTTCGGGATTTTTTAAAAAAAAGTTGTTCAGACATCAAGGGCTTATTCTGTTTCCGATGATAAAAACCCACCTGTTTCCACCGAAAAACCTTTCAGGGGATGGTTTGCAACAGTTTGGTACCATTTATGAGTGAATTGCAGAACGTCAGAAATTTTGAAGAAATTGTGACCGCGCGGCTTAGGGATTTTTTTAAAAAAAGTTGTTCAGACATCGAGGGCTTATTGTGTTTCCGATGATAAAAACACATCAGTTTCCACCGAAAAACCTTTGAGGGGATGGTCTGCAACAGTTTGGCAGCATTTTTGAGTGAATTGCAGAACGTCAGAAATTTTGAAGAAATTGTGACCGCGCGGCTTAGGGATTTTTTCAAAAAAAAGTTGTTCAGACATCGGCGGCTAATTCTGTTTCCGATGATAAAAACCCACCTGTTTCCACCGAAAAACCTTTGAGGGGATGGTCTGCAACAGTTTGGCACCATTTTTGAGTGAATTGCGGAACGTCAGAAATTTTGAAGAAATTGTGACCGGGCGGCTTAGGGATTTTTTTTAAAAAAGTTGTTCAGATATCGAGGGCTAATTCTGTTTCCGATGATAAAAACGCATCTGTTTCCACCGAAAAACCTTTCAGGGGATGGTTTGCAACAGTTTGCCACCATTTTTGAGTGAATTGCAGAACGTCAGAAATTTTGAAGAAATTGTGACCGCGCGGCTTAGGGATTTTTTAAAAAAAAAGTTGATCAGACATCGAGGGCTAATTCTGTTTCCGCTGATAAAAACCCACCTGTCTCCACCGAAAAACCTTTCAGGGGATGGTTTGCAACAGTTTGGTACCATTTATGAGTGAAGTGCAGAACGTCTGAAATTTTGAAGAAATTGTGACCGCGCGGCTTAGGGATTTCTTCAAACAAAAGTTGTTCAGACATCGAGGGCTAATTATGTTTCCGATGATAAAAACCCACCTGTTTCCACCGAAAAACCTTTGAGGGGATGGTCTGCAACAGTTTGGCACCATTTTTGAGTGAATTGCAGAACGTCAGAAATTTTGAAGAAATTGTGACCGCGCGGCTTAGGGATTTATTTAAAAAAAGTTGTTCAGACATCGAGGGCTTATTCTGTTTCCGATGATAAAAACACATCTGTTTCCACCGAAAAACCTTTGACGGGATGGTCTGCAACAGTTTGGCACCATTTTTGAGTGAATTGCAGAACGTCAGAAATTTTGAAGAAATTGTGACAGCGCGGCTTAGGGATTTTTTCAACAAAAAAGTTGGTCAGACATCGAAGGCTAATTCTGTTTCCGATGATAAAAACCCACCTATTTCCACCGAAAAACCTTTCAGGGGATGGTTTGCAACAGTTTGGTACCGTTTATGAGTGAATTGCAGAACGTCAGAAATTTTGAAGAAATTGTGACCGCGCGGCTTAGGGATTTTTTTAAAAAAAGTTGTTCAGACATCCAGGGCTTATTCTGTTTCCGATGATAAAAACACATCAGTTTCCACCGAAAAACCTTTGAGGGGATGGTCTGCAACAGTTTGGCACCATTTTTGAGTGAATTGCAGAACGTCAGAAATTTTGAAGAAATTGTGACCGCGCGGCTTAGGGATTTTTTCAAAAAAAAGTTGTTCATACATCGAGGGCTAATTCTGTTTCCGCTGATAAAAACCCAACTGTTTCCATCAAAAAACCTTTCAGGGAATGGTTTGCAACAGTTTGGTAACATTTAGGAGTGAATTGCAGAACGTCAGAAATTTTGAAGAAATTGTGACCGCGCGGCTTAGGGATTTTTTCAAAAAAAAGTTGTTCAGACATCGAGGGCTAATTCTGTTTCCGCTGATAAAAACCCACCTGTTTCCACCGAAAAACCTTTCAGGGGATGGTTTGCAACAGTTTGAAGCCATTTATGAGTGAATTGCAGAACGTCAGAAATTTTGAAGAAATTGTGACCGCGCGGCTTAGGGATTTTTTCAAAAAAAAGTTGTTCAGACATCGAGGGCTAATTCTGTTTCCGCTGATAAAAACCCACCTGTTTCCACCGAAAAACCTTTCAGGGGATGGTTTGCAACAGTTTGGAGCCATTTTTGAGTGAATTGCAGAACGTCAGAAATTTTGAAGAAATTGTGACCGCGCGGCTTAGGGATTTTTTCAAAAAAAAGTTGTTCAGACATCGAGGGCCAATTCTGTTTCCGATGATAAAAACCCACCTGTTTCCACCGAAAAACCTTTCAGGGGATGGTTTGCAACAGTTTGGAGCCATTTATGAGTGAATTGCAGAACGTCAGAAATTTTGAAGAAATTGTGACCGCGCGGCTTCGGGATTTTTTTTAAAAAAGTTGTTCAGACATCAAGGGCTTATTCTGTTTCCGATGATAAAAACACATCAGTTTCCACCGAAAAACCTTTGAGGGGATGGTCAGCAACAGTTTGGCAGCATTTTTGAGTGAATTGCAGAACGTCAGAAATTTTGAAGAAATTGTGACCGCGCGGCTTAGGGATTTTTTCAAAAAAAAGTTGTTCATACATCGAGGGCTAATTCTGTTTCCGCTGATAAAAACCCACCTGTTTCCACCGAAAAACCTTTCAGGGGATGGTTTGCAACCCTTTGGTACCATTTATGAGTGAATTGCAGAACGTCAGAAATTTTGAAGAAATTGTGACCGCGCGGCTTCGGGATTTTTTTTAAAAAAGTTGTTCAGACATCAAGGGCTTATTCTGTTTCCGATGATAAAAACCCACCTGTTTCCACCGAAAAACCTTTCAGGGGATGGTTTGCAACAGTTTGGAGCGATTTATGAGTGAATTGCAGAACGTCAGAAATTTTGAAGAAATTGTGACCGCGCGGCTTAGGGATTTTTTAAAAAAAAGTTGTTCAGACATCAAGGGCTTATTCTGTTTCCGATGATAAAAACACATCAGTTTCCACCGAAAAACCTTTGAGGGGATGGTCAGCAACAGTTTGGCAGCATTTTTGAGTGAATTGCAGAACGTCAGAAATTTTGAAGAAATTGTGACCGCGCGGCTTAGGGATTTTTTCAAAAAAAAGTTGTTCATACATCGAGGGCTAATTCTGTTTCCGCTGATAAAAACCCACCTGTTTCCACCGAAAAACCTTTCAGGGGATGGTTTGCAACCCTTTGGTACCATTTATGAGTGAATTGCAGAACGTCAGAAATTTTGAAGAAATTGTGACCGCGCGGCTTAGGGATTTTTTCAAAAAAAAGTTGTTCAGTAATCGAGGGCTAATTCTGTTTCCGCTGATAAAAACCCACCTGTTTCCACCGAAAAACCTTTGAGGGGATGGTCTGCAACAGTTTGGCACCATTTTTGAGTGAATTGCAGAACGTCAGAAATTTTGAAGAAATTGTGACCGCGCGGCTTAGGGATTTTTTCAAAAAAAAGTTGTTCAGACATCGAGGGCTAATTCTGTTTCCGCTGATAAAAACCCACCTGTTTCCACCGAAAAACCTTTCAGGGGATGGTTTGCAACAGTTTGGAGCGATTTATGAGTGAATTGCAGAACGTCAGAAATTTTGAAGAAATTGTGACCGCGCGGCTTAGGGATTTTTTCAAAAAAAAGTTGTTCAGACATCGAGGGCTTATTCTGTTTCCGATGATAAAAACACATCTGTTTCCACCAAAAAACCTTTGAGGGGATGCTCTGCAACAGTTTGGCACCATTTTTGAGTGAATTGCAGAACGTCAGAAATTTTGAAGAAATTGTGACCGCGCGGCTTAGGGATTTTTTCAAAAAAAAGTTGTTCATACATCGAGGGCTAATTCTGTTTCCGCTGATAAAAACCCAACTGTTTCCATCGAAAAACCTTTCAGGGAATGGTTTGCAACAGTTTGGTAACATTTAGGAGTGAATTGCAGAACGTCAGAAATTTTGAAGAAATTGTGACCGCGCGGCTTAGGGATTTTTTTAGAAAAAGTTGTTCAGACATCGAGGGCTTATTCTGTTTCCGCTGATAAAAACCCACCTGTTTCCACCGAAAAACCTTTGAGTGGATGGTCTGCAACAGTTTGCCACCATTTTTGAGTGAATTGCAGAACGTTAGAAATTTTGAAGAAATTGTGACCGCGCGGCTTAGGGATTTTTTCAAAAAAAAGTTGTTCAGACATCGAGGGCTAATTCTGTTTCCGCTGATAAAAACGCACCTGTTTACACCGAAAAACCTTTGAGGGGATGGTCTCCAACAGTTTGGCACCATTTTTGAGTGAATTGCAGAACGTCAGAAATTTTGAAGAAATTGTGACCGCGCGGCTTAGGGATTTTTTCAAAAAAAAGTTGTTCAGACATCGAGGGCTAATTCTGTTTCCGCTGATAAAAACCCACCTGTTTCCACCGAAAAACCTTTCAGGGGATGGTTTGCAACAGTTTGGAGCCATTTATGAGTGAATTGCAGAACGTCAGAAATTTTGAAGAAATTGTGACCGCGCGGCTTCGGGATTTTTTTAAAAAAAGTTGTTCAGACATCAAGGACTTATTCTGTTTCCGATGATAAAAACCCACCTGTTTCCACCGAAAAACCTTTCAGGGGATGGTTTGCAACAGTTTGGTACCATTTATGAGTGAATTGCAGAACGTCAGAAATTTTGAAGAAATTGTGACCGCTCGGCTTAGGGATTTTTTAAAAAACAGTTGTTCAGACATCGAGGGCTAATTCTGTTTCCGCTGATAAAAACCCACCTGTTTCCACCGAAAAACCTTTCAGGGGATGGTTTGCAACAGTTTGGTACCATTTATGAGTGAATTGCAGAACGTCAGAAATTTTGAAGAAATTGTGACCGCGCGGCTTAGGGATTTTTTCAAAAAAAAGTTGTTCATACATCGAGGGCTAATTCTGTTTCCGCTGATAAAAACCCAACTGTTTCCATCGAAAAACCTTTCAGGGAATGGTTTGCAACAGTTTGGTAACATTTAGGAGTGAATTGCAGAACGTAAGAAATTTTGAAGAAATTGTGACTGCGCGGCTTAGGGATTTTTTTAAAAAAAGTCGTTCAGACATCGAGGGCTTATTCTGTTTCCGATGATAAAAACGCATCTGTTTCCACCAAAAAACCTTTGAGTGGATGGTCTGCAACAGTTTGCCACCATTTTTGAGTGAATTGCAGAACGTCAGAAATTTTGAAGAAATTGTGACCGCGCGGCTTAGGGATTTTTTTAAAAAAAGTTGTTCAGACATCGAGGGCTTATTCTGTTTCCGATGATAAAAACACATCAGTTTCCAACGAAAAACCTTTCAGGGGATGGTTTGCAACAGTTTGGCACCATTTATGAGTGAATTGCAGAACGTCAGAAATTTTAAAGAAATTGTGACCGCGCGGCTTAGGGATTTTTTTAAAAACAGTTGTTCAGACATCGAGGGCTAATTCTGTTTCCGCTGATAAAAACCCACCTGTTTCCACCGAAAAACCTTTCAGGGGATGGTTTGCAACAGTTTGGTACCATTTATGAGTGAATTGCAGAACGTCAGAAATTTTGAAGAAATTGTGACCGCGCGGCTTAGGGATTGTTTTAAAAAAAGTTGTTCAGACATCGAGGGCTAATCCTGTTTCCGATGATAAAAACCCACCTGTTTCCTCCGAAAAACCTTTCAGGGGATGGTTTGCAACAGTTTGGCACCATTTATGAGTGAATTGCAGAACGTCAGAAATTTTGAAGAAATTGTGACCGCGCGGCTTAGGGATTTTTTTAAAAACAGTTGTTCAGACATCGAGGGCTTATTCTGTTTCCGATGATAAAAACCCACCTGTTTCCACCGAAAAACCTTTCAGGGGATGGTTTGCAACAGTTTGGTACCATTTATGAGTGAATTGCAGAACGTCAGAAATTTTGAAGAAATTGTGACCGCGCGGCTTAGGGATTTTTTCAAAAAAAAGTTATTAAGACATAGAGGGCTAATTCTCTTTCCGCTGATAATAACCCACCTGTTTCCACCGAAAAACCTTTCAGGGGATGGTTTGCAACAGTTTGGCACCATTTATGAGTGAATTGCAGAACGTCAGAAATTTTGAAGAAATTGTGACCGCACGGCTTAGGGATTTTTTAAAAAACAGTTGTTCAGACATCGAGGGCTAATCCTGTTTCCGATGATAAAAACCCACCTGTTTCCTCCGAAAAAACCTTTCAGGGGATGGTTTGCAACAGTTTGGCACCATTTATGAGTGAATTGCAGAACGTCAGAAATTTTGAAGAAATTGTGACCCCGCGGCTTAGGGATTTTTTTAAAAACAGTTGTTCAGACATCGAGGGCTTATTCTGTTTCCGATGATAAAAACCCACCTGTTTCCACCGAAAAACCTTTCAGGGGATGGTTTGCAACAGTTTGGTACCATTTATGAGTGAATTGCAGAACGTCAGAAATTTTGAAGAAATTGTGACCGCGCGACTTAGGGATTGTTTTAAAAAAAGTTGTTCAGACATCGAGGGCTAATCCTGTTTCCGATGATAAAAAACCACCTGTTTCCTCCGAAAAACCTTTCAGGGGATGGTTTGCAACAGTTTGGCACCATTTATGAGTGAATTGCAGAACGTCAGAAATTTTGAAGAAATTGTGACCGCGCGGCTTAGGGATTTTTTTAAAAACAGTTGTTCAGACATCGAGGGCTTATTCTGTTTCCGATGATAAAAACCCACCTGTTTCCACCGAAAAACCTTTCAGGGGATGGTTTGCAACAGTTTGGTACCATTTATGAGTGAATTGCAGAACGTCAGAAATTTTGAAGAAATTGTGACCGCGCGGCTTAGGGATTTTTTTAAAAAAAGTTGTTCAGACATCGAGGGCTTATTCTGTTTCCGATGATAAAAACACATCAGTTTCCACCGAAAAACCTTTGAGGGGATGGTCAGCAACAGTTTGGCAGCATTTTTGAGTGAATTGCAGAACGTCAGAAATTTTGAAGAAATTGTGACCGAGCGGCTTAGGGATTTTTTCAAAAAAAGTTGTTCATACATCGAGGGCTAATTCTGTTTCCGCTGATAAAAACCCACCTGTTTCCACCGAATAACCTTTCAGGGGATGGTTTGCAACAGTTTGGTACCATTTATGAGTGAATTGCAGAACCTCAGAAATTTTGAAGAAATTGTGACCGCGCGGCTTAGGGATTTTTTAAAAAAAAGTTGTTCAGACATCGAGGGCTAATTCTGTTTCCGATGATAAAAACCCACCTGTTTCCACCGAAAAACCTTTGAGGGGATGCTCTGCAACAGTTTGGCACCATTTTTGAGTGAATTGCAGAACGTCAGAAATTTTGAAGAAATTGTGACCGCGCGGCTTAGGGATTTTTTCAAAAAAAAGTTATTCAGACATAGAGGGCTAATTCTCTTTCCGCTGATAATAACCCACCTGTTTCCACCGAAAAACCTTTCAGGGGATGGTTTGCAACAGTTTGGTACCATTTATGAGTGAATTGCAGAACGTCAGAAATTTTGAAGAAATTGTGACCGCGCGGCTTAGGGATATTTTAAAAAAAAGTTGTTCAGACATCGAGGGCTTATTCTGTTTCTGATGATAAAAACACATCAGTTTCCACCGAAAAACCTTTGAGGGGATGGTCAGCAACAGTTTGGCAGCATTTTTGAGTGAATTGCAGAACGTCAGAAATTTTGAAGAAATTGTGACCGAGCGGCTTAGGGATTTTTTCAAAAAAAAGTTGTTCAGACATCGAGGGCTAATTCTGTTTCCGCTGATAAAAACGCACCTGTTTCCACCGAAAAACCTTTGAGGGGAGGGTCTCCAACAGTTTGGCACCATTTTTGAGTGAATTGCAGAACGACAGAAATTTTGAAGAAATTATGACCGCGCGGCTTAGGGATTTTTTCAAAAAAAAGTTGTTCAGACATCGAGGGCTAAGTCTGTTTCCGCTGATAAAAACCCACCTGTTTCCACCGAAAAACCTTTCAGGGGATGGTTTGCAACAGTTTGGAGCCATTTATGAGTGAATTGCAGAACGTCAGAAATTTTGAAGAAATTGTGACCGCGCGGCTTAGGGATTTTTTTTAAAAAAGTTGTTCAGACATCAAGGGCTTATTCTGTTTCCGATGATAAAAACCCACCTGTTTCCACCGAAAAACCTTTCAGGGGATGGTTTGCAACAGTTTGGTACCATTTATGAGTGAATTGCAGAACGTCAGAAATTTTGAAGAAATTGTGACCGCGCGGATTAGGGATTTTTTCAAAAAAAAGTTGTTCATACATCGAGGGCTAATTCTGTTTCCACTGATAAGAACCCACCTGTTTCCACCGAAAAACCTTTCAGGGGATGGTTTGCAACAGTTTGGTACCATTTATGAGTGAATTGCAGAACGTCAGAAATTTTGAAGCAATTGTGACCGCGCGGCTTAGGGATTTTTTTAAAAAAAGTTGTTCAGACATCGAGGGCTTATTCTGTTTCCGATGATAAAAACACATCAGTCTCCACCGAAAAACCTTTGAGGGGATGGTCTGCAACAGTTTGGCACCATTTTTGAGTGAATTGCAGAACGTCAGAAATTTTGAAGAAATTGTGACCGCGCGGCTTAGGGATTTTTTCAAAGAAAAGTTGTTCAGACATCGAGGGCTAATTCTGTTTCCGCTGATAAAAACCCACCTGTTTCCACCGAAAAACCTTTGAGGGGATGGTCTGCAACAGTTTCGCACCATTTTTGAGTGAATTGCAGAACGTCAGAAATTTTGAAGAAATTGTGAACGCGCGGCTTAGGGATTTCTTCAAACAAAAGTTGTTCAGACATCGAGGGCTAATTCTGTTTCCGATGATAAAAACCCACCTGTTTCCACCGAAAAACCTTTGAGGGGATGGTCTCCAACAGTTTGGCACCATTTTTGAGTGAATTGCAGAACGTCAGAAATTTTGAAGAAATTGTGACCGCGCGGCTTAGGGATTTTTTCAAAAAAAAGTTGTTCAGACATCGAGGGCTAATTCTGTTTCCGCTGATAAAAACCCACCTGTTTCCACCGAAAAACCTTTCAGGAGATGGTTTGCAACAGTTTGGAGCCATTTATGAGTGAATTGCAGAACGTCAGAAATTTTGAAGAAATTGTGACCGCGCGGCTTAGGGATTTTTTTAAAAAAAGTTGTTCAGACATCAAGGGCTTATTCTGTTTCCGATGATAAAAACCCACCTGTTTCCACCGAAAAACCTTTCAGGGGATGGTTTGCAACAGTTTGGTACCATTTATGAGTGAATTGCAGAACGTCAGAAATTTTGAAGAAATTGTGACCGCGCGGCTTAGGGATTTTTTCAAAAAAAAGTTGTTCAGACATCGAGGGCTAATTCTGTTTCCGCTGATAAAAACCCACCTGTTTCCACCGAAAAACCTTTCAGGGGATGGTTTGCAACAGTTTGGAGCCATTTATGAGTGAATTGCAGAACGTCAGAAATTTTGAAGAAATTGTGACCGCGCGGCTTAGGGATTTTTTTAAAAAAAGTTGTTCATACATCGAGGGCTAATTCTGTTTCCGATGATAAAAACCCACCTGTTTCCACCGAAAAACCTTTCAGGGGATGGTTTGCAACAGTTTGGTACCATTTATGAGTGAATTGCAGAACGTCAGAAATTTTGAAGAAATTGTGACCGCGCGGCTTAGGGATTTTTTTAAAAAAAGTTGTTCAGACATCGAGGGCTTATTCTGTTTCCGATGATAAAAACACATCAGTTTCCACCGAAAAACCTTTGAGGGGATGGTCAGCAACAGTTTGGCACCATTTTTGAGTGAATTGCAGAACGTCAGAAATTTTGAAGAAATTGTGACCGCGCGGCTTAGGGATTTTTTCAAAAAAAAGTTGTTCAGACATCGAGGGCTAATTCTGTTTCCGCTGATAAAAACCCACCTGTTTCCACCGAAAAACCTTTCAGGGGATGGTTTGCAACAGTTTGGAGCGATTTATGAGTGAATTGCATAACGTCAGAAATTTTGAAGAAATTGTGACCGCGCGGCTTAGGGATTTCTTCAAACAAAAGTTGTTCAGACATCGAGGGCTAATTCTGTTTCCGCTGATAAAAACCAACCTGTTTCCACCGAAAAACCTTTCAGGGGATAGTTTGCAACAGTTTGGTACCATTTATGAGTGAAGTGCAGAACATCAGAAATTTTGAAGAAATTGTGACCGCGCGGCTTAGGGATTTTTTCAAAAAAAAGTTGTTCAGACATCGAGGGCTAATTCTGTTTCCGCTGATAAAAACCCACCTGTTTCCACCGAAAAACCTTTCAGGGGATGGTTTGCAACAGTTTGGTACCATTTATGAGTGAATTGCAGAACGTCAGAAATTTTGAAGAAATTGTGACCGCGCGGCTTAGGGATTTTTTCAAAAAAAAGTTGTTCAGACATCGAGGGCTAATTCTGTTTCCGATGATAAAAACCCACCTGTTTCCACCGAAAAACCTTTCAGGGGATGGTTTGCAACAGTTTGGCACCATTTATGAGTGAATTGCAGAACGTCAGAAATTTTGAAGAAATTGTGACCGCGCGGCTTAGGGAGTTTTTTAAAAAAAGTTGTTCAGACATCGAGGGCTTATTCTGTTTCCGATGATAAAAACCCACCTGTTTCCACCGAAAAACCTTTCAGGGGATGGTTTGCAACAGTTTGGTACCATTTATGAGTGAATTGCAGGGACACAGGTGGCGCTGTGAGTTAAAGCCTCAGCGCCTAGGACTTGCCGATCGAAAGGTCGGCGGTTCGAATCCCTGCGGTGGGGTGCGCTCCCGCTGCTTGGTCCCAGCGCCTGCCAACCTAGCAGTTCGAAAGTACCTCCGGGTGCAAGTAGATAAATAGGGACCGCTTACCAGCGGGAAGGTAAACGGCGTTTCCGTGTGCGGCTCTGGCTCGCCAGAGCAGCGATGTCACGCTGGCCACGTGACCCGGAAGTGTCTCCGGACAGCGCTGGCCCCTGGCCTCTTAAGTGAGATGGGAGCACAACCCCAGAGTCTGTCAAGACTGGCCCGTACGGGCAGGGGTACCTTTACCTTTACCTTTATGAGTGAATTGCAGAACGTCAGAAATTTTGAAGAAATTGTGACCGCGCGGCTTAGGGATTTTTTTTAAAAAAGTTGTTCAGACATCGAGGGCTTATTCTGTTTCTGATGATAAAAACACATCAGTTTCCACCGAAAAACCTTTCAGGGGATGGTTTGCAACAGTTTGGTACCATTTATGAGTGAATTGCAGAACGTCAGAAATTTTGAAGAAATTGTGACCGCGCGGCTTAGGGATTTTTTTATAAAAAGTTGTTCAGACATCGAGGGCTAATTCTGTTTCCGCTGATAAAAACCCACCTGTTTCCACCGAAAAACCTTTGAGAGGATGGTCTGCAACAGTTTGGCACCATTTTTGAGTGAATTGCAGAACGTCAGAAATTTTGAAGAAATTGTGACCGCGCGGCTTAGGGATTTTTTCAAAAAAAAGTTGTTCAGACATCGAGGGCTAATTCTGTTTCCGCTGATAAAAACCCAACTGTTTCCACCGAAAAACCTTTCAGGGAATGGTTTGCAATAGTTTGGTAACATTTTTGAGTGAATTGCAGAACGTCAGAAATTTTGAAGAAATTGTGACCGCGCGGCTTAGGGATTTTTTAAAAAAACGTTGTTCAGACATCGAGGGCTAATTCTGTTTCCGATGATAAAAACGCATCTGTTTCCACCGAAAAACCTTTGAGGGGATGGTTTGCAACAGTTTGGCACCATTTTTGAGTGAATTGCAGAACGTCAGAAATTTTGAAGAAATTGTGACCGCGTTGCTTAGGGATTTTTTTTAAAAAAATTGTTCAGACATCGAGGGCTAATTCTGTTTCCGATGATAAAAACACATCTTTTTCCACCGAAAAACCTTTCAGGGGATGGTTTGCAACAGTTTGGCACCATTTATGAGTAAATTGGAGAACGTCAGAACTTTTGAAGAAATTGTGACCGCGCGGCTTAGGGATTTTTTTAAAAAAGCTGTTCAGACATCGAGGGCTAATCCTGTTTCCGATGATAAAAACCCACCTGTTTCCACCGAAAAACCTTTCAGGGGATGGTTTGCAACAGTTTGGCACCATTTTTGAGTGAATTGCAGAACGTCAGAAATTTTGAAGAAATTGTGACCGCGCGGCTTAGGGATTTTTTTAAAAAAAGTTGTTCAGACATCGAGGTCTTATTCTGTTTCCGATGATAAAAACGCATCTGTTTCCACCAATAAACCTTTGAGTGGATGGTCTGCAACAGTTTGCCACCATTTTTGAGTGAATTGCAGAACGTCAGAAATTTTGAAGAAATTGTGACCGCGCAGCTTAGGGATTTTTTAAAAAAAAGTTGTTCAGACATCGAGGGCTAATTCTGTTTCCGCTGATAAAAACCCACCTGTCTCCACCGAAAAACCTTTCAGGGGATGGTTTGCAAGAGTTTGGTACCATTTATGAGTGAAGTGCAGAAAGTCAGAAATTTTGAAGAAATTGTGACCGCGCGGCTTAGGGATTTCTTCAAACAAAAGTTGTTCAGACATCGAGGGCTAATTCTGTTTCCGATGATAAAAGCCCACCTGTTTCCACCGAAAAACCTTTCAGGGGATGGTTTGCAACAGTTTGGCACCATTTATGAGTGAATTGCAGAACGTCAGAAATTTTGAAGAAATTGTGACCGCGTTGCTTAGGGATTTTTTTTAAAAAAGTTGTTCAGACATCGAGGGCTAATTCTGTTTCCGATGATAAAAACACATGTGTTTCCACCGAAAAACCTTTGAGGGGATGGTTTGCAACAGTTTGGCACCATTTATGAGTGAATTGCAGAACGTCAGAACTTTTGAAGAAATTGTGACCGCGCGGCTTAGGGATTTTTTTAAAAAAAGCTGTTCAGACATCGAGGGCTAATTCTGTTTCCGATGATAAAAACCCACCTGTTTCCACCGAAAAACCTTTGAGGGGATGGTCTGCAACAGTTTGGCACCATTTTTGAGTGAATTGCGGAACGTCAGAAATTTTGAAGAAATTGTGACCGGGCGGCTTAGGGATTTTTTTTAAAAAAGTTGTTCAGACATCGAGGGCTTATTCTGTTTCCGATGATAAAAACGCATCTGTTTCCACCAATAAACCTTTGAGTGGATGGTCTGCAACAGTTTGCAACCATTTTTGAGTGAATTGCAGAACGTCAGAAATTTTGAAGAAATTGTGACCGCGCGGCTTAGGGATTTTTTCAAAAAAAAGTTGTTCAGACATCGAGGGCTAATTCTGTTTCCGCTGATAAAAACCCACCTGTCTCCACCGAAAAACCTTTGAGGGGATGGTCTGCAACAGTTTGGCAGCATTTTAGAGTGAATTGCGGAACGTCAGAAATTTTGAAGAAATTGTGACCGGGCGGCTTAGGGATTTTTTTAAAAAAAGTTGTTCAGACATCGAGGGCTAATTCTGTTTCCGATGATAAAAACGCATCTGTTTCCACCGAAAAACCTTTCAGGGGATGGTTTGCAACAGTTTGGCACCATTTTTGAGTGAATTGCAGAACGTGAGAACTTTTGAAGAAATTGTGACCGAGCGGCTTAGGGATTTTTTTAAAAAAAGCTGTTCAGACATCAAGGGCTAATCCTGTTTCCGATGATAAAAACCCACCTGTTTCCACCGAAAAACCTTTCAGGGGATGGTTTGCAACAGTTTGGCACCATTTTTGAGTGAATTGCAGAACGTCAGAAATTTTGAAGAAATTGTGACCGCGCGGCTTAGGGATTTTTTTAAAAAAAGTTGTTCAGACATCGAGGGCTTATTCTGTTTCCGATGATAAAAACGCATCTTTTTCCACCAATAAACCTTTGAGTGGATGGTCTGCAACAGTTTGCAACCATTTTTGAGTGAATTGCAGAACGTCAGAAATTTTGAAGAAATTGTGACCGCGCGGCTTAGGGATTTTTTCAAAAAAAAGTTCGTCAGACATCGAAGGCTAATTCTGTTTCCGATGATAAAAACCCACCTATTTCCACCGAAAAACCTTTCAGGTGATGGTTTGCAACAGTTTGGTACCGTTTATGAGTGAATTGCAGAACGTCAGAAATTTTGAAGAAATTGTGACCGCGCGGCTTAGGGATTTTTTTAAAAAAAGTTGTTCAGACATCGAGGGCTTATTCTGTTTCCGATGATAAAAACGCATCTGTTTCCACCAATAAACCTTTGAGTGGATGGTTTGCAACAGTTTGCCACCATTTTTGAGTGAATTGCAGAACGTCAGAACTTTTGAAGAAATTGTGACCGAGCGGCTTAGGGATTTTTTTTAAAAAAGCTGTTCAGACATCAAGGGCTAATCCTGGTTCCGATGATAAAAACCCACCTGTTTCCACCGAAAAACCTTTGAGGGGATGGTTTGCAACAGTTTGGCACCATTTTTGAGTGAATTGCAGAACGTCAGAAATTTTGAAGAAATTGTGACCGCGCGGCTTAGGGATTTCTTCAAACAAAAGTTGTTCAGACATCGAGGGCTAATTCTGTTTCCGATGATAAAAACCCACCTGTTTCCACCGAAAAACCTTTCAGGGGATGGTTTGCAACAGTTGGGCACCATTTATGAGGGAATTGCAGAACGTCAGAAATTTTGAAGAAATTGTGACCGCGCGGCTTAGGGATTTTTTTAAAAAAAGTTGTTCAGACATCGAGGGCTTATTCTGTTTCCGATGATAAAAACCCACCTGTTTCCACCGAAAAACCTTTCAGGGGATGGTTTGCAACAGTTTGGCACCATTTATGAGTGAATTGCAGAACGTCAGATATTTTGAAGAAATTGTGACCGCGCGGCTTAGGGATTTTTTTTTAAAAAGTTGTTCAGACATCGAGGGCTTATTCTGTTTCCGATGATAAAAACACATCAGTTTCCACCGAAAAACCTTTGAGGGGATGGTCTACAACAGTTTGGCACCATTTTTGAGTGAATTGCAGAACGTCAGAAATTTTGAAGAAATTGTGACCGCGCGGCTTAGGGATTTTTTCAAAAAAAAGTTGTTCAGACATCGAGGGCTAATTCTGTTTCCGCTGATAAAAACCCACCTGTTTCCACCTAAAAACCTTTCAGGGGATGGTTTGCAACAGTTTGGTGCCATTTATGAGTGAATTGCAGAACGTCAGAAATTTTGAAGAAATTGTCACCGCGTTGCATAGGGATTTTTTTTAAAAAAGTTGTTCAGACATCGAGGGCTTATTCTGTTTCCGATGATAAAAACGCATCTGTTTCCACCGAAAAACCTTTGAGGGGATGATTTGCAACAGTTTGGCAGCATTTTTGAGTGAATTGCAGAACGTCAGAAATTTTGAAGAAATTGTGACCGCGCGGCTTAGGGATTTTTTCCAAAAGAAGTTGTTCATACATCGAGGGCTAATTCTGTTTCCGCTGATAAAAAACCAACTGTTTCCATCGAAAAACCTTTCAGGGAATGGTTTGCAACAGTTTGGTAACATTTAGGAGTGAATTGCAGAACGTCAGAAATTTTGAAGAAATTGTGACCGCGCGGCTTAGGGATTTTTTAAAAAAAAGTTTTTCAGACATCGAGGGCTTATTCTGTTTCCGATGATAAAAACACATCAGTTTCCACCGAAAAACCTTTGAGGGGACGGTCTGCAACAGTTTGGCACCATTTATGAGTGAATTGCAGAACGTCAGAAATTTTGAAGAAATTGTGACCGCGCAGCTTAGGGATTTTTTCAAAAAAAAGTTGTTCAGACATCGAGGGCTAATTCTGTTTCCGCTGATAAAAACCCACCTGTTTCCACCGAAAAACCTTTGAGGGGATGGTCTGCAACAGTTTGGCACCATTTTTGAGTGAATTGCAGAACGTCAGAAATGTTGAAGATATTGTGACCGCGCGGCTTAGGGATTTTTTCAAAAAAAAGTTGTTCAGACATCGAGGGCTAATTCTGTTTCCGCTGATAAAAACCCACCTGTTTCCACCGAAAAACCTTTCAGGGGATGGTTTGCAACAGTTTGGTGCCATTTATGAGTGAATTGCAGAACGTCAGAAATTTTGAAGAAATTGTGACCGCGCGGCTTAGGGATTTTTTCAAAAAAAAGTTGTTCAGACATCGAGGGCTAATTCTGTTTCCGCTGATAAAAACCCACCTGTCTCCACCGAAAAACCTTTCAGGGGATGGTTTGCAACAGTTTGGTACCATTTATGAGTGAAGTGCAGAACGTCAGAAATTTTGAAGAAATTGTGAGCGCGCGGCTTAGGGATTTCTTCAAACAAAAGTTGTTCAGACATCGAGGGCTAATTCTGTTTCCGATGATAAAAACCCACCTGTTTCCACCGAAAAACCTTTCAGGGGATGGTTTGCAACAGTTTGGCACCATTTATGAGTGAATTGCAGAACGTCAGAAATTTTGAAGAAATTGTGACCGCGCGGCTTAGGGATTTTTTTAAAAAAAGTTGTTCAGACATCGAGGGCTTATTCTGTTTCCAATGATAAAAACACATCTGTTTCCACCAAAAAACCTTTGAGGGGATGCTCTGCAACAGTTTGGCACCATTTTTGAGTGAATTGCAGAACGTCAGAAATTTTGAAGAAATTGTGACCGCGCGGCTTAGGGATTTTTTCAAAAAAAAGTTGTTCAGACATCGAGGGCTAATTCTGTTTCCGCTGATAAAAACCCACCTGTTTCCACCGAAAAACCTTTCAGGGGATGGTTTGCAACAGTTTGGTGCCATTTATGAGTGAATTGCAGAACGTCAGAAATTTTGAAGAAATTGTGACCGCGCGGCTTAGGGATTTTTTCAAAAAAAAGTTGTTCAGACATCGAGGGCTAATTCTGTTTCCGCTGATAAAAACCCACCTGTCTCCACCGAAAAACCTTTCAGGGGATGGTTTGCAACAGTTTGGTACCATTTATGAGTGAAGTGCAGAACGTCAGAAATTTTGAAGAAATTGTGACCGCGCGGCTTAGGGATTTCTTCAAACAAAAGTTGTTCAGACATCGAGGGCTAATTCTGTTTCCGATGATAAAAACCCACCTGTTTCCACCGAAAAACCTTTCAGGGGATGGTTTGCAACAGTTTGGCACCATTTATGAGTGAATTGCAGAACGTCAGAAATTTTGAAGAAATTGTGACCGCGCGGCTTAGGGATTTTTTTAAAAAAAGTTGTTCAGACATCGAGGGCTTATTCTGTTTCCAATGATAAAAACACATCTGTTTCCACCAAAAAACCTTTGAGGGGATGCTCTGCAACAGTTTGGCACCATTTTTGAGTGAATTGCAGAACGTCAGAAATTTTGAAGAAATTGTGACCGCGCGGCTTAGGGATTTTTTCAAAAAAAAGTTGTTCAGACATCGAGGGCTAATTCTGTTTCCGCTGATAAAAACCCACCTGTTTCCACCAAAAAACCTTTCAGGGGATGTTTTGCAACAGTTTGGTACCATTTATGAGTGAATTGCAGATATCAGAAATTTTGAAGAAATTGTGACCGCGCGGCTTAGGGATTTTTTCAAAAAAAAGTTGTTCAGACATCGAGGGCTAATTCTGTTTCCGCTGATAAAAACCCACCTGTTTCCACCGAAAAACCTTTCAGGGGATGGTTTGCTACAGTTTGGTGCCATTTATGAGTGAATTGCAGAACGTCATAAATTTTGAAGAAATTGTGACCGCGCGGCTTAGGGATTTTTTCAAAAAAAAGTTGTTCAGACATCGAGGGCTAATTCTGTTTCCGCTGATAAAAACCCACCTGTCTCCACCGAAAAACCTTTGAGGGGATGGTTTGCAACAGTTTGGCACCATTTTAGAGTGAATTGCGGAACGTCAGAAATTTTGAAGAAATTGTGACCGGGCGGCTTAGGGATTTTTTTGAAAAAAGTTGTTCAGACATCGAGGGCTAATTCTGTTTCCGATGATAAAAACGCATCTGTTTCCACCGAAAAACCTTTCAGGGGATGGTTTGCAACAGTTTGGCACCATTTTTGATTGAATTGCAGAACGTCAGAACTTTTGAAGAAATTGTGACCGAGCGGCTTAGGGATTTTTTTAAAAAAAGCTGTTCAGACATCAAGGGCTAATCCTGTTTCCGATGATAAAAACCCACCTGTTTCCACCGAAAAACCTTTCAGGGGATGGTTTGCAACAGTTTGGCACCATTTTTGAGTGAATTGCAGAACGTCAGAAATTTTGAAGAAATTGTGACCGCGCGGCTTAGGGATTTTTTTAAAAAAAGTTGTTCAGACATCGAGGGCTTATTCTGTTTCCGATGATAAAAACGCATCTGTTTCCACCAATAAACCTTTGAGTGGATGGTCTGCAACAGTTTGCAACCATTTTTGAGTGAATTGCAGAACGTCAGAAATTTTGAAGAAATTGTGACCGCGCGGCTTAGGGATTTTTTCAAAAAAAAGTTCGTCAGACATCGAAGGCTAATTCTGTTTCCGATGATAAAAACCCACCTATTTCCACCGAAAAACCTTTCAGGGGATGGTTTGCAACAGTTTGGTACCGTTTATGAGTGAATTGCAGAACGTCAGAAATTTTGAAGAAATTGTGACCGCGCGGCTTAGGGATTTTTTTAAAAAAAGTTGTTCAGACATCGAGGGCTTATTCTGTTTCCGCTGATAAAAACCCACCTGTTTCCACCGAAAAACCTTCCAGGGGATGGTTTGCAACAGTTTGGTGCCATTTATGAGTGAATTGCAGAACGTCAGAAATTTTGAAGAAATTGTGACCGCGCGGCTTAGGGATTTTTTCAAAAAAAAGTTGTTCAGACATCGAGGGCTAATTCTGTTTCCGCTGATAAAAACCCACCTGTCTCCACCGAAAAACCTTTCAGGGGATGGTTTGCAACAGTTTGGTACCATTTATGAGTGAAGTGCAGAACGTCAGAAATTTTGAAGAAATTGTGACCGCGCGGCTTAGGGATTTCTTCAAACAAAAGTTGTTCAGACATCGAGGGCTAATTCTGTTTCCGATGATAAAAACCCACCTGTTTCCACCGAAAAACCTTTCAGGGGATGGTTTGCAACAGTTTGGCACCATTTTTGAGTGAATTGCAGAACGTCAGAAATTTTGAAGAAATTGTGACCGCGCGGCTTAGGGATTTATTTAAAAAAAGTTGTTCAGACATCGAGGGCTTATTCTGTTTCCGATGATAAAAACACATCTGTTTCCACCGAAAAACGTTTGAGGGGATGGTCTGCAACAGTTTGGCACCATTTTTGAGTGAATTGCAGAACGTCAGAAATTTTGAAGAAATTGTGACCGCGCGGCTTAGGGATTTTTTCAAAAAAAAGTTGGTCAGACATCGAAGGCTAATTCTGTTTCCGATGATAAAAACCCACCTATTTCCACCGAAACACCTTTCAGGGGATGGTTTGCAACAGTTTGGTACCGTTTATGAGTGAATTGCAGAACGTCAGAAATTTTGAAGAAATTGTGACCGCGCGGCTTAGGGATTTTTTTAAAAAAAGTTGTTCAGACATCGAGGGCTTATTCTGTTTCCGATGATAAAAACACATCAGTTTCCACCGAAAAACCTTTGAGGGGATGGTCTACAACAGTTTGGCACCATTTTTGAGTGAATTGCAGAACGTCAGAAATTTTGAAGAAATTGTGACCGCGCGGCTTAGGGATTTTTTCAAAAAAAAGTTGTTCAGACATCGAGGGCTAATTCTGTTTCCGCTGATAAAAACCCACCTGTTTCCACCGAAAAACCTTTCAGGGGATGGTTTGCAACAGTTTGGTGCCATTTATGAGTGAATTGCAGAACGTCAGAAATTTTGAAGAAATTGTCACCGCGTTGCATAGGGATTTTTTTAAAAATAAGTTGTTCAGACATCGAGGGCTAATTCTGTTTCCGCTGATAAAAACCCACCTGTCTCCACCGAAAAACCTTTCAGGGGATGGTTTGCAACAGTTTGGTACCATTTATGAGTGAAGTGCAGAACGTCAGAAATTTTGAAGAAATTGTGACCGCGCGGCTTAGGGATTTCTTCAAACAAAAGTTGTTCAGACATCGAGGGCTAATTCTGTTTCCGATGATAAAAACCCACCTGTTTCCACCGAAAAACCTTTCAGGGGATGGTTTGCAACAGTTTGGCACCATTTATGAGTGAATTGCAGAACGTCAGAAATTTTGAAGAAATTGTGACCGCGCGGCTTAGGGATTTTTTTTAAAAAAGTTGTTCAGACATCGAGGGCTTATTCTGTTTCCAATGATAAAAACACATCTGTTTCCACCAAAAAACCTTTCAGGGGATGTTTTGCAACAGTTTGGTACCATTTATGAGTGAATTGCAGATATCAGAAATTTTGAAGAAATTGTGACCGCGCGGCTTAGGGATTTTTTCAAAAAAAAGTTGTTCAGACATCGAGGGCTAATTCTGTTTCCGCTGATAAAAACCCACCTGTTTCCACCGAAAAACCTTTCAGGGGATGGTTTGCAACAGTTTGGTGCCATTTATGAGTGAATTGCAGAACGTCATAAATTTTGAAGAAATTGTGACCGCGCGGCTTAGGGATTTTTTCAAAAAAAAGTTGTTCAGACATCGAGGGCTAATTCTGTTTCCGCTGATAAAAACGCACCTGTTTCCACCGAAAAACCTTTGAGGGGATGGTCTCCAACAGTTTGGCACCATTTTTGAGTGAATTGCAGAACGTCAGAAATTTTGAAGAAATTGTGATCGCGCGGCTTAGGGATTTTTTCAAAAAAAAGTTGTTCAGACATCGAGGGCTAATTATGTTTCCGCTGATAAAAACCCACCTGTTTCCTCCGAAAAACCTTTCAGGGGATGGTTTGCAACAGTTTGGCACCATTTATGAGTGAATTGCAGATCGTCAGAAATTTTGAAGAAATTGTGACCGCGCGGCTTAGGGATTTTTTTAAAAACAGTTGTTCAGACATCGAGGGCTTATTCTGTTTCCGATGATAAAAACCCACCTGTTTCCACCGAAAAACCTTTCAGGGGATGGTTTGCAACAGTTTGGTACCATTTATGAGTGAATTGCAGAACGTCAGAAATTTTGAAGAAATTGTGACCGCGCGGCTTAGGGATTTTTTTAAAAAAAGTTGTTCAGACATCGAGGGCTTATTCTGTTTCCGATGATAAAAACACATCAGTTTCCACCGAAAAACCTTTGAGGGGATGGTCAGCAACAGTTTGGCAGCATTTTTGAGTGAATTGCAGAACGTCAGAAATTTTGAAGAAATTGTGACCGCGCGGCTTAGGGATTTTTTCAAAAAAAAGTTGTTCATACATCGAGGGCTAATTCTGTTTCCGCTGATAAAAACCCACCTGTTTCCACCGAAAAACCTTTCAGGGGATGGTTTGCAACAGTTTGGTACCATTTATGAGTGAATTGCAGAACGTCAGAAATATTGAAGAAATTGTGACCGCGCGGCTTAGGGATTTTTTTAAAAAAAAGTTGTTCAGACATCGAGGGCTTATTCTGTTTCCGATGATAAAAACACATCAGTTTCCACCGAAAAACCTTTGAGGGGATGGTCTGCAACAGTTTGGCAGCATTTTTGAGTGAATTGCAGAACGTCAGAAATTTTGAAGAAATTGTGACCTCGCGGCTTAGGGATTTTTTCAAAAAAAAGTTGTTCAGTAATCGAGGGCTAATTCTGTTTCCGCTGATAAAAACCCACCTGTTTCCACCGAAAAACCTTTGAGGGTATGGTCTGCAACAGTTTGGCACCATTTTTGAGTGAATTGCAGAACGTCAGAAATTTTGAAGAAATTGTGACCGCGCGGCTTAGGGATTTTTTCAAAAAAAAGTTGTTCAGACATCGAGGGCTAATTCTGTTTCCGCTGATAAAAACCCACCTGTTTCCACCGAAAAACCTTTCAGGGGATGGTTTGCAACAGTTTGGAGCGATTTATGAGTGAATTGCAGAACGTCAGAAATTTTGAAGAAATTGTGACCGCGCGGCTTAGGGATTTTTTCAAAAAAAAGTTGTTCAGACATCGAGGGCTAATTCTGTTTCCGATGATAAAAACCCACCTGTTTCCACCGAAAAACCTTTCAGGGGATGGTTTGCAACAGTTTGGCGCCATTTATGAGTGAATTGCAGAACGTCAGAAATTTTGAAGAAATTGTCACCGCGTTGCATAGGGATTTTTTTAAAAAAAGTTGTTCAGACATCGAGGGCTTATTCTGTTTCCGATGATAAAAACGCATCTGTTTCCACCGAAAAACCTTTGAGGGGATGATTTGCAACAGTTTGGCAGCATTTTTGAGTGAATTGCAGAACGTCAGAAATTTTGAAGAAATTGTGACCGCGCGGCTTAGGGATTTTTTCCAAAAGAAGTTGTTCATACATCGAGGGCTAATTCTGTTTCCGCTGATAAAAACCCAACTGTTTCCATCGAAAAACCTTTCAGGGAATGGTTTGCAACAGTTTGGTAACATTTAGGAGTGAATTGCAGAACGTCAGAAATTTTGAAGAAATTGTGACCGCGCGGCTTAGGGATTTTTTTAAAAAAAGTTGTTCAGACATCGAGGGCTTATTCTGTTTCTGATGATAAAAACACATCAGTTTCCACCGAAAAACCTTTGAGGGGATGGTCAGCAACAGTTTGGCAGCATTTTTGAGTGAATTGCAGAACGTCAGAAATTTTGAAGAAATTGTGACCGCGCGGCTTAGGGATTTTTTTTAAAAAAGTTGTTCAGACATCGAGGGCTTATTCTGTTTCCAATGATAAAAACACATCTGTTTCCACCAAAAAACCTTTGAGGGGATGCTCTGCAACAGTTTGGCACCATTTTTGAGTGAATTGCAGAACGTAAGAAATTTTGAAGAAATTGTGACCGCGCGGCTTAGGGATTTTTTCAAAAAAAAGTTGTTCAGACATCGAGGGCTAATTCTGTTTCCGCAGATAAAAACCCACCTGTTTCCACCAAAAAACCTTTCAGGGGATGTTTTGCAACAGTTTGGTACCATTTATGAGTGAATTGCAGATATCAGAAATTTTGAAGAAATTGTGACCGCGCGGCTTAGGGATTTTTTCAAAAAAAAGTTGTTCAGACATCGAGGGCTAATTCTGTTTCCGCTGATAAAAACCCACCTGTTTCCACCGAAAAACCTTTCAGGGGATGGTTTGCAACAGTTTGGTGCCATTTATGAGTGAATTGCAGAACGTCATAAATTTTGAAGAAATTGTGACCGCGCGGCTTAGGGATTTTTTCAAAAAAAAGTTGTTCAGACATCGAGGGCTTATTCTGTTTCCGCTGATAAAAACGCACCTGTTTCCACCGAAAAACCTTTGAGGGGATGGTCTCCAACAGTTTGGCACCATTTTTGAGTGAATTGCAGAACGTCAGAAATTTTGAAGAAATTGTGACCGCGCGGCTTAGGGATTTTTTCAAAAAAAAGTTGTTCAGACATCGAGGGCTAATTATGTTTCCGCTGATAAAAACCCACCTGTTTCCTCCGAAAAACCTTTCAGGGGATGGTTTGCAACAGTTTGGCACCATTTATGAGTGAATTGCAGAACGTCAGAAATTTTGAAGAAATTGTGACCGCGCGGCTTAGGGATTTTTTTAAAAACAGTTGTTCAGACATCGAGGGCTTATTCTGTTTCCGATGATAAAAACCCACCTGTTTCCACCGAAAAACCTTTCAGGGGATGGTTTGCAACAGTTTGGTACCATTTATGAGTGAATTGCAGAACGTCAGAAATTTTGAAGAAATTGTGACCGCGCGGCTTAGGGATTTTTTTAAAAAAAGTTGTTCAGACATCGAGGGCTTATTCTGTTTCCGATGATAAAAACACATCAGTTTCCACCGAAAAACCTTTGAGGGGATGGTCAGCAACAGTTTGGCAGCATTTTTGAGTGAATTGCAGAACGTCAGAAATTTTGAAGAAATTGTGACCGCGCGGCTTAGGGATTTTTTCAAAAAAAAGTTGTTCATACATCGAGGGCTAATTCTGTTTCCGCTGATAAAAACCCACCTGTTTCCACCGAAAAACCTTTCAGGGGATGGTTTGCAACAGTTTGGTACCATTTATGAGTGAATTGCAGAACGTCAGAAATATTGAAGAAATTGTAACCGCGCGGCTTAGGGATTTTTTTTAAAAAAAGTTGTTCAGACATCGAGGGCTTATTCTGTTTCCGATGATAAAAACACATCAGTTTCCACCGAAAAACCTTTGAGGGGATGGTCTGCAACAGTTTGGCAGCATTTTTGAGTGAATTGCAGAACGTCAGAAATTTTGAAGAAATTGTGACCGCGCGGCTTAGGGATTTTTTCAAAAAAAAGTTGTTCAGTAATCGAGGGCTAATTCTGTTTCCGCTGATAAAAACCCACCTGTTTCCACCGAAAAACCTTTGAGGGTATGGTCTGCAACAGTTTGGCACCATTTTTGAGTGAATTGCAGAACGTCAGAAATTTTGAAGAAATTGTGACCGCGCGGCTTAGGGATTTTTTCAAAAAAAAGTTGTTCAGACATCGAGGGCTAATTCTGTTTCCGCTGATAAAAACCCACCTGTTTCCACCGAAAAACCTTTCAGGGGATGGTTTGCAACAGTTTGGAGCGATTTATGAGTGAATTGCAGAACGTCAGAAATTTTGAAGAAATTGTGACCGCGCGGCTTAGGGATTTTTTCAAAAAAAAGTTGTTCAGACATCGAGGGCTAATTCTGTTTCCGATGATAAAAACCCACCTGTTTCCACCGAAAAACCTTTCAGGGGATGGTTTGCAACAGTTTGGCGCCATTTATGAGTGAATTGCAGAACGTCAGAAATTTTGAAGAAATTGTCACCGCGTTGCATAGGGATTTTTTTTAAAAAAGTTGTTCAGACATCTAGGGCTTATTCTGTTTCCGATGATAAAAACGCATCTGTTTCCACCGAAAAACCTTTGAGGGGATGATTTGCAACAGTTTGGCACCATTTATGAGTGAATTGCAGAACGTCAGAAATTTTGAAGAAATTGTGACCGCGCGGCTTAGGGATTTTTTCCAAAAGAAGTTGTTCATACATCGAGGGCTAATTCTGTTTCCGCTGATAAAAACCCAACTGTTTCCATCGAAAAACCTTTCAGGGAATTGTTTGAAACAGTTTGGTAACATTTAGGAGTGAATTGCAGAACGTCAGAAATTTTGAAGAAATTGTGACCGCGCGGCTTAGGGATTTTTTTAAAAAAAGTTTTTCAGACATCGAGGGCTTATTCTGTTTCCGATGATAAAAACACATCAGTTTCCACCGAAAAACCTTTGAGGGGACGGTCTGCAACAGTTTGGCACCATTTATGAGTGAATTGCAGAACGTCAGAAATTTTGAAGAAATTGTGACCGCGCGGCTTAGGGATTTTTTCAAAAAAAAGTTGTTCAGACATCGAGGGCTAATTCTGTTTCCGCTGATAAAAACCCACCTGTTTCCACCGAAAAACCTTTCAGGGGATGGTTTGCAACAGTTTGGTGCCATTTATGAGTGAATTGCAGAACGTCAGAAATTTTGAAGAAATTGTGACCGCGCGGCTTAGGGATTTTTTCAAAAATAAGTTGTTCAGACATCGAGGGCTAATTCTGTTTCCGCTGATAAAAACCCACCTGTCTCCACCGAAAAACCTTTCAGGGGATGGTTTGCAACAGTTTGGTACCATTTATGAGTGAAGTGCAGAACGTCAGAAATTTTGAAGAAATTGTGACCGCGCGGCTTAGGGATTTCTTCAAACAAAAGTTGTTCAGACATCGAGGGCTAATTCTGTTTCCGCTGATAAAAACCCACCTGTTTCCACCGAAAAACCTTTCAGGGGATGGTTTGCAACAGTTTGGCACCATTTATGAGTGAATTGCAGAACGTCAGAAATTTTGAAGAAATTGTGACCGCGCGGCTTAGGGATTTTTTTAAAAACAGTTGTTCAGACATCGAGGGCTTATTCTGTTTCCGATGATAAAAACCCACCTGTTTCCACCAAAAAACCTTTCAGGGGATGGTTTGCAACAGTTTGGTACCATTTATGAGTGAATTGCAGAACGTCAGAAATTTTGAAGAAATTGTGACCGCGCGGCTTAGGGATTTTTAAAAAAAAAGTTGTTCAGACATCGAGGACTTATTCTGTTTCCGATGATAAAAACACATCAGTTTCCACCGAAAAACCTTTGAGGGGATGGTCAGCAACAGTTTGGCAGCATTTTTGAGTGAATTGCAGAACGTCAGAAATTTTGAAGAAATTGTGACCGCGCGGCTTAGGGATTTTTTCAAAAAAAAGTTGTTCATACATCGAGGGCTAATTCTGTTTCCGCTGATAAAAACCCACCTGTTTCCACTGAAAAACCTTTCAGGGGATGGTTCGCAACAGTTTGGTACCATTTATGAGTGAATTGCAGAACGTCAGAAATATTGAAGAAATTGTGACCGCGCGGCTTAGGGATTTTTTTAAAAAAAAGTTGTTCAGACATCGAGGGCTTATTCTGTTTCCGATGATAAAAACACATCAGTTTCCACCGAAAAACCTTTGAGGGGATAGTCTGCAACAGTTTGGCAGCATTTTTGAGTGAATTGCAGAACGTCAGAAATTTTGAAGAAATTGTGACCGCGCGGCTTAGGGATTTTTTCAAAAAAAAGTTGTTCAGTAATCGAGGGCTAATTCTGTTTCCGCTGATAAAAACCCACCTGTTTCCACCGAAAAACCTTTGAGGGGATGGTCTGCAACAGTTTGGCACCATTTTTGAGTGAATTGCAGAACGTCAGAAATTTTGAAGAAATTGTGACCGCGCGGCTTAGGGATTTTTTCAAAAAAAAGTTGTTCAGACATCGAGGGCTAATTCTGTTTCCGCTGATAAAAACCCACCTGTTTCCACCGAAAAACCTTTCAGGGGATGGTTTGCAACAGTTTGGAGCGATTTATGAGTGAATTGCAGAACGTCAGAAATTTTGAAGAAATTGTGACCGCGCGGCTTAGGGATTTTTTCAAAAAAAAGTTGTTCAGACATCGAGGGCTAATTCTGTTTCCGATGATAAAAACCCACCTGTTTCCACCGAAAAACCTTTCAGGGGATGGTTTGCAACAGTTTGGCGCCATTTATGAGTGAATTGCAGAACGTCACAAATTTTGAAGAAATTGTCACCGCGTTGCATAGGGATTTTTTTTAAAAAAGTTGTTCAGACATCGAGGGCTTATTCTGTTTCCGATGATAAAAACGCATCTGTTTCCACCGAAAAACCTTTGAGGAGATGATTTGCAACAGTTTGGCAGCATTTTTGAGTGAATTGCAGAACGTCAGAAATTTTGAAGAAATTGTGACCGCGCGGCTTAGGGATTTTTTCCAAAAGAAGTTGTTCATACATCGAGGGCTAATTCTGTTTCCGCTGATAAAAACCCAACTGTTTCCATCGAAAAACCTTTCAGGGAATGGTTTGCAACAGTTTGGTAACATTTAGGAGTGAATTGCAGAACGTCAGAAATTTTGAAGAAATTGTGACCGCGCGGCTTAGGGATTTTTTTTAAAAAAGTTTTTCAGACATCGAGGGCTTATTCTGTTTCCGATGATAAAAACACATCAGTTTCCACCGAAAAACCTTTGAGGGGACGGTCTGCAACAGTTTGGCACCATTTATGAGTGAATTGCAGAACGTCAGAAATTTTGAAGAAATTGTGACCGCGCGGCTTAGGGATTTTTTTTTAAAAAAGTTGTTCAGACATCGAGGGCTAATTCTGTTTCCGCTGATAAAAACCCACCTGTTTCCACCGAAAAACCTTTGAGGGGATGGTCTGCAACAGTTTGGCACCATTTTTGAGTGAATTGCAGAACGTCAGAAATTTTGAAGAAATTGTGACCGCGCGGCTTAGGGATTTTTTCAAAAAAAAGTTGTTCAGACATCGAGGGCTAATTCTGTTTCCGCTGATAAAAACCCACCTGTTTCCACCGAAAAACCTTTCAGGGGATGGTTTGCAACAGTTTGGTGCCATTTATGAGTGAATTGCAGAACGTCAGAAATTTTGAAGAAATTGTGACCGCGCGGCTTAGGGATTTTTTCAAAAAAAAGTTGTTCAGACATCGAGGGCTAATTCTGTTTCCGCTGATAAAAACGCACCTGTTTCCACCGAAAAACCTTTGAGGGGATGGTCTCCAACAGTTTGGCACCATTTTTGAGTGAATTGCAGAAAGTCAGAAATTTTGAAGAAATTGTGACCGCGCGGCTTAGGGATTTTTTCAAAAAAAAGTTGTTCAGACATCGAGGGCTAATTATGTTTCCGCTGATAAAAACCCACCTGTTTCCTCCGAAAAACCTTTCAGGGGATGGTTTGCAACAGTTTGGCACCATTTATGAGTGAATTGCAGAACGTCAGAAATTTTGAAGAAATTGTGACCGCGCGGCTTAGGGATTTTTTTAAAAACAGTTGTTCAGACATCGAGGGCTTATTCTGTTTCCGATGATAAAAACCCACCTGTTTCCACCGAAAAACCTTTCAGGGGATGGTTTGCAACAGTTTGGTACCATTTATGAGTGAATTGCAGAACGTCAGAAATTTTGAAGAAATTATGACCGCGCGGCTTAGGGATTTTTTTAAAAAAAGTTGTTCAGACATCGAGGGCTTATTCTGTTTCCGATGATAAAAACACATCAGTTTCCACCGAAAAACCTTTGAGGGGATGGTCAGCAACAGTTTGGCAGCATTTTTGAGTGAATTGCAGAACGTCAGAAATTTTGAAGAAATTGTGACCGCGCGGCTTAGGGATTTTTTCAAAAAAAAGTTGTTCATACATCGAGGGCTAATTCTGTTTCCGCTGATAAAAACCCACCTGTTTCCACCGAAAAACCTTTCAGGGGATGGTTTGCAACAGTTTGGTACCATTTATGAGTGAATTGCAGAACGTCAGAAATATTGAAGAAATTGTGACCGCGCGGCTTAGGGATTTTTTTTAAAAAAAGTTGTTCAGACATCGAGGGCTTGTTCTGTTTCCGATGATAAAAACACATCAGTTTCCACCGAAAAACCTTTGAGGGGATGGTCTGCAACAGTTTGGCAGCATTTTTGAGTGAATTGCAGAACGTCAGAAATTTTGAAGAAATTGTGACCGCGCGGCTTAGGGATTTTTTCAAAAAAAAGTTGTTCAGACATCGAGGGCTAATTCTGTTTCCGCTGATAAAAACCCACCTGTTTCCACAGAAAAACCTTTGAGGGGATGGTCTGCAACAGTTTGGCACCATTTTTGAGTGAATTGCAGAACGTCAGAAATTTTGAAGAAATTGTGACCGCGCGGCTTAGGGATTTTTTCAAAAAAAAGTTGTTCAGACATCGAGGGCTAATTCTGTTTCCGCTGATAAAAACCCACCTGTTTCCACCGAAATACCTTTCAGGGGATGGTTTGCAACAGTTTGGAGCGATTTATGAGTGAATTGCAGAACGTCAGAAATTTTGAAGAAATTGTGACCGCGCGGCTTAGGGATTTTTTCAAAAAAAAGTTGTTCAGACATCGAGGGCTAATTCTGTTTCCGATGATAAAAACCCACCTGTTTCCACCGAAAAACCTTTCAGGGGATGGTTTGCAACAGTTTGGCGCCATTTATGAGTGAATTGCAGAACGTCAGAAATTTTGAAGAAATTGTGACCGCGCGGCTTAGGGATTTTTTTAAAAAAAGTTGTTCAGACATCGAGGGCTTATTCTGTTTCCGATGATAAAAACCCACCTCTTTCCACCGAAAAACCTTTCAGGGGATGGTTTGCAACAGTTTGGCACCATTTTTGAGTGAATTGCAGAACGTCAGAAATTTTGAAGAAATTGTGACCGCGCGGCTTAGGGATTTTTTCAAAAAAAAGTTGTTCAGACATCGAGGGCTAATTCTGTTTCCGCAGATAAAAACCCACCTGTTTCCACCAAAAAACCTTTCAGGGTATGTTTTGCAACAGTTTGGTACCATTTATGAGTGAATTGCAGATATCAGAAATTTTGAAGAAATTGTGACCGCGCGGCTTAGGGATTTTTTCAAAAAAAAGTTGTTCAGACATCGAGGGCTAATTCTGTTTCCAATGATAAAAACCCTCCTGTTTCCACCGAAAAACCTTTCAATGGATGGTTTGCAACAGTTTGGCACCATTTAGGAGTGAATTGCAGAACGTCAGAAATTTTGAAGAAATTGTGACCGCGCGGCTTAGGAATTTTTTCAAAAAAAGTTGTTCAGACATCGAGGGCTAATCCTGTTTCCGATTATAAAAACCCACCTGTTTCCACCAAAAAACCTTTCAGGGAATGGTTTGCAACAGTTTGGCACCATTTTTGAGTGAATTGCAGAACGTCAGAAATTTTGAACAAATTGTGACCGCGCGGCTTAGGGATTTTTTCAAAAAAAAGTTGTTCCGACATCGAGGGCTAATTCTGTTTCCGATGATAAAAACCCAGCTGTTTCCACCGAAAAACCTTTCAGGGGATGGTTTGCAACAGTTTGGTACCATTTATGAGTGAATTGCAGAACGTCAGAAATTTTGAAGAAATTGTGACCGCGCGGCTTAGGGATTTTTTCAAAAAAAAGTTGTTCAGACATCGAGGGCTAATTCTGTTTCCGCTGATAAAAACGCACCTGTTTCCACCGAAAAACCTTTGAGGGGATGGTCTCCAACAGTTTGGCACCATTTTTGAGTGAATTGCAGAACGTCAGAAATTTTGAAGAAATTGTGACCGCGCGGCTTAGGGATTTTTTCAAAAAAAAGTTGTTCAGACATCGAGGGCTAATTCTGTTTCCGCTGATAAAAACCCACCTGTTTCCACCGAAATACCTTTCAGGGGATGGTTTGCAACAGTTTGGAGCGATTTATGAGTGAATTGCAGAACGTCAGAAATTTTGAAGAAATTGTGACCGCGCGGCTTAGGGATTTTTTCAAAAAAAAGTTGTTCAGACATCGAGGGCTAATTCTGTTTCCGATGATAAAAACGCACCTGTTTCCACCGAAAAACCTTTCAGGGGATGGTTTGCAACAGTTTGGCGCCATTTATGAGTGAATTGCAGAACGTCAGAAATTTTGAAGAAATTGTGACCGCGCGGCTTAGGGATTTTTTTAAAAAAAGTTGTTCAGACATCGAGGGCTTATTCTGTTTCCGATGATAAAAACACATCTGTTTCCACCAAAAAACCTTTGAGGGGATGCTCTGCAACAGTTTGGCGCCATTTTTGAGTGAATTGCAGAACGTCAGAAATTTTGAAGAAATTGTGACCGCGCGGCTTAGGGATTTTTTCAAAAAAAAGTTGTTCAGACATCGAGGGCTAATTCTGTTTCCGCTGATAAAAACCCACCTGTTTCCACCAAAAAACCTTTCAGGGGATGTTTTGCAACAGTTTGGTACCATTTATGAGTGAATTGCAGATATCAGAAATTTTGAAGAAATTGTGACCGCGCGGCTTAGGGATTTTTTCAAAAAAAAGTTGTTCAGACATCGAGGGCTAATTCTGTTTCCAATGATAAAAACCCTCCTGTTTCCACCGAAAAACCTTTCAATGGATGGTTTGCAACAGTTTGGCACCATTTAGGAGTGAATTGCAGAACGTCAGAAATTTTGAAGAAATTGTGACCGCGCGGCTTAGGGATTTTTTCAAAAAAAGTTGTTCAGACATCGAGGGCTAATCCTGTTTCCGATTATAAAAACCCACCTGTTTCCACCAAAAAACCTTTCAGGGGATGGTTTGCAACAGTTTGGCACCATTTTTGAGTGAATTGCAGAACGTCAGAAATTTTGAAGAAATTGTGACCGCGCGGCTTAGGGATTTTTTCAAAAAAAAGTTGTTCCGACATCGAGGGCTAATTCTGTTTCCAATGATAAAAAACCACCTGTTTCCACCGAAAAACCTTTCAGGGGATGGTTTGCAAGAGTTTGGCACCATTTTTGATTGAATTGCAGAACGTCAGAAATTTTGAAGAAATTGTGACCACGCGGCTTAGGGATTTTTTCAAAAAAAAGTTGTTCAGACATCGAGGGCTAATTCTGTTTCCGCTGATAAAAACGCACCTGTTTCCACCGAAAAACCTTTGAGGGGATGGTCTCCAAAAGTTTGGCACCATTTTTGAGTGAATTGCAGAACGTCAGAAATTTTGAAGAAATTGTGTCCGCGCGGCTTAGGGATTTTTTCAAAAAAAAGTTGTTCAGACATCGAGGGCTAATTCTGTTTCCGCTGATAAAAATCCACCTGTTTCCTCGGAAAAACCTTTCAGGGGATGGTTTGCAACAGTTTGGCACCATTTATGAGTGAATTGCAGAACGTCAGAAATTTTGAAGAAATTGTAACCGCGAGGCTTAGGGATTTTTTTAAAAAAAGTTGTTCAGACATCGAGGGCTTATTCTGTTTCCGATGATAAAAACCCAGCTGTTTCCACCGAAAAACCTTTCAGGGGATGGTTTGCAACAGTTTGGTACCATTTATGAGTGAATTGCAGAACGTCAGAAATTTTGAAGAAATTGTGACCGCGCGGCTTAGGGATTTTTTTTAAAAAAGTTGTTCAGACATCGAGGGCTTATTCTGTTTCCGATGATAAAAACCCACCTGTTTCCACCGAAAAACCTTTCAGGGGATGGTTTGCAACAGTTTGGCACCATTTATGAGTGAATTGCAGAACGTCAGAAATTTTGAAGAAATTGTGACCGCGCGGCTTAGGGATTTTTTTAAAAACAGTTGTTCAGACATCGAGGGCTTATTCTGTTTCCGATGATAAAAACCCACCTGTTTCCACCGAAAAACCTTTCAGGGGATGGTTTGCAACAGTTTGGTACCATTTATGAGTGAATTGCAGAACGTCAGAAATTTTGAAGAAATTGTGACCGCGCAGCTTAGGGATTGTTTTAAAAAAAGTTGTTCAGACATCGAGGGCTAATCCTGTTTCCGATGATAAAAACCCACCTGTTTCCTCCGAAAAACCTTTCAGGGGATGGTTTGCAACAGTTTGGCACCATTTATGAGTGAATTGCAGAACGTCAGAAATTTTGAAGAAATTGTGACCGCGCGGCTTAGGGATTTTTTTAAAAACAGTTGTTCAGACATCGAGGGCTTATTCTGTTTCCGATGATAAAAACACATCAGTTTCCAAAGAAAAACCTTTGAGGGGATGGTCAGCAACAGTTTGGCAGCATTTTTGAGTGAATTGAAGAACGTCAGAAATTTTGAAGAAATTGTGACCGCGCGGCTTAGGGATTTTTTCAAAAAAAAGTTGTTCAGACATCGAGGGCTAATTCTGTTTCCGCTGATAAAAACCCACCTGTTTCCACCGAAAAACCTTTGAGGGGATGGTCTGCAACAGTTTGGCACCATTTTTGAGTGAATTGCAGAACGTCAGAAATTTTGAAGAAATTGTGACCGCGCGGCTTAGGGATTTTTTCAAAAAAAAGTTGTTCAGACATCGAGGGCTAATTCTGTTTCCGCTGATAAAAACCCACCTGTTTCCACCGAAATACCTTTCAGGGGATGGTTTGCAACAGTTTGGAGCGATTTATGAGTGAATTGCAGAACGTCAGAAATTTTGAAGAAATTGTGACCGCGCGGCTTAGGGATTTTTTCAAAAAAAAGTTGTTCAGACATCGAGGGCTAATTCTGTTTCCGCTGATAAAAACCCACCTGTTTCCACCGAAAAACCTTTCAGGGGATGGTTTGCAACAGTTTGGCGCCATTTATGAGTGAATTGCAGAACGTCAGAAATTTTGAAGAAATTGTGACCGCGCGGCTTAGGGATTTTTTTAAAAAAAGTTGTTCAGACATCGAGGGCTTATTCTGTTTCCGATGATAAAAACCCACCTCTTTCCACCGAAAAACCTTTCAGGGGATGGTTTGCAACAGTTTGGCACCATTTATGAGTGAATTGCAGAACGTCAGAAATTTTGAAGAAATTGTGACCGCGCGGCTTAGGGATTTTTTCAAAAAAAAGTTGTTCAGACATCGAGGGCTAATTCTGTTTCCGCAGATAAAAACCCACCTGTTTCCACCAAAAAACCTTTCAGGGTATGTTTTGCAACAGTTTGGTACCATTTATGAGTGAATTGCAGATATCAGAAATTTTGAAGAAATTGTGACCGCGCGGCTTAGGGATTTTTTCAAAAAAAAGTTGTTCAGACATCGAGGGCTAATTCTGTTTCCAATGATAAAAACCCTCCTGTTTCCACCGAAAAACCTTTCAATGGATGGTTTGCAACAGTTTGGCACCATTTAGGAGTGAATTGCAGAACGTCAGAAATTTTGAAGAAATTGTGACCGCGCGGCTTAGGAATTTTTTCAAAAAAAGTTGTTCAGACATCGAGGGCTAATCCTGTTTCCGATTATAAAAACCCACCTGTTTCCACCAAAAAACCTTTCAGGGAATGGTTTGCAACAGTTTGGCACCATTTTTGAGTTAATTGCAGAACGTCAGAAATTTTGAAGAAATTGTGACCGCGCGGCTTAGGGATTTTTTCAAAAAAAAGTTGTTCCGACATCGAGGGCTAATTCTGTTTCCAATGATAAAAACCCACCTGTTTCCACCGAAAAACCTTTCAGGGGATGGTTTGCAAGAGTTTGGCACCATTTATGAGTGAATTGCAGAACGTCAGAAATTTTGAAGAAATTGTGACCGCGCGGCTTAGGGATTTTTTCAAAAAAAAGTTGTTCAGACATCGAGGGCTAATTCTGTTTCCGCTGATAAAAACCCACCTGTTTCCACCGAAAAACCTTTGAGGGGATGGTCTGCAACAGTTTGGCACCATTTTTGAGTGAATTGCAGAACGTCAGAAATTTTGAAGAAATTGTGACCGCGCGGCTTAGGGATTTTTTCAAAAAAAAGTTGTTCAGACATCGAGGGCTAATTCTGTTTCCGCTGATAAAAACCCACCTGTTTCCACCGAAAAACCTTTCAGGGGATGGTTTGCAACAGTTTGGAGCGATTTATGAGTGAATTGCAGAACGTCAGAAATTTTGAAGAAATTGTGACCGCGCGGCTTAGGGATTTTTCCAAAAAAAAGTTGTTCAGACATTGAGGGCTAATTCTGTTTCCGATGATAAAAACCCACCTGTTTCCACCGAAAAACCTTTCAGGGGATGGTTTGCAACAGATTGGCGCCATTTATGAGTGAATTGCAGAACGTCAGAAATTTTGAAGAAATTGTGACCGCGCGGCTTAGGGATTTTTTTTAAAAAAGTTGTTCAGACATCGAGGGCTTATTCTGTTTCCGATGATAAAAACACATCTGTTTCCACCAAAAAACCTTTGATGGGATGGTCAGCAACAGTTTGGCAGCATTTTTGAGTGAATTGCAGAAGGTCAGAAATTTTGAAGAAATTGTGACCGCGCGGCTTAGGGATTTTTTTTAAAAAAAGTTGTTCATACATCGAGGGCTAATTCTGTTTCCGCTGATAAAAACCCACCTGTTTCCACCGAAAAACCTTTCAGGGGATGGTTTGCAACAGTTTGGTACCATTTATGAGTGAATTGCAGAACGTCAGAAATTTTGAAGAAATTGTGACCGCGCGGCTTAGGGATTTTTTTTAAAAAAAGTTGTTCAGACATCGCGGGCTTATTCTGTTTCCGATGATAAAAACACATCAGTTTCCACCAAAAAACCTTTGAGGGGATGGTCTGCAACAGTTTGGCAGCATTTTTGAGTGAATTGCAGAACGTCAGAAATTTTGAAGAAATTGTGACCGCGCGGCTTAGGGATTTTTTTAAAAAAAGTTGTTCAGACATCGAGGGCTAATTCTGTTTCCGCTGATAAAAACCCACCTGTTTCCACCGAAAAACCTTTGAGGGGATGGTCTGCAACAGTTTGGCACCATTTTTGAGTGAATTGCAGAACGTCAGAAATTTTGAAGAAATTGTGACAGCGCGGCTTAGGGATTTTTTCAAAAAAAAGTTGTTCAGACATCGAGGGCTAATTCTGTTTCCGCTGATAAAAACCCACCTGTTTCCACCGAAAAACCTTTCAGGGGATGGTTTGCAACAGTTTGGAGCGATTTATGAGTGAATTGCAGAACGTCAGAAATTTTGAAGAAATTGTGACCGCGCGGCTTAGGGATTTCTTCAAACAAAAGTTGTTCAGACATAGAGGGCTAATTCTGTTTCCGCTGATAAAAACCAACCTGTTTCCACCGAAAAACCTTTGAGGGGATGGTCTGCAACAGTTTGGCACCATTTTTGAGTGAATTGCAGAACGTCAGAAATTTTGAAGAAATTGTGACCGCGCGGCTTAGGGATTTTTTCAAAAAAAAGTTGTTCAGACATCGAGGGCTAATTCTGTTTCCGCTGATAAAAACCCACCTGTTTCCACCGAAAAACCTTTCAGGGGATGGTCTGCAACAGTTTGGCACCATTTTTGAGTGAATTGCAGAACGTCAGAAATTTTGAAGAAATTGTGACCGCGCGGCTTAGGGATTTTTTCAAAAAAAAGTTGTTCAGACATCGAGGGCTAATTCTGTTTCCGCTGATAAAAACCCACCTGTTTCCACCGAAAAACCTTTCAGGGGATGGTTTGCAACAGTTTGGAGCGATTTATGAGTGAATTGCAGAACGTCAGAAATTTTGAAGAAATTGTGACCGCGCGGCTTAGGGATTTCTTCAAACAAAAGTTGTACAGACATAGAGGGCTAATTCTGTTTCCGCTGATAAAAACCAACCTGTTTCCACCGAAAAACCTTTCAGGGGATGGTTTGCAACAGTTTGGTACCATTTATGAGTGAATTGCAGAACGTCAGAAATTTTGAAGAAATTGTGACCGCGCGGCTTAGGGATTTTTTTAAAAAAAGTTGTTCAGACATCGAGGGCTTATTCTGTTTCCGATGATAAAAACACATCAGTTTCCACCGAAAAACCTTTGAGGGGATGGTCAGCAACAGTTTGGCAGCATTTTTGAGTGAATTGCAGAACGTCAGAAATTTTGAAGAAATTGTGACCGCGCGGCTTAGGGATTTTTTCCAAAAAAAGATGTTCATACATCGAGGGCTAATTCTGTTTCCGCTGATAAAAACCCACCTGTTTCCACCGAAAAACCTTTCAGGGGATGGTTTGCAACAGTTTGGTACCATTTATGAGTGAATTGCAGAACGTCAGAAATTTTGAAGAAATTGTGACCGCGCGGCTTAGGGATTTTTTTAAAAAAAAGTTGTTCAGACATCGAGGGCTTATTCTGTTTCTGATGATAAAAACACATCAGTTTCCACCGAAAAACCTTTGAGGGGATGGTCTGCTACAGTTTGGCAGCATTTTTGAGTGAATTGCAGAACGTCAGAAATTTTGAAGAAATTGTGACCGCGCGGCTTAGGGATTTTTTCAAAAAAAAGTTGTTCTGTAATCGAGGGCTAATTCTGTTTCCGCTGATAAAAACCCACCTGTTTCCACCGAAAAACCTTTGAGGGGATGGTCTGCAACAGTTTGGCACCATTTTTGAGTGAATTGCAGAACGTCAGAAATTTTGAACAAATTGTGACCGCGCGGTTTAGGGATTTTTTCAAAAAAAAGTTGTTCAGACATCGAGGGCTAATTCTGTTTCCGCTGATAAAAACCCACCTGTTTCCACAGAAAAACCTTTCAGGGGATGGTTTGCAACAGTGTGGAGCGATTTATGAGTGAATTGCAGAACGTCAGAAATTTTGAAGAAATTGTGACCGCGCGGCTTAGGGATTTTTTCAAAAAAAAGTTGTTCAGACATCGAGGGCTAATTCTGTTTCCGCTGATAAAAACCCACCTGTTTCCACCGAAAAACCTTTCAGGGGATGGTTTGCAACAGTTTGGCGCCATTTATGAGTGAATTGCAGAACGTCAGAAATTTTGAAGAAATTGTGACCGCGCGGCTTAGGGATTTTTTTAAAAAAAAGTTGTTCAGACATCGAGGGCTTATTCTGTTTCCGATGATAAAAACACATCAGTTTCCACCGAAAAACCTTTGAGGGGATGGTCTGCAACAGTTTGGCA
Source organism: Podarcis melisellensis (assembly GCF_964234715.1). Lineage (NCBI taxonomy): Eukaryota > Metazoa > Chordata > Lepidosauria > Squamata > Lacertidae > Podarcis > Podarcis melisellensis. The sequence goes on from NC_138539.1 coordinate 82,629,265, forward strand.
GCATTTTTGAGTGAATTGCAGAACGTCAGAAATTTTGAAGAAATTGTGACCGCGCGGCTTAGGGATTTTTTCAAAAAAAAGTTGTTCAGTAATCGAGGGCTAATTCTGTTTCCGCTGATAAAAACCCACCTGTTTCCACCGAAAAACCTTTGAGGGGATGGTCTGCAACAGTTTGGCACCATTTTTGAGTGAATTGCAGAACGTCAGAAATTTTGAAGAAATTGTGACCGCGCGGCTTAGGGATTTTTTCAAAAAAAAGTTGTTCAGACATCGAGGGCTAATTCTGTTTCCGCTGATAAAAACCCACCTGTTTCCACCGAAAAACCTTTCAGGGGATGGTTTGCAACAGTTTGGAGCGATTTATGAGTGAATTGCAGAACGTCAGAAATTTTGAAGAAATTGTGACCGCGCGGCTTAGGGATTTTTTCAAAAAAAAGTTGTTCAGACATCGAGGGCTAATTCTGTTTCCGATGATAAAAACCCACCTGTTTCCACCGAAAAACCTTTCAGGGGATGGTTTGCAACAGTTTGGCGCCATTTATGAGTGAATTGCAGAACGTCAGAAATTTTGAAGAAATTGTGACCGCGCGGCTTAGGGATTTTTTTAAAAAAAGTTGTTCAGACATCGAGGGCTTATTCTGTTTCCGATGATAAAAACACATCTGTTTCCACCAAAAAACCTTTGAGGGGATGCTCTGCAACAGTTTGGCACCATTTTTGAGTGAATTGCAGAACGTCAGAAATTTTGAAGAAATTGTGACCGCGCGGCTTAGGGATTTTTTCAAAAAAAGTTGTTCAGACATCGAGGGCTAATCCTGTTTCCGATTATAAAAACCCACCTGTTTCCACCAAAAAACCTTTCAGGGGATGGTTTGCAACAGTTTGGCACCATTTTTGAGTGAATTGCAGAACGTCAGAAATTTTGAAGAAATTGTGACCGCGCGGCTTAGGGATTTTTTCAAAAAAAAGTTGTTCCGACATCGAGGGCTAATTCTGTTTCCAATGATAAAAACCCACCTGTTTCCACCGAAAAACCTTTCAGGGGATGGTTTGCAAGAGTTTGGCACCATTTATGAGTGAATTGCAGAACGTCAGAAATTTTGAAGAAATTGTGACCGCGCGGCTTAGGGATTTTTTCAAAAAAAAGTTGTTCAGACATCGAGGGCTAATTCTGTTTCCGCTGATAAAAACGCACCTGTTTCCACCGAAAAACCTTTGAGGGGATGGTCTCCAACAGTTTGGCACCATTTTTGAGTGAATTGCAGAACGTCAGAAATTTTGAAGAAATTGTGACCGCGCGGCTTAGGGATTTTTTCAAAAAAAAGTTGTTCAGACATCGAGGGCTAATTCTGTTTCCGCTGATAAAAACCCACCTGTTTCCTCGGAAAAACCTTTCAGGGGATGGTTTGCAACAGTTTGGTACCATTTATGAGTGAAGTGCAGAACGTCAGAAATTTTGAAGAAATTGTAACCGCGAGGCTTAGGGATTTTTTTAAAAACAGTTGTTCAGACATCGAGGGCTTATTCTGTTTCCGATGATAAAAACCCAGCTGTTTCCACCGAAAAACCTTTCAGGGGATGGTTTGCAACAGTTTGGTACCATTTATGAGTGAATTGCAGAACGTCAGAAATTTTGAAGAAATTGTGACCGCGCGGCTTAGGGATTTTTTTAAAAAAAGTTGTTCAGACATCGAGGGCTTATTCTGTTTCCGATGATAAAAACCCACCTGTTTCCACCGAAAAACCTTTCAGGGGATGGTTTGCAACAGTTTGGCACCATTTATGAGTGAATTGCAGAACGTCAGAAATTTTGAAGAAATTGTGACCGCGCGGCTTAGGGATTTTTTTAAAAACAGTTGTTCAGACATCGAGGGCTTATTCTGTTTCCGATGATAAAAACCCACCTGTTTCCACCGAAAAACCTTTCAGGGGATGGTTTGCAACAGTTTGGTACCATTTATGAGTGAATTGCAGAACGTCAGAAATTTTGAAGAAATTGTGACCGCGCGGCTTAGGGATTGTTTTAAAAAAAGTTGTTCAGACATCGAGGGCTAATCCTGTTTCCGATGATAAAAACCCACCTGTTTCCTCCGAAAAACCTTTCAGGGGATGGTTTGCAACAGTTTGGCACCATTTATGAGTGAATTGCAGAACGTCAGAAATTTTGAAGAAATTGTGACCGCGCGGCTTAGGGATTTTTTTAAAAACAGTTGTTCAGACATCGAGGGCTAATTCTGTTTCCGCTGATAAAAACCCACCTGTTTCCACAGAAAAACCTTTCAGGGGATGGTTTGCAACAGTGTGGAGCGATTTATGAGTGAATTGCAGAACGTCAGAAATTTTGAAGAAATTGTGACCGCGCGGCTTAGGGATTTTTTCAAAAAAAAGTTGTTCAGACATCGAGGGCTAATTCTGTTTCCGCTGATAAAAACCCACCTGTTTCCACCGAAAAACCTTTCAGGGGATGGTTTGCAACAGTTTGGCGCCATTTATGAGTGAATTGCAGAACGTCAGAAATTTTGAAGAAATTGTGACCGCGCGGCTTAGGGATTTTTTAAAAAAAAGTTGTTCAGACATCGAGGGCTTATTCTGTTTCCGATGATAAAAACACATCTGTTTCCACCAAAAAACCTTTGAGGGGATGGTCAGCAACAGTTTGGCAGCATTTTTGAGTGAATTGCAGAACGTCAGAAATTTTGAAGAAATTGTGACCGCGCGGCTTAGGGATTTTTTCAAAAAAAAGTTGTTCATACATCGAGGGCTAATTCTGTTTCCGCTGATAAAAACCCACCTGTTTCCACCGAAAAACCTTTCAGGGGATGGTTTGCAACAGTTTGGTACCATTTATGAGTGAATTGCAGAACGTCAGAAATTTTGAAGAAATTGTGACCGCGCGGCTTAGGGATTTTTTTAAAAAAAAGTTGTTCAGACATCGAGGGCTTATTCTGTTTCCGATGATAAAAACACATCAGTTTCCACCGAAAAACCTTTGAGGGGATGGTCTGCAACAGTTTGGCAGCATTTTTGAGTGAATTGCAGAACGTCAGAAATTTTGAAGAAATTGTGACCGCGCGGCTTAGGGATTTTTTCAAAAAAAAGTTGTTCAGTAATCGAGGGCTAATTCTGTTTCCGCTGATAAAAACCCACCTGTTTCCACCGAAAAACCTTTGAGGGGATGGTCTGCAACAGTTTGGCACCATTTTTGAGTGAATTGCAGAACGTCAGAAATTTTGAAGAAATTGTGACCGCGCGGCTTAGGGATTTTTTCAAAAAAAAGTTGTTCAGACATCGAGGGCTAATTCTGTTTCCGCTGATAAAAACCCACCTGTTTCCACCGAAAAACCTTTCAGGGGATGGTTTGCAACAGTTTGGAGCGATTTATGAGTGAATTGCAGAACGTCAGAAATTTTGAAGAAATTGTGACCGCGCGGCTTAGGGATTTTTTCAAAAAAAAGTTGTTCAGACATCGAGGGCTAATTCTGTTTCCGATGATAAAAACCCACCTGTTTCCACCGAAAAACCTTTCAGGGGATGGTTTGCAACAGTTTGGCGCCATTTATGAGTGAATTGCAGAACGTCAGAAATTTTGAAGAAATTGTGACCGCGCGGCTTAGGGATTTTTTTAAAAAAAGTTGTTCAGACATCGAGGGCTTATTCTGTTTCCGATGATAAAAACACATCTGTTTCCACCAAAAAACCTTTGAGGGGATGCTCTGCAACAGTTTGGCACCATTTTTGAGTGAATTGCAGAACGTCAGAAATTTTGAAGAAATTGTGACCGCGCGGCTTAGGGATTTTTTCAAAAAAAGTTGTTCAGACATCGAGGGCTAATCCTGTTTCCGATTATAAAAACCCACCTGTTTCCACCAAAAAACCTTTCAGGGGATGGTTTGCAACAGTTTGGCACCATTTTTGAGTGAATTGCAGAACGTCAGAAATTTTGAAGAAATTGTGACCGCGCGGCTTAGGGATTTTTTCAAAAAAAAGTTGTTCCGACATCGAGGGCTAATTCTGTTTCCAATGATAAAAACCCACCTGTTTCCACCGAAAAACCTTTCAGGGGATGGTTTGCAAGAGTTTGGCACCATTTATGAGTGAATTGCAGAACGTCAGAAATTTTGAAGAAATTGTGACCGCGCGGCTTAGGGATTTTTTCAAAAAAAAGTTGTTCAGACATCGAGGGCTAATTCTGTTTCCGCTGATAAAAACGCACCTGTTTCCACCGAAAAACCTTTGAGGGGATGGTCTCCAACAGTTTGGCACCATTTTTGAGTGAATTGCAGAACGTCAGAAATTTTGAAGAAATTGTGACCGCGCGGCTTAGGGATTTTTTCAAAAAAAAGTTGTTCAGACATCGAGGGCTAATTCTGTTTCCGCTGATAAAAACCCACCTGTTTCCTCGGAAAAACCTTTCAGGGGATGGTTTGCAACAGTTTGGCACCATTTATGAGTGAATTGCAGAACGTCAGAAATTTTGAAGAAATTGTAACCGCGAGGCTTAGGGATTTTTTTAAAAACAGTTGTTCAGACATCGAGGGCTTATTCTGTTTCCGATGATAAAAACCCAGCTGTTTCCACCGAAAAACCTTTCAGGGGATGGTTTGCAACAGTTTGGTACCATTTATGAGTGAATTGCAGAACGTCAGAAATTTTGAAGAAATTGTGACCGCGCGGCTTAGGGATTTTTTTTAAAAAAGTTGTTCAGACATCGAGGGCTTATTCTGTTTCCGATGATAAAAACCCACCTGTTTCCACCGAAAAACCTTTCAGGGGATGGTTTGCAACAGTTTGGCACCATTTATGAGTGAATTGCAGAACGTCAGAAATTTTGAAGAAATTGTGACCGCGCGGCTTAGGGATTTTTTTAAAAACAGTTGTTCAGACATCGAGGGCTTATTCTGTTTCCGATGATAAAAACCCACCTGTTTCCACCGAAAAACCTTTCAGGGGATGGTTTGCAACAGTTTGGTACCATTTATGAGTGAATTGCAGAACGTCAGAAATTTTGAAGAAATTGTGACCGCGCGGCTTAGGGATTGTTTTAAAAAAAGTTGTTCAGACATCGAGGGCTAATCCTGTTTCCGATGATAAAAACCCACCTGTTTCCTCCGAAAAACCTTTCAGGGGATGGTTTGCAACAGTTTGGCACCATTTATGAGTGAATTGCAGAACGTCAGAAATTTTGAAGAAATTGTGACCGCGCGGCTTAGGGATTTTTTTAAAAACAGTTGTTCAGACATCGAGGGCTTATTCTGTTTCCGATGATAAAAACACATCAGTTTCCAAAGAAAAACCTTTGAGGGGATGGTCAGCAACAGTTTGGCAGCATTTTTGAGTGAATTGAAGAACGTCAGAAATTTTGAAGAAATTGTGACCGAGCGGCTTAGGGATTTTTTCAAAAAAAAGTTGTTCATACATCGAGGGCTAATTCTGTTTCCGCTGATAAAAACCCACCTGTTTCCACCGAAAAACCTTTCAGGGGATGGTTTGCAACAGTTTGGTACCATTTATGAGTGAATTGCAGAACGTCAGAAATTTTGAAGAAATTGTGACCGCGCGGCTTAGGGATTTTTTTAAAAAAAGTTGTTCAGACATCGAGGGCTAATTCTGTTTCCGATGATAAAAACCCACCTGTTTCCACCGAAAAACCTTTGAGGGGATGCTCTGCAACAGTTTGGCACCATTTTTGAGTGAATTGCAGATCGTCAGAAATTTTGAAGAAATTGTGACCGCGCGGCTTAGGGATTTTTTCAAAAAAAAGTTATTCAGACATAGAGGGCTAATTCTCTTTCCGCTGATAATAACCCACCTGTTTCCACCGAAAAACCTTTCAGGGGATGGTTTGCAACAGTTTGGTACCATTTATGAGTGAATTGCAGAACGTCAGAAATTTTGAAGAAATTGTGACCGCGCGGCTTAGGGATATTTTAAAAAAAAGTTGTTCAGACATCGAGGGCTTATTCTGTTTCTGATGATAAAAACACATCAGTTTCCACCGAAAAACCTTTGAGGGGATGGTCAGCAACAGTTTGGCAGCATTTTTGAGTGAATTGCAGAACGTCAGAAATTTTGAAGAAATTGTGACCGCGCGGCTTAGGGATTTTTTTTTAAAAAAGTTGTTCAGACATCGAGGGCTAATTCTGTTTCCGCTGATAAAAACCCACCTGTTTCCACCGAAAAACCTTTCAGGGGATGGTTTGCAACAGTTTGGAGCGATTTATGAGTGAATTGCAGAACGTCAGAAATTTTGAAGAAATTGTGACCGCGCGGCTTAGGGATTTTTCCAAAAAAAAGTTGTTCAGACATCGAGGGCTAATTCTGTTTCCGATGATAAAAACCCACCTGTTTCCACCGAAAAACCTTTCAGGGGATGGTTTGCAACAGTTTGGCGCCATTTATGAGTGAATTGCAGAACGTCAGAAATTTTGAAGAAATTGTGACCGCACGGCTTAGGGATTTTTTTAAAAAAAGTTGTTCAGACATCGAGGGCTTATTCTGTTTCCGATGATAAAAACACATCTGTTTCCACCAAAAAACCTTTGATGGGATGGTCAGCAACAGTTTGGCAGCATTTTTGAGTGAATTGCAGAAGGTCAGAAATTTTGAAGAAATTGTGACCGCGCGGCTTAGGGATTTTTTTTTAAAAAAGTTGTTCATACATCGAGGGCTAATTCTGTTTCCGCTGATAAAAACCCACCTGTTTCCACCGAAAAACCTTTCAGGGGATGGTTTGCAACAGTTTGGTACCATTTATGAGTGAATTGCAGAACGTCAGAAATTTTGAAGAAATTGTGACCGCGCGGCTTAGGGATTTTTTTTAAAAAAAGTTGTTCAGACATCGCGGGCTTATACTGTTTCCGATGATAAAAACACATCAGTTTCCACCAAAAAACCTTTGAGGGGATGGTCTGCAACAGTTTGGCAGCATTTTTGAGTGAATTGCAGAACGTCAGAAATTTTGAAGAAATTGTGACCGCGCGGCTTAGGGATTTTTTCAAAAAAAAGTTGTTCAGTAATCGAGGGCTAATTCTGTTTCCGCTGATAAAAACCCACCTGTTTCCACCGGAAAACCTTTGAGGGGATGGTCTGCAACAGTTTGGCACCATTTTTGAGTGAATTGCAGAACGTCAGAAATTTTGAAGAAATTGTGACCGCGCGGCTTAGGGATTTTTTTAAAAAAAAGTTGTTCAGACATCGAGTGCTAATTCTGTTTCCGCTGATAAAAACCCACCTGTTTCCACCGAAAAACCTTTCAGGGGATGGTTTGCAACAGTTTGGAGCGATTTATGAGTGAATTGCAGAACGTCAGAAATTTTGAAGAAATTGTGACCGCGCGGCTTAGTGATTTTTTCAAAAAAAAGTTGTTCATACATCGAGGGCTAATTCTGTTTCCGCTGATAAAAACCCACCTGTTTCCACCGAAAAACCTTTCAGGGGATGGTTTGCAACAGTTTGGAGCGATTTATGAGTGAATTGCAGAACGTCAGAAATTTTGAAGAAATTGTGACCGCGCGGCTTAGGGATTTTTTAAAAAAAAGTTGTTCAGACATCGAGGGCTTATTCTGTTTCCGATGATAAAAACACATCAGTTTCCACCGAAAAACCTTTGAGGGGATGGTCTGCAACAGTTTGACACCATTTTTGAGTGAATTGCAGAACGTCAGAAATTTTGAAGAAATTGTGACCGCGCGGCTTAGGGATTTTTTTTAAAAAAAGTTGTTCAGACATCGAGGGCTAATTCTGTTTCCGCTGATAAAAACCCACCTGTTTCCACCGAAAAACCTTTCAGGGGATGGTTTGCAACAGTTTGGAGCGATTTATGAGTGAATTGCAGAACGTCAGAAATTTTGAAGAAATTGTGACCGCGCGGCTTAGGGATTTTTCCAAACAAAAGTTGTTCAGACATCGAGGGCTAATTCTGTTTCCGATGATAAAAACCCACCTGTTTCCACCGAAAAACCTTTCAGGGGATGGTTTGCAACAGTTTGGCGCCATTTATGAGTGAATTGCAGAACGTCAGAAATTTTGAAGAAATTGTGACCGCACGGCTTAGGGATTTTTTTAAAAAAAGTTGTTCAGACATCGAGGGCTTATTCTGTTTCCGATGATAAAAACACATCTGTTTCCACCAAAAAACCTTTGATGGGATGGTCAGCAACAGTTTGGCAGCATTTTTGAGTGAATTGCAGAAGGTCAGAAATTTTGAAGAAATTGTGACCGCGCGGCTTAGGGATTTTTTTAAAAAAAAGTTGTTCATACATCGAGGGCTAATTCTGTTTCCGCTGATAAAAACCCACCTGTTTCCACCGAAAAACCTTTCAGGGGATGGTTTGCAACAGTTTGGTACCATTTATGAGTGAATTGCAGAACGTCAGAAATTTTGAAGAAATTGTGACCGCGCGGCTTAGGGATTTTTTTTAAAAAAAGTTGTTCAGACATCGCGGGCTTATTCTGTTTCCGATGATAAAAACACATCAGTTTCCACCAAAAAACCTTTGAGGGGATGGTCTGCAACAGTTTGGCAGCATTTTTGAGTGAATTGCAGAACGTCAGAAATTTTGAAGAAATTGTGACCGCGCGGCTTAGGGATTTTTTCAAAAAAGTTGTTCAGTAATCGAGGGCTAATTCTGTTTCCGCTGATAAAAACCCACCTGTTTCCACCGGAAAACCTTTGAGGGGATGGTCTGCAACAGTTTGGCACCATTTTTGAGTGAATTGCAGAACGTCAGAAATTTTGAAGAAATTGTGACCGCGCGGCTTAGGGATTTTTTTAAAAAAAAGTTGTTCAGACATCGAGTGCTAATTCTGTTTCCGCTGATAAAAACCCACCTGTTTCCACCGAAAAACCTTTCAGGGGATGGTTTGCAACAGTTTGGAGCGATTTATGAGTGAATTGCAGAACGTCAGAAATTTTGAAGAAATTGTGACCGCGCGGCTTAGGGATTTTTTCAAAAAAAAGTTGTTCATACATCGAGGGCTAATTCTGTTTCCGCTGATAAAAACCCACCTGTTTCCACCGAAAAACCTTTCAGGGGATGGTTTGCAACAGTTTGGTACCATTTATGAGTGAATTGCAGAACGTCAGAAATTTTGAAGAAATTGTGACCGCGCGGCTTAGGGATTTTTTTTAAAAAAGTTCAGACATCGAGGGCTTATTCTGTTTCCGATGATAAAAACACATCAGTTTCCACCGAAAAACCTTTGAGGGGATGGTCTGCAACAGTTTGGCACCATTTTTGAGTGAATTGCAGAACGTCAGAAATTTTGAAGAAATTGTGACCGCGCGGCTTAGGGATTTTTTCAAAAAAAAGTTGTTCAGACATCGAGGGCTAATTCTGTTTCCGCTGATAAAAACCCACCTGTTTCCACCGAAAAACCTTTGAGGGGATGGTCTGCAACAGTTTGGCACCATTTTTGAGTGAATTGCAGAACGTCAGAAATTTTGAAGAAATTGTGACCGCGCGGCTTAGGGATTTTTTCAAAAAAAAGTTGTTCAGACATCGAGGGCTAATTCTGTTTCCGCTGATAAAAACCCACCTGTTTCCACCGAAAAACCTTTCAGTGGATGGTTTGCAACAGTTTGGAGCGATTTATGAGTGAATTGCAGAACGTCAGAAATTTTGAAGAAATTGTGACCGCGCGGCTTAGGGATTTCTTCAAACAAAAGTTGTTCAGACATAGAGGGCTAATTCTGTTTCCGCTGATAAAAACCAACCTGTTTCCACCGAAAAACCTTTGACGGGATGGTCTGCAACAGTTTGGCACCATTTTTGAGTGAATTGCAGAACGTCAGAAATTTTGAAGAAATTGTGACCGCGCGGCTTAGGGATTTTTTCAAAAAAAAGTTGTTCAGTAATCGAGGGCTAATTCTGTTTCCGCTGATAAAAACCCACCTGTTTCCACCGGAAAACCTTTGAGGGGATGGTCTGCAACAGTTTGGCACCATTTTTGAGTGAATTGCAGAACGTCAGAAATTTTGAAGAAATTGTGACCGCGCGGCTTAGGGATTTTTTTAAAAAAAAGTTGTTCAGACATCGAGTGCTAATTCTGTTTCCGCTGATAAAAACCCACCTGTTTCCACCGAAAAACCTTTCAGGGGATGGTTTGCAACAGTTTGGAGCGATTTATGAGTGAATTGCAGAACGTCAGAAATTTTGAAGAAATTGTGACCGCGCGGCTTAGGGATTTTTTCAAAAAAAAGTTGTTCATACATCGAGGGCTAATTCTGTTTCCGCTGATAAAAACCCACCTGTTTCCACCGAAAAACCTTTCAGGGGATGGTTTGCAACAGTTTGGTACCATTTATGAGTGAATTGCAGAACGTCAGAAATTTTGAAGAAATTGTGACCGCGCGGCTTAGAAATTTTTTTAAAAAAGTTCAGACATCGAGGGCTTATTCTGTTTCCGATGATAAAAACACATCAGTTTCCACCGAAAAACCTTTGAGGGGATGGTCTGCAACAGTTTGGCACCATTTTTGAGTGAATTGCAGAACGTCAGAAATTTTGAAGGAATTGTGACCGCGCGGCTTAGGGATTTTTTCAAAAAAAAGTTGTTCAGACATCGAGGGCTAATTCTGTTTCCGCTGATAAAAACCCACCTGTTTCCACCGAAAAACCTTTGAGGGGATGGTCTGCAACAGTTTGGCACCATTTTTGAATGAATTGCAGAACGTCAGAAATTTTGAAGAAATTGTGACCGCGCGGCTTAGGGATTTTTTCAAAAAAAAGTTGTTCAGACATCGAGGGCTAATTCTGTTTCCGCTGATAAAAACCCACCTGTTTCCACCGAAAAACCTTTCAGGGGATGGTTTGCAACAGTTTGGAGCGATTTATGAGTGAATTGCAGAACGTCAGAAATTTTGAAGAAATTGTGACCGCGCGGCTTAGGGATTTCTTCAAACAAAAGTTGTTCAGACATAGAGGGCTAATTCTGTTTCCGCTGATAAAAACCAACCTGTTTCCACCGAAAAACCTTTGAGGGGATGGTCTGCAACAGTTTGGCACCATTTTTGAGTGAATTGCAGAACGTCAGAAATTTTGAAGAAATTGTGACCGCGCGGCTTAGGGATTTTTTCAAAAAAAAGTTGTTCAGACATCGAGGGCTAATTCTGTTTCCGCTGATAAAAACCCACCTGTTTCCACCGAAAAACCTTTCAGGGGATGGTCTGCAACAGTTTGGCACCATTTTTGAGTGAATTGCAGAACGTCAGAAATTTTGAAGAAATTGTGACCGCGCGGCTTAGGGATTTTTTCAAAAAAAAGTTGTTCAGACATCGAGGGCTAATTCTGTTTCCGCTGATAAAAACCCACCTGTTTCCACCGAAAAACCTTTCAGGGGATGGTTTGCAACAGTTTGGAGCGATTTATGAGTGAATTGCAGAACGTCAGAAATTTTGAAGAAATTGTGACCGCGCGGCTTAGGGATTTCTTCAAACAAAAGTTGTACAGACATAGAGGGCTCATTCTGTTTCCGCTGATAAAAACCAACCTGTTTCCACCGAAAAACCTTTCAGGGGATGGTTTGCAACAGTTTGGTACCATTTATGAGTGAATTGCAGAACGTCAGAAATTTTGAAGAAATTGTGACCGCGCGGCTTAGGGATTTTTTTAAAAAAAGTTGTTCAGACATCGAGGGCTTATTCTGTTTCCGATGATAAAAACACATCAGTTTCCACCGAAAAACCTTTGAGGGGATGGTCAGCAACAGTTTGGCAGCATTTTTGAGTGAATTGCAGAACGTCAGAAATTTTGAAGAAATAGTGACCGCGCGGCTTAGGGATTTTTTCCAAAAAAAGATGTTCATACATCGAGGGCTAATTCTGTTTCCGCTGATAAAAACCCACCTGTTTCCACCGAAAAACCTTTCAGGGGATGGTTTGCAACAGTTTGGTACCATTTATGAGTGAATTGCAGAACGTCAGAAATTTTGAAGAAATTGTGACCGCGCGGCTTAGGGATTTTTTTAAAAAAAAGTTGTTCAGACATCGAGGGCTTATTCTGTTTCCGATGATAAAAACACATCAGTTTCCACCGAAAAACCTTTGAGGGGATGGTCTGCTACAGTTTGGCAGCATTTTTGAGTGAATTGCAGAACGTCAGAAATTTTGAAGAAATTGTGACCGCGCGGCTTAGGGATTTTTTCAAAAAAAAGTTGTTCTGTAATCGAGGGCTAATTCTGTTTCCGCTGATAAAAACCCACCTGTTTCCACCGAAAAACCTTTGAGGGGATGGTCTGCAACAGTTTGGCACCATTTTTGAGTGAATTGCAGAACGTCAGAAATTTTGAAGAAATTGTGACCGCGCGGTTTAGGGATTTTTTCAAAAAAAAGTTGTTCAGACATCGAGGGCTAATTCTGTTTCCGCTGATAAAAACCCACCTGTTTCCACCGAAAAACCTTTCAGGGGATGGTTTGCAACAGTGTGGAGCGATTTATGAGTGAATTGCAGAACGTCAGAAATTTTGAAGAAATTGTGACCGCGCGGCTTAGGGATTTTTTCAAAAAAAAGTTGTTCAGACATCGAGGGCTAATTCTGTTTCCGATGATAAAAACCCACCTGTTTCCACCGAAAAACCTTTCAGGGGATGGTTTGCAACAGTTTGGCGCCATTTATGAGTGAATTGCAGAACGTCAGAAATTTTGAAGAAATTGTGACCGCGCGGCTTAGGGATTTTTTTAAAAAAAGTTGTTCAGACATCGAGGGCTTATTCTGTTTCCGATGATAAAAACACATCTGTTTCCACCGAAAAACCTTTGAGGGGATGGTCAGCAACAGTTTGGCAGCATTTTTGAGTGAATTGCAGAACGTCAGAAATTTTGAAGAAATTGTGACCGCGCGGCTTAGGGATTTTTTCAAAAAAAAGTTGTTCATACATCGAGGGCTAATTCTGTTTCCGCTGATAAAAACCCACCTGTTTCCACCGAAAAACCTTTCAGGGGATGGTTTGCAACAGTTTGGTACCATTTATGAGTGAATTGCAGAACGTCAGAAATTTTGAAGAAATTGTGACCGCGCGGCTTAGGGATTTTTTTTTTAAAAAGTTGTTCAGACATCGAGGGCTTATTCTGTTTCCGATGATAAAAACACATCAGTTTCCACCGAAAAACCTTTGAGGGGATGGTCTGCAACAGTTTGGCAGCATTTTTGAGTGAATTGCAGAACGTCAGAAATTTTGAAGAAATTGTGACCGCGCGGCTTAGGGATTTTTTCAAAAAAAAGTTGTTCAGTAATCGAGGGCTAATTCTGTTTCCGCTGATAAAAACCCACCTGTTTCCACCGAAAAACCTTTGAGGGGATGGTCTGCAACAGTTTGGCACCATTTTTGAGTGAATTGCAGAACGTCAGAAATTTTGAAGAAATTGTGACCGCGCGGCTTAGGGATTTTTTCAAAAAAAAGTTGTTCAGACATCGAGGGCTAATTCTGTTTCCGCTGATAAAAACCCACCTGTTTCCACCGAAAAACCTTTCAGGGGATGGTTTGCAACAGTTTGGAGCGATTTATGAGTGAATTGCAGAACGTCAGAAATTTTGAAGAAATTGTGACCGCGCGGCTTAGGGATTTTTTCAAAAAAAAGTTGTTCAGACATCGAGGGCTAATTCTGTTTCCGATGATAAAAACCCACCTGTTTCCACCGAAAAACCTTTCAGGGGATGGTTTGCAACAGTTTGGCGCCATTTATGAGTGCATTGCAGAACGTCAGAAATTTTGAAGAAATTGTGACCGCGCGGCTTAGGGATTTTTTTAAAAAAAGTTGTTCAGACATCGAGGGCTTATTCTGTTTCCGATGATAAAAACACATCTGTTTCCACCAAAAAACCTTTGAGGGGATGCTCTGCAACAGTTTGGCACCATTTTTGAGTGAATTGCAGAACGTCAGAAATTTTGAAGAAATTGTGACCGCGCGGCTTAGGGATTTTTTCAAAAAAAAGTTGTTCAGACATCGAGGGCTAATTCTGTTTCCGCTGATAAAAACCCACCTGTTTCCACCGAAAAACCTTTGAGGGGATGGTCTGCAACAGTTTGGCACCATTTTTGAGTGAATTGCAGAACGTCAGAAATTTTGAAGAAATTGTGACCGCGCGGCTTAGGGATTTTTTCAAAAAAAAGTTGTTCAGACATCGAGGGCTAATTCTGTTTCCGCTGATAAAAACCCACCTGTTTCCACCGAAAAACCTTTCAGGGGATGGTTTGCAACAGTTTGGAGCGATTTATGAGTGAATTGCAGAACGTCAGAAATTTTGAAGAAATTGTGACCGCGCGGCTTAGGGATTTCTTCAAACAAATGTTGTACAGACATAGAGGGCTCATTCTGTTTCCGCTGATAAAAACCAACCTGTTTCCACCGAAAAACCTTTCAGGGGATGGTTTGCAACAGTTTGGTACCATTTATGAGTGAATTGCAGAACGTCAGAAATTTTGAAGAAATTGTGACCGCGCGGCTTAGGGATTTTTTAAAAAAAAGTTGTTCAGACATCGAGGGCTTATTCTGTTTCCGATGATAAAAACACATCAGTTTCCACCGAAAAACCTTTGAGGGGATGGTCAGCAACAGTTTGGCACCATTTTTGAGTGAATTGCAGAACGTCAGAAATTTTGAAGAAATTGTGACCGCGCGGCTTAGGGATTTTTTCCAAAAAAAGATGTTCATACATCGAGGGCTAATTCTGTTTCCGCTGATAAAAACCCACCTGTTTCCACCGAAAAACCTTTCAGGGGATGGTTTGCAACAGTTTGGTACCATTTATGAGTGAATTGCAGAACGTCAGAAATTTTGAAGAAATTGTGACCACGCGGCTTAGGGATTTTTTTAAAAAAAAGTTGTTCAGACATCGAGGGCTTATTCTGTTTCCGATGATAAAAACACATCAGTTTCCACCGAAAAACCTTTGAGGGGATGGTCTGCTACAGTTTGGCAGCATTTTTGAGTGAATTGCAGAACGTCAGAAATTTTGAAGAAATTGTGACCGCGCGGCTTGGGGATTTTTTCAAAAAAAAGTTGTTCTGTAATCGAGGGCTAATTCTGTTTCCGCTGATAAAAACCCACCTGTTTCCACCGAAAAACCTTTGAGGGGATGGTCTGCAACAGTTTGGCACCATTTTTGAGTGAATTGCAGAACGTCAGAAATTTTGAAGAAATTGTGACCGCGCGGTTTAGGGATTTTTTCAAAAAAAAGTTGTTCAGACATCGAGGGCTAATTCTGTTTCCGCTGATAAAAACCCACCTGTTTCCACCGAAAAACCTTTCAGGGGATGGTTTGCAACAGTGTGGAGCGATTTATGAGTGAATTGCAGAACGTCAGAAATTTTGAAGAAATTGTGACCGCGCGGCTTAGGGATTTTTTCAAAAAAAAGTTGTTCAGACATCGAGGGCTAATTCTGTTTCCGATGATAAAAACCCACCTGTTTCCACCGAAAAACCTTTCAGGGGATGGTTTGCAACAGTTTGGCGCCATTTATGAGTGAATTGCAGAACGTCAGAAATTTTGAAGAAATTGTGACCGCGCGGCTTAGGGATTTTTAAAAAAAAAGTTGTTCAGACATCGAGGGCTTATTCTGTTTCCGATGATAAAAACACATCTGTTTCCACCAAAAAACCTTTGAGGGGATGGTCAGCAACAGTTTGGCAGCATTTTTGAGTGAATTGCAGAACGTCAGAAATTTTGAAGAAATTGTGACCGCGCGGCTTAGGGATTTTTTCAAAAAAAAGTTGTTCAGACATCGAGGGCTAATTCTGTTTCCGCTGATAAAAACGCACCTGTTTCCACCGAAAAACCTTTGAGGGGATGGTCTCCAACAGTTTGGTACCATTTTTGTGTGAATTGCAGAACGTCAGAAATTTTGAAGAAATTGTGACCGCGCGGCTTAGTGATTTTTTCAAAAAAAAGTTGTTCAGACATCGAGGGCTAATTCTGTTTCCGCTGATAAAAACCCACCTGTTTCCTCCGAAAAACCTTTCAGGGGATGGTTTGCAACAGTTTGGCACCATTTATGAGTGAATTGCAGAACGTCAGAAATTTTGAAGAAATTGTGACCGCGCGGCTTTGGGATTTTTTTAAAAACAATTGTTCAGACATCGAGGGCTTATTCTGTTTCCGATGATAAAAACCCACCTGTTTCCACCGAAAAACCTTTCAGGGGATGGTTTGCAACAGTTTGGTACCATTTATGAGTGAATTGCAGAACGTCAGAAATTTTGAAGAAATTGTGACCGCGCGGCTTAGTGATTTTTTCAAAAAAAAGTTGTTCTGTAATCGAGGGCTAATTCTGTTTCCGCTGATAAAAACCCACCTGTTTCCACCGAAAAACCTTTGAGGGGATGGTCTGCAACAGTTTGGCACCATTTTTGAGTGAATTGCAGAACGTCAGAAATTTTGAAGAAATTGTGACCGCGCGGTTTAGGGATTTTTTCAAAAAAAAGTTGTTCAGACTTCGAGGGCTAATTCTGTTTCCGCTGATAAAAACCCACCTGTTTCCACCGAAAAACCTTTCAGGGGATGGTTTGCAACAGTTTGGAGCGATTTATGAGTGAATTGCAGAACGTCAGAAATTTTGAAGAAATTGTGACCGCGCGGCTTAGGGATTTTTTCAAAAAAAAGTTGTTCAGACATCGAGGGCTAATTCTGTTTCCGATGATAAAAACCCACCTGTTTCCACCGAAAAACCTTTCAGGGGATGGTTTGCAACAGTTTGGCGCCATTTATGAGTGAATTGCAGAACGTCAGAAATTTTGAAGAAATTGTGACCGCGCGGCTTAGGGATTTTTTTTAAAAAAGTTGTTCAGACATCGAGGGCTTATTCTGTTTCCGATGATAAAAACACATCTGTTTCCACCAAAAAACCTTTGAGGGGATGCTCTGCAACAGTTTGGCACCATTTTTGAGTGAATTGCAGAACGTCAGAAATTTTGAAGAAATTGTGACCGCGCGGCTTAGGGATTTTTTCAAAAAAAAGTTGTTCAGACATCGAGGGCTAATTCTGTTTCCGCTGATAAAAACCCACCTGTTTCCACCAAAAAACCTTTCAGGGGATGTTTTGCAACAGTTTGGTACCATTTATGAGTGAATTGCAGATATCAGAAATTTTGAAGAAATTGTGACCGCGCGGCTTAGGGATTTTTTCAAAAAAAAGTTGTTCAGACATCGAGGGCTAATTCTGTTTCCGCTGATAAAAACGCACCTGTTTCCACCGAAAAACCTTTGAGGGGATGGTCTCCAACAGTTTGGTACCATTTTTGAGTGAATTGCAGAACGTCAGAAATTTTGAAGAAATTGTGACCGCGCGGCTTAGTGATTTTTTCAAAAAAAAGTTGTTCAGACATCGAGGCCTAATTCTGTTTCCGCTGATAAAAACCCACCTGTTTCCTCCGAAAAACCTTTCAGGGGATGGTTTGCAACAGTTTGGCACCATTTATGAGTGAATTGCAGAACGTCAGAAATTTTGAAGAAATTGTGACCGCGCGGCTTAGGGATTTTTTTAAAAACAGTTGTTCAGACATCGAGGGCTTATTCTGTTTCCGATGATAAAAACCCACCTGTTTCCACCGAAAAACCTTTCAGGGGATGGTTTGCAACAGTTTGGTACCATTTATGAGTGAATTGCAGAACGTCAGAAATTTTGAAGAAATTGTGACCGCGCGGCTTAGTGATTTTTTCAAAAAAAAGTTGTTCTGTAATCGAGGGCTAATTCTGTTTCCGCTGATAAAAACCCACCTGTTTCCACCGAAAAACCTTTGAGGGGATGGTCTGCAACAGTTTGGCACCATTTTTGAGTGAATTGCAGAACGTCAGAAATTTTGAAGAAATTGTGACCGCGCGGTTTAGGGATTTTTTCAAAAAAAAGTTGTTCAGACATCGAGGGCTAATTCTGTTTCCGCTGATAAAAACCCACCTGTTTCCACCGAAAAACCTTTCAGGGGATGGTTTGCTACAGTTTGGAGCGATTTATGAGTGAATTGCAGAACGTCAGAAATTTTGAAGAAATTGTGACCGCGCGGCTTAGGGATTTTTTCAAAAAAAAGTTGTTCAGACATCGAGGGCTAATTCTGTTTCCGATGATAAAAACCCACCTGTTTCCACCGAAAAACCTTTCAGGGGATGGTTTGCAACAGTTTGGCGCCATTTATGAGTGAATTGCAGAACGTCAGAAATTTTGAAGAAATTGTGACCGCGCGGCTTAGGGATTTTTTTTAAAAAAGTTGTTCAGACATCGAGGGCTTATTCTGTTTCCGATGATAAAAACACATCTGTTTCCACCAAAAAACCTTTGAGGGGATGCTCTGCAACAGTTTGGCACCATTTTTGAGTGAATTGCAGAACGTCAGAAATTTTGAAGAAATTGTGACCGCGCGGCTTAGGGATTTTTTCAAAAAAAAGTTGTTCAGACATCGAGGGCTAATTCTGTTTCCGCTGATAAAAACCCACCTGTTTCCACCAAAAAACCTTTCAGGGGATGTTTTGCAACAGTTTGGTACCATTTATGAGTGAATTGCAGATATCAGAAATTTTGAAGAAATTGTGACCGCGCGGCTTAGGGATTTTTTCAAAAAAAAGTTGTTCAGACATCGAGGGCTAATTCTGTTTCCGCTGATAAAAACCCACCTGTTTCCACCGAAAAACCTTTCAGGGGATGGTTTGCAACAGTTTGGTGCCATTTATGAGTGAATTGCAGAACGTCAGAAATTTTGAAGAAATTGTGACCGCGTGGCTTAGGGATTTTTTCAAAAAAAAGTTGTTCAGACATCGAGGGCTAATTCTGTTTCCGCTGATAAAAACGCACCTGTTTCCACCAAAAAACCTTTGAGGGGATGGTCTCCAACAGTTTGGTACCATTTTTGAGTGAATTGCAGAACGTCAGAAATTTTGAAGAAATTGTGACCGCGCGGCTTAGTGATTTTTTCAAAAAAAAGTTGTTCAGACATCGAGGGCTAATTCTGTTTCCGCTGATAAAAACCCACCTGTTTCCTCCGAAAAACCTTTCAGGGGATGGTTTGCAACAGTTTGGCACCATTTATGAGTGAATTGCAGAACGTCAGAAATTTTGAAGAAATTGTGACCGCGCGGCTTAGGGATTTTTTTAAAAACAGTTGTTCAGACATCGAGGGCTTATTCTGTTTCCGATGATAAAAACCCACCTGTTTCCACCGAAAAACCTTTCAGGGGATGGTTTGCAACAGTTTGGTACCATTTATGAGTGAATTGCAGAACGTCAGAAATTTTGAAGAAATTGTGACCGCGCGGCTTAGGGATTTTTTTAAAAAAAGTTGTTCAGACATCGAGGGCTTATTCTGTTTCCGATGATAAAAACCCACCTGTTTCCACCGAAAAACCTTTGAGGGGATGGTCAGCAACAGTTTGGCAGCATTTTTGAGTGAATTGAAGAACGTCAGAAATTTTGAAGAAATTGTGACCGAGCGGCTTAGGGATTTTTTCAAAAAAAAGTTGTTCATACATCGAGGGCTAATTCTGTTTCCGCTGATAAAAACCCACCTGTTTCCACCGAAAAACCTTTCAGGGGATGGTTTGCAACAGTTTGGTACCATTTATGAGTGAATTGCAGAACGTCAGAAATTTTGAAGAAATTTTTTTTTAAAAAAAGTTGTTCAGACATCGAGGGCTAATTCTGTTTCCGATGATAAAAACCCACCTGTTTCCACCGAAAAACCTTTGAGGGGATGCTCTGCAACAGTTTGGCACCATTTTTGAGTGAATTGCAGAACGTCAGAAATTTTGAAGAAATTGTGACCGCGCGGCTTAGGGATTTTTTCAAAAAAAAGTTATTCAGACATAGAGGGCTAATTCTCTTTCCGCTGATAATAACCCACCTGTTTCCACCGAAAAACCTTTCAGGGGATGGTTTGCAACAGTTTGGTACCATTTATGAGTGAATTGCAGAACGTCAGAAATTTTGAAGAAATTGTGACCGCGCGGCTTAGGGATATTTTTAAAAAAAGTTGTTCAGACATCGAGGGCTTATTCTGTTTCCGATGATAAAAACACATCTGTTTCCACCAAAAAACCTTTGAGGGGATGCTCTGCAACAGTTTGGCACCATTTTTGAGTGAATTGCAGAACGTCAGAAATTTTGAAGAAATTGTGACCGCGCGGCCTAGGGATTTTTTCAAAAAAAAGTTGTTCTGTAATCGAGGGCTAATTCTGTTTCCGCTGATAAAAACCCACCTGTTTCCACCGAAAAACCTTTGAGGGGATGGTCTGCAACAGTTTGGCACCATTTTTGAGTGAATTGCAGAACGTCAGAAATTTTGAAGAAATTGTGACCGCGCGGTTTAGGGATTTTTTCAAAAAAAAGTTGTTCAGACATCGAGGGCTAATTCTGTTTCCGCTGATAAAAACCCACCTGTTTCCACCGAAAAACCTTTCAGGGGATGGTTTGCAACAGTTTGGAGCGATTTATGAGTGAATTGCAGAACGTCAGAAATTTTGAAGAAATTGTGACCGCGCGGCTTAGGGATTTTTTCAAAAAAAAGTTATTCAGACATCGAGGGCTAATTCTGTTTCCGATGATAAAAACCCACCTGTTTCCACCGAAAAACCTTTCAGGGGATGGTTTGCAACAGTTCGGCGCCATTTATGAGTGAATTGCAGAACGTCAGAAATTTTGAAGAAATTGTGACCGCGCGGCTTAGGGATTTTTTTTAAAAAAGTTGTTCAGACATCGAGGGCTTATTCTGTTTCCGATGATAAAAACACATCTGTTTCCACCAAAAAAACTTTGAGGGGATGCTCTGCAACAGTTTGGCACCATTTTTGAGTGAATTGCAGAACGTCAGAAATTTTGAAGAAATTGTGACCGCGCGGCTTAGGGATTTTTTCAAAAAAAAGTTGTTCAGACATCGAGGGCTAATTCTGTTTCTGCTGATAAAAACCCACCTGTTTCCTCCGAAAAACCTTTCAGGGGATGGTTTGCAACAGTTTGGCACCATTTATGAGTGAATTGCAGAACGTCAGAAATTTTGAAGAAATTGTGACCGCGCGGCTTAGGGATTTTTTTAAAAACAGTTGTTCAGACATCGAGGGCTTATTCTGTTTCCGATGATAAAAACCCACCTGTTTCCACCGAAAAACCTTTCAGGGGATGCTTTGCAACAGTTTGGTACCATTTATGAGTGAATTGCAGAACGTCAGAAATTTTGAAGAAATTGTGACCGCGCGGCTTAGGGATTTTTTTAAAAAAAGTTGTTCAGACATCGAGGGCTTATTCTGTTTCCGATGATAAAAACCCACCTTTTTCCACCGAAAAACCTTTGAGGGGATGGTCAGCAACAGTTTGGCAGCATTTTTGAGTGAATTGAAGAACGTCAGAAATTTTGAAGAAATTGTGACCGAGCGGCTTAGGGATTTTTTCAAAAAAAAGTTGTTCATACATCGAGGGCTAATTCTGTTTCCGCTGATAAAAACCCACCTGTTTCCACCGAAAAACCTTTCAGGGGATGGTTTGCAACAGTTTGGTACCATTTATGAGTGAATTGCAGAACGTCAGAAATTTTGAAGAAATTTTTTTTAAAAAAAAGTTGTTCAGACATCGAGGGCTAATTCTGTTTCCGATGATAAAAACCCACCTGTTTCCACCGAAAAACCTTTGAGGGGATGCTCTGCAACAGTTTGGCACCATTTTTGAGTGAATTGCAGAACGTCAGAAATTTTGAAGAAATTGTGACCGCGCGGCCTAGGGATTTTTTCAAAAAAAAGTTGTTCTGTAATCGAGGGCTAATTCTGTTTCCGCTGATAAAAACCCACCTGTTTCCACCGAAAAACCTTTGAGGGGATGGTCTGCAACAGTTTGGCACCATTTTTGAGTGAATTGCAGAACGTCAGAAATTTTGAAGAAATTGTGACCGCGCGGTTTAGGGATTTTTTCAAAAAAAAGTTGTTCAGACATCGAGGGCTAATTCTGTTTCCGCTGATAAAAACCCACCTGTTTCCACCGAAAAACCTTTCAGGGGATGGTTTGCAACAGTTTGGAGCGATTTATGAGTGAATTGCAGAACGTCAGAAATTTTGAAGAAATTGTGACCGCGCGGCTTAGGGATTTTTTCAAAAAAAAGTTATTCAGACATCGAGGGCTAATTCTGTTTCCGATGATAAAAACCCACCTGTTTCCACCGAAAAACCTTTCAGGGGATGGTTTGCAACAGTTCGGCGCCATTTATGAGTGAATTGCAGAACGTCAGAAATTTTGAAGAAATTGTGACCGCGCGGCTTAGGGATTTTTTTAAAAAAAGTTGTTCAGACATCGAGGGCTTATTCTGTTTCCGATGATAAAAACACATCTGTTTCCACCAAAAAAACTTTGAGGGGATGCTCTGCAACAGTTTGGCACCATTTTTGAGTGAATTGCAGAACGTCAGAAATTTTGAAGAAATTGTGACCGCGCGGCTTAGGGATTTTTTCAAAAAAAAGTTGTTCAGACATCGAGGGCTAATTCTGTTTCTGCTGATAAAAACCCACCTGTTTCCTCCGAAAAACCTTTCAGGGGATGGTTTGCAACAGTTTGGCACCATTTATGAGTGAATTGCAGAACGTCAGAAATTTTGAAGAAATTGTGACCGCGCGGCTTAGGGATTTTTTTAAAAACAGTTGTTCAGACATCGAGGGCTTATTCTGTTTCCGATGATAAAAACCCACCTGTTTCCACCGAAAAACCTTTCAGGGGATGCTTTGCAACAGTTTGGTACCATTTATGAGTGAATTGCAGAACGTCAGAAATTTTGAAGAAATTGTGACCGCGCGGCTTAGGGATTTTTTTAAAAAAAGTTGTTCAGACATCGAGGGCTTATTCTGTTTCCGATGATAAAAACCCACCTTTTTCCACCGAAAAACCTTTGAGGGGATGGTCAGCAACAGTTTGGCAGCATTTTTGAGTGAATTGAAGAACGTCAGAAATTTTGAAGAAATTGTGACCGAGCGGCTTAGGGATTTTTTCAAAAAAAAGTTGTTCATACATCGAGGGCTAATTCTGTTTCCGCTGATAAAAACCCACCTGTTTCCACCGAAAAACCTTTCAGGGGATGGTTTGCAACAGTTTGGTACCATTTATGAGTGAATTGCAGAACGTCAGAAATTTTGAAGAAATTTTTTTTAAAAAAAAGTTGTTCAGACATCGAGGGCTAATTCTGTTTCCGATGATAAAAACCCACCTGTTTCCACCGAAAAACCTTTGAGGGGATGCTCTGCAACAGTTTGGCACCATTTTTGAGTGAATTGCAGAACGTCAGAAATTTTGAAGAAATTGTGACCGCGCGGCTTAGGGATTTTTTCAAAAAAAAGTTATTCAGACATAGAGGGCTAATTCTCTTTCCGCTGATAATAACCCACCTGTTTCCACCGAAAAACCTTTCAGGGGATGGTTTGCAACAGTTTGGTACCATTTATGAGTGAATTGCAGAACGTCAGAAATTTTGAAGAAATTGTGACCGCGCGGCTTAGGGATATTTTTAAAAAAAGTTGTTCAGACATCGAGGGCTTATTCTGTTTCCGATGATAAAAACACATCTGTTTCCACCAAAAAACCTTTGAGGGGATGCTCTGCAACAGTTTGGCACCATTTTTGAGTGAATTGCAGAACGTCAGAAATTTTGAAGAAATTGTGACCGCGCGGCTTAGGGATTTTTTCAAAAAAAAGTTGTTCAGACATCGAGGGCTAATTCTATTTCCGCTGATAAAAACCCACCTGTTTCCACCAAAAAACCTTTCAGGGGATGTTTTGCAACAGTTTGGTACCATTTATGAGTGAATTGCAGATATCAGAAATTTTGAAGAAATTGTGACCGCGCGGCTTAGGGATTTTTTCAAAAAACAGTTGTTCAGACATCGAGGGCTTATTCTGTTTCCGATGATAAAAACCCACCTGTTTCCACCGAAAAACCTTTCAGGGGATGGTTTGCAACAGTTTGGTACCATTTATGAGTGAATTGCAGAACGTCAGAAATTTTGAAGAAATTGTGACCGCGCGGCTTAGGGATTTTTTTTAAAAAAGTTGTTCAGACATCGAGGGCTTATTCTGTTTCCGATGATAAAAACACATCAGTTTCCACCGAAAAACCTTTGAGGGGATGGTCTGCAACAGTTTGGCATCATTTATGAGTGAATTGCAGAACGTCAGAAATTTTGAAGAAATTGTGACCGCGCGGCTTAGGGATTTTTTCAAAAAAAAGTTGTTGAGACATCGAGGGCTAATTCTGTTTCCGCTGATAAAAACCCACCTGTTTCCACCGAAAAACCTTTGAGGGGATGGTCTGCAACAGTTTGGCACCATTTTTGAGTGAATTGCAGAACGTCAGAAATTTTGAAGAAATTGTGACCGCGCGGCTTAGGGATTTTTTCAAAACAAAGTTGTTCAGACATCGAGGGCTAATTCTGTTTCCGCTGATAAAAACCCACCTGTTTCCACCGAAAAACCTTTCAGGGGATGATTTGCAACAGTTTGGCACCATTTATGAGTGAATTGCAGAACGTCAGAAATTTTGAAGAAATTGTGACCGCGCGGCTTAGGGATTTCTTCAAACAAAAGTTGTTCATACATCGAGGGCTAATTCTGTTTCCGCTGATAAAAACCAAACTGTTTCCACCGAAAAACCTTTCAGGGGATGGTTTGCAACAGTTTGGTACCATTTATGAGTGAATTGCAGAACGTCAGAAATTTTGAAGAAATTGTGACCGCGCGGCTTAGGGATTTTTTTTAAAAAAGTTGTTCAGACATCGAGGGCTTATTCTGTTTCCGATGATAAAAACACATCAGTTTCCACCGAAAAACCTTTGAGGGGATGGTCAGCAACAGTTTGGCAGCATTTTTGAGTGAATTGCAGAACGTCAGAAATTTTGAATAAATTGTCACCGAGCGCCTTAGGGATTTTTTTTAAAAAAAGTTGTTCATACATCGAGGGCTAATTCTGTTTCCGCTGATAAAAACCCACCTGTTTCCACCGAAAAACCTTTCAGGGGATGGTTTGCAACAGTTTGGTACCATTTATGAGTGAATTGCAGAACGTCAGAAATTTTGAAGAAATTGTGACCGCGCGGCTTAGGGATTTTTTAAAAAAAAGTTGTTCAGACATCGAGGGCTAATTCTGTTTCCGATGATAAAAACCCACCTGTTTCCACCAAAAAACCTTTGAGGGGATGCTCTGCAACAGTTTGGCACCATTTTTGAGTGAATTGCAGAACGTCAGAAATTTTGAAGAAATTGTGACCGCGCGGCTTAGGGATTTTTTCAAAAAAAAGTTATTCAGACATCGAGGGCTAATTCTCTTTCCGCTGATAAAAACCCACCTGTTTCCACCGAAAAACCTTTCAGGGGATGGTTTGCAACAGTTTGGTACCATTTATGAGTGAATTGCAGAACGTCAGAAATTTTGAAGAAATTGTGACCGCGCGGCTTAGGGATTGTTTTAAAAAAAGTTGTTCAGACATCGAGGGCTAATCCTGTTTCCGATGATAAAAACCCACCTGTTTCCTCCGAAAAACCTTTCAGGGGATGGTTTGCAACAGTTTGGCACCATTTATGAGTGAATTGCAGAACGTCAGAAATTTTGAAGAAATTGTGACCGCGCGGCTTAGGGATTTTTTTAAAAACAGTTGTTCAGACATCGAGGGCTTATTCTGTTTCCGATGATAAAAACCCACCTGTTTCCACTGAAAAACCTTTCAGGGGATGGTTTGCAACAGTTTGGTACCATTTATGAGTGAATTGCAGAACGTCAGAAATTTTGAAGAAATTGTGACCGCGCCGCTTAGGGATTTTTTTTTTTAAAGTTGTTCAGACATCGAGGGCTTATTCTGTTTCCGATGATAAAAACACATCAGTTTCCACCGAAAAACCTTTGAGGGGATGGTTTGCAACAGTTTGGCAGCATTTTTGAGTGAATTGCAGAACGTCAGAAATTTTGAAGAAATTGTGACCGAGCGGCTTGGGGTTTTTTTCAAAAAAAAGTTGTTCATACATCGAGGGCTAATTCTGTTTCCGCTGATAAAAACCCACCTGTTTCCACCGAAAAACCTTTCAGGGGATGGTTTGCAACAGTTTGGTACCATTTATGAGTGAATTGCAGAACGTCAGAAATTTTGAAGAAATTGTGACCGCGCGGCTTAGGGATTTTTTTAAAAAAAAGTTGTTCAGACATCGAGGGCTTATTCTGTTTCCGATGATAAAAACACATCAGTTTCCACCGAAAAACCTTTGAGGGGATGGTCTGCCACAGTTTGGCAGCATTTTTGAGTGAATTGCAGAACGTCAGAAATTTTGAAGAAATTGTGACCGCGCGGCTTAGGGATTTTTTCAAAAAAAAGTTGTTCAGACATCGAGGGCTAATTCTGTTTCCGCTGATAAAAACCCACCTATTTCCACCGAAAAACCTTTGAGGGGATGGTCTGCAACAGTTTGGCACCATTTTTGAGTGAATTGCAGAACGTCAGAAATTTTGAAGAAATTGTGACCGCGCGGCTTAGGGATTTTTTCAAAAAAAAGTTGTTCAGACATCGAGGGCTAATTCTGTTTCCACTGATAAAAACCCACCTGTTTCCACCGAAAAACCTTTCAGGGGATGGTTTGCAACAGTTTGGTACCATTTATGAGTGAATTGCAGAACGTCAGAAATTTTGAAGAAATTGTGACCGCGCGCCTTAGGGATTTTTTAAAAAAAAGTTGTTCAGACATCGAGGGCTAATTCTGTTTCCGATGATAAAAACCCACCTGTTTCCACCGAAAAACCTTTGAGGGGATGCTCTGCAACAGTTTGGCACCATTTATGAGTGAATTGCAGAACGTCAGAAATTTTGAAGAAATTGTGACCGCGCGGATTAGGGATTTTTTCAAAAAAAAGTTGTTCAGACATCGAGGGCTAATTCTGTTTCCGCTGATAAAAACCCACCTGTTTCCACCGAAAAACCTTTCAGGGGATGGTTTGCAACAGTTTGGTACCATTTATGAGTGAATTGCAGAACGTCAGAAATTTTGAAGAAATTGTGACCGCGCGGCTTAGGGATTTTTTAAAAAAAAGTTGTTCAGACATCGAGGGCTAATTCTGTTTCTGATGATAAAAACCCAACTGTTTCCACCGAAAAACCTTTCAGGGGATGGTTTGCAACAGTTTGGAGCGATTTTTGAGTGAATTGCAGAACGTCAGAAATTTTGAAGAAATTGTGACCGCGCGGCTTAGGGATTTCTTCAAACAAAAGTTGTTCAGACATAGAGGGCTAATTCTGTTTCCGCTGATAAAAACCAACCTGTTTCCACCGAAAAACCTTTCAGGGGATGGTTTGCAACAGTTTGGTACCATTTATGAGTGAATTGCAGAACATCAGAAATTTTGAAGAAATTGTGACCGCGCGGCTTAGGGATTTTTTCAAAAAAAAGTTGTTCAGACATCGAGGGCTAATTCTGTTTCCGCTGATAAAAACCCACCTGTTTCCACCGAAAAACCTTTCAGGGGATGGTTTGCAACAGTTTGGTGCCATTTATGAGTGAATTGCAGAACGTCAGAAATTTTGAAGAAATTGTGACCGCGCGGCTTAGGGATTTTTTTTAAAAAAGTTGTTCAGACATCGAGGGCTAATTCTGTTTCCGATGATAAAAACCCACCTGTTTCCACCGAAAAACCTTTGAGGGGATGCTCTGCAACAGTTTGGCACCATTTTTGAGTGAATTGCAGAACGTCAGAAATTTTGAAGAAATTGTGACCGCGCGGCTTAGGGATTTTTTCAAAAAAAAGTTATTCAGACATAGAGGGCTAATTCTCTTTCCGCTGATAATAACCCACCTGTTTCCACCGAAAAACCTTTCAGGGGATGGTTTGCAACAGTTTGGTACCATTTATGAGTGAATTGCAGAACGTCAGAAATTTTGAAGAAATTGTGACCGCGCGGCTTAGGGATATTTTAAAAAAAAGTTGTTCAGACATCGAGGGCTTATTCTGTTTCCGATGATAAAAACACATCAGTTTCCACCGAAAAACCTTTGAGGGGATGGACAGCTACAGTTTGGCAGCATTTTTGAGTGAATTGCAGAACGTCAGAAATTTTGAAGAAATTGTGACCGAGCGGCTTAGGGATTTTTTCTAAAAAAAGTTGTTCATACATCGAGGGCTAATTCTGTTTCCGCTGATAAAAACCCACCTGTTTCCATCGAAAAACCTTTCAGGGGATGGTTTGCAACAGTTTGGTACCATTTATGAGTGAATTGCAGAACGTCAGAAATTTTGAAGAAATTGTGACCGCGCGGCTTAGGGATTTTTTTAAAAAAAGTTGTTCAGACATCGAGGGCTTATTCTGTTTCCGATGATAAAAACACATCAGTTTCCACCGAAAAACCTTTGAGGGGATGGTCTGCAACAGTTTGGCACCATTTTTGAGTGAATTGCAGAACGTCAGAAATTTTGAAGAAATTGTGACCGCGCGGCTTAGGGATTTTTTCAAAAAAAAGTTGTTCAGACATCGAGGGCTAATTCTGTTTCCGCTGATAAAAACCCACCTGTTTCCACCGAAAAACCTTTGAGGGGATGGTCTGCAACAGTTTGGCACCATTTTTGAGTGAATTGCAGAACGTCAGAAATTTTGAAGAAATTATGACCGAGCGGCTTAGGGATTTTTTCAAAAAAAAGTTGTTCAGACATCGAGGGCTAATTCTGTTTCCGCTGATAAAAACCCACCTGTTTCCACCGAAAAACCTTTCAGGGGATGGTTTGCAACAGTTTGGTACCATTTATGAGTGAATTGCAGAACGTCAGAAATTTTGAAGAAATTGTGACCGCGCGCCTTAGGGATTTTTTAAAAAAAAGTTGTTCAGACATCGAGGGCTAATTCTGTTTCCGATGATAAAAACCCACCTGTTTCCACCGAAAAACCTTTGAGGGGATGCTCTGCAACAGTTTGGCACCATTTATGAGTGAATTGCAGAACGTCAGAAATTTTGAAGAAATTGTGACCGCGCGGCTTAGGGATTTTTTCAAAAAAAAGTTGTTCAGACATCGAGGGCTAATTCTGTTTCCGCTGATAAAAACCCACCTGTTTCCACCGAAAAACCTTTCAGGGGATGGTTTGCAACAGTTTGGTGCCATTTATGAGTGAATTGCAGAACGTCAGAAATTTTGAAGAAATTGTGACCGCGCGGCTTAGGGATTTTTTTAAAAAAAGTTGTTCAGACATCGAGGGCTAATTCTGTTTCCGATGATAAAAACCCACCTGTTTCCACCGAAAAACCTTTGAGGGGATGCTCTGCAACAGTTTGGCACCATTTTTGAGTGAATTGCAGAACGTCAGAAATTTTGAAGAAATTGTGACCGCGCGGCTTAGGGATTTTTTAAAAAAAAGTTGTTCAGACATCGAGGGCTTATTCTGTTTCCGATGATAAAAACACATCAGTTTCCACCGAAAAACCTTTGAGGGGATGGTCTGCAACAGTTTGGCACCATTTTTGAGTGAATTGCAGAACGTCAGAAATTTTGAAGAAATTGTGACCGCGCGGCTTAGGGATTTTTTCAAAAAAAAGTTGTTCAGACATCAAGGGCTAATTCTGTTTCCGCTGATAAAAACCCACCTGTTTCCACCGAAAAACCTTTGAGGGGATGGTCTGCAACAGTTTGGCACTATTTTTGAGTGAATTGCAGAACGTCAGAAATTTTGAAGAAATTGTGACCGAGCGGCTTAGGGATTTTTTCAAAAAAAAGTTGTTCAGACATCGAGGGCTAATTCTGTTTCCGCTGATAAAAACCCACCTGTTTCCACCGAAAAACCTTTCAGGGGATGGTTTGCAACAGTTTGGTACCATTTATGAGTGAATTGCAGAACGTCAGAAATTTTGAAGAAATTGTGACCGCGCGCCTTAGGGATTTTTTAAAAAAAAGTTGTTCAGACATCGAGGGCTAATTCTGTTTCCGATGATAAAAACCCACCTGTTTCCACCGAAAAACCTTTGAGGGGATGCTCTGCAACAGTTTGGCACCATTTATGAGTGAATTGCAGAACGTCAGAAATTTTGAAGAAATTGTGACCGCGCGGCTTAGGGATTTTTTTAAAAAAAGTTGTTCAGACATCGAGGGCTAATTCTGTTTCCGATGATAAAAACCCACCTGTTTCCACCGAAAAACCTTTGAGGGGATGCTCTGCAACAGTTTGGCACCATTTTTGAGTGAATTGCAGAACGTCAGAAATTTTGAAGAAATTGTGACCGCGCGGCTTAGGGATTTTTTTAAAAACAGTTGTTCAGACATCGAGGGCTTATTCTGTTTCCGATGATAAAAACCCACCTGTTTCCACTGAAAAACCTTTCAGGGGATGGTTTGCAACAGTTTGGTACCATTTATGAGTGAATTGCAGAACGTCAGAAATTTTGAAGAAATTGTGACCGCGCCGCTTAGGGATTTTTTTTTTTAAAGTTGTTCAGACATCGAGGGCTTATTCTGTTTCCGATGATAAAAACACATCAGTTTCCACCGAAAAACCTTTGAGGGGATGGTTTGCAACAGTTTGGCAGCATTTTTGAGTGAATTGCAGAACGTCAGAAATTTTGAAGAAATTGTGACCGAGCGGCTTGGGGTTTTTTTCAAAAAAAAGTTGTTCATACATCGAGGGCTAATTCTGTTTCCGCTGATAAAAACCCACCTGTTTCCACCGAAAAACCTTTCAGGGGATGGTTTGCAACAGTTTGGTACCATTTATGAGTGAATTGCAGAACGTCAGAAATTTTGAAGAAATTGTGACCGCGCGGCTTAGGGATTTTTTTAAAAAAAAGTTGTTCAGACATCGAGGGCTTATTCTGTTTCCGATGATAAAAACACATCAGTTTCCACCGAAAAACCTTTGAGGGGATGGTCTGCCACAGTTTGGCAGCATTTTTGAGTGAATTGCAGAACGTCAGAAATTTTGAAGAAATTGTGACCGCGCGGCTTAGGGATTTTTTCAAAAAAAAGTTGTTCAGACATCGAGGGCTAATTCTGTTTCCGCTGATAAAAACCCACCTATTTCCACCGAAAAACCTTTGAGGGGATGGTCTGCAACAGTTTGGCACCATTTTTGAGTGAATTGCAGAACGTCAGAAATTTTGAAGAAATTGTGACCGCGCGGCTTAGGGATTTTTTCAAAAAAAAGTTGTTCAGACATCGAGGGCTAATTCTGTTTCCACTGATAAAAACCCACCTGTTTCCACCGAAAAACCTTTCAGGGGATGGTTTGCAACAGTTTGGTACCATTTATGAGTGAATTGCAGAACGTCAGAAATTTTGAAGAAATTGTGACCGCGCGCCTTAGGGATTTTTTAAAAAAAAGTTGTTCAGACATCGAGGGCTAATTCTGTTTCCGATGATAAAAACCCACCTGTTTCCACCGAAAAACCTTTGAGGGGATGCTCTGCAACAGTTTGGCACCATTTATGAGTGAATTGCAGAACGTCAGAAATTTTGAAGAAATTGTGACCGCGCGGATTAGGGATTTTTTCAAAAAAAAGTTGTTCAGACATCGAGGGCTAATTCTGTTTCCGCTGATAAAAACCCACCTGTTTCCACCGAAAAACCTTTCAGGGGATGGTTTGCAACAGTTTGGTACCATTTATGAGTGAATTGCAGAACGTCAGAAATTTTGAAGAAATTGTGACCGCGCGGCTTAGGGATTTTTTAAAAAAAAGTTGTTCAGACATCGAGGGCTAATTCTGTTTCTGATGATAAAAACCCAACTGTTTCCACCGAAAAACCTTTCAGGGGATGGTTTGCAACAGTTTGGAGCGATTTTTGAGTGAATTGCAGAACGTCAGAAATTTTGAAGAAATTGTGACCGCGCGGCTTAGGGATTTCTTCAAACAAAAGTTGTTCAGACATAGAGGGCTAATTCTGTTTCCGCTGATAAAAACCAACCTGTTTCCACCGAAAAACCTTTCAGGGGATGGTTTGCAACAGTTTGGTACCATTTATGAGTGAATTGCAGAACATCAGAAATTTTGAAGAAATTGTGACCGCGCGGCTTAGGGATTTTTTCAAAAAAAAGTTGTTCAGACATCGAGGGCTAATTCTGTTTCCGCTGATAAAAACCCACCTGTTTCCACCGAAAAACCTTTCAGGGGATGGTTTGCAACAGTTTGGTGCCATTTATGAGTGAATTGCAGAACGTCAGAAATTTTGAAGAAATTGTGACCGCGCGGCTTAGGGATTTTTTTTAAAAAAGTTGTTCAGACATCGAGGGCTAATTCTGTTTCCGATGATAAAAACCCACCTGTTTCCACCGAAAAACCTTTGAGGGGATGCTCTGCAACAGTTTGGCACCATTTTTGAGTGAATTGCAGAACGTCAGAAATTTTGAAGAAATTGTGACCGCGCGGCTTAGGGATTTTTTCAAAAAAAAGTTATTCAGACATAGAGGGCTAATTCTCTTTCCGCTGATAATAACCCACCTGTTTCCACCGAAAAACCTTTCAGGGGATGGTTTGCAACAGTTTGGTACCATTTATGAGTGAATTGCAGAACGTCAGAAATTTTGAAGAAATTGTGACCGCGCGGCTTAGGGATATTTTAAAAAAAAGTTGTTCAGACATCGAGGGCTTATTCTGTTTCCGATGATAAAAACACATCAGTTTCCACCGAAAAACCTTTGAGGGGATGGACAGCTACAGTTTGGCAGCATTTTTGAGTGAATTGCAGAACGTCAGAAATTTTGAAGAAATTGTGACCGAGCGGCTTAGGGATTTTTTCTAAAAAAAGTTGTTCATACATCGAGGGCTAATTCTGTTTCCGCTGATAAAAACCCACCTGTTTCCATCGAAAAACCTTTCAGGGGATGGTTTGCAACAGTTTGGTACCATTTATGAGTGAATTGCAGAACGTCAGAAATTTTGAAGAAATTGTGACCGCGCGGCTTAGGGATTTTTTTAAAAAAAGTTGTTCAGACATCGAGGGCTTATTCTGTTTCCGATGATAAAAACACATCAGTTTCCACCGAAAAACCTTTGAGGGGATGGTCTGCAACAGTTTGGCACCATTTTTGAGTGAATTGCAGAACGTCAGAAATTTTGAAGAAATTGTGACCGCGCGGCTTAGGGATTTTTTCAAAAAAAAGTTGTTCAGACATCGAGGGCTAATTCTGTTTCCGCTGATAAAAACCCACCTGTTTCCACCGAAAAACCTTTGAGGGGATGGTCTGCAACAGTTTGGCACCATTTTTGAGTGAATTGCAGAACGTCAGAAATTTTGAAGAAATTATGACCGAGCGGCTTAGGGATTTTTTCAAAAAAAAGTTGTTCAGACATCGAGGGCTAATTCTGTTTCCGCTGATAAAAACCCACCTGTTTCCACCGAAAAACCTTTCAGGGGATGGTTTGCAACAGTTTGGTACCATTTATGAGTGAATTGCAGAACGTCAGAAATTTTGAAGAAATTGTGACCGCGCGCCTTAGGGATTTTTTAAAAAAAAGTTGTTCAGACATCGAGGGCTAATTCTGTTTCCGATGATAAAAACCCACCTGTTTCCACCGAAAAACCTTTGAGGGGATGCTCTGCAACAGTTTGGCACCATCAGATCACTTCCTGGTGCAACTGGACTTCTCCGCGACCCTTCCCCTCTGCAGGGAGGTGGGACCAATTCGGATGGTCCGCCCCCGCCACTTAATGGATCCAAATGGTTTCCAGAGAGTGGTAGGGGATGCCTTATCCCATGTTGATGGCCTTTCAGCTGATTCCCTGGTGGCCCGCTGGAATGCGGAGTTAACCAGGGCTATCGACTGTCTGGCTCCGAAGCGCCCTCTCCGATTGCATGGAGCCCGGACAGCTCCGTGGTTTTCTTCGGAGCTGAGGGCGATGAAACAATCGTTGAGACGGCTAGAGCGTCGGTGGCAAAAAACTCACTCCGAATCTGACCGGACACAGGTTAGAGCTCAACGTCGAGCCTACCAAGTGGCGATAGCGACGGCGAAGAAGACTTTCTTCACCGCCTCTATTGCATCTGCAGAAAATAGTAGCAGGAGACTTTTTCAGGTGGTTCGTAATTTAACAGAACCACCTTTACCACCGGGGCTTTGTAAAGACCCCAAGATCTCCTGCAACGATTTTGCAAAGTTTTTTGCGGATAAAATCACTCATATTCGGAAGGAGCTAGACACCACCGTGGGAGCAGGGCTGGGGCGGGAGAGTGCTAGAGCTCTGCCTGGTCAAGTTGCATGGAATCGATTTCAATCCATTACCCCCGAGGATGTGGACAGGCTGCTTGGACGCGTGAAACCAACCACCTGTCTCCTGGATCCTTGCCCATCCTGGCTAATAAAAGCAAGCCGGGAAGGGCTGGGCGATGGGCTCTGCGGGGTGGTGAATGCTTCCCTCTGTGAGGGAGCATTCCCAGATCCGCTGAAGGAGGCGGTCATCAAACCGCTTCTTAAAAAACCATCTTTAGACCCGGCCAGTATGGCCAACTATCGCCCAGTCTCAAATCTTCCATTCTTGGGCAAGGTGATTGAGCGCGTGGTTGCTGAACAACTCCAGGCACGCCTGGAGGATGCGGACCATTTGGATCCCTTCCAATCGGGATTCAGGCCTCATCATGGGACTGAAACTGCCTTGGTCGCGCTGGTTGATGATCTCCGGCGAGCTAGGGACAAAGGTGAGAGTTGTTTCCTAGTTCTGCTGGATCTCTCAGCGGCCTTTGATACAATCGACCATAACATCCTTCTGGACCGTCTAGGAGGGCTGGGAGCTGGGGGCACTGTTATACAGTGGTTTCGCTCCTTCCTCCTGGGCCGTGTTCAGAAAGTGGTGGTGGGGGATGAGTGTTCAGACCCCTGGGCCCTCACTTGTGGGGTGCCTCAGGGTTCCGTCCTCTCCCCCATGCTTTTTAACATCTATATGAAGCCGCTGGGAGAGATCATCAGGGGGTTTGGACTGGGTGTCCATCAATATGCAGATGATACCCAGCTCTACCTCTCTTTCAAATCAGAACCAGTGAAGGCGGTGAAGGTCCTGTGTGAGTGCCTGGAGGCGGTTGGAGGATGGATGGCGGCTAATGGATTGAGGTTGAATCCTGACAAGACAGAAGTACTGTTTTTGGGGGACAGGGGGCGGGCTGGTGTGGGGGACTCCCTGGTCCTGAATGGGGTAACTGTGCCCCTGAAGGACCAGGTGCGCAGCCTGGGAGTCATTTTGGACTCACAGCTGTCCATGGAGGCGCAGGTCAATTCTGTATCCAGGGCAGCTGTCTACCAACTCCACCTGGTACGCAGGCTGAGACCCTACCTGCCCGCGGACTGTCTCGCCAGAGTGGTGCATGCTCTAGTTATCTCCCGCTTGGACTACTGCAATGCGCTCTACGTGGGGCTACCTTTGAAGGTGACTCGGAAACTACAACTAATCCAGAATGCGGCAGCTAGACTGGTGACTGGGGGCAGCCGCCGAGACCACATAACACCGGTCTTGAAAGACCTACATTGGCTCCCAGTACGTTTCCGAGCACAATTCAAAGTGCTGGTGTTGACCTTTAAAGCCCTAAACGGCCTCGGCCCAGTATACCTGAAGGAGCGTCTCCACCCCCATCGTTCTGCCCGGACGCTGAGGTCCAGCGCCGAGGGCCTTCTGGCGGTTCCCTCATTACGAGAAGCAAAGCTACAGGGAACCAGGCAGAGGGCCTTCTCGGTAGTGGCACCCGCCTTGTGGAACGCCCTCCAATCAGATGTCAAAGTGATAAATAACTACCTTACTTTCAGAAGACATCTTAAGGCAGCCCTGTTCAGGGAAGTTTTTAATCTGTGATATTTTAGTGTATTTCTGGTTTTTGTGGAAGCCGCCCAGAGTGGCTGGGGAAATCCAGCCAGATGGGCGGGGTACAAATAATAAATTATTATTATTATTATTATTATTTATGAGTGAATTGCAGAACGTCAGAAATTTTGAAGAAATTGTGACCGCGCGGCTTAGGGATTTTTTCAAAAAAAAGTTGTTCAGACATCGAGGGCTAATTCTGTTTCCGCTGATAAAAACCCACCTGTTTCCACCGAAAAACCTTTCAGGGGATGGTTTGCAACAGTTTGGTGCCATTTATGAGTGAATTGCAGAACGTCAGAAATTTTGAAGAAATTGTGACCGCGCGGCTTAGGGATTTTTTTAAAAAAAGTTGTTCAGACATCGAGGGCTAATTCTGTTTCCGATGATAAAAACCCACCTGTTTCCACCGAAAAACCTTTGAGGGGATGCTCTGCAACAGTTTGGCACCATTTTTGAGTGAATTGCAGAACGTCAGAAATTTTGAAGAAATTGTGACCGCGCGGCTTAGGGATTTTTTAAAAAAAAGTTGTTCAGACATCGAGGGCTTATTCTGTTTCCGATGATAAAAACACATCAGTTTCCACCGAAAAACCTTTGAGGGGATGGTCTGCAACAGTTTGGCACCATTTTTGAGTGAATTGCAGAACGTCAGAAATTTTGAAGAAATTGTGACCGCGCGGCTTAGGGATTTTTTCAAAAAAAAGTTGTTCAGACATCAAGGGCTAATTCTGTTTCCGCTGATAAAAACCCACCTGTTTCCACCGAAAAACCTTTGAGGGGATGGTCTGCAACAGTTTGGCACTATTTTTGAGTGAATTGCAGAACGTCAGAAATTTTGAAGAAATTGTGACCGAGCGGCTTAGGGATTTTTTCAAAAAAAAGTTGTTCAGACATCGAGGGCTAATTCTGTTTCCGCTGATAAAAACCCACCTGTTTCCACCGAAAAACCTTTCAGGGGATGGTTTGCAACAGTTTGGTACCATTTATGAGTGAATTGCAGAACGTCAGAAATTTTGAAGAAATTGTGACGGCGCGCCTTAGGGATTTTTTTAAAAAAAGTTGTTCAGACATCGAGGGCTAATTCTGTTTCCGATGATAAAAACCCACCTGTTTCCACCGAAAAACCTTTGAGGGGATGCTCTGCAACAGTTTGGCACCATTTATGAGTGAATTGCAGAACGTCAGAAATTTTGAAGAAATTGTGACCGCGCGGCTTAGGGATTTTTTCAAAAAAAAGTTGTTCAGACATCGAGGGCTAATTCTGTTTCCGCTGATAAAAACCCACCTGTTTCCACCGAAAAACCTTTCAGGGGATGGTTTGCAACAGTTTGGTGCCATTTATGAGTGAATTGCAGAACGTCAGAAATTTTGAAGAAATTGTGACCGCGCGGCTTAGGGATTTTTTTAAAAAAAGTTGTTCAGACATCGAGGGCTAATTCTGTTTCCGATGATAAAAACCCACCTGTTTCCACCGAAAAACCTTTGAGGGGATGCTCTGCAACAGTTTGGCACCATTTTTGAGTGAATTGCAGAACGTCAGAAATTTTGAAGAAATTGTGACCGCGCGGCTTAGGGATTTTTTCAAAAAAAAGTTGTTCAGACATAGAGGGCTAATTCTCTTTCCGCTGATAATAACCCACCTGTTTCCACCGAAAAACCTTTCAGGGGATGGTTTGCAACAGTTTGGTACCATTTATGAGTGAATTGCAGAACGTCAGAAATTTTGAAGAAATTGTGACCGCGCGGCTTAGGGATATTTTAAAAAAAAGTTGTTCAGACATCGAGGGCTTATTCTGTTTCCGATGATAAAAACACATCAGTTTCCACCGAAGAACCTTTGAGGGGATGGACAGCAACAGTTTGGCAGCATTTTTGAGTGAATTGCAGAACGTCAGAAATTTTGAAGAAATTGTGACCGAGCGGCTTAGGGATTTTTTCAAAAAAAAGTTGTTCATACATCGAGGGCTAATTCTGTTTCCGCTGATAAAAACCCACCTGTTTCCACCGAAAAACCTTTCAGGGGATGGTTTGCAACAGTTTGGTACCATTTATGAGTGAATTGCAGAACGTCAGAAATTTTGAAGAAATTGTGACCGCGCGGCTTAGGGATTTTTTCAAAAAAAAGTTGTTCAGACATCGAGGGCTAATTCTGTTTCCGATGATAAAAACCCACCTGTTTCCACCGAAAAACCTTTGAGGGGATGGTCTGCAACAGTTTGGCACCATTTTTGAGTGAATTGCAGAACGTCAGAAATTTTGAAGAAATTGTGACCGAGCGGCTTAGGGATTTTTTCAAAAAAAAGTTGTTCAGACATCGAGGGCTAATTCTGTTTCC
The DNA here is from genome assembly GCF_964234715.1 of Podarcis melisellensis. Lineage (NCBI taxonomy): Eukaryota > Metazoa > Chordata > Lepidosauria > Squamata > Lacertidae > Podarcis > Podarcis melisellensis. Next base: position 82,667,337 of record NC_138539.1, read on the forward strand.
GCTGATAAAAACCCACCTGTTTCCACCGAAAAACCTTTCAGGGGATGGTTTGCAACAGTTTGGTACCATTTATGAGTGAATTGCAGAACGTCAGAAATTTTGAAGAAATTGTGACCGCGCGCCTTAGGGATTTTTTTAAAAAAAGTTGTTCAGACATCGAGGGCTAATTCTGTTTCCGATGATAAAAACCCACCTGTTTCCACCGAAAAACCTTTGAGGGGATGCTCTGCAACATTTTGGCACCATTTATGAGTGAATTGCAGAACGTCAGAAATTTTGAAGAAATTGTGACCGCGCGGCTTAGGGATTTTTTTAAAAAAAGTTGTTCAGACATCGAGGGCTAATTCTGTTTCCGATGATAAAAACCCACCTGTTTCCACCGAAAAACCTTTGAGGGGATGCTCTGCAACAGTTTGGCACCATTTTTGAGTGAATTGCAGAACGTCAGAAATTTTGAAGAAATTGTGACCGCGCGGCTTAGGGATTTTTTCAAAAAAAAGTTGTTCAGACATAGAGGGCTAATTCTCTTTCCGCTGAAAATAACCCAACTGTTTCCACCGAAAAACCTTTCAGGGGATGGTTTGCAACAGTTTGGTACCATTTATGAGTGAATTGCAGAACGTCAGAAATTTTGAAGAAATTGTGACCGCGCGGCTTAGGGATATTTTAAAAAAAAGTTGTTCAGACATCGAGGGCTTATTCTGTTTCCGATGATAAAAACACATCAGTTTCCACCGAAAAACCTTTGAGGGGATGGACAGCAACAGTTTGGCACCATTTTTGAGTGAATTGCAGAACGTCAGAAATTTTGAAGAAATTGTGACCGCGCGGCTTAGGGATTTTTTCAAAAAAAAGTTGTTCAGACATCGAGGGCTAATTCTGTTTCCGCTGATAAAAACCCAACTGTTTCCACCGAAAAACCTTTGAGGGGATGTTCTGCAACAGTTTGGCACCATTTTTGAGTGAATTGCAGAACGTCAGAAATTTTGAAGATATTGTGACCGAGCGGCTTAGGGATTTTTTCAAAAAAAAGTTGTTCAGACATCGAGGGCTAATTCTGTTTCCGCTGATAAAAACCCACCTGTTTCCACCGAAAAACCTTTCATGGGATGGTTTGCAACAATTTGGTACCATTTATGAGTGAATTGCAGAACGTCAGAAATTTTGAAGAAATTGTGACCGCGCGCCTTAGGGATTTTTTTAAAAAAAGTTGTTCAGACATCGAGGGCTAATTCTGTTTCCGATGATAAAAACCCACCTGTTTCCACCGAAAAACCTTTGAGGGGATGCTCTGCAACAGTTTGGCACCATTTTTGAGTGAATTGCAGAACGTCAGAAATTTTGAAGAAATTGTGACCGCGCGGCTTAGGGATTTTTTTTAAAAAAGTTGTTCAGACATCGAGGGCTAATTCTGTTTCCGATGATAAAAACCCACCTGTTTCCACCGAAAAACCTTTGAGGGGATGCTCTGCAACAGTTTGGCACCATTTATGAGTGAATTGCAGAACGTCAGAAATTTTGAAGAAATTGTGACCGCGCGGCTTAGGGATTTTTTCAAAAAAAAGTTGTTCAGACATCGAGGGCTAATTCTGTTTCCGCTGATAAAAACCCACCTGTTTCCACCGAAAAACCTTTCAGGGGATGGTTTGCAACAGTTTGGTGCCATTTATGAGTGAATTGCAGAACGTCAGAAATTTTGAAGAAATTGTGACCGCGCGGCTTAGGGATTTTTTTAAAAAAAGTTGTTCAGA